>NW_028262369.1:69398934-70686934 GCF_047370975.1 Nipponia nippon | reverse complement strand
CGACAGATTTTTGGAAAAGATTTGAGTTAGTGAGATTTTCATCAGAACAGCCATAGACACAAAACCTGTCTTCTTTTGGCCCTGTCAGCTCTCTATGGAGTTCTTTTATTTACACAATACAGGGAAACATCATTGCCCTTGAGGCAGGGTTATGAGATAGCACGTGTCTTCGTAATGCAAACTATTAAAAGGAAGGCAATTAAAGTAATGTACATCAGGAGGCTTCTTGGAGTATATCCTTTCAAGTACTTATAGCTGAATTCTGGTGTGATGTACAGAGAAAGAGAATCTTGGAGAAATCCTCACTTCGCAAGCTCTCTGCTGCTGCTTTTTTCATCTTTTTCTCCTCAGACGTTTTAATTACAAATATTTCCAAATGTGTATATACTTATATAAAAATGTATCACAAGCAGATGTCTTTTGAAAGAAGTCCTTCTTCTACAGACAGACCATCCTTAATACTTAGAGTGGGAGAAAAAAAGCTAAACTGCTGGTAATCTTCCACGTATTTACACTTCCAGTACCCTGCCTCGTAGCGTGTTTGACCAACTGCACAGCAGAGATCTGCACTGAGTGGTCAGGAAGAGAAATACATTGTCTGCTTAAGGATTGGGCATGAGAGCATGAAGGTCTAAACCAACCAGAAATGGCCCAGGGAATTTTTGAGCAAGAGGTCAGGAGCAGCACGGTGCTGGAAGCGCTCGGTCGGGCAGGCAGACAGCACAGTCTATTGCTTTACAGCAAATTTCTATGCTAGAAGTCCTCCAGGTGGGCTCCACAAACACAACCGCTAGATGAATATTTTAAAGACATGAATAAGAAAGAATGGAAATTTGCACAAGAGAATACAGTAGAAACTTCCAGGAGGGAAGCAGGAAAGTAAAGAAAAATGCTTCAGGCATTTGCATCTGTGGTCACATGTACTCTTTCTAACAAAAAGAGAGGAAATAAACATCAGAATCATTAAAGCTCCTCCTATATTTTACAAGACATATTATGTACCTCAAGATATACTGCAAAATATATTTTGACAATAAACCCCTTACAATTTGTACTCAATGTTAAAATCTGGAATAATCTGTTCACAGTACTGCACGTCCTTAGCCTTCATTGATGAAAATTATTTTGGTTTTGTCTGCTTTTGCTGTGTAACATCGCAGTTTCAACTGCTGGCAATTACACAGAGCCAGGCTTTGATTGAGAACTAGTGCCAAAACTGAAATGATTGCTAGTACTGATATCCCTTTCAAAGTGATTAAGTGCCTGCACATGCAGATGACTAAATCATTTATGTTCGTTACAAGACGCTTTTCCATCAAAATAGCACGAGACTAGAAAAGTCAAGTGTTTTTTTTTTTCTGTACGTGGATATACTGTAGTCTTTCCTTCTCCTCAACCTAACCTTTAAGCAAGCAAGTGAATTTGAAATCTCTTTCCTCTCCTTACTCCCTTTTTACCACAGTGTTGCCTGCTGATAAACACTACCAGCAGCGACAGAGACGCCAGCCTTTTCCTGTTGTGTATTCTTCAGCAGTACTTGGGTATGTTGGTGTTTCAGCTTCACTCTGAAGTACCAGTGGTCTGTTAGCACCAAATGAATAAAATAGAACTAGATCATGCGGCAGCTGTGTTGTACCTTGCATGTTGTGCACAATGTTCACACTTTGCTTCCCACCCAGGCACTGCTGTATCACCCCACTGCGGTACAAGGTACCCGTACAGGGTACAAGGTACATCCATCCCCATCTGGGATGTGCTGACCCTCTTAGCACAGCCCCACTGCCACAGGGCCCCCGACACATGCCTCCCTTGCAGCCCACCAGCATTATATGCCTCAGCCCATCCACCATACCAGGAATTTCATGAATTGGAATTCGTGTAAATAGAGATTGGCACTCCATAGAGTGGCCAAAAAGTAAATAGTCAATTCAAATTCTTTAGTGAAGGCTTTCCCCCAAATTTACTCTCAAAGGAAGTGTTACCTTAGAAGAACCCAGCTTAAGTGAGAGGAGCCATGCAGGAGAGCAACAGGATGGCACAAATTCATTGCTAGCAGCTGACAAATTATGTAGTCCCCAAACACTGCCAGATTTTGTGCAAAAATACCTGAGCTTACTGCCCATAAACTGTGTCACTGCCTTATTTCCACAACCTTCTAGATGTTTCTGAGGACAACCAGACCACCTCGCTGTGTCAACCTCATCCAAACCAGGCGTTACTACAGAGTCAAAATTTTATCCATCTAGTAAGAGCACAAGATATAGTGGCGAGAAAGCCAGCAACACCTGTGGTCTGGCATAAAGTCTGCTGGGACAAAATTCAAGAATTTCAAGCAAATTTGAACCAACTGAGTTAATACTGGTTCATGATTTACATCAAGAGGCTGAGGCATTTTTCAGCTGATATGTGAAGAGATTCAAGCTGAATCTGTAATGAGGATCTCTCTCATTGACTCAGGTAGGTCAAAGAAGGACAAACTACAGAATTAAACCCAAGTGTCCTGAAGTCTCAACTAGAGCCCTAACAAGTTGACCTTTGACGACCTCTACTCTGGCCACTAACCAGAGCCTCCCCCACCTTACAAGATTTCCTCCAGAATGTATACATCTAAATCAGAAAAAGAATCTACCTCCCTCAATGATTCAGCGTTTTCCTTAACATTGTTTTATAGCTGTGTTCAGCTGGCACGCAGGTAGGACGTTTGTTTTTATTGTATAAGTCTGTCTAGTTCAGCAGATTTCTTCCTTCCATCCTTTTCCCCTACGCTAAATTACCATTGATTTTTAACAAGACAGAATTAAAACAAAAAGTATGTAACAAACAGGTAGTGGAGGAAGGTTATCAAACTGTCCAATATGAAATTTCTAAATATAACACCTGCTAGCAGTGAAAAACCCAGTCTGGCATGTTAAAAACCGGTAACATTATCATAGTTCAATGATTATGCATGACTGATGACATTTTATCACACAACTTTTCACTTAAGAAATGGTTAAAGGCTTTGCAACAAGAGATTACAGGAGGTTTGTTTCGTTTTTTTTTTTTTAATGTTGTAAAAATAGTAAAATGTCATGGCATTTTAGCATTCACTTTGTTAGCTTTGAAATACTCATCGTTGTCATCAGACTTCAAGTTACTGCCAGCATACAGCCATTTCCAAAAACTTCACATTCCATATTTAACACAAAAGCCAGTCAGCGCATCCTATGCGGAAATGCAAGGATCCAAGCACACTCAAAAAGCCTTCTGAAAAAGCTGTCAAGCTCAAATACTGGAAAGCTAAAGTAAATTAGCATAAAACTTATATGATTAAACCATTAAATACCGTAAAAGTGTCAAATCACGGAGTATGTTTAACACTCACTTAAGGGAGAATCTAATCTAAGCACAGTAGTGGAGTACAAAGCATAAAAACATGTACTCTTGACTCCGAATGCTTGGTTTTTGCATCACTCTTAGAGCTTCCACAATTTTAATAAAGATGATGATTTTCTGTGGGGGTTCAGATGGCAGAAAGCATCTCTGTGGCTTCAAATCACATTGTCCGGTTTGCACCATCTTCTTGTCTCGAGATTAAATGATTGCTTATTTTACACCATGAGCAAACTGGAATTCCAGTCTTTACGCACAGTTGAATCAGCTCAGAAAGAATCTACTCGCAGACTCATGATGTTGGGCAAAAGAAAATGATACATTTTCAACAAAAAGTATTTTGTAAGCCAGTTTTAGATGTACACCTTCCACTTTATTTCAGTATTACCTGAACTCAAGCTAAAGGTCATTTAAGCTCAGATTTCTCGAAAAACGTAGGGAAGGAAGTAGCTGGCCTTCACTGGCTCGATGGGATTTTGGACATCCAACTTCTCCAGGTCTCCTGGAAAAATCCCAGCCTACATTTAATCTTCTGAAAACATGAATATGTATATTACAGGATTTAAACAAGCCTAGCATTTTTTCAATTTATTTTTATTAAATATTATTCACTTCCTAAACGACTATGTCTCCAGTCAGAGAGAAAGAAGTATGTTCATGTTACTGTTTAGTAATTATGTCAGAACAGAAATCATCACAGCCTTAGTCACACATAATGTTTTCCAGTGGCCAGTGTCTATTCACAGAACTGAAAAAGCCTGAATTCTTTATCTTTGCCCTAGACTGGAGTTCAGGGATTTTTTTTTTTTTTTGGGGGTATGAGTGTCTGGCTTTTGTTTATCTGGGCTGTCAAAGTGAAGTATCTGCATGGAATAACACAGGAAACCCTGCAGCAAAAGCAACAGTAAAGCAAACTAATGATGTGGTATTTCTCCCCCAAACTCAGATGTTAAGAAACTTCCCAGAGCAAAATCAATTACTTCAGAGTCTACTTTAGATTCCCTTGAAAAAAGTCTGTTACTGGAAATTCCCCTAACACACATAATATACTCACTTTTCTAGCAAGCAGGGATGCCATTTCTACTGCGTATATTACTAGAGTATTTTCTTGAAAACTTTTCAATAGCTTAAATTTGGAGAAAGATAGTACCCATACAGCCTGTCTTTTACAGTATATTACAAAAATTCTTCCTATAAACATTTTTAGGAAGCTTACATTACTGGCAATACGCTGAAACATTTGAAAACTGGCAAATGTTCTATGATCTGAAGCTACAAGGAAACCGAGTTCCAAAATCGCAATCATGTTTTGCCCTCAGTAATATACGCTGTATTACCTTTTGACTGACTACAGAAACATAATCCGTTTGGCTCCGAAATCTTAAACTCTGAAAAAAACGACAAGAGGAGCAAAAGGCAGAAACTAGCTTCCACCCTGACATGCTTTATGAGGGTATCAAGCCTCTCACCTTTTCAAAATTCCTCAAAGGATGCATGTTTAAGTTCAAAAACATCTGAAGTCTTTACCTTCGAGACATTTTATGGTATGCCACAAAATACCCCACAAGCCATCATCATCCTGAGTCACGAGCACGGTCAGTATGACAGGTCCCTAAGCACCGTAATTTAGCCAACGCAAGGTGAAAGCCAATTCAAAGCAGAGGACAGAGTATTATCAAGGACTAGTGAGAGATTGCGGGCTGCTGCAGGAACTCGGGACCTACTTCAAACACTCCTACTTTGTGTTCCTTAACTGAGAGGTGGTATGGAAAGAATTGTGAGCTAAAGGTATTTGTGGGTGTTTGTCGAACTGAGTGACACCAGAAAATATTGACTTTCGCCTCTGCTAGACTTCAAGGTTATCAGCCCATTGAACAGAGGTCACTGTTCATATATTTCTTGGTGTTACAGTGCTTAACTTGTTAGAAATTTTTGGGCACAGCACTAAAGTATTTAAAATCAATGCATACATTTTCTTTATGCATTTATTTCTTTCCCGTTTAAATCTTTGTTGTACCAATAACAACTTCGTCAGCTAAGAAGGTGATAGAAGCCAACTTTTGCAAACTTTGTATAGTCAGAAAAATCAGTGTCTAGTCAAGACAAGCTCTTCATTAACTTCTGGTTTCTAAACTTATGCAGTTAAAAAGGGTATGGTCGGTACATGCAGACAAGCCCAGATTACCAAAGGCACTTTTGCTTCAAGGACTGGCTTTCACGTACTGAAGTACAGTACGTCACACCAAAGAAACAAACTTCTGGGGACAAGGAAACAACAAAAAAAATTTTTTTAAACAGTAGAAGACTGTTTTTAATGATCTTTGTTGATGCTAATGACAGGAAACATGGAAAAGGGCACTCCCAAAATATAGACACTCAAAGAAAAGGCTGTAATCAACTTGCTTAACATTTTGCATTACACACCTGAGGACGACTACAATTACGCTCAAAAAACCAACTCCTCACCCTATATACATACACCCCAGGTAGCACAGGTTAAAACATCTCACAAGACGCAACAGGTAGCGTGAGCAGAAAACATCAGGTTCTTCGGGTCACTCGCGAGCCTAACCCACCAACCAGCTGTTGCGGGGGTGAGCACAGAGGCAGGCTGCGTGGGGCCTTCCCCAGGCGCGCCGTAGCTCTCTACCACAGACATAGATACCACAAGCACTTCGGTCCGTGATTTTGAGAGTTCACACTTTTTCTGAATCAGACATGCTTTACGGGCAGGAAATAAGCACAAATAACATCTTGGCATTTGGGACTAATAAGGAAGGAACAAAGACAAATCCCATCTAACAAAGAAAAAAAAAAAAACGAGAGGCTTCAAAATGGCAGAATTTCCCAGTAAAGAGGTTTTTTCCTCTACATTTTCACCTTTTTTGAAAGACTTTAGATTTTCAAAAGCACAAAGTCGTGTAGATATATTTATAATAGGGACACTGAACAAATATTAGTTAGTTGGTTTAGATGTCTCTAGAAAAAAAACTATGATCAAGTACTATGTCAGCCACTGCCGAGAATGTTATCATTTATGAACTGAATAAGGTAAGTTTTTCTCTTTAATTTGAACTAGAAACATTAGAAAGCAATATAACTTGCAGTAAACATTTAAATAGGAGCTTTAAAAGAAATTCAGATCGGGTTTATTAATGCACGTACTTATTTTCTAGCAAACTGGCTCTAATTTATGAAAATTAAATTACAACATGGAAAAACACTCATATTTGCACATACATTATTAAAGTTATGATTCTCTATCAAAAATACAGTGTTGTACAGAATACTGGATATTTTAAATAAGCCATACATACAAAGTAGGTTTCCTATTTGTTTTTTTAATAGATTTGTATAATGGAAATCCTATTTGCAATCTCTCTCTAAATAAGAGATCCTGATCCGAGCCTGAACTACTTGACATGGTGATAAGCCAGATAAGAACAATTTCTGGTGATTAAAATACAAATCCTTCCAATGTTAAATGAATTTAAGTCGAATTTTTTTGCTAAACAGTTTTAGAACAGACATGTCTTTTTTTTTTTTCTTTTAACATAAACACAGCTATGAAAAAAGGGAAAACCCCACAAGCACAGTGAAAATACAAAACTCATAACCTGAATATGTGTTTGAGAGTCTTCAGGCAAGATATAATTTATTCTACAATATTCACTGAACACGTTTACAGGATCAGACAGGTTTTCAGAATCTCTGACACAAACTAATACTGCAATCAACGGATTAGCAAACCAGCTGCCTATGTGCCATTACAGCTGATTATCATAGACTGTAGACAGCTAGCTTACTTGGAACATGCTTTCAGGAATACTCCATTGTTGCCAGAGAAAAGGGTATAGCAGGATAATGTGACATTAACTCATTATTTTCTTTATTATACATAAAAAATTGAACTTATAGACTATAAATTGCATGCGGTTTTAGAAAATCTTAAGTTATAAACTACATTTACAGTAAAACCTGACAAAATGAAGAAGTGAAGAGAATTACAGAACGCTGCCATTCAGAGCTAAGGGTGCTGGGCAGCGAAGGTTTGACTTTTCAATCTTCTCCCCAAATCTTACTAAAAACCAAACCGATGCCAAAATTCGTGTCTTATCAGATGCTAGGATAAAATCATGGAAAGAGAAAAATGGAATTATTTGGAAGTTATAGGTGTATCTTCAAAATGTTTTCAAATAGCTTTTCAGTTCATGTGTAGAAAAATTTGCAAAATATAAACTTCCAATAGCCCTCAATAAAAGAAGTGCCTTTTCTATTAGAGAGTGTTCAAATTGTTATGCCCAAACACTTTCCTCCTTAAGGCTATGAGAAAGAATTGTTGTTCTGACTGGAGACTGAGCTACTACCAAACAGGAAAGCAGCAGAACCCAGCATTTAACAAGATACTGAAGTGTTTACAGCATTGCTTACCAAAAAACAGGAAACGTCTTTAGTTTTCTACTAACATCTTACTAACACTTCAGCATCGTGTTCTTTCAACATCTTTATGAGTTGTGCTACTGGTAACGGGAGAATGTTTGCATCACTCCAACTTGATACAACTATAAAGGAAATTCAAGCTTTATTAACTATGAAGAAAATTCAGATGTGGAAGGAAATTACAGCAGTGATTCATTCATCTGGAAAAACCACTCCTTTCAGATGACACTGAAGCAAACCCAAGACTAGTAACCAGTTGAGCTCATTCCTCTGGTAGCTGGTAAAAGAAGTAATTTCAGCAGACAGACTAGAGCTGTATGTCATTATCAGAAGTATGGATGAGGCATTTTTTGCTGCATATGGTTCCCTTTGACTAACACTGCCTTGGTCTATGTCATTGGAATGATATATTGAATCCTAGGATTCCTGTACAGGGAGAAAAACAGGATTATCTTGATCGCAGTTTCTAGCTATTGATATGGCCTCTGTATCTCAGCAGAGGAAGCCAAAGTCAGAATTTCACAGCCAGTCAAGAGAGGACCGACTGCCTAGGGGTAACTACAGAAGTATAAATATGCACCAGTTATTCAAAGCATGGCTTTCCAGAAAGCTTTTAGACTGGAAAGATTTTTCCTCCCCTACTTGCTGCATCTCTAGTTTGTCTTCTTTGCCTCACCTTCTGGGGATTTAAAGGTCTTTGAACATCCTCTGTAGGAGATGAAACAACAGCCATTCACAGTTTTCAAATGCTCTGTCTGAATGAGGCAGAGTAGTTAAAGAAAAGAAGCTTACCATAGTTTTATCCTCAGCTTCTTTGTTTACAATGTGGTTACTCTCCAAATCTTGCTTGCTGTCTCTACCCCATAATACTGAGAGGTAAACCTCTCAGGTTTGCAAGCTTTTTTCACCCTTATATAAAAGCTCTTGAAATCCTCCTCCCTATCCATCCACCCAAGTAAAGATTGCTAGGAGGGTCTACACACAAGTTCATTCACACGTTCTTTGGCTCCTTTAAGAGCCATATTTTCCATTACATCTTGTTTTTTCTAAATCATAGTTGCACGTCACCAAGGACAATGAGGATGAGGAAACAGGAAATACTTTGATTGATGTGGGTTTTAATGTTACCCAGTCACTGCATTATTCAGGGACCAGAAAACACTAACAGAAATCAAAATGAAGTAGCTCCCAACAAGAGTCAGTTGGATTTCACAGAGGAGAAAAAAAGCAGCTCATGCTCAGCTTCATTAATCCTTTCCCTCTCCCCAGCCCCTCTAATTAGTATGACGGAAGGGCTCTGAGAACACTGGACCGTAAGGATGTACGACATGGGTATCAGTGCAACATCGGAAGTAAAATAATGAAAATGTTGGCAGAGACATAAGTCTCTTCTCTGTAAAGAGGAGAAGAGAACACAAAACAAAAAAACAAAAATGCAGGCCAGGTTATCTTTGTAGGGTAATAGCAAAGGAAAATGAAGAAAGTCCAACAGAGGAAATGTGCAACTGTTCCCATCAGTGACAGCAAGCCAGTGACCACCAGTTATGGAGGGAAAGGAGCATTCCATGGATGAAAAATGAGGAATTCAATTCAGTCACGACTAAGCTTTCTCTACCCAATGATTAAGTACATAAACTACAGAAGTCAGTCTTTCAGCAGAAAGCTACCATTCCCTTCAGCTGAAGTTCTTTCGATTCAATACAAAGCCAAATAAGGAAGCAAAGGAAAAACATAAATAAAGTCCTAAACAAAAAGAATAGGGTTTTCTATATGAAAATCAAATTTGAGGGTATTTTCAACATTACAGAAGAATGTTAACAAGACATTACAGTTCACAGGCTTTGCAAAATTACTAACTTATAACTGAAAAATACAGCCAATATAAGTATGATGAAATTCAGCAATCTCTGAATACACTGAGTAGAGTTTACTCATAAGATACCATCCTTGTAATAGCAGTACTTGGACTTTAAAAGCTACTGAAACAGTGAGCGCAGAATCTGTCCCACAACATTCAAAGTCACAGGTAGGTTTTCCTCAGCGCAGAGTTCATTATTATGCTCCCTTCGACGTCCCTTTCGCACCCCTCAAGCAGTAAGCTTCTGTCTTGCTGTTGTTCCCCTTAATGCTTAACTTCATTATACTTCCCATCTTTCCTTTCAAAGTTCTATGGCATTCAGTCTTTCACTGATTTTTTTTTTCCAATCTGCTTATTTCCTTGTCTGCTCCCCCCATGATGCATTTGATACCAGATGCCAGTTTCTCCCATAAGCACCAATACACCTTTTGTAGGTCACTCTCTATACGTACAGCACGGTTCCTATGAGCAGCTGCCAAGCCACAAAGTCACTCTCTTCTCTTCATCCAACCTTGTCCTGAAATTCATTTCTACCACAATATATGCCCACAATGAAGAAAAGAGCTCCCCTTTTTTTAAACCATTAAAAAAGTATCAACAACCCCCCCCATACAAATGCATGTGTTAAGCTGACGCGCTACATGGCTCCATTGCGACTATCTTTGGCGTTCTTCAGACTGTGACCTGACCTCCACACTTGGGCATTTTTTACCCTGAGTCATTATACTGTGTCTTTATTCTGACTATAAATAAACGGGGACAGGAACCAACTCATGCTTTCATCCAAGGATATATAAAAAATATTAAAATAGGAAAGATCAAAACTGTCCCTGTTATTGTCGTGTTGCCTACTACTACAGAGCACTTATCAAAGTCCCTGTACAGGGAGAGTAATTTGCTCTCTCATTTTATGGGATAACACTTGTGTAACTCCAGAATTAGGGGGAAAGAAGGTGAGGACATTCCAGGGACCCCTCAGGGCTACAGTAACGCGACTGGCAGAAGCACCCACAGTGGAAGACCCTGTTGGTGACCCCTGGTGAGCCTGCTGGCCAAACCCACAAACAAAACAGTAAGAGCTCGGGCCTGCATGCGTTCACCAACAGACGGGCACGGCGCTGCAGTAAGAATGGACGGCAGTGGAGATTTCTCCCCTATTGGTTTGTTCCTACCCGCACAAAAATTTGACAGTCCCCTCCTTAACCAGGTCTGCTCTATAACCCAGAGACACCAGATGAGAGCACAAAAGTTTTGGTTTTTTTTTTTTTTTTTTTTTAGGCTCTGTCCTCCTTTACCCCCACAATAAACCACTGCTCACTTGCTATTTTCAACCAAATTTGACAGAAAAGTAAAGACCTCATGGATACTAATTTCTTAAGAGTTCAAGAAAAGCATGCTGGGTAGAGGTGAGAGACACCAGAACTGCTCCAACGGAAAGAAAAGGTGCTTATTAGACGCAAGAGATTTTACAGGGGAAAGAAAGATTACTTAAAAGTGCCTCCTGCTTAATACCAACACAGCAGCGTTCAGAAGAGCTCTGGCAAGCAGGAGGAAATGGAAGAAGTGTAACATGCAATGTCTTGCTGTGTTTTAATCTGAAATCAGACATAAGCTCCTCACAGCAGTGTCCGTTCATAAAGCATTACAAACAATTGAATCCTATGGGATCTACGCATGCACATCCCCATCACCTTCTGCTGAAGCATACACTAACACTAATCCTATGCTGGCACAAGCAGCATCTTGATCAAGAATTTTGCCTATTAAAAACCAAAACTTACTCTTGGCAGTAGGATGAAGAGAACAGACATTCTTTTCATTTTATGCAGTTTTCTTGATATGCATAAATTGATTTAAAAGATTCCACACAAGCCACCATTTAAAGCTAAATGAGTCTGAGGCTGTCAATTTTTATTTTCTTAAGCTTTACTTTTTATATGTGTTCAAAGAAAATAAGTACTGAAAAACATCACTGCAAGCATCACTATAGCAACTGCAGCTCTTGAAGCTTCCTTGATGCAACACACTCAGATTCCAGATGGAACGAAATGCCATGTCTATCTTGCTTTTTATAAGGTGCCTCTCTCTCTCTCCTACAAAGCCTCCAAAGACTAGCAGGGACATCTGCCACAGAATTTGCTCTTGCAAAGGCCACACAGACTCGGATAAATTCACCTATTTTCGCAGTTCTGAAAACAAATAAAACAATCAATATCATGACATCTGCACCCAAATGCCTGTGTGAAATGTCACTAGAACAAGAAAAGAATTATACAAGGTATTTATTCAAGTCCCTTTACAACCCAAGGGCTGACCCCGTTAAAGTCAGCGGCAGTTTTGCCACATATTTCAGCAGAGCAAGAATTCCACCCTTCGCAGGAGATTTCTCGGGTAGCCCAGCTCTTTGACACACTACACTGCATCCAGAGTATTTCTTAACATTTCACTATACCTGCCACCCATCAACTCTGCCTAACTACCTGGATGCAATTTGTAGAAATGGCTGCGTAGCCTTGAATCAAAATCTTAGAAAATAATAACAACAGTAATATTTTTTTTAAAAAGTACTATGGAGAATGTAAACTGATCCAGGGTTGTTTTACCTCTAGGAAAAGAGAGAAGACTGGTGCAAAGACACCATTGGCTTATAGTTTTTTATACAGCCATCCAGGGATGAATGACAGATCATTGTGAATTTTGTTCATTGGTTCCACTGTTCTGCATGAAATTCAGCATTATGGAAGGAAAAACAACCAAAAGATTGTTTCAGGTGCCACTATGAACTATAACTGCTATTATAACATTCAAGTAAAAATTAACACTCCATCAAAATGCATCCGTTCTCCATTGTATTCCCATTGCCAAAAACACATGGAAGAAAAAACAATGAAAATTCCTGATAGATTCTCTGGCTTGGCCCCTACTCTGAAAAATAATTAAGAAAATATTCATCTGGCTCTTGTCTAATCCCTTTTTGAGTTTGTAGAAGGCATCCCTCAGTTCCAAGGTGAACTTCTGATATTTATTGCATCCGTCTTTTTGTACCTTCCTGGCCTGAATGAGGTGGCAGAAGCATGGTGCAAGGGAAGTCGAGCAATTTACCACTGCTTACGGTAGGCACAATACCAGCATTTACAGGATTCTTGCAAGCCTTGATTCCCAGATAGCAATATGGTTATGTACTAGTAACATCGTTATGCCCTGGAGATTCAGCTCTTTGTCCTCCAGTTCACATAAATGAAAACAAGTACCAATACATCAAAGAATACTGTCTCTAGTTCTTATCACCAGTTTCTACTGTAGTTGACAGATGGCTCGGTTCTTAGGAGTGGCAGAAAAACTATTTCCTAGCTGACCTCAAATACTTGGGCTTCCTTGGCACACCTCTCAAAGAATTCAAGAATAGGAAAATGGGGACAGCATGAATTCTCTGGCTGAAAAGAAAATACATAATGGAGGGAAACATACAGGTCAAGTAATTAATTAGCATTGTCCAGGCCATACTTGAAAAATACTAGATAGAACGCACATCTGTATTTCCCTTCTAGAGCCCTGGGCCTTAACATTCAAAATAACCTCAGCTGCCAATTAACTGGAGTCCCTATGAAGTCCATCTATTGCAGTGAGGAATTTGACAGTCACTAGTGGGGGAAGTGCAATGAAAAGGTTTAAGTTGCCATTGTCATTTGACAGATGTGTAAGAAGTAACTTTAATTCTTTTTCTTGAATAATAATTTTTTTTATTTTTAAACATCATAAGTGAGGGAGTGTCTGCCATTTCTGATAGATGTCCTATGATATAAAGTTCAGGTCTGCGAAAAGTTCAAGCAGTATCAGTATCTAACCTGCAAGCAATTAAGAAAGACTAGCATCAACAGCAACAACAACCGGAAATATTTCTTAAATTGTTGTCTAAATTCTTAAATCAAATATCTAAACAAAAATTATTTTCTAAATTATATACACGGAGCTTTAGTTACTAAATGCAAATCCAGATGTGCAAATTCGATTACACATTTCTGGCATGCCATCAAGGCATAGAAAAATGCCACATATACTTGTCTGCCTAACTTCAACTAGAGATGATTCAGATCATGATTATTCAGAATCTTTAAATCTTTTTTTTTGGTGATATAAACAAGTTCAAGGAAATAATTTCTCACTTGTGGATATTTGGTGAAAAAAGCAAAACTTTAATGAAATTACTTCCTTCTAACTCTCTCAGCTACTTTTAGGTATAAAGATGGCATGCAGGACCTATGGCAGTAGAGTTCCCAGGTCACAAAAAATGCGTCTACGGACCTGCAGCATGATTTAGATTATGTCAAGAAAAGCTACAACCTTCTAAACTATCAAACAGATATTTTGAGATAAATGTGGAAGATATATGTCACTTTCAAGCTTAGGGGAAAAAAAAGTCACCACAAAAAGCTTCTGTGATAATTTCTAATTTTATTTTGTACTTCACCCAGTCTACCATTACTAAACATATAAGCTGCAGTGGTCAGCGATACTTTTCCTACATACTGTTATCAATTACTGTTGAATATCTGTAGCATTAACATAGTAAATATTCAAAGCAACATACCTTTTTAGACCGGAGGGAAAAAATCTGAGGTTTTCGGCTTGGTCAGCAATACTTCCAATTTTTAGCTTTTGACTATGCTGGTTTAAATACTTGCAGAACAACCATTTCTTGTAAAAGAAATCTACAGAGAGCAATAGCCATTAGTACGTGCTCCCTTCTCTGAGGATAGCACCCCCTAAAAATTAAACCTTAAAATATTCTACAGGAAATTGTAATCAACTCCCTTGAGCTCAAGTATCAGCTATGTGTTGATGTGCCAGCTCATCAGTGTTCATCCCTCTACTTACGATGTTTAAAAATGAAAAAACTATTATTCAAGAAAAAGAATTAAAGTTACTTCTTACACATCTGTCAAATGACAATGGCAACTTAAACCTTTTCATTGCACTTCCCCGACTAGTGACTGTCAGATTCCTCATTGCAATAGATGGACTTCATAGGGACTCAGTGTTCATCCCTCTACTCTTCTTTCACCCCATATTCCTGAGACTTAGTAGCAAAAGACAGCACCATTGCACTGACTCAACATCAGTTTGTGCAATCCTTACAGTAATTCTAAATCCCTTTGAAAAAGCAAACAAGAAGCACATTTTCTTTCAGACAACACAGACAATTTATCTGCATTGTAAAACAAATGTTGGTTTAAAAGCTAACTGTAACCACTCAGCAGTACTGCCGCTTGCATTGCCCCGCTCCCAGAAAATGATTAACAGCATCGTATGGGACAGGCTGCTTGCCTCCTTCACAGTCAACGCGGCTAACTAAGGATGTGTACGGTTTTCAGACAATATAGGACTATTCAGATCCCCATTCTGGCCTGCTTCTTCATGTCTCTATTAACTGATCTGCACCTGTACAAACAGCAGTGTTTCCCCAGCATACAGTCTCCTTCACTACAATTCCTCTCATTCAATAGCACTCCCATAAGCTTAAATAAGCCCAGCATCTGAAAAACAGTAACAAATACCTTCAAGACATACTCCCTGCTATACAAAAAGATAACTACAGGTCTCAAAGAGTCAATTGCACGACAGTCTGTCTGCTGCATCTCCACAAAGGGGTTTTGCTGAAATCACAAGTCCTGGGGAGTCTGAGGGGCCATGTGTTAGTTTTATGAATATTCTGACTCATTATCAGGTTCTGTTCTCAAAACAGAAAACAGCACTGTATAAATTTTGCCATATACCCGGTACAACCATCAACAAAAGCCACCATTTATTTCTTCAGGTAGAAGAGGTTTCCCAGCTGTGCCAAGAATGCCATCATTTTCCTAAATAAACTATTAAACTGATGAGGAGACTGCAATTTCTAAAGAAAAGTCTGGAAAAGAGTTGTTTTTGCAAATTTGCAAAACAAGTCAGCTAACATGGGCAAATAGTACCTCTCACAGCTGACAGCAGGTTGTAACTCATTTTCGTGCTTCCCCCTGCCCCCCCTTCAATCTTTTGGGGCACTTTTGGGTAAAAATACAAGAGAAAAACAGAAGAGACCGATTCAGACATATCCAAGTAACACACTCACCCAATCCATTGCCACAACCAATTAACGTTAGAACGGCTCAACGGTACTAAATTACTTCGGGTTGTCTTTGCACAGATATCTCAGGGCACAGTTTTACATCTTAGTTGTTCAAAACATTCAGCAGGGTAACACTCAAATGAAAATCTTTTTATAGTGGTGCTGCTCAGAGCCACCGTTTTTTTTAGAAAGCCTTAAATCTTATCCAGATCAAAATCATAGGTTACATACAGAAGAAAAAATGCGGCATCGGAGTTGAAAATCCTTCTTTCTAGCAGAACTTCATTTCAGAAAGCGTTCTTCCATAACCATATTGCTATCTGGAAGAAAAGGAATGGGTTGAAGAAGAAAAGGAATTTCTTCTATGGAAGAAAAGGAATGGGTTGAAATATTTATTTCATTAGGAAATAATTTACAGTTCCCAAAGAATGGGAAATGCGAAAACTAGACCGTATTTTTCCAAGGTGGTGATGTTTACATCTTTAACCTATGTCATTTCTCCTTTGATTTAGATTGTAGCACAAGAGAAGTCAATTTTACTAAGAGTACGGGAAGACCTTTGAACGTCCTGTTACAGTTATTGTGTCTCACTAACGCAAAGGAAAAAGGCGAGGGACAGGAGGGAACACATTCAACTTTTACAACAGCTAAGAGAAGTTACGGCCTAAGTTCATTTCCAAGAACTTAGCTAACCCCTTTAGCACAATGAAACACGGCAGTTGATGGGTGAAGCAGCCTTTTCTTTCTTCCCCTCCCTTTTTGAACTGCTTCTCTTTGCTGGGAGAGAAAATGCTGAGGCTCCCCTGCCCTGAATGCCTGGCTCTGGTCCAAGCTCCACTTAATGAGGTCCTGGCAACTCCCCGGCACTGCAGACGCCTCTCCAGCACCGCAAACAGCCTTCATCAAATAGACAAGAACCGCGGGCAAAGCTGCGCCTGACAGCAGGGCTTTTACTTCCAAAATAAAGAGACAAACAGACATTCTAGAATATCGTATACCCCGGACTTTATCGGAGCTAATCCAACGTCACTTCGACTCTTCTCCAAGAAAAGCAAGCGCTAATACATTATAACAATTAACGAAGTTTACATATAGTACTATTCAAGTCAGCTAACATTTGATGCAAAAGACACCCTTCTAATTTAAATTGTTAGAAATTTAAATTCTTAATTTCAGCTACCTATTTAATATTTGAAAAAAAAATTAAATGAGTAGTAGTCAAGCTCTGATTTCTTTTCTAAGCGTCACTGGGCAAATCACTATGACGGGAGCCAAGTTCTACAGGACAGGAGATTCTTTCTTTAAACAAGTATCAAAGTTCTCAACTAAAGAAACACCACAAAGAATACATTAGTGACACTACTCAATATAATTTGCTCAAGAATGTAATGTCCACGCATATTTCCACATTTTTAAAATTACAATAATTTTCATGCTTCATATCCATATTTTAGATTATTTCCTTTTCTGACTATAAGCTTATTTAAAAAAAAAAAAATTACAGTACAACCTAACTATATAATAGACAGCAGTTTCTCTGCTTCCTAGCTGCTCTACATTTGGTTTCAAGTAAAAAAAAAAAAAAAAAAATTAGCCAGAATATGAGTTGTGCACAGAAAGTGCTCTCTCTTATTTAGTTACGGAGCAGCATTTTCCTGTTTGGGTCAGGGGCTTATTTATTTGGAAAGAAATATCACTTTTCTCTACAATAATTTGCAAACTTTATTAAAATTATAATTTAATTGAGTTTGACCTACTATCATATTACAGGCTATAACCCAAATCCTTGCTAACAAGGCCCAAAACATTTCCTTTCAAAAAGATCACTCGCGCACAGGAAGACACCCTGCATGAACCCCTACGTCCAGATCCCACTGGCAGCCAAATTCTGTCTGAAAAGTGTAAATCCAGTAAATTATCAGCAATGAACCAAAGAAGAATCCCATCTCCTCAGGCTCTGTGCCAGCACTGTCCAAGCTCAAAACTAACATGTAGGAAGTTTACTCCCTTTACCGCTGATACTTCCCTTTACCATCTCACGTTGAAAGCAGTTCTCAGCCCAAGTCTTTTGTTTTACACACATAAATTATATAGACCCAGTAAGTATACAGTATTTAGCAAAGGCACTTACTCTTCAAAGCTTACATTAAAAGACATAGCTACGTTCTGTTTGTAACATCTAATGAACACACCAAGTAAATCCTAGGTTAGGACTGGCACTTGCTCTGTCCACCCAGGCAAGCCTTGTCCAAATGGAGCAAGCTTTTCCCAAAGGTAACTGAGAAGGTTACTGCTTGATTATGTATGACTGAACAGGGGAACCAGATTCGTGTTTCACACTGTTATCACATAAATACAGCAAGAGACTGTACCAAATAAAAGATGTGGATGAGCTTTAACAAAGTGGAGTTGTAATAAATGCTATAGGTAACACCCAACATCTCCCCACTGCTGGGAGACGGAAGGGGGGGTGCCGGTTTCTGCAGCTGACATTTGGCAAGAAGACTTTGCTTCCTATGAAAGGCATTTCATAGCATGTTGTTCAACAAAGTGCTGCATTTGGATAATTTTGCAAAGGCAAAACATTTAATTAAATACAGTAGTAACAGCACAAACAGGGTGTGGGAAATCTGAACAGCAAACACAGGAGCGTGGACAAGAGTACAGGAAGGGAGGGTAAAGGGTTCAAGAGAAAAGATGTCAGAAGGCAGCAGATAAGAAGTCCATCCGCCCAAAAGTGGTAAAGTCTAGGTTACCATTGCTGTGAAAATTCATTCCTACATTAGTCACGAATTATATTTCAATTTGTGCGTAACACCGCTATCAGCTGAAATGTAAAGCAACATTTATACGTAAGTAATTGTGTATTAGCTATCACTAATTTTAATTAGCAACCCACCGTACAGTATTGAAGAAAAGGTTTGCACTAACATGATCATCTCACTTTGTTAGTTTCAGACTATGAAATATATACAAATTAGCACCTGTGAAATGCAAAAATAAGGATTTATATGTAAGGATATTTGAGAAGAGACACTGATTCTGCATAATTAACAGCATGGAGGAGACGGAAATGTTTGCTCTTCTTCACAATATCTAGCAACCTGTAATTTAGCAAGCTGCCATCATGAAAAACCTGTTATTCCATTTATCATTTTCTCACCGAACTGGACTAAAATTTTAGTCTGGATTTCATTTAAATCTGCCTTTGTAACGGTGCAGCTGAACATAGTTCCATAATCACACCACTGAATATTTGCAATGCAGGCTATATTTTGAGAGAGAAGGAGGTGAAAGACCTTTTCCTTTAGATACATTAAAGTAGCCTTTGAATCAGACTGAGGGACAGAGTGAAAAGGCATCAACAATGCCCACATCAGGGTAATGAAGCAGAAAAGCAGCAGGATCAGCAGCAGCAGAGGGAAGGAGCTGTGAGCAAGCTGGACCTCCCCCACTGCAGGCAGGATGGCACCCAGTGCCTACGTGACAACACGGCGAAAAACCACACCGTACGGGTGAGGCTTCAGGTTAAGGCCATTCACCTTCCACGTCTTCCTTCTTCAGGGGGCAACTCTGTGCTTTTGAAAATTGCGCTTCTTATTTGTACCACCACTCTGTTGTAGCATAAATCCATTGTGTAATGTTTAACATGAAGTAGAGAGGGAAAACGCACAACACTGAACTCTCGGCATTCTTAATGTATGGGCAAAATGATCAGAAGACCTTTATTTTCAGTAGGAGACAAAAGGTTTTTCCCAATGACCCAATGCACATCATTTACAAGGATTATCCCGCTGGTTAAAAGGCATTTCAGCTAGCTCACTGCTCAGGGTATGAAAAGGTTTCAGGCTGTTACATTAGTTTCCCTTCAGCTATTCACTTGGTGCCAGTAACAGAGCAGAGTATTTTTGAAATCCTACACTTACGTTGCATATGGGGTTTGGATGATTTCCAATACTGACCGGTTTCAAATGTTAGACACACAAACATATAATATTTTCCAGCACAGTCTTCTGGCTTCTAAGCACCAGAAGCTTAGGACTCTCCAAATCAGAGATTATAGCATTTTATGTAAAAAAAAAAAAAAACAACGCTCTAGAAATTTTTCTTCCACAGATATGTACTGAGTATTTCTCCTTTTCATCATCCTATTCTATCCTGCACATGTGTATCAACCATCTTTAAAAAGAAACCAGCTGTATCAAATCACAGCTTTCATAGAAGAGCAACAATGCAAATACGGATGTCAAGCAATTTGGAATTTTAAATGCGATTCAATACCCTTTAATGTCATTAATCAATATTCTTTTCAGGAAGGTAATGGCATTAAATAGCTTGCATTAAGAACAACAACAACAAAACATTTTGCTAGCAATGACCTCCTTCAATCTTCAAAAGATTGACATCTTTCTCTAGGGTTGCAATAGACAATTATAGCCTTAGTACATGTAAGCTCCTCTAAAAATGTCTATAATTCACTACCAAAAACATTTCTTTACCAGGTCACATAAAAAAAAATAATTATCCAACTGTATAAAGTCCATTATAAAGCATTACTTTATACAAAAGCAATTAAGCACCAAGAAAAATCTGACTTTATGCAAATCTAAGCCATTTATTATGAACACAAGAGAAATGTCTTGGTTTGGCTTAACATTCAAGACCAGTATTCATTAGAACATAAGCATATCCTTAACTTTGTGTTTAACATTAAGGATTCATTGATTTTCCATTCTATGTGCCCCAAGGAATTATGATTTTGAACCTGATATTTAGCAAGTTTGCAGTAGATCATAAATACAGTGATAAAGTTAACAGTCTTTATTTCCTTCACTTTTTTTCTCTCTCACACTAATGTCTAAAAATCAGAGAGATGTCTAGCATCAAGTAAGTTTGTATCAGTCCCTTATTTTCTTCATAAATGCAAATTACTTGCTTAAAATCTCAAGTTTTTAAGATATTACTTGCACATTCTTCTGTATGTAATGCTTACAGCTTATCCAAACATGATGCAAAACCACACAGTAACAGCTTGTGCCCATAAGGCAGCTATCACTTTACCAAATAATCCAAAAAGGAGCAACAGATGAAATGGGAGGAAAAAAAAAGTCATCACAATCGACTCTTCGGTAGGAAATCTTTAAATTATAAATAGGTTAAGTATAAGCTTATATAAAATTGTACTGACCATTTGATTTAAACAAGTGGTTTTTTACAACAGCAACAATATTACCTTTTTTTCATCACCTATCACTTTAAAAGACATCAAATATGATGCAGTAGTAGAGCTAGAAACAGTTCGTCAGAGCTCTGCAAGTTTGCTGTTTAAATGTCTCCTACTATCTTACTATCTCTCCCACTTTATTCTAGAAGTCTTTCAGAAGCAATCTATGCCTGCAGTATACTTCCTAGCAAATAATTATGCACATCATTTACGTGTCTTTATTATTTACATTGTCTTATTATCTTAGGTAACCAAAGGCTCACAAAACCAAAAAGTTTAAAAAGCCTTTACCCTTCTGCTGCCAGGGATTAGCATATTTAAGCATTCTAGGGAGGCCCACATGAAACAAAAGAGAAGGGCTGGGAAGCACCACAAAGCAATGCTTCTCAAGTAGAAATGGGTCCTTTAAAATAAAACAAAAAAAAAGAAAAAAACAACACTTATGCATTCCCACCACTTTCTATTTACCCAGTGACAGAAACAGAGTTTAAAAAAAAAAAAAAAATCACTGCAGAAATTCAAAAGATGATAAGGAAAGTCAGTGTATCACACACAACCAGCTCAAACCTATTCAGTTCCTTTTTCCTTGCAGAAAAGGTTTGCCCCAAAGCTCACTAAAAAGCACAATATTGTCAAGCCCTAAACGAGCCTCCTTCTCCTATAAATCAAGGAAACTACCAACGGGACTAGAGGATGAAAGAAAGAAATTTCTCTCCCTTTAGACAAGAAGTTCCCAAAACATCAACCCTTAAGCCAAGCTTTTAATTGAGGCAACGCAGTTTTAAATTGTTTTATATGGCTTTTACACATCAGTTGTGAACTACTGACTCTCTCGTGCTCCATGGACCACTTGTGGTTAGACAAAGATTTTTACTAATCAGCTGCTCAATAACTCTAGACAGCCCTGTTATTCAGTAATCCATGAATAATTCTCTCTTTCTCTCCTGGGGCCATTACACTGCCTCTTAAACCAAAGTGAAGCAGGATTAGCACCATTTTGCCTTTTCCCCTCCCCGACTTACTGCTGTTTCTCTTGAGCCAGTTCTGACACTCATGAAACTGTGCAGTAAACCAATTCAGAGAGCCAATCTGGGGAAAAAACAAACTGGGAGAGCAGGGGGAGGTTAGTTTTGAAAAGTCAGCTCTCCAAAGGGTCTCATGGCATAGTGAAGCACTGGTGCTGGCAGGGGAGAGCCAGCAAGGCCAACTGGCTAGCAGGGCAGATGGGAGGTAGGTGGAAGTCAAGAAAGGTGGTACCTGGCAGCTCAAGGTTTAGATCAACTTCAGCTGTCACAGAACTGCACCCTAGGCTTCACTGTTTCCTTCAAAAGCAAATCAAACACATAAGAAATCTACAAACGCAAAGAAACCAATACTTTGGAGCCAATGGTCAGATCACTGAAGCAGAAATTTGTGCTCACCAAATGCTGACCGGAGGAGTATTGGAGTGAATCGTTGTTGTCAGCTGATTGTTTCAGTATCCCACTCTGTGATACCATCCACACTTCCAAGAATTAAAACAAAGAACTTTTTCATGGGGAAATTATTCTTAAAATCATTGACTTGATTGTCACAGTGGTTTTATGGGAATTTTATAGAAGTTTAAGCTGTAACCTTGTCCTGTATTGAGTAATTACAGTATAGAATTGTACGAAGACGAGTAAACTACTAAACCCTCGCAGAGTAAATTCCACAGCCCTTCATTCTTCGACCTCTGTGGAGCTGAAAGGCAACACCACCTATTTCACAGCAACCCATTACCAAGTATGTCCACCGATAGATGAAGAAATTCAAAATTTCCTCGTAAAGAAATGAGAAACGGAAGAATCTGCTATGTTCCTGATATCACTTCAGGACACACAAATCTTCACTTGGCTCAATTCTTTTGAAGTGCTTTAATATGTTTTTGATAGCTCAGTGAATGGACTTGTGGGTAGTCAATTTGCATATATTTTGATAGAATATGCAAAGAGGTTCTGTGAAGATCCCTTTAAATGAACTACAGAGAAAACATTCATTATTTCAGTAACTATGAACGATAGAAGCTGTCCCAGAGAAATTAGACATCCATACACTCTCTGCATTAAAATGTAATTGGATTATTTACTAGCAATGTGATTTCCTTCCTGAAAACCATTTTACGCTCATCTCAGACAAGCCTCTAGAAAACCCTAGAAGCCAAGCAAAAAGTAGAGAAATTTACCATAATTACGTGTTTGAAAACAAAAATTTATTTGTGGGAAAAAAAAAAAACCACAACCAAAAAAAACCCCACACCAAAATACCAAAACCCAGACCTGGATTGTTGGGCAACCATCACTCAAGTTGAAGAGAAAAATCAGCGATGGGCCTGCTAGTCACAGGTGCCTGGATTCTCCTCAAATCTTATAACTCGCCAGTTTTGGCCTTTTCGGACTTCCTATTCCCATCCAGCTTCCTGTGTGTAATTACTTCACACAGCCATTTCCGAGCCATTTCTTAGCAGTAAATCTGTTACTTCCTTCTTTGTGCTGACCCTGAGTAACTTCACTCCTAATGACCTGGACAAATACCAGTGGACTTTGGAATTTCAAGTGTTGCCAATAATCAGATTTGCCTTTCCTTATACACAAGCATCCATGAAATTCAAGATTACTTGTGCTGTAGTCCAATGCAAACATCTCAGGTCTTCCTCTAAGATAAGGTAAAGGCACTGTGAAGAGGGAGAGTTTCAAACAGAGCTGACGTACAAAGACAGATTACGAAGCAGGACAACTGTACTGTATCACAACAAAATGACCTTAAATTAGTTTTATGAGAATGAACTTTGACAATAACGAAAGATAAAAAGGTGTTTGATCACTCAGAACATCTTTTCAATCTACTGAATGTAAATGGTTACTAAATTACGAAAGAATAAGCAAGCAAATATCTCAGCTTGGAAGGCAGATGAATATATCTATAGATGAAGGAAATTCAGATTTGAAGGTTAGCCATTACTGGAAAAATACACAGCAACTGATGCACTTCTTTCTGCAAGTGTTAAAAATTTGTATCTTACGAACTTAACTAGTTAATCACACAAAACTTGCATTACTAAACATTTCTTTTATCTGCTTACACCTTGTAAGCCATTTTGCACAACACAAATACTAAATTATTCTACAAAATTCTACAATAAGTTTCACATTTGAAATGTTCAGTTACAACATTATACTATTCTATATTGTTACAATCACTCATCTCATATTCAGAAGAATCACACTTTACAAACAGACAGAAATTATGTCCATCAGTCTGATGCATGTTTTAAGGGGTGAGTTTAGATGGCCAGCTATGAAATTTTGGTCCAAGAACATGAAAGAAGAAATATAGCCCATTCTGCAGCAGAGAGAAGTGTGACAGGCTCTTTAAATTTAAAAATAGGATATAGATGTGTGTTATTAAGGAACCTAGCCACTCTCAGGATCTAAGTACATACACAGATGCTGTTTCAACATCTAACAGCCTTGAAGTTCCTGAACAAATACAGCGAGTGGGCAGAGCTAAATTTCCTTCTCAGAATAACCGCCAGTAACATCGAACATTTCAAAGCATGGTACAAAAGCGCCGCACACTCCCACTATTTAACAAGTGTTGGAGCTGACCCACAGCAGGAACCCCCGTGAGCTGCTGTTACTCATCAGTCTGGCAGAAAACTAGGTCAGTAGCCCCACAAACACACTGCTTAAATTTCTGCCGGGTTAGTGACTTAAAGCTGCTTAATGAGGGGTTCTGGATGAGTACAAGGGAGAGGAAGGAATACATAGCTAGGAGCAGGAGAGAAGCTGGAAGAGAGTACTATCCTAATGGATTGCTGCTGTAGAAGGATGACTGAATCATCACCTCCAGGAACTGCAGTCTCCCTGCCTGGTTCCTGAAGACCCTTGCCAGAATGCGACAAATAACTGGGGACAAGTAAGAAAAGAACTGTAAGTACTCCTCTGCCTCTTCCTACCTCAAAGGGCACCTCCTGACCAAACCTCAGCTATCATTACTTGCAGACATTTCCTAAAAAGCAATCCTGTGCAAAAAACAAATCCTGTATTCACAGTTATGTATTTATATGGCATCCTTAAAACCACATTAAATACCAAATCCACAGAGAAATTATTTCTATTTGCCCTGAAATGAGGGGGGGGGGGGGGGGGGGGGAAATGTATTTCTGGATAAAACTGATCTCTGATCTACCTAAAAGAAGTGCAGCTAGAATTGTATATTAAACCTTTTGGAATAGAATAACAGACTATCTCAAGGGCTACTTCATTTTTAAGGTAACAATGAACCCGTTCTACCAACACAAACTGCTCACTAAACAAATGGTACGAATGGTGAAGGTGTAACACCATTTGCAAATCAGTGTGTTAGCACTGACCCTGGCAAGGACCATTCTCCATCAAATTAAAGACAAGTGAAAATTAACCTTTGCTTCCAGTTAGCTGCCTAGCTTACATACCAGTCCTGAAGTTTTCACTTTGCCCTACCTGCTACAAGAGCAACAGAAATAGAGATTACATTTCTCAACCACTGAAATGCAGAGACTCTGTCACACCAGATGACTATCTGTAGCTGAAAGGATTTAAAATATTTTCTAGCTATGATCCACTGCTTTGGTGTATATTCAATGAACGCCGCTCAGCTGCAGCTGTTAAGAATGACAAAGATCGGTAACTCATTCATGAAAGGGTGAGTTACACAGAACTGTTCAAAAATTGACTATCTAGTCTTATCTAAAACATGAGCCATGACAAGTCAGAAAAAAATTAACATTATTTCTTTCAGTGGTATATATTAGCTCTGAAACCAACTGTTTTCTGGGGGATAATGGCTTGCTTTTAATGAAATCATAAAGAAATCACAGTAAATAGTTAAGGATTAGGAAAACAAGGCAAGATATCTATTATTGTTTATGAAGAATATTTAGAGAGGTCCAGAAGAGTTTGTCTGCATGCTTCAGTAGCCATTTTGGGGGGTGGGGTGGGTGGGTAGAATCTACCTTCAAAAGTAATTTCTCTCAGCTTCACAAAACTTTTGAAACTGTATCATACCCATAATCACTGTAAACCCTGTAAAAATAGGCAAGTAAGTTATAGTAATAAATACTGTTAAATATTTGATCTTGAAGTTAACTTCAATTGCACACCTAAAAACTTCCAGAGACTGTTTGTAAAGATGCACTGACATAACCTAAAGCCAGTAAGGAAAATACTAGACAATAAATTGAAGTTTGTGATAACTGAATATTTGAAAGCAACAAGAATACACGAGATACTGAAATTTAAGTTCTTCTGAAATTTCCCTTAAAATACAGTTGTTTCTTTCTGTTGTGTTTCTCCCTTATACCTATCCAAGACAGCTACCTACCTGTGCCTCCTGTTCTTTTCAGACGATGATATGGACTGAACAGGGACCTGGGAGGCCTACATAATCCATGCATGAGAGTCACAACAGAACTTTTTGATCTGCTAACAAGTCTGTTCTCAGTCAGGTTTTTGCCTAGGGTGTGGAGGGTGGGAGCAGATTTGGAGGTGGAGAGAGAGGACTGTAGTCCTGTTGTTGTTTTAAATATAGTATTTCAGCCATACCAAGAGTGGTCAACATACCCAGTTTCTAAACGAGCTTGACTTGACTGAAGTGACCTTGCCTCCCCAGCCTTGCTAGTAATACTTGAGAGGAGGATCTGTGAATCTCTTCCAAGTTCTTGATAAGCAAAACCAGAGTAGCAATTATTAGAAGATGCTATGACAATCACACATTTTAGTCACCTTATAGGCAAAACCAGAAAGCTCTACAAGCTTCCAGGGCTGCAGTATTGGATTATGAAGACAAACCCAGCCAGTACTTCAGAAAACCCGATCTGGCCTTCTGGCTGGCTGCCACAAAATCTTTACTTCATTTAAATCCTGCTCCAATTCTACTCTCTATTGTTTCATTGCTTTAGGGAGCTTTCACTTCACAATGAGGGCACCTCTGCCAATCTAGCCCTGCCTCTGTAAATAATTTACTGGTTACATGATTTCATCATAAGCAGTGACTGGAACTGCAGCATCAGGAAGTTTAAAACATGAGTGTCAAAACGTTCACTTACCAGAATCGCCCCCAAACAGCCAGAGCCCTATCAGTGGCCCTTAGGCAACGTCTGGCAGACCTGGAGCAGGTCTCTGCTTGCTGCAGGAACCACCAAATATGTTTCATCAAGATGGGGATGAAACTCCCCTCCAAGAAGGGTAACTACTTCAACACAGCCACTGTAAGCTTGAAATGGAGTACACTAATAAAGCAAGAAGAGAGAGCAATCTAGATCGATTCCCCCGTGTCTTTGAGCCAGTCTCTCATATCCCGTTTTAGATTCATCACGTCCCATGCTCAGAGAAAACAGCCTCAAGTCAATTAAGAAACATCAAACCTCTTGCTGGCTCCCTTGGAAAACCAAACTACCTCATGCACGCTCTTAAAAATATGGAGGGGGCAAGGAGGTACCTCATCCACACCAGCCAGCTGCACCCCTTCACCTGCATAAGCCATTAAAAACCGTACCATTGTCTTCACAAGAGGAATGATGACAAGAAAAGTTGTAATCCTCCTGTAAAGGCCTTTAGAGCAATCTTTCGTATGCAAAACTAGTTGTCAGACACAGTTTGTGTCACAGGGGCAGTCCCAGAGAGAGAACGCAAGAATCTCTCTCCACAGGGCTGTAAGGTTTTGTCATTTGAAAGCATGACTGTAAAACTCGGAGCACGTGCAGCTCTGAAGAAGTTTATGCTCTGCATGAAGATGTGTAACATGTGAATGGATCCATTAAAAAACACTCATCTGGATACAAGTCCTTCTGCGTACAGAGCAGAAAGCAAGACGGAGCAGTCACTAGAATACCGTCCTCCACAGCCGGCAACTTCCTTGAGAAGCATCAGGAGTGGGCACAAGCTGCAGAATAGCAGCGATGTGAATTCCCCATCACTGGGTAATGGAGTGCTTGCTGATCTTCTTCATAAAAGTTTTGCTAGGAGTTACAGATTTCTCCCTGCAAACTCCATGAAATTATTTTACTGAGTATTGTATTTATTTTTAATTTATTAATAATGTGACAAAACAAATTCAAGCAGAAGGAAAGTTTTCATCAAAATTGCAAAACAATGGAAGACATGATGGCAATTCAGGTCAAATAGGTTATAAATATTTGCATTAACACACTAGGTCTGATTTGTCATTGGCTTTTTATCATGATTTGGTTTTGTTAAACCGGCCACCACCACAAGTATTCCTGTCTACTTTATCTTCACATTATTTCAGCTCAGGATGTTCATCTACATAACCTGAAATTCAAGTTTTAGGACCTCTTCTAAACTAATTGCATTGTTAACCATCTTTTCAATGTTAGTCAATTAAGAACAGCATTGAGGGACAGTTGGGTTGACATTATTTATATTTACTTACTTTTAATTTAAATTGAGAGGGGAGGGAATAATTACATTTATTATAACCGAGCCTGGAACTCTGCCTGTAATTAAGGATCTGACACATCTTAGAAGAACTCTATTTTCGGTTGCTTAAGACATTTGCCAAACTATCAGTGCGGTCACAGATTTCATACAGCAAGTGTTTTTCTACTATTTTACTTAGAAGTGAAAAACAGAATCTGTTAAAATGATGCTGTCATACCTGAGAGGAAGACTAGAAAAAATAACTTGTGAAGTCCACATTAAAATACTTTCTGAAAGTATTCTGTTGACAAATTCTAAAACTGGAAGAAGCTGAATTTAAGATGTGGCAGACAGGCTGCCTCATACCAAGGGTGTGGCTTTTGGTCGGTTTGCGGCTAGCTCTTTTTTTCTT
The DNA here is from genome assembly GCF_047370975.1 of Nipponia nippon. Taxonomy (NCBI): domain Eukaryota; kingdom Metazoa; phylum Chordata; class Aves; order Pelecaniformes; family Threskiornithidae; genus Nipponia; species Nipponia nippon. The sequence continues at coordinate 70,658,083 of NW_028262369.1, read as the reverse complement.
TTGGGGAAGTGGAAGGGGAATAGAGGGAGGATTGCTCATTTTCTTGACAAAGTACCAAAATTACAGGCCTCTGAAAAACTTCAGAAGAGGTTGTTAGTTTGGAAACTCAATTTTTCACAGACCAGCAGCACTGGACGTGCTCTACAGTCTCTCTAGGACATTGGATTGTTGCACATGCTGCTTCCATAGGCAGGTAAAAATGTGCTCAGCTGCTTTACAAGCGAGCTGAGGTGAACTTGCCTTCAGTTCCTCCTCCAGCAGCCAAGCACCTACTCTGGTAAAACTGGAACTAAAAGCACGACTCTCTCCTAAGCTCCTTGCTCTTGCCAGGAAAGCACACAAAATAGGAAGAAACCAAAATACTAAGAATGCTAGCATGTGAAAAGCAGAGAGAAGACACAACACAGGCCAGTGGAGAAAGCAGCAGTGGTGCCACTGCTCAGAGAAGCAGACAAAAGCAAAGGAGGTCAAAACCAAATGAAAAGATCAAAAGCCAGGGAGAAGATACAACTGAAACAGAGAAAAGAGAGACTGGAAATGCTTGTAGTCTCCAATAAAGAGCAACTCTGCTTTGCAGAAGCAGCTTTTTTTCTTTTCTCTCTCTGTTTTTTTTTTTTTTTTTTGCTTACCCTCTAGGTACCTGGCATTTATTCTATGATTCTGGTCACAATGTTGTGCTGCGGAAAAAAAGATTATTGTAGTAAGAAACAGTAGGAAATAAACTGCCAGGTTCAAAGCATAGAGCAAGAGATTTTTTCTCTTTTTAATGACATCTTGTTTTCAATATATAAGTTTTGGATTTGGGCTTGGTTTTTTTTTTTCTTTTTTTTTCTTTTTTTTTTTTTTTAATTAATTGCTTCCATATCCTTATTGCAGGAGGCTCTCACCAGGGTATCTGGATGCAACACAGTTTGTAAGACTGATTTTTCAGTATTTTCTCTCTTCTTCCTTAGGACTCTCTGTAGTCTTTTTCCTGGTAATTAGTGGAGTCAAATGTCAAAATTTTAAGAACATCACTAAATGCTCCTCTAATTCAGCTGAAGATACTGATAAGATATGAAATGTGGCATAAGGAGAGTCAGCATTACAGAAGAAGGTGCAACATTTCTAGGGAGAAAGTCTTCACAAATGTATACAGACTCTAAAGTTTCTAGCAATGCACATTTATGGAACCAAAGACAACGAGCAACAATTTCCAAGTTAAAACTAAAAATCACTTCTTATCCTACAGGATTAAATCATTTGGGCAGAACTGGGGATACAAAAATTATCCAGTGGGTACAGGACGAGCCTACAAGTGCAGAACTCAACCAGTATTCCACCAAAGAAAACCAAAGACGACCTAAGGCAAGCCACTCTCTTTTGTGTCTCAATTTCCCATCACAAAAATGAATAGATAACACAGCCCTATCTCACCAGGATATATTCCCTGCCTGTTTTCTGGCACTCAGAATAATACAGACTAAGAATTCTATTATTCTTTAGCATTTGTGAGGATAGCAGTAGCAGGGAATATTTGTTTTAAAGAAAACAAAAGCTTACAGATGTTTCCTTAAAGAAAGTGCCCATCCCTGGCAAGGCTTAATCTTTCACATGAGAAAGGACTACGTGAAGTTCTCATATTTAACGGAACAGAGAGATTCCAATGCTTCAGATGTCTGGTGTTAAGAGACAATTCAGCTACTTCAATGGCTACCTTATATTTGTATTCAGAGAATTACATCAAACAACAAAAACGGTAAGATATAATGTATTTTTAATTAATATATTGGTCCTCTGTAGATTGTTCTGTGTTTGGTATCAAACAAAGCTACATACACGGGAAGCAGAGCTAAGAGAAGGAACGTGTTCATACCACGGCAGAAATACGTGATTACGCACAAACTGTGTGCATGTGTCAGGCTAACAGCAGAAGTCAACTACTAAGAAATCTAGAAAGACTTTAAGCGGAAAACAATTCCTCTCTGTCCAACCTTTTCCAGCGACTAACTCAAATTTGATTTTTTTTTTCCCCATATGTTTAAAGAGGTCTTTATTATATAGCTCTTGTGAGGAGGATTCATTCTTCACACCAGTCTAGTACCTAGAGCTTCAGCCATTCAGCCACAGAGGAAAATTCGGAAGGAAAAAAGTTTATCTCCAATTATGTTATCAGCATTCTTGCACCTCAGTAGCATTTCTTGTGCTTCCAAGCAGTAAATTATTGAAATAACCTTTTCTGTTACAAATCTCTTTTCATGTATAAACTAATACTATAGCATACATTCTACTTTCATCCACTATTCCTCTGTATGCCACAACAGATTTGGATACTTTTAATTCTGCTGTACTTTTTCATTAATACAATTTGAAATCTGCACCTAGTTAGCATGTTTCTCCCACAGAAAAGAAACTATACAGTTCAGCGTCCGTGGTCCATCCGTAATGGTTTTAATATGACAATAGTGTAAGGTCTGGGAACTAGCGTATTTTAATTCAGGAATTTAATAACACTGCATCTTCCTTTTTGGAACTTGGATGCTGAAAGTTCCAACTGTCCAAAGAGGACTTAAAATGTTGTCTCCTAATTCCAAAGTCACTAATTTTAAGACCATAATCATCCTGCCCTCTCTCACACACACAATAAGCCTTAAGAAAACTTACAAAGCTCACTATTAGCAAAAATAATGGCTGTTACAAATAGGAAGAGAATGGAAATCAGTTGATTACAAGAAAAAAAAAACAACCAAACACAACTACCTTAAAGTTTCGTCACAGTATATGTAACTTAAAATTCAGCAAACTGCACTGAGAAACTGGCAATATCTGAGTAAACCCATTTAATCCATTTTTATTGATTCTCAGATAGTAGCCCACTGGATTCCCTCACACTAAACTCACTACTTGAGATGTGAAAAATGAATAGCTTCAGAAAAGAAGAAAACAGAAAACGCTCTTAGGGTTTCATATGCTTGTTTAAGTGTCCTTGGTGTCTAGGAGTTTCCTAAAATCTACAGGGAAGGCAGGGCTCAGAGTAATTTTACGTATACTAGTATTAGACACCAAAACATTCCAGCAACATAATTGGATAATGCTAAGGCTCAAATTACCTCTGCTCTCTCCTACACAGGCAGAGCAGGCACTTGGAGAACATTTGACAGAAGAGAGGAAAAGAAGTTAAAAAAACATAAAGGAAACACACAAAGATGAAAAAAGGAAATAAGAGTAATGAAATTTCAGCAATGTGTTCGCGTCCCTACACTTTGTTTTTCCTTGCAATAAAAGACCAAGGATACTCACTGTCGAAAGAAAAGGAAAAATGAAAAGGTTACATAGGGAATGTTCTAGTTCACTGCTACTTCTAAGAAATGCAGTGAAAGCATGTCAGAGTACAGACACTTGGATTTGCTCATTTAGACATAGATACAGTTTAAGATTAGAAATGTACTTTCATCTAAAATAAGGAACATCCACCATGTGCCTACCAAATAAGCACTACATTTTTGTTGAATTATTAAAACATATTCACATAGTTGGGCAATTGTACACACTACCAAAAAAACCTATTTAGTCATTTGTTCAGCTGTCTTAGCTGTTTATTAAACTTCACAGGGGCAGCCCAACCAAGCAGACAAAGAGGATGAGTGGATGATACAAAACAACAGATATTTGGAATCTGTGGCCTGGCTGGGGTAACAAGTCGAAGAAACTGAGAGGTCAGGAATGACTATAAAAAATTCAGTTTAGCTAAGGAGAATTCAAACAGCAGTTAGATAAAACTCAAGGTAAAACACTCCAAAATATATTTCAGATGAAAATCTTTTTTCTTTTGAACTACTTGTATAGAATTGAAACAGCAGTTAACAGCGGTAAGAAGTTAATAAACGCACTTCTAAACCTTCTGAAAACAAAATTTCATTTAAAAATGGGTATCTCTAATAGTTGTATGTTTTGCAATAAAATCACCACTTTTCACAACCTTTCTCCATAAGCGTAGTTTTAATAAGTACAATGCTTTCACAACCAGCTTTCAATTATGAGATGCCTCAAAAAACCATCCGTTTGGGATCGCAATGAAAGAAACCCAAAATAGTGAAGTGGACGACAAGGGACCGGGAGCCAGCAAACCAGAGGTCTGTTCCTCTTTGCGGGTGGCATGCTAAGCAACAGCGAGATACTTCATCTCACTGTGGTCCTCCTTCCATCCATTGTCTATACAGTTTGTAAGCACTCTGATGCTTTTCCTCATTACAATCACAGTTAGGCCTCAATGCTTTTTTTCTTTTTTGTTTTAAACACCCGTACGGCAATAATCAGTGGCGTGCGCAGCACAAGTTCTCAAAACACAACTGGTGTCTCAGAACAGAAAATCCAGGGAATGAGAGCTGTCTCCAGCTCCCAAGAAACAGCAACATTTATGGCAACTTAGACAATCGCTTAGAGGGGAAAAGCAGCTATTTTTAAGTATTTTGCTTAGTGGCTGCACTTGAGGGAGGCTCCCGTTTCCTTTCGTCGTCTTATGTAGCAGCCGTAACTACTATTTCCTTTTCCCTCAGCTGCTTTTACAAAATATCTGGGCTTGCAGCTCGCAACAACGCACTGTCTTCAATACTGTCACAGGTTCAAAGCAAAAGCCGAATACTGCTTCCAAACCAACTTCTGCCCTGGAGGGCAGCAGGCAACTTTACCTTAGAATGCATCTATTTCTGTTCCGCACAGAAATAGCAAGCCTGAATTAGGTAAGGCCCTGAACATGAACCAGCAGGCCAGGCAGAGGATCCAGATTTAAGGTGCTGGTGTTTAATGCTGCTAGTGCTCCCACTAGTAAGTGCAAAGGGAACGCAGCTCTCGCACAACCATATTTTGATTGTGCTGCTTAAGCACTGCTACTTGGTGTGATCATTTGCACTTGAAACAATTTAACTCAAGCACAGGAATCTGTGGAGACAGACAGCACTGTATGATTTGTCAGCTCCAGATAACCAAAAGCAAATATTTGGTGGATCATTAAAGAGGAATTTAAGACCTTCTCTCTAAGAGTATCATTGCTAAAGACCTAGTTAACTCTGACTCTAGTTTAATTCTGTTTATTTTAAAGTTATGAGAGGTTTATTATCGTATACTAAGTTTTCTGCACTCCTTTACAGAACTGGATAAATGCTACCACGTGCCAGGTATCGGACATGAGAGAGGAACTCTTATCTTTTTTCCTCAAACGGAGACATTTGAGATGAGGATGGTCTTTGTATTCACATTTGTATACATTTTGTGAATAAAAACCGGAAGGATAGGAAGGGCAGAGCAAGCAAAGGCTACAGCAGTTCTAAGCTAACTTCCAAAGCCTGATCTCATCAGTCTTGCACAATACAACTCTAATCCTAAAGATGAGAATTCAAAATAATTCTGTCAGCACTACAAGGAAAGGTATCCGCTATCACACTAATGACTAGATACACATCTCCAAGAGAGCATGATGACTTTCTTTTTGAACTGTCACACCCTCCCTCCCCCCTCATACAGTAGCTGACAACACCGAGAATAATTTTGGTTTTCTTCTACACGTAGTGAAAAAATATATTACCAGCTTGCCTTTCGAAAGTTGTCAAACCCTCTAACAAAATGCACTATAGGAGAAATAGTTTGGAAATCTGTAGCATGGAATCTATATATTCCCCAAGGACTGGAATAGCCCTTCACACAATTTTACCCTAACTGCCTCCCTCCCCAAATCCTAAACAAAGCTTCATATGATTCTTCCGAAAGCATTATTTAAATATATATCTGAAATCGCTTCCTTAATTACTCACTCAAGCTCATGCATGTTTAAAAGCAGTTTAGCAGATGAGCCACCTCTCAGGGGCTATACTGGGCCAAGTTGATGTAGGCAATGGCTGTCCTATACGGCCTCTAATCTCACCCCACTGCATTTCCCCCAGAACGAATTATACATTCACAGAGGATCTGTCATCTGTCAGTCAAAATTCTCAGAGTTTGTGTTCTGCAAGGCAATAAAAGTAGAAATATAAAAGAGCCCCACTTTTAGAAAGCATACCAGAAGAGCTGGGGAAGCTAAGCATTCCTTTAGGGAAGAATAAACTTCAGGATTTTGCACTTCCTTTATGCATCCCAGTTGATCTGAGCACTTATCAAAGATCTCTTTTTAGTAACATAATACAACTTGTTTCTTTTCATTAAAGCAAAGAAATGCATAAACCAGCAATGTTCAAGTTTAAATAAAAATGACTTTTTACAATAACTGAAATAAGGGATTAAGTGAAAATGAAGAGCCACCTCCAAATTGGGGGATATAGCATCCAAGAGCATCCAAGGGGAAGAAAGAAGCGGGAAAGTCGGCAACTGCGAAAGTCTATTCTCTGCAAGAACTTGAAACTACCCCTTTTACCACCAAATGAGGCAGAGATCCTGCAGAGAAAAATACTTTAGAAAAACTGTCACAATTATACACAAAGCAGCTGAATTAAGGTCAGACAGATAGTTACAATAATGACTTTTTTTGTTTTGTATGATTGATTTCATGTTTGTTTTTAATGCTCTGCTTTTAGGTAATTCTGGTTTTGCTAGTGAAAAGAGAACTACAGAATTATGCTCATCCTCTACTAAATACAACATTTGAAGCTCCCCTTCCGTAAGTGCTCCACTTGGATCTTAAACTGCAGAGGGATTATCATCTCCTGCTCAAGCAGAACAATTGACAAGGGAGAAGGAATGATGTCCACAAAGCCAGATAAGATAAATTATGAAATTACAGTGGGAATGTACTATACATCAAATATTCTGCAGCAGCTTTGCACGTGCACGCTCACAACTTCTTTCCAAGAGCTATCTTACACTTACTGCAGCTAAGGAGCGTGCACACAGGCAACCAAAGCAAAGCAGTTGGCAAACTATTTAGTTTCCATCTGAACTGATCCTGTTCCTTTAAATCTCTTTGTTCATGAGTTCTTAACATTTATCCTCAAGCTGTCAAAGTGCATCTCACTGCTTGTGCCTCCTGTGCTATCTGCTACTCACTGTTTGTCTTAACATCACCAAGAAAACTTGAAAATACCTTTCCACGCTTTCCTCCATAGCTCCACCATTTTTCCCCTCAGCAGTCCTCCCCAGCTGTTTCTGGTAGTGTCTACATAGAAATCAACTTAACAAATCCAACAGAACTAATTAAACCGGGCTCATCTTGTGCTACATCACACTTTACCTTTGCGTTTTGATATGCCTTAGAAGTAGGCACATCCCCCTTTAAAAAAAAAAAAAAAAAAAGCCCTTTCCTTGGAAACCTTGTTTGAAAAAGTCAAAACTCACTCTAACTACTCTTCAATTACAGGAGAGAGAGGAGTCTCTAATAGTGTTTCCTAATACTTTTTGCTATAAAAGTGTACTTCAAACTTCCTCCCACCTCAACTAGATAACAAGCTTTTCCTTCAATCAAATATAATTAACTGTACAGCACTTCATTAAACCACTTTCAAAAACCACCACCCCTACGAAATGAGAAGAAACGAACATTCTGCAATCCAGATAGCATCCTTTCCAGTCAAGACCCTTAACTCTAGAAGGGTATTGCTGGTGATTGCAGTGAGCTCTCGAGTTGCCTCTCCTGTGCCCACCACAGCACATTCTTTAGCTGCAAGGTCACTTTTAAGAAGGTGATTAGCCTTCCTTGTTTGGTACAGGATGAATGATGCTCTCCTGCCTGTCTAGACTGAAACTTGATGGAATGCAGTTACCTCTGCACCTTGGATTCCCACACCTCACGGAAGTGAAGCAAGCCCCGGTGTTATCAATTAAGCACTGAAACTAACCGCTTGCTTTAATTGCCACAAAGGAATTTACTATCAGATTCCATTGCATACGTCATCCTCATTTGTTATTATACATTTCAGCTAAAAGTAATAACTGTTTGTATGAGGCATTCCTAGATTATTTTAAACTATTTAGTTGCAATTATATGTTGAAAGCATATGTCAGTAACATAAAGGTAAATTCATGACATGCTTATTCTAACCATCCTAAAAAAGGATAAGAAAACCAAGGGCGAAGAAGGATGGGCAAATCTAGGAAAAGAATCAAGACGCAAATACCTTGTCCTGTAATAACAATGGTGAACATCCAGCCAGGATGTCTAGTTTTATCTGGAGAAGCAAGGACACTGCAATAGGCTTACTTCTCAGTGTTTCCTGGTAGTCTCACTAAAATGCCTGATCTCCAAAATCTGCGTCAAGTTCAAAGAACTAACTGTAAATTTGTATAAATGAATAAAGTATTCAGAACACTGGAATACTAAAAAGGCTGGTGGGATTACAGCAGCATCTTGTATAATAAGCATTTGAAAAGAGAATATAACTGTACTGAACTTCATTGTCCCAAAGTGATTCTGGTTTTAAGCTTATAGCATGAACACAAAAATACATGAAAAAAACAACGTTGAAAGGCTCGTAACTGGCATCACTTCAGCACAGAAAGGGAAAAGTAACATTTAAGTTTCCATTTAAATACAGAACATTCACATAAATTTTCCTTTTCCCCTCAGTAATCAGATACAGAAGATGAGGTAGCTGACGCAGTAAGAAGTTTAGTATTTAGAATTATCTTGATTAACTTCAATTAGAATCCTGGCTAAAGGCTGTTGACGTCTTTTGTTTGGTTTTTATTTTGCGTTATATGCATAATCATACTGCAGGAAGATTGAAAGTGATATATATAACAGCATCATTAAACATACATCCTATCTTGGTGTCTGAAAACTACGGATTTAACTACATTTTAAGATTTCAAGTTGGCAGAAAAGATACCATACGCACGACAAATACATGAAACCTGCCACCAAAGAGGAGCCGTATCTCTTCTTGTAGTAGTAAAGCAACATTAAAACATAGGTACTATTTGTAAAAATCCACAGCCATTCAGTCACTTAAATTAAGCATTACCTAAGACACTGCACCGATTTTCACAAATATTTAACAACAATTTTATGGAAGATTAACCCTAACCAAATGCAAGGAGGTAAAGTCATAAAAAGGATTGAGATTCTATGCAAATTCTTATTTCAGTTAGTGCAACTGTGGATTATTCAGGTTCTTTGTATAAAAATATGCTCAGAAAAGTTTTGCATTATTTGCCACATAAAAACATTTTTAAAAGTTAAAATTTTAGTTTTCATCTGTTTCTTTACACTCCCAGCAGTTCAAACAAAAACTTGTTGCTGCTATTTTGATGGGTACTAGCTACGCAACAGTGTAGTTCGGACACAATTCTGGGGGACACATTCCGGATTTACTGACAATTCCAGATGCTTTCCCACTCAGCTAGTCCAAGCTTCTTTCTGTAACAGGACATACATAGAAGGAGTAAGAGTGTAACACACATCGCCCTGTGTGCTACGCACAGTTCACCATTCTTCCCAATTGGTCCCCCAATTTTTAATGAGAATCTTCATTAACTGTGGAGCTTTTTGACTTTTCCGCCCATCTTCTTCCCTTGCTACTGGATCACCAATTCCGTTCACAGTTTTGTTTACACCACGTTAAAAGCCCATTCTTTATTCCTCTGCATGCCTTGTTATGTTCTCAGCTCAGCTCTTTTGTTACTAACCCTTCTCCCACCTTCCAAAACCAGTCGAGAAAATCAAGTTGTTGTCCATGATACTACTTTGACAATATCTGTCTCCTTTTGCAGACCTTCACTTGCTTCAAGATGAAGGACTTTGTTTTGATGACTGCTTCAAAGTACACCACATCTGAATGGTTGCTTTCACATTTAACTCTTCCATTCCTCAGCAGGACCCAATTCAACATCCCTTTTACTGCATTCCCTCTTGAATACCTCTAGATTTCCTCAGTGAAGTGACTTCTGCTCAGAATATGCTTGCCAGTCTCATGTATTATGGCATTACTTATTATTCAAGTGTCTTAGGACCTCACTGCTTTTTTTTTTCCCCTGCACACAGAAAAGGGAGAAGAAAATATTCTTGCATTCTCTGAGTGAAACCATGAAGCTGTTTGAGTTATTACATTATTATTGTATCACTAGTCTTTCTTATTTTACACACCTTCTCCCTATTTTTTAAGTTCATTTACTACGCTGTGTCATGTTTGGACTGCATATTCCTGTGCCCCAAGGCCACATCTTCAATTTTAAGTAGCGTTATATAGTCTGCATACAGATTAGTAAAATAACAATTAGGGGTTTATTTGTTTTGCACACAAACATTCTATTCCACTACCTCTTAAAATAAGGAAAGCTAAATTTGCTGACAGCTTCATTAATGGTACTAACTTCTCTGACAGGAAACAATAGAAGCAAAGAAAGTCTCTCTATTTGCCATTTAAGATATTTCTAAGTTCGTACTGAAAAATTCAGGAAAAAATATTTATTGGATTTTAAATTCTTAGCTAAAACAATGTTAAACAACTGTGGCCAAATAATTGTGTTCTGCTGCAACAGCATTAACTACTACAGACTAAATTTAACTAAAATTTAATTAGGCCAGATTCATCTTAGTATAACTAAAAGAGAAATTATTTAACAGATCCTGGTAGAGTCTGGATGTAATTAATAAGTGTAAAGTTTACCAGTCACACAAAATAAGCTGTTTATAAGGACTTTTTGGAAATTAGGAACACCAAGCAGACAGCTAATTTGCTAATATTAAAATATCGGGTTTTAGCAGTGAGGCAGATTAGTATGCTCGAATTTTGGTAACATAGTGAGTCCATAAGGATATATACACATACAGACACACACACACACATATATATGTATTAAAAGTTATCTTCACTGTATCTATGCAATACACACTAGAATCAAGGATTTGCATATGTTCCATATAAAAAAGTTTACAGAGAGATCCCAATACTGCTGCAGTGGGCATGAGAAATGATTTACCCTAATTTAAGTGGAAATAAACTGTTTCCACATCTTTTTTTTTTTTTTCCACTCATTTAGATTCATGGAGTCATTCATCCCAGCCTGCAAAGCAGAGTAAGAATAGCACAGAGGGCTGGAACAAGTTCTTCCACTTCTCAGCGGAGTCCTACTCAAATACCAGCAGCAAGCCCTGCAAGACAGGAGTGTGCGCCCTGACCCAGCGCTTGTCTCCTGTTACAGCTGGCAGAGCCCAGGCTTGTGTGGCTATTTCAATCATGGCAGCTGCTCCGGCTACAGCTCCCTGGCCTGGGCCATTACAGCTAGAAATAAAGGAAAAGAACTTTAAACATGCAAACAGAAAAAACCGACACCGTGGTGGCATCCAGACAAACTTCATTACAGGGTTCCTTTTATCCTTCTCTGATTGCAACTGGAATTATTTTAATACAGAAAGATTGTTCTTGGGCTCAGTGCCTGCTTTGCATATATATGGCGGTGCCACAGTGTAACTAAAAAGATAGGTACTACAATTTTCGTACTACAATCTTCCTACTACAGTCTTGGTTTTTCTCGGCTTACTATATTGGCTCTACTTATCATTCGTATCTCAGGCAGCTGAATATAATGAAAATTTGTATTTAAGAACGAGTAATCATAAAAAAACCCTAATCTTCAGCTAATAAGGTCCCTTGTCTGCAAATAAATATAGAAAAATAATTTCTAGGGTTTAGCTTTTAAACAAATAAAAGGATTGGCAAAGTTCACAGCATATAGCATGTATCTACAGTGTACAGTATACCTGCACCAAGATTTTTGCAACTTAGAAGGTATAGGGACACAAAGCCCCCCAACTAAATCAGCCTTACCGAGTTCTCTCTGAAGGATAGCATCAGAAGGAAGGGTTAATTTTCAAGTAGGTTCAGCAACAAACTAACTACAACAGAACCACACGCCATCACTAACAAAAGCAAACATTTTTTAGCAGTGGACAACTAAACATACCCCTGTAAGATCATTTATTTAGTACAATCATTACTACAGAAAATAGCTTGAACAGTAACACCACCCATTATCCTTCCCGATACATGTTTGTCAAGTCTAACAAATTTCAGAATAGCGAGGGATTGTGGATTAGCTTAAACCTAAAAAAAGGTTAGTTAGGAAAACCTGATTAAGGTTCTCTAATATGGATAGTCGAGGAGTTTTGTTCCAAGTATCTGTACCCATGCTGCTTTGGTTGCAGAAATAAAACATTTTATTTTTAACAGAAACCAAGCCAAACTGAGTAAGTCAGATAAGGCAAAAGCAAGAGCAGTAAAGCATGTTTAGTCAGTCGTTCTTGTCACTGAACTACGTTAAAGCTTCTCACACCAGGTGAACCTGACCTTTGTGACTTATGCAGAGGGAAACGTACTTCACACCAAGAATGACAAGTTTGGCAGATGACACTGCCAACGCCCGATACTTTTATATTAATTAAGCGCTGCATTCTCTAATGTATAAATTAAGGAGCCCAATTAACGTACATGGCCTATGATTATACTTTCAGTCATCTCACTCTGAGAGAAAAAAAGCACCTCTTACCCATATTTTCTTACAACCATCCTGCTTACAACTCAAAATAGAAAAAGTACTTTTGGCTAAACGTAATAGTAATAGCTGCTGTGCACTGCTGCTAGCATTACCTAGCCCACTTGCCAGTAACAGTCAGTACCGCAGCTCAGAGGTTCACTATACCACCAGCTGTGTCATTGTCTGCCATTTACTCCATTGAGGTGACAGTACGTGCCTTTCAATTGCTCCTGCTTAACACAAATAATAAAACTATTTTTCATGCACTTCACAGGTTCAAGCAAGTATAATACATAAGAAAAACATTCAAAGGGACGACAGGAAAAGCGTAAGTTACAGTACCGTTGAAAAAAAGATCATAACGAAGTTTAATGTGTGGGGATATCTGAACTAAAGCTAAGCGTATACACAGGATAATCAATTAAATCCACTTTTGAAAGTGTGAAAAACAATGCATACCATAAACTGCAAGTTACTCATACACACTGTGAAGTCCTAAATGAATGATAGTCATTCAGTAAAGTGATTTGGGCATTGTTTTGGAAGTTTAGTTAAAAAAATTGCCTACTATATTGTCTCAGAAACACAAGTTGTTCCACAAGTTGCAGTCTCATTGCCTATGAACATGCCCTTTCTCCCACACTACTTACCCAGCTCCCACCCCTCCCACAAAAGGGATCCCCAGTTCTCCCCTAGATCTCCTAAGGCATGCCGAGTGAACAGAAGACAAAATATACTGTGCTTAGTCCAGAACAGTGTATGCACCAACACGCTCGCCAGCATCCCTGCACTGACTGGGCAGCCAGTTTTAAGCAAAAAGAATTACCTGGGCTGAGTTCTGCTCCCCTTCCGCCTTGGGAAACTTCTACCTTGGAACTGTCTCCTCTATTCAGTTCCTAATTTTCATGAAAACAGTAGCAAATTAATCTCTTGAGACTTGTACCATCTTTCACATATGATTGAAATTGGCCAGCAGATTCAGAAGTTAATGGTGAAGATGGAAGGGTTTGGAGACAGTCTTCTGTGTCCACAGTGCCTATTTTTCCCTCCCTCTCTCACAGAAATATGAAACAAAAGAGAAAATACAAAGTACTGAGAGATGCAGGTAGACACCTTCAGAGTTCAAAACAAAAAATGTGATTTGATGCAAACCCAAGAAAGCAATTGACAGAACTGACACACCCCAATGACCTGGAATAAAATACCATCACCACCCAAACACCTTGTGGTTTCCAAACTTACGAGACTGAGGGAAAGGGAAGAGGGTAAAGGCATTATCTAAATGACTAGGTCTCTCACTCATTCTCACAAGAGAGAACAGAAATCTTCAAAACTGCTACCTACAACTACGCTTTCTTTCTCTCCCCCAGCACAAAAACTCCATTCCACCACAAAACTGCAGGCACTCATTCTCCAAACAAGTCTGACAAATATAAGACACCCTCTCTGTCTGGCTGTCTAACGCACCTCGGTTCTCATCCCACTGCAAACCAGATTGAATCCTTCATGCTTTCAAATCTCTCCTGTCCTGCTAGCCTTTCCTCCTCCTGCTCACACACCCAGACTGACCTCTCCTATCAGATTCCGCTCCTGCTGCTCAGCCCAGCTCCCAGCTCTGCAATTAACAGACCCCTCCAGGCAGGAAGGCACCATCAGAAATCAAAATTTTAGGGAGAGCATAAGTTTTCAAAAACAGTTTTTTAAAACGGCAAAAATTTCATTTTAAAACATTGATAGTCAATTCAAGCTTCCCATCTTCATTACTGTAGCCAAGTTTGAGACACCAGGCTTCAACATACGAACTCATCAAGACTGATGTTCCCTGGCAATTCTCTGTGTGTGTACTCCACGCTATATGTTCAGATGGATTGCAACATATAACTTAAGGCATATCTTAAACAACTTGCATTAGAATAGAAGGGGGAAAAAAACCTACTACTGTTGCATTATGAAAAACATGATAATTAAGCACTGTAACAGGACAGACTACCTAGACAGGCTGTGAAATCCCTCTTCACTGGAGATTTTAGAGATGTTGGACAAACATTGTTATCTGTACTTAATGCAACCAGACCATGGAGGAAACAGAAGAGAAGTCACTTCCAGCCTTACACTTATGTGAACTTGGGGGGGGGGGCACAAAACACCCCAACACACCAAAACCAAACAAACCCCAGAGAAAATCAGTTTGAGTACTGAAACGTTGATGTTTTGGAGAACAGTTCTTCTAGTTCACTTATTTTTAAATTCAAATTCAAGCAGTGAGCAGTTCCACTGAGTCTACAAGCTTAATAAAATGAGTACTTAAAACTGCCTGTAAGCTATGCACAGATTCCTGTCCTACCCAACATAAAGCATCACCAAGCCTGTTTTGTTCAGGGCATAAACATTTTGTTCCAAACAAAACTTTACACACCACTTACACACAGCCCTGGCTGGGAAAGTTAGGTTCTGTTCAGAAAACGACAGCACACATTCATGGCACAGCCAGACTGAGTCCAAACACAATATAGCTCCAGTGACAGTAAGCCATGCACTCTATTGTTAGGAATAAAACATTTCTGAAGAACCTAGCATACCAACTTTCTCAAACCTCTGGTGAGAAGGGCAGAGGAAGGTGCCAAGGAAACAATGCCACTGACTATGCAGACTACTGAGAAATACTTAATGGAATATAAAAAGGCAGGGGGGACAACAATGTAAAAGTCAACAAATTATTTTCATAGAGAAGTTTGTAATACATGCTAGAGAGGTGTCATCAAAACCACCACCTTATACAAAGTTCACCATAAGAATAATTATAAGAAATACAGTTACGCTTCCCTCTTTTTGTCCAGGGTGAAGTGAGGTTTGCCTTCCTTCATCAGAGAAGGACAGGCAGACAATTTAGCCAACCTTTTACACGTGGTTCCTCTGAGGGTAAAACCATTCATACTGAAGTGAGGTATCTGTGTAATATCTCAGGGCTTGAAATCTGGGCTCCTCGGCCATCAGAGGAGTGCAGCTTCCATTTATTTCCTCGCAGGCTATGCCGACACCGCACAGTGCAGTACAGAAATACTGAAGTTTGTTTGGAAACTGGAAGCAGCTTAGCTGAAATATCACAGAGGTTCATACCGGCTGATTTATCTAATGGAAAAAAGGCTCTTCTCAGCAGAGCGAATGGCTCTGTGCAGAATCCTGTGCTTTCACAGCTACACTGTTTCTCTACACAACTGGACAGCTAATGAAGCCCTAGTCTGGCGTACAGGCTGCACTTGTACGTGTGGTTATCCATCAAGCATACCAGTCGTGCCCCTCAAGCAAACAGTCTGTTTCCATCTGCTAGGCTGATATTTCTGAGACAGCTCCCAAGTCAAACAGAAAAATAAAATTTAGTTTTTAGATTACATCTGAATGAGTCATAAACAATGGGTATAGCTCTAGTAAAGAAGTAGAAATTGGGGTGCAGATAGGTTTAAAAAAATTTTTTTAATACGCGAGATACATAGAGTCAGTTACTAATTCAAAACACTGAATTAGAACTGAGTTGAGCAGCTAAAGGAGGCTTTTCCTCATGTCACACAATTCATATTTCAAACAAATTATGTTGAGACACTAAAGTAACTTTAACTGGCAAGACAGAATTGGATAAAGATGCTTCAGTTCATTCATTTTACTTAATAATTAAAATGATCATTAAAAAAAAATACTTCAATCTCTATCCAATTCCATTCACACTAAAAAACTGCATCCCTGTTGAACCTCATAGATACAGTCTTATGGAAAGATTCCCAAAGACAAAAGGATATTCTGTTTGCTTTAATATTCGCTTTCTACTTTCCGCAAATAATTTACACATTAGACAATGGAATGCTGTCTACCCTGGATATGTATAAAGAAGGAAAAGTGGTTTAGTATTGCATATCACAGAAGGCAAGCAAGTGAAATGAGGAGAGATTATATCTTTAATATCAGGTCCATATGAACACCCAAACAAAACTCTTCAGCAATATTGCAGAACAGCTCAAAGGTTCACCAACCACCTCTTCAGGTACAACCCTCACGATTAACACATCCAAATCCTCTAAAACATAAGGGTGTATACATATCTATAAAGATTTAGAAAGAGGTATTTCAAATCATCTGAGAAACAAAGTGGCACAAACCATTTTTTTCCAATATAACATTTTAAACCCCTCAAATTTTTTACCTAAGACTAGTATCGGCAAAATGTCCTTACTGTAGCATTTCTCTTTACAAGGACTAATATATGATTTAAATACAGAGTTACCAGATACCTGTTAAGATCTGGATTTTATGGAGGAGGCCAGTAATATTTTCCCCTTAACAGTCAGCAAATAATTCTGAATCTAGAGCTAGTTCTCTATTATATCTCCAGTTACAAAGGTAAAGGAAGAATTACCTTCTTTCTTCATTCATATTCCAGATTATGAGTGAAACTGTCATCTACAGCCCCACTGTAAGATTTTTTTTTTTGTCATTGTCTTTATCATCTTTACATCTTTCCTTTCCTGCCCATACTACGCCCAGGTCTTTGTGGAGCTCCCCCCAAGGAGGTCCAGATATTCTCCTCCACACGGAAACTTACAGACCTGTTATGAAAATACTTTCCCTCTGATATCATGATTTTGCATTTATAAACACTCAATTCTATACACTGCTGAGATATAGTATCCATTCACTAATCAGAAGTAAGAATTAATAAGGGTTTTCAAAGCTACAAAGGCAGCATTTTCACTCTGATGGGAGCATACAGTTCATACTTTGGGGGAGGGGAAGAGAAGAAAGAGTGTTGGCTCCTTCATGAACATAAAAGGGCAGAATTACACATTAGTGTAGCTTCCCCATGTATAGACATTTTTTTCTGAAATGCAGTGTAAACTTAAAATCAACCGTTAGTTACTTTAACTAAAGCTCAAATCAGCCGCGTAATTACTTTCACAGAGGATTATGGCCAAGGTTTTTTAAAATGTGGATTGCTAAAATTTCACAATTAAGAAATAAATCACAATGGGAAAATAGGTTCCTATTCACAAAACAACCAAACAAGCTGGCATTGTTAATGCCCTTTCAACAAGGCAAAACCAGAACTAAAATACTGGGAATGCTGTTCCCAGGTCAGCACCGAGGTGAATTGGCAAAACCGTGCAAATGAGCTCGTACCACACCTGCCCAGGCCTTGGCCTGGTTCAAATCCGTACTTGCTCCTTCAGTAACCCTTCTCCCTCATCACGACAGAGAAATTACCAACCCACTGAAGTTTTCACAAAGGGGAAAAAAAAAGCCTACACTTTTTAAAAATTATATTTGAAAGAAAAGTTGAGACGCTGGGCATTCTTGGTTCATACGTGCTTTAATATCAAGACTTTTGACCTTCAGAAGTCCCTGCTTCCACAAAAAAAAAAGAAGAAAAAAAAAAAAAAGAAAAACACTCCTCAGAAACTACCACAGAGAGACGCTGCACACATCAATCTAAAATAATGGCAGCCAAAGGTCAGGATGATATAGGCAACATCAATCTTTTCATTTCAATACCTTCCTGAAAGAGACCGCTTAAAAAGCAGCAGTGAGAAAATCAGGGACTATCCCATCAGAGCAGTGAAGAAACTGCCTGAACATATATAATTTACAGGACTTTCCTAATAATGACACAAAGTATCTTCAACTTTGACAAATAATTCAATTTTAAGACCTCACTGAAATGTAATATGGAAACTACCATCAGCTTGTTGAATCATCTCAGCAAGATACAGCAATTTTCTTACAAGGATTCATTTATGAATTATACATGTCAGATTACAAAATAACACTAAAAAAAGCAAGCACTGCAAATTGGATCCCAATTAGTAAAAAGACACCAAAGTCCTAGGAGTCTTCCAATCCTGCTGGAAAAGGCATACAGCAAGAAGAATTGCTATTAGTGCCTAACAATGCTGGGTAACACTCAGAAGGCTCCAACATGCTAATCTGTCACCATGACAGAAAACCAAAGGATGCCAGACCAATACACATCTCTCTTCCAGTATCACGGCCAAACATCCTAAATATCTGACACTGAGCTTCCGAGCAAAATTAAAAATAGGTCTAGAGTGTCCAAAAATATGAATAAGGATGCTCTTAGCATATATGCTTCCAACTTCTTGTTAAGAAAAAAAAAAAAAAGTACTCTTCAAGATCTTTCAACATTCCTCAACAGTGTTTTGCGTTACTGTTCTATAACCACAAGCACCAACAGAAATGGCTAAATTTTTGCTTCAGATCTCTCCTCCAACAAAAAAAAAAATATACATTACGGTAAGTCTGTTATAAACCTGCAGCACATGTTTAAGGCCCCTAAAAGCACCGATGCTGATAAAATTAAAAATGGCTGTGCCCAAAGATCCCACAGCAAAACAGGCACAGCTCTGCTGACGATTAAAATATATATTAAAAATTCCTGCATTACCTTACAAAGGGCGAGGTATGCAAAACAAAAAGATTATATATTTTTCCAAAATTGAAATAAGTTATTAGACAAGAGAAGCAGATCTAGGCAAAGCATACATCTTGAATGCAGGTCGAGTTCATTTACACAATAAAGCAGATTTTATTCTCCGAGACGCTTAACGCATCGCGATTTCAAAACTTTATCAGGCTTCGCCGCTGAAATAGATGCACACCACTTTTTAAGGAGACACAGATGTGCCCAAATACCAGCGGACCCCACCCCCCTTCCCTCTGCCAAAATGGCTAGTTCGTTACACCCACTGGCTACTTACCAGCCGCAGTGCTGAGCAGCAGGGTGGCACTGGAGAGCAAGAGCACCAGCACAAGGTGCTGCAGTGAGGCAGTCATACCTGGGGAGGCCGAGGATCGAGGCAGGAGGAGGAAAAAAAAAAAAAAAAAAAAGAAAAAAAAAGAAAAAAAAAAAAGGGAAAAACCCCGACGAGAGGAATTTCCTCCTTCTTTCGCACAGCCTTCCTCAACTCTCTCGGTTTACAATCCCGTCTGGCAGGGCAAATGGCAGATGAGAGGAGCCGTCTTCGCTCTTACTCCATTACACCCGCCTGCCTTCATGTCTCGGGAGCCGGCCCCGCTCCGCGGCCGCTGGGGAAGCGCCTGCTTCTGCCTCCCAGCCCCGAGGCATCTCCCCCCGCCGAGGCAGGGCGGCACGCTCCCGGCGGCGCTGGGACCAAGCTTATTTCCTACGCGGCTCCACCAGAGCGAGGGGACAGCGCGGCGGCGAAGGAAACATGTCCAGCCTACAGCAATGTCAGTCAGCGCAGCCCCGCGGGCCGGCCGGGGCGCGGGGAAGGGGCGCTACGGGCTCACGGCGGAGCCGCGTCCCATCCCGCTCAAGGTCTCTCCCGTCTCGCCGCCCCTCCGCGCTGCCTCACGCTCCCGGGAAGGCGGCGGCGATCCCCTCAGTCCCTCCGCGGCGAGGCGCGGCCCCCGCTGCTCTCACGGCGAGGGCTGCGGCCGCCTCTCGGCCCATCTGTCTCCCCCGCCGGGCGGGCTCCACCGCGCACCCCCGGCCCCCCCGCCCTCCCTCCACAGCCGCGACGCCACCCCCGGCCACCCCGACAAAGGTGGGGCCCGGAGCGCGGGGCGGCGGGAGGCGAGGCCCCTCCTCGGCGGCCCCAGCCGCGAAGGCACCCGGCTCCCCTCCGCGGGCGAGAGCGCGGCGGAGGCCCGTCCCCGCGCCGGGGGAAGGCGCTCCCCCTCCTCCGCCTCCCTCCCCGAGTTTCCACAGCGCCGGGCAGCCCCCGGCCCGGCCCGGCCTCCTCCCTCAGCTCTCCGCTCGCCGCCGGGGGCCGAGCGAGGCGCACCTCGCCCGGCGAACGGCTCAGCCCCGCCGCGCCGCCAGCGACGTCCCCCCGCGCCGGGCTCGCCGGCGAGGGGCAGCGCCGCTCCGCCTCCTTCCCGTGACCGCCGCCGGCTGCGGGCGGGAGCCGAGGGCCGGAGGTCCTCCGCCGCCCCGCCGCGGCTCGCGCCCCCTCCCGCCCGCCCGCCCCAACGGCACCAACGGCTCGGCCGGCTCCAGACACAAAGGGGAGCCGCTCCGGCTGCCAGCCCCGGCGCCCGGCCCGCCGCGCCGCGCCGCGCCCCCGCCGCCCAGGCCACGCCCCGCGCCCGCCGTCGGTGGCGGGGCCGGGCGCCGCCCCGCCCCCTCCCCGCCGCGCCCCGGACCATAGAGGTGGGCCTCCAGGTAGGTAGAGAGGGGCCCTCTCGGGCAGGAGGCGGGGCGAGCGGTGGGGCGTCCCGCCCCGCCATGTTGCGGGAGGGGGCGGCGGCCCGCTGGGCAGCCCCGGTGCCGGCTGGGCCTGCGGGGGCGGCGGCGGGGCACGGGGCACCGTCAGGAGGGGCA
Source organism: Nipponia nippon (assembly GCF_047370975.1). NCBI lineage: Eukaryota > Metazoa > Chordata > Aves > Pelecaniformes > Threskiornithidae > Nipponia > Nipponia nippon. The sequence continues at coordinate 70,637,298 of NW_028262369.1, read as the reverse complement.
GCGCTGGGCGCAAGGGGTGGCTGTGTGCGCTAGGCCCGGGCCTCGCCCCGCCCGGCACGGGTGAAGGCTCCCGCCAGACTTTCCAGGAGAGGCCGCGGGCGGCAAGGGGCCACCCCCGGGCAGCACGTCTGCGGGCCCGTCAGCGGGGAGGCGTGAGCTCCAGCATCGCAAAACCGCGCTGAATGAAAAAAATCTTCTCCAGGCTCTGAGATTGCATCAGCTTTGAACTCCGTGGCCTTCCTTTCAAAAACCCCGAAGCTTCTGCCTCCTCCTCTGCTTCAAGCCCGTGTTGTCACGGTCCCTGTTGAGCCTCGCTGCAAGCAGTGGCCGTGCTACCTACTCCTCTCTCCCTTAGTCCAGCACCCCTGCGTTACGGGAGCTTCCCAGGCAGGTCCACCCAGCTCGTTCGGCTTCAGCCACCTGACTCTCCCAAGCAAAACCCTTATCTGCCTCTTTAATTTAAGAGATTTTCTGATTTCAAAACAAAGTCAGCCCACTGAGCTGTTTGTATGCTTTAACCTTTGTTATATTGCACAGCACCAAGGAGATAATTGAGGCCAGCAGCTGATGGGAGAACTGTGACTGGAATGTAGTGTCTGATGTTCTGGCCTAGCAAGGCTCTTTCAAACAAGTTTTACTGGGTGTAGCATAGAAAAAGGTTTTTAAAAACATCCTGCACACAGAAAGCACCTTCATATCCGGGCTTCTGCAAAGGGTCGATTATGGGAAATGCTTCCCTGTGCTTAAATTCCTACACTGGTTTCAAGAATGGGGTACAAGGAATACAGATTCAAAAATCCAGTTCCGCGCCTCAAACTATTAAATGCTACTACCTAAAGTGGTGTAGTTGCAAATCAGAGTTACGATTATAATGATAATAAAAGGCTTCTGCGTAACTCCATTCCTCTTCACAAGCTATAGCAGGTGAAATAGATGTAATCCAATTTTTGCATCATCAAGAGAATTATTAAGTAAATTCTAATAGGATTTTTATCATTGTGATGCTTCAGCCAGAGACATCGCTTGACATTCTTAGGGTCAAGCTGAGTTTATATGGCTCATAGTTATAAAAGTGTTTTAAAAGTTTGTTACAATAGCTTTACTTCCAATCTATGCAGATCTAACATGGATATTGGTGAGAGACAATAAAATATAGAATCCCAGATTGTAATTTGTATTGCCACTTTCCAGAACTGCAACCACACGTTAACCACAGTATCCTTCCTGTTATTTGTGGAATGCGAACTGTCAAGAAATAACCTTTAGAAGCAAAAAAAAACTCCACCAAAAAAAACCCCAACAACAAACAGAATAGTTTTACTTCCAAGAGAGTGAAAAAAAAAAAAAATCCAACACTGAGTATTTTTTGTGGGCCCAAAATCCTGTGTTCTTTTCTGGTTCAGCAAGGACACCGAACTGTGCAACATACCTTCCACCCAGCTGTACCTACCAATAAAAGAAGTGAAATCTACTTTGTTCACTGAAAACAAGAAGCTAAGTGTGTGGGTTGCACAGCACTTTCACTGTTTAGATGGTAAAAGAAAATTACTGTAATTGTTTATGACGTGTATCAAAACCTGCTCAGCCTGAAGTAAATGACAGAAGTCCCGCTTGTTTTAATGGTTCAAGTTTTAGCTCATTAATTAATACTGGGAGTTCTTCTCCACAAGAAATTGTACAAAACAGATATTCTGCCTTAAAATACTTACTTTTCTTTTTTTCTCTGCACAAAACGGATTGGATTTTTGTTCTGTGTTTTCCTAGAAAGAAGGAACAAGACATACCATATTTAATACAAGCATTTCCTCTCAGTTTCACAGAAACCCAGAGCCTGATCAAGAAAATACCCTCGTGAAGGCCATGGGGCTGTGGATCTGCTTTGCCTGAGCTTATATCAGGTCCTTGGACTAATCTCCCAGACCTGCAATCCCAGCAGTTTGCAAGACTTTCTCCTCCTTCCCTACGCTAGTTCAAATTTTGCAAAAGACCTTCTGCTCAAGGGCCAGGTCCTTCCTAGCCCGGTGCGACTGCGGAGGCTGCGAAGGGCCCCTGGCCGTGCACCGATGCCGGGCTGCAGAGCTGGAGCCGCTGCACCCCTGTTTCTCTGGAGCTGGCAGGGCCGAGGAGAGGCTGACCCCCACTTCACCACACAGATGTAGGAAGTAATCGCTGCTGTCTAAGCACAGAAGCAGCTTCCTTTTCCCACGGTGGTGGGAGGAAACCAGAGATCTAAACTGTCACACTCAGACTCACTCATTGTTATATGCTTGGACAAGAACATATTTATAACTCTTTCTGTGATATTGTTTTATCTGTAAGCTAGGATTTCACTAGCCTAATATTCGGCAATGCGAAGTAAGACCCATAGAAAAATACTCGGGGTAATGAAAACTTGCAGAGCCGCAGCACAGTAAATGCATGGTGCGAGTTCAGGTAAGGGTAAGGGGGAGACAAGAGAAAACCTGTAACATTTACCAAGGTCTGAAAGAAAATATCCTGACTGAAGCACTGTGTTTCCACCAGGGAGAACTTCACCCAGTGAAACAACAACATTGAACTTAACGGAGACAAGACTGTTAAAAACTAGACTGAGGAGAAAAGACCTTTTGCAACTGTGTTCGCTCTTCTCACGGTCAGGCAGGGGCAAGGCTGTGCCTGGAGGGCACTCATGGGGCAGGGGCCAGGGAGGACAGCCGCAGAGGAGCCAGGGTATCGTGGCTGCAAGCTCCCCGAGATGTCAGTCTGATGTGCACCAAGTCCGCGGCAGGACACGAGTGTCTTGCCCTTGGGCAAGGGAGCTCTGAACGACACAGCTGCAGGCAGCACGCTGGGGCTGCCCCTTTGCTCAAGTGAGATGAGAAATAAGGCTGATGCGCATCTCAGATGTTTCCCGCTGTCGGTCATACTGATGCAGATGCAAACATGTTGGTATCACTTGCAAATTTAACGCTGTACATGAGTGAAATGAAACATGTCCTTGTTAGCAGCATCTCCTTTAAACAACACGTGTTTATTTTTAATTACCTCGAATACGGAAAATGGAATACTTTCTTGGAAACATGAAAAATCAGTGGAAAATAAAATGAACAAAGCAAGAGGAAAACCAAAATAAACTACCAAACAATAGCTTGAGCCCTATTTCTTTTTAGAAAGTACAATTTTCAGGCACTTTAAAAAGATTTCTCAGGATAGGTTCACTGTTACCCAAGAGTTTTTCAGTGCTGACGCAATGTAACTGTTATCATTGTTAGGACTCAGGGGACTGTTCTTTTTGACAGGGCCTTTCATGAAGTCAACAAATCAGTTTAAAACAAGCCATAAATTATATTTGGCTGCCCATCGGCTTGGCCAGTGTTCTCTCAGTGCTGTCATAAGAGTTGGGGAAAGAGGATGATAACATGGCCCAATGTTTAGCTTTTAGGGGATATTTTGTTCCTAACGTAAAAACAAAGCATCCCCATAGCATTGACTCTGATGCATAGGTATATGTTAAAACAGCAGTCGAGATGTTCACAGACTTTCCTACAAATAAACACCCCCATTCTGGATCCTAAGTAATAGCTTAATAAATAATGGATTTGGTACGGGTCTCCACCACGAATGCCTGCCACTCATTGCTAAATTAGGGACCTGTTAGGAAGATCATCTCCCCAATCTCGCCTCCTGTAACAGTACGTGGAGAGAGCGGTGGTTTCTGATAGCTAGGATCCAAGCCTTATATAGCTCTCTAGATTATTATTAACATCCTGAATTGCAGCCAGAATGAACTGAAAAGACAATACTGTCTACTTACAGTCTGCTGAGTTAGCAGCTAAAGCTTCAGCCAGTGCAGCCAAACAAGTAATCACACGCAGACGTCATTACCCTCGGAAGTATTCAGTTACTTATTTGATACAGATTTTCCCATCAGCGTCAAATCTGGGGTATCACACAGAGGCATGAACGCACCCCGTAAGTCCGCTTGGAGTTAGAGGTCAGGATAGCGAGGGTGGCTGTGGGAAGACCATAGTTACAGGGAAGCAGGCACATGATATGCAGAAAGAAAAACGGCGACTCCTCCGGGCACTTTATAAAGCAACCTGGACCCAGAAGTACCTTTCTTCAGCATGGACACGTTTCCTTGGGAACAGGGAAAGGCACCCTGCCCTTCAGAGCCTGCCCGCAACCTACCAGCATCACTTTCCCCTTTTCTGATTTATCGTCAGTTTCTGCTCCTTTTCCAGGGCTCGGCTTCATCTTGAGAAAACAGATTCCACGAAAGAGGGACAGAGAGACATCAAGCTGTGACTGAAGCCCTGGAAAAGTCCTTGGTGGGGGAAAGTCAATTCCTTTCTATTCTTTCTGACAGGCAGGAAAAGCGCTATCCGCAACAATCGGCCTGCCCTGCCAAGACGTGAGACTGGCAAAACCTCCTGTGGCATCACATACCAGAGCAGGCTCTCACGCTGGCAGTTCTACCAACAGCCTCAAGGAAACCGTAAATTGAAATCCCTGCTTCAGAGGGAATTCGTTTCCCCTTTAGTCCAGTTAAATAATCTGTGCCAGACATTACTTTTGGCCTTTAGACTCATAAAAGTCCGTCTGAAGGCTGTTATGACTTCATTTTTCTTTGTCTCTGAAGCACAGAAAAGAGCACCAACTTTCGAGCCTTTGAAAAAAAAAAAATAAACATTTGCGAGTATGAACTAGTAAGTGTTTTCAGACCTGGGTTTTTCTAACTCTACCGTGTTGCTATGGAATCCACTGCAAGATGAGCCGTACTCTGCAACAAAGTCACGACAGTCTTTGACATCATCATCCTATATTGGAAGAGAATTTTTGTGGCAGCTTTGTTTACCGTTTGACAGGGGACTTTTAATGACTTTAATGCAAAAAATCATTGGACTACTTTTGTGGCAGTCCCTGGAAAGATTTATTTTGATATTAAACTTCTTTTATGCTGGTCCCACATTCCCTGGTTTTGGTATAGCGAGTGGTTTCCTATGGGGAGCCCATAATTGCATGATCAAAGATGCAAGGGTCAAGCCTGGAAAAGAAAGGAGGTGGGTGTGGGACAGGTAAGCCTTCGGTACTCAAGGAGAAGGAAGAGGAAGGTGCACATTGTGGGATAAACACACAAAGGGAATATTTTGTATCTAAAAGGCTTAGCAGTGAAATAGTTAATAGACATCTTTACGTTTCATAATACACGGTATTTCCCTGTGATAATGAACTACCAACAACGTTCGTAGCAGTTGCTGTCTTGTTTTAGAGATAACACTGCTTAGTCTGTGGAAACTTTATCTCTATTTTGGGGGTGGAGGTGAGAGAAACTTTCAAGCTAGCTCTGAGAAGCGCCTCCGACTTTGAATTAAGCCTGAAATCGTATGTTAAAGGCCCTTGACAGCTTGCCTGAATCTCTTGGCTTGTTCATCACAACATAAAATGGGAAATTTGCTGCAGGGTGTTTATCGGTTCAAAACATGACTTATTCATTAAATCCAACAACGGGCTTTTAGTCAGAAATAGAGATGTAATGAGTTGTGTCGGCATCATCTTCTGGTCCATAGCAGAGGAGTACGTCATCGCCACAGACCTGCAGGGTTTCATTCCTGAGAGCTACCTGAGCCTTCTCACACTCAAGACAGGCAGCTGGGAACAGAATTGTGGCATTTCCAACACACTCTCCTCCTACTCTTACCTTCCTTTTTCCTTCTGGTTTTGGGTTTTTTTAATCACTCACTACATGAGCTATTTGGCAGTGCAAGCCAGGTTGGTTTTCATAAGCCACCTTTTCCCTTTTGTTCTTTAATTTCTCACAGACGATTAGACCTAAAAATATTTCTCTAATCAGCACAATACTTCTAGCAGAAATCCAATAAAAATGCCCTTTGAGAACAAAATGAAACCCTCTGATAAAGCCGTGGTGGACCTGCACTCAATTTGCCATGGCAGATGTCTGGAGGAAGCAGCCTGTGTGAGAGCTCGTGGCTGGCCGTCCTTGAACTCCACGCCAGCTTGACAAGTGTCAGATGTTCATCTAAAGGCGAGAAGCAGTGTCTACAAAGCGCAGTTGTTACTTGTTATTTTAAATGACATATTTTAATGGCAAACCAGCCATGCACGTAACCACTCCCCAAACGTCCTGAGGGGTGGCAGTGGTGGCACCATTTGCCCCCGGATGATTCCAGGCATTGGAGGTGTGAAGCCTTGGTGTTACTCCGCTCCCCGGAGGACACACCGTACCCCTTGAATGGCTCTGATGTATTTCTTGCTGCCTGCCAAGCCTGGATGGCTGGTGGGAACAGCGGCACGGTCAGGGTTGCATTTGTCCCCTACCTTTTTTCATCCTTTCTTTGGCAGCTCCTTTGTAGCTGTGGTTCTCCTCTGAGGCTGCCGTTTAGGGCAGTCATTTGGTGTAACAGGGCACGCGTCCCCTTCTCTCCGTGTCTGTCAGCAGCTGCAGTGCAGCCCTCGGCCTCTGCTGTTACCTGGCTTCTTGGTCTCTTCCCATTTCCTTTTCAAGGAGTCGGAAGCAGTGTCAAGGGACAGCTTTTGCCCAGGCTTCTTACAACAGTTCCCCTTTGCAATGAGAAAGGATACATCAAATATGAACTCAACATATTGGGTTCTTCAGGTTCAGTCTTCTCTTGCAAAGGCAAAAACCAGGGGAAACAGAGTTAGAACCGAAGCATTTTTTAACTTGGGGCTTCCTGCCACCACAAGCACGATGGGAGAGGGCTGACCTCTCTCGGAGCCATGGCTTCCAGGGGAAGGTGCTGCTCTGAGCGTGCCTGCTCAGTGTTCCTCTCCTGCATGCAGCCAGCTCCAGGAACGTCACCTGAAGGATAAAAATAAAATTATTACCTTTTACTACACCAAAGAGGAGATTTCCATCCCTTATGCTTCTGCCTGTAACATGACATCTGTTGCCTGACAACTTTGAAACTTATTTTTATCTGTGAAGAATGTTCCTTCAGATCCAGAAATGAGTCAGTATCTCTGTCCGGCCTGCTTGCTTCTCACGGATTGATTTGGAAAAATAAACCCAACTAACTGCTTCCCCAAAACATCCATCAGGAATCCCCTTGTTGAAATGATACAGGCCAGGCCACAAACTCCAGTCCGGAGTTGCTCGGGCACGCAGTCACCATTGAGGGCACAGTCTCTCCCTTCACCCCATGCTATCTTCTGTCATTTGAAATTGCAGAGGTCTAAAAAACTTTGACTCACAATTAAGAACCAGGCCTCCAGAGGCCATTTTCAGACTTGCCCTCAGCTCGCTCTCAGCTTCCCACCCAGGCTGGCATCCACACGCATGCTCCCTGGGTGAGGTGTGGGCATGCAGGACACACGCTCCCCTTGGCCACCCCGGCATACAGAAGACATGAGCACCTGCAAGCCCTCCCAGCCGTTTGGTTGCACCCCTGAACAGCGCTGCGCTGGGCCAGAGCTCCCCGCCTGCCAGGCGGGACCCGGGCAGAGCTGAGCAAAGGGCTGCCGATCACAAAGCCCCACTTCAAATGTCCCCAAATTTGGATAACCAAGTGCAGGCACCTGCAGTGTTGCAGAGCCAGAACCGGGCTTCGTTCCTCTCCATCCCACAGCTGCCTGGCTCCTTTGGCCCGGCCCCAACAGATATAGACACAGTGATGGGACAGGGGGGTGGCAGCGACATTTTGTGGGGGACAAAAGCCTGCTGCGGCCAGCTGTGCTGACACCGCTGCACTCAGATGCAACTGGAAAAGGCTCAGAAGTTTCTCTGCGCTCGCCCAGAGGAGCAGGTCCCTGGGGCAGGCCGGCAGATAATCCTCTGCTCTGAAGGAAGCGGCAAGGCCCATGTTTTGCTCAGCTTAGCCAAAAGCTGTAAAGCAGATTTCCCCTGCCCTCCGCTCGCATTCAGACCTCCCCTGCGTGTTTTGTTGATGAAATCTCTCACCCCAATTCGGGAGATAGCGGTGTTTGCTAAACACGCTCTGCCTTGCTACCAGAAGAGCTTCTGACCTTGTCCTGTCTTCTTCTTGGCGTTTGGCAAATACTTATCAGCGCTCGCAGTGACCTCCAGCCAGCTGGGCAGAAAGCTTTGGAGCCAAACATGTGCACAAATAATTCCAGGGGCAGCTGTTACTACTGTATTATCTCCTCCTGTGCTTTCTACAGATACAAATAGTTAATACATGTTGCTGTTCACAGCCCCTTTCCCTTTAGCACACCAAAGAACATCTTCCTTCAACTCGGGGTCATTAAACCCATCTCAACAATGGGGGCCTTCAACCTGGTATTATCCTGCGTTGCCAAATGTATCCTACCCTCGGATGAAACGGAGCCCAAAACAGCTGAAGCCACAGATCACAGACCTACCGTCTTCAGCTGAGAAGGTCACCATTTAATCACCCTTCCCAAATTAAATGAAACAGAGGCCGCTCTGTGCGTATCCAAACATAGCACCCCCTCTCTTCAACTCCTCCAGCCTCCCGCAGCTCAGATGCGAGGTGTTTTTTCACCCTGACACATAGAGGTCCAAGCCTGATCAGAGTTCATTCAACCCGAAGAGCAGCAATGACTCGCTTCCAGAAAATGAGACTATTATGGCTAGAGACTATTATGAAAGCCTGCGTGAAGCTGAGACCAGATGTGTGCTCTGCTCACTCCAACTGTTGCTTAGAGCAAAGCCCTGGTTTGTTTTGGTTTTGTTTTTTAAATAAATCAAAACAGAGGATTGACAGGAATTAGGCCTCGTCTGTAACAAGCAAGATTTTTCTGATGTTTTTCTGCACTGCCATTACAGATGTGTAGCTGGGCTGGGAGCACACATCCACCAACATTGCTGCAGCGGCCAGCGACCTCCTGCCAGGGCACAGCAGCTGTCAGAGGGTGGACGCAAATATGGAAGGAGCCCTTACATGATAGAATGGAAGTGAATGGGGATGCCGTCCCATTTAAGTTCGGCTCCAAGAATCAGCTTCTTGTCGTTGGGACTTTCTGTTATTGTTTCACTAGGATGCTCTGTACTGTCCCCTGGAAATCAGAGCGACCACATGGCTATGATAATTCTTTGCATTTACAGCAAAGCATTCATCAGAGGATCTCAAAGCAACTCGCCAGCAAGAACGGGCACAACCTCACACTGTGCCTGTGAGATAAGCGAAGGATGGAATAGATTAACTGCTTAAAAGCACACAGCAGCTCTGTGGGATGAAGGAAAACTAAGAAAAATATATATCTGTTTGAAACCGTACAGGGTTTTATAGAGAGGCAGCCTGGAAGGCTGCCAGGACGCTGAAATTGCCACCCCTACACAACCACGAATACCATGGAAACCAGCGGGGCACCGGCAGGCAGGAAAGGAGATCAGCTGAGAAATGGCTTTCCACGAAACATAGCCAGGCTGGGACGCTCCTGCTCTCCTGACTGAGGGAGGAGTACGTGCCCAACCACTGGTGCCGCTGCCGGTGGGAGCAGGGCTCCAGGAGGGAGTAATTCCCAGTAATTTCCCAGACTGGGGTAATTTGCCATCCTGGTGGTGGCCGGTGGGTGACAGCAGAAAGTGGGATGGCCAAAGACTGCTACATCATGTCAGCTGTGGTACGGAGGTAATGGCAACCCTGAGTGCCAGGTAAAGAAAGCTTGAACATGTGCTGGGAGGTGTAGGAAGATGAAAGGAAGTTGACACCTGAATGAGGACAGGGAAGGAACATGCACGCACAAGCTCCTGCATGCCCTGTCTGGCGAGGCACGATAAAGAGGCATGAAACACTCCACAGTCATCGTAGTTTTCCCCCTGAATACCAAGAAAGCTCAAAAAAAGGATTCCTTTAAGTTGAACAAAAGTAAGGAAAGGAAAGAGGCCTGGAAAACAAAACCAAAATAACAAACGAAACTGAATATAACAGGAATAACAAAAATAAACATACCCAGACAAGTGGGGGGGGAGGAATGAACGTACTGTTAATCTGTCAAGTACACAGTGCACACGTTAAACCATGGAGTAAGCTTGGAGAAAAATCCAGCCTCCCAACTGAGCAAGGACACCTGCTTGTTACCAAACAGCACGCATCCCTTAAAAAGTCACACTCTCGGTAAGCCAAGTCAGGAGGAATCCAAGCATAAAACAGCTGTTCTCATTCAAAATGCTGCTATGAGGAACATCGGCATCTCGTGAGTAAGTTGGATATGGAGCGACCTTGGAGATACGCACATCCCAGCACCAGGCTTGGGAAGAAACAGCCCGGTCAGTGGAGGTGAGAGGCAGGTAGAGAGACAGACACAAAGCTCTCCCTCCACCTTTAAGCAGCTGAAGGGTACAGAGGTGACCTACTACAGATCCTAGCTGGAACAGAGGCTGGGGGGAGAGGGGAGTACTTTATGGAAAAGCAAAGAGGACTGAAAAACCAGAGAAGCAGCAGAGCGCCGTTTCTGCCACGCTAAAATGCACAAAGCTAATGGGCCTTCCAGTAACCACAGGGGAGGGCTGGAAGGGGATGGGAGTGCTGCCATGGCCAGCACCGATAAGGCTCTATCTAGGAACAGGCAAGGGCCGCACAGCCGGCGCAGGACCGCGCTCACGGCTCAGCCCGAGAAATGCGTTCGGAGGAGTGCGAGAACAACAGGATAACATCAGGCACTTCTCACGCAGCTGAAGGACCGCCGCTGGTCATCAGGAGACAAGTGCAGATGGGAGACTTTAAAGCAGTGCCAGAAAAAACAAGCTACAGCCAGGGTCGAGGAACATGGGATCCGACTCCTAGTTGTCAGCAGTTGTGGTGTATACATTGCTGAAAACAGATGCAGTGCCAGGAAAATCCAGCTCCCAGCATGAAAAAAATAACTTAAGAATGATAATGAGAGAAGCCAAAGTAACTGCGACTGTGAATTAGAGATTACGTAAAAGCTTTTATCTTAAAGTTATGTTAGGCCAAATTCTGAAATAATTTTTTCAGCCAGAACGCTCCCTCGAGACCCTGTGATTCGGCCACAAATTGCTACATCTTAAAAAAAGAAGAAAAAAAACAAAACAGGGATTTTCTTTTTAATCTAGCTGATTACTACACAGCAGGCAACAGCCTCAACTTTGCATCAGACGCTTCTCCAGGAGGTAGCTGAAGTTCTCCGCTTTATGCCTCTGTCCGTCCATCCGTCCAGTGTAACTGTGAGGCACAGGACCATTTTCAGGATTTTCTCCCTTATGTGGCTGCTACTCAGGGAAGTGGGAACATCAGGCTGTTAGGTATGAAAGGAAGCACAGATTAGTCAAAGCTCCCTGAAACAAGTAAGATACGATCTGTATCACAGTTCCTTCCACTAAGACATATCAAAGCTAATCCTGAAAAACTGAATACACAGCAGTTGGATATTACCATAAAGAAAGGTAGTAATCATCACTGCCAACTCCTTTCCTCTTTTTTTTGCAGAGCTGCAGTGTTCTTTGGTATGTCTGGGCTGAACAGAAACAAAAACGTCTTTTCAAAATAACTGATCTGAATGAAAAAACAACCAGCGTCCCAGTGGCAGGCACACAAGAACAGCATAAGCATCCTCTCTCCCACAGCAGGAGCTTCATCCCATTCCCCAGGCGTCACTAAGCCCGGCAGCAGCTCTAGGCTTCTCACCTGGAGGCCTCTGTGCAGTTGCAAATGGAGCATCTGCAAATCCCAGGTCCCAGTGAGACGCGGCCGCTGCTGGCAGAGCAGCTGCCCCACAGCTTCACCGAGACGCTGCGCGCTTCCCCGCACCTTTCCCCATTCTGGTCCGAGACCTATTGAGCACATGAACCTTCCCTGCCTGTGCTTTGGGCTTGGCTTGCCATAAGTAATGCACTGCCAATCTGCAATTTCTAAAGAGGTATCGAAAATAACATGAGAAAATGATTAATATTTTGAGCAGGAAACATACCCTTCCTATAAAAGATGACCTGCTGTAATAGCCCTTCCAAAAGCAAGGAAACGTGCTCAAATACCTGTCGTAAAATCTGAAGCTAGAATGCTCCCCAGCCAAAAACGCTGGAAATAGCTCTTACAAGTCATGCAAACACTTCGGAGTTTCTGAAAGGAGAAATAGCTGGAAATAGTTTCAGATAAAAGAACCTTTCATGCCAGCTGGCAAAAGGCAAACAGATGGATCTGATAGATGGATAGACGGGGCTTAAAGCCACTTTTGTCTCAACAGTGGGCTGGGCTTGTGTATGCAACGTCTGAAGGCAGCATATCACATCATCTGACCCTTAAATGTTAGCTTTATGAAATCATATCAGATGAAACCGCAGTGTTCAAAAGCATCTCTCAGCCTGGCAGGACTCTCGCCCTCCTCCCCCTCTGCCCAGCAGCACCTTCAACAGTGCCTGGGCTGGCTTGGTGCTCGCACAAACCTTTGCCCCTCAGGTTTTCCCCCCACTCAGTTCAGCAGTCCAGCCTCTGTCAAAGCTCAAGAGGGTTTGTTATGGCACAGGGAGTTTCACAAATATTTAGGCAAAACACTTTTTCCCGATAGTGCAACAGCAGCAAGGTGACTGCAGATGGTGAGAAATGAAGGATGCTGTGAAGGCTGAAGGGAAATCCTCCCAAAACCGTGTTTGATATGCAGAATATCCATATATATACACACAGAATATCAGTATATATAATATACAGAAACTTACTGAAAGCAGGATGCGATGCAAACAAAACAAACCAGGGCAAGCACGCTGTATTTTTGGTAGCCTGCGCAGCATGAGAAAGGTGATGTTTTGCTTCAGCTGTGATTTTGGTGATTGAATCAAAAGAGGCCAAACCAAGCCGCCTCAGGACAAGAATTACGCTTTGATTGACGGGGATGGGTCTGAGCCACAGGTTTGCGTGAACTCTCGCAGTCTGCTTACAGCCAGACACCCGCTCCTCACCCCTTCCTTGCTTTTCGTATAAGATGACTATGGTGGGGGGTTGGGATGGCCCCAGTGCTGGCAGCTCATTTCGCGTGATGTTTGTCGCAAATCGCAAGGGCCACGGTCCCCGCAGGCTCCCTCCGGCGGCTCGTCCCCTGGGACTGCAGTGGGCCGCTGCCAGTGTGACACCCCGGCTCTGCTGGATCACCAGCCAAAGCAAAGCCGGGGTCTCTGCAGCATCTCAACTAGTGCAAAGCAATTATGGAAGCCTGGAAATATTAAAATAAGTACATTGAACAGGACCAGGAGTAGTTTAACTTTCTTTTAGAAATGTGGAGGGTTTTTTGCTGTATTAGGACTATGTGTCCCTGGAGATTTCGTGTCAAAATAGAATTGCGTAATGAATATTAAATATTTATCAAGAAATTCACAGCTGAAGGTGGTCTGCAATGACAGATGAAAAAAGAAAACCACCTCTGCACCACTTCTGTTCTTGCTTCTTCGTGACACATGAATTCATCCGGAAGGACTTTAATACTCACCTTTGCAGATGTTTCTGCTTTTCACATCATACATTAAACTCTTTCCTGTCTGTTCTGGGAAGACTCAGAGTTACCAAAGACACGGCAGGATTACGCCATCAAAGTTACAACATCCAAGCCCTGGCGTGACTAATCCCCACGTAAATGGGAAAGACCAAGATGTGCAGTCTGCGTGGTGGGTAGGCGCAGAGCCAGACGGCCTCCTTCAGCCCATGGGCATGCGGGAAGCACGTCCCCTCCACGCAGGGACGGCCTGGGGTGGACAAGGGTCTCTGGCACCTTCTTCCTTGGGCCCCTTCATCGGGACAGTGGTGCAGGTCCTGCGGGCACACCGGGGCTTGCCTCACCGTGGTCGCCCTCTCACGTCAGGGCAGCGTGGCTCACAGTAGGAGAATTACTCCCAGCAGGAATACTGGATTCTTTGTTTATTTGCTTTCATAAGCATGTTCATGGGGAAAAATCCTCCTTTGCATAAGGCATATCATCACTTTCTACCTGTGGCCTTTGAAAGACAAGCAAAGCTGTCTTCTCTATGTAAACCACAGCCAAAAATACCTTAGGGAGCACCCAGACTTCTTCGTCCATCTTAGAGAAGTAGTTGTCAGAAGAAGACATCATCAAGCGTACTTCTCCCTCCTGTAGGCATCATCTTGTGATGATTCACGCAGCTCGGCTGAAGGGCATTTCTAAAGCGTGTCTGTATGATGCAACGATGGAGCTGTGTCAAATCTGACACCCAAGTGCTCATTTTCAGAGTAAGAACATTCAGTTTTGCTTCGCAGAACCGGTCCAGCCATATATCAAGTTGGCCCAAACCCTTCCCCAGCACAGAGCATAGGTGGCCGATGCAGGCTCCCATGAGGGTCAGCGTGGGCCCCTGCCTGCTCTGCAGCTGCAGAAACCCACGGGACTGCTGGTGGCTGGCGGGGAGAAAGGCCGTGCTCAGGTCCACGCTTGCTCCCTATGCCATTCTCGGTGGGGAAACCGCGCTGATTTTGGTGGCTCAGAGTGGCTCTGCGTTTAAAAGCCAACTGGCAGGATCTCATCCGCCCTCTGTAAAGAGGCAGAGGCACCGCTCTTCACCCGACTTCATTAATTTAGGGGAAGGTGGTGGCGGCGGGGAATTGCTGTTTCGAGGGACTTGCCCCAGCAGGGCAGTGTTTCCTACGCTTTCTGCCATTGAGCTAACAGCACAGAGACCAGAAACGAGAGACAGGCATTAAAAAATGGAGCAAAACCTGCATCTTTTGTAGGCATGAAACACAACTACGGGCAGGCAAAACAGCTCATTGCCGCGATTTCTAGAGGTCAGGGTTTCACAAGGGGATAGCGATGAGTAGCTGACAGCCAAAGGAAACCCAGGTGTTTAAGTTGCATACTGAGCAAATTCGATTGAGCAATCAGAGAAACATAATAAACACAGATTCTGTTATTCTACATTCAGTCTTTTTTTTTTTAGGTAAAAAATGCACTCAGAGCTCTTTTTTGTAGTTTTGACCTCAGCAAGTGGGAGTTGTTCAACTGTCAGTATCAGAGTTGCGAGCTCCGATGATTTATTGCAAACTTCATGCTAGCTGATAGTTTTGACAGCCCGTAGACTCACGCGATTAATCAATGTTTCAGCTTTTATCAGCATAAGTTTCTAAGCTTTATGCTAAAATAAAAGAAAATAAACCCTAAAAATGTATATACCAGGAGCCAGCCAAACCCCAGAAGCTGCTACTTGTAAAACCTCTGTCATTTTTTCGGTTGATCATATGGTGCGGGACATAACACTTGATTTTTCCTTAATGCCTGGAGCTACTTTTAGATTGTGACCTAGATTGTACTTTAAGATTGCACAGGTATATTTGGACTGTGCTGTCATATTGTCACAGGCTTCGGTGCCCGTGGTGCCTGCGCGTGTGACTCAGCGCAACACTACGAGGCGCTGGAGGAGCCACCTCCGCCGGCATCCTGCGCCCATCGGCCTTGGCTTCCAGCAAAGCCTTGTGCAAACCCCCGCGAACGGCGCAGCTTTCCCCGGCGAAGGGACGCGCCTGCTCTCACCGCCTGTTGTGGGAAGCCAGCAGGACGCTCCAGGAGACACCGGTTAGAAAGGGCTGGAGGCAGAAGCAAAGTAAAAATAAATCCAAACCTAGCGCATCAGAGGATATTTAGTAAAAAGGAATATTTGTGGTCCTGCTCCGTGCTTTAAGTACAGCGTTTGACAGAAACGGTCTCCTATAGCAGTTCCTTAGCCCCTTACGTTGGTAAAATGATGCACATCAGTTGGACTTTGGAAACGAAAGGTAAACAATCTGATAAAACAGATGGCTGGTTGCTGAACAAGGCTCTAACCTTCCCTACAAAACAAGTCATCTTGAGCATTTGCCTATCAACACAGTCTCAGTGAGGCCCTTCATGAGTGCCTTTAAAAGTGAATAGAAACATCGCCACTGCTCCTAATGAGAGTTGGATCCCTCTGAAATGCTGCACCCAATAACTCTAAATTTCCTACAGACTTTTCAAGAGACTTGAAACTTTTACAGGCCTTTGGAGAATGAAGACTTTCACTCGCAGCTCCATTAAGTTCACCGTCCTGCCCCAGCAACGTAAACGAAGCAAATATTGTGAGACTTGCAGACTGCCGTGGTCGGGATAGCACATCACTTTCCACTTTTTGCATAAGATGAAGTATTTCCTGGTGTGCAGGGTGTGGCCAGGCAAAAGGAATGGTTCATTTTCTTTAATTAATTTTGGTGCTATTTGTATCTACACTTTCTTTAATAGTTTCAGGTGCATTAGTTATCAGGAATATCTGCTTCAAGGCATAAGCAATGAAAGTTCTTGATCTGTCTTCCCCTGCGGGGTTTTAAAACCTCTTCTCCCGAAATAGGTGCGAGGCCCTTTCCCACAGATGCTCTGGAGCACAACTATTTTGATCACCAAAATACTAAAACCACAAACTTCGGAGGGAAAAAAAAAAAAAAAAAAAGATAAAAGGCCTTTCAAATCGAGTGAATAAGCCAAGGGGGAAAAAATAGACTCAGTCATCTCTCCTACCCATTTAATTAATAGCATTCCTCTCCAGAAACGGCAAGCACAGCGCAAACCTCTCTGAGTGCTTTTTTTTACAGCCGAGACCCTGCAGCTGCCCCTCTCCTGCCCTCCCTGCCAGGACGTGGCTCTGCCCGTGCCCCTGCCAGAGGGCACGGCCGCCGGCATCAGCGGGCAGGGCTGCCTGCAGCGCGGCCGTGCTCCCCAACAGGGGCCTTGCTCCAGCCAAGTGTTTGAGCAGGCGAGGTCTTGTAGTGAAAGGAGTGGGACTGGTTGTGCTTCAAGATAAGATTGTCTGCCAGGGCTTTGTTGGAGGCAGCCTTGCAGATGCAGGAAGGAAAACAAGCTGTAAAGATGGTAAAAGGAGAAGGAAAAAAATGCCCCAAGGGAAGCAGCGCTGGCGCAGGAGACCAAGATCTCCTCGTCAACGAAGGGCCCAGTAACACAGAAACAAAGAGAAATGTGAACAGCACAAGTCAAACAGCATCACATTAGGAAGCCCCCTTGCCCCACTCGCTTGCACTGTTCTGCACCTGCCGCAGACCCGGCGCTGGGACGGGGTGCCAAGGACCTTGGCACGAGGTGGGACAGCCCACCCACACCTGAGCTGCTCTAGCCCACCTCGCCTGCAAACTGTCCCGAGCAAGCAGCTGGGACGCTGGCTGCGAGGCCGCTTGCACCAGGAGCTGCTTTGCTCACAGTGACAAAGCCTACCTTTGAAACAAATTGTGGGGGCTGGCGCTTCCCAGGCAGGTACGAGCTGCTGACCTGGCGGGTATTTCACGGTGGCAGCAGGAGGAAAAGCATCTGGTGACACAATTTGGAGGAGGACGATTAAACGCTGCTCCTGCAGGCGAGGCAGCAGGTGAAGGACGGCATGGCCTGCCCAGCAGCCACGCGGGCCCTGCTGCTCAAAAACCGAGCGCAACACGGACACATCTCCACTCATGTCCTGTTAGCTTGTTTTGGTTGCTTGGTTATTTTTCCAGATTTAGCCTCCTATTGCATCTGGTCAGGCCCTGCATTCATTCTGTCCCATAGCCGTAGAGAGAGAACAAGGACCTTCACAGAGGGTCCATGGAGGCCCACCGCTTCCTTCTCAATGGAGATTTTGCTGCTTGGATGCCTTGCTTCAGGCAAGTCAAGGATTCAGGGGGAAATGCTGGTTTCAGTTTAGCTTAAGCTAGTCCTGCACAGCCCAGCATCGTGCATCCCCCTGTCCTGAGGGTATTTTACGCAGCATAGTTTCCTGGTTTGCGTGTCTCCACCTGCTTCTCATCCTTTCCCCATTGCCCCAAGCCACCGCAAAGGGAGGATGGAGTCCCCAGCTGGACAGCGAGGACAGCGTGAGGTGGGGAGCCCAGGGGCAGCTGGATTTTCCATGTGGAGGTGGGAGACAGCAGCACACGATGTGTTGTTCTGGTTCTCCGCGGTCTGGAGGCTAAAACCAGCCCCTGCAGCCCCTCAGGAGCCCCGCTGAGAGCGCAGAGAGGAGCTGCGGGGTTGGGACCGGCACAGTCCTGTTTGCATTCAGCCGGCTGGTGATAAACTCAAATGAGCCAGACAAGATCATCCACGCAGCTTCCTGCTGCGCTTTGTTTGCTGGATGCATCTCGCAAGTAAAACCAACGCCTCGTCCCCGCGTGGGTGAGCCGCGGTCCCTGGCACGCACCTGACCTGGAGCGCGGGAGCAGCGGGGCCCGGCCGGAGGGTCCCCTCCTGCACCAGAGCCACACGCCAGTGGCTGCGCAGCCCCGGGGACACAAGGAAGGCAGGGTACTTACAGAGAAAGCCATGGCTGCTGCTTTGTGCCCTGAGGCTTGAGGTCTTTTTTTTCCAGGACGAGGAAGAGAGACTTGTGCTAAATACCTCAGTTTGTTTAATCCACCGTACAGAAACAAAATCCTGAGAGGTTCAAAGCTCCAGTGTTTATCATCAGGCTTATTTCTGGGCTAAATAAACCGTCAAAATCTAAGTCTCTGCTGAAAACAACAAAACATGCTAGTTGAAGCTGATGAATAGTTAGCATTTGGCAAAGACAAAGCATGAATCCATAATTATTGTAAGATGAATCACCTGGAGAAACCAGAGGAGTAGCCAACAAAAAAACCCCTTTGAATAACTTAATGAAAACGAGGATGCCTAGAAACGCGCACGTCAACGACAAGACAACATCAGCCCTGGCGAAGACAGGAGAGGGGACAGGCAGCACTACCCCAGCTCTGTGGAGGATGTCTCAGACCCCCGTGGTCACCTCTGACCGAGGACCCCATGCCCACCTCACCAGAAGCCCATCCCTGGATACCAGGGCGGTCCAACATCCATATTCCCTCCATGACTCATAGGATCGGAACAAGCCAGACTTTTGCAGACAACAAAAAAGATAAAAATCATATTGCTTGGGGGAGTGCCAAGCTATTATTTCACCCAATTAGAGTCTCGAACTGCTGAAAGTTAAAAGGATTTCCTCTGGAAAGAGAACATTCCCCAGCCAGAAAGTCTCCAGAAAGGTACAGGAGCAATAACTCCTGGCGTTCGGCATTAGGAAACAAGTGTCTAGACAAAGGCTTCTTTTTTTGGTTTGTTGTTGATGATGTTTTTAAAAGATGCTACAGTACAGATCCTGGAACTTGGATTTCTATTTTTGCACTCCTCTTACCTGTGACAGATTCACATGGCCAGGACATGCTGGGGATGGTTTACACATCTTTGGTTATTTTATTTAACTACTACGGCCTAAAGGTACTGTACCCCCTGGGGTTAAAATGGATGGATATCACTATTTGCATAGATGCGCTGTTGTGCAGCAACAGGAAAAGGGAGCTGGCTGCAGCGATCCCCGCAGCTGGAACTGCCTCCTGGGGAGACCACGCGTGGTTTAAGCCCCACGTCGGTCCTGCTTCAGAAACCTCAGTTGGATTTGAGGAGCGCAAGAGGCTCCTGCACAGGGGTTGCCCAGGAAAGTGCCCAACAGCCTGGTGCAAAGCTTCCAAGCAGCCCCCTCGTGCTGCACATAGCACGGCTGGGTCCGAGCACGGGAGCAGAAGAGATCTGTTGGTGTTCCTCACCCTGCTTGGCACCTCCTTTCCCATGCCTGCCTGCTGTCAACCTAGAAAAACCATGGAGAACTGTACTAAAGGGCAAGGACAGTTTTCACCTTGCCCTGCTGTTCCCAGGCGGGTGCGGGCAGGCTAGCTGCGGGGAGGAAGCATGCTGCCTTGCCACAGCGCTGCCCATTATTGCTTCAGCGTGTCGCAAGACGCTGATTGAGTAATTGGCAATTATATTGCATTTATCTTTATCTCCAGTGTTATGGTGTCATGTTCACAGCTGTATAAATAACAGCCCGTCTCCCGTCCACGGTAGCTTCCATTTTGCATGGCCTTGCTGATCCTGCAGCAGAGATCAGCAAGAAAGGCTGAGCTCAGGTTTTGGTGCCCAGTACCACACCAGTTTTAAAAAGATCATTTTTAAATGTGCTTCTACACCGCTACAAAAGCAAACCTCTTTTTTGCCACCCTACAAAAGGAAGTGTTTTGTGTTTTGGCACAGCTGGTTTTAATTCCTTCTTTGAGAAGAAAGAATTTAATGTGGCTGCCCTGAGACTGGCTGCAGCTTTATCAAGAGATATTTCATCATGGACTTAGACAACCTTGCTTGCAGCCATTGTACTGTCAAACAGGCTTCCTTCCTCTTCTTCACAACACTTCTACATCACATCCTATTTAGAGCTCTTACAGTGCTTCATAAATAATGCGATAATGAGCGCCCTGTACACTTATGGGATTTGAGAGGCATTATCTCAGTTTTTACGAGGTGGAATATGAAGATCAGAGATTAAAGGTGGCAAACCCAATGGGCTGCGATCCAAACAACAGAAGTTTCTCTACCTCATTTCCCTTGGATCTGGAGCCCTTCTTGGCTTCCCTGCCACCAGCCCAGCTCTCCCACTCCTCCGTCCCAGCACTTCAGGCCTACCCTGTCCTTTCTCTCCAGGGCAGCTTACAAATTTTGCACCAGTGCATCACCATCAGTCCCTCATTGTATTTTGCTTGAGGTCTGTAGAGACAAAATTGCTGTTTCCATTAGCCGGTAACTGAGATGAGAAATTGAACATCAGAAAAATCTTTCTATCGTAGACAAATACCACTGAAAACACAGAGTCATTGAACAGGGAGGTGCTCACTGCTATGAGAGGAATAACCTTTTGCTTAAGAAATAAGGCAGAGTGCAAAGGATGTGAAAAGAAAATGAAAGCTCAGAGCTAGGGCTGACCCGTGGAGGATGGGTGCTCGGTGCAGAAGCCCCTGGATTTCTAACAGGGGCTAATTAAGCATAAGCAAGTGCAAGCATGGACAGAGCATTTGGCAGTACTCCGTGCGAGCCTGAGGCTGCAGCCTCCGGCTCAGGGCATCACCAGCTCTGCGGGGGCAAGGCTGGCTGATGCCGAGGGCTGCACATCACACCCTGTGGCTGGAGAGGCACAGGGTCCGAGCCTAGCGATTAAGAAAGCAAGATTTCTATTCAAAATTTTAAGCTACTCCAGAAGACAACATGCTGCTGTGCTTCTCCCTGGGGAAAACAGGAAGCTACTGCTGAGCTGTCTATCATTTATAATAAAATTATTGGTTTTTCCAGAGAAAGTGAAGCCTCGCTGCAGGGGCACACAGGCACCAGGATGCGGCACAGACGACAGGAAGCCGGCTCACAGGATTTTGCATGTGCAGAAACGGCTCTAGAGGGATGGGCGAGCTGGAGGTTTTACCTGAAAAACAGCAGCGATTCTGTCCCTCCCCAGCAGGCAGGCTTCGTTAACCCCTGAGCAGTTACCTCCCATGTCTCCACCTCAGTCTCAGCAGGCACCTCTCACTTCAGGGGCACACAAAATCCCAGGATGGCTCTGGGGAGCTCCTTGTCTCTGGAGCAGAAGGGCCAGTGCCCGGAGCGGTGCAGCGTGCCTGCCCATCCTATTCCCTGTGGTGGGGGAAAACAGGGTCCCTCCGCTTGGCTTCTGAAGCTCAACAAGAGCTGCTGCACATCGGCATGGACACAGGGAAGACATGCGCAGGGTGTGTGTCTGCGGGTGGGAGGAACAATTTGTGGATGGCTGGAGTAAGCAGGATGCCCGTGGGTAGCGGGAGACGCCTAGAAGGAAGCACACAAGCATGGCCAGTAGGCACTGGGGTGAGGGCCTGCTGCAGGTCAGGGCAGGGCTGCGGCCACGTCCCTGCAATGGTCCCAGGCAAACAAATCCTCATGCACAGGGAACACCACCAGGCGAATTCCCAAGTGGCCAAAAAAAAAAAAAAAAAATCCAGCTCAAACATCTGTTTTTCCAAAAGACTAGAGTCTTAGCCTGAAGAAAAAGCTTATTTTCCTGACAACAACTTTCACAGTGCAAAGTAGCTACTAAAAAAGCCAGACGTCTCTCTGGTGAGAAGGTGCCCCAGCAGGAGCAGACAGCGAGCAGCTCCTGTGCTTGCTGACGCCCCCCCTGCAGAGCAGGGAAAGGGGCACAGTGCACAGCTCCCCAGCTCCAAAGAGGAAAAAAAATAGCAGAAAACTCCTCCACCAAAAAAAAAAAACCAAATCAAAACCAACCAAAAAAAAAAACAAACCCAAAAAACCCCACCCCCACAAAACCACTTTAACCTTGCCGGGCACTCTGCCACTTGGATTCTGCAGCTGAAAGCCCGAAGCCAGTGCAGCTTTCCTTTGGGGTCAGTGTGAACAACGGGGAGAGAAGCAGGTAGGCGACCCCCAGGACCTCAGCCCAGAAGCCAGTCAGGCCCATGGACTTCACAAAGTGAAGTCCCTCTCAGAGGGAAGATGAAGGGTTGTCACCAGCCCGGACAGAAGAGCCGCACTGTCACTAGATGAGCACCTGGCAGCTCCCAGGAGGCTGGGCTGGTGGTTGTGTCCCCAGCAGCGTGGAGGCTGTGTGTAACCCCTTCCCTGCGAGGGAGGGCCTTCACCTCGTTGGGTCTGTAACCGCACAGTCGAGGGGACTGTTGGGTACTGATTAGGAGTTCATTTTTGCTGCGAAGGAAGGCTGCCCCTCCAGCTCTCAGTCAACATGGGACTAGATTTTCAAAAGCAGAGCCAGCACAGCCCATGTTATATCCCGGGATGGCAGGACCTGGGGACAGAGGGTTTAAGCGCCCCAGGAACCTGTGCGAGATGCTTTCAAACTGTCAGCCGTCCCTTTGAAACACCTTCCTTCACCCTGTCCTAGGCTTAGCCCTAGTTCATCAGCCATTTTTCACTGTTAGCTTTGTTTTAGAGTAACCCATACTGATGAAATGCTCTAAGCATCATATTAAAACACTTTCAATTCTTCTGTTCCACAGATCTCACTGTTTTGCTGGAAGGGCCATCATCAGCCTGGCTAGCTGTTCTTTCTGCATTCAAGCAACTCAAAGCATCTATCCTTAGTCTAACATTAGTTCGGCGGTTTTGTTGGTTTGTTTTTGCTTTATCAATAGACAAAAGAAAAGATCCATTTTCGGATGGATCGACTCCCTCAGAAAGATTAGTGACCAATAGTACAGGCTCTCCATAAATGCCCTGTTGCACAATTATTTCTCACAAGAGAGGCTGTACAAGCCTCAGGATTTAAACTTCTACTGTAAAAAGATCAAAAGGCTTGAGCCCCAGTTAAGGGCCTATCCTACTTTTTGAGTAAGAACCACCACCTCTCTGTGCAAAGAGGTTATAGTATTTCCCAATTATACCTGTATGTTTTATTATTATTATTTTAAGGTGCAAGAATGTACGCAAATGCCCAAACCTTTGTGGAAAACCATGCGCGAGCGAACCAGTCTTATCCGCTTGAACTGATAAGCAGCTTGCAATGCGGTGACCCTGGCTTACGGTGACTGCTGTCTACCACCACTGTTTATTTTCACTGATCATATTTAGCACCCGAGTTGCATACACTTATCAATGTTTCAGCAGCAGCCCTTTGGGATATGCGGCTTATTGTTTTGAAGATGAGTTTTACAGTTCAAACCAGAACCCAGGGTACTTATTTCCTTACCTGCTTAAAAGAGGTGGTGGCAGATAAGTGTGTGGTCTGTCCAGGACTGGAAAGCTTAAAACTTGCTTCCTTTTCTGCACCCAGTATTTCTGGGGCACACACATGGAGTTTCATTCAGCAAAACCAAAAAACCTACAGTGTTTCAGAAATTTTGAAAGAGAATAAAGTAGAAGCTCTAGTTAATTTGATATTGAAATCAACACTCCCCACACCGGAGCAGGAGGAGAGGCGAAGACATGCTGCCTCATGACTAAGCTCCCAACGGGCTGCCTTAGGAGACGGAAGCTGGCCTGCACTGGACATTGGCTTGCAATCATAAACCACTAAAATGTGCTATGGAAGAGAAGAGGTGAATCTCATTCCCTTGTTATCAAAGGAATAAGCAAAAGGGAGGAAAAGTGGCCGAGAAAAAATAACTTCTCTCCATTTCGATCCCGCTGATTAGACTTACTAAGCAACTGATGTTCATACAAATTTTCTGATTAGGGTAAATTATATAGGACAGTTTCTGAGCAGCACATACATAATTTATCTGATACTTTTGAGGAAGCGACTACATTAATAGTTCAGAGGAAACTGAACTCTCATGTCTGTAAGGATTTCTGTTTGAAAATGCATTTACAATAAAAATCTAAAGGCACTAATAGCCAAGTCTTCCATCTTATTATGAATAATTTTTAATACCTTTGTTGCCTGCTCAAACATTTCAGCTTAAATTCATCTTACTTGTCTAACAAAAAGCAGATGAACTGGAAAGGTCTCAGTATTCCCAGGCACTCCGGAGCTCTGCATAGTAAAACACCAGTGACTCCAGACAGTGCAACAGGATTCATACATAACACCCAGGATGAGAGATGGCTGCAATACAGTAGCAGAGCCCCAATATGCTGTTTCAGGATACTCCTTGACCAGCCTCTCAATTATAGCAGTTAAACTCACTGCAACCTTCCCGAGGGAAAAAAAAAGTGCAGTTCATGTTCTTGATACTGGTAGAACTGCATTAATAAACATGTTACCAATTTTGTTAGGGATTCAGTATATCCACTTACACTACCAGATAAGTAAGCCACTGGCAGTTAAATGCCAAGAGCTGGTCAATAAGCTGTATTCTACAGAAAAGCACCAGCTACACTGGCTGCAGGGTTAACCAAATGTTATCCAGCTAGAGAAATGGCTATTTTCTTTAGGTAATAGTCCACCACTACACCTAGGGGAAAAAAAAAACAAAAAAAAAAAAAAACTTTTTCATATTAATCAAATAAACTGAATGATAAGCATAGTCAAATAAAAATTGTTTCGTTTTCCACCATAAAGCTTCAAGAGCTTTAGCGTCTTGATCATATGATGCTAATTCAGTGCCTCTGTACCCCTACAGAGAATGACAGAATTGGCAAATGGCTGATCTCTGCTGCTAATAAAAAACACTTGTCTTTTCAGCTTTAGTATCAGATAGCTGAAGAAGTAATTTTGCCCCGGGCTTTTTTTTTTTTTTTTTCCTTTTTTTTTTTTTTTTTTTAAATCAAGTGAAGAAAGTTGCCACAATCATCACAGAAGCAATTTGGAAGCTAACTCACATTAGTTCAAACCATGTGTCTGAATCTTGTCAGTCAGTGCAGCAAAACCAAAATGCTTGAAAAATTATTAAAAAAGCCTTTCTCAGGAGAACTACAGCGCAGCCTCAATAGCGCACCTCAGCTGTTCAACACATCTTTGATATTATGCAGAGATATTTTTATCAATTTTATGGAGAACTTAAGAGTATTACAACCTTTGAATTCTTTATAGAATAAACTGCAACAGAGCACATTTAGAAAATTTTTTTGCTGATCATTTATAACAGTAAATCTTCGAAATAGTCCTGATAATGGTTAGAAAACCAGCAAACAAGTTAAAAGACACAGGCATAAAATCTCCATAAAAATGTTTTTATTCCTTATTAGTGGAAACTGCATATGAAAAGAGGATCTACTGTGAGCTTTTCAACAAAGGAAACTGCAAGAAAACAGCAATCCTCCTAAGTAGCAGGGACACTGGGGTATCCTGTTCCAGGGCAGAAGACAGCTGTCAAATCCATCTCCTTGCCCTCTTGCAACACAGGGAAGTTACAGTTTTCAGCAAGAGGCTAAAGAAATTATGTCAAGAAATGCTACTCTGAAGCAGCTGTCCACGAGCCAGCGTTTCCCCCTGCTCCTCATCAGTCTTCATCCTCGTTTTTAATTTTCTTCTTTTTCTTCTTCTTTTTCTCTGTATTCTGCAAACAAACAAATGTTGCTATGAACAAACCATAATGGAGAAGCAAAGCAACACATGTAGCTAGGCAACCAAGCTCACACTCAAAGCATCACAGGAACTTCCATACTCAGCAAAGCACAACCCAGGAGATGTCCCTTTCCTCTATTGCTAAATGCACCCCATGTTTACAGCATGGTGGGGCCAGTGGGCAAGGGAAGCTGTGCTACCTGCCACGCTGCTACCAGCTCAGCACTGCGATCAGACTGCTTCAGGCAGCATAGCTGCCCTAAACAGAGGGGAGAAAATGAAACCCCATGTTAAGAACAGCATTTCAAAACTGAACAACTAGTTTGGTTTGGTCTCATCCACTCTACTGTTGCTTGGAGACACCAAATGATGCTTCCTCGATTCAGCAAGTACAGCCTCTGCTCCCGACAAGTCCTAAACACTAGACAGATGCCTGTGGATTGGCACCAAGGGACACCCTCCCCACTAGAAGAGATGTAGAAAGAGAGAAGACTAAAGCTGGGGGTGGGCAGAGGAAAGAAAGGGAAACACTTCTAGTACAAGGGAGGCATTACAGTCACAAATTTCCCAGACTTTTTGTAGCGCAAATCTTCTTGGACATTACAGTGATGGAGTAAAACCGTCCTTGCATACTATGGGTTGTACAGATAAGAATATTCCGCACCCCCATATGTTTTGGAGAGAATCCATTCCCATAAAGGATCAGGTAGCTGTGCAATTCTGCCTCACCTCAACTGTGGGGCTGATGGGGGGTTCCTCACTCAGCACCTCCTCTTCAGCTTGCTTTTCCTTATCCTTTTTCTTTTTCTTCTTTTTGACAGGTTCATGTTCTACAGTTGTCTCTTCTGTACCACAGAAGGAAGAAAAATGAAAGGCAGGTGATCAGTTATTAAGAGTGTAAAAGACAAAAGGAAAAGCCTTCTATAAGATGTGAGGATGCAATGATGACAGTAAGAATGCAAAATACCGAATACCATACTGTACCTTCGTTAGACCTCTACAACTATTTTTTCTCCACTATGCCCTTACCTACACGACTACTCCCTGCTATAATCAAAATATACATAAGACACAAGTGACAATGTTCAGACAGCACTATTCACATCTCTTGGTACAAACACCACTCCTATAGGCTGCTCCCAAAGTTTAAAACAAGCTTGCATGTTTTCATTTGTCTACCAAATTATCTTCAAGTACTCTCTGAAAGCAGGCTGTCCACAGTTTGGCAAATATTTTCACCAGCATCACAAGAGCTGTGGAAGGACTCTAAAACCCCCATTATAAATGCATTCAGCCAGCAGTAGCTTGTTTGTAGCTGGTTTCCCTATCTTGATGTTGGAAATTTGCTAAGCAGCAGACCAGTTTTTTTAACCATTTAGACTGGCAAACACAAAGATCTCTTAATGCTGAGCTAACATAAAGCATTTAATGCAAAAGCAGAAATTCCTTCCTGTCCTGGAAGACAGGAATTTAATTATTTATATAAGCTGAGAGGAATGTTAACCCAAGGCAAGATTTACTAATGCCCTCTTACATTTCTTTTTCAGAACTATTCGTTAACAGCTGGCCTATCTAATCACAGTGGTAAAGGCACTACGATTTACCACTCATTTTCTAGAATACATACCACAGTCTTAGAAATCTCTACGTAAAGAAACCAAGCAGAAATCTTTACCAAGCTGACAGCCTATGCAGAAGCCAGGCTGTTACTGGAGCACACCCAAGTTAAATTTATTTGCACAACTGAGTCAGTACTGGATACCAAGTTTGTCAGTATGCAGTACTCATGAGCAAGTTCATGACATAGCAACCACTGTCCTTCAGTTGGTACAAAACTGAAATGCTGAAACCAGCAGTGTTTGTGGTGTGTATAGTTGCTACTGGAAGTGTGACTCAAGAAGTAATTTTCTCACTGTACTCCGCCAAGAAAACGAATCAATTTTATTTTGAAGCACACTCACTCACCACTTAGAAAAATAACAGAAACAAAACCAGGGCAATTATAAAAACCTGAAAACACACAACCTCCTAACATCTTGATTGTACTTTGTCACAAGTTTAGTTCCTCGAGTCAGCAGAAGGAGTATATGAGTCAAAAATACACTTCAATCTTTGCCTCTAACATAAGCTTCAGACAAAAAATTTGGCTTCGGGGTAAAAAATTTCTAGACATGTCTACAGGAAAATACAGCCAGCTAACACATGCAGTTTTCTGACATTAAAAAATGCCAGAAGCAAAACAGCAAAGGATTCCAGATAAAGGAACTGGTAAATATAATTGTAAGTGGATTCTGCCATGCACATCATTCACAGTGAACAGTGTGCGAGCATAAGGCATTCAAAACACATGTGAAAATAAGTATCCTCACCTCCCTATATATGACATAGGGAAATAAAAAGTAGCTGAAAAGTAAGCATAAACTACATTAAAGCCATACAGTACAACAGGAGCGTACGCATCTCATTTTGCTATGCGACACATTTTCACTCAGCTGGATTGGTAAGCTATGCATTCTCAAGCAAAATGTTGGGTGGTAACATTGGAAAGATAACTTCTTGTTATTACCCTACATGTCATCAAGTCTGACACACCAGGCAGTGGAACCTGTCACAATTTACAACCGCAGAGGATGCACTGTGCACTCATAGGCACTGTCACTTCTCACAGCTAGCAGCAGACGCCTTCATGAAGATTTCAGTTGCTGCTTTCTAGCAAACCTCCTAACATCTTGCTTGTACTTTGTCACAAGTTTAGTTCCTCAAGGCAGCAGAAGGATTATATGAGTCAAAATACACTTCAATCTTTGCCTCTAACATAAGCTTCAGACAAAAAAAGTGGCTTCAGGGTAAAAAATTTCTAGACATGTCTACAGGAAAACTCACTTTCCTGAAGATTTCAGTTGCTGCTTTCTAGCAAAGCTCATCACAAGACTTCATGTATTTGTACCTAGGCAGAATGAGGCTAAAGGCTCCAGGGGTGCTGGTCTTTTCCGTTTGGGTGCAACATTTCTAAGTCACTCACGCCCAGCGGGGTTTCTTTGTGATACACAGCAGCTGACAAGAAAGCCAACAGCTCTTGCTATCAGGCACCGAGGCACAGAAAGCAGCACCCGGAAGAGCAGTTTGATTGATGGCCCTGTGCAGTGCTGGAGATCACCAGCAGTAGTTCCACTCACCCATTTTCCACCAGTTTTCTCTAAGCTTTTACAAACTAGCCTGATGTACCCTCCCTCCTCCACATGACGCTCCGCATGTACAGAATCAAGTTACATGGCCTATCAATAAAGACACCACGTCACGATGTTGCTGTCATTTAAGGCTTTGTGTCTTGCAGGGTTCACTCTGTTAATTTAAGACGACATTTCTCTTTTCAAGACAGATCTCTCCAAGTGACTAGCTGCTACTATATCCTGACACTTAAATGCAATCTGAGCACTTCACTGAGGGCACTGGCTAGCCCTGTTGGTGGTATGCATTCTGTCTAGCCACATTCAGCTTTGAAGACTGTAGTCACAAAAATACCTGTCCTATTTCCCTTCCCCCACCATTAAAACAGGTTTTAATAGACAACTCCTTAAGTGTATTATAACTTGTTTCAAGCACTATCCTTCTGCTTGGTTTCTTTTTAGGTGTAAATGGTGAAAGTGGTTTGAAGTCATGCCTCACCCCCAATCCCCCTGCCAGTTCCTATCCAAAGTACTGCCATACATGCACCCCAAACAGGGAAAGAGAACACGCCACACATCTCATCTTGCAGTAACATTTACACTTCAGGCTAGCACAACTCAAAATACTACCCCCGGTTTACAACAAATATTAAAGCAATAGTTTGACAAATCGTTTTTTCAGTGGCAGCTTCCCAGCTTATTCCTGTCCCTTACCTTCCTCTTGTAATACAAACTGGATCAAAATTGATCTGGCTGAAGGATTCCTTTTTCCCCCCCCCGGACTGCTTTTCCACCACCATTTATCATGCAGCTGCACAAACAGCATGGGGAAGGAGGGGGCAGAGACTTCTTTCACAACACTATGTCTGGATGTGTAATCTCTGACCAGTGAAAAGCTTAATAGAGCACTACATCAAAAAGAATAGAGCCAAGAACAGCAGAAATTAAGGACTCATGCATATTCAAGTGGACATGCAATATAAATCTTAATGCTGGGACCTCGTCTGCACTCTTCTGTGTATCATGGAACTTACTGAACTACTCAAACTTCTTGGACCACCACCACCCCTCCTCTAGCACACTGTGCCGTCATACCAACTGTACTGGAAAAGAGCAAGGTCATGGTCCGACTAGCCTGTGTCGGGGCAATCCATGTACTTTGCTGGGTGGTCAAATACAAGAATTTGCAAATGTAGGGGCAGTGCTATTTTAAAGGGTAGAAGAGAACAGGCTGAAGGGATTAGTTCTGCATACAGGTGATATGAGATAAACAAGCTCTCTGAAAACACTTCTTCCATAGTCTGAAGCAACCGGCACAGTTAGTTCTAATGCCCAAGTATCCAAATAAAACAACCCAGTTGATACGAGGAACTGGGAAAAAGCAGGAGCTACGAACCACACATCTGAAGGATGCCCTGTCTTTTCAGGAAGAAAAGCAACATATGCACTTCAGGTTCTGGGAAGTTTAAAACAAACAAAACAGAAAAGAGAGGACAGATTTCAGTAGTCCACAAATACTCTGAACACCATCTACTGCTCAAATAATTTTTGGTAGCTCAAGGATACTGCTAAGCTGTGCCCAACCCTTAAACCAGGAGGTATCAATGCTCAATAAAGCAAAGGAAGCAAACGCAAGCAGGTTTTGTGTATAAAAGCATGAACCATTGAATAGTATATTTATGAACAGAAACATCCTCCTCATACTGGAAGAGACCAGGCTGGAAATGAATGTAATATTTCACCTGTGAGCAGCTCACGCCTGTGAGATGTCAACACTTGCTTTGATAATGCTAGGGAAGCCCAAGGGAACAATTCTGAGACTATAGTAAGGGCAGTTAGTTAAAAAAATTATCAAAAGAAGTAGCTGTGAGAACACCCACATTCTTGAAAAAGCAAACGGGCAAAGTTCAAGCCTCCAAAGTACTCATGTGTCCTTGTCTTATTATGATAAGTACAAGAGAACAAGCTGGGGCATAGATCTCAGCTTTATAGCACAAAGGATTCTCCCTCCAGCGTAACTTTAATTCTCAGCTAAGTTTAGGTTCCTACAAGTTGCTCCATCCATGTACACCGACACCACGAACCAACCAGCCTGTGGAAAGATCACACCTCAGCGTGAGCTGAGCATGAAGAGGTACAGAACCAGCATAACTACACTCTGATACTCTAGAACACAGCAGCACAGAAAAGGGCAGAAAGGGAAGGCTCTGACAGCCCTCACCTGCTGCAGACACGGGCAGTTGACAAAACTTGGGAGTAGCTCATGCCCAGGCCTGGCTCAGGGTCTCACAGAACTGACTTAAAGTCAACTTCCTTTTCCTTTTCTTCCCTGTCTCAAGTTACACATCGGGTGCTCCACTATCATAGCAAGTATTAGGCCAGCCATTTAGAGGTACTGAAGTGCACACTGGAGAGAAGAGAGAGGGTGTTTCTTAAAATGAACCGTAATATAAAACCAGATTATTTTGAAGTCTCAGTCCAAAAATCTTCCTTCACACAGTAACTCAGAGAAGGAAAGAACTGTGGCTATAGTTCAGTTTTAGCTCTCCAGAGAATAACAATTGTTCATGTACTATGTAAAATCAGGCTGAAATTTCCAAGTGTCATTTCACCTCAAATTCTGACCTTCAATGTTTATATGTTGAAACATGCCAGAAAACATTTCTATACAGAATAAAACAGTAGTCTTTAAAGAAAATTGGGCAAGTTCTGGTTTTACAGAGAAGAGCTTTTTTGCCTTCAGGATACTGAGGCCCACTAAATACAAATCTGCTGAGCAAGAAATTCTGCAAGAAGAATATGAGTAGAGTTTTGTTTTTAAATGTTCTTATATGCTTACAACTGTTTAAAAGCAGATATTTAAAATAAATTGACTGCAGTCTGGTGTCAGTTCATAAAGAAAGGATTATCATTTTCTTTTTAAGTACACTATCATACCCAAGGAGAATAACCAGGTATTGTGGCTGGCTGTGTTAAGCCCCACTGCACGATGCACACGGTGACATGCCAGCACCACAGATGCAGTAACTAACCTTTCATCTCTGCTTTGAACTTCTTTGCTTTCACAGCAACTTCTGTGTCTTGTTCTTCCACCTCCTGAATTTTGCGTTTCTTTGAAACAGCAGGAAGCGTAGAGTCACCAGATGGGTCAAATATTTTTACTTCGCTGTAATGAAGAAAAGTCAGTTTGAGTAACAAAAAGAAGAGCTAGCCCCCAGGTAAGATCCTGCAGTTCAACACAAACTTTCCAACACAACCTCCTGAGAATATTCTCAAATCAATCTTGCTTAGCTAACAAAGCATCTACAGGTAGTGACGCCCTTTCTCAAATACATGAATGGTTCATCAGTAATCATAACTACAGGAGATAGCCCACAAAGTACAACTGCCTGATCTGAACAGAAAATACCAGTTAAGTAAGAGCTTGGTTCTGGTTCATATCTGTTCAAGGCTCTACAGAGCACTTGAATCACCCATTGGATTGATCTGTCTGCCACTGAAAGCCTTTCTATCATAACTGTGTATAGTCACAAGCACATAGTTCCCCACAATTTGTTAAGTCCATATAAGCGTACCCTAAGGGTATATATATACAGGATGAGACGTAGCTCCACTTTTGCTTTTTCCGCACTGCCTCTCCCCCACTGCATTCACAGGGCACAGCTCACAAGGCAGGGTAATGCTATGGCTCATCTCTGTATCACTTGTACCACCAACTTTATGGAACATGCAAATACCTAATCTGTGTTTGAAACTGCCTCTTCTGCAATAATGAATATTGCATGCTCCTTTGGGTCAGTCCCAAACTCCTCTACAGGCTGCAGAGAACCAGCCACACTGAAACCCAGTACTCTTTAGTTGGACCTTTTCAGGGGCAGTTGAATCATCTAATAGCAATGAAGCAATATTTTTCTTATTCATTCAGAATGGAATTCCTACTGAAGGAGAAAGGTGTTTTAAAACAGTAAGCCTAAACTATTCCCTGTGCTCCAGTCACATATTGAGCATCCAAACTTCCCTAAAATAAGAATCTAAAGTAGCTACCTTGCACAGGTTACAAAAGCAACTGAGACTAGTGACTAGACTGGGAAGCATGTCGTAACGCTAGCAGACAGTACCATCAATTCATCCTCTAAGCATCAGAAATTATTCTTATGGGTATGAACACTGCGTATTGCTTTACAGAAATTGATTACGCAGCCTTTTGCAAACACTGGACTCTGCTTCAGTTAAACCCAGGCAAGAGCTCACTGGCTTCCTTGTCAGTCAAAATGCTACCAATAAATAAAAAAATAATTTAAAAAAATTTCTGTAAATAAACAGCTGAATAACCAGCGAAAGATAGGTAATACACTCTCACATCTTTTTTGGAAAGCATACTGAAATGGTTCACTTGAACCTCATGTCTAACAACTACCTCACAATTAACTTCTGAAACATTACTTTGATGTAGCTAATTCATACATGTGCTGGTTTTGGCTGGGGTAGAGTTAATTTTCTTCCTAGTAGCTGGTATAGTGCTATGTTTTGGATCTAGTATGAGAATAAGGTTGATAGCACACTGTTTTAGTTGTTGCTAAGTAGTGCTCACACCAGTCAAGGACTTTTCAGCTTCCCATGCTCTGCTAGGTGCACAAGAAGCTGGGAGAGAGCGCAGCCAGGACAGCTGACCCAGACTGACCACAGGACTATTCCATACCATACGACATCATGCTCAGTATATAAAGTTGGGGAAGAAATAGGAAGGGTGGACATTCGGAGTGATGGCATTTGTCTGCCCAAGTAACTGCTATGCGCGATGCAGCCCCACTTTCCAACGCCTGCCTGCTGATGGGAAGTAGCGAATGAATTCCTTTGTTTTGCTTTGCTTGCGTGCGCTGCTTTTGCTTTACTTATTAAACGGTCTTTATCTCAACCCACAAGTTTTCTCACTTTTCTGCTTCTCTCCCCCATCCCACCAGGGGGGAGTGAGCAAGCAGCTGTGTGGTGCTCAGTTGCCGGCTAGGGTTAAACCATGATGATATAAAACCCATAGTTCCATACAAGACTTTCTTGCTAATCTCCTTAAAACACTAGATTAGCTCTTCAAACAGTCTCTATAAAGCAGCGATACTGCCATTTTTGTACTACAAGGACGGTTTGACAGGGACTGAGTCAGTTTCCCTTTTAGGCAGCCAGACTAAGCCAAACAGCCAGGAATTATCTTCAGTCTCTCCCCCAAGCCTAGACACATTTGCAGAGCATGTCTAACAGCCAAAACATGTCCTGGCAGGAATTCATGACTCCTCATCAAGAGGTCAAAAACCTGCATGCATGTTGTCTCCTCAACACCCTCTTCCCTAAGCTACTGCCTCCTTACACACCCTGATGCTTCATTTACTGACACGGTCTTTTCAAAAGCTGCTCCAGAAATCACAGCCATTGCTACAGTTTGAAATGCCTAGCATATGGAAACAAAAGTTACAGCTAGCCTTGAGAAAGATGTTTGGGGACTGCAGATGGGTGCAACAGTTCTATTTTTTTCCTCACAGAACTAGCACCCAGCCCTGGTTTTGCTGAGCACTTGCTCTCTCTACACCAAAGGTTCAGCAAAATAAGCAGGCCAAACTAAGCAAGAAGCCTGCAATCAAATTAAGTGAAAAACCCAGATGTCACAGCTCAGACTAATAATAACCTGTTCCAATCCTTAGATGTTCAGCTGTCCCAGTTGCAATTTACAGTGTCACTTTGGGCACCAGAAACTGCTCTAACAGTGTCCAGAAAACAGACCCTATTTATTGCTTAAGGTACATATTGTTACATATGGGACCAAAAAAAGGAGATGAAGCTTTGCTCAAAACAAGTGCTGCTTTTTTTCTTTTCTAAGAATAAGACTAAGTAGGTCTCTAGGACAGCTTCCATGTCAGAGAAATTAATTCAAACTCTGATTTTCTCAAATTTAATGTATTCAAACTTGCATTAAATAAAGCTGCTACATATTAGCTTCCTAAACTATTCAGCTTTTTGGGCTGATACTGATAGCATCTAAATATACTTGTTATCTGATGATGTTAGTAATTTGCTACTAGACAATCAGGACTGTTTCTCCAGTTCACTGGCTTTACCACCACTGTAAAATGCGGGGAAAATGTAAATTCCCATTAGCAATGGGACTTGTCATCAGTGTTTAAGAGCACAGAAAATGTTTTCCAGACCTTAAGCTAACTCAGCCCACAACCAAAAAGCTTCTTAGAAATAAAAACATGGAGAGTTAGTTATACTCAGCCAAGCTGAAAGGAAAGACTCTTCACCTCTTGTTTTGATACTTGTCTGCCCTGGCCAAGGCTTTTCCAGTGCCACTTATTCTTCTTATCTACAAGAAAAAGTTTAGAAGAAAGAACAAATTACTCATAATGAAAACAATTCACAATACAAGTTCTACAGCTCTTGAAAGGAATTAAAAATAGAAAGATAGACATATATTATTGGTCAGGCTCTTGTGTACCTCTACGAGTCTTACACTTGGGAGTAGAATAGTGACAGGGAGGTAACCGGGGAGAGCAAGGCATCTGCCTTTCTAATATTGCTCTTCAAGAGCCCAATTCAATTAAAGGACATCTAGTACTGGATCAAACATACCACAGCCACATGATATACAACATCGTACCTCTAAATTCCCAAGACCAGCTCAAAATTGTGCACACTTTCTTTTTTTGCAAGGATAACTGCATGTCAGGGCAGGTATCACCCTATGCCTGGCATAAAGCCAACCTTAAAACCACAATACAGGCCCCAAACTGGATTTGAATTAAGTTTGTATTGGTCAGGTGATCAGTTTGTGTTTTGGTATTAACATGTCTCCTTGCCTTTGTTTCGATGGGAAGCATCACCTCCCATTAAATGCTCAAGGAAAACCAGGCAGGTTTTCCTGGATTATTTTTTTTTTTGTTCTAGCGATGCCAATACTACAGCATTAGTATCAGATCTCCTAGCTTGGAAGGCTGAACCTAGTCATCATTTACACGATCATGTGCAGCAGGCATGCCACCTAAAAGAGGAAAGTGAACCCTGTGTTCTCCCAGCATGCTGGGCCGATGACAACAGAGGGCAATGCAGCAATTTGCAGAACAACATCTTGTTTTAGCTACAAAGAAAGCTCCTTAAGACTAAGCATCACCAGTGCTGAGATTTTAAGGAACCATGGTGGAAAATGTCAGGGGTGAGAAAACCCAACTGTGGTTTCTTCTAAGGTGAAGAGAAAGAAGCTATGACGTAATAAGCATTATCTTTGCAATTAATACAGATATGTAATAGCATATAAAGGTAGGATCTTATTCATCTTGTTCAGAATCAAGATTTTTCAATATAGTGTAAATGAAGACATACATGTAAGCAAGAAAAACTGACATACAAACAAATGGATGCAGCCAGCTTACAAACCCTATTGCTCCAGCCAAGGCTGGGAGAAACTACAGAGTAAGAGTGTCACTAGATCACACAACTGAGTGAAGGGAAAAGACTCAGAAAGCGGTGCATCAGAAAATGATACCATAAACAAGAATGTCAGGTTCATGCAGCCCTCTGCTAGACTTACCCCTCTCTCTTCCAAAAGCCGCAGTCTCGTCTCTACTTTTAGTCTGTTCTCAGCTCCCATTTCAGCACTGGTATTCTCTCCAAGGGCATCATAACGAATAGTCAAAGCAGTCTTAGCTGCCAGCATTCGAGAAATCTGGGAAAGCCAAAAAGAATATTAAATGTTAAGACTTAACATAAGGCAATGATTCACTCTTATCTGGAAACCATACCCACAAAAAAAAGAACAAAGTAACCATTTACTAGTAGTGTTTAGTGTAAAAAACGATCAGTACATCATTCTTTTAACACTGAAATTTCTTGATAAATAGAGGGAAACATCCGAGACAGCAAGTTAGTTACACATATCCCACTCTAACCCAACCTTTACATCAGGTTAGTTTGAGGTGTAATTTCCAGCTGGATAGCTTTCTCCACAATTCAAACACATATTCATCCACCTACATTATAAAAGCCTAAGCTCTTTAAGAGCAAGCCACAAAAGTTACTACCTTTAGCATAACAACAAGAGTCCGATTTTCAAGCAAGACTAAAGCCTTTAGCAGCTTAGTTTACTATCATGTAGAAGAAAGTAGTAACATACCCCTTGAGAAAGCCAGCATTACATCATAACTCAGCAGGAATGCATCTGTTATTACTCAGATGTGTTGAATGGACAATCCCGTTTGTTTTTTCGAACAGGAATGGATGACATCCAAAGATTTGTGGGACAGTGGCATTTCCCACGTAACCATGAAGCAATACAGTAAAGGAAGCCATGGAAAGAGCCTCACTGTGAACCTCAAGCCATCTCATCGACAGATATTCACGCTCTGGAAAAAGCCAAGATGGTAAGCAATTCTGCAACTCACCTTTCCTTTGTTTTTGGCATTGGTTTGTCCCACTAGGGAAGCATGATAGATAAGGCCAAATTTAGGTGTGTCCCGTTTAGTCTTCAGTGCTCTGAAGAGTGCCTTCTCAGCACCCAGTAACTGAACTGTTGAAGCCGGATGTTTTGCCAGATTCAAGAGGGAACCTAGAAGGAGGTGACACAGCAATAGGAATTTGTCAGAGGAGCAGCTAGGGAAGCAGGAGGCTAGATTCCTACACTACTCAAAAGTAGGAAGGTCAGAGCCATCTATTTCTATGAGTGCAGCTTCATGTTAATTTCCTGAAGGACAGGCAAGCCGTTTCAGTCTTTCATGCCTCAACTAACTCTGTCTTGGTTTGATTTCAGCAACAGGAAAGGCAGCTGACTCAATAAAACATATTCCACTGCAGTAATGCCTACTCCTGACAAAGTCTGGCAGCAAGAATGTGTCATCACAGAACTGCAACACGGGTAACTGAAATAAGACTGCTACCTTGAAGCAGTCTGACTGTAAAAGCCTAATTCCACTTTGTCAAAACTTTACCTCAGAAGTGACTGGACTA
This sequence comes from Nipponia nippon, assembly GCF_047370975.1. Classification (NCBI taxonomy): domain Eukaryota; kingdom Metazoa; phylum Chordata; class Aves; order Pelecaniformes; family Threskiornithidae; genus Nipponia; species Nipponia nippon. The sequence goes on along the minus strand of NW_028262369.1, from coordinate 70,599,432 downwards.
TCAGCAGGAGGCTCAGCAAGTGTCTCAGAAGAGGTAGTGACTTAAGTTGCCCTCATATTCCAAGAAGAATTCAGGCCAACTGAGAACTCTGTCATCACAGACTACTACCAAGCTCATGCTGGTATTCTCAGATTCCTCAAGAGCCACCTTCCCCCCTTTACCACGAGATGTTCATCAGGGCCTTGCATAATGCTTTTATCTGACCAGGTCCTCAGAGAAAACCACTGATGAGGTCATCTAAGCTTTATTTACACTGATCAGTGTAACCCACCTGCATGAGCAATGAGCCTTGCTCCAACCAGTTCACCCACCATGACAGTGAGATTAGGAGCAATGGCCATCATTCTGTTCTTCAGGTAGTCATACAGCTGTGTCCGATACTCAGAGATTTCAATCACCTGGCACAGACAGACTTTGGTTACAGGAATCGGTACTAGCTGACTGACAAATATTAAGAGCTAAATTTATAGAAATGAGGAAGCGCTGAGAATTCCAGTGAAGGAGACCAACAAAACGCACAGACAACCATGAGCCAGAGTTATAGAAAACTTTATACAGGGCATATTCCCAGAGCAGAGTTACATCCACAAAGTATATTGGAACTGTATTGCTCATTCCCTTATGCAACTTATTTTCTCAGCAAAGCTCCTGATAAAGGAGCTGACAACATGCCAAAGACAGTGAAGCAGAACAAAAATACTTAGTAAGGACATTTTCTTTAGGACAAAACCCTGGGACATTCAGTTTTCACATAAATCTTTGCCACCATTCTCTTGAAATGGGATAAATGCTCTTTATTTGTTCCATACAAATACACACAATTAGAATGCACATAAAAAAGCAGCCTGGTCTAGACCAAGAACAGGATCTCACTACTCCTAAACCTGCCACTCCCTGGTAAAGTCACAAAGGGATCCAGCTGGCACCACCGAAATCAGAGGGAGTTCACATACAATCTAGATGAAAGCAGGATAGGGCTCCTAACTCTTCTGGGGCCCCAGTGCTCCACTTTTAACCCAGGGTTTATCACCTAGCTTCAAAAGTGACAGATTAAAAAGAAGCTATACAGCAGCATTATCTCAAGGACTTAAAAGCACAATGATGCCAAAATTCCAACCAGAAGTAAGACCGCCACTTTCAGAAGACTTTGTACAGACATCAACAGTCTGGGATGGCTCAGATGAGGTAGTGACTGTGCACCGTCATGTCTGTACATCAGGAGAGCAACAATATAGGAATCATCACTGCCATCACAAGTGTGTTACCAACACCCTGGGAAAACATCTCCTTGCTAGAAGAGGCTCTGATATGGCTAACTAAATTGGAGTTCCTATTGCTATTCATCCACATGTACATACCTGATCACAGAGATGGATTATGTTGTTTATATCTTCTTCTGATACTTCTGTGCCCATGGAAATCTCGGCGGCAGCCTTCACATCCTCTTCGATCTCCTCTGGTAGGATGTCAGAAACATCAGAGGAGGCAAAATTGCTTCTGTCTCCTGTGGGGGAGAGAGATGAAAGCATGTTTGTGCTGGGGGTGAGATGAACTATTAAAAAAAGCACAGAAACAGACAAAGATAAAAGGCCAAAATAACAACAGCGAGTCAAGTCTGCTGTCATCCTATTCCAAACTCCCAAAATATATGTCAATGTTCTGACTTTATACTAGCTGAGAATGGTTGGAAATATTAAATTTGAAACTAGAAAAAAAGCCCTTATTCTGTAACACTGCATACTTCACCTTTTCAGTAGCTGCTTGCTGCCAAATTTTCAGTCAAGATTACAAAGGAAGAATTCCAGGAAGCGAGCAGTCATTTACCACTAGCCAAACCTATGTAATTCTTCCTACAATTGGGAAAAAAGCTCCCTTAAAACCACAAGTCTCTCTCTGGATTGCAACCTTCATTATTTAAAAACAAAACAAAAAACACCAAACAAAAAAAACCCCACTCATCAATACAAAGCACATGCCTAAGAGGTGCAGCAAGTGTCCAAAATATTACAGTGGTCATTCCTTCTGCTCCTATGAATAATTATAGCAGTTATAGTCTCCAAGAACACCCACGAACAGGCAGCAATTCTCTTTACATCAGTTTTTGGCAACTAATTTCCAGAGTGTTCTGCAGACTAATTGTGATTCTAAGAAGATATGCTGTTGGTCTATGAAGAACTGACTGGTGATATGGTATTAGATTTCTCTTGAGCTTCAAAATGGTAAATTGCATCAACATACAGATGCAAGCATACACTACTTTTCTACTGGCCCTGTTTACACTGCTGCTGAAGGCAGGATTGTATACAGGGTCACAACTAGCTGGATGAGTGAGTCGCTGGTTTACAAATAAGTGCCATTAATGCATTGCACACTAACATGCAACATTCTCCAGGCTCATGCCTCCTTATTACTCACCAACTTTCCGCACACATTTACAATACATTAGGTTATCTGTGATGATTTTGCCAAGTTCAGGGAAGTGCCAACCATACCATTCCCTACAGCGCATGATGTAGTTATTCAGTTCTTTGTCCAAGTCATCAAGAAGTGCTATGAGAAAGAAGAATGGACTTTTTTTTCTAAAAAGGTAATCTAAAAATGGAAAACTCTCAAATCAACAAATTTAAATAGTGTAAAGGGAGATAAGCTGAAGTATTTTATCCCATAAAGACTGGACTGAAACATAAGCTGCAGTACCTCAGAAGTCTTTACTTTTTAGAGAACTGCTAAGTCGCAGGCACGATATTATAGAAATATTAGAATTCCCATGAGTGTGGCCTGAAAGTTTAATCACTGGGACTGTCTTGGACAAACTCCTTTAACAGCTGCAAAGCACATTCTCCTGGAAGGGGAGCAGCAGCCAGTTATTCTTCCTCTCAGTCAGCCAAAGTGCTACACACAAGACTGATGTAAAACCTAGCCATCTAATAAACTTTAAAGAAAGATGTTTTAATAGTGAGAAACTGATCTTGTATTTAATTACTCAATTTAAAAGATTGCATTAAGTCCTTTAGTTGCCTTTATAATATAAATATACCCAACACAAATCCAACAGGCTCACCATTTACCAGATATGACCAATAACTGGATGTACAACAGAAGAGTATAACACCGACAGCATATATTGCCACAGAGCCCTGAGGCTAAAATATTTCCTGGTAATGCAATATCAACATTCCCATCTGTTGTCTCAGTGGTAGTGACGAAGGAACTGAATTAAATCATTAATTTCAGCTTAACTATGTTTCATCATTGACAACAGTCTGGGAATTAATATTCCAAACAGGACTCCTCACCACTGCTTCACAGCAAGCACACCAATTACAACGTGGATGTCTTCAAGGAAAAAGGAGGAATGGGCTTTCCTAGCTGTGTTTACAATTTTAGTCTGTTTTCCATTAAGAAAGCAAGGAGATGGAATGCAGCATTACACACTGCAGTGGGTTTTACATGCCTAACGCAAGAGTCTGTTTCTACATTGCCCTCTATGCAAGATACCACCAAAATGAAGGGTCAGAAAATCCTGTCCTGTGGGGCTCATTCTCCCAACACTACTCAGAAGGGAGGCATGTTGCAAAATAAAGTCTTCAGAGGACTGAACTAACATTTCTTGTATTTCAACTGATCTCTATGCAAAGAAAAAGTGGACACCAGTTTACTGTACCACCCCAAAAATGTTCCTGCTTGTGGAAAACCCACCTTATGCCTAGCTGAACATCAATGCCCAATTTGCTGAAATATGCTAGGAGGAAACTGACAGCAATACTTTTCTGTAACCAAATGTAAAGAAGTCAGCTATCCTAAGCCGAATCCATTAATAATTTAAGCTCTAAATATACTTACAAATTGCTTGGATAATCATGGTATCTACTTTGTCTGGGCTGAATTTCAGCTTGTATCGGGAAAGGCTGAGGAGACAGAAATACAGTTTCATCAGCATCCTGACATCCTGCTGCAGAGTATGTCCCAGGTGTTCCTATTTTACATTAGTATAGCTGTCCATACATTCACTCATACCAGCTCAGTTTTATGCCACCGACTGCTCTCAGCTGTGGCCAGAAGCCACACTGACAGAACTTTCACAAAAGCTACGACACATGTGCATGCACACACCCCTTGACCAGGGTGAAAGGGAAAGTTAAGGCTATCTGTACCATACGCAGCAGACTGAACATGAGTGCTGTGGCAGGAAATTGGCTGTTGGTTTCTTTCTGCATGGTTCCCCACAAAAAATATTTGTCAACAGCCCTTCCAGTTCTGCAGCATCTGGAGACAATCCACAAAACTGTACCTACCCAGCAGCAAATATCAGCAACGCTAATGTGAAGCAACAGAAGAAACTTCCTGGAACAGATTCTCACTGTCTGAGAAAGCCCATTACCATCTGGCTTTAATGTATATTTAAAATTTCTCAGTATGCTACAGTAAAAGACACTTGATATCAATGAGGACTTGCATCTTCAAAGTCCTTTTTCAACATTAATGCCCATTTTCTAAGCAAACACACATTTATTTTTAAGGAATTAGCTACAGCAAAGCAGTTCTCTAACTTGCCAATGGCTCATGGACAGGACAAGCTCATGTCAGAATATGGATTAAAAGTTACTCATGACTGAATGCTTGACCCCATGCTGATCCAACAACTTTGTATTTAACTACTGCTCCACTAAACCTAAAAGGCAGTAATAGCAAGGTAGGAAGACAACCCTGCCTTTAACATTCACAGTATGTATTATATGGGTATTTATTCTGGCAAAAATCAGCAAATCATCATCTTCACCTCATCATCTTCACCTTGTCTCTCGGTAGCAATGGAGTTTTAAATGACCCATTTGACTGCTACAGAGACATTTCAAATCAAATCCTGAAGTACATAACATGCAAAGGAAAGCTATCAACTTCAACTTCAGCTGACGATGAAGCCTTTCCCTAAATGGTGGGTGCAAACTGGAAAGCCCTTCCTTTATAAAAAAAGATTTCAGATACAAATGTGTCTTGACTTACAGAGTATGAGACCATGTCACATACTGAGAGACACTTCAAGCAACACAGCATAGCCAAGGACACAGCAGTGGGGCAGACATGGGATGAAATAGAGCTGTTCTAGGAACTCACCTGTGCGCCAGACCCAGACACATAGCTGCCATCTCTCGAGCAGGGAGGCCTGTAATAAGCCCTTCAATCTGTGAGCGAATTCCTCTCATCAGCTCTGTAACCATTGGGCTGTGTATACAACTCAAATTCAGCTTGTCCTGCAGGACAGAAATCGATGGCCCAAAGTCAGGCACAACAATGACATTCCTCTAAAGCCCTTCTTCCAGTAGCCTTATCTCATTATACCTGATTTTCCCACTGCAATCTTGCGATCACACAAGAGTTGCAGTCATCTTTGATGATCAAGGTAACAACACCCCCAGTTCCCCACACAGTAACGATTCCAGTTTGAAGATGAGATTTATAATTAATGCTCTACCTGCTATGTAGACACTGGACCCAAAGAGTCAAGATTTTGCAGTTTACTAGAAACAGTTTGGCCACAGAGACAAAATTCAGAGGTAGAGGGTTGGGGGCTTTGCGTCTTTTTCAGAGACCAAAACCGAATAATCAGTTCAGAGTCCTTGGTATTATTCACTTTAACACTAAATCCTCCTCATTCTGCAGCCTACACCAGTCTCCTAAGACAGCATGAGGAGGTGGTCAGAATAAAAAGCACTGGACAGGGAGCAATCAGACACAAGATGGGAACGTGGTATTTGACACCTAGGAGACATTGGAGAAAGCAGTGCATCTCTGCTGTACTTCTTCCTTCCTCTGGTAAGCAAGGACTGAAGGATGTGCACAACTGCTTGTAGACTGAGGAAGGCAGAATGATGTGCACTCCCAACAAGACAATATTGCTGCATCTGTTAGCGAGGAATAAGTGTGTCTGTCTCCCTGGCTGTTTTTTTGTTTGGGTGTCCCTTCCACCTCCCCCGTCCCCGTCCCCCCCCACCTTCTTCTGCAGGGGATCATTAGGAAAATTATTTTTTTAATCTGCTGGGTTTCTAACCAATATTTAAGAGAGAAATCAAGCAAACCAGAACATCTCAGTGCACTTTTACCATACCATTCCCTTGTGTACTCAAGATGACATCTTCCCAGTATACATGCAATACACATTTGATTACAAATATTAGATATCTTCCACTATCCATTAGATATTATCAAATACAACATTGGCAGCATAATCCATTGCTAATAACTGCAAAATCTCTGGAACCTGACCGTAAGATTTCAGTAGCATGAGACAAAAGGAAGAATGGCAAAATCAGTTATCACCTTTATGACACCTCCAAGTTTGGCATCTGCTACAGCCAGCTGTTCATGGGCATCTTTTGCTACTATCTTCTTGAGAATTTTCTTCAAGTTCTTGCTGAGCTTGCCTTCTACAAGAGCTGTGGATGCTGTATAAAACAAAAAGACCAAAGATGCAGTTTCTTTCCCCTCCGAAAACTTGTAAAAATAGTATTCCTAATGGTATTTTTTATTCTAACTGCCCACAGTAGCTCTAGTCTGACCTGCAATACTACTTCACCGTGCAGTGGCTAAAATCAAAATAGAAGAAAATTATATACTTGCTCCTTTGGAGGCCTAAATCAAAAACCCTTCTCCCAGTTGCCTCTTCTTTCTCCATGTGATTTCAGTTCTATTTCTGTCAACTTTGATTAAGGATCTCTACAAACAGTATGCCATATGCTTTAGATATATGTTTAACATTTCCAAAGGCAAGGTTATATGGGAATATTTTGCGTATCATTTAATTAACCAACCATTTTCCAGGTCCCTTAGTCAGCAATCATATCCTAAATTGAGTAATGGCTTATTTGCATCCTCTGATGATGATGATGTACTATCTAAAGCCCAACAAAGAATGATGCCAAACACACTGACTGGGCAGACACAGACCCTTTTAATATAGCATGTAGACTGAAGAATTTTAAAAGGATGTTCTTCATTCTCAAGTATTAATAGATCTGTAAAAGCTTTACAATCCCACACAATATATTTTAAGTAGGCACTTATACAACTCTCTTTGTGGGTCAGCTCTGTGCTCCACTGAACTTCTGTGATTGATGCAACATCTCCATCACAGTACAAAAGCCAGCGATTTTTGATTTCCAGAACCTTAATGAAATGCAAAGGTAAAATCTAAGTGATGTGCTGAGTTTCCTCGTAACCTTTCTACAATGGAGATAAGTTTCCACCTTTCAAGCTGGCCAATAGGTCCTAACCCACTTAAACCAGCCAGATATATAGTCTTCCCTTCAAAAGAAATGTGGCATAGGTAGTCTGAATAATCCCTCCCATTTCACAGATGAAGCAAACCTGAAGCAAAGTAGAAGTTTTTATTTCGGTGGGGGGGGGAAGGCATGTTGTTTTCTTCAGTGAGGTTTTGAGTTTGTTGGTTTTTTGTTTGAGTTTTTTTGCAGGTTTTTTTTTTTTGTTTGTTTTTTTTTTTTTTAAATCAGCCTAACTATACATGACCTGAATCCAAGCCTATGCAAAAGCAACATAATCCAAAAAATAGGCCAGGAAGAGGAATATAGAGCAGCTTCAACCTCAGTTCTTTCACTTGTATCTTACATATGATGGTAGGGTCTCCATTCTTGTCTCCTTAGCTTCCTTTATAAACTATCCCTACCACATCAGAATATGAAGATCCGTTCTTTACTCATAAACGTGACCTGGAACATCCACCTACTGATGTTATGCAGCACATTCAGCAGCAATAGTCACACCATTTCTGAATGATTAGCCAGAACTTTTATCATTTCTGTTCAAACTAGTCCACAGTATCGAGCATTTAAGTGTTGAATTAGTAAAAATTATTGAATATAAGGCTTTCCATTTTGTTTAAACTCCTGAATTTCTTTTAAGTGGAATACAGGCATTTTTTTTAGGCTGAAAAACACAGGAACAATATGTGTCCATAAAACAAAGGCAGTTGTAATCATATATGTACTCTGATATCTGTCTGTTGTCTCAGTGGTAGTGACGAAATGTTGACTCAGATCAGTTATATTCAGCTTCAACAAGAATCCATCATTGACAACAGGCGACATATATCAGTCAAAACCTTCTACATGGTGCTCATTAGTGAGCTGCCTGGGAAATAAGCACGGTAGGAAAAAACTAGACTTTATTACATCTCTACTGCACTATAGACTGGATGGATGACCTCATGAAACAACAAAAACAGTTGACTTTGAAAATTTTGTACTTTAAAAACTAACCAAAGAAACAAAGCAGGGACAGAGGTAAGTAATGAGTGAACTACTGCATGACAAGGATTTTTTTTTTTTTTGTAAGAATGGTGTTAACTCACTTACCAGCAAGTGCTTCTGTTGTGTCCTGAAATTTTTCAAAGTGTTTCAGCTTTACTCTACAGAAGAAAAATACAAGTGTGTAAACGAATGTACATAAACCAGATGCTACAACCATTTTACTTTTTTTTCTCCCTCCGCTATTACAGTTCCCCTCTTCTCCTTAAGACTGCAAGAAAGCAGAGATCAATATCCAGATCCTCAAAAAGAAGGAAGAGCACTAAACCTGCTGATTAAGTTTGAGCCTGATGTGACTTTTAGCTGGGTCTCACAAACTATTTAAAAAAAGAAAAAAAAAAAAGGGATTTTGATTTAGTATTTCTAGGACCAACATAATCAGAAAACCTAAGCCCCCTTTTTGTTTTGTAGTTTATATTTAAAGACAGACATCCATTTAGATTTTAATATTGCACCCTGATTAACTATGTGTCACTGCCGATTGACAGATGATAGCATCTTCCCACTCATCTTCAAAAAGAAACCTTCTGCCTCCGTGGAATGCATAGCCTGCACAGCTCAGATCTAACATGCTTTTTAACTAAATGCATCTTCAAAGACTTTAAAACTGAACTGATTCATTGCCCATGAATCCTCAAGCCCTCCCTTGTAACTAGATGTTAGAATACAAGTTTTGAACTGAGCTTAAAACAAACAACTGAAAATTCTTCCATGCCCTAACTGCTGACCAGAGCCAAAAATCATATGGACAGTGTTTAACCACACTGTGTCAGATCCTTATGCCCAGCTTTCCTCTCCTCCCCACACGGTCTGTGGTGTTGATATCTAGAGTTACAGTTAAGAAGCTATCTCAATCCAGTAAATTCCTTGTCAGGGACAGGCATTTGACTAATCCAGTTCTGATTAACCACTGCTCTTTGTGAGTCAAGTATCTGCAAAGGAAGCAAGGTCACAGATAAAGCTGAATGCTTGAGTTAAGCATTTGCAGAGCCCCACAGAAGCTCCAGGCTTATACTGATGCCTTTTCAGAAAGGCAGGAGAGACAGGAATTACTTTGATCAGAGGAGAGATCCATTAAGAGCCACATCCTGTCTAACAAGTGTCCAAGATGATGTTTCCAAGACAAGATCAACAACACTACAACAGGCAGATGTGGGATATTCCAGCCTCTCCTCTAAATACTGTTACAGAGCAGGATAAATCCAAATCACAAGGCATAGCTTGTTCAGAGGTATCCATTACAACCAAAGCTGGTTAGAAATCTTCCAATAAAAACACTCCAGCCAGACTTGGAAGGAATCCACTGTTGTCTCCAGCTTTAGGGCAATTTGCTAGAAAGGCCAGCTTGGTCAGTAGACACTGCAATCCCTGTACAGCTACACAGTGGTGCTAACACTCACTGATGGCATGGGCAACAACATTAACTCAGTTTATAGTGATTCACATGCTATTATTTTCAGCTGGATTAAACTTTTTTTTTTTTTTAAAGAGTTTCCCGTGAGCACAAAAACCTGTCATTTCAGCCAGTTCCAGCATAACAAGCTTGGATGTTCTTGTCAAAGCATCCAGACCTCCTTAAAATATTGTTCAATTTTTTGCTCCAGTGACACATGGTAATGACTTCTGTAGCTTAATTACACTGCAAGGAAAAAAAAGTTATTCTTTCACTTTGATGTTCCATTTTACATTTCTCTGAGTATCTAACTTCATATCATCATTGTTCACAGCTTTTAGGTTTTACAATACTGAAAAATAAAAATCAATACTTCTTTCTGAACCTCAGATGCGCATAACTACAGGCAGCCATATCCTTCCAAAAGCCAGGCTGCTATCCCCACAGAAAGCTGCTTACATTTTGTTTGCTTTTTCAGGAGTTTCGAATTCTTTCCATAAACTGTCAACTTCTTGGAGTTTTTTCTCATTCAGAACCTGTAGAAGAAAAATAAAACAAAACAACAAAAAATAGACAACAAAGAACCACACAACTATATTTAAAGCGCTTCCGAACAATCTTCAACCCTGCATTCAGCAGAGAAGACCTGAAGCACATTTACAGCATATCCAACCACTGGAAGTTAATACTGAACGAGTCAAACTCAATTTTGGTGATCTCCAGTTTCATCGTTCTCTCTCAGCAGCTTTATCCTATTACCATACACACAATATTACAGTGTTTTTACTTTCAACTGAATTACAGAAGTTGCTCAATAATGGCTGGGTCCTTCTGAACTTGCACATTAAAGCAAAACCCTGTCCTTGTTTATCAAAACTGGGCTTGCTCCACCTCCTCTACAGGACTCATTCACAACCCCAGTGACCCAAAACCAAACCCGCCACTACTTTGGGAAACTACAAACATGTCTGGGACACCTAACAGGAAGGAGGGATCCCACAAGTTATTTTCATTAATCTGAGCTAGCCCAAGGAAGAAAGAGAACTTCTCCATAAAGAAGACTTTTCACTACAGCTTGGTAATCAACTGAGCCAAGAATTACCTAAGAGGCAGCAATGGCTTAATCTCATCTCTGTACAAAGGGGATCCCCCTCAGTTTTTAAACAGCAGAAGATTAACAATTACACCCCTAGAGCCTACACACATTTCACAAAATGCAGAGTGTACTGCAAATTCCTAGAAAAGTGCTCAGGGGAACAGTACGGTCAAGATCTTTACAACATTATGTTCTTTACACCTCACTCAAAAATCTTGTGGTTTTGTCCCCACAACGCAAATGCAACACAATCGTAATTTGACTCAGTGCAGAAATCGTTCTTGGGATTACGAGATTTTGCTCCCTTGCAGATTTTTAAACCCCGGTCAAAGGAGGTTTGTTTTTGTTTTTTTTTTTTAAACTCATTTACTATCTGAGCAAATAAACATAGTAACTCCTTTCCCACAGGACTCCAAGACACAGAAAAATCTTGGGGCAACTCTTCCTTTCCTCAGCCTGCTGATTCTTTCCTCCAATTTACCTTTCCTACCCCAAGGCCTACAGAATTTTCAGCCTCTATAAACAGACATGGGTACATAGAGAAAAATAGACACAGAAGTTGCTAAACCAAGGTTGTTAGTAATAGAAATTACATGCCTATGGATATTTCGTGTCCTGTAAGACTCATTGGAAAAAGTCTTCCAAGATCTAGAACATGGCTATGCCCCATTTGCCCTTACTATGTAGACTGTTTGCTCCTCTGATGGGAGCAACACCTACAAGGCAACACCTGAGAGCTACACAGCTTGCAGAGGACAACAGTTCTTGATCACCAAGGCATAAAGACAGAGCACAGTTATGCTGGCAATGGACATCTGTGGGCACTGCTGAAAAGGGAAGCAGGTGACCATGACTGTCTCCCAAAATTCGGAAGCACAAATTCTGTCCAACCCTCAAGTAACTCTAAACCAAAAAAACCCCAAACAACCCCCCCCCAAAAGCCTAGCAGTGACATCTTTAGGAACTGCTTTAAAAAGAAAAACAGCTAAACTCTGCAGAGAATATTTTGATACAGAATGAACATACAAGTGTAACAATGACACAAGTTTGCAGCTGAATAGCTACCCTGTCTAGGTATGTGATTGAGAGGCTTGCCCTGCAGATGTGCACTGTGGCTGGGGCTCGCTGTATCTGGCCTTAGCAGCTGCAAACAGAATCAACATGGAAAACCAAAGCTTGCCTCAAAACATATATTTTAATAAATTACTACTTCTGCTCAGTTCCAGCAGACAGCTTTCACCTCTCACCCAATCCAGCCCAGACACCATTTGCAGTCCGCTGTCTTTCCCACGGTGTAGGTGTTTAACAGCCTGCCTTTGAACACTGCTCCTTGATGCCTGGTGCCCTCTAGCCGCTTTGCACACACATCACAGCCAGACCCCAAGCCCCAGCTGGTGACACCTGCAGCGCAGCAGCACTTCTGCAGAGAGACGTTTTTCTTTATGCCCCTCTTCCTACCTTTGCTTTATGCCTACTCTGCTTTCAGAAGTGAAAACATGAGTTATTTTCAGCCCATCCTGGCACCTGTGAAAGGTTAAAAGGCCTTGGCTGACTGCATAAGAGGTAACTTTTTTTTTCTAGTAACTTGGAAGATGCAGGATACTAGCCAGTGTAAACATCCAGTGAGCAAAACCTTCAGTGAGACTGCTGTATGTGTTACCGCACCAGGTAATAAGTTTTGGGAGAAGGGGGAGGGGGGCACAGAACAGAAGCTATCTGCTTTTAGAAGTATTTCTGTCCTCTCCCTGAGGCTCACATCTTGAAATCCTCCTTGCCTGAACTGCACAGCTGCACTCCAATGAGGAGAAAAGGTTTCAGGGCAGATGAAGTAAACACAGTGCTCGTAGAGCACCAAGGGTATAGTTCTGCAGCAGGCTAGGGCAAAAGAAACCAGCACATTGCTGTCTTTGCACCTGCATTCACACAAGCTAAAGCCAGAAAAAAAAGACAAAACTGGGAGGAAAAAATACAAGCATTATGATCAAACTCTACGAACAAGCTGGTGGAACTGTACAAGTATCGACACTCGAGCAAGAGAACAAGCCAGAGGGGAGCACGGCACTATACCAGCTCTAGTTTAGACTTGTTCAAACCACCATGAAACTGCAGCCTTTGAGCCACCTCATCAGGAAGCTAGCAGAGCCCCGTGAAGCGGTCCGTTCCTCCCAGCCGAGGGAGGGAAGTCAGACCACACGCTATACCTGCGGGCAGGCTCACCCTGCCCGTGCGCTCAGCCTGCCGACCAGCCCCGCTTTTGGAAACGCGCTCAGGCCCAGGCGCCCCGCACACCCGTAGGGGAAGGCGCTGCCTGCCCCCCAGCGCCCCTGCCTGCATCCTCAGGCTCTGCTGGAACATCGGCCGCGCCGGCCCAGCCAGGAAGAGAAAGCGGCCAACGTGCCCAAGCCCGGATGCCTCCGGAGACTCCGGAAGGGGCACGGCCGCGGGTGCAGGCCCTCCGACCGAGCCCACCACTACGGCTGGGAGAAAGCGAGCGCCACGGGCGAGGAATCCCCCCTTCATCCCCGCCAAGGGCCTTCGTACCCCAGCTGCAGCTCCCTCCCCGCGCCCCTGGCCCGAGGCCTCCCTCACAACACGGCCTCTCTGCCTCTGCACCCCCGCCCCCGGCTCCTGTCCGGCCCCAGGGGCACCGCACGGGGCCGCCGCACGGAGTAACTCCCTGAGGAGCCGCCGTGTTTCTCCCCCCGTAGGCCCAGGGCACGCCCGGAGCGCTCCCCCCAGCCCAGCCCTCAGTGCTGCGTCACCGCAGGGCGGCAGCCGCCCCCCGCGCCGAGACCCACCCGGGCGGCGACGGGCCGCGGCCGGGCGAGAGGCACCGCACCCGACCGGCCCTCCACACCCCACCTTGAAGATGGCGTAGCCAGCGGCGGTCTCGAACAGCACCAACATGGCGGCGGCGGCGGCAGGGACGGCGGCGGGCCCGGGGGGGGCGCGGCCACGTGCGCCAGCGGACGGGACCCCCGGTCAAGCACACGCGCGCGCCGGAAGGGGAAGCGGCGGCGGCAGCGGAAGTGAGCGCAGCGGAGGGGGAAGCGGTGGGGCCGCCTTCCCCGCGCGCTCTCGCGAGCCACGTGGCGGGCGGTGGGACCACGCAGCCGCGCGCGGGGGGCGGGGGCGGAGTCTGTGCCACGGCCGGTAACGGCAGTTACCGGCCGCTACCGGTGGTCTCCGCCCCTTTGTGGCCTTCCCGCTGCGGGCGGCGCTGTCCGCCCCAGGGCCGGCCGGTGGCTTGGCGTCAGCCGTACCACTGCGTCGTGTTCATGAAGGCTCGAGCCTCTTGACGTAAAAAACCTCCCTGTAAGGGTTCAGACGGCTGCCCTGTGGGCGGGGGGGCCTTTGTGGGAGCCTGCCCGTGTTATGTGCCAGCCTGGCCCCTGGGTACCGCACCCGCCGCAGCCGTTCACCAATTTCTGCTTCCTCGGGAGGAGCAGGTGCCTGCCCAGCGCCTCCTGGGCCCTGCAGGTGCAGTGGTTGGCGGTGGGGACAGCTGCTGTGAGGAGAAACAGGCCTGTGCTCGAGGACTCGGGTGCCCATGTTGGTAGTTTTTGTTGCCTGAGCAAATCCTGATGCAGGTTTGAGCTGGTGGCCCCTTGGGTGACCCTGAGCTGCATTGGGGTGCTGCCTCCAGCCCACTGCGTTGTCGGGGTTCAGCCAGCGGTCTCAGTCTTCTCTGCACGCCGGCGTGGATCCCCTTCCGCCCACTCCGCTCTTGCTCCTCAGGCTTGTTCCCAAGGCCTTGTCTGCAGGTCTTCATACAGATACAATGCTTTTTGGTAAAGAATCTGTTGCGACTTAAGTGCAGTTGCGTGCATTTAAATGGTTTGCTTTTCTGACAGAGAAGTGCCAACTTATGTGTATTTAAGACACAAATGTTAAAGGCTGCTTATTTCCCCATGCTGCTGCAGTGTCCCCAGGATACGGGCATTTCTGTTTGGGGGAAGGCGGAGGCCGGAGGCGGCTAAAGCCGTCCATTTGTGCCACCTGCTGGTTTCTGTCTTGGTAAAGAGCGTCTTTGTGCGCACTGCTGCGTCTGGCCTCCTTCTACGCCTGGGTCCAGGCCGTACTGAATAATTTAAAAGCTGCACGCCAGTGGAGTATGGGCAAAAAGCGGCAGTCCTCGCCCTCATAAATTCCCACTGATTTCACATTGAGGGTTACCTGCTCTGAAAACAGAGGCAGAGTTTTTCCTGCCTGCAGGAAGAGAGGCTCCAAGCAATGCTCGGGCTTGATTAATATCAGACATTTGTTGCTGCATTTTATGCAGCCATCCGTATGAGTCAGCACGCCTTCATTTCCTCTCCTGCTTCTCATGCAAGGAACACACTGGAAAGCCAACAGTCAGAGAAATCTGCGGATTCACATCATTCTTAAAATTTTTTTTTCATATGGAAAGACTTTGGTGCTTTAGATATTGTAACCAATTTTTTTGAAGTCCCGCAACTGGTAATATTGCCCAAGAAATGATGTTCAACTAGAATGAGAATTTCCAGGTTCCCCCTAATTTTAAACTTCTGGTGCTGCTGGCTCAGGGGGAGCACTACTATTGTGAAGAATAAATTTAAGAGTAAATATTATTTAGTTGTCTGACTTAGAACACTGTATTCATTCTGTTTGCCAGCACTAACCACTCTCAAGCAAATATGTTAGCGTTATGATATTACAGATTGTTCTTAGGTTAAAGCCCAGTTTTATAAGAAATTTATTTTAACAAACTGAAGAAGCTTTGTACAGACTAGGTGGACAAGTACTTTTGAGAGCAACGCTAACAGTTCTTGGCTCCTAAAGCATACACGCAGCTTTGAAGAAGTTAGTTAGCAGCAATTTGAAGGAACGGATGTGAATTTTATTGACTTCAGTTGATTGAGATTAGTTGCAGATGGGGGAATTAGAGAAGTTATAAAACACCTGAGAATTAAGTGAGGTTATTAGGGCAAGTAGGCTTGATGGTGGCTGCAGCAGCAAGGATGACTTTGGGCTTTGTGGGAAGAAGCTCGTGTAGGTATATTTAGTCTTTTTAAAAGTGCAGTCTTTTTGTTGCGTTTTAAGTATGTTGTGTGTTGAGCTTGGGCTGTCAAAGAAGACAAGTGTGAGTTTTGTTGATGTACATCTATGGTTCTTATGGGCTGAACGGAGACTAGTTTTGCGGATGCTGTACAAATGTAGCTTGTATCTTGACGAGGTAATGCGTCCACAACCCATTGAGTAAGAAGGGAGTAAAGAGAGGTGGTGTTACTGTTGTTTAGTGTGTATACAGATGCGTACATTTCAACATTGTGCCTTTATTGCTATGTACAGGTAACTGCGTTCTGACTCATGTGAGTGTTACCTTTTATTATGAGATTGCATAGAAAAGCTGGTAAAATGAAGAATTACACTCAGGGTTCGTGCCAGAGTCTGAGACTTTAGCCTTACTGCTGTAAGGCTACTCTCCCTGCTCTTAAAACTGCTTTCATTTGTGAATAGCAGTGATGTTTAGGACAGAGTAAGTATTTGCCATTTTCTACTCTGTGGGTACCATGTGTTGCTGTGAAGCCCTTGAATGGCTTGTTTTTGTGCTTTGTGTAGTGTTATTCGGCTCATAATGAGCTCTTGCTGTGAGCTTGCCATAGTATGAACCTATTTGGCTTTCCTGACTACTAGGCCTTGCCTAAGAAAGATCATCTTAGTTCTGTAGCTCTGTATAGCGTCTGTTTTGGCTCTTTAGTGTTTTGTTTGTGTTGTTTTGGTTTTTTTTTCTTCCCTTGTTAATTCTGAATTGTTTTAACAGTTGTGATTAAAATTAATTCCCACGAGTCTAGATACTGCATAGTTTTACTGGCTAGTGAAAGTGTATCCCTTGGTGTGGCTATGTTTGTAACGCGCCTTTCAGTTAGTGAAGAGCAGCAGTGCAGGCGCAGAGTGCAGCTGCTTTGGTGTTTGGCGTTGTTACAAAGGAACGCGGCACGCAGAGCGTTAGAGACGCTGGGTTGATGGATGTGCTCTGCCCGGAGAGATTTCTTACCCTTCCCCAAAGGTAGCTGGTACAGTTTAAAAACCTATCTAGTTGCATCCAGGTAAGAATCTCCTGTTTCAGTGGGGCTGACTCCTGTTGATCCATTTATTTGACAGTAATGTTGTTATTTTATGATTCTCACATGTGTTTTTTCTACTTACTGGCCACTTAGAGCCAAACGTGCTTATTCCAGCAGTGATGCTGGGCAGGAGTTGCCTTAGTTGTTGTGGAGGGATGTTAGTACTATGTACTGCGGTCCCAACAGCTTGCGGTCTAAATGGAATCTTTTTAAGGTGTAGGGGTTGCTGCTTGTGCAAACCCATAAACAGGTTCTGTGCTAGTACAGCCTGTCACCAGAAGTTTGTGCAAATGCAACTGCCTCAGTGCAAATTTGCTTAACATGTGGATCCTATTACTTGCATGGATGCAATAATTAAAAAAATGCAAACTGTGCATAAGTAGAAAAAATAGTTTTGTTGTTAAATATATCTCTTAGTAAAAATCTTAGCAAGTCATTACAAGTAGGCGTAATGAGAGTGACTTTGCCTGTAAAATCTGCTTTTGTTAGAAGGGTTATGTGACTTGGCCTAGCTCCTCTGGGGCAGGACAAAACGGCCGTGCAGACCCATACTTGCAGCCGTTAGGCTGCCTGTCACTAGCGGAGTTTACAAAAACACCAGTTTTTTCTCTCTGGGGCAGGCCATCCGGTGCCTTTCCGCACCTGGGCCTTGGGAGGCCGCCTGCGCTCGCAGACGCCAGGCCTGGCCCTGGGGCCCGGGGAGAGGCGCCGTCCCTGCCGCGGCCTGGCCGCCCGGGGACGGGGCGGTGCGGGGGAGCCCGGGGCAGCGGCCGCTCCGGGTTTGTGTGGCGGGGGGCCCGGCGGGCCGCAGGCGGTGCCTCCCGCGGGGTGGCGGTGCGGGCTGGGAGGAGCCGGCGGGCGGGCCGGCCGCGCCGGGCGGGAAGTGAGCTCAGGCGCACAGGAAATCCCGCCCGCGCCGCGGCCTGTGTTTGCGCTGCGGGCAGAGAAAGGAGCGGAGCGCCTGCAGCGGCCCAGCCGAGCCTGCCGCACGCAACGGGGCCGAGCCATGTCTGACCAGGTACGGGCGCCGCCGGCCCCGGGGGCAGCTGCCGCCGGGCGCGGGGGGACGGCGCGGCGGGCGGCGGCGGCAGGCCCCGCAGCCCCGGGGGCGCGGGAGGAGCTGCCTGCGCCCCCCCCCCCCGCCCCGCTGCCGCGGGGCAGCCCCGGCCCGGCCCCGCGCTCTGTGAGGGGCGGCCCGGGGCGAGCGGAGCCGCGGCCGCCCAGGAGGCACGGGGGGGGGGATGCTCTGCTCGGGGAGTGGAGTGGGGGGGATGCCAGTCTCCGACCTCGGCCAAACTCTGCCCCCCCGCCCTTGTATTTTAACCCCCCCTTCGCTCAGGGTATTTCGCGAGGAATACGGAGGCGGAGGATACTCGGGGGCTGGGGGCGGCTCCGCGGGGCCCCGGGCCGGGATCGCCGCCGGGGCAGCCGCGGCCCTGGAAACCCGTGAGCACGGCGAGGGGTGAGCCGTGTTGCACAACAGTGGTTTCCTTTCATTTTCCATTTCCCAGATGTGTGGTAGGATGCTCTTCCTCCGGAGCAGGCTTTGTGCGGGTTAGGCTAGACTTGCCAGGTCCTCTGTTTGCCCTAGAAATGCAAAAGGAGGGGGGGGAACCCAGGCTTTCTTAGCTGAGCGTTGCTTGCCAGTATTAAACATGCCATCCTTCACCAAGACTGTCCTGCCTTCTCTGCCTGTACATCGTTATGTTCCTGTCAATTCTGACTTCTCAGCCGGGGACTTGAATGTTTACTTGTACCACAAGTTCCTGGCTTGCTTGGTGTGGCATGTATACAGTCCTTTGCTTACAACTGTTGCTTTAGGCTATGTGACCTGCTGGTGGAAAGTTAAAACAGCATTCCAGTTTTCAACTGTGTTGTGTTTTGCTTTATTTTTTTATATTGCCTTCATATGGCAGTGTTTTCTAACTTTGTCATGATGCTTCGACTTTGGAAAAATCAATGTCAGTATCTACAAATGTTTCCTGCGGTACTGTGAAGTCAAGAATAGTACTAGTGCCAGCCAGGAAATTAAAAGTGTTCAGAGACAAGGCTAAGCTTAGTCTATACTGTGTCTGCTTTGAGGAATAGCCTTGATACATTATGACCCGTGAATAGAAACCACTGGTGTATGCGCTGGTGGTCTTCCTCCCCGCCCCTGACTTTCGAGCGCAATGCAACTCTACTGGTGAGGATGGTGCTGCTGCCTATCTCTGCCTGTGAGAGTGCAGCTAGGAGCACAGCTATTGCTGGCACCCATTAGGATACGTTTCCAGTGTAGTAAAATACGTGAAAGCGGCTGCATTAAAAAAAAGCAAATTCTGAACTAGATTTGGTAGACTGATCTTCACGTGATGTGCTCTGTAGCGCTCTGCATTTGTGAACTAAGGCATGTTTTAACACATAGCAGCTTTCGTTAGGTAATTCCTTCTTCAGGCAAGTTCTGCTAAAACACATACGTGTTTGTTCTTTGGGACTGCTTGAAGTATGTAAAACTCATTGTATGTGATAACCTTTTTTGGACACATATCTTAAAGGTCTTTGAATAAGGACCCTGATTTTTTTTTAAATAGATAAGCTAAACATTGTTATATGTTGTGTCATTCACTTCTGGAGGGAGTGTGCAACAAGAGCTAAACAGATGTTTAGCTAACAGTATAATGTATGGTAATGTAGCACTGTAAATCTCATTCCTCTGTTTATCAATCCTACAGGAATAATTGGATTACCCGAAATTGTGGCTTGCTTAGTGGCTTTCTTTTTGGTGCTGGAATTAAGTTAAGAGGACATAATTTGTCACCAGTTATGATAATTTTGCCTTGTGTTTTTAGTAGAAATAAAGAAGCATACTTTAGTTAGTTTATTTCCAATAGGAAATTAACTTTTATGATAAATAAAAATACTTGCAAGAAGGGCAGACTTCAAAAAACACACGGCTACTTGGTGGGATCTAAGCAGAAATAAAAAGAATAATTTTTATCCTCCCTTCAAGGGTCTCAGGCTGTTTTTGCTTCTAGATGCTGGCATTTTTATCTGTTCTTGTACTACTAATAAAGAATGCTATAGTTTGTATGCTTTTTTCCACTCCTGTGACAAATGTAAGAGTTTATTTGCTGTGTTAGGAAGTGTTGTAGTGCTATTCCTCCAGTAATTTTGGTTTTGTTAATTTTTTTAAGATTATCTAAAGTGTGCTGAGTATAGGGTGGTTTTTTTAGGCTTGGATATTGGGGTTTGAACACTTCAGAAAATTGGAGGAGGAAGCTTGCAATATACTGCCTTATAATGTTTGTTTTGTGGTTTCATTAGTTGCAATGGCAATGCCAGTATGTTTCATCCAAGACACTTCGGGTGCTTTTTAAGGTCATGAATTTAGTGTTGATACATAAATGTGAGACAGTACTAGAAGCCTCATTTTGTGCTATTTAGGAAAAGTGTGGAATGAAGCCTTTAAAACTTTAGGCATCTAATGAAAAGTTAGAACTTGGAGTGTTGTGGTATTTCTGTTCTGTGTGTATGGTAGTCTTTTTTTTTATGTGCTGTTTCATGAGATACCCTAAACACCAGTTCTTTTCACGGTGCAAGTAAAAGTCTGGAGGCTTGCTTGCAGATTGCTGATCCAGGATTTTGTTAGTGAATGCTCGTAGTTTAGTAACTTTGCAATCTGCTTGCTTTCTTTGTTCTCAAGTGTTTTTGTGTTGGCTTTACCATTTGGCATTGAATGGCAGTATAGTTCACTGACAAAATGCAGGGAGCTGTTTCAGACTTGCTGGGTCTTGTTGTGTTCTGATTTCAAATATTTTGCTCTTTTTCTAAGCTTCAGTTATTGGTGTTGTCAACATTGATTTGATGTTATTTCTCTTTTCTGAAATTACAGCACTATTTGCTCTTATTTTGTGGGTGAGAGGTTGCTGGGGCTTTAAATGAGCAACTTTATGGTATTTCAAGATTCCAATTCCCTTTGCTTTTTCTACTGTTTGCTGCTTTCCCTATTCATTTTTCGTACTACAGCCCTCTTTCCCTGAGGGTAGGAATCAAACATCTTAGGAATCATTGCTTTCCACTCATGTTGGCCAGAGGCACTGTCATAGTAGTGATGATGATTTGTCATACCTTGTACAGGATGATTTGTTTTGGAAAGCTAAGTAGGTAGATCTGTTACAATGCACAGAACTGTATAAACTACTACAAATGTCTCTGCTGCTGGGGTAATATGCTGCTGTGCAATTTGGTTCTTGTGCAAAGTAAACTAAGACAGTGACTGACCTGAAATGTCATGTAAAGCGACAGGATGTTCTTACAAATTCTTTCAGGGATAGCAAAGCAGGAGATAGTTTTGAAGTTACAGACTTCAGATCTGTAGAGATCTCAATCTCTTTCTGATTCCTAGAGGTTAGTAATCCTGCATGCAGACAATAAACATGCTGTTTGTGCAAGTTACCGGAAAAAGTCACAGGTTCTTATTTTTCTTGGAAACCAGTGTATTTTTATTCCTGCAAATAGTCCCATGAGGTTAGAGTTCAGATATGTTAGAAAGGGAAAACTTCGGTGGGCAGCACAGTTGCTGTGACTGTATTACCAGTGAAGACTCCTTTCACACTTCAAAAGTGACTTGCTTGGAGACCTGATGGTAGGTGTCTAGTTTCTTGAAAGCTTGGTGTCAGTTTTTGGGTTTGAGCTTGAAGGGTGATGAATCAGTCCCAGCAGTTCACGTTGTGCCCAGATGGGTATTTAAAAATGAAAAAAGGTAACCAGGTGGAGTCTCTGGCTCATGCTTTTTTTCTCATCACTAAAACTGAATGGATCTGGCTTGAGGCAGTGAGTCAAACTGGTACAAAGAGCACTTCCTCTCTTTCTTTCCTCCAGACTGAGACTGGTACAAATAGGGAAGGTGTTTGCAGACTTTTCCCCTGCCCTTCCCTGAACTTTTAACATTTGAAGAAGTTGTGCATGTTTAACTTCTTTAAGGGAAAAAAAAAATGCTTGAAAAGGCTTGTCTGCCATTTTAATCTGGAGATAGAGACCTATCTGGATGGACTTAACACAGAAGGTTAGTATGTGTTTTTGGCACTTGATCCTAAAGTTCAAGTCCAACCGTACAAAGGATATTTCTGTATACTCAGCAAAAAGTCCCTTTAGGGCTGGGAGAATGTATGTGTTAGGCACCTGTACATATTTTGCTTATTTTGTCTACTGTGTTAAGCAATAAAATATAAAAGGAAGATTGGAAACATGAGCAGCAGGGTATCCTTGTTTCTGACTACTTGAGAAGATTTCTTTGTCGAGCACCATCTGGACCTGAGGCCGTGTCTGTGTAAAATCCCTTTGTGCTGCAGTGGAACATAACCGAAGGCCCGATCCAGAATATGTAGTGACAGGCAAGGGATGGGGTTAATAGTACCTGATCTCTCCCTTGTCTTATCTATCAGCAGCTAACATGACAACTTTGATGTCCTCAATTCATGTCGTATAGAACATAACACTTAAACCCTTTTGATGAGCTTTAGTGCTCAAGTTGTTGAATCAGACTTGTCTGTACAATTAATTCTTACCCTGTAAAGATATCAAAACAATATGGTTCTTAGAACTGGAACTTGTAAGAATTGTGCTCTTAAAACAAACATGCTAGAAGAAAGCTGTTACTTGATGTTGTTTTCTTGTCATAGAAAAGAAGGTGGCTGACCATCCTTTTGAAAGTAGTGACTACTATTGATGCAATAGGGTGAAAAATGTTTGTGTGGTTCGCTCTCTTTACCCTGATAGGGTGTCACAAGTGCTTTCTGTTTACTCTCCTCACGATGTTATTTTTTCTGTCAAATATCTGAGCCTCTTAGTATGCTTCCTGTATTTCTTTTTTGCAGTCTGTTTGTTGACTAGGAGTTAGTGGTATAAAACTGTACTTCTCAGTTTTGCATCTGTCATCTATTTCCAAATGATCCTTCTCTCATCTCATGTTCCTCACAGTGTTTCTCTTCCATCATTAATTAAACTTTCCGCAGGCAGACAGAGCGCCTTTCGTAGTACTATGTTGCTATTATTTTCACACACAGAAAGGAAGAAATAAGGTGCCTTGGATAGTCTGATTTCATGTAATAAGGAGGATGACAGCTGTCATACTGTCCAGTGAAAATAACAAAGTTTTGAACTGATCAGATTTTAAATGTTTTTCTTGCAGGAAGCAAAACCTTCAGCTGAGGACTTAGGAGATAAGAAAGAAGGGGAATACATTAAACTCAAAGTCATTGGGCAGGTGAGTTTTTACAGAATTACTTGTTGACATTTGGTGGAGGTGTGAGTTTTTGTATTGTAGAAACGAACAAATGAAAGCTGATACTTTTGGTTCTTCAATGTGGATCCTCCCCTGCCATAACTACTTACCAATTGCCAGTAATGTGTGTTAGTATACCCTCTGGTGTGTTTGGTTTTTTTTAAAGCTTGAGTAATTTATCCTTCTGACTCAGGATTTGGTCAGTGTGATCCTCATCTTACAACTAGGGGACCTGATGCGTTGAAGGATGATTAATTTATCCAAAGGTATGAATGAACTATGCGGCAAAATCAATAAATTCAGGTCTTCAGAGTTCATGTAGTACACCAAGCGTGAGGTCAACTTTCTTGAACAGGGCTAGGAAGAGGATTATGTTGGCTGGCATGTTGGTAGATATGTATGGTGGATTATAAGCCTGAATTCAAGTTGTGTTGGAATGTGAATGTCGAGATCCTTCTTGAACAGAAGTCCTTCTGTGCAAAGAACCCCTAGCCCATATGACTTAAGTCCGTATTGTTTGTTGGAGTATTAGCACGATTGCTGCGCTGTTGACTGGAGATGGATGACTTAAAGTAGAACTAACACAAACTAGCTTACCTCTTGCTGGTTTAGTTGGCAATGATGAGAACACATCCAAAAGCTAAACATGACCCACATGCTTTTTGAACGGAACCTTTTGCAGTCTGTTTTATCTGTAGCCATTTTGACAGTTGTAGTTACTTGTATCTTATGGCTGGTAGGAAGGAGTGTAGAATAATGAGACCTAAGACTTCTTAGGTTAGTGTTGTGTTGCCAACTCTGCCTGTATCCTAACTTCTAGATAATTACTCTAATTGGACGAGGTTTCGTATATATTTTGAAGTGCAAGCTTTAACTTGTCTCTTGGAATCTTGGAGCAGAAGTTCCCTGCATATATGTTTGTATTTCATAAGTACATCAGCTGGGTAAAGATGGAAGCACAGACTGAACCATGTATGGTTTTTAGTACTTTTAAATCCAAAACCTCCATAGTGAGCCTAAGGCTATACTATGCCATCTGTTTTAAAATAGAGCTTCCTGTGGAAGTGCATGATGAATTTAGCAACTGATGAATTACCCTGGAGGTTCGTGTTATGATGCACCAAGGTATGCATGGTGATAGTTAAACTGCATTCCATGTTAGTTTTATGTAAGTTTTTCTTAATGAAAGTCTTAAAATCAGCATAGATAAAGTAAGCAGTTACTACAAAGAGAGTAACTTTTTTTCTTTTCTGTTCTTAGGACAGCAGTGAAATTCACTTCAAGGTGAAAATGACAACACACCTCAAGAAACTCAAAGAATCATACTGTCAAAGACAGGTTTGTAAAACAGTGGCACTCTCTTTAAAAAGAAAATAAAAATGCCAAATGCTTTAGCTTTACTTTTCTCACTGTTCTTTCAAATAAAGACATTTGTTGAGACAGTCAACCTTTTGTCTAGTTACCAGCAGGACAGGTATCTGACAGTACAAATATAATGGATCTCCTCGTTTCTTTTGACAAGCAAAGGTATTTCTATTTAAGACAGTTGTGAATTTTGTAGTAAGTTAAATTTACTGTTTTAAAATACATAGTGGCTGCTCAGAAGACATAAAAGTTAGCTTTTAAAATGCCCAGGCATGCATTTATAGTTACTGTAAAATCTCCCGTCTCCAAGAGAAATTCCCTTAAAGCTGTAGACTGCTGCAGCTTAGGATGAGAGTCTTAGGCATTGTTACAGTCATTAATATGGTAACTGATTAACACTAGCTATGATGCCCAAAGTTAAAGAAATCTACAACATTAATTGTGGATGTAGGTAAATAGTGACTACTGTTATAGAACAAAAATATATCTTCACTTCCAGATTCTGTGGCAGATATTGTGGATTCACTGCTGCTATTTCCAGAAGCCCTGGCCTAGTTTACCCCCAGCTTTGGGGATAGATGCCTTGTTTGGCCTTTTCTTGAGTAACTGTGTTGGAGTTCGCTTCAGGAGATATAATCATAAGAAATAATACTTCGGGTTTTTTCTTAATACCTTGAGACAAGTTGAACTTGTCAATTGAAGTGTTCTTTTGTAGAATGCGTTCTTTTTTGCTATCCTGGAGTAGGAGGAAAGAAAAGATCAAACACCAGGTATGTTTGTAGCCAAATCCAAATGATTAAAATTGTGATTCATTTGAAAAAGTTGAAATTTTAAAATAAGATCTTGGAAATAATTCATGCAGCAGTCTTATTGACTGATGAAAATGCATGTGTGGGGAATTTTTTTTTACAGACATAATTGTTTGAATGAACACAGCTATATCGATCTCCTGGGCTGAATCTGGAGAGTCTGTGATTTCATTTATCAGCAGTCAATATGGTTTTTGGTGTCAAGTAAAGGAACTGTGAACATTTCTTCCAAGTTGGCCAGAGGGATTGTTGGAAGAATGTGAAGAGCTGTTCTTTCCTTTGTGTTTTTCTGCCTGGTTATTTACAGGCAATATTTCTGAGATCTAATTGATGCACAAAACAGGTCATATTTCACTTACGTTTGTTGTGCTCATAACTTGAAAGAGAAGAAAGATTAGATGTTTGCCTCATCTATTGAGGTGAAGTATGGTACTCTGCCGTAATCCAGGCACACTGTATAATAGTCGTACTGTGACTTAACTTTATTTACCATTGGGATGCTCCTTTCTCCCTGTTTGAATGGTATTCCTTTTTCTCCCTCTCAGCTCTGCTCTTTCTTGTCCCCAGTGTAGAGCTTTTGCAGAAGTGATAATGATAAAGGTTGCTATTCCTTCCTGTGATGATATAAGATTGGGAAAGCAAGGGTAGGAGTTCATGAAGTAAACACCATGTTCCTCCTCTTGTCTTAGGATCTTGAATAAGGCTGATATGCAGTTCAGAAAAAGACAGAACCTTCATGTGTAATGTTGTCTTGGAAGGGAGGGTGTAGTCAGAGCTTTATTTATAAATAAAAAAAGACAAGGGAAAAAAAATAAGGAAACCTCAAAGTTGTTGAACTAGGAACTCCAGTAAGACTTCGGAATAAACACGAATTTCAGCACTATTCATGCTCCTTGAGTCACTTCTTTGTAGTCTACGTTGTTGTAACAGAATAGCTGAGCTCCCTGTGTAACAGGAACTAACACTTTGGTTTTTTACTTTCATGTGTGTTGTTTTTATTAAAAATGTTTTTCTTGTAAATCCATACAAGTTTCAGTAAGTTTCTTTTCCTGTATATCTGTTTCTTTTTTTAGGGTGTTCCAATGAATTCACTCAGGTTCCTCTTCGAGGGTCAGAGAATTACTGATAATCATACCCCCAAGGAGGTGAGTTTCCTTCTAGAAAAAGTGTTAGTTCACTGGGGAAACTAAATACCAAATTAGTTTTTCTGTTCTGCTAGACTGTTAACTGGAATGAAGGTGTTTCTTTAAGTATAGCCAACTTTTTGGACTATATTTAGTCAAATATAGTCTGACTGTATTTGTCTAACTAGAATCTTTAATAAGGCCAGTATACAGTTTAGAAAGAGACCGATAGGACCTTCATGTGTAATATTGTCTCAGAAGGGAGGGTGTAGTCACTGCTTACCACAGAGAAAAAAAAACAAGGAAACTTCCCAGTTGAGCTAGAACTTCAGTGTGACTAGTTCACATTTATTAGATGAAAGTGTAAATAAACAGAAAACAGGTTACTTCTGCTGTCCAGTGACTTCCACCAATTGTTATGACAAAGCAGGAAGAAACACTGTTATAATAATGACCTTCTGAAAAATCAAACTTGTGTACTGTGAAATTGAACAAGTTACCCTCTTTGAGAGAACAGTTGTAAATAGGCTTTGAGTTGCAAGCTGTAGGTCTTGGCTGTATTGTGAGGTAGTACTGTGCTATATGTAATTCATGTGGCTGTACAGCTGGTGCATTCACTAGGATGCTGGTTATGTTCCTGTGCATCTGTTGCCCGAGAAGGGATTTAGAGAAAGGTGAAGCTAGCAACTTCCAGGCTGATGTGTACTGCTCCACAAGTGGATTTAGACTTCACTGATAAGGCTTTTGCTTTGACTGAGATGTATAAGACTGAAGGAAGAAGCCTAAAAATCATGAGTGTTGGCTAGTGAGATGGTGACTGAAATTTCTTTTCACGCCTTTGATGAATTACGATGGGACAGAGGAACAAACCATTGTATAACTTGTCTAGGACCTTCTCTGAAATCAGTACACCAGATTTATAACAATTATATGCTGTTTTTCTCTGTTCTCACAGCTGGGGATGGAGGAGGAAGATGTGATTGAAGTTTATCAGGAACAGACGGGGGGTCACTCAACAGTTTAGATCCTTCTGTTTGTTTTCTTCCCCCTTAATCCTTTTTTATTTTTAAATAATAGTTCTTTTGTAATGTGGTGTTCAACACTGAATTGAAACTGGCACCCCATCTCTGGGAGTTTATTTTCAAGCGTCTGGTATTTTGAATTCTCGTGCTCATTATACACTATTGTTTCTGTTTTCATTGTGCTGAACTTTTGTGATCCAGCTGCAGCCTTGCTCCCCTCTTCCCTTCTGCCCTCCCCTTTAGAAATACACATACACACATGCATTTGTATGTTCACTAGGTTCGTGCATTTCAGGCACGAAGGCTGTAAGATCTGCCAGGTGGGCGAGTGTTCTTAATGACTTCCATATCTGCCCTGAAGTTTTGATGTGTGACTGTTTCACTCCTGGACTATAACTTTCAGTGCGAGATGAAGTTTTTCAGAGAACTAGACTGTGGAGAAATTGTGTATCCATAACTCAGAGCTATTTTGCTTAAATTGTGCTGATGGCCCAACGAAGAAGATTACCAAGTTGGAAACGGAAAAGCTAGAACTGTTGTCATCTGTACCTTGCTCCAGAGATGGCTTTGCTGAAGACATAAAATTGAAAACCCTAATGATTCTTAAGTCTTGCCAGAAGAGCCCAGAAGCATTTTAACTTCATATAGCAATTAGTACACGCAGGTATTCATGCAAGAATGTTCACAGCAGACAACTGGTGTTACTTTGACACTCTTGTTTGTACCTTTTGGCCTGGGACGTGGGTTTTGAATGGACACTGTCTGTACCAGCTTCATTTAAAATAAACAAGAAAAACAATTTTATAAACAACTTGCATTTTCTTTTCAAATGTTTGGAAATGAGCAAAACCATGAAGTTATAATTAGGGCATGCTTTTCCGGTAACTATATGTTGAAGCCAGAAAAAAAAAATGTGCTCTGTAAATATACCTCATTTAAAAAAAAAAAATTACTTTTTTCTACTTGCCCTAGTAAAATACTTGATCTGCTTCGTTTACAGGTGACTGAGACTACTAGCTATTTCTTTTCTTGTTAGAGAATATTCGCATACGGTTACGTACAGCTTCACTTCATGCACAAAAGGTAAACAGAAAATGCAACTTGGAAGGAAATACAAAGATGGTTTTTAATGTCTATATTTCATATGATCGTGGTACCATTAAATAATCTCTCTGATGGATGACATAGAAGTGTTGTAGTTCATCAGGCATCATTAGTTCTAGGTAGCTGCAGGTTCTAAATGGTCAGTTTGAGAACATGTTACTGGATATGAAAGCTCAGATGGGAGGTTATGGGCAGGGCAGTGTGGAGAGAAGGTTTCTGCACTGCACCTGCTTCAGCCTTTCTGCAGATAAATAGGACTTGTTTCTGATTTGGTTTGGTAAATCAAGTTCACTGTCAATGCCAACTTCATTTAAAGACACACGATGCTGGCATACTTGGAAGAAATTACAGATTCTGAATGATTAGTTTTTATGGCATTTGCTATAAAGCTAGGAATGCATTTCCTTTCATGCCTGTGGTTTGTGTCCTGTTTCTGATTTAGTAATACTTTTGTACACATAGTTGCACTAAGCAATTTTTTAAAGATTAAAATTTTTGTTTACAAAATGTCAGAATATGGGATTTTCTTGAAGTATTCTATGTAATTCAGTTCTTAGGGGGAAGAGGGATTGCTACTCTGATGTATAACAACATGGCTTTTTTGCACTTATCTCCTATTGCTTTTTTAGAATACTAAATATATCTGCTTGAGAATACCAGAAATAAAACAGCCTTGTGATTATTATCAGATTATCTTCTGATTTAAATTTGTATAATGCTCTTGTTAGTAGACAAATTCCCATTATCCCTCTTCTGCAAATTAGGAACTGAGGCACAGGGGACAGTAGTTCACTCGGGTCACTCTGGAAGCTGAAAGTGGAGCTGAGAACAGAATCCAGATCCCCTGGGTTTGATGCTAGTACTCCAGCTGCTGCACCAACTTTCTTTGCTTCTTACTGTTCACTCTCCTCTTCCACATCTGTTTTATATGCTCATTTTTTCAGCTTTCTAGTTGAAGCACTGCATTTAGTTCTCTTGAGACTATGGAGGAGGGTTTCCTGCAGAATGCAGCTTCAGTAGGATGAAGCTCAAGGCAAAGATTTATTTCTGTTGTGTAACCTTGTCCTAAAATATGTCTCTTTATGGAGTGGCTATGGTGACAAACTGATTTGACCTCTTTCTCAGACTTGTGCAGCCTCAGAGAGCTAGTGCCTCAACGGAGCTGCTGGTCTAAAGCAATGTCTGTACTGTTATAACTTGATGGAACAGTAATAACGAGATAACTGTACTCTGCCTCAAAGATTAGTATTGAGAGCTTCATGTAAAATGAGAAGATACACATGCTACACAGATGCAATAGTAGCATTTTTAAGGAAGTTCATTCTTGGAAGTTGTACATTGAAATAAAATGTGAATTTTGAAGTCAAGGAGTAGACACACTTGAATTTTCTTCATTTCTCTGGAAGAACTAATACTTTTCAAAGAATTTCTTTCTGAAAAGATGGTTTGGAATGGAATTTCTAAGCCACTCATAGCTTTAAAGCACATGACTGGAAGTCAGAGTGGCCTTCATATGTTTGAGAAACACAGAGAAAAGAATCTTTTTTCCTTCTGCAATTTTTCTTTGTTTACATGCTTACCTGTATATTAGAACCGAGTTCAGCTCTTGATGGCTGGTTTTAAGTGTTTTTAAAAAAAAAAAAAGTGGTGGTGGGAGAATGAAACCATCTTCACTGAGTCAGTTATGCAGTGGAAGCTAATCCTTTATTTCTATTGTGAAATTAATACATTTAATATTCGCTATGGTGGCATATAAAAGGTATATTGATAAGCGCTTTACAGAATTATCAGTCTCAACGGATTTTCTTAAAGCTGGTGTGTTTAAAGGACTTGTGTGTTCTCTTAAGTATAAATATCCCTACATAATCATCAATTTGACAAAATTAGATTTTTTTGAAGTCAAATGTGTAAATGTTGGCAGGATTTGGACTTCAGTTAGGATGTCAGACAATGCTAAAACTTGAAGTCTACCACAAATTTTGACTAACCATGTATTGTTTTAGAAGCACTACAATTGTGTACTAGTTTTTAACTTTTTCTGCTTTAAATGGAAATTATTTTTAAGAATACAATACTAAAATATCTGTGCTGACCTGCGCATCTTCTGTATGCACTTTTGAATTGTTGTTCTTCACGTAAATGTTCCTTAAATGAGAAGATCAGCTTCTGAGGCACCGTACAGAGAACTGTAGGAACTGTGCATGTTGGAAGGTAGTTTAAACTGGTTTTGTTTTGCTCTTAGAACTGGTTTATTTAATTCATATTTAACTTAATGAAGTTCAGCTTCAATTTAGACGCTACAAAAGTTGATTACTCTTCTCCACAGGAGACTCTCTGCAGGAACTGCAATACGAATTGAATCTACATGTTACACTTTCTTATCTTAGATAATATTAGAGAAGCAGAAAATAAGATAAACCTGATTTACAAGGAAGAAAAGTTCTTATCTTGCTACAGTTTCTCTGTTGTCTTATTGGTGATACCAAAATCTACCTTTTAATAAACAGTAGCATGTTTATTGCAATTTATTGGTTTGAGGATTCCTCCAGAAGTCAGCACTGAGGTCTTCATACCTTTTGTAAACTGACAGTTCTGTTGTTTTCTGTCTTATAATGGACCAAAGAAACTGGGATGAAGCACAAAGGATAAACTAAATGTGTTCTGGCACCTCAAGAGGTCTGTCTGGATTAATTTCTACTGGCTGATAAAAGATGAATGCTTTTACTTGCTATCAATAGAATGTATACACAGACTTCTGTTGCAGTCTGGGAAAATAATTTGTGAATGAGAGTAGCACCTATCCTGACAAGGAATGTTGTTCTTCTTTTGAATAAGGTTGGAACCTTGAATTAGACTGGAACTGAAAGCTCACTACAATGACCCATTCCTGGTACCAAGTATTTATTTATTCTTTTGTATGGTTTTCAGGCCTAGTTTTTCAAGCAGCTGAAAATAAGAAAACACCCATGAACAAGGAACATCTTGAGTGCGTTCTAGTCCAGTAGCTTCTATTAGTAGTGCTCGTTGGAACTGCAGATGTTGTTCCAGATCTGCTCTTTGCCTGCAAACAGTGTTAATAAAGTGGATTGCAGACACAGGACAGAACTCCTCCTTGGGTTAGAAAGCTGGTGCTTTGACTTGAAACCTACAGACTCGGCTAGCTTGTTGCTGGTTCACTGGCAGTTTCTTTGACTTTGCCACAGTGCATACAGTGCCTTCTGAGGCACTGGAGCTTGGATAGGAGACTGGACTTCCCACAGGAGTTGGCTTTGAGCAAGGTTTGGAATGGGCTGGGGAAGAAAAAATGTTGGCTTAAGCTAATACCTTCCTGTGGGCCAGTATGTTCTCGTGTCACAACAGTATGAATAGAGCAAGCAGGAGATAGTTGCCTATCCTGCTCAGCTGTAGTTGCCATGTATCCTCTTATCCCTGGTACTGCTTTGTGCCTGACAAATTGATCTAGGCTTCCCTTAAGAAGGCCTGTTACACTATTTGCAGTGGCTTAATATGTGGTATGCAGACTCCCAGTTCCATGTTCTGAGGTGCTGGTAGGAATGAGTTCTGGAAGCATGCTGGAGTCTGCTCTGATGGGCTGCGTAAAGGTAATCATAGTTTCAGATGTGCAGGGAAATCTAGTTGGCCTCCTTTCTGTAGTGTAAATGAATGCTATAAGCTCTACAACAGTTAAAGAATACAGATAAGATGTACGTGAATTGCTGATGGAATTTGGGGAAACATTGGAAAACTGGTTAAATAGCAAAAGAACTGCATTGTGTCTTGGAGTTTGAATTGAAGGCAGCTTAATTAACTCCTGAGGTACTGATGCTGCTCTTCAATATTAACTACACCAATAGAACTCCTGACTACAGAAGTATTTTTGTATAGTCTGGAATCAGGTGTAAAGATGTGTTATTACTGAGGAAAAAAATAACTTTACCTGTTGATTAATAGCTACATACCTGATTAAAAGCTGTGCTTGTGGTTTGGCTTCTTCTAGAGCTAGTCTAGCACCTTCCTCTTTCTTCATCTGTTCCTCAGCCTCATATCTTATCTTGTCCCAGTTTCTTCTTTCATACTCCAGGCGTTCTTCTGCTATCTCCACCAGCTGCTGGTGTTCCTTCTCTAACCACATTGCTCCTTCTTTCTGTCTGTGTTTTTTTCTGCCTCTTAGAAACAGATCATCAACAACTATTAGTTGCTCACATACTTCCTATTTAGGAAATGTTTTTTATCAATTACAAATAGAAAGAAAATACTGTTATAATTCTGACATTACAAGTATTTAATGTTGTCTCAAACACATGAATTTGTCTTACATTGGAATTGGATATTTTTTAAAAAACTGCTTGGCATTTAGGTTTTCAAGCCTTCCTCTGCAACTATTTGTTAGAAGTAGAATCTTTTTTTTTTTTAAACTGCATAGCTACTGGGACTCGGGCTTTCAGAGAAGATTATAATGAACAATTTCTTTATATCAAGAAATTAACAGATGTAGCATGAATGTTGTTATTGCTAGCATCTTGCACAGTTGCATTGTAGCTAGGTTGTGGAATTTCTCTTCTTCAGGCTGCAGGGACTGTGGAGAAAAGGACTATTGTTACCATATCTATTTAATAGAGGAGGAGCAGCTGAGGTACTGCAAGTTTGGGACTTAGTGTCACAGGAATTCCATGGCAGATGCACAGGCTAAGTCTATGTCTTTACCAGAAATCATCCATTCAGATGAATTGTCTGCAGTTAAAGTAAGCATTAGGCTTTTTGTAGACCACCTGCTCCTTCTTGTTCCTCTAGCTGTCTCTTCTGGAACTGCAGAAGCTTTCTGCGATAATCCTCCTGCTGCTAAATACATTCTTGCACTGCTTTCTCTAATTGTGACTTCTTTGCTGCCTCCTCCTCCTGGCGCCTCCACTCTTCTTCTAGTTTCTGTAAACTAAAACGTAAATGATTATTAATTGCTATAGCAACCTTGGGTTTGCTGAACATTCTTGCCAGAAGAACAGGTTCTAGCCCAAAGAGCTAAGCAGATTGCCAAAGCAAAGGGGAGAGCAATTAGAATAAAAAGAGAACAGGTGTTGGTTAGTGATACTTAGCATATGTCTGGTTGGTTCTGCAAATTAGTATTAAAAAAAAATCTACTTTCCTTCATACTGTCTGTACGGGGGCAAAAAGCTGAATTACAACTTTTACACGTGTGCTTTTGAGGAGGACATGAGGATTATGGGATACAGGTATGTGGTTTACATGAAACAGAGATGGAGACAAGGGATGGAGGAGAGCACAGGGACAGCTAGGAAAGTTCAGAGAACAGGAGCTGGAGTTAAAAATTGGAATGCATCTTTGTAGAACAAGAACACAAACCCAGAAGAAAAACCCAGGCTAGGCAACAAGCAAGGAGGCAATGGAAAGCCTTGGCTGATGAGATTTAGATGTAAACAGAATGGTGGTCAAAATGGGCTATTTTTGCAGGAGGATTCACACTTTGAGTAAAGAGCATGAAAGAAAGTCAAGGAGGTTCATGAAGCGAAGGAATATTCTCCTTATTTTGGGAACAGGAAGTTAAGGACAATCAAACTAAAGGTCTTCTGCTTCACTGGGTGCTCTTTAAGATAATTTCCAAACTAACTCAGGGTTCTCAGTCCAGCAGTTTGACTTGAATGCCTACTTGCTTTTCCTGAAATAAAATTAAGCAGGGCATGGCACTAATATCGAAAAATGCTTTACAAGTCAGATTTGTCCTTTCTTTTCAACTATCTAATTAAAAGATGCTACTTCTACAAATCTGGTTCTTACAAATGCCTGTGACCAGGGGATACCCCCCGAAGTGTTCAGTCATTTCTAGGTAGGCTGCAGCTCTTCAAAATCACCCAAGGAGGTCGCTGTTCTCCCCAGTAAATACCACTCAATGAAAAAGTCAGTATTACATAGAAGCAAAGCAGTAAGATGGTGTCAGAATGTGTTTTGTGTAAGCAGAACATTTCAAAAGGTGAATAGAAATAATATGATTATATTACACCAGAGCATGCTTCTGATACTGATGGGTTTCCCAGAGCTTTAAGTATTTGTTGGTTGTTGTTTGGTTTGGTTTTTTTTTTCCTAAAGCTATGTCAGCAGAGGTAAAGAGCAAAAGTGCTCTTACTGCATTTTTTAATATAAAATTCTTGTATCGTTAAGGAATAACCTAGATTGCTATGAAATGTCTTTATAATCATGTAGTTGTAACCCCGCTGAGGTTTTTGTCAGGGGAAAATGCTCAGTAGTGGTTTTGGTGCTGTATGGAAAGTGTGGAATATCATCATTGGTTGAAAAACTGAATTTGTTTAATGACTTTGATTCACTGTTGATACCAATTTTTCATTAATGAGTTGGAAAATTGTCATTTTAGGACAGACTCAATTCAGAGTAATGATAAATGAATGAAAGTATTTTAAAATGAAATTAAATTAGTAGACATACACACAATACTAAACTTAGGAAAAATCTAATGTGCTGCTAAAAGGTAGAACTTTATGTATGCACATGTTTCAGATGAAAAGGTCTGATGTTATCCTCTGGTTTGGAATTTGCCCAGGGCTACTGGATCAGTTTGCTGGCTCCTTTACACTCCTATGTGTTATTAGTCTTGTATTATATTAGAAGATGCTTTGTTATATATCTGTTTCTTCATGCTGGAACATTGATGGGTTTGGATGCGTATGCCTGGCTGGCAAAAAGCAAAGCAAAGACCACAGTAGTTCTGTGTCATCATTCCATTCAAATGTTCCCTTCTCAAACGAGAACGTTATCCTCACTAACCGCATCTCCTCCATGCTCCTCTGTTGTTCCTTTTCCAGATCTGCCTTCACTTTTTCCATTTCTTCCTGCTGCTCTTTCTTTTTCCATTTCTGTTCTTTGTGTTTCTTTCTCTTCTTCTCCACTTGTCGCTGCTGCCTTTCTGCCTTTTTTCTGCTCCTACTTTTTCCTGTGCATATTTCTCTTCTTGCCATTTTCCAGGAGGAATCTGAACAGAAATATAATGAATAATGCACTTAAAGTTGACATTCTGTGAATGATGATTTATCTGTTATTAATCGAGATCTAAAATTCTTGAAAGAGATATGCTTTATGTACTTATGAAAGTAGATTTGACTTATGTGGGACTTTTCCTGTCACTGTGGCCAACAGTGCCCGTTTTCTCTATGGTAAATGTTTTACTATTTTTTCTTCCAGTAGGTACTCACCTTTGTGGCAACTGATTACTTTTAGGTTAATTTCCTAGTATTCAGTGTCCCAATAAGTTGCTACTTAAGCTATGTTCTCTGAACCTCTGCCAACTTCATATTTTCCCCTACATTTTTCCTAAATGTTTTGAAGTTGTAATACATGAGGCACAGGGCTTTCATCTAGTCCCAGAAAAGGGGACACTTTGAGGAAACAGGTAAAGTCTAAAAAAGCCTAAAAGTCTGGTAGCTGATCTATCAGCTAGAGGATCACTGTGGTGAAATGTGAAGGCTACAAACAGCCCGTATTTCTCCAGTTCCAAACTAGGACTGAGGAAAACTTTTTTTCCAGGAGCTGCAGGGATGTAAGACACAGCTCTGGAGCGCATCGGGCCAGCCTTTTTACCTTGGTCTGTGCTGTCGCTTTAAAAGAAGGCATCGGAGAGTGCTTCTGTGCTTCAGGTTTTCTTTGAGACCGGTCTGAAAGATGTACGGCCTGGGAACGGCGGTTTGCTGGCGCTGCCGCGGCGGGAGCGGGCCCCGGCCGCGCGCTGCCCGCTGCCTCCGCCGGCAAGAGGCGCGCTCTGCCTCCCCTCAGCGCCCCGTTCCCGCGCCTCCTCGCCGGCCCTGCGGTGTGCTCCTGCCTCTCTGGGCTGGCGGGGGAGCAAACAACTACGGACGTGCCGCGTCAGCGAAGGACGAAGTAGCGAGAGTGTGAACGGGAGCCCGCCTGGGCGGGGGGCTCCATGCCTGCTAGGGTTTCCTGAGAGGAAGCTCCAGTTAATGGCAGGAAGGACAGCTTTGCGCCCGCCTGGCTGGAGGAGGTCGGCTGGGTTAGGTGAGGAACCAGTATGTTTTACCTGCCCTTGGGGAGCATCTGAGGGAGTGGGCTGGCTGTGTGTTGGAGTGGGGACCTGCTTGCCTCACCCACTGCTCCTGTCACCCTCAGCCAGGCTGTCCTGGGGTACTCACTGCCCTGGCCTGCTGTGACATGGCAGGAGGGACCTGCTCCTGTCCTTTCTCTTATCAAGTTAACCTGCCAGAAAGCTGCCAAGAGTGATGGCTTCATCCCATACCTGCCTGTGTGGATGATGCTCAGGAAAATAAAAACCCAAACAAAACAAAGCCTCTTGCTAATGAGGATAAATGAGTGTGGGGGTGACCTGAGCTTGGCTACACCTGTGCTTGGGGTCAAAAATGAGCCGGGGCTGCTGGCAAGCTCTGTCTGGTGTGGGGCAGCCCGAGGGGCCAGGCCTTGTGTGGGGACGTGCTGCCCTGTGAGAGCTGGGGATAGGAGCCCCTGTGCCATGCCCTGGGAGGGAGCCTCTTGTGCTGCTGCTCTGAGGGGAAGCCTCTGGCCAGGGTGGTGGCAAGGTGTGCTGAGGGGGTTGTGGGGCTGGGAAAGCGCCTGTGAGGAGAGGGGGCCTGGCTCTCCCTCAGTGCTGGGGCATGGACACCCTATGGAGGCAGCCATCTTGTGGTGGCAGAGGTTGGCAGCAGAGCTGCCCTCCTGCAGTAGCAGGTAAGGACATGCTGGGTAAGTCTTTGTTCTCGTTTTTGTATCCCTGTTGCATGGGAGTTGCTTCAGCACATGTCCCTGCCCGCACCCACAAGCATTATTTCTTGCCTCCAGAGCCCCACTGCTCCTGCCTGCTGCTCTGTGGGTGCTGCTGGCTGGTGTGACTGTTGGAGGCAAGTGGCCCAAGCCAAGGGGAAGGCCACAGCCATCTGCATGGGGCTGGTTGTCAGGGAGGGCTTCATCCTCTCTGGGAGGAGAGCAGGTGGGCTGGCTGCTGCCACATGCCTTGCCAGCTCTCCTCTTGCCATCAGCCTCTGGTTGCCTTGCTCTGCCTTGCGCTTTTTCCACATGGGTCCTTTTCTTCTCTGTGGCTCTCTTCTGTTTTGGTTTTTCTGGAAAAAAGAAAAGCTTTCCAAACCTAATATGGCCAAATCACTGTTGAAGTAGTACATTGTTGATCTGGGTGATACGCTTTTGGATGCTGTGGATATGATACTGTGGTGATTGTTCATTCAGAGTACAAATGTTTCAGTTTAGAGGTAAATCTGTTTTTTCTGTTAATGTGTTTATTTTTCTGTTTATGTAGTATGTTTGTGGTGGGGGAAAGTGTCAGAACAAATCAAAAATAGGATGAAAGTATTGTGTTTTCTTCTAAATCTCATTCTAAGTAAGAGAATTTCCTCTATGGTGTAACTTGGGGTGACTCTAAAACTTTTATTCTTGGTCTTTCTGCCTCTATTATGTTTCCTGTTCCACCTGAGTTAATCAAATACACCAAGAATCTTATTTTGTATCTTCATTGTTATGGTCAAAAAGGTGCAACAAATGCATCATCAGGACTGTAGTGAACTTCAGACAGAAAAACTGGGGGAAAATGTTAAGACTTTGATGCAGACAACTATTAACCTATAATAGATCATCTTTTCCTAATCAATGGTACTGCTGCTCTGACTGCTCTCCTAAAGGCTGAGGCTCTAGGAGAGCCTGTCTGTCTGTCTAGATTAAATGCTTGCACTTACTCTTCTGTGGACAAATGGTAAAGGCCATGATATCCAGCAGAGGGAAGCTGCGATATGAGACAGGTGAGTTGAGCTTTGTGCTGCTTCTGGCCTGCTGGTTAACTTTGCACAAGTTTTCTCTGTCTCTGAAAGTCTGCTGCCTACAGTATAAAGCCCAACAAAATCCACCTTGCTGTTTTGAGGTACCACCTTAATGCAAACAGGCATGCCTAAATAACCTCAAACCATCTTTATTGCAAGTGCATGCTCTAGTAGACATACTTGGGGATTTTCTGCTTTACAGGCACAGTCTAGAGAGAAAAAAATCTAGCTACTATGTCTGCTTGTTAATACAACTTGTAATCCTTGACTTTTGATACAAAATAAAAAGGAAAAAAAAACGCTTACACTTACTCTAAGTGTAGTTAAAATATTTCTGACTTAGTGATGCTTGATATATCTTGTTTGAGGCTTAATAATAATGAAATTAGTTTTAATAACAGTTGATTATTACTACTCACAGAAACTACAAAATAATCCCTAAATATAAGAATTTTCCCTGGTCTTTGATCTTGCAAGCAACTACCAAGCAAAAGTGCAAAAATAAAGTTGGCTGAACTCTCTCTTTCATTCTGTTTTGAAGAAATTGACCGTAACATGCTAATCCTTTATATACCCTTGCTATATCTCCCACTGAAATAACTAGAAAGGTGCCTACAATGATGTTCAGCAAAATGCTAAAAGATCTGCTTTTTGTTCATTAACCTTACCTATAACAAATTCTGCCTTGTGGTGTTGCCAGTCTTTATTACCGTTCTTTTCCTGCATTTTGGATTCTGGATCCACCTTTGTCAACTTCTGTCAGATGTTCTTCATGACTTTAGTCTCTGCAGCTCCCACATCCTAGAAAAAAAACCATTGAAGTGTATGTGTTTTTATGATATATGGTGATAAGGGGTGTCAATAAATCTCCTGGCAAACAGCAAATGCTGAAATTGTACCAATTTGTTAGTTACCTCAGAGGAGTTGCTGATAAAAGAATATTTGTATCTCTTCAGGATTTGCACACAAGGACTTCACCACAACTGCTACAGTCCACTGTTGTATGAGCACCCCAAATGAAATGTATTCTTGTGCTACCAGGTCTAAAAGTTCTGTGTGAAAATGTATCTTTGACATGAAGACAACTTCAGGTTGCTCTGTGTACTCACTGATGGTGAATAGCTGAGGAAAAGATAAAGGAAACTATTTTCCTCTATAAATTACAGTTTAGGATTTGTGCTAAAAGCTAATCAGTGTCTATTGATTGCGTAAAGAATTGCTGCTTGCTCTATGTGGGTTGTTGGGTTTTGGTTTTGTCTATTATCTGCTGTTGATATAACTGCTCCTACAGTTTCTTCTAATACCAGATTGGCTGTTTACTGTGCACTGGGACCCTCCTGTTTCACTTTACCCCAAGACCAGTTGTTGGACCAGTGAGGGAAAATAGATGGGATCTCGGAACACACTTTGAGCCAGAACTTGTCCTCTACTGCTCCAGCTGTACTTTTTCAGTGCTGCTGGCCTATGGAGGGGTTATAAGGAAGAATGGTGTTCTACCATTAATCAGTAGTGTCTGTACTTATATGTACATATATGTCTCTTAACAGTTGGCTATATACGATTTCATCTGCAAATGAATGATTGTTTTGCCACCTTTTATCCTGATGGTATAAAGCAGACAGAATCTGTACCACAAGCCAGACAGCGCTTACTGCATTGCATTTGGTGTCTGAACCATGATTGAAACCAGTTTCTAACATAAATATATAGTCAAAGACATTGCAGGAGAAGGGGCAGGAAGTTTTGCTGCCATAGGACTTACAGTACCAAAGCTGCTGCCAACTGTTTTGTTTTTTTTTTTTTTTTTTTCCCCCCCTGCTCTCTGTTTGTTGGGAAGTCTTTTTCTCTTGCCTACTGCTTTTCAGAGATA
This sequence comes from Nipponia nippon, assembly GCF_047370975.1. Taxonomy (NCBI): domain Eukaryota; kingdom Metazoa; phylum Chordata; class Aves; order Pelecaniformes; family Threskiornithidae; genus Nipponia; species Nipponia nippon. Next base: position 70,559,162 of record NW_028262369.1, on the reverse strand, counting down.
CTTGTTTTTACTCCAGATGTCTCCTTCTGCATTTCCTGATGACTGCGCGATCTCAAAACTCTTGATGCATATTCAGGCTCTATATACTGTCTTTAAAAAATTGGGAGAGGGCAACAATAAAATTAACCATCAAAATTTAGACTTGATTCCAGTTAAAAAAACTAACAATAGAAAAACAACCACTTAGGAAGAAAAATCTTGAGGTTTGGTTTCACTCCTGCCTTAACCTGTCACCATGTTTTGCACATCTGTAAGCCCTGAAACTCTTCAGAATAGTTTGTCAGTACTATATAATGAACAACTCGTGTAATTGTAATGGCCCTAGCAGGTAGCTGCTACTCTCCTTGGAGATCACTTGTCTCCTCATTACTGAAGAAAGTGAGTCCCATTCTCTCTTATGCTGCAATGAAGATCCAAAGACTCATTTGCAGGTGCCTTGCATATTTAATAATGGTGAATACTTTAATAATTACAGTTTCATTTCTGTAACACTTATCCAAAGATCTTGAAGTATTTTAGAAACTCATGATCTGATTTTTATTTTTATATTAGGAGAGATGTGAATCCATAGCTTCCAGTGACTTTAGTAGCAGGAGTAAGTGCTCAGTTTCTCTGAAGATCAAGATACAAAGAATGACATTTCACATTTTAATTAAGTTCTGTATGAATGTTCTGTAAAGTCCTGTTTGGAATGTATTTCCTGAATATGGCTCTAAGAGTTGCATTTGTAAATCAATAGCGTAATTAAAAGAAAAATGAGAAGCTTTATTTTGCTTCTTGTCTTAGGGTAAGTTGGTCTAGAGCAGGCAGTTGATTAAGAGGTGTGACCTGAATGTAAAGATTTTGTATAAAAGAGTTAACACTATCATGGTGCATTGCTTTTCTTGCCACAATTTCAGAGTTGTGGGGGGAAAAAAAAAGACAAATGTTCATTCTGAGCATGGAATGTAATAACTATTACATTCAGCTTAACACAAGTTCTGTATAAAACATTTTACTTACTAGGGTGAGAGAGAAGGCAAAAAAATCTTTCTTAATCCTAGTTGGATATTGTGGTTTTATTTTTATCGTCGTTTAAAAACTGATTCTGCTTTGAGGTCATTTGGTATAAATTCCACTGAAGACCCTCTCCTTGGGCACCTACTGTAAATAAATGCTGAGAGACTTGTCCAGGCCTATACAGAGAGTTGTAGAAAACAGTCTGTGTTAAGTATATGTCTTCTCCCCATGTTTCCAGAGTCCCTGGTACTTAGCATCACATCACTACACAGAAGAGTCATAAACCTGGCTTAACTGGCTATTTAAGACTAATTTATAATTGTCTTGTATCATCCAAGTAGCACAAAGCCCATGGAACTTAACTATCTGATTAAGTTTTCTGCAGTATCACCATGCAGCTTGTTTCTGGTGTACGTTTTCTGTGTAACTTGTTAATTTTCCTCTGGAGTCTGTCTAGACTGGAGTGTGTGGATTATGTGTTTAACTTGAATGAAGTGATTTACACCTGAGCAGTAACCTTCATGTAGCCTTTTTTTTCTCAGTCCTAGTTTTAAGAGGTCTCATCAAAGCACCCTAAAAGCACTTAGATGCAGTAGCAGTCAAACGTTTTAATCTGAGGGCTCTGACAGACGATCTGTCTCTGACTGTATAAATAGAAGGCAATCACTGTCCTTTCTCACTATGAATATGGGCCTTAGAGGCATCTATTGTTGAGGTAGGATTGTTGAGAAATTCCATTCTGATGCTTCAGTGTGTTAGACAAGGTGATAAACATTAATGTAATTAAGATGCCTGACTAAAATAGAAACAAAGGAAGTGGAAACCTAGTTGGAGTCTTGTTTTCAGAAATGACAGTTAAAATTTTAAAACCTGCCATCTCTGTGTAAACTTACATCTCTTTACTAAAAAGTTTGTTCTATGGTCAAAGCAGGTTTCCATTTGTGTAATAATGCATTCTGGTTTTCTGTCCATTTGCTTGTCTGGATCTGTAAAAGTGCAGATCAACTCTTGGTCAGGTTAGGCCAGGCTCAGATCTGAGCAGAATAGTTTCCCTCGCTGAACATCTGTGCTGCAGCTGTGGTTCAGTGCCACTGGTCTCAGTAAATAAGTAGCCAAACCATAGGATGAGAGAATAGCTTTAGTTCTAAATTTGACATTGGGGAAAAAAAAAAAAAAATTGGTGATTATGTTTAACTCTCTCACCCCAAGAGAAATGTGGAACTTGATGTTGCAGTCTCTTCTGGCTTGAGTTACAGATTTCTGATAGTCCTATCAAATGTATTTTTTCCTCAATGTATAGGGTGGTAAAAAGAATGATTTAATATGTGTTAATAAGGATTAAATAAGAAGAACTAGTGGTTACATGCTCAAATTAGTTGGGAATTGAAGGACAAAACAAAAACCAAAAATAACTCTCCAAACTTAGGTTTAAGGTTAAAGACTTTCTAGAGGCAAAAGTGACACTAGTACAGCTTGGGGGGGGGGATTCCCCCCCTCTTTGGGTGCTTTTAGGTAGTATTTTAGAATTGAAGGTTTGAGGTTCAGACGTACTTCCAAATCTTTGAACCAGTATTGAGCCTTCAGATGATAAGATAGATAAAAGGTCTTCTGAAACCTTATGTCAGGCAGCAGTAATAAAGGGATTGTTTTTTAAATTAAAATAAAAGTTTGCAGGTGATCTATAAGCCAGACTGAAGCTGCTAGATCAACACTGTGGTGCTGTCAATTATCAGATAACAACTGTTAGGTAAATTAATAATAAAAAAAGGCAAGGGTATCTGTAAACAGCAATCTATCTCTTTCTGACAAAGCCCCAGGAGACAGTTTTCTTGCTAGCATCAGCTGAAAGTGCAAGAGATTAAACTGTAGAAGTAAGCAATTCTTCAGCAGCAGAAGATAGTCTTTCCAATATATATTTAAGGACAGTACTTGGGAAACACCTACTAAAAGAATGAACCTCAGGCCTGGAGAGGAAGGAGCAGGATTTTCCCTGAAAAAAGTAAGCCATTCTGCTGTGGGTATTCAGTGCTTTTCTCTGCAGAGCTGGCTTGTGGCATAGGATGTTAAGGCACCAGTAGAGAGAGCCATTGTTTCAAGGATGTGTGAAAAGCCATATAGATGGCACAATTTGCTGTCAGGGCACAACACTGAACTGTGCTACTGTAAAAGTTCACATAAATTTTTAAGCAAGTAAAAACTCTTGTAGAGAAGGATCTTCCCCTCCTAAAGAAGTCTGTCGTGTCCCCCCCCCCCCCAATATCTGGACAAAGTTGCACAAGGATCACCTAACAGTTAAAGGCTTAAATCCATGCTTCTGCTTTTTAATGCTATGTAGAGCCTTTAATGACTTACCTAGGATACATGGAGAGCTTGTCTCAATAGAGCTTATAGAGTGGGGGTAATCTCATGTGCCATGGGATGTTGGTCAGGAAAGGGCTGAGGGAGATGTGAATTTCAACTAAATATGTAGTTATGAGTCTCGGAATTTATGTCAAATGTGGTGGGGATCAAATTCAATGTAATGGCATGAACCGTTCTTCCTGAAGTCATCAGTTGCTGTTGAGACTTACCACATTGTCAGCACTGTTGAAAATGGTGCATCCTTAGTGTGGGGGAGTTGCTATCATCCTGTTCTGAGCTTCCTTCTGAGAGTGTATGCCAGTCTCATTTTGACTGTAAGACTGATATTGCAAGCCCAAGAAGGAACGCAGCATTCCCAGCTGTTCTGTTACCCATTTGCAAAGCTGAAATGGGTCTATTTACTTTTGTTGGGGCATGTGTAGTTGCTTGGCAGCTTCTTGGCCCATGAGCAAAACCCTGTAGGACTTCGGAGCTTGAACAAATCTCAACAGAAGACTTGACTGAAGCTGCAACGTCTCACCTTGCTGCCTGCTGGAAACTTCCTGAGTTCTTGATGTTATGTGTCCTTAATTGGCAGAGGATCTCTTACCTTGCCAAACCTTTCTAGTGTGGGGGTAATGAAATCTGAAACCAGGCAAGTTTTGCATGGTTCTGAATTTCATCACAAATCATGTCTCACAATTCTCATTTCTTGCCCTGGGGGGGAAAAACTCCAGTATCTTTCTGTCTCCAGAAAGGAGGCAACGCCTGCATAGTTCCCCCATGCTGGCTGATTATATTGACTTAATCATAATTGAGGAAGGAGTCAGATATCAGCTTGTATGTGATACTGGCATGTAGAGCCCTGTACAACCTAAGGCCAGCCCTGATGAGACAGCAAGAAGGAAACAGTGATGGCAGCATGAAAAATAGAGTTTAGCTGACATATCTTGCAATTGTCACTAGAAGTTGAAATGCAGATGGAAGAGCAAGGAAGCTACCTTTTGCCTAACGGAGTTCCTTCTTTAATAGGAAATACTGACTTCAGCAGATCTACTTCAGGTATCCAGAATCAGCAGTATATGTTAAGAAAAGCCAAACCTATATGATGCAGGCTATGTAATAAAAACATCAAATTGGAGAGAAGTCTTTAAATATGAATCTTTTTTCCAAATGGCAACGAAAACACAAAAAAGGAAACTTCCTGAGACTGTTCTCTTTTTTTTTTTCCTTATTTCTGATCTTTCAGAAGCTCTTAAGCCTTGTGTGAATTCTCACTACTATTTTTGCAGGCTTATTTCTTATTATTTCATATTGTAGTAAGTTTAAATTACTTTGTCACAGAGCTGACCAGCTGCAGAAAGAATCAGAAACACAAAGCTTGTGTGCTTGCTGCTCTGGATGTTTAACTCTTACTGGTCTTAGTGGCTATGTTATTTCTGCTGTCTTGCTGCCCCCTTCTCCCTCACGAGAAAAATGCAGTTAAAAAAAGGTTTTTCTGTTGTGGTGGTTTTGCGTGGGTTTTTTGTTTGTTTTTTGTTTTTTTACCATAAAGCAATCACTTGCTAGTTTGTACTGTCAGTTCCACCAGCCCATGCTGCAACTTCTGTGGTCTCATGCTATTGTCCACTGTGTCTTCACATGGTGCTGAGTAGATTGTGGTAATGCTAGGCATGATTCCAACACCAGCCCTAAATTTGCTTTAAGGTAGTGGGGGGTATATACTATAGATTTAACTAAAGTCATCTTTTTTCTCCTCCCTGGCAGCTTGCACTAATGTCAAGAGTGCTAGTACTGAGAAAGTTACCAGTGCTCAGCTGGGAAAAGCATAGTTGGGAGGGAAAAAGACTCTACAGTTGTCTTGCACTGTTTCTGCAACAGTGAATGATAGTGGGAAGCACTCATGGAATTACAATAATGGGAGACTTCTCTCAAGTTATCTCAGATCAGTGGGTTTCTGAAGCATCCCACAAAAACGGTATGGCCTATAATGAAAACTATTTACGTTACTGGAATCCTGCAATATTTTTGGTATGTTGCATCTTATCTTTCTCACCTCTCTTTCAGTCCTTTAAATGCTTTTCACCTTTGTATGATCTTAATGATTTGAGATTTCAAACCTTCAGCAACTTCAGCTCCTTACCACGCTATCTGTGCTGCAGGAAGTAGTACTTTGCCTTGAAAGATCTAGGGACTTTTTGGAAGGTTGTAAGGAGAAGAAAAAGGAAAAGAAACTAACAAAAATGAGTTCTGCGGAAACAGCTCTAGAGGGAGTTTTCAGAGCTGGGATGTACAGTCGTTATGGGCTTACTAACAAGAAATTCCGTATGTGTGGAGTTCAGAAAAGAGAAATCAACTATGAGATGAAACCCATGCTGTGTGAAAAGGTGTGCTTTAGGAACTTCCCTGGTGTGAGCAATGGGTAGCTGGGAGAGTTAAGAGGTTTAGCTAACAAATGCTGGAGAATAACAGATAAGAGAATAAAACTCCCTCACTGATGCACTGCACTGTTTTCTTTAGTGTTAAAAACAGCAGGAAAGAACTGATATTGCTCAGTGTTAGCAGTTCTGGCCTGATACACACATGAAGGTTTTGTACATGTAAAGTACAAAAGGGAACATGTGGCTCTTTTCCATCAGTTTCCTTTGTTGAGCTTCGCTATCATCTGTTCCTTTCCTCTTCTCTTGGACTTCCATATGCCTGAAGCTCAGTGTAAGTTACTGAACGCTGCATCCGTGGCTTTCTGTGCATAATCTGGGGTGATGGAATGTAGAAAGTGACCCTGCAGTGACCAAGCATCAGTAACTGGCCAGCAAGGATGTTTTGTTTTACCACCTATCTTCCCTTAAATGAATTGTGTGACAAGGCTGATGGGAACCTCAGTGTGACATGAAGGTCACTGTTGCAGAAGTTTAAGCATCTGAGCTGCATTTCCTTGTGATCCATGTGATGCTGAGCTTCTTCTAAATCAGTTGCTTGGAATAGTAAGCACAGCAGTATAAGCTGCTTAATAGAAAGTGCTTAAATCTAGCAACAAAAGCTCTGAAAAACAGATAATTGATCCTCTGCAGAAGGATACCTGGCAAGAACAAAGGCAGGTGAACTTGGTTAAGATTTTAGTCAGAAACACCAAAATTAAGTGGAGCGCAGGAGAGTAGATAAAGAGTTAATAAAGCTTTTCTTGTAATGTAGTTCTTGGCAAGAAGCGACTTTCTGGATTCATTGTTAATGTTGCATGACAGACCCTTGATACTTAAGAGTCAGTTAAAGGTGGTGTCTGTGCCTTGCTCCTATTTAAACAATGGGGAATTAACATCCATGTGACACTTAAACCCAACAACAAAGCTGTTGTAAGACTCTAGTCCAGGAAAACATGCAACATGATAATATGGTGACTAGCTTTGTAGACTGTTTTATAAGAGCAGGAGGACAAAATTTTATTTGGGTTGACTGGTTGTCTGTTCAGAAAAGTCAAGGTACATCTAGCTCTTTAAAAAAAAAAAATCTGAATTTCAGCTTTTGAGCTGCATCTGTAAAAAAAATTAATGTAGTGTTTTTCCTCAGAAATTGCTGAACTGAAAAAGTTATGGGGGGAAAAAAAAGGAGGGGTAAACTTGCTCTGACTCAAGTGTTGGGGAACTAAATTGAGCATTAAAATAGATTTGTACCATCAGTCTCCTTAGACATGAACATTGCTAGGCTTAATGAGAAAGTACTGAAGCAGAATGACAGTTTCTTATTAACTCAACAAGACTTGTCTAGCTATTTCCATGCTGCTTTCGCTTGCTCATTAATGACCTTCTGCACTATAAAAAGAACAACCCAAACACTCTAAGCCCCTGGGAAGACCTTTTTATATGGTCTATCAGATGTTAAATGGCCTGCTAGCAGCAAAGAAACAACCCTGTGAAATGCTGATCAGCATTTTTGTCTTGTTCTTGTGCCTAGACAAAAAAAGTATAATTGATTAAATTGTCTACTGCAAGATAACAAATGCAGATGACACACTAAGCCTGAGTCACTAATGTCTGCACTTCATTCCAGCCAAATTCAAGTTGACTTCAAAGTAATGGAGTCACAGCTGTAAGTAGCTCAGAAAGAAGATAAAGCTGTCAAACTTTCCAGGAACACCATTATAAGTGAGTGAACTGCCTAGAAGGAAAATGTTTGTCATTGACCCATCATTCTAAAAAAGCAGAAAGTGTAGCAGGAAGGAAGTTAAAATAGCATGGATGTGAGTGCTTCCTTCATGTGCTGGCTGGGTACCTCAAGGAGGGAAATGGGTTCTTGCGTCAGAATCTGAGCAGCTTCTTGCAGGTGCAGGTCTGCTGGCCAGGTCTGCTTTGCTAGCCTAGGTGAACCCTAGTTACTTCCTTGCAGCTCCACAGAATTGCAAATTCCACAGAATTGCAAATAATTCCTAGTAGTGCCTGGCTACGAGTAGCCAGGTTACCTGAAGCAGGACTGCTCACTGTGATTGGGGAATTGATAAATTGGGTTGTGAACTCTTGGCAGGGAGTTAACTTTGTCTCCAGTGGTGTTTCACCGAGTTCAGTGGACTCTACTCAAGCCTCGTCTGTCAGTATGGGAGGTCGCTGCAGTGGTTGGGAGGAGCAGCTCAAAATAATTTGAGGATCAGAGTTATATGAACTCAGTGCAGTGGAGCCTTCAAATATATACCGTTTTCTGTTCTGAGGGCCCATAATGCTTTCAAAGCTTGGGAAACTAGAACTGAAAGCTGAATTAATGATTTTCAAATTCCTTAGTGGTCCTCAGCGTTGTCCCAAACAAATCTGAATCTGGAACAGTTTTTAAAATGAGATTAAATTTGAATTTTTAGTTTTGTTTTGAGTTTATCTGAGTTGAGCATGGGTAGACATGAGGGGAGTTACTTCACTAGGCATCAATGCAAGTCTATTGAATCAAGCAGTATCTAGGTACCTATATAAAATAAAAAATAAATGCCTGCACAATCCCCTTTGGACTGAGATTAGCGATTTGGCTTGATATGAAATCCCTATCCTCTAACCTGGAAAGCTTGCAGCTGTAAAAGAAATGGTATTTAATAATAGACCAAGACTTGATTTCAATGGAAGCATTGTCTGAGTAGGGACATCAGAGCTCGGTTCCAGAGCACCAATAAAAAAAAAAAAATAACCTTTTTATTTATTGGGCACTCAGACTTGAAGACTCCCAGGTGCCTATTAGTCTAAGGGCTTGTCTGTACAGGAAAGTTAGTGTGCAATATGTTGGAATATGAATTTACAGTGCACCAACTCCTCTGTGCTCCCCCTGTGTTTGGATATTTTTAGCACACAGTAACGGTGCCTTTCTCTGTGGCAGTTCATTCAGCTTTGAAAGTAAAGTAAATCACGTTCTGCTTAATGCCTGTGTGGTGAATGAATGCCAAATAGCCAATGCCCTCTAAACTTGTACCCAAACTTCCTCCTCTCAACTAGTGCTAAAGGTGATGTTTAGTAGGATTCTGCCTTTGTCTGTGAAAATGACAAGTATGATTCTGCTTACTTTTTCAGAAGGGAGAAAAATAGTATGTTTTCAAAAGTCCCTGTATTTCAGTTCTCAATACTGCTTTGGGTATGTAGGGGTTTAGATCAGGGAGTTTCAGTATAACTCTGCTTTGAGAGTTACTTTCATTAATATTTTACAATTGACGCTTACTAAAATACTACATACTTGAGCCTGGCCAAAAGGTTTGTATGGCTTTTTAGTGAATTACCAACCTTCTCTTTTTTCACTTGGTTAGTTTTAAGCTCAAATCCATTCAAACAAATGCTTTTGCTGGCATGTATGGAAGAGGCAATGTAGCATCTGAGTGAGAACATGAAGGAATAAAGGAGGGAGGGCATGTAGGTATTGCTTTGTGGTTTTGTTTGGGGTTTTTGTGGTAGCGCTGGTGTCTGCCACGTTTTGCAACTGTGAACTGAAGGTGTAAGGTACCTGGACAACCCTCAGTTTGCTCAGAATTCTTGTCGTGAAAATTTGGACAAAGAAACCTGACTGTTGGAGAAGCTATGAATGATGAGTTGTTTGTATTTTCTCTAAACCTGGAAGGAAAAGTGCAGCAATGACTCTCAAGCTAATACCTGTTTTGGGGGCAAGGGGGGAAGAGGGAACAGGGAACAAAAGTCTTGCTAATTCAGTCTAATGCATACTTGATCTATTCACCTTACTAAGAAAATTCCTTCACCCTTACTGCTCTGAAAATGTACCAGCATGCATATAAACGATAGGAACTGATTGTGAATCTTGCACCTTTCACAGAATTGATGTTACCTTGCTGTTCTGCTTCAGGTATCCATGGTATGTCATTGGAATGCAGCAGAGAACCAAAGTCTGACTTAATCTGTTTATCCTGCATTAATCTGAAGCTTCCAGAGAGACAATCCTGACTTTGTGGCTCTCTGAATTCAGCAACAGTGCTCCTGCTTCCTAGAGGAAAAATGAGGGAGGAATTAGCTATAGGTCCATGCACCCAGCAAATGATGCCACAGGAACTGGACTAAATTTCACATAACTTACTTTTAACTAACTCATTTCCTGAGAAGCATCTACTTTGTCTGGTTCTGCTCTTCTGTGTGGTAAAAAGAAACACAAACACATTAATGCTAAAGTGAATTATTGTATTTTTCCCAACTCTGTTGTTAAGCAAGTGAGAATTATTCTATCCAGTTGGAGAACTAAAGCAGGCTGAAAGAAGCATTGCTGCTCTGTCTGTCGTGTGTGTGCAGAGAAGATACAGCAACCTGATGGGAAGGCTGGGATGAGCATGGGGGACTGCACCTGGAGTCCACACACACTGTCCGTTGCAGAGCCCCATTCTGTGGGAATTCCTCCTTAATCCCAATGCCATGAGACTGAAGGAGACGAAAGGTGACTGGATATCAACCACAGTGAGTCGTCTTCATGGGATGACTGTGGTGAACCAGTCAGCACTAGTTATTGCTGGGGACTGGTTTGTGTGATGTTTGCAGCTAGAGCAGATCAGAAGAAAACATGTTCTTTATTTCAGTCATGCTGGGAGAAGGCTCTCATCCAAGTCAAATTTGCCTTGACCAGCTGATGTAGTGTACACAGCTTGTCCCTGCCTGTGGTGTTTGTAAAGCCGTGCTATGCACTGATGTGATCACGAAGTATTTGAGCTCATGATCTCCTGTGTTGTAACTGTGGTGAGGATAAGCCTAAAGGAGGTGTCTGCCCTTCACACAAGGACAGCATAGCTACAATACAAGTTGGAGCATCAATGTTAGTGGGGTAACCCTTTCTTCTGCCCAGAGGAATTGATCCCCTACTGAACTTTTGGCTGTGGGAAGGGAAAAGTATTTGACCTTAAACGACTTGCACGAAGACCAAGAGGGAGGCTCTTGGGCTAGGTCTTACAAGCAGCCTGGCTCCTGATCCTCTGCTTAAGTCACTAGACCATATGTCTCTCTCCATTCATGCTGAACGAATTCTTAGACTGTGCTACATTTCCTCCCTTGAATAATAATCTTTAATGAAAAGGAAAATGAGAAAACAAGGTAATGACAGATAGTGCAGAGAAAACATTGGAAAGTGAAGAAAGAAATGTCTGGGAGTAATAGCAATGCTGATATTCCCATGTTAATGATTCAAGAGCTTTCTGACTGCCATAGAAGCAAAAACGATAGTTGCTGCAGTCTACAGAGATTTAGGCAGTGCGGGGAAAAAATCTGAAATTGAACAATAATGTTTCCCGTGTTTGTTCTCAAAGATACCTCCAGCTGCCTCCTGCAAGGTGTGAGGTGGTCTCTGAGATGCAAAATGCCCCTTTGCAGGTTTAAACCTGTAGTTAATTAATCTGAAATCCTTCCTATCTGGACTGACTGGTTAAGAGAACTTAAATTACTGAGACACTGATCTCAAAATAGGCAAAACTCCCAATTATATCATCAGTTTTATCTGTGCCAGGATTGCATGAATGTGCCCTTAGTATTTCCTTTAGCTCCATGTCTGCTGTTCTTTTCACCCAAACAAAAATACCAGTGATTCTAGTAGCTCTTAAATCACTTTTTCCTTCAGTCTGTGTTTTGTTGTAACTATGTTCACCTCCCCTGCTCCCTCCTCTGTTTTGAGGTCAGTTGCCTGTGACAGATACTATGTTCTATCTGGTAGGTGCAACTAACACTTGTGATTTTAGAGAACATGGTTTTAATTAGCTCTCTTCCTTTCCTCTGGTTGCTGAACAGAGCTGGCCTCAGGTGGAATTTTTTAATTGTGCTATTGCTGTCTCTGTTACACAAGCTGGAGTTCTGTTTCATAGAGTAAATTTGAGACAAAAATGAGACTTTTTGTAGCAGAATTCACAGGACTGGTTAAAACTTTTTAAAGTCATGTGAACAGTTGTTTTTCACATGTGTTTAGTAATGTGCACAGAAAGTCAGGGAGATACTGCCCTTCCTCTCTAGGTTTGTCTGATTTCACTGCTTTTTAATTATTTTATTATTTAGCAAGTTAATTGCTGACATGTTGGCATGTGGCTGTGTAGTGGTGGTGCTGGAGTTGCCTATTTCTGCTACCTCTTTAGGAACTGGTTTCCTGAGATGTTCAGGGGGAGCCACAGGCTTTCCCTTCTCCCGTTTCTCACTGGCATCAGTTCTTGTGTTTGACTGACCTTTGACTAAGTGATCCAGTTTGCTACTTCATCAGAAGATTTCTCCTCCCCCCCCACCCCCCCCAGCTAGTTTGCAGCTGGGTGAGCAAGGTGATGGACTCAGGGAGAAGTTAGGCAAATGCCAGGTCTGGCATGAGGAAAGCGGGGGGTGGGGGTGGGGGGGTGTGGTGTGGTGGGTGGGGGGAAGATGGCAGTGTGAGATACCTGTTTTGGCCTGGCCAGCTGTTTAGCCTGGCTCACTGAACTGCACTTGGGGTTTGTGAAGGGGTAAGCTGTCCTTACTGTGACAGGCTTGGGAAAACACCAGCCTCTCGGCTGGTGCAGGAGGGAGCAACTCTCCACAACTTCATGGGCATTTTCCTGAGTATATCACATTGGTGGTGGGGGGTTTCTGTTTGTTTGTTTTTACCTCAGGCCTTGCTCTAAGCTATTTAAATACACTCTGGAAAAAGCTATCTCTAGTTTGAATATACCAGCCTCTTATCTATACAACCCCCAGAATCTCCTATCTCCAAGGCAGTGGTTTCCAAGATTTGGGTGGGTTCCTGTGAAGATAAATCACATCAGAGGCATGACCTTTATCCTTGGTGCTATTTAAATAGCTTAAATATCTATTGACTTCATACCTTGTGATTTCAGTTGCTGAAAAGTGAACACAAAAGAAAGGAAGAGTTGACCTACAGTGTATCAGATTGGCGATATCTTCGTTTATAGAGCTCCGCAAATACAGATGGCATTTTTCCAACAAATTCTCCCCCCAGCGCTACTGTATTGTGGCTGGATACTTTTGAGAAAGAATCTGTGCATCCATATGGAACCTAGCAAAAGAAAAGAGACTAGTGTCTATTGTAAATGCTAAAGTTGTTCAGGGAAAGATGAAGATATAAGTGGAATAACTGGGAACCTTCTTTGTCTGCAAATAAATATTCCCTAGCGGTTCTTAAGAACATTCTTTAAATCATCTGCCTATGTAATTCTGCATCTTTGTGGGGGATTTTCTGTTGGAAGAGAGGATGGAGCCATAACTGATCAAGTCAGGAAGGTGTAATCCAGAGCACCATAGTCAGTACATTTAATAAAGGAACGAATTTGCCTTTGCCCCTTAAAGGGCAGTAGATTCAACATATTACCAAAAACTACAGCAAAGTGTATGGAACTCCATGTCTTCTATATTTACAAAATGAATCCACTCCCATGGAACTCTGCTCTGGAATAATCTAATCAAAGCAAAGCCCTGTTTTTATACTTTAAATAGACAGTGTGAAACTATAACAGAAGAACTGATTAACTCACCAACACTGATGTGTTAACTCTAGCCTATTTACTAGACTGTTCAAAGATCAGAAATACCAAAACAGCACTAAACTGGGGCCTGTGGGTCAATGCAAGGAATTTGAAAGGTGTATTCATTTCTTTGGACTTTGTTTCCCCATAGGAATATTAACCATGTGTTTAGGCTACATAAACTGGGGTTTGTATTGCTCTTTGCATTCTGAAAGTGCTAAATATTATTGTTCTGGTGGCAGAAGCAACTCTGCAGCTACATGATAGTGTTATGTGATTGTGGGAGGATACACAGCACAGAAAGATGACTTAGTCTTCTTTCCCATTCCTCTAAATTTATATCAAACTGTGTCTTTGAAGATTTCTGACTGTCATCTTGGACACTGCTTCTGCAATAAGATCTATGAAAGCAGACTTGTGTTTATGGAAGTTTTGGCGTGTCCTCAGACTGTAAGATCCCTTGCATAAGGTCTTTAGTTATGTTCCTCTCAGCATAGGGTAGACTGATATTAAACAAACAAAAGGTAAAGTATAATCTGGCCTTTCTAACATGCCTCAAGTTAGCAAAAGTTTAGTTTGGAAATGAAGTACTGGGATATTACCTCTTCCCAATTTGTCTGTCATCATTCTACATCTTTATCTGAGCATTCAGATAAAGCTGGTAAAGAACAGCTGTCTGTGAAGGAACTGATTTCTGCCCGGCTCCAAACATCACTGTGTGGTCAGGACATGGGCAGTGAACAGATGATTTGCCCAGTTTCTTAAATATAGTATCTTTTGTTATGAGAGCTGTTTTATGCTAGTTGCTCTGCTATTTGGAATGTGTTACCCAGCCCGCTAGCTACTGAAAAACTCAGTCATCTGCGGTGTGTGTGTTGGTTTTGCTCTTTTGTTTTTTACAACTGAAAGCTTCCCTTTTCTTGAGCTGGCAAGTTAAGTTTGTCATACAGGTATATGACAACATACTAGACAACACACTTAAATGGTACATGCAAAAACCAAACATACTGGCTCTGTGTTTCTAAAGTTCTGAGGCTCTCCTTTCTTCTGGACAGCTGCCTCCAAAAACTGTAGAGTTTTCTGTGAAGATGGCCAGAAGAATTCCAGAGCCATGACCTACAATGAATGATATTTAATATCTGAAATATTTTCAGAAATAGTTCTCGTAACTGCAAATATTAAAAGTTAACTCCTGAATGTGGCTTGATAGCCAGTCCTTTTCCTGGCTTTGGATGGTTGTGTAATGTTGCTGTGAACCATTAGCTGCAATTTTGCAGGGCAGAGGCAGCTACATTTCACTAGTGAGGTGATCCCATCTATAATTTGCTTTTATATCTCAGGGTTTGTTTTTGTTAACGTTTATAAAGTGCTTTGAATTAAATGGCACAGAAGTTTGTATTATTTTGACATCTCTTCCTCCCTGAGAGTTTGTGTAACCTGGAGGATCTGCACAACTGTAAACCAACAACATAGCCTGTGTCCTCATGAAACAGTAAAGAACTAGAAGTAGGCTGGTTGTGTTTCTGTGGTTCCACACTACTGTTTGCATTATGGCTCCACTTTTACATCAGCAGGGAAGGTCTCCGCAAATTCTGGCAGTCTCTGGAAGCAGTAGGTTTTGGACGGTGTTGAAAGGTCTAGTGGGTGACCATGGAGATACAGTTGCAGGTGAAAGAAAGCATTCAGCTGGCACGCTAAGCCCCTCTGATGCTGACAAGGACATGAAAAAAGTTTCAGGCTTTCTGCCATATCTTACCCTATGCATAGCCTATCCTTTTGATATTTATCCATCGTACTGCTTCTTGGTCCTGCTTTACCTTATGAAACTTTTCCAAGATGTTTTTTTCTTACCACAGTTATTTCTATAAATTTCCTTTCCAAAGTTGTTATCTTGGGTTAATGTAAACTCTTCCAACTTGAAAAGATAATGTCTCTTTTTTGTATTTTAAAAAGTGCTGTGTACATTTGTGGTACTATAAAGTAATTAGCATGAATAGCATAGGAACTCATTTGGGTCATAGATTTTGTGTTATGATCAGATTGCGATGGGATGGGTAGCAGCTTGCAGACTGCAGTGAAGTACCTATCTTGCTAGCTGTTGCTTACGTATAACAATCCTCACTATTTATCACGATGGTTTGAAAGAAGCTTAATTGTAAATCACTACACAGTTTGGATGTACAGTTTGTTCAGATTGACTGGCAGCCTTTGTGTAAAACAGGCCCAGGGCTGGAACAGCAAAATTGTTGCAGATCAGGACTGAGCTGGATTGGCACCGAGGTGTGGGAAGCTCATTTAATGCAAGTTGTAGCTGGTGGTATCAGTGCTTCACTTTCACAAGCGTAGAGCTTAACTTTGCTGCCAGCCTGGCAACTTCCCACTGGGATAATGTAATGCAGCTGCAAGATTGTTTTGGCTCTGTGCTCTTTCTCATACTATCTCCTGCCTTTCCCCGTCCAGTCATAAAACCCTTCCTAACATTTGTTCTACTTTTAAGAGCTAGTAAGGGCATGGCAGTTGATAACGGAGCCAACACCCTTCCATAAAAATGCACTTTTCAGTAGTGAAATATGTTTCCTTTTGGGGAATTTCAAGAGTTGATTCTGGGGGTTTGAGGTTTGGTTTGTTCTCTTTCTCAGCTAGCTATCTCTCATATCACAAGGCTGGCTAAGGTGCGGTTTGTGTATTTCTGTGACTATTTAAAAACAAGTCCAAGACTTTTGGAATGGAATAACAATCTAGCTTGCTTGAGTCTTGACCCATTTAAAGGGATATGAAAAGGCCTGAGACCCACTGTTGGAAGACAAGACTTCTTCAGGTTCTTGGTCCTGCCTTCTTCATAAAATCAGGGTGAAGTTTGGCTCTCTAGAGACTAGATGCATAGTCATGGGTGCTCAGTTTGACCTGGTTGTCACAACTGTTTTGTAACAAAAGTAATTATTGATGTTGTAATTCATGTATCAGTTATGGTAGAATGAGATTTGTTGTTTTAATCTTAACTGAGAGAGGCTTAATTTCTATTTATTGCCCAGCTTTCCAGTTCTTGACTATCAATAATGCAAAGAATTTGAGAATATTATAGTGAGCTGCTTCCTTCTTTCATAGCTTCAAACCTAGAAGGCCTAATACAGCTTTTAAAATCAGGATAAAGCCTTCTTTCAAGGCAACGAAGAAACCATCAGAATAAGGGTAAGGCAAAGGTAGCTAACTACCCTCTGCCTTTGGCTGCAACCTTCTCGCTTGGAACCTGCAACAAAGCCTCCCAACCCATCCGTCCTCGTGTGATTATTTTCTTCTGGAATTTGACCTTCAAATGAAAATTTAAATAGTTTTCATTTCTTGTGGGAATGCCACAAATATGGAGGAGTGTAAACTGTAGCAGTGACAAATGCCAGTGTCTGCAGAGGCTGAAACAATAGACCAGGGTGGTGAAAACTGCACTTTCTTTCTGCTTAATTAATTCCTTACTTTTGTATGGCACATGGACTAAGGTGCAAATTTCTAAGAACCCAAACTGACCTCAGAGGGAAAGGAGAGAGACTGCTTCTGTGTGTCTAATCACCTCTTTCTTAGTAAGTCAGTGACAATTTCAGCTGCAGTCACTAAGATCCATTCCCCTCTACAGCCGACTTGTTCCGATTCCTCTTCTAATGTTCTTTCTCTGTCCTTGCCCTGACAAACCATTCTTGTTAAGGGAGACCTCTTTCTGCCACTTTTGTTGGTGTCATTGTGTTACAGATTGGCTGGGGAGCCCGTTCAAGACCTGTGATTAAGACCTGCAAAAGATCTGGGAGAATTTCTTTGACTAGTTTTTTTCCTAAGTCATCCCCGGGGCTTGCAGGCAGGCCCTGTTCTTTGCCTTGTGCCTTCCTGCTCTAGCCAGTGGGAGGGTCGGCAGGAGGCAGGGGGCAGACGTGGTAAGGGTTAAATAAACCCTTAGGAGACAGAAATTACATTTCTAAACCATTGTTCTGGTTTTCAAAAAATGCTGGGTGACCTGTTGTTATGAGCAAGCTCGGTGTCTTGGTGTCCTTAGGACTGACTGAATATTGGGAATTCAGATTTCAGTTTGGTTTTTGGTTTTTGCTTTGTTGTTGGTTTGTTTGTTTTGTTTTGTTTTTTTAAATTTACCCCTATTGGCTTGACAGCTTGGAGTAGGAAAGCAGCAAGAGGTTACCAAATAATGTGTATTGGAAATAACCGGTCAGTGTCTGGAGGGTGCCAGGGTGCAGTCATCAGCATGTAAAGGCAGGCATCTGTAGGATGCTTTGGGTTCCTGAGATATTTTTATGAATGAAAGGTGCTTATGACAGGAATGCATGCTGAAATAGGCAGTGCTAGTGGAGAGTCTCGACAATCTCCTTATCGTCTCCAGTAAATCTGCCCCTGAAGATAAATGTTTAATAACATTCCTATTTGGTTGCACTTGTTAAAAGTGGTTGAACTAATGACCCATAATCCAATAGATCCATTTGTAGTGAATAGCACTAAGGGTTGAATCCTGTGTTGCTGATTTAGCAAGATGCCTGCTTAATTTACTGCGTTTCACTGTTGCAGTTCTTGCTCACTGCTCAAAGCAAATGATTTACCTGGCATTGAATATAGCTCACTTTTCAGTTGCAAAAGGGCAACGATTCTTTTTATGTATAAAAATTAACAAAAATCTCGCATGCCCTTGGGAATCAGTAAATGTGTATGTGAAAGACAGAAATTTGAGTTGTTGCTTCATTATGATTTGGTCAGATAACTAATATGTGTAATAGTAGCTGCGTACACAAACTTCTGGTGCAAATACCTGTGAATATGCGTCTGAAATTTGCTTTGGTCAGTAATACTTGTGCACTCAAATAGCTTTTTCCTGCAAACATTAAAGAAAGGTGGAAATGTGGCCAAAGTAAATTTTTATCACACTTCAAACAAATACCTGTGGAATTCTTTCTATTTGGCAAATGAAGCGCTCCTAATCACTTCAATGGGAATCTGTCTGGTTTAAGGAATGCAGTATCCTGACCTAAGACCCCTGCTAACACTTATGTAATGAGACCCACTGAACCATGTGGGACTACTTATGCACTTGAGTAATTTTATGGACAACTTTGTACAATATGCAGGTCCAGGACAGTGGTTATGACTGCAGTCACTGATTTTTGATTGCAAAGTAACAGGCTTATGCCTTAGGCCGGAGTGACAGTGACCCCAGTCATGTTTTCCTGCTGCTGCATTGGGGATGGTTTCCTCTTCCTTGTAATCTAACTCTTGTTGAGGACAGTTGCTTTCATAAATCCTGAAAAATCTTTCAGTAGCTATTTACTCACCATTTTTTTGTTAGGTTGAAGGGACTCTGGCCTGCATTCCAGAAACTTCCTGTAATAAAAAATAAATGCATAAATAAATAAGCCCCTCACCCTTCTGCTGTCACTCAATTATTTGCTTTGTTTAAGTTCTGCAGTTCAGAGTAATGATAATTGAAGTGGGTGGAACTGGGGGGGAGAGAAATAACTACTTTTATGAGATACTTATCTTAAAACTTTTTCTTTTTCAAGCATTGCTCCCAAGTTTGAGGTGTTTTATTGCCAACTCAGATATGAGGCTTTTTTGTTTGCATCTATTTATACAAGAATTGTGTTGAAGCAGCTGGAGCCTGATACCCCAGCTTATGTTCTAAGGTTTTGCAGCCTTGACAGTAACACTTTATTGAGGACCTGGACTGAACAGTAACTGGTAGGAATAATCTTCCCACTGTTACTAAATAGCCTTTAATTTAGTAAATTGAGAGACCAAGTGAGGCCCCAGGGAAGGACACAGCAAAACAGTATGAGCAAAAAGATTCCCTTCACAGCCTGAGAATTCTGTCCTATGCTTCATATGATAATGGCTGATGTATCAGAAGGTTTGCAGCAAAACTGAGGCATTTCATATACTGGATTTCAAAAGATTACTTTTTTTTTAATTGAAAGTGTTTAAAGCAAGCCCAAGGCAAGGAAGTGAAGTAGCCTAAGTAGGGACTACTGATGCTCTGTCCCCTTTTTTATTCTCCACAGTAAATTAGACTAGTTTCCATCTTCTAACCCTTGTGTAAGATCACGCACAGCTTTCAATGTAAGCATTCCTGTTTAAACCTCTACTTTAACCTCTGTTTTCCTGTCTGGTATCCTTCACTTCTCCCTCTGTTTAATCTGGCTAGATGCTGATCCACAAGTTTATTAGAAAAAACCTGCTTCCTCAGATGAGACTCAGTGGTCATTGCATCCTGTGTCTTCAGGACTGCCTATTATTGCAAGTTCACTGAAAGTTTCATTTTCTCCTGAATGTGACAGGGTAGGGCTTAATCTGGATATCTGTATAAACCACAAAGGGGCGTATGTGGGGGGAATGACCAGAGCATTCTAGAAAAAAAAATAGGTCCAAGTTTCTGCAAGGGAAAATTTGTAGGGAGAAGCAGTTTCTCTTATTAGACTGATGGACATAACTGGGAGGAAGGAGAATAGATAAGCTTTTGGGCCTGCAAGCCCTTCTCCGGGTCTGCTAATTACCTACCCACTTAATGCAATATGTGCTTATGTTTTCCCATAATTGTTTCTTGTATTACTTCATACTGAATTTTATAAGAAGATATGGCTTTTGTACCTTATTACTCATTTCTTCAGTCAAAGAGGTTTCATGTGAATGTCTGTGAAGATTGGCTCCAGTTTCAAAAGGTAATTCAGAATCTTCTGCAATGAAATTGAGAGCATCTTGATCAAGGTCTACATCGTTTTCTTTGTCTCTGCTTACAGAGTGACTTTTAATAGCATTATTGTTTAAAACAAACAAACAAAAAACCACACACACAAACAGAACAAGCAAGCAAGCTAAACTTACAGCCCCAGAAACAGAAATTTCATCTGTTTTCTCTCTTCTAGAAAGGGTACATCATAAGCAGTGCTGGTTCCCAGGTACACAAACCTACTAATATGCAAATAATATGCAAAGACAGGATAAGGTCCATGTAGATCTTAAACTGCTTCAATGAAGCAGTGGCGGCGGCAGTTGTGTGGTGGTAGGCTCAAGGATGAGACTGGCCAGGGTCTGGCTAACTTCACACTGGCAAAATAAAAATCGCATATCAGAACTCTGTGGAGGGTCTGCCCCCTCTCTCCTGTGTATGCAGGCAATGCGGAGGGTAGGATGCATCTTCTGTGTTTCTCCCTGGGGGGACTGAGCTGGGAGATTTGGTTATCAGCTGAGGGAAAGCAGCTGTCTCCAGCTGACCCCTGTTAGTGGCTGCCTGAGTGTACTTAAACAGGTACACTCCATAGTTAAAATACTGACTGCAGCAAGAGCAGGGTCACAGTCACAAACTCCTGTAGAAATTACTCAAAACTCTAGATGGCCAATTTTAACGTGATATTCCATGGACCAGTGCTTGCCCTTACCCCTTTCATCTGAGACCTCCTCACTTTTCAAATTCTTGCATAACCTCATTTGCTGCATCTTATGTGATAATATTCAAGTGCTGCTGTGAAACTCAGGAGTAACTTGTGAACTTTGTGTGTGGTTTTACCTACTTGCTAATGAATAGCTCCCCATAGCTGCTCAGACTTTCAAGAAGGCGTCAGTGTAGCTTTTTAGTTCTAAACAGGATGATGTAGGTTGTTTCTTTATAATACAGAATTAAAATAACATCAATTATAGTTTTGTATCTTTTCAAGTATCTATACTTTTTCTGCAATCTGCTAACATGAATAAGAAATGCATAATGATCGTATAAGAAGTCTGTTCTAATTATAAGCATATTTTTATCCATATAAAGGACTGTTCTAGTCACCTTGAAATTTCCCTCCAGAGAACGGCTGTTAAAAATTTCATGTGCTTTTGCTCTAAAATACTAGATGGCCCTGTAGCTGATTGTCCTAGAACAATAAATATAAAGACTTTACCTTATATGTCGTACAGTGAGGAAATTCTTTATATTCTTGTAGACCGGTAGCATTTACATTTTTGCAATAAGAGGGCAACTTCGTATCTGTGACCTGATGACTCTTACTTGTTTTTAAAAAAACCTTCATAAATCCCTTGTGAATCTCTTGGCTGGAATTGAAAAAACCTCCACTGTTCTTCAGTAGAGCCTGTTTCTGAATACTTAAAAACTGTAAATAAAATTGGTAAGGCTTTCTTATTCCAACCTGGAAGAAAATCTTTGCTCAGACTGTGACTAAGCTGCAAGCCAGTTGTTTTAAACTGCTGACTCTAGCTTAGTCTGTTACTCCTTGACAAATGTATTAGGATTTTTTTTCCTCAGTTGAAATATTGATGTGAATGTTAATAGTCAACATCACTGGTTTTTATGTAGTTTGACATAAAGATCAGATTCCTTTCTGCCTTCACTTCTATAAAATTACTGAACTACAAGAACATCATTACAAGCATGAAATCATTGTCTCGGGGTGGGTGTCATCCTAAAAAGTTAACAGATGTAGTATCTGAAGGCAGAAAGTACTATCTGTCCACTCTCCTTAACTTCTAAGATGTGGCATTGAAGACCCTTCAATGTTGGGACCATCGCAGGAAAGGCCCTTTCATTTTTAAGGAGCTTTTCACTAACGGAAACATTCTTGCTTTTGCAGGTGTCTTTGCTGCAAGAACTTAGTGGCTTCTTGCTGCAGAATAGAGTATGGAAAGCCCCCAACGGAGGACTCGCCTTCCATGCAGTACTGAACAGCTGACCATGGTCCGATGTGGCTGAGATCTGCAGACGAACATACAAGAAGGTAAACTGAGATGACAGGAATGTCTCACCTCAGGGGATTGGGGAAAGCATGATGATATATGGACGGTGAGAGAACCTGCTTCAGTTGGACTTTCCTCTGAAGCGCAGGTGAAAGAGGAGATAGACCGCACAAGAGTGGGCACTTGTTTGCAAGGAAAATCTGCTTATTTGCACAAGAACTCTGAATGGCAGGTGTGTGTCACTGAGGTGTGCAGTGTCATCCCGGGGTGTCTGGGTGCTAGACACTAATATGGCTATCAGTGTAGTCTGAAGGGAATATGTGCAAATGGATTGTTAACACATGCATTGTTAAGAGGACTAACTCGCCAGAGAAAACTGTAACATCCAAACTGTTCCAGCCCCACAAAGAGGTGAGTGTTGGCTGGAGCAAATTTTGCTTAAGAAAATCGCATTTCAAAGAGGAGCTGGTGCAGAGGTTACTGGCTTCAAAAGGTCTCCCACGGGCTACCGGAGAGAACTCCTTGCCTTCCTGCACTAGTGGCAGTTTTGCCATTGAGTTCCCTGAGGCCAGGATTTTGCCCTGGGAGTTAAGATTAGAGAAATCTACATTCTGGTGAATGATCTCAAAGTGGAGCTTGGAGATTTTTTTATGGTCTTTGGTTGCAGTGCCTATGGTAACTTGGAATGAAAGACATGTGTTGAGTTAGTGATAACTGCTGCAAGGAAATCCATTTTCAGCCTTTTCTTGCTCTCCAAAAATAATCACCATCACTTAGATTTAAAGAATAAATTGCTTGATGAGAAAATAAGTATTTAAATGTTGCCTTATGTATTTTTAGCTGTTCCTGAGCTTGTAATGTTTACCTTCTCTGTTTTTGGTGAAAAGATTTGTGGTTTTTATAATTGTGCTTAAAAGGATTGAAGGAGTGAGACAATTTGAACAGCATGTTAAATTTGGAACCTGGGAACAAACATTTGTGGAAAGAAAAAATTTAATGTTAATTGTTGATAGTAGAGTTCAAGAGTAGACACATTGGAGGCTGTCCGTTCTTATTTTTCATTAATTACTGGGTTTTAAGATACAGCTCAATTAAGAGGCAAGTACTATAATAAGTGTTAATTTTCTCTCTCAGAACAAAGACTGCTTTCTAGAAAAATCTGCTAATGAAGAAGAAAATGTGGGAGCTATGCACAACTCTTAGAGTATTCCAGTCAGCTATTTATATACTATCACATTTTACCTCATTAAATATTGACCTTAAAATTCTTTTTTTTTAAATTATTATGGGAATGCTCATTTCCATCTTTGTTATTTACTGCCTCTGGTAGTTTTGGGGAAAGATCTGAAATGTAACTTGTAGAACCTTGGTTTTAGTGGCTTGTAATTTTTTCAACACCTAAAACTGATTCTGTTGTCTCCGACAGTAAACATAGAGAAAAATTTAGAACAGTTTCTTGCAAAGCTGAAATGTGTTTGTGCTTTGGAGTAGATACCTGACGTCTTTTGATGAATAAGGGGCAATTTTTTTGTTTTTAGTGTACCTCATGCTGTTCCTGTGAAAAGTCCCTCAAATTTAGTCAAGTTATAAGCCTTTGAGAAATTTCTGTTTACATAGTCCAGTGATATATGTAAAGGAGATTTGGAGAAAATGCATTAATATTGCTTTCCTATCTCTTTTGTCTTAATGTTTTCCTCAGGATTGTTTCTCCTGTAAGGATGCTTTACCTACCCCTACCGCCACTATTCATGTGCACATAAGACTTGAAAATGCATACGTTAGTTTAATGTAATTATTAAAGATGTGTCTTAACAAGTGATCAGAGAAAGTGTTTTGCTTTTTATTCTTGCCTTTCAGAGCATCAAGGGTCTAACTCAATTCCCACTGCAGTCCAGAGTAGGTTTTCTACTTGGGATTACATCCCAGTAGTTTAATAAGGTATGCCCTGTTATAGTTTATTGCTATGGTTTAAAAATATTTCAGTGGTTGTAGGAAATCTTAACTTCTGTGACCAGACATCTGACAAAGATCTGTCTCTTTTTCGATAGTCTCAATCAACATCTTGCAGTACTGATGCTGTCTGCAAAATAACATTCATCCTTAATATTATTTTCACAAAGGTCAGACATCTTCAGCTTTAATAATGGTTCCAAATGGATTAAATGCTAGCAGAGGCATTACTTTGGCAAATAACTATCCTTGAAACTTTATTTTTAGAAGAAATAGCTAATGCAGTTTGCATTCACGTGTTTCTAAAGCATCATGCATGTGACGTTTCTTACTGAAGTGGACACCTTTAACACTGTGCTAGAATTGTTTTCCCTGTTTGCTTAAGAAAATTGTTTGAAACCTTACGTAGTCTCTTCCTAAAAGAAATGTTTTTCACAGGTGTTCTACATAAATATTGCTGGGAGGTTTCTTGGGTTTTTCTTGCTGGTTTTAATCTACCTTAATAAAGCTTAGTCTTTTTTGTAATCCAGTTTTAACTTGCAACATAACGTTTCTCAACAGCACGTATATATTTCGATCTGAACTACAGTTTTTTCCCCCCAAATACAATTACAGCATATGTTCTCATCCTGTGCAGCCTAGAGGAAGGCTGACTGTGTTCTAATAGGTTTGGGCGAGGCTACCAGTGTGTTTCCCAGTCATGTGCCTGACTTCATCTATGTGACAGAAATGAGCTGAGATGCTTTCTCATGCTTAGAGTGAGAAGAGCATCTCTGCTTTACTCTGAATTCCTTTGCTTTAATGGAATTTAAAGGCTTTACAGGACGCTTCACTGTATCCAGAAAAGTGCCTTGTGATTAACTGCATTGCTGGTTTGTAGTGTATGAAGGCCCTAATATCAAATACTGGAGATGTACAGTTGCGCTTTGCTTCTGAAACACACTGGAACAGGCTCTAGGAGAATAATTCTTTGTGAGGATGTCTCTGTTTGCAGATGAAGGTTAAGTCTTCAACAGACCCCAAGGAAGGCAATATTGATTCACTTCAACCCCACTGCTTCCCTGTGTGTGGAGTCAGGCCTCTACAGCGAGATTGACTGAGAGGCAGAAAGCTCAAGTTGGTGCTGCAGGGGCAGAAGTGTTTCCCTTCTGTATGGAATAAGAAAAGCTAAGCAAAGTTGATCCTTCACATGCATCTATACCCAGGAAACACAGAAGAATGTACAGAAATCATGTGTGAGTTGTGGAAACATTGGCTGTCACTGACTGTAGGGTTTTGCTTGAGTCATAGCAAAATTAGTAAATGGTCTTGTAAGAAAATTAGTTAAAATAGGCTTTCTGACTGCCAGCTTTGCACATTACTCAAGGAAGTAACAAAGAACAGCATGTTACACTATGCCATTTCCCCTGCCCCCACTGAGCTTTTCCCTGTATTATTGGGGGGGGAGAGAACATGAACTCTGGAGCTGTACGTGTGTAACTGGAGGCATAATTTGAGCTTTGAGACCTTTGCTACTGTGAGTGATACAAGAAAAACGAAAGTCATAGTTGATGTTCAGGTATCAGATCAAGTTTGAAAAATGCACAGTTAGAGAAAACAATTTTTTCTGGCAGCTGGCTTTGCTATGACCTGCCCTGGCTTGGGCTGTTAAAACCCAGAGCAAACCCTTTTACCAATAAAAAGAGGCAGCACAGAGAATGTGTCAGTGCAGTAACAGGGTAGTGTAAAATATCAGGAAAGGAAAGAAGTGGGGAGAATATTTTTTTTACCTTTTTTTCTATTGTCATCTTATAGATTGACTAGGAGTTGATTGATATACCCTGTAGGGCAGGGCTGCCTCACCTCTGCCTGCTTGCCTGCAGCTTCTGAGGGTAGAGCTGTAGTGCAGCAGCAGTTTGAACATGCCCTGGCTTTTGCAAAGGGCATTAAGAGACTGAGGAGGGATTGAAGGGCTGGGGAGTTTCTGGCTCGTGCCATCTTTGTGTCCTAAGGAGGGTCCAGAATGCTCGCAGGTCAGTGCAGGCTCGACTGCAGTTTACATGGCTGTCGTAGCCAAAGTGGGCTTTGGTCAGGTGATCTGGCCGACATGTCTAATGATGCAGCCATGTGCTTGTGCAGAAATCTTCCTCTTAAAGCTTCCCAAAACCAAACTGCGTTGACTGCGTTACTACACCAGTAATCACTAGCTGTGCTGCATGTCATTGAATCCTAACACGCTTCCCACTTATTCCTAACAGCAGAAAAGTTGAGACACAAATTCTATTTGTTGTTTTTTGCATTTGTCACTCTTAGACATTGTTTTGTGTACATGATGGCCCTTACCAGAAACAAGACCCACTCCTTTCCCATAAACTAGCCTGCAACTTAGTTTTTTGGAGATTGCATAACTTGTCTGCCAGAAGATGATTCACATTGGCTAGCTGAGGCGCATAGCAGAAATACCTGAGCAGATTACAAACTAGCTGCCTCTTCCTTTCTTGAGACTCTCTGCAAGGGAAAGGAACACATGGTTTACAGTTGGCAAATTCCAAGACAGCTCTGACGCTTGTTAGCATGCAATATCCCCAACCCCTCCATAGCTGTGCTGCAAGCTTTCCTGTTGTTCGGGACAAGTGAGCTTGCTGTGCAGTTGTTAGCGGAAGTATCTGAATGAGCAGAAGGTATTCTGTGAGAAAAATGTTGACTGGGTCCTGTTCTTCAGTTTTTCAAGACTATCTGAAATTTGAGAGCTACCCATGTAAAACCAGAAGTAATCTTTGGATTTTTGTGTTTACCTTCATCTGGATTGAAGCTGAATGGAACAGGAACATCTGGATTATGGACAGACTCTGATAATGACAGACAGACTACTTTATCGTCAGGAACCATGATGAGGCTGCCTAGTGAAGTGCTGTTATAATACTCTTGAAAACATACAAGCAAGCAGTGTTAGCAATCTGTATCATCAAAGCAGAAGCATTTTTTAGAGAGAGAATTCTCACATTCTTGAAGGCACTTAATTGTTTACATAGTCATCTGGTAATTCAGAGAATGATGAGACTGAAAAGGGCTGGGTGATCTGTAGCACAAAAGTAAATCCAGTTTGATATGTGTTTTCAAACATGCTGGTTGTTTTCCTTCAGCGTTGTGTCTTCGTCTTTTTCAGCAAGGACTACCAAAATGCAGCTCTGCATCACAATTTGGGTGCTCAGTTCCAGAGCTCATGTACAGGTTACTTTCATTCATGATGCACAGGAGTGCAACTCCTGAATATATATACAAATGAAAAGTGGTCTACAAAATACAATCTCTTATTTGGATTTTCCATGCCCTTCTGCCACTTCTCTAAACTTCCTGAATGGAGGTATATTTCTTTACTCTCTCTTCTTTCTGGTACGTGAGCGGCTTCTGGGGTGGATGCTAACTGACCATTGGTTTTGGGGGTGAGCCTGGCCTGGAATCCAAAGCTGCCAATTGACAAGAGCATTTATTATATAGGCATGTAACAGAACACCTGCCTGCTGCACTGAATGTCATGGCTTTGCTGCCTGTAATTTTCTTATGGAAAATCTTTGGAGTTCAGTTCTACCACTGATCTTTTTTCTGTTTTTCCTCAGTGAGTTATTAACTTTCTTGCCAGGATTTGCCAAGCCCTGCACGTTGAGCATTAGACGTGCAATCAACTCCTGTGCCAGAGTTTTACATGGTTTGCAGTGAACGTGGCAGCTTTTATCAGCCCTGCTTTCGTCCATTATGTGGATGAAAGCTCTGCTGCCTTCCAGGCTTCCTGCTTCTCACGCAATACTCTTACTTCCACACCAAAAGTGCCAGGTATTTTACCTGGCACGTGACGGCCTGGAGCAATGGGCCTGTTCATGGGCTCACTGTGTGCAAGATGCAGTGTGAGCTGTTGATCGGGCAGGTCTGGTGCATTTGGGTTCTGACAGGGAGGGCATCCAGCACTGAGCTGAAGCTGGGGGCTGGGATACCCTTGCCTTGTGCACTGGAAAGAGGGAAAAACCCAAACCCATGGCTGGATTGTCCTACTAATTCTGTGCAGATGGGAATATTGGATTATATAAAGATGCGTATGTGTAAAGTATATAAAGGAGTTCTAATCCTCTTGATTTTCCTGCTTTTTCAATAGCATCTGGCACATGTGAACTTACAGAAATGAATCCCCAACCCATTTTCCCTCTGCACACAAGTGAAAAATAAAAACAGTCCCTAAAATTCCCAGGACTCCTACTAAAAATATCGCACTAGTCTCCGTGGCTTAAACAAAAGTAGTAATTATAGATTCCTTTCATAGAACAAACATATAGCAGTGACTTACCTTTTCAGTCTTCCAGGAGGGCACCACGTGCAATCCCTACAGGGACAGCCTTGCAAGTGCTGTCTGGAAGGACATCGCTGCTGCTGGGAGCTTTAGCACCGGCCCTGCTCTCCTGGCATGCCGGATCTTTCTTCACAACTATAGGTGGCAGGGCACCTAATGCTGGGATGTTGTTTTGGGTACATAGCTCATCATCTTCAGCAGAAAAGGCATAGCAGGGAAAATAATGAAATGCTGCATAAAATAGGCATGCTTCTAAACAGGAAAATCAAACCCCAATAATCCAAAGAAAGCCATTAGAAATTAATAAATATGTAAGGTAACTTGTGATTTCCACATTGGTAATCTTTATCCGTAGCCATCTAATTTATCTTTACTTTTGCAGGCATTTGCAGGTGTTGTTTCTTTTACAATTAACCTGAAAAAATGAGCAATTGTAGTAACTTAAAGGAAATTCAATTAGTGTTAAACAAAAGTACAAATCATGGGATTTTGCTAAAAAATTTAAGAAATGGATCTGCTACTGGATTTATAGGCGCATGTAGAAAAGCATTTTTATAGTATCCTTTTGAGAAATGATAATAGACACCATGTTTTTCCTTTGCTCTTAGAAATAACTGTTCTGTCTTATATTCCACTGGGTAACTGTGTGCGCTGTTGAGTACTGAATTTTTAATGTCGATCAGGAGCTTATAGAAAACAATTTCTGCCTTACTGGCCTTAATACTTGTAAAGTATTAGGTGCAGGGCCACGCTTTCTGTTCTTATATGGCTATTCTGCATCAGGGCTTTGATTTCAGAAACAACTTATTTGCTATAGAAAAAGTTTTAATTAGGAAGTATTAATTAACAGGCTTTTTCCATTAATTTGAAAACCTTTTTCTAGAAATTGTGTTCATTTCAGTCACATAAGTAGCTACATAGCAGCATAAACACACTTGAGATAGCCTTAAATGAGTTAACTTGAATGCTGTAAATAGTTTTGCTTGTAACCTTTCCTAAAAGCCATAAACTGTGTGTAATTGTGATGCTGAGGGATGCTGTGCTGTTCAACAGGGTGCAAACAGAGCACTAGGAAAGGCAGCGCTTGCTCTTCTGGCTGAGTTCCTGGTCAGTTTGCACATTCGCTCTACTGAAATGTCCCCTGAAGCTTTTGGTACAGTACAGCATTAAAAGTATGTGCGATGCCTTCCACATCTCATCAGAAATGGCCACAGTTTAACAAAGATTTGAGAGCATTTTAATTATATATACATAAAATCTTGTTTTTAAAATGTGTTAAATATCTTGAGCCTTCTAAAGTGTTGGTATGGATTAATGTTGCAGCAGAGACGGTAATCAAACTTTGCTGTCATCTGAACAGTGCAAAATGTCGATGCAAAGTGCAGTTCAGGTATATTTAAATCAGAGGTTATTTTGGACTATCTAATGTGCTTGCAGTCAGGTACTGTTTGCTGAGGGATGAGATTTAGTGGTGAGTAGCTAGGAAGTTGTTAGTTTTATAACTGAAATTAAGTTACTATGACTAACATTGGGGAAAGGCAGTCTTTTTTGATGTAGGCTGACTGGCCTTTCTTGTAGTGGCCCTTCATGCTGGTGTTCATGCTTCTTGCTTCTGCCTTCCCCTCCTCCAGAGCAAACTCTTGATTGCCTGTTGGGGACCAGGTGAAGCTACCTTGATGTATGTCTGGATAGCCTCCAATGGCCATCTGGTGCTGCTTAGCTGTACCTTCTGTCCCAGAAATGAGATCATGCAGGGAAGGAGCCAACAAGTTCTCATGGCTGCTGGTCTCTGGCTTGGATGTGTAACAAAGAGCTCCTGGAGTAAGGGAGGTAAATGAAATGGAGATACTAGTCAGTGTTTTTGTGACTCATTCCCCAACCAGTTTCTTGGAAAAAATAGTCTCTGAATGGCTGTGTTCCTGTTGTTCTTTTGTATTTTTTTGAGGAGATTGGACTTGGCAAAGTCAGAATGCACAATAGCTCTGAGAGGCATCTTTAAATTTTTGTTGATATCGGGAACCTGACAAATACAACTTAATTCCTCACCCTTGCTGAACTGGTAATTGCCGACTAGGATAGCCCACCAGGCTGGAGCCAAATTAGGAGCACATGCTAATGTTTGTTTTAGCCTTTCTAATCTTAGAAATTCGGGGGAAAATTGCATACGTTGCCTATGTGACGTAGATGTGACTATTCCTATTTCATTGCACAGTGGGCTTCTCCACACAGGGTTTTCTCTTGTCCCTCAACTGTCTTTGATTAGTAAGTAGTAATAGGCATTTTACTCAAATCAGAGATGTCTATTAATAAGACTGAAGTTTCTTTTGTACTGGTAAATGAATGCAACTCATAAAGTTGATCAGGAATTGTATGTGTGTGGAATCCGGCCCTAAAATAATAAGGATAGTGCCTCTAATTTTTGTTCCTAGATGTGTATCTGACACTCTTGCAGTTGTTGTGGGGTGATGAACAGCTATTTTAATAAGTTTTTCTGCTAGATTTCTTAAGTGACGTTGTAAATTCATTGACTATGCTGATGATTATGATAACCTGTGTTATACTACAGTATTTTTAGCATGTTTTCTGGACTTTCCTTTTCTTCTAATATGTCAAAATATTTAAGAAAGCAGCTGTGAATTTTCTTTTTTGTTCATTTGGTACACTTTTTCTGGGAGTGGATATCATTAGCCAAATGAAAATTATTCCTCTCAGGTGACAAGTCTGCCTGAGCAGACAGGCAGATGAGGATGACAGTCATGATAGAGAAGGAAAAGCTCAAGCACGGACTAAAATATTATGGCCTATGTTACAGTTGCAGGTCGACCAGCTGGCTCCTAATGGTCCCTTTTAGTTCTAAAACTCTGTGAAAGTGCAGGCAGGAGGAGTGGGGAAACTGAGGAGGCCAGGAGATGAACTGATATACTGAGATATATATATATATATATATATATATATATATATATAAAATACTGATATACCTGATATACTACAGTAGGACTGTAGTATACATGGAAAAACTCTCTTGTTCTGTTTTCAGTTTGCAAACTCCTGATTTTCTTTTTTGTATGACATCTGTGGTTCAAGAGTCACATTAATGCCAGGTATACTGGGGAAAGTCATCGCCTTTTCAACTAAGTGACAAGAAGAATAGTTTCCAAATTTTGCATTTTAAAGGGAAAAAGCATTTAAGCGTTAAACAGTGATTGCTGAGAAGCAGCTTCAAACCAAGCTGTCCCTAGGTATTTCTATTTTCTTATTCACAAAACAAGTAAAAAGCCCCATGCCATCTCAAGTAATGTATCCCAATAGCTGTCACGCTATCGATGTAAAATGCAGTTTGACTCTGAGATTTGTTTAAAAAAAAAAACAAAACAAAACAAAAAAACAAACCCAAAACAACAACAACCTCCCCCTGCCCCAGAACCACAAACCTGATACTGCCAGTTGTTGAGCTGAAGCGATGGGCCTGCTTGCTTGGAGAAGCAGGAGTTGAGATGCAAATATGATCCAGAGGACTGGCAGACACAGGTCTCCAATGTTCTGGACTGGTGACATTAAACTCTTCTGTTGTGAAAAGAGGTGACCAGATGGTTATTAAAAACTTGGTTTGGTTTTTGAGGGGAGCAAAGGGAGCAAAACAAATTGTACTGTGTCAATGCTGATTGCAATGAAGGACATGACTATTGCGTTGTTAATATGTGGGGGGAAAAAGGACAAGCGTGCAATGTACCTGCTGGAGGACCTGCTTATCTCAGGTGCTTTCTTTCTCTGCATTGCCTAAGCTGAGAAACCTGTCTTTGTAAGATTTTCAGTCTTTGTTGCCTTGGCAGCCCAGATTCCAAATCTGATCTTTCTTCTGGCAGTGTGAGATGTTGCAAACTAACCGTGGGAGGGCCACATGCGATCTGCAGAGTTCTGTGATGTGCCCTGTGGCCCTCTGTCTTTTTATAAAGAGATATGGCCCTCGGAGACTACGGGTCCCAGCAAGCAGTGCTCCATTTTGATCTGATAACAACATGCTCAAATCTAGATGTGCATTGCATGTTAGGGCGTGCTAGCTACATGAGCCACACCTCAGCGTTCAAGATAAAGGTGGCTGCAGACTGCTCCAACCAACACAAAGTAGGTGCAGCTCTGGCCACAGGCTGGATTTTTTTTTTTTCTTCTGCCCCTCAATTTAAGGAATTATCTTTTTGTTTCCTATCCAGTATTGCAATGGGATTCTGGTATATAGCATGATAGCTCATCCTTTTGAATAACTCTGCTTTTGGTTTCTGGGTTTTCCCAGATGCTACTTTTAGCTTCTCTAAGATGGCTGCCCTCATATGCTGTGCAGGAATGGACAAAACTTTTGGAAGTGGCTGATTGCTTCAAGAAAGGATGTTGTTGCAAGACATCCAGCCCCGTTTTTACTTGTCAAAGAGACCTGGCTCATTCAGACAAGCTTTGGCCTAAGCAGTTTGAAATTTGGGGTGGCTTATCTGATATGATTTTTTTAAAGTTTGTCCAATGTGGGAAGAGACTCTACCCTACTTTGACATGGACAGCTGAGGAAGGAGCTTTGATACACCTTTGGACATGAGCAATTTAAGATACCTGCTTTGAAATGCCTTCAGATTAAGAGTACAAAAGCTGACTCTGCTTGGCTGCAGTTCAGGATGGGAGCAATCCCTTTCTCCCAGTCTTAGGCTAGATACCTTACAAGAGGGTTTGTATGTAGCTTACTTCTCTATAGCAATACCTTTCTGAGTCCTGGTCTTCAGCTGGGTCTGCATCTGAACAAGCAAAGGCATGACCAGGAGTTCCTTTGGGGTTTCACTGCATTTCAAATGTGTCTTAGGGAGTGTGTAAAACCTGGATGACTCTTCTGAGATTGTAGGTGACTTCAGTGTTTCTGGTGTCTGTTGTAAAATACGAACCCAAGATGTCAAGTGCTCTGAATTCTTTCTCATCTTTATTTCTTGCTTTGTAGTCTTGTTCAAAGAAAGTTCAGTAGAGCAAAGAGCTTTTTTTCATACTCTTTTAAAATCCAGGTAAATATCGCTTACCACCACAAGAATGGCTGTATCAGGTTGACCCAAGAGGCCTCTTTGGCCCGGTATTCATTCTCAGTCCATGGTCAATAATGGACTTGCAAGGAAAGAGCAGAAATGACATTATATGTGAGAAAAGAGCTCCACATTGAACTGCTTTCCTGCTTGGGAGCTTGGGCTTCCTAAGTTAGCAGTTGCTTCTGGATCATGGCTACACTTCAGTTCCTACCGACATATTTTCTGTCACCCTGCATCCTATATATGCACTTTTGCACATTTAACATTAAAAAAACCCAAACAAAACAACATTACTACTTGGATTTAGGTCTTTCTGTAGCTGTGTAGTATAGGTACTACACAAAAAGCTGCATGAAGGCAAATCAGATGCTGTTACTCCTACCTGCTGTATGTTTTGAAACTTGGAGATAATTCTCAAGGCTGCAGTTTGGTCAAGTATTAGCTCTATTTATAATTCTTATTGAACCCTGAGATCTGGCTTTTATCTCAACCTGATAAATAATGGAACCTTTGGCTATTAGAGTGAGGATAAATACGTAAATAAAGAGCAGTTAATGAATAAGTACCTGGTCAACAGAGATGACAGTGAATAAAGATACCTATTGAACCCTCAGCACCATAAAAGTAAGCACATTTGGCGTGATCCAATGTCTGAAGAATTTCTACTGCTTCCAAAGGGGTGCCTTGTTAGCCTGCATAATACAAATTCTTATCTCTGTATCCTTTTTTTTTGTTTTTGTTTTCTTTTCCTTTTTAAGCACAGCTATGTTATTTGATTTGACTCCCTTCGGCAGCACTGTTTTCTGTAGAAATAGCTTCATGGAGAGGAGTGACACCATGGTATACTAGGAACAGCTTATTGGGTAAAGGCAAGATAAAAAGGTTGATCCAGTGCTTTTAAGGGAATAGCCAGCTATTGAAACATGGGTTTCTCCAGAGGAACACTGTAGTAAGGAAAGCAAAAAGTCTCTGATACAGACTTTGAGAAGTCTAACCAGTGCTCTGTTCTTATGATAAGGCATACTTCTTTTGCTTCTACTGCAAGACATATCTTTTGGTTGACTTTTAACCAGAGCAAGTTTTTTATGAATTTATACCTGCAAGTAAACCTATCAAACTGCTGCACTGACAAATCTATCATGGGATTTCTATCCAAGCCCCATTTTATTCTGACTTTCTGGCAGACATGAGTCTTTTCCCCTAAGGCACTTCAACTGTGCTGTCTTTTCTACTCCTGGATGTTCTCTTGCTCCCTCTGACTCCACCTCAAATATGTCTGCAACTTAGGACCTGGTTATCCGACTGTTGTCCCCTGGTGCAATTACAGCATGATTAAAATATGCAGTATGGCTGGGACCTTGATCATGTTCTAACAAGAATATAACCTTAGACATACAGCCCAGTTACAGTGTTGTAACGATGTCACGGAACAACCCTGCTCATCTTCGGAGCATGGGGTGGGGCTTTAAGTGCTTTTCCTTGGCATATTTCTAGTCACACCACTTGCTATTGCTGCATTTCAAATATCATTATCCCAGGTGCCTAGATCAGCCCCAGGCATGAACTTGCAAGTACCCCTACACAGCCTTTCCAGCATTTTGCTGCTGTCTGCAGCTCTAAAGGAGTAGTTGTATGCACTTTTTAGCTTCCCCTTATTTTAAAAACATTAAGTACGTGGGGAGTTACAAACTCTATTCCAAAAAAGCACATATACTTACTTGTTACATATTTTAATTCTGGGACCCTGAGCTCAGAGGCCAATCTCTAACTAGTGGTTTGCAAGAAGGACGTTTTCCTTAAGGACAGGCAGTCCACTGACTAAGCAGTCATAATTTCTTAATTTGTTCACTTTTGGCCCCTTCCTGGGAAGTGTTCAATACTATTCACTGTCAGAGACAAGATCCTGGACCAGACGGACCACTGGTTTGTCTCAGTTCTGCACATTTTATGTGTCATGCTTAAGTTATGACCCCTGAGACCATTTTATAAGCTATTCCAACTACAGAAGAAGTTAAAAAAAAAACAAACAAAACCAAATCAAAACCAAAACACAACAAAAATAAACCAAAACCAAACACCCCCCCAAACCACACACACACACACACACACACACACACACAAAAATCCCCCTAAAACATGACCTTTCTATGTTCTTCCATTACCACATCTTGTTCTGAGTCTGCGGCAGATGGGATAGGAGGAAAAAGCTATTTTCCTTAAGTCCTTTTACTTTAACATCCTGGCTCTTCTCATATCCTTGTTTAGCTATGAAAGAATGGGAGTTGGTGTAAAGAAGAATGGCAGATAAAAACAGGTCAGTGCCTCCAACTGGGAGACTTATCCTGCCACTGAATCGATCATGGAAAAAAGGCACTGCACTCCAGATGCCCCTGTGGAGGAGGAATGTTTCCTCATGACATGTTTAAATGTGTTGCATTGCAACAGTGCTTCCTTCCTATGGAGCATTGCCATGTGCAACCATAATCATTAGGTCATGTATACTTAAGAGAGATTCCCTGCGCTCTGTAGTCACAGCTAACTGACAGCAGTGGCTGTCAAATCGATACTTCCTTGTGTGCTTCGTGTTTGTAAGCCTTGTCATTCTTCAGGGATCTGTTGAGTTCAGGAGAAATATGCCGGCGATGTGGCATGAAAAATATACATATTTCTTACCATTGTAGGGCTGCTTTTTTTCTGGGAAATAGCCTCCATAGAAAGTGCAATGGGATTTCTCACTCAGCAGATGAGAGATGTTGATAGTGACGTTCCTAACAAAGCCCTCTGTGGGTTTGTTTAGAGTTTCAGGGTCCCTTGGATTTTCTATGTCATTCTGCTCATTCCTGTGCCTGTACTCTGCCTTTGCCACCTGGAGACCTTTCAGCCATGTGCTCTGGGAGACAAGAGAAGGAAAACTTTCATGGAAGCACTGGGCGGAAGTGTGCTATTCCATCTCTTCTGGGGCCGATTTCGATGTTTTCTTTGAATTTCTCTCATTTGGCTTGAAGACAGTGTTCAGTTTTGACAAACCTGAAATGGACTGCAGAAAGCAGACACGCCCAAGAAGTTGTGCCTAGTCTAAAACCTAGTTTCCAATCAAAATGATCTTTTATAGAAGGATTTGTGTGTGTGTGTGTGTGTCTGAGCTCTACTCACCTGTTTGTTTCTTGGGTGGGATGTTTTTCTGCTGGTTTAGTGAGCTGAATCAGCTCTTCCAGGAATCAAATTAATACCACAGCAGGCACAAAGGGAGTAAGACTGTATGGCTAGAACAGGAAAGAGAGGGAGTAAGTTTTATGTTTTTCTGTTCTTTGTTTCTAGCTAGAGTGCTTAAATAGATAACCTTTTTTTTTTTTAACACTTTTTCTTTGCACTTTATATACCATTTAGCCAAGGAATTGTGCTTGGTCTCAAGAGGGGCTTGGCAGCACTTTCATTGACTTCAGTGTAATAGATTGAGATCCCCTAAAAGGTGACACTTTAATGGGTACATTGATGCAAGACATTTTTCTTCTATGAAGTCTCTGTAGCTGTTTTCAATGTATTATTTGTAAGCAGGCATATTATTCATGTCTTAGTGAATAGTCCAGAAATCACAACACTACTTAGACAAATAATCCTACAGTTTTGAGAAACAGAATTTAAGACAAGAGCATCATAAACTTCACTTACATTCTCTGCATCATCTCATTGCAGTCAGGCAGCCCCAAACATTTTATTTTCTTTTAAGATTTTTGGATATTTCTAGTCTCTAAACACCCTCCAGTATCTGCTGAGCAATGTGACTGCCATCTGTTATGTGCTGAAGCCAGA
Organism: Nipponia nippon; assembly: GCF_047370975.1. Classification (NCBI taxonomy): domain Eukaryota; kingdom Metazoa; phylum Chordata; class Aves; order Pelecaniformes; family Threskiornithidae; genus Nipponia; species Nipponia nippon. Next base: position 70,522,051 of record NW_028262369.1, on the reverse strand, counting down.
GTATACGCTGGCACAATTTTTGCTGTAAGACAGGCTCCATCGTGCCCATTCAGTACCAGTCCTGGGGGTGCCTGAGGGGACTCGGAGCTGCAGGCTAGGAACTGGCTGAGAGGCAGCAAAGTGGAGCAGTGAACAACGAGTACCTGTGGGACTCCTGAATAGGAGGCAGTTTGGCTCCACGTAGTGTCATTTGCAGCCCCCAGTCTCCATTCTTTCGCTAATGCCCAAACAGGTACTTGGGCTTTCCTCCTGCCAGGTGTTTCTTGGCATCCGTAGTTTTCTGCAAGCTTTTCTCTGTCCTCAGGCTCCTTTAGAAACAAATAACTCTGTCCTACAAGAAAGAAGTTTGTGAGGTCTGAGGCAGAAGTGCAGCATCTATGGGAGATCAGAGCAAGTCTAATTTTTTTTAGGTTGAAATGTTGTGGGTTTACATCACTGTCCAACACTGAGAGCTATGCTGCCTTGTAAGATAGTAGGTTGTGGGTTTCGCTGCAAGAATCTTTATCCATCCTGATGCATTCAGTGGCAACTGAATAATGCTGGTTTATGAGTTCATGAGGAAGTTGATATGGCTGGGCTTCAGCAGTCTGCGCTCAAGGACAGCAATTGAGATTTGATTCTCGTGCAGTGTATGCAAAGCTCCTTGTTTACTCTCTTAATGTGCATGGGCACAGGTTAAGTTATAATCTAATTGAGAATTCATGGTGTATTCCAGGAAGTGGCGTTTTGCTTCAGCAATTTTGTTTTTCTTTAAGGTGTTGACCAGTACTTTGGAATTTAAAACTACGTATCCTGAAGAAGGCATAGAAATGTAATTTGAATGCAAACTGTATTAAGCACTCACATCCTGTATCGTAGCAGGAATTTCACCAAACAGGGGAGGTATTCATTGAACTAGGAGCAAAGCAATGTCAAGTTGAGAAGGAAATTACTATGGAAATGAGTTTTAAAAGCCTGAGGCAGATGTAGGGAGAGGCACATTGTATGGGGAATTTTCCTCACACTCTCTAGCTTATATGGCCTTTCCATTACTTCAACAGCAGCATATAAGAAATCCTTGGCTTGGAACATAGTCTCTGAATTTCAGCAGCTTTGTGCTATTGCTGTGGGCTGGCTTCCCTGTTAAGAGAAATTAAACCCAGCCTCAGCTAGGATTGGGGTATCTGCCTGTATAGGAATGGCCTTGCTTGGGGCAGGCCAGAGGTCCTTTCAGCCCAAAGTTTTGTCTCTTTGTGGTCAGTAATGGATGCTTAGGAGGGAACCAGAGAAATATGTTAATTACTTTCCTACTATATTTTCCCAATGCTTGGCAAGGAGCAGCTGAGCGGGTCTGTAGGTTTAATAGTCCTTGATTAGGTTGGTTGGTTGTTGGGGTTTTTTTCTTCCATAGCTTTGTCTTTTTTTTTTTTTTTAATCATGCATTTCAAGGATCCATATCTTGTGGCAATGAGTTCCACAGCTAACCCGCACAGTGTGGAAAAAAAAAAAACCCTCTCCCATCTGCCTGATGATAATGTATAATGTCTCCCAGCATTTTCATGTTTTAGAGAAACAGCAAATAAACTGCCTATTCATTTTCTCCATGCTCTTTATGTTTACATAGACTTAGATCATGTTTTCTGTTTAAAGATTTTTTTGAGCAATATGTAAGTGGATTTGTTGGCTTAGTTCATTGCGGAAAGATGGTGGTACAAGCAGAAAGTGGTATTTTTCAGGAACAGCAGACAGGTCCTGTAGTGTCTTCCCATAAATTCCAGAATATTCCTGAAGCAGTAGTGGATTCCTGGTGCACTCTGGAATGGATAGATTGCAATTAAAGAGTATATGGCTAGAACAGAAAATGTTAATCATCTTGGCAATAATTGATGGGAAATGATGTGTGGGAGAGGAAGATGGGTTGTTAATGTATAAATAAGCATATACGTTTACAGATTGTTGGGAGACTAATGGAACTTTGAAGAGGTCAGTCCATTCTGGTCCCTCGGACATTGAAAGGGAATAAACTGTAATCCCTCTCACTTTTTTCATTTTGTGGCTAAAAATATGAAGGGAAGAAAAAGAAAAAAATCACAATAGACTGAGAAACAGGTTTTTGTTAAACCATCTGAAAAAGTGAAAATACTTAATACAGCTCTTTCTTTAATGTACTTATTTTCATTCAAAACACTTTGTTAAAACTATTCTCATCTCTCCCAGTAATAGCAGAAATGTGAGTATCTGTTGCAGAATTGTTCACAGTCAGCTGTGTCATTGGAGTTGAAATTACATGAATGTGTACAGGTTGAAAAGCTTAAAAACTGGTTTAGACACTGAACTGGGGAAGATGATATAAAGTAAGGTTCCAGTTGGAGGCTGTCTCCAAACAAAATACTGTATCTGAATAGCCTGGAAGTTTATTACTTGGTTGTATACCTAGGCTTTGTGGCTATCCACTATAGCTTTGAGACAAAATTTATATGCCAAATCTGGGGAACACAGATTTGTTCAGAATACAAACTTTCTGTCTTCATATGTCTTCATTTGGTATGTCTGGAGAGCATGGAAGTGAGAGCTTATGAATTGGAAAGTCCCAAATTTGTGTCTCTTGCCTGTATCACATGCAGTAAAATTATTAACTCACCAGGCTCAGTTATGCAGTACTATCACTTTGTATATTGATATTAAGAATAATCTGAGGTCTGATTAAACCCCTGTCTGCTGGTATCTGTTCACTGATTTGAATGGAAGCTGGTTTGGACTCCAAATCCTGTGAATCCTGCTATCTGAGAAGAATGTTTACTCTATTTTCCTTCTGCTCAGCTAGGAAGGAATGTGTGCATGAATGTTCATTTTCCCCTTCTAGCTCCCTCTATATAATGCGGTAGATTTTTTTCAACACCTCCTCAGTAATAACTTCAGAAACACCTGCATTATTCTTAAGTACAAAAAAATTATTTTAAGAAAGATAATTTTGTTGTTTTTTTTTTATTTAACTTTAAATGCCACTGACCTGCACATTGGAGCCTGTCTATTATGCCAGGATCCCAGGTTCGGGAGAATCTGAAGAGGTACCTCTTGGACGAACAGCCTGGGCAAACCTGTCAGTCAATCTGATTATCAGATTTGTTCAGGAAATGGAGGTATGGGTGCCAAGGTGTTGCTTTGTGATCCTTCTGCAGCAATAATACATGTGGGAGGACTTCAGTGTCAGTGTCTGCCCCATATCCCTGCTGCTGCTGAGTTAACAGGCTCTAATCAATAATGCAGAAGGTGCTTATGAAGATACCTACAGGTAAGCAGCTAAGCCAGTAAGAATTCAAGAGAACTATGATCAAGGTCAGTTACTTTTTTAGTCTATTCTCATTTTAGCCACCTCCTCTGTTTTTGGCCCTCATCCCAGGCTCTGCCTCTGTGCAGTGTGTTGCCAGTGATCTGAACAAGTCACAGTACTATGCAGTGTAAGAACTGAAAATGAGTTAATGAGGTCTTGGTGCCTTATCTCAAGTACTCTGCAATGTATCATACTTGTTCCCTGATTAGAGTGAGTGTCTCTCATGTCAGTCCTGTGGCTCATGAAGGACTAACCTGGGAAGACCTGTTACTCTTCATGGGCTGCAAAGATCTGGGTTTCCTATGTCCCAGTAAGCAGGTGTGTTAAGAACTGAAAGGACATAAATGGAAAATCAAATGTTCTCGTAAAAGAGAAATAAATGAACTGTAGGAATAACAGCTCTAAACAGTAGTTATCTCCATAAACTGCAAATTCTATAAAACTATAATTGTGTCTGCCAGTTAGTCATCTTCTAGTTTGTGTAGATTCATGGAATGTATTTATTGGCAGTTCTCAAAACAGGCCACCCTGTACTTGCCCAAGTGTTTCACAGTATAGGAGGCATGTTGAAGCCTGTCTGTTTTCCTTTGCGCTACAGCCAATTACTGCATTTAATTATTCTTTTCCTACATCTCTGCATATTTCTTCTCAGCATTCAATCATTTCTTCTAGCGAGAGCCATTGTAAACAACAGGTTGATACCATGCAGTAGAAAACTTGCACTGACATCAATGGTGTTTGTTGGTTTTGAGCCTATCCAACCCTGAGAGCCCTCTTAAAATGTGCAAAACTTGACTTTAAGGTACTGGGTGCTCTCAGCTTGAGCTGGAGTGAGGCAGCATGTCAGGCCTTTGCCAACAAGTGTGCGTGCATGTGAGAATATTGGGAAGCCTAAACTTACATTAAAAAGGTAGAACTTCCAAAGACTGGTCAAAATTCCTTCATCTGCAAGCTCCTGTCTTGCACAGCTTCCCAGCCAGCTACAGCTACTGAGGCACTGCAGGAGGGCCTACCTGAACAAGGTTGTAAAGAGGCTATGGGAAAGATGGTTTGATGGGGGCACCAGAGTTTGCAGTGTCCAGGTAAAGGCAAGAGCCAGCGCAGGTACTCAGGAGGCAGGGGGGCTGTGCTAGCCAGCAAGGCCAGTCCTGTTGTTTTTTTGTTTTGGTGAAAATCCAATTCTATGTCCTTTTCAAATGGCAGGTGAGAAAGTTCCCATTTCAGTTCTCAGGCTATCTCAGGGAGTCTTGCAGCAGATTTGAGAATATAGGGCTAAGTTCACCTGACCCATTTTAAAATAAAAAGTGGTAAAAAAGAGGAGCCTTTCCACAATTTTTGTGTCTATGGACATAATACCCCAAATAGCTTGGCCTTGTGTTTTTTTGTGAGCCCAATATTATTCAAACCTAGGAATTTTATTCTACAGTTTGTACAATGCTCTGGTGCTCAGAAGGGCTTTCCGTTCTCCTTTACCCACCCAGAATCAGCAAATGTCATGTCCAACCTGTCTTCCTGTAGCGATCTGCTTTCTGCATAAAGACAAGATGGGCCCTAACCAATGGAGCCTATTGGCACTCTGCAAAGATGTGTTGAGCGTGTCACTAGACACTGGGGGACAAGAGCAGCTGTCTTCCTTGGACACCCCAAGCCTGCAGCCTTTGAGCTGTTCCCCTTGCTGCCGAATGAGAACCCTAATGCAGATCTTCCTCCTTGCTCAAAAAACAGAGAATTAAGCTCAGATTTCCTGCTCTCTGTAACGTTAAGTTTCCGTGTATAACAGACTATTCTTCACACCCTGATCAGAAGGTGAGATTTTAGGAGAATGAGTCTTTTTTCATGACGAGAAAGCTTGCAGGTTCTTCCCTGTAACAGCCCGTTGTTATGGCTGAGGACAGCAGGATGGGTTAATCGTGGCCCCATTTCCTGAAGTCTCCTGCAGTCATGATTTGTGAATGCCTGAGAATACCCCTGCTGAATTCTAATTGTTTGTGGCAGTCGGCACATGATTTCAAGTGTTTGGTCACAGCAGTGTTCGTTTTCTGCTCTTTTAATCTTTGATGGATGTTGCGCCTGGCTTCACTGATGTGGTTCACGACACAGTAGGCAGTGATTTCCTATAAGATGTTTTGTCTCGACTACAGAGGTGTGGAGTCCCTATACGATGGCCAATATTTATTAATGACATCCCAAGGTTTCTAAAGAGAAAGCTCTGCCATAGACGATTAGAACTTAATCTATTCCAAAATGTCAGATGCAGTTAAGCAAGAGCTATCTCGATTGCACTGAGAACTTCCCTCATTAGTTCAGACTCTGATTAGAAGACTGATTAAAGGCTTTCCCTTTGTAAAGGTTCACTCTTTATCACTGCAGATACCGTTACTATGTAGGACGTGATAGAGCTAGCTTAAGGCTCACGCAAATGCTAGAACTGAAAGGTACTTGTGTGTATGTGTGCTCATGGTCATTCGTGCCCATACAGTGCACATGCATGTTTTTTAAAATGCCCTTAATTAGTAACATGAAAAATGTTCGTTTCTGAATATGAATAGGGTTTAATTTTGTTGCACCTTTCAGATTATTCAGCTGGTGTTATTAGTATGCACTTGTATAAAAGGTCAAATTTTCATATCATATGTAAAGCTGTAGGATTAAGATTTTAACAGCAATTTGGGGGTTGCTGGGATACAAAGTATTTTGTGCGGGAATACTTGGTATCTGAGATCATTACGACTAGCCAAATTGCTTCCTGTGATTTAAACATTGCTCTTGCTGTTCCCTCTAAGGTACACGATTGTGATAGTGCTGAAATAGTCTAGGTTCCTCCTAATATTTTACCTACAAATAGCATTAAGCTTTGGTATATGCCTTTAAATTTCTCATGATGTTCAGTGAAGATTGCAATTTCATATATAAGCTCTTAGAAGAAAGGCTTGTTGATTCATTATGTGTTTGCATAGTGCTTAGCACAATAGGAATGAGGTCTTTGGATATTTCTGGAGCCTAGATAATAAGCTGGCATTAGCAAGAAAAAAAACCAAAACATCCATGAGGCAACTGTCAAAGCTTCCAAATGATTTTGCAAGATGTAGTTCCTAAAAAATGGGAGCTTTCAACTTTTGTTCTTGAGTATTTTGTAGTTAACTGCCTTGTGCATGAATCATTTTACAAAACACCTTGTAGACTAATGAGAAATAAACCAGAAAATAAAGACAGCTTTAAGAAATTCTATGGAAGTCAGTGCTCTCATAAGAGGGATTTGATTGGTGTTTCCAGTCTGGTCAGATTAATAACAACTGAACCTTGCTTCCAGTTGATGGCTTTGGTATGCATGTTTGTATGTGAAAGAGAGAACATAATATTAAATGGTCATATTGGTCCAGTTAGCACTGAACAGATAGTTTGTTTAATTATTGACAAACTTTAGCAGGGAGACCATGCTCTGGAGGGCAGTAAGCATTAATATACTGCTTCTGAAGTTAGCTTGTACACCTCGGGGGAGTGGTGACCCTTTATGTGCCAAAGTCAATCTCAGCCTTGTTCAACAATTAAAAAAAAAAAAGTAAATTTAGCTGTTTCATTGCAAATACCATGTCGGATGTACCTTGTCTTGTAGCTGACAGGTTAGAAATCTTCATTTTGCTTTTTCATGAGTGTCCCTTGCATAAGTAACTGAAGTTGCCCTTTAGGCTTATAGATTTGATGAATTCTGGAAAACCTTTTGGCCTGATCCTTTTTGGGGCAGGGTTACCAGGGCTGCCAAAGATGGTAGCAGGGATTCTTCTGGTGAGCTGTCACAGTAACAGCATGTCATAGGATTAAGACAAAAACAGATCGTACTACTGCAGTTGTCTGATGGCTAACTTCTAATTAGCTTTGCCAGATTTATCACAGACTTGCTGTTAGCTGTCAGATCTCCTGCACAAGTGATGCAGTTGTTTGTCAAAGGCTCTGGTTTCTTTATATTTCAGTGGTAGTGACTATTTAGTTAAACCCAAGTTTTCTGAGTCCCAGGCCAGTGTTTTTATGCCCTGCTCTGTGTGACTTTCAATAAATCAGTTAACTTCAGCTAACGTATAAAAGAGGAAGAAAAATTCTCAGTCCTCCACCCATACAGCCCTACACACACACACACGCACGCACGCACGCACTCACAGTTTGTGAATGCTATGTACCATTTTCCTCTTCCAGAATCTTGAGACTGTATTTACTTTTCTTGAATGAAACAGAATAAATAATAGTGTGGACAGACAGCTGACCAAAGAAAGGAAAGCCTTAAGGCCTGCAGCCACAGGTTGTTAAGATGCTGTGCCACAGACTTGAGGGGAAATAGTTGTGTTGTAATTTATTTCCCAATTAAAAGTTGAATTCCTCCTTCCAATGCTGTTTTTCAGGAAACATCTACTCTGTGCAGCCAGAGTTTTTTTTTCTGAACACCTGCAGCTGTTGATGACTGTAGCTGGGCTTGAGCGCGTTTCTGAGCATCAAATCTGGCAGTCTCAGTCTGGTGGTAGGTGTGTCAGCTGCATCCTGCAAAGCTTTTGCTAATGGCAGACTCTGCAAGGCAGTATCTCTGCTTTTTCCTCCATGCCCTCCCAGACCCTCAGGGTGCGCTTCCAAAATGTATTTGGCAAGCTTCAACCCACGCCTCATTTAAATCTTAAGACGAACCTACCGCAATATTGTCTCCAGAAAGTAAGTGCAGAGATGCTCTAACAAACAAGGGAATGTTGACACTATCAAATCACTGTGAAACAGACCCTTGGCTCTACTCTGCTGCTTTTACCTTAATGCAGGAATAAGAAATTACAGGACTAGTTAAATTCGTCCCTTTAACCTGTCTCCAAGGTTGGTTGATTCCTAAGGGATACCTTCAGTGTTTGGAAATCCCTGAGTGAAGTGCTATAAAGTCAAGATAGAAGCTCCCTAGTCTCCTCCCCAAAGAATAAGGGATTTAGAGACATTAAGACATTGCCAAAATCCTCAGCTGCCCTAGCTCTCTTGAGACTGCTAGGCAGCAGCAAAGTAAGTTGTGCTGGGAATGATTAAGCCACTTAATTCCAGGATCAAGGAACTACAAAGGTGGCATCAACTCATATTTGTGCATGACCCTTTCTGTCACATGAGAAACTGGGTGCAGCTCCCCGGTACTTATAAGCTATATAATCTCCATCAACCCATGTCAGTGCCCTCACTCTGGTCTGTACCTAGTTCATGAAGTAGAGTGCAGATGAAGAGAAAAGATTTTGTCTTTGTTATCTCCTGTAGGCACTGTTGGCGCAACATAGCCTGATGTCAAATTTTCAGGTCTCTGACACTTAGCGTGGAGACAGAGTCATAGGAAAGCAAAATTAACAACTACTAGGAAATGGTTGGGAGAAAAACCAACCTGTGGTTGATTTTTAAATTGTTTGGTCAGCTCTGATTTGTCTTCCAATGTGAAAGAAAGCAGTATTAAGCATTTGTCAGAGTATGAAAATATATGATGCTGGATGAGGGTCCTTGCTACCTGATGTTCATCTTAACTTACTAATATCCTATGTCATCAGGAAAGTGGCATAGCATGGGCTTGCTTAATTTGAGAAGTTACTGTCGTAGACATCTGTGAACGTATCGCTGGGTGTATATATAGCACAGATCAAGATGTAGGATGTTGGGGAAGAAAAAAATTCTTGCCACAAGTTTGGGATGAACTCATTACATCACTAATGGTGGAGCCAAGAATGAGTTAAGCAAAGTCTTCCCAGACAAATGTCGGTAGCAGATCTACAATATCTTGCACCATCAGAGATTGCCGGATAAGTCTCATCCTCTTAAAAAGCCTCATTGTGCTTTTTACCTTTTTTTTTTGAAGTAAAGTTGCTGCACTGCAGAAAAAAATCATGTCATTGGCATCGGTGTAGCTTATTAGTTTTAATAGCAATGAGTTATGCAGAATACAAAATGCTATTATGTAATTGCTTTGAATATTATACCATGACTTGAGAAATATGGGAGCCAGTGTGATGAGTATCATGTGGGATGGCTGACACTTTCCTTTCCAATCCAAGGGAAAAAAAAAAAACTTGGCTAGTTAGCATGAAAAATTTTTCCACTTGAATAGAAGTAGAGAAGGTTTGTTCCTTGTCAGGGTTCATAGACACGAAATCCACACATGAACTGGCTCCGTTGATGCTGATGGCAAAACTCCAGCAGACTTTACAAGAACCAAAATCTGGCTCCATGTGGGCTTCAAAGAAAGCAACTCTCCATACGGCAATGTGTTTGAGAAATAACTCACCCTTTATGGAGGCACAGAGGCCATATTGGCACCATTTAAAACCTCAGAACAGGTACAAATTTAATCATGACAAATGAACTATAGCTGATAACTTTCAAAGGAAAGAGAGTAGCGTTATAGGGAAGAGGGTGCTAAAGAATATGTTTGAATATCAGGTTAATTTTATTAGCAGCTTATTAACATCAGTGAACAGCAGTAGTCTTTTTGAGGTTTTGTGGAGTCACTGTGTAGTTAACATCTAGAGGAACAGAGCCCAGGGCCTTGTGTAATCTGTCGGTTCTTACCTGCTTTCCTCCATATGCCAAGATGTCTCTTGTCAAGACTTGGAGGGTGTGCAACTCCATCTGTACTTTTCTTCTACACCTGTGGCCCTGCAGGCCCATTCTCCTACCTCCCTTTTTCCACAAAGGCTCAGCTAGATTCTCAGCGTACAGAACCAGCGCACCCATTCTTGTACTGTAGGTTTTTGGAAGAGACAGACCCGAGCAGTCCTTTGTGATGTGCTGTGCATTTGAAGTCTTGCTAAAATGAGAGTAACTTTCATGAGACTTCCAGTTAAAATAATCCTAAAACAGAGAAGGAAAAAGTAGGGTAGACATCAGACAGGAAAAACCAAAAAAAAAAAACAACCAACCCAAACCTTTAATCAATTTGGAGTTTGTCAATTTGTGGCTTACTAACTACACAGGAAATTATTCTTTCCTTACGTGCTTTCACCATTGTGGCTTTATCTGCTGTCATCAGCAAATCTATCAAATGAAGCTCTGTTGTCTGTACCTAAGAATTACTGTACAGCACAGCTAGGACCTGAGCCGCGATGTTCTCCAATAGACCACCTACAGCAGGAAGTACTGAAAAGCCAGAGTTCAGGCTGTGAATTAATCATCAAGATTTTGCCTGCTTTTAATCTGGCAACGCACTACGTGACTTCAGTGGGGACTTCCATTGCTGCCTTCTCAATTGTCTGGACCTAATCCATAAAACCCTCTTGCAAGTCCTGCCCTAGTCAAAGATACAGTAAGCACTTGCTTAGGGCAGCAGATGCATTGGGCAGTGACTGTGAGCATGCAGCATACTTTGCCTAAGACCAGAGCCATGTAAAGCCAGGCTGCTGCTGCCGCCACTGGGGTGGAGTCTCGTTTGACAGTGGCAGTTGTGGCTTTTATCCCTCCTTTTATCCTAGTGACAGCAGGAGCAGCAAGCCTATGTCTGCAGAGCTTTCTCTTCCCAGCTCTGCCCTTTCCCGATGCATCTCCCCTTCCTGCAGCCACAGCAGCCCTTCAGCCCTGGGAGCAATCGGTTTTGCCCGCAGTGCAGAGGAGCACTGGTGGAACAGTTCTGGGCCCAGGCTTCTGCATTTATGGATTTACAAAGGATGACCGTTTAGAAGTGCTTCAGGGGTACTTCACAGTTTTTACCTGGGGTCCAGTGTGTCTGATAGGCTATGGAATACAAAAATTGAAACAAATGTGCTTTTAGGATACTTCTGACTGGATCTGAGAAGTGCCCTAACTACAGGAAGTACTGCAGGGGCAGTACTGAACATACAAAACACAAGTGTTCTACATACAAGCAGCGTCTGTCATGCATAGTATATTGCTGTGCAAAAAACACGACAAAGATGTCTGTTGATAAGCCTGCATGCTAGAGCCATATTCAGATCAGTATTCAATGTGGCTTGTATCACACCGGTTCCTTGACACCGTGGGTCACGGACCGGAGTACTTGTGTTGGTTTGTTGCTCTCATCCATGACTACTATTACAGCGAAACATTTTTATTTTTCTTAATTGAGAAATTAATGGATTTGAAATGTAATAGTTCAGGGATCAAATGTCTTGGGAATAAAAAGCAACTGTAGCTTGTTATTGGTTTCAGTTTAAAATGTTTTTCTCTTTGCCTTTTCTCCTTGTATAATTGATCTCTGTTGAAATGGGGGTGTACTGTGAACAGAAACATGGCCTTGGCCTCAGGTGGGACAGGTAGTTGCTATACTATAGAGATAGCAACTGTGTTACTGTACCACTCGAATTGGTCCACAGCTCTCTTATGCTGGCCCCTCCTAGCTCAAGAAATTTTTCTCTTCCTCACACGAGCCCTTAAGTCATCAGCAGCAGAGAGGAGATTAATTACACAATGAAGAGGAAGTTGCTGTAAAACGGTCTTAATATGGGGACTCTTTAAAAAAACTGGGGTTTCCCTCAGAAACTCTAGCATGCTTTGTTGTAGGAAAGGCAACAACAGACATGCATGTCAAACAGATTATGCTCTCTTAGCTGGGAGAGTCCATCTCAGCCTGAGATACATGCCTGTGCACTTAGAGGTTAGAGGAATGGCTGCCCTAGAGAGGGTATAGATAAGACAGAGGCTTTGAGGCTGTTGTCAGTTGGCGTGCCTTGAATGAGGTGGGTGAGAAGGGCTCTGATAGATCGGTTTTCTTGGGCCACTGGGAAAAAGCTGTAATACAGGTATACAGTATTTCTCTAGGGAAACTCCCTGGTTTCTTGAATGCAACTAATAAGGCAGGGGTTTCCAAATTATTCTCATAATTGGGGTAGTTACTTACTTTGATGTAAAGTTAGGGTGTCATATTCTGGCTCCCAATGACCAAAAGTTACATTTTAGAATAACTGTTCTGTTAGCAATGTTTAACAGGATGAACAGTCATGATTCTTATGGGAGGTACGGCAGAGGTTCAAAATCCACCTCAAGGTAGGATGAAAAATACACAAAGCTGATGCTTTCTTCCTAGCCCCTCTGACTCTAGTAGAACTGCAGTGCTGAAGCAGGGAGGAAAGTTTGGGGTAAATTTTGATCTACATCCTGCAGGCTTTAGTTTTTCTGTTGTGTAATTGGATTGAAATATGATCCTTTCAGAAATAATTCTGAAGATCCGCTGAATCAGGTTAGGGCCACTGTGCAGAGTGCTGTTGGTGTGAACTCACAGGAAAAAGCTCTGTCTTGGGCTGTGGCTCTAATGTATTCACTTTTCATGGCAACACTGCAGTGCATCATACAAATGAGTCTGTTCTTTTAGCTGCTGTGAAACTCTGATGGAATGTGCTATTCAAACAAAGTATTATTTTAAATCAGTGTAACAGATGTAGGCTTTAAAAAAACACATACAAATCCAGAACTAACAGTTTTACCAATTCATCTGACGTTTAACAACACAGACACAATGATTTTTCCCTTCAGAAATCTATTTTTCTTTGTGCGTTTTGGCTTCCCAAACAATAATTTTGTTAAGATTTTCCAGTTTTAGCTACAGCAGACATGTATATCTCTTATTATTTTATGCCATTGGTGGTTATTGCATTTTGATTTTCATTGCAAAGAAGATACTGTAAAATAATTTGTCATTAAAAAGATTATTTCAACATTAGTTAACATTCTGAAATGGAAAATATTTAATCCCTGAGAGCTCTGTGGAGAATTTTCTAACAGCAACTCACCTCTGGTTCATAATTTGCTTCCAGTTTCTCATGGTCTTTTTTCAGCACCTGCCCAATGCCACAGCTTAGCAGGGAAAGATTAGGCGTTGAACCCCAAGAACATCAGCAAGCTCACGTCTTGCCCCTAGAACTGCAAACTTACTATCAATCAGAGTGCTCAGCCAGATTCTTTGTTCAGAAGTGCACTAATTCATAACTCTGTGCCTTGCTAACATGCAAGTCCAAATAGCACAAAAGCCAGACTAGCGTCCTGGGTTTTTGAAAAGTGTGAGGGAGATCTGGTACAGCTCGTTACTTTTGTTCCTCCTGTCTGTCCTGTGCACTTGTTCTCTCTGTTATGGTTGCTTTGCAACATCCTAGGATCTGTGAACCACTACCATCACCCTCCTCATTGTGATCAGGGGTTGTTTCTCTGTTGCTATGGTGGCAAACAGAAATTAGGATCCTTACATCAGCTGGGGAGAGCACAAGTAAGCACAGAAATACTTCAGGGGCCAGGTTCAGATTTAAAGGATGGACTGCCCTGCAGTAAATACCCCAAGGTGACAGAAGAACATTATTCTTCCCAAGCTGCTTTATTGTATTTTCTTTATGGCACCCTCCAAATTCCATTATTAGCTGAGAATGGAGAAAAACAGTAGTATTAGAGCTGAAAGAGATCAGTTTTAGCGATTGTTTTGTAGAACACTCATCCTCTATGGGTTTGTGTAGGTCTTTATGTAATCTGAATGGCCTTTTCTCTGGTTCTTCCACTGTTTTCTTGCAGAAACTTAGGGTAGGAACATGTTAGGTAATTCCTAACCGTTCCTAGGTAAATGCGGAGGAAGATTAAGAGTCTCAACCTCTCAGTTGTGTTCCTGACGCCCGTGATGGAGTTCCTGTTCTTTAGCCCCCACACCAGCACTGGGATGGCAGGACCTATTCAGATATTGACTTCCTCCAGTGCTCAGGTATGCAATTCTTTGCCCTTTTCATACTTCATTCAAAGGTACAGGTTTCTCTTTCTTTAATTTTCTCACTAAGCTTTTCAACTTGCTTTAAGAATTTTTAGTAGGAACAAGAGGGGCAGGGAGCTGTTGTTCAGTGCAAGCATGCTCTCCTTTCACAAGTGGGATGTGAACATACTGTGAGCACTTCTGCCTGGTCTTGAAACCAGGACAGTCTGTCAAATTGCGCTTCAGCATCATCTTGTGGAAGTGCCCCCTGCTGCCATGTACAAAGACTTACAGCATATTACAACACTACAACTTTTAACTTTATTTTATGCAGTGTCTTTCACTCTACGTGTGCTGAAAGTGCTTTACAATATACAAACAGCAATAGAAAATGTACAAAACAAATATGTCTTCAAACAGAGGAGCTGCTTTCTTCAGTTGGCAAAAATGACACTTTCCATAACAGAACAGCAATAGAAATGAGCCTGTACTGGCAGAGCCATTCTAAATTCTCCTCAGCTTAGGATAATTTTCTTCCAAGCATGATTGTTCTTCATGACTTTATAATGAATTGAACCAAACATAAATTAAGAAAATAGAGATTTAAGTGAGAATGTCAATCTAAGTTTACTTCCAAAGCCTGTCATTGATTCTCTGCTTTGCATTTCTTTAGCAATTCTTCTCCAACACTGTGCCATGTAGATTTTAAGCAGTGCTTAATTACATTTCATTAATGTTGTGGGAAGGGGCTGTATTGGCAGTTGCTTTTTATGATTGGCTGTTTTATTGGTGAGTACTGTTAGTTTATATCTTAGAAGAATATATATTTTACAACTAAAAATCCAGCATTGAGTGCTACATCAGAGCTGTTTTTAATGCCATTAAAATAAATGTGTGTAAATTCAGAATAATGTAATATTGAAAAAAACTCTCCAAATCTGTAGGTATGGAACAGCTATGGAAAACATGCATTTTCATGATTGAGTATCAGAGTGTATGTCATTGAGACAGTGATTATAATGAGAGGTTTGCTTGGGAAGAAATAATGAGTTAACTCAAAGTAGGACCAGATGCTGATCTGAATGTAGGTGGGCTTGAGAGCAAAGGAGGAAACAATTTGAGCAAGGAAAACAGGAGCAGGGTCTGAGGAAGGAAATGGAAAATCTTATTGCCAGTGCCAAGGAGAGGAAGAGGTCATGGGGAGCTCCAGGGAGGCTGGGCGTGAAGGGAGGACTGAGGGATGAGTGGGGACAAAGCTGAAGAGGACGTGGGCTGCAGGGGAGAGTGAGGATGGGCTTGTTGCGGAGGTTGGTCAGAGGGCTGGGCAGGGGGCTCTGGCCTGGGTATGGAGCCTGAGGACTGGGCACAAGGACTCTGTGCCATGTTTGGTGATAGAGTACAGTTGTTCAGGGCAGCAGTCAGGAAGATCTCATTTCTTTTCCCACTGTCTTCTGCTTCACGAGTTGTGCATCTTCCACTTGCTGCAACAAAGGATGTATCAGAGTCCTACAGGACACTGCCACTTTTGTCCTGGAGCAGGTGTAATCTTTTATACCGAGGCTTGGATCCTTGGTGCCAGGAGAACATGCAGTTATGTCAACTGAGAGTTATATCTTGATGCATACGGGAAGCGGGGAAATACATTTTGGAAACACCGTAATTACATCTTGCACTTCATGTTTCTTGAAGGCACCAGTTTGTAAATTCAATTAAGTTCCTCTAACATAGCAGCACGAGTGTGTGTATAAGTGTAAGGGATACATATGTTTTGGGGTGATTATCTTTGGTGCGGAGCTGAGCAACACATTGTGGCAGGGGGACAGCAATAGCCAGTGTTAAATATCACTCTCCAGCATGGTAACTTCAGTACATCTGCACCTCTTTGTAGTGCAGAGGCTGGATTGTTAGCCTCTAACAATACCATCTTGCATTGCAGTTCTGCTTGCTCTTGCAAACTGAGCGGGATCGCGTCTGCGCGGGATCTTTGACGGGAGCTCTGCAGAGGTCACTGACATGCCACGGAACCATGTTTGTTCAGTAAGTGACACTTTCATCCTGATGTCGCACTAAGCCAGCACACCAGAATGGCTTCCTTTGCCACTGTGCAGTATCTAGCTGTGTGTATGTATGTTTTAGGCTCAAAATACAAAGTGCAGACACTGACTGTTTTTGATTGTTAGAGATTTTGTATGGAACGGGTTAGAAAACCGGGCTGCTAGCCCTCATACGTTGCCAAAGTTGTGTTTAGATAACTCTGCTCTGCCTGTAGAAATCTCTTCCAGTTCTTCATTTATTCACTGCTAACCTACGCTGAGCTGTAGTGTTGTTTTTCCCTGTTTTATGAGGGTTACGAAAGAACTTTTGTAAAGAGGCGGTTGTGTCCTGCCTGAGACGGGGGCTCTGCAGTGGGAACAACTGCAGTAAGCCTGGCATGCGTATCTGCAGATAAAACCCAGAAGTTAAATTGTAAGCAGGCAGGCGGCCCCTCTTCACGGTAACACAGTAACTAATGCAGGGTCTTGGGGCCAAGCCCACAGCAGGCCCGTGGACCCTCAAGTAAATCACTGCAGAATCCAGGGAGACAGAAATGCTCTGTACGAGCGCGTGGTGCACTTTTCAGCATCGTAGTACCCATATATGTGCGTGTGTTTTCCCAGTCCTCAGCTATGCAATACAGCCGTGGAATAGCTGCTAGCTGGGACTCCGAGGGTCTCTGGGGGGATGAACGATAAGTGTCATCTTAACAGTGAGACGCTGTGCTTGTTTGGATTGCCAGTGGACACCCGGGAGTCCAATTCTCAGTCATCACCAAGCTGGGCAGGAATTGGCACGGGAGTTGCGTGAAGATTTTAAATCAGCTTTGCACTATACCCATGCTTGCCAATCCCCTAGAATAAATTTGAGGGGCCCAAGGTTTATTGTCCCTTATGTTCAGATTGTTAGGACTCACACTGGGACTTTATGGCCACTTAAGCATTATAATGGTATTGCTATGTCCTTTCCCCCTAGGCCTTTTGCACTGTGGGAGAGGCATAAAAAGGCAGTAGTACACTGGACCCCAACTCAGAGCTCACTAGACGGCTGGCATTACCACAGGATATAAAAAGGCTGAAATGGAGACTGACAGGGGGAGTTCAGTATAATACTGCCAGCAACATGTTACTTGCTCAATACAGTTACTGACTCTGTGGGATCAAAGCAGTTACTCAGCCAGCACTGGCTACATGGGAACGGAGGGGCTTTCACTCAGGCTACAGAGTGGGAACAGCTTTTCGTACTTGGGAACCTGTGCTGGATTTGAACTGGAAGCCCAAAGATGAAAATGGTTGGGACTAGTCATTGTCCTGCAAGAACTACCCAGGCTTCCACATGTTACTGCTTCAAAACGGAGCAGGCAGGCTCTTGTGTTCAAAAAAAAATTTTGGTTACAGCCCCTTGTTATTTTAATTTTAGTTCTTATGAATTGACATATGGCAGGCATGATTTTTAATTAGAGCTTTAGCTGCGTTTTACTGGTAGGGTTGCAGAGCACTGTGGAATTTACATTAGGAAAAAAATGCTCTGTCGGTAGAGTACAAGGCTGTTTAGTAATCAGAGTGGAAAGTTAACTTTGAAACAAATTGGCAACTGATCAGATAAAATTCAAATCGGTAACATTTGTGTTGGAAACCAGCTCAGATCTGGGAAAAATGGAATCTAAGCTATTCTGTTCCTCTTGCAGAGGAACTGACTGGCGAACACACTGTGCACATCAAACTTCATGTGTAACACCCCCTACAAAAACAAAATTAATACTTTTATAGGGTTATCTGAGCACTTATCTGATTCCTTTTCACATTAGTGTAAAACTAAGCATTACTTTGAAGAGAAGTGTCCTTACATAGTTCACAAAACAAACAAACCTCCTTTGCCAGTCAGAACTAAAGGTCAAAAGTTTCCCCCCTTTGTTTTTCTTTTGGATCAACAGGGTGTAATAGAGAGATATCAGGAGGTGTTTTGCTCCTCTGCGTTTGTAACAGATTCCCATCTTCCTGGTTCATTGTGTGAACTCTTTCGGGTACTCAAAGAGTTAATGGCGTGTTCAGGCCTCAACCAGCAAATGCATTTAAAGCTCAGTCCAGCACTCACATGGTTTGTATTCTTGCACTGCTGGAGTGGTGTGTTCATGGCATCTGGTTCCCTGGCAACAGCTTTCATTGGCTCAATCAAAGCCTTTTCTTCTTAAGAAAGCTCCCACTGTGACACCCTACCACCACCACTAATCACCATCTTAACCGAGTGTTTAAGATGCAGCTGGTATGAAAAATAGCGCTTGTGCATGTGAGAAGATTAAGAGGCTACCTTGCATAGTACACCTGCCCTGGAGAGTGCTCTCACACTTGGTGTTGGGCATACTGGAGGCTGTCTGCTTTCCTACTGGAAGAGATGAGGCATCAGTACGTGAAGAGTCTGCTTAGAAATAATCTTTTGTTAGGCAGAAATCCATAAACCTTTGTGTCTTGTGAATAGTCATTTCCTCTTTGCAGCTGAGATGGCGTTTGGGCCTCTGTGCTATTGACAAGGGGCAGAAGTGGGATGTGGGGGGTGTACAATAAAATCCATATTGTTGAAGCTGTCTCCCCTGACAAGGAGGAAGCAGGAAGAAGTCTCCCAATATGTGAACAGGAGAACAATGGGAGCAAAGAATTCACGTTAAGCCTCCTCAAGAGTTACATATGTTGGATTTCTGGAGATTCAGAGTTTGCATAGAAGTTGAGAAAGCCTCTAGCAATCATGGCTGTCTGTGTCTGGCAGAATTTGGGGCACAGAGTGATCAGCAAGCTTGGGCATTAGCACACCATGCATCATGCTTCTGCTGTTAGAAATGTTGTCCTTTTGAATTACTGAAGCTCTCATTGACTTGGTAGCTGACAGAAATTCTTCCCTTATTTTCCTAGTCTTGGAGATTACCTTGGAGGATGCTGTGTAACTGTCAGAGACCATTGCACTCCACAGGAATGATGCAGCTAGAGCAGAGATGTAGGTGAGGGTAAGCACAAGGAGACACGCTGTGTGCACTGTAATCTGTGCTACAGCGGTTATTTGTTTAACAGGCAAAGCACACAGGCCAGACAACCCCCTCCTTTGCTTATCTCTGTGTTGTTGGGCAGGAGAGCGAATGTGGATTTAAGAATGTGGGCTGGAGAGCATGTAACACCTTCAGCAGTATGGCTTTAGCCATGAAATACCCTGCCAGAGAATATCAGACTGAATTTGTGCCTGCTTGGTTAGGTTTTAAGGTAAATTGTAGTCTCCTGATAGAGCTCTTGACTGGGCTCATCCCTTGTTTTAAAACAGTAAGTGAAGACATCCCTTTGAAGCTGGGGAGAGGGGAGAAGGAAACCTTGTTTTGTGAGGCGCTATGCTGTATTTGGCATAGAGAGACTGAGGCATATGTGCCTGAGAAAGAAGCCAGGGAGGGCAGTCTTGTGGTTAAGCTACTATATTGAGACTTGGAATGTGGGTGTAGCTTCCCCCTCTGTGTGGCCTTGGGAAGGTTTGGACATAGGCAAAATAGGCAATTACCAAGGGCAGCCAAACCAGAAGTGAAGCTGTGGTGACTCCTTTGGCTGTGGCAGAGCCCAGGGCAGCTGCCTTGGTAGCTGCTGCTGCTGCCAGGGCAGAGCAGAGCCAGCAGGGTAGCGCCTGGCTGCCATTGCCCTCTCATCTTTTCAGGGGCAGATGGAGCAGCAAGTGCAACTTGGCAAGGCTCAGCCGCCAGCTCTCCTTCCCCCCTCTGCCCTAGCCTTTTCCGGTGGCTGAAATGCCCTGAGGTAACATAACAGTGTGAGAGCAGAGCTACAGCGATTTGATCAAAGGAGGACACGCTGAAGCCCATAGTCAGTCTCCAACGCTGGCTAATAAAAGATGCCAGGGAAGAGCAATAATAGCAGGGCAAATCTAGGGTGAGTCTTCTCCAAAATTCACGCCGCACCTCTAGCAATGAGTGAGCCAGCACTGGGTCTTTGTATTAATAGACTTTCTGAGATTGTTTTCAGTGATTGTTTCTACGTGTTTTGTGAGCCCAGCACTAGGCTGGCTCTAGCCCCTTATGCTACAACAGCAAAACTTCAGTTTTGCCCACACAGAGGAGAAGCCCGAAGCTTGTTCTGTCTTGACTTCCAAGTGTCTAACTCACCCTTTCAGTCCAGCTGCAGGGTCTTTGCTTAGGGTGCAGCCTTTGATCCCTGTGTCAACACTGCTGCAGCCAGGAGCATCCTGACTCCCCCAGATACCACAGTCATACAGGCATGGGACTGGAATGCGGTAACATCATACAGGCACAGCTATGGGACCAACAGGGTACAAGGACTGCACAACTTGCAAAGTGGGAATAATTCTCCCTTCATTCAGAAGGCTTTTACAAAGATAAATCCTTAATATATGAGAGATACTTAGTAGCTGCATGGTCAAGAGCCACGCTGAAAAGCCTATGTATGTTTTTAAACACAAGACATATTTTAAAGGAAGAAATTCAAAAGCTGAAATTAGAAATGACAGCAGCAAAGAATGGCATTCTGAATATGGTAGGTCTGTTTTCTTCAGTCACTTGTAACTGTGAATTACATTTATTTAAGCTTATTAACACCCAGTCAGTGAAAAAGGAGCCCGTGGCAGGTACTAGAATGGTAAAAACAACCTGTTTTGAATACTAAATGTCTGATTTGGTATATTTGCTTTAGAGGCTGAGTATGGGGGGTGTTGTTGCTTCCCCCTTCCCGGAATGTTTCAAAAGACCAGAGAAGTGCACGTGCATGCATGTGTGTGAGGAGCTATACTTTCTCTGCTGTGCTGACAATCTTGACCTTTTGACTGCTACATGGGCCTCAAAGCAGGCAATGAAAATGTGACTTCAGCGAGGTAATTGGTAGATGTCACTGCTCCAGTGAAAATCAGGTTTGCTTTGGTTTACATATGATTTCAGAAAACATTCTTTATTTGCACGCTGGTTTACCATGAACTCTGGAACAAAGGAGTTTTGGAAATCACCTGTGGATATAAAGGGACAGGGAACTTCCACTGCTTAGGGTTTTTCACAAGCTTCCACTGGCCATGCAGACGGATAGCTGAAAATATGTAAACTTGGCAAAGCGCAGAAAGAATGAGACCAGTATGCCTTCACATAACTGAGCAGGTACCTCTGAAGAAATCTGAGGCCTTTCCTTTCACATAGCAAGACATGCATTTAAATAAGATAAAAGGTTCTTGATTTGCGGATTGAAGGTATTCAAGCATGCAGAATGCACTCTTGCTATATAGATGATGATTGAAAGGTGGAGATTATTTTGTTCCTTAATTCATTATTGTTCCTTAATTCATTCATAAAATGACTTTTACTGTAGAGTTTGTTATTTAATTTCCTACTTTTTAGATTATCAAAGTGCTTGCAAGAAGCCAGTGTAACCTTTACTCTGCCCCTTCTAATCGTAGTCTGTACACATGTGCCTCTAATTATGTGATCACAGTGTCTAGTGGATAAGCAGCACAACTTTTTTCTTTCCAAAAAAGATCAGAGGGTAAGCGTGAGGCACACACACAACTGCAAACCTTTGAGAAAGGATGTAAATGCTGGCCCTCTGCACAGGACTGAATTTCACCCTAAGTAAACCTAGAGCAGGGTCATATAATATATTGGTCTGGAGTCACGGTAGTAGATTTATGTTATGTCAGTGAATGGGGCTATGTCTCTGGCACTGCTGCCTAACCTCTAGCAGCAGTTCTGTGGTGTGAATAAAGGCCAGAGGCCTGTTGTAAAAATGAT
Organism: Nipponia nippon; assembly: GCF_047370975.1. Taxonomy (NCBI): domain Eukaryota; kingdom Metazoa; phylum Chordata; class Aves; order Pelecaniformes; family Threskiornithidae; genus Nipponia; species Nipponia nippon. The sequence continues at coordinate 70,500,274 of NW_028262369.1, read as the reverse complement.
GATTTAGGTGGTTGATTGGGACTCCAGAGATCTGGTCGCTTTTCCTGCCTCTTTTCTACTTTTCTTCAGAAAGTAGCTCAGTCTTACTCTCTAAATTAGGGATAATATTTCCTCACCTCACAGGGACGTTTTGGGAATAAATGTGTTAACTAGTGCAAAGCATTCAGGGCTCGGGGGCTGAAGAGCAAAGAAAAAACAGCATAGAATGGAAAAGTATCATTGTTCATGCAGTGTTGCGACAGTTTGTAGTAGATGAAGCCGGAGCCTCACGCTGAAGAGCTGAGATTAAAAAGAATATTGAAGAGCTGCTTTGTATGCGGAGCACTGTCGGTCCTGTGCCTGGAGTGAAGCAGGGACTCTTGCCAAAAAAATGAATGTGGGGGCAGTACCTGGTCAGAGGCTGAAACAGTATATTATACCATACAACCCGGAGGCAGAAGGAAGGTTACATTAGGTAACCTTTGCTTTGCTCTTTCGTGATATTTGAGAGCTTTGCTTTTCAGTCTTTGATTGTTTTGTTTTAAACAACATAGTTTTTAGCATGGAACTGATGATATAGATCTCACAGTGCACCTGGAGCTTTACAGGAAAGTGTGCAGATAAGGTCTCAGCCCCTTAGATCGTACAAACTGAGGCCTTTTTCTTCTCTCACGGACCTCGTTAGATTAAGTAATGTAAGGAATTCTGGTTTTTCAGCATTGGCTTAGGCAGAAATCTGCAATATGCTTCCATGGAGTTTCAAACTGTAGAAATGTTTTTTTGGATTTTGTTTGGGTTTTGGGGTTGTTTTTTTTTTTTTGTTTCTTTGCATGCCTTAGTCCTGTACCTCCTTTTACCCAGCAGGAATTAATATGACCTTTTTACTGACTGGCACCCAACAAATTAGCAATCAGCAGAAACAGGAGTTACCAGCCCTACTTTTAAAACTGCTAGCATGTGTCTTTCTGGGCTCAGTGACATTTCTACACTGTATCCTGATAGTGAAGCAAAATCAATTTCCTCCCGTCCTTGGGCAAAGATTGGTGAATTAAATTTAGTTATAGAAAAAAAATACTTCTTTTTAAGAAAGATTTTTTTAATTATTATTATTATCTAAAACCTCTTCCCTTTTAGACACTCTTTGGGTGTCTGAATTTTTTTTTTTTTTAGAACATTTCCTTTCCAGAATATCCAGCCTGCTGGAAAGAAAACGTATTTCAGTCCCACCAATATTATTTATGAGCACGTGATCAGCTTTGCATAGGAATACTTAATAAGCCTTCTAGCACTCAAGAATTGCCAAGCCCTGCCTCGATGCTTGGCAATGTACAGACAAGCCAGGAGAAGCGATAGGGCTGAAGTGGGCTAGACTGCAGATGGGAGGCTGCAGTGGTGAATGGACTCAGTGGCCTCCAGAATTGGAGATTGTGCTGGAACTTTTCCACCCAGCATTTTAGAAAACAGCAGGAATCAATGCTTTCACACTAGGAGTCAATTAAAGAAACCCAAATTATTACCATTTGAATAAACAATTATTTCTTTTTCACCCTCACAGAAGCTTGTTACAATGAACTAAAAGCCAGAACTAATTAAATGATCTGATAGCACAAATCATATCAGAAGTGTTTCATCTGGTTTAATTAATTCTTGCCAGAAATCACTGCTACTTTTCGCATATGCTGAATGATTTTTTTAATTAATTTTTTTAACAGTTTCCATTTATATCTGTTTCCAGTACTGCTGGGATTCTCACTCTCTGCAGATAAAGTGGGAGTGTTTACAGAAGCGCTTACTGCCAGGGTGATTTTTAACCCTAGAGACAGACAGTATGGCAAATACCTTGTAGGTCAAGAAAAGGGACATTTACACCTGAATCTAAGAGGATCCTTTTAACTAAAGGATGAGACAAATAAGATATATACTCTTCAGTCCACCCTCCTGTTTAACTCTTAATTTGCTGATGACAAATGCTCTGATGAAAATGCGGTGGTTATCACTAGGAAGAGGACAAGACAGCTCTAGGACTGTGCAGTCTTCACTAGCCTTTTTTCCCCTGCACATGAAATAAGACCAGGTTATGTTGGTTATCGCTAGCCAGCTCTGCCATAGGGCATTTCTTTGTCAAGCAGAACAGGCCTTAGCCTAATTTCCTGAGCCAATTGGCTGATTTTTGCACCCAGGGCTCAGGATCGAGGCTTGAGAATGTTCAGGTCTAAGCATTGGGTCTGCAGCCCTGCAACCTCACCCCTGAGTCAGGAGAGTATTTCTGAGGAACGTGAGGATGCTCTTGTCAGCTTGCTGTAGGACAGCTTCTGCGTTTTGGCTCTTAGTGGATGGCAATGGAAAGTCTCTTCCTTATGAGATATTTTGGGAAAACCCAAAATGTAGGAATGTGCCTGTATTCAGAGACTGGTGTCTGGGCCTCTGGAACTGGAGGAGGTTTGGATTCAAGACTCAGTTTTGTAGTCCACCTCTTGATCTCATACTAGTGTATCACTAGTAGTACATACCTGTGTCCCTACAAAGGTGGGAACAGCCATAAAACCAGTGTTTAGCTTTGTAGTCTTTGATCTCTGTATTTATTTCTCATTTGATATTGCATTCATTGCTCAGCCAAAACTCCAAATCAAGGGGTTGGAAGTGATCACAGAACAAGCCCTCACATGTTGCAGATGTCCTGTAATTGTAGTACTAGGATTTGCCCTTCAGTTGTAGTCGCGGGACAGTATGTGTAAACTGGCTACAGAAATTCTTACCAACGGAGGACAGAGGCTTGCTCTAGGGACTGCTGCTTTGGATGTAAAGACCAGAAAAATGTGAGAATAGCATTATTTTCCATCTGACTTTCATGAGGACAAGTGACAGGCTTTAAAGTTTAAAATAGCACTATTAAAGCAGTATGAAAATGTACATATTCAAGACATGTCAGTAAGATGGGACATTGTCACAGAATAATGGGTGCTAGCTACTCGGCATTCAAAGTAGGACAAAAAAGAGGGAGACGCTAATGCGATTCTCAGTTTTCCAGGGAGCAGAGAATGAGAAATAAATAGAGAAGAGGGATGGTGGAACACTTCTGAGTATATCCCTGCCACGGTAAAGAGCATTTGAGCAGGGTTCTCTACAGCCAAACATTTCAGAGCAGTGTTTGTGCCATAGCAGAGGTGGCACTCTCTCTGCCATCCTATCCACTGCCAAAAAAAAAAAAGCCTTAACTGACACAGCAGCAAAGTTGTCTGTTAGCATCTTATACCTTTCCGTCTTGGCAAATGTGGTAAGCCATAAGTCTTTTGAAAAGCAGGGCCTGAATAACCTTTCCCCATGGCCTCGCTGGGGTTGGCCATACTGCTGGGGATTATGCAGGTTAGCTGCGGGAGCTGCCCTGCTCCAGCTGGCAGAGCTGGAGCGCTTGGCTTCTTCGTGACACAAGAAAACTGCTGGGCTTTGACATGCGAAAGGCCTTGTCCCTCTGGAAGGTGGCTTGCCTCTTTCCCTGCCTCTTCTGTTCACGTGGGTGGTTCAGTAGTGTGTCTCCTTTTGGTGTTGACTTTGTAAATTGTGGTAATAACGGTGCCGAGAGCTCTTCCTCCCCAGGGGAATTACCAGAAGTGCGCAAGGGTGTCGGCAGGATGGTCTGCGGGCTCCGTGCTGGAGGCTGGAGCGAGGAGTCCTGTGGCAGTCTGCAAGGATAGGGGTTGTAAAGTGAGTAGGTGTTAGTCCTGAGGAAGAGACCAGCTGTCTCTTGGGTAAGGCTGGTGTCGGCACTCCTCCTGCCCCCAGTCCCTGGGGCTTCGGTACAGACCAGTTTTTCCTTGCAAAAAGGCGGCTTTAGACTCTGTCCTGTGGTCATGTGCCCTATTCCCCAAATGTTTGCACTCTGCCTTTGAGATAGCACAGGCTCTCTGTGTTATGGCCATATTGGGGCATCGCTCAAACAGCACAGTTAAGGTTGTGTTTGCTCATACCTTAACTCTTTATTTACTGGTTTCTGAGGGAATAGCTAGGACCGACATTCTAGAAAGGCACTCTGTGCTCCTGGCAACCTTCATGAATTTGTCAGTAAACTTCTTTTGAAAATGTACGGGAGGAATAACGTTTGGTGAGCATTCATGTTGATCACAGCAGTTTACAGTCAGCAATTAGTTTGCCCTGGAGATGCTACTGCAGCTATGTATGGCTAAGTGCTCCTTCACAGCCTGGGCACTTCACCACACTGAACGGGTGGCAGAGGCAGTACTTTGCTATGTTTGGAGGCCAGTTCTTTTAAAAAGGCGGTGTGAGGAATCCCAGAGTAACACCTGCCTAGAGGGGTGCAGGCAGTCACGCGTTTGCCTTGCATGGGCTGTGGGATGGCTGGCTACGAGCCAGCCCAGTCCACAAGCCAGCCCATCGCATTAGTCAGCAGGCAGGGCCAGTTAGCATGAGCATTGGGCTGAGCAGGCACAGAAGCATGGCTTCGCACCGGAGTTGTTTTCTTTCTGGCTAGCCTGAAACCCAAAAAAAGCAAATGTATGTGTAGCTGTAGCTGTGCCCATATGCTTCTGGTGTCTCGGTCTCAATTGGTTTTATTGCTCTCCTCTTTCTCTGCTCTCCACAAACACTTTTACCTATATGCCATTTCTAATCTCATTAAGCAAAATGTTCCATTTGCTGCCTTATGTCCCTTATTACCAGGTCTACATGGTACAGGTGAAGTGGATTGGACTTTCTCAGTGATATGGGGCAAGCTGTAGGCAAAACCGACTCCTGTGTTTCTCTCAAACTCCCCATGGTTCCAAAGCCGAGCTACCTGCCTTCACCTGTCTGTCCTAGCCTTGGTCCATCCAGTCTGCCCCTTAATTCCAGCTGAACCTTATAAGGTTGCTTAATGTTTTTCACTCATTTTGGGTGCATTTCAAATTCAAACTTGGAGTTGCTTCATTTAGGAAGCATTTAAACAAAACAGACATTTTCCCCTTTGTTTTCTTCTTCAATTGAAGCAGTTCAGAGTGAACTGGAAAATTGTTTTGCTTAATTTTGCTTAATATTTTGGAGGTGTGTGGTGAATTAGTGGGCTTCCTCCTCACTCTGCTGTTCAATCATTTAATCACGTCACTAGTGATCATTTAATGAAATATTCAGACAGTTATTTTGTTTTGGGGTTGGTTGTTTTGTTTTGGTTTTTTCATTGCAGATAAATACTTTCCTTTTATGAACAAGATAGTTTCCTCAGTGTCTGGTTTTCATTTTTAGGGAAGAGTCAGCCAACAAACAATCCAACTGGCCAGCACCAATTCCACTCAGCTGGAGATATTTTGCAGAATGTGCTATCACACAGATCCCACATGGCAACACTTTGTACAACAACCAAAAAAAGACAGGCAGAAGAGGGCATGTGGCAGTAAATCCCATCATCTGAAGAGTCCACAGAGACTCTTCAGAGAAGGGAACATTCCTTACGCATGTTACACAAAAGCCCAAAAGGTGATGAGTGACACTTCCCACTTTCATTTCTTTGGGAAGATTCGGTGTCATCACACATGTCTCTACTTTGCCACTAGTATTTCACTATTTCCCCACAGAAAGTAAAGCACCAGCTCACTCTTTACCATTCTCTGCCTCTTAATGATCAATTATTTTTAATTGGAACCTCTTGCATTGTGCCGAATCTTGAGATGCCCCCGTCAAGATCAGGGCTTCAGCAAGATGGGAACAGTACCAACATGTACGTGGGGACAATAGAGACATTTTTTGTCCCAAAGAGCATGATCCTATTTAGAGAAGGGCCGAAAAAGAAATGGAGGTAAGGATGATTGGAAGAATTTGCAGACCATGGGCAAGTTTGGGAAAAGTATGACAGTCTCCTGACCGCTAGTCTCATGCCCTGTCTGCTGGCACACACTGCTTCTCATTTACTAATAAAAATGTCATTGTCTGTGCAGAATTACATTTAAGGACAAATAAAATAGGCTTGTATTAGTACAAAGAACTTTACCAGCTAAATAAGATGCAGCCAGGGATGATGCTGAGAGGTGGAGCTTGTGAAAATAACGGTTATCATGACAGTCCTTTACAGGCTTGTTTTTATGTATATAATGTATTACTACACCTTTAATGTCCGTGTTCAAGTAATGTATTAAGTCTGAGGGCAGTGGTGAAATGCTGACCAAAGGATGCTTTATTAACAAAGCTAGTTTTAATGAAAATAGTCAGCAAAATGGAAGAGTTATTTAAGTGAAATTGCTGAGTCTCTTAAGATTGTTTTCTGAGAAACGTTTATTTTCAGTTCTTGTTTTGAGAGGTTTTGATTAAGATTTGATTCAGAATTCAGTGCTGCAAGATCTTTACTTGAGGAAAATGAGAGACATGGAGTTAAAGTGTTAGCTCTATTAGTTAATGTCGACTCTATTAGTCAAACAGCAAAGCCCGTTAGGAATCTCGAAGACAGCAAGGGTGATCTCTGTCTGTGGGCAGTGATACAGAGCTCTGAGCCTTCATAACAAAGCAGAACTATCCACCGATATTAATTCATCTTTGCAGACAAGGGATTTCTTACTAGAAGAGACAGTGTACTGTGAAGTATGGTCTTTTAAATATTACAATGTTCAGATCTAGGACTTTGGTTTAGCCTACCATACAAGCAGACAGTTGCCACGGGATTTGGCTTGGGCTCTGGAAACCCAACCCACCCCTGCCCCTGCCTTAGAAGAGGAATATGGTTCAGGCACAGGCGCTGTTTAGCCCCTTTGGACGTGGATGCAGTTCGGTCTCTTCCCGTGGTCGCTACGAGCTGCTTTAGAGAGGCCAGATCTTTGCCTTCATCTACTTTGTGCCTGAATTCTTTAGCCATCGTGAGAGTTGTTTCTGCAAATCCAATAGCTGATTTACTATCTTCAGAGAGCAGAATGTGTAAAGAAAAACAGTATGAGTAAATCCTCTCTCTAGAAGAGCTTTCTATCCACTCACATAATCCCGCTTGGTTCCAGCCTGGTATGCATAGTTGTGTAAGGGTGTCAAATGACATCCCTTTTACTGGCTGTTGGCCCTAATGGAATGCTGCTTTGCACATCTCGTAAAGTAAGGACGGGAAATGCTGCCTGAAACTTTTACATTTTGCTGTTAATTAAAAAAAAAAAATATTGAGAGGCAAGAGCATTACAAATAAGAAATGCTCTTTTCATCATGGATTAAATAAGAAAGATTCCATCTTTACGTTTAGTTTTTTACTCTTTCTAAAGACTTTTGCTTTAGATAATCAAAGCTGGCTTTGAACTAGCTCACACAAAAAATCTTTTTTTCTTTAAAAATAGCCCTATAGAGATATATATACATATCACAGCCTTTCATTCCTTTTATGGATGGTTTCATTTTCTGTGAGAATGTGAAAATTCTGAGTGATCCGGAGCTCATGCAGGCACCACAACAAACACAGGGAATGGGGTCCAAGCACACTATTGCAATTAACACCAGTGTTTAATTAGACAGCTGCATTGGGCAAGGGCCTTTTGATTTTTCTCTCTTCACTAGGTTGTTGATGAGAGATTTGCCTATAGTTGTAACACTAGCATGCACTCACGCTACACATGCGCACACATGCGCGCACACATATACACACGCCCCCCACATGGAAAATTTGTGGAAGGAAGCCATGTCAGGCAACTGATGTGATTCATGCTTTAGGTAAATATTTTTGGAAGTAGTTCCCTTTGACTGTCTTCCATAAAAATTCTTAAGTTATGTTTTTGTTTGTTTGAGGGGGGATTTATAACTTACAGCATGCTTTGATGCATTTAGGAGTCCTTTTTGGTTTGTCGGTTTACTTTATTTAGCAACAAAAACCTGATGTGTGATGAAGGTGAATGGGTGCAGAAGTCTCCCACAGGAAAGGCTGGCACCAGGGCAACACACAAATGTTTACCCCAGTCAGCTTAGATGCCTCTGTATTTCATTGGTGAAAGAAGTAGAGTAGTCTCATGCTGTTCCTTGTTGTTGAGGCAGGAAAACGTCCAAAGACCCAATTAATCCTTCCGCTTGGCCATCTTTAGTAAAAAGAAAAATGTTGGAGGTCATGGTAACAGAAAAAACTGTTGAGGAACTAAGTGATGAAGTGAAAACATGGCAGGGAAGGTGGGTTCTCACTGCTAAGGGCTTGGACGAAACCTTGGACAACTCTGCTTTATGCCTACTACTTACTATGATTTAGATCTTGCTTGCAGCAAGCTGAAGTGAACTGTAACGATTTAAAGAGGGACAGCGGAGGTGTCACGGAACCTGTTGATAACGACTGTGTTTATAGTATATAGGAAATGAGAGATCGAGGATTACTAGAAAAGCTAAGCACACTATAGCACCAGCACAGATGGGCCCAAATCCTTATCTCTGCTGTGCGTAAGCACCAGGGTAACACAAGTCCATTTTGTTTGACTGTAGTCAACAGCTGTTGATTTTCATGCATGCCCAGTTCTGTGTAATTTTCTAATTACCTCGCTTGCGTCTTTATACCCTCTCACACCTTATATTTGAGCCCTGGCTAGAGTGATACTGCTGTGAAAGCATGTGCTCAGCCTGCCTAGTTTTATATAAGATATTGGAAAACATACAAGTAATTTATTCTGCCTGGTAGTCTTAATTTGGCGCTCTCTAGAATGGGACCTACTTGCAAAACATCAGACTATGGGACAAAGATGTGACAGGTATTTATATAAACCCTATTATGATTGTATTTCATTTCTTCTGTTTTTGAGAGTATTTATTCTCACAACACTCCTATAATATGGGGAAGTGCCACTGTTCCAATTTTATAGACAAGGACTTAGAGATGAAATTTTCCAGGCAATTACAAAGACATGCACCTGGGAACTTAAGCACTTATGAAAAGTGCTTTCCATGTACCTGCCTGCACCTTTAGCTGCCTGAATACTGCTGGAAGTCTGACTGTAAGTGATCTGTCCACCACCTGTGACAGTGCAGGTAATCAAGCACTTGTCTTCCAAATCCTAGATTAACGCCTACTTGCTGGAACACCCTTTTGTGTCCATCTGAGCCACATAATGTGTTTTTCTTCTGCTACAACTCCTGTCAGAATTCCCCATTCACCACAAGCTTTTTCTGAAGCCCCTCTATATGTTAGCCTGAGAAAAAGGACAGCACGGTGGGAATAATCTTACTCCTTGCCTGCCCTGAAAATGGCATTGCCTTCCTGCAGATTGGTTTGAGAACAATGTTAGAATTGCCAATACCTCCAGTAAAGCTGGAGGTAGGGGAGAACTGAGCTTTTTTGTTGTTTGTTTGTTTGTTTTTTCCTTTTCCTTTCTAGTTGTCACCCTGGCCTTTGGGATCCTGGTATTAATAGTAAGGTTCATGGCTACCTTAGTGGCCACATGATGGGGTTAATATCCAAGACCTGTGCAGCCAAAGCCTACTCATATAGACTACTGGTCTAGGCAGCACACACTGATTTTCCACCTGTATTTGTAACAGTAACATGCTTAAGCAAAGGGTTGCATATAACCAACCCAAGTTGTGACACAACTGGGGCAGCCAAAATGAACAAGTTGTTGCTAGCAGGATTTCCTGACTAATATGGCTAAGTGATCCCCCCTCATTTACAATTGTTATTTAAAAATGTGCTCTAGGCCCTGCTTATTCCTGCTTTTTATCCATATTCTCATTTATCCCAGTCCCATAGTTTCCTGGCATGGTTAGGCTGGTTGTACAGAAAGGAGCAAGCAATGTAGAGGAGTACGCACTCATGACCCTGTTTGGGCCTGTCTGGTCTCACTGTGCATCGTTCAGTCGAATCCTATTTGGCTGCAGCTGTGGTAACGCTGTGCTTAAGCCTGGTCTTTATGCTGTGCCTTACTTCCACTGATCTGGTTTTGAGACAAGCAATGCCCAGCCACTCGAACCAGGCAACCTTGGACCGCAGGTTTAAAGTGTCAAAACCCTCCCTGTCCTCCTCTGACTGCAGCACAAACTGGTTGTCTGAGCAGCATTAAACTCTGATGTACGCATTTTAGTTTTACAGTTTGGGCATCATTTTAGTCAAAATGTGTCGGTTCTAAGTGGGGCATTTGGGAACTTGCCATGCACTGTATTTATTCTCCCAATCCTATATTATCCTGTGCAGTGTTGTAGCTGCCAAAACCACACACTCATGTTGGCATGAAACAATTATCCTGGTTTATATAGAACAGGCTTGGCAATAGTCTATCTCAATGAACAGTCATAGTGCTGAAAGATTCAGAGTCGTCTTTTCCTCTCCAAGCAACAGACTAAATTTCTTTCAGCTGGATTCATGGTTTTAAAAAATAACAGGAGTAGAAAGGAATTATGGAGAGCAGGGTGTACACAAAGTACCTGTAAGGTCTGGAAGGAAGTGAGAATGAGATGCAGAAAAAAAAAGACTATTTAAGACACAAGCTAGTAATTTGGTTTCTAAACCCATGTGAAATTATAAATAATGTTTACTGTTGCCAGTTGGTGAACACAGAGATGTGTGGTTTTTTACTTGCATGCAAAGCTATTGGTTGTGGGTGAAGTACTTAGACAAAACCATTCAATCGCTGGTGTGGGTATTCCACCAAAAATAAACCCAAACAAACACTATTATAAAAGCACTTTTTTCTGCAGAGACGAACATTCAGTTGCTGCTGCTATTCGTGAACTCTAGAACTGTTAAAGCCTCCTGTTTAACTTGCCTGAAATAATAATACTTTCTTCTAGAAAGTAACACAAACATCTCCGAAACTTAAGAACCAGTGTTTACATATTTTTCATGAAAATGTAGTATATGGTGTAAACTTACAGGGATATTGATCAACGATAACTATTACTTGCCAAGGTCTTGTGAACCAAAAATGGTGCATAGACAAGAGCCAAAGATGAAGGGTAGGAAACTTTCCTTAAACCTAAAAAAAAATGTTAACTGAAAGTGGACTTAAAAGTTAGTCAAAGAAAAACCGTTTTGCAGCGATTAGCAAGGGTTATTAAAGGCTTATTTTTTCCTCCTTTTTTCCAGACAGCTTCACAGAGAGATTTTCTAAGTTGTACTCCATTATGAAAGTAACTGCTGCTTTCTTATCAGAATGGTGATAGAGATTTTTATTCCAGAAGGCCAGACGCTATCACTACTTGAAATTCTCCAAATTGTTTCCACTGTGAGCAAATTCAGTCTTGATACAAGTCGCATCTGCTTAAAAGTGAATAGCAGTTACTTCTGCTTTACACCAGCATCAAATTTCACCTACAGTCTCAAATTTTAAAAATCAGCTTAAATCCCAGGATTTGGATAGTTTTGTGTAAGTGACTTTAAATTCAGAAGTACCTAATAGGAAATACTGAAATAAAAGCATTCAGCTTTAGTGGTTTCTGGTGGAAACAGAAACATTTCCTTTCAGATATGAATGCTTCGTGAACTAAAAAAAAAAAAAAAAAAAAGGTCTGTTTTAAGTTTTTCCACATATGGACAAAAAAGTAGCGATCACACCTAAATGCAGTTTCTCATCCAGCTAGCAAGGAGCGGTGGTGAGTGGACAGAAGACCAGGGGGAACAGGCCGCCCGCCTGAACTGCGGGCTTAGCTGTCCATGATGTATTAAGGATTAATTGCATGTTTAGCGATGCAGCTGTGGCTGCACAGCACAGGGCCGTCAGTCACACCACTGCTCCCGTCAGTTCCCGGTCCTTCACAGCGCGAGCTGTTTCAGCCGTTCCATCGCTCCGGCCGGCACTGATGGATTAATGGGAGGAAATGTTTATAGAAAGGTTCAGGTTTCCTAAGTGAGTGGAATGAAACCCCCCTCAGCAATGATCAGTGAGCTCATGTCAGGGAGCAGTTTGAAGCAGCCTGACTCGCAGGAAAGCAAAGGCCTTTTCAAAAAGGAAACTTGACAAGTGAGCGATTCTGGGGAACAGCTAGAGGTGTTTTCAAATAAAAGATGTGGCTTTTCTAGAGGCAGCGTGAATGGGGCTAGCTCTGAAAAGAACTTTAAATCAGTAGTTCGTACATGGTAAATGTAAAAGATTATGTTTGAGAGCACAGTGTCCAAATAAAATAGTGCCCCGAGAGAAAGTGCAACTATCACACACTGTGCTCAGTAAATGAAACAATATTGCAGTACAACCACAGCTACCATGATGACATCCAGCTAAGGCATCTTAGATCTCTGTTCTGTAACTTAAACCATGGCTATACTAAAATTTAAGGCAAAGGAAGGGTGATGAACCCAATAAATAGGCTGAAATCATTGCGAGAGAAAAGCTGGAAACTATTATCATTTCACAGGTGTAAAATTCTGTTTGCTGGGGCACTTTCCGTGATTGTTGCAACACAGCTTGAGATCTAAACATTCATTTCAGTTTAAAAAATGAAATAAAATAGACCATTCCATTGAAGCTATCAGCTTTCAGATGACTGTGATAAGAAAGAATGTAGGCTTTAGGCTAGCTATTAAGATTAAAGTAAAAGTCACCTGAACAAAACTAGAGATTGCAAAGGTGCTGGGGGAGAAAAAAGCCAGTTCAAAACACTGCCCTTTGAAAGCTATTGAAAAGGACCCCGTCCTCAGTGTTTCCCTAAAACACTCCACCCATCAAAGTGAGGATTTAATTTACAGCACTTGTAGCACCTTCCAGTTCTCAATCTCAGAGTCCCTTTGGAATGGGAAGAGAGCATTATCCTTATTTTCTAGATAAGGAAACTGGTTTATCAGCTTGCCCTCAGTGAGAGGCAGAGCCTGGAAGAAAACTTGGCTAGGATGCCAAGTACCTCGAGCAAGGGCAAACATTTGAAACGGTCTCAAAATGTGATCTTCTATTGTGAGGGGCCAGTACTCAGAAAGGCCAGTTTCAAGTCACAGCTGAGTTTCTGGTCAGTACATTCACAGTGTAGTCACCCGAAAGTCTCTTGCATCTCCCACAACAAAATGGTGGGGGGAAGATGCCACTCACAGAGCTGCTCCCCCTTCTATAACCTGCTGAGCGTTCAAAGACTGAAAGAACTTCATCGGAGCCCTTGTATTAAAAATTATTTATTTAGTGATCTGTACACGGGATGAAGCAGAGCCTCATACAGACCTTCAAAAAAAAAAAAAGTAAAAACATAAATACATATTTTCTTACAAAAATGAGATTTACAAAATATACATACTGCACTTGTCTTACACGTTTGGTTTTTTTCTTCCACGTGCACATTATAAAAGACAAAAACCCAAGCCCTGCACGTCTGAGATCAGATCTACTGAAGGATTTGGCTGATGGGCCCATTCCTCATGCCCGGACTCCTGGTACACCCTCAGACAGCAGCAGTCTGCCCCCTCACCCTGAACAGGTTTTTTTCTTTTTGAGTTTCATTCCAGACACTTTTCCCCCCAAAAAATGAAGAGCAGCTATAGGGTGGAGGCTTGCTAAAACCCCAGAATTTCCTATTTTGTCCTTAGGCAAGAACATACACACACACACGTATACTTATAAAAACAACCCTTCAGTGAATATAAAGGTAAAGTAGTATGCAAAAAATAAAATATGAACAAGGCAACATAAAAATTTCAGAATAGAAAAATCTGTCACATTTCAAAAAGAAAACGATGCATCTGATGATTAGTTTTCAAATGTCTTTCCTTCCAAGGCGTGATCACTGGAAACTTAACCAGCTGCATTTTAGCTGAAATGAGCAGGCTCCTCGCTTGCTTTTAAACCCCAGCCCCAGCCCCCTCCTGCACCACCAGCCCTTGCCGTGCAGTTCAGGGAACCTGAGGAGCAGGCAAAGGGTCCATCGTGAGCCAAAAGGATTCCTCCTGTCCCCAGAAGCCGGCTGTGCATTGACGTTACCTGCAGCGAGCTCACTGCAAAGCAGGAGAAAGCAGGTTTACGGGGAGGAAAGAAAAATATCGTACCTTTACGTTACGTATTTTAATGGCTCTTGTTTTAGCAGGTGCTCTCGGTTACTCTCTTCTTGCCCTCTGTCTTGCGTTTCCTTCAGCTTAGAAAAGCGACCCATATTGAACGGCAGGAAAACGTCCTGCCTTCGCCTCTTTTCATAAAAGGAATGTTTATTTCTGCGAGCTCCTCACATCCAAGGGTGAACCTCAACGACTTCTTTTTGTTAGTTTGCTCATAAAAACCGATCCCATGCTTATGCCTTTCTACATAGAAAACACTTTTGTTTCCCCCTTTGTCTCCTAGAACAAAGGCAAGGGGGAAAAGCCTTCTGCTGAAAAGCAACAAGTCATTTCTTTTCAGGGTGTGGAATAGCAACCCCCTCCTTCCCCACAGCAGCAAGAACAACAGACCGAGGGCCGAATTTTCACTTTAAAACAACTAAAGCAGGTACCACCGAGGCGAAAAGGAACTCGGGAGCGGGCAGCACCGGCCCCTCGCCCGCAGACGGTGGGGGCGGCGGCTGGCGGCGCGGTACTCACGTGGCTGCGCCGCCGAGCTGGAAGGCGCGGGCGGCCAGCTCAGGCCCGGGGGCGGCCCTGCCTGCGCTGCAGTTTGACCCCAGCAATGCAGAGAGGGTTTGGCTACTTCTCGGCGGGGGCAGAGACGGCTTCCCCTCCCTCTCGTCCAAAGCAGGACAGGATGGTTTCAGTTGGGCTGGGTTTTTTGCCTGCACAGGGGTAGAGGGAGAGAGAGGCAGGAGGACTTCTTGCAGGTGAAGGACCCTCCCATCCCACCAGCGGCTTCTTTTTCTGTGCTCTTCTACTTAGCTGGGCATAAGCACCACTCGACACAGTCCATCTGATCCTTTACGCAAAGATTTCTTCTTCTTTTTTTTTTTTTTCAAACCCCCTGGGAGGAAGAAAAAGTTTGGAAAAGCCTCCCTTCCTCCCTCTTCAGGGAGCCATTGCCTTCCTCTTCTGCCGAGTATCCCTCTCCTCTGCGTGTGTGCATGCATGCGTGTGTGTGCGTGCCAGAGGGGGCAGGGGGGTCTCATACTGCCGTCTCGCCTTTGCTGCCGGTGCTGAGTCTGTGGTAGAAGCGTCGCCAGGACTGAAGGGTTTTGCCAGACCAGATCCAAAAGCCAGTCGTGATCCCAACAATCATGGTCATGAGGTACTTGATCATGAAGACCGTGAAGTCCGGGCTCATAGGGGCAAAGTGGCTGGGACAGGGCACGGCATAGGTTTTGCAGGTCTGGAGGAGCCACGTCTTCTCCCAGGTGCCACGGAAGGCCTGCTCGTAGAAGTAACACGCCAGGACAATGGTGGCAGGCACCGTGTAGAGGACACTGAAGACACCGATGCGCACCATCAGTTTCTCCAGTTTCTCCGTCTTGGTGCCATCATGCTTCATGATGGTGCGGATGCGAAACAAGGACACGAAGCCAGCAAGTAAGAAGGAAGTGCCGATGAAGAGGTACACAAACAAGGGCGCCAGCACAAAGCCCCGCAGCGAGTCCACGCTGTAGATACCTACGTAACACACCCCACTGAGTACATCCCCATCCACCTGCCCCATGGCCAAGATGGTGATGGTTTTGACAGCAGGCACAGCCCAGGCAGCCAGGTGGAAATACTGGGAGTTGGCCTCGATGGCCTCGTGGCCCCACTTCATGCCAGCAGCCAGGAACCAGGTGAGGGACAGGATGACCCACCAGATGGAGCTGGCCATGCCGAAGAAGTAGAGGATCATGAAGAGGATGGTGCAGCCTTCTTTCTTGGTGCCTTGGGCCACGGTGCGGTAGCCGTCCTCAGAGAAGCGCTCCAGACACACCACCCGCTCCTCCAGCAAGAAACCCGCCGCATAGGCCACTGCCACCATGAAGTAGCAGCCCGAGAGGAAGATGATGGGCCGCTCTGGATAGCTGAAACGGCGCATGTCCACCAGGTAGGTGAGCACAGTGAAGAGGGTGGAGGCGCAGCAGAGCACAGACCACACGCCCACCCACAGCCGGGCAAATCGCACCTCTGCCTCCTTGAAGTACATGAGCCCGTTGGGCCGGGCTGGCTCGCAGGGGGCCCCGCAGTCCCGCTCCCCCAGGAACCGGTAGCCCAAGTAAGGGGGCACTTTCAGCTGCCGGGGGCAGGAGAAGGAGAAGCCGGAGGGGGGCTGCGGCGGGGTGAGGAAGTCGGGCAGGTAGCCAGCCGTGGGATGGGCAGTGGCCCCCCGCCCCGCCGCGCCACCAGGCCCCGGCGGGGCGTCCGACGTGTTCTGCCCCACGCAGATCTCGCCCGCGCCGTGGACGGGGAAGTTCTCGCAGCGGAGCCGCTCCGGCCACTGGAAGCCGAACTTGTTCATGAGGGCCTCGCAGCCCTGGCGGGCCCGCTCGCAGAGGGAGCGGCAGGGCGGGATGGCCTGCTCCAGCACGGTGCACACCGGGGCGTACATGGAGCAGAGGAAGAACTTGAGCTCGGCCGAGCACTGCACCTTGACCAGCGGGTAGAACTGGTGCACCTCCAGCCCCGCGTCCTCCTGGTTGGTGTGGCCCAGCAGGTTGGGCAGGATGGTCTGGTTGTAGGCGATATCCGTGCAGAGTGGGATGGAGATGGGCTGGCAGAAGCCGTGGTCCGGCACGGAGATGCCCTTCTCGCCGTGGTACTGCTGCGCCGCCGCGCCCGCGGGGGACCCCAGCAGGGCGGCCAGCAGCGCGGCCAGGCCCAGCAAGGGGCAGCCGCCGGCGGCCGCTCCGCCGCCTCCTCCGGCCCGCATCGCCGGGGCGGCCGGGGGCCCGGGGAGCCGCGGGGAGTCCTTCAGAGCCGGGCGGCGCGGCGCCCCAGGGGCATCAGCGCCCGGAGGACGGCGGCGAGGCCCCTTCCGCGGGGCAGGGGCGCGGCGGCTCCGCGGCGGCGGCAGGAGCGCGGCTCCGCGCCAGACCTCCGCGACTTTCGTCCTCGGCTCCGGCGGGTCGGCGCTGGCAGCGCGGCGGCGGCGCTTCCCCCGGCGAAAGTTTCCGGAGCCGCTCCCGCCGGAGAAGGAGGCGGCGAGACGGGAGAGGCGGGCGAAGCCCGGCGACGGCTCTGGCCAGCTCCGCGCAGGGTCCCGCGGCGGCGGCGGCGCTGCTCCCCGCCCGGCTGCGCGGCCCCGGCGCCGGGGATTTAGGTTACGGCTAAACGGATTATTACCGCGCCCGGCTGAGCCGTGTATTTGACTCCGGGGCTTAAATAACTTTTAAAATCCAATTACTGCGCGATCCTCCCCGCGGCTCGGCTGGGCTCCGCTCCCGACGGGCGCCGCTGCGGGCTGTGCGTCCGGGGCAGCCGTGCGCCTCCTGCCTCGCTCCGCTCCGCTCCGCTCGCGGCCCCGCCGACACCGCCCGCACCACAGCTCCCAGCCCGCTGCCGCGCCGGCACAAAAAAAAGACACATATACGCGCGGGCGCGCCGCGGGGCCCCGCCCCCGCCGCCGGCCCCATTCACAAACCGCGCCGGGGGCGGGGCCTCGCAGCGCCCGTCCGCCAATCGCCGCGCAGGGGACGGGGCGGGCGCGGGGGGAGGGGAGGGGGAGGAGCCCGCGCCGGAGCCGGGTGGGGGGGGAAAGTTGCGAACAACTTTTTCCCATCCCGGCGGGGCGGGGCGGGGCGGGGCCGGGCAGGGGCGGGGCGGGAGGAGCCGCCCCGGGGCCCCCCACCCCCCCGCGCTGCGGGGCAGAGCCGGGAAGGGGCGGGGGGGACCCAGCCAGCTCGCTCAGGGTGGCCCGAGCAAACTAAAATTAACTGGCTCCTTTCTGAGCAGGCTTTGAAAATGCAAACAGCTGCCAGTGCCCAGAGTTATTAAAAAAGAAGGAAAAAAAGGGGCGCGGGGGGGAAGCAGCGCCTGGGTACATTTGCAGAATGGACTGATTGCGTGCTCGGGGATGTTCGTGTCTGTGCGCCATCACCTCCCCCAGCGTGGGGGGTTTGATTTGTTATCGCAGCATGACCGTTGCTTTTTGCTGGCAGAATAAACGCTTTATTCATGCAGATCTAAGCTTTAGCTGGGGGAAGGCAGCTTTTTTTGAAAAGTCCACTGTTACCTAAGCAGAGAGGAGAAATTTTAAATCCCCATCTGCACTGCTGCAACCCCTTAAGAGACTCGAAAAGGCTGTAGAAAAGCAGCAGTTCCTCTGTGGAAGCGCCCAGCCTACCTAGAAGAGAGAAAATGGCATAGGTGGGAAGAGGGCTGTTAGCGGCCTGCCAGGCGACACCGAGCAGATCTAGACCTAGGCCAACGCACATTTGCTAAGGACAGAAGTGCGGCTTTTGCAGCATAGCTGTGTTTTGAGGTGCACCGCTGAAACACAGGTTGCTGGAACCATCCAGCCTCTGGAACATGCAGGCAGAGCTTGTCCTCGGCAGCACAGAAAGGGTGTGCTCAACAAAAGCCCTGCAACAGCGCCTGCTTTTCCTCCACACTGGCCTAGGAGAGTCTGTGGTCAAAGACAGGCTAGGGCCAAGTATCATTCAACCCACCCCATCCCTGCCTTTGAGGACAGAGGTCCCCTGAACTGTACTATTCAAATTCTTACTTTTACTCCTTTACTCAGGATTGTGCTCCTATTAGCAACTAAGCACATACACCAATCCGTACCGTCCTCCAGGGCAGTTCAAGAGAGCAGCGTTTGGCTCAGGGAACTCAACAGCAATTGTTGGACAAATGTTTCCCATATCCTCTCCTGCTCATGAACAATGTGTCCTCATGCCAGTAAGACCATGGAGCTGCAGCTTTTGTTACATTTGTTAAGAAAAGTTGACAGTTATAAACAGACTTACAAAAATAAATTTACTCCTCTAAAAGTGGACGTGTTTTTAAAAATAATACTGTGCTCTCCAAAATATGGACAGGCAGGACTAGCTACTTATGGCTGCAACAGTTGCTTCGGGAAAAGAAGTAAGTCTTTACTTCATTCTCCGTTACAGCTGTTTGAGAGTGCCTTAGAGGAACTTCAGTTTTTCAGTTTGTTAAGGCTTGTTATCTGAATTCCTTACTTTTCTACACCTAGTGACTAAGCAGGGGTTTGTGATACTCTTCATCTAAATAACCTTCCATGGTACAAACTTACATGAACTTGTCTCCTCTATTGTTTGTTCTTTGGTTGTTAGTAACCTTCAAGAAGATTATTCTTTCCAGTTGTGGGTTTTCTTTTTTTTTTCCCCCCATCTCATCTTTCTGTAACACTCCATGAGCCATTGAGTCACCTATCTGTAATAATCACCTTAAAGCCTCTATTTTTCGCTTTGGCTTATATGACTGACTTAATCTGCAAAGCATTTTGTGATATTCACTATGAAAAATGTTGGATGAAAGGAGATGTTTCACTGGCAGGCAATAGCAATGCAGAGAAAGTATAGCAACTGCAAACTTTCTACCCCGTGCATCGCTCGTTCTGATTTCTGTATGTCAAGAGACAAGTTCAGAGCTAGTAAAATGGTATTGCAAGAAACTATCTTTCAGCAATAGGGACACAGTGACAGAAAGTATTCGGAGTAAGGAACGTCAAATCCAGTGGCAAGACTTTAACTGGATATTTATTTACAAGGCAGGGCAGATGGCATCAGTGCTTCCCCCTGTTTTCTACTGGTCCCATTTGTTAGAGTCATTCCTCCAAACCATGGTATGAGTTCAAGGATGACTGGGAGCTCTGGTACGTGCTATAAAAGCTGTGTGACTCCATTACACTTATGTTGAACATAATATAGAATCTGAGTGAAGCAAAAGAAAAAGAAGGAGTTGAAGAGTGGGCAGAAGGGAAGAAGGAAGGAAAGCTGTAGCCTAGATTATTTCTTAGGGAGATAAGAGGGTAAACTTATCACATGGAATGACGCTGCTAGGCAATCCCAGAGGGCAGGAATGTGCAACAGGATTTACGAAGATGAAGGAAGAAAGTCTCTTGGATGTGTTACCAAATTCCAGGGTTTTTTTTCCTGTTTAGGCCCACTGGGAGATGAGACACAATCACTGAGAGAGGCAATGGCAGTCTCAAACCAGCAGATCGTGGTCTAAGAAAATCCTGGGCTGCTAAGTCCGTCTAGGACATCCTGACAGCTTTCAGGGGACAACAAAAACAAAAAAAAAAAAATAGAAAAGCAACAGCAAAATCCAGGATTCCAGAACTCGGGTTACCCCAAAGCATCCAGAACTGCTGTAAGTAGCATCAGCCATGTTTCAAAAGGCAGCAAACTTATGCTCGTCTCCTGTTTCTACCTCAATCTAAATTCACAAGTGTTAGCCTGCAAAATTACTTAAATTTCCTCGCGACAGGAGGGATTCTCATCAGCACATAAGCACAGGCAGCCACCGTTAGCCAGGTTATCAGCCACCCAGAACAAATGTGCTGCGCAAGACTTTGCAGCATCTGAGAAATTGTCTGTTGCAACCACATAGCAGTTCAAAAGGTTTTCTACAAAAAACTCCTAACAGCTCGTGTTCCGAGTATGCTGCATGGTCTGCCAGCAATAAACCTTCACAAGCAAAGTCCTGGCAAGTCCAAGATACCAGAATAAATTTATAGTCTTGGGTATTGGTACCAGCTCTGGAGCTATCTGGCTAGACTACCATGCATAGGGAGGAATTGTTAGGAACAAACAATTATCTGTCTTTTTACACATTTAAAAATAAATCCAGTTCAACTTCCAAACTAAGTCAGGGTGAGGAGCGGCATCCCTACATGATGTCTTTTCCTGCTGTTTTAAAGCCTCCTTAAATGGTGCCAATATAATTTTCCTTGTTTCCTCTCCCATCTGATAGAGAACTCTTCCTATGGGGGGAGGGAATTCAAAACAAAACACCCCCTCCCCACCCCACCACTTATTTTGGGTGCCCGAGGGTGAACATTTTCAGATTACCTGTTGCAAGGCTTCCAGTCCTCCTTGCCCTCAGAAGAACAAAGGCCGTCTCTTGCCCCTTCTCCTTCCACCCGCTCCTCGCAGACTGTCCTGCTAACAGGCACTGCCAACACCCGCAGGGCAACCGCCTGAATTGTGAGACTTGTCCCAGTTACATTTAGTAAATAACTTCCAGGACACTTTTAACCTCAACATTTTGAAGCATACTTACATATAGTCTTACATGATCAGGCAGGCTATTGAGCTAAGAACATCAAAATTTGCACTCCCTAAAGCTTAGTGGGGAAATGCCAGGAGCCTGAGGGGAAATGATGCATTTACCTATTTTACATAATGATTTGCATAATTAGAAATAAAATAAATTCACGGTATTATATCTGCTTGCATTTCTATCAGTCTGATAGATTACTCTAAATTGCATCTTGTCTGAGCTCACCAAAGAAATCTAGTCTTTCTGTAATGAGGTGGGAGAGCCTGGTATTTCACAGGCAGGGAGTGGGGAAGGCAAGCCCCTGCCCCCCACCATGGAGCCTTAATTTGAAATTAGATTGAAGACATAAGAAACTGATTGAAAAGAGCATATGGGGAGGGCACAGGTGACAAAAGGAAGGGGATACTGCTGGAGGGGATGTGGTTTCCCACAGTGAGAGGTAAAAGCCGGTTGCATCATGGATTTGTAAGAAAGATAATTATTAGCTTATGAAATAGTATCCCAAAGGATACAGGGAAGCTCCGTTGCCTTCCACATTTACGATCAAATTGAAGAAAACATTAGGAAACATTCACAAAGATGGGCTATCAGGCTGATGAGTGCTTTCATCTCCCAGATCCATGAGTAAGAAAACAAAACCTGAAGCTGATCTGCTCATCCCCACTCAGCAGTTCAGTGAGGACATCAGTTACATTTTAACCCTTGCATGACACTTTGAATTCCCCTGTTTCTTTAAAGTGAATTTAATCTGCTTTCTCACAATTTTAGGGTTGCAGAGGCCCTTTGGTATAAAATGCAGACAATCCCTCCCTATTTTACTTTCTTAAGTTAGGTGCTTTTTTAACAAGACAAATTCTCTGCTGGCAGCAGTATTATCAGCCAGGTCCTGTCATCATTCTGTCTGGATGAAGTAATATCGCAGTATGAAGAAGGGAAGCTTCCAGAGACAGTGGGAAAAGATGACATTCGTATCTGCTGTCCTCCTTCCATCAGTGGAGAAGATCCTGCTCTGAGAATCTGGATGTAGCATAGGCACGTGCAAACTTTCTTTCTGGTCCTTTAAATATTAAAAGGTGCTTCTGTCCTGGCAGGGTGCTTGGACACTTCCCAGACTGCTGCAGCTGATTTTGGCCAATTCCATATACGCTGGGATATGTGACGTATCAGCCTGGGCAGCACCTGGAGTAGAACCGCTTGGGATAGAGCTGCCCCAGGCTTCCTGGGCTGGCCACCTTCTCTGGGTGGGGACTCTGGTGGGACTCAGGAGTCCCAGCCTCATGAGTGCTCCACCTTATCCTGAGCTTCTCCCAGTGCCTGTGAAAATGACTCACAGGTCTGCAAAGGTCTCTAGCAGAGTTACTCCTTGCTTTATAACCCTAAAAGTATTACAGATCCAAACAAAAATATACCCTTCCCTGCTTGCTCTCACCACTGTGGAATGTTTTTCAAGAATTTGGCTAGCATCTTTTTGTGGTTGAAGGTCCCCTTCCCAGAAGCATATTCCTCCAGACCTCTCTTTCACACCATGGATCCTTGACCTAGTCTGAACTCTCTGTCAGACATCCCTTTTCCTCCAAAACCCAGTGATTTTGTTCCTTCTGTGTGATTCCCCCTTCTGTAAATCCCCCTTCAGTTTCTGAGGCCAAAGATAAGTGCTAACACCTGATCTCTAGGTCCTTCCTGAAGGAACTGCACAATTACAAAGCCCAGCTGTCTGCAGAAAAGCTAGCGAATACTAGTTCTCCTTCCTTCAGCCAGCCCATTCTATATAGCTGTCCTATTTGTGTAGCTGCCATTAAGGTGACTTCAGTCTCTTATCTGGGTGCATTTCTGCATGCAGCTCTAGCAACGTAAGGCTGAGGTATGTAACAATTTAATGAAAAACAGCCAGTTTTCTTAAGTTTGTGCATAGATTTCCCATCTTATTGTAGATGGTGCCACAATATTTATGGACACTAAATTATGTTTTGCTTCCAGCACTGGGGTTGGTGTGGATATAGTGACTGGTTGTTCTGATCACTATCCTGTTAATATCCTTTGATTGTGAGGGATGCAATGGTCAACTGTGTTGTGCTATGTCTTTTGTCATTTATGCCCACCCTTGTTTTAATTTTGTCTTTCTATAGACCCATCTATTTGAGATTGTATCTTAAATCCTCTTTAATGCACAGACTGAAGGCTTGCACTTGTCCTGTTTGAGTTAATGGGTAATGTTTCTCTTGTTTCAACGGAAACAGAGCAGGATACTCATCAAAGCCTCAAACTCTGTTTATGTAGGAAGAAGAACCGGATTTAGCCCAAAATGAGAGATGGGAAGGGCCCATTATATTGTTTAGCCCTTGCTATTACATTTGCTAGTGGTATGATTAGTCTAATTTTAAATGCCTTGAATAATGGGACTATTGCCATCTCTCTTGGGACATGGTTCTGCCATCTAACAATCATATTGGCAGGAAGCCACTGCCTGATGTTCAAACAAATGGTTTATCTTTGCTTGATTAAGACTCGCTAAAGATGAGTGCAGCCTCCAGAAATATGTTGTTTCCAAAGCTTAGAAAACAAGGGAAGAAGAGCTGTTATTCAATACAGAATTTGCCAGATGTCTAAAGAGGCTGAGGAATTCCTAAGCCTCTGTTTACAAAATCCTTTCTCTTCCTCCCATGAATGCTTAGATTACCAATCACTGCTACCATCCTATGTTTAGGGTGAAATTTCCTTAACTGACTGCACTTCCAAAATTGGATTGGAAAGAGAAACAAACATTTTAATTACTTTTATTTTCCCTCTTCTTGACAGGCTTGCACAAATTAACCCTTGTCCTCCACAATTGCAGTTAAACTCTTAAACAGAAATGTTTCTTCCTTTGGTCCTGATCATGCCCTGGAGACCCACTTGCCGAGGTGGTTCCCTGCTTTGAGGTGGCATGAAGGTTTGCTGTGCGGGGCTACTGCCTGCTGCATCCCTGTAAGCCCTGGAGATAGGCGATTCTGCTGTATGGAGAATTTCCCTTTCCGCAAGAGCCCCCAGGCAGCCGTGACCCAAAGTGCATTTCAATGAAGCGATGCTGTTAAGGAAAAGGGGCAGAGGGCTAACACCAATGCCTATGGACAGCAATCCTGAGAAACTGGGGCCGTCAGGTTTGCAGACCAGCATCATGTGCTCTCCTTTCCCTTTTTTTAACCAGTCATTTCTAAACTGTGATTTCTACCTCGGTGTCAGCCTGCATTGACTGGACTCTCTTGGAGCTGGGACCAACGATACTCTGCATGGCGCTGGAGACACTAAGCTGATTTCCTTCTGTGAAGGGAGGGGAACCAGAAGGCAGCACTTCAAATAAGCTCCCTCCTCATGGAGTCTCCGAAGGGAATGAGGGCCCATTTTCTTAATTACATGTTCATTAGTATGTTTAGTGCTCTCCTCCCTCTCTTCCCCCAGCCCTGCCACCTGGGAGTTCCTACTATGTTACTGGAAAGCCACAGAGGTTTATTTAAATACCACATAGTCAGATTGGAATGAAAAGCTATGAAGCTTCCCCTCTTTAATACTTTTTGAAATTATTTATGGGCTATGCTTCTTGCCTACGTAGAAGGTGCCTTCTGAGATTCCTGCAAGTCAATGCAGAAATAGCTGTTTGAATTGAGCAATAATTAGAAGCATATGGAGCAAAGCATCAGAGAAATCCCATTCTGCTAAAGAAACACTGCTGTCTGAAATAGATTTCCGCTGCATGTAACATTTTCTCATATGGGCTAAAAAGAAATAACATCATATGTCTGGTTTGCACCTACCAAAGCTGGGAAATTCAAAGTAATGTCTGTAATTTTGCTCTGAATTCAGTCTAATGCTGCGTGGTGTTTGCAGCCCCTAGGTTTGTCTGGACTACAATTACAATTTCACTCTCTCTTTTTTTTTGGCTAAACCTCAGAACAACGGAGATTCATCTTCTTTTTGTGAATGTGTGTATATTTGTATTTAATATTTTTTTCTCAAGCTTTGGTTTTTTCTTTAAAGGATTTAAAATGTTGAGGAAATGTTTGTGACTTAAGACATAGTTATGATCTTTTGTAATCCACAGGCTCAGTCTGGGGAAGGTACTCGGAGATCTCAAATCCTAATTTGCTGCCAAAATCTTATGTGCTTGATGTGGTAGATTGTTTCACTCCTGCCTTCTAAAAATAGCAGGTCCTGCTCTCGTTGCTCCCACAGATCATTTCTTTGAGTTTAGAGATAACTGAAAGCTCTCAGCACCTCAAGGGGGGATGTGTAGCACCCAAGCTCAAATTTTAACTCTATTTCTCATTTGCTTTGCTCACACAAGTGCAACTGGATGCAGTTTGCTGCGGGGCTTTTGTTGAACCATGGCGTTGGGGTGAGATGATTTTCTTTCGATGGTTAGAACTTTTTGACCTGATAGCTAGCCATAAAGCCATATTTTGGTCAGCTGCTACATGTGCACAGTAAAGCCGTGGTTTTACTGATGAACTTGCTCATATTTATGCTGCATTTTGCAACAGGCAGGGATCATTACTACAATGTAATGGAGTATCTACTAGCCATTTTAAAAAGCAACAGTGTTTTAAAATTACAAAGATACAAAATATCTCTGAAAACATAAATATTGTAGGACTCTAAAGTGTTCAAAGCTTGTGCTACTCAAGATTGTTTACAAACAGGTTTGAGGGTTTTGCCTGGAGCAGAAGTTACTCCTAGAAAAAAAAAAATGCGATTTTGAAGGAAATCATAAAGGTTGGCAGGTTACTGTTTGCTTTCTGATGTGAGCGAGCAGGCATGCGCCGGGCTCGGCGAGGCTGCGGCGTGTGCCTGCCCCGCAGTGCTGTTTCCGACCGCGCTCAGGGGAGTTGTGCAAGTTGGGCAGCGGCTGGTCTCGCCAGTGCAGCGAGGAGCGAGCGTCGTGGCAAGACCTGTGGTGTCGGAAGTGATGCTGGGAACGCAATTGGTGGCATTCCTCTGTTTGACCCTGCTTCCCAGCCCCATGCTGCTGTAGGTGCAGGATTTTGCCTGGGGTGTGAAAGCTGAAATTCCAGCTGCTGATAGCTATTAAAGTGCAACTGCAGAAGTAGAGACGTTAATGCTGGTGTCTTTGCCAAACTCCTACTGGTTTATTTTTGTAAGGGCCGTTGCAGGTGGTGGGGCTTAATGTAGGAAAACGAGATCTAATATTAAAACAATGACTTTCTGGGCAAAGCAAACGAGTCCTCCAGTAGCATCTTAGAAGCTGTGCCACATGGTGCATTGGCGATGGTGGAGGAGTGCTAATCTTGGAAACTGTCTATGGATGTTGGTAGCGTTTTGTTAAGGTCGGTGATCTGTGGGCATTTGCAAGGTGCTTTAAATTGGTTTTACCTGAATTGGAATGAGAGCCCCGTCTCTGGGTGAAATCAGCATCGTGCCGGTGGCTCCTGGTTAGGGAGGCAACAGGCCTCTGAAATATGTTGTTGTTATTATTATCATTATTATTATCTAAGTGCAGCGTGGTCCTTGATGCTTTCCTAGACATAACAGTAAAGGCATTTTCTGCCCAGTGAGATCTTATTCATGCAAATTCTCATTGTGGTAGAGAAGGGTGGTGACTCATGAAAGCCTGTGGAAAGTGGGACAGCTGAAGTGGTGACTGTCCCCAGCCAGTCCCCCTGCCCCACGCCAGGGATCACCGCCTCCAGGGCAAGGACATGTGCGCTCAGCTCAAAGCTGTTCTAGGACTGCTGCAACTGGTGGCCCGCTGCGTTAGAGCAGTTCAAATTTGTCACTGACTTACTTCCCTCCTCGGGGCTGCAAACTGAGGCAATTCCTGGAGCAATGTTACTTTTGGCCCAGAGATCCCTGTGTGAGGGGCAGCCGCTTGCAGGAGAGCAGCAGGGCAGGGCGAGGGGGTGGGAGCTGCTGCAGCCATCTGATTTTCATGTGTCTGTGACTCAATGTGCTCCCTGACCACAAGGGTCAGCTCTTTGTGAGTGAAGTCTATAGGCATTGGTCCCTAGATATTATGCAGATATGGTGAGTTTGGGCTCTCTGAAGCAACCTGAGCAGCTGAGTAATAGCTACTCACCAGCTTCCAAATTTGCTCAACCGTTTTCCAGAGAAAGGCTCTGTTTTCCAAGTATTTCTGAGGCAGCTGTGCTTATTAACATCGAAGATCTAAAAATTAGATTTGCTTCAAAAGCATATCTTAAAGCTGCTTGTTTGTTGGTTTGGGTTTTTTTTTTGTTCTGTTTTTGTTTTGTTTTGTTTTTTTTTCCTTAAAGTGAGACTGACTCTCCCTTTAAGATGCTCTCAGATTCTGGGTGCCCACCACCAGGGCCATGGGTGAAGAGGAGACCCAGGCTGCCTCTGAGCTTCTTCAGAGGCTCTGATCCACCCCAGGGAAGCTGCTTGCGATCTGCAATTGAAGCCAGGCAGCTGAGAGCCAGCACAAGTGGTACTTTGCTAGATGAATTCCCTAGGGTCTGAGGGCTTGTTTCCTAACAGGGCCAGCTAAAAAAATGCCAGAACTGGCACGGGGGGTTGTATAAAACTTTTTGTTATTGCTTTTGTCCATCTTTAAAAGTATTGATTTGAATGTACATATTTTTTCACTACATTTTTATAAAAATCACTTTTTAAAAGAATTTTGTTGAAAACTCCTCCAAGAAAATTCAATTTACTGGTAGTATTTGAAGTCATCACTTTTTCAAACATGATGAAAAAATGACAATTGGGATCACGTGGAAGCTCACGTGGAAGCATCATGGGGGAAAACCCAAGATGTACATCATCCCAACATTTTTTCCTGAAAAATACTTGAAAAAAGACTGTGCGTGACAGTCTCTTCCTATTCATGAGCATACAGTTAAAAGAAAAATCAGGTCCATTTTTAATGCAAAAATGCCAAGTGTTTATCTCTATAAACAGAAGCAAAAACAAAAGCCGGGTAAACCCAAATTGTATAGCTGTCGAGCCCAGGCACCCCCTTGACTGGAGGAGGAATTAGTGGCTTGCATAATCAAGCCTGGGGAGCTCATTTTGTCATGCTCAAAGGGCCACAGTGGTGCAACAGTAGGGGTGGAGGGATCAGCAAGCACCAACAATGAATTCCCTTCGTCTTTCCAATTTAAGGCCTGAGTAGAGGAAATGCAAAGCTCTTCTTTTTTGCGCTCTCTCTCCTTTTTTTTTCCTTGTTTCTTTTTTTTTTTTTTTTTTTTTTTCTTAAGGATAGATGAAAAGAGTGAGGCGGTAAAGGAGCCAGGTTGACACCTGTATCTGTGACAGCTCAGGCAAGGGAAATAGTGGGAAAGGATCTGCTGGCAGCAATTTGAAACTGTCCCCCTTCCTGACTCAGAGGCTTTGACTGATGGTGCAGCTTTGTGCAGCCATATGGTCGAACATCTTGAAGGGCCGGCAAAGAGGTGCTGGTGCCAGCGCTGGGAAGGGGGACCAAGTCATTATTGGAAACCAGATCTCCGAGAGAGAGGAGCCATTAATTCAAAATTTTTCTTCATGCTTCACTGTCCTTTCTGCGCACAGGACTCAGTGTGGCACTGGGGGAAGGCGAAGCCTAGCCTGGCCGCCGGGGACGGCTGTGCTGAGCTGTGGTTAAAAGGAAGGGCTTCTTCCTCAGCGCTTAGTGCACAGCATGGTGTCTTTACAGGGCAGCATCCCCCTCTTTACACATGCTCTCACACACTCCCTCTTTTTGTTCACCCAAACCCCAAATTTGGCTTTGTTATAAACTGCCACATTGGTTCTCCCTGCAAAAGAGCCGTTGCAGCACCAGGAGGACAGGGCTTGTTCAGCTCAGGCTGCAGCTGAGACCCGAGGAGAGCAGAGCTCCCTGGCCATGGCCCCTGGCAGCACTGCCGCCCATTAATGTAAAGCAGCACCAGGGCCAGCAAGATAAGAGTTGTAATGACCACTGTGGGTTCCCGCTTTCCCTTTTATTACTTGGTACGTTACATTTGTTTCCAGCAGGGAAGAGTTTATGTGTGAGTGGCTGCGCTGGCTGTGTTGGACCGAGCTCCCTACATGGTTATGTGGATGGACTCCAGGGACAGAGCTGCACTTCCCCTTAACAAGCTCCTCGCACCACATTAAAGATAAAAGGGGAAGGGAAATATTTATATTCTGACAAAGCAGGTCTTCCCTTCAGGCTCTTGTTTTATTTATTAGCTTGCTCTGTCCCTCTTTTGCAGTTTTTTCTCTGTTTCCCTGCCTCTGTGCTCTCTTTTTCTCCTTTATTCACTATTTTCGTCCCTGGGAGACAGCGAAACTTAAGAGTTGCTGCCCAAGACATCAGATTCAAATTCTGTAATTCCCAGCTGATAACAACAACTCTCCCCCTATCTGTGTTTTTAACACAAAGCAATGATTTCTAGTGCTTAAACAATTGAATATATTACATCTGGTTTACTCCAATTGCTTTAGATGAAACTGTAGAAATAGGGTGTGTTGGGTTTTTGATGGTGGTTGTTGTTTGTTTTTCATACATTGCAACACAGATGCTGAATATCCTCCCTTGTTTGTGTAGGCCATGGAAACCACTATCATTCTTGTCGGGAGAAGCCCTTACCAAGGCATGACACAGCTACACCGAGACCTTTCTAACCTCATTCATCAAACACTTCCTTTCCTCTGAGGCCTTATCCCGGGGGACCATTCATTTCCTTCAACTAGTGTGCCACACGAAAGGAATCTTGGGTAGATTCCTGTGTCTGGGTCTAGCTCCGAATTTGTATAAAGGTTCAAGAAGACAGAGGAATGATATGAATACAGGCAATATGTGGTATTATCGTCCATTCTGCTTCTTTTGCTCCTTGTCATATGTTGCAGAAAATCATGTGCTGACTTACAACGTCAGAGGACACCAGTGTCCCTGTAATAATTATTTTTAGAGCTATATTTTCTTGCCACAATCAAGTAGCTCTCCGCTAAGAGCAAAGCATCAAAATTAAAGAGAGTTGGTGCCCAGAAGCTTCACCTCACTGACATTGTTATGTTTCTGCCTATTGTCACAGAATTGCAAAATATCTATGCCTTTATACCACAGTGGTTAAGTGGTGTAACCTGCAAAGTGCTGAATGAATTAATTGCAGCTGGCTGGGGGAGCCAGCTGGTTTTTACCATTCACAATCCCCCCCAAAAAGCACCACAGCTCTGTTTCCTTGCTGATCAGGAAGGCAAAGGAATTTGTTAATTGATTTTTCTCCCTCCCATATCAATTAATGAAGCCCATCTAGGGAGATGTGTGCTCTTGTCTCTTAGTTAATTAATCCTTTTCCTTTATCTTCACAAATAATGGCAATAAAGCAATTAGCAAAGGATTTACAGGGTGTGGAGCAGTGAGAGATTCCTCTGGCCCCTCTGCAGCTCAAGCTGTTCAGTGCTGCTGCAATTCAGGCTCTCTCTAAAGGGATTTGTGTCCCCCACCCTCTGCAGTGTGGCTGCTGAAAGCCCAGCCTCCTCAAGATGTGAAATCCCCAGCTTGCTTTCCCCTAAGGGAGAGTTAACAACTTCGGTGCCAGTCCTTGGCAAAGGCCTCCGCTGGGACAATGGCACCAGCCTTCAAAAGTCACTGGCAGTGGCTGCTGGTGGCACCACCGTCCCCATAGCCCCTTGAGCCTGTGGCTCCCAGGGAAGGTGCAGCGGGGCAGGGTGCACTGAGCCACCCCAGAGCCTCAATCCTCCTGGAACAGCAGCCCCTCTGCCTCCGTCCCCTCTCCTGGCCCTCTTCTCCCATCGCAGCCCATACACAGGCTCTGCCTCCCTGAAAGCCCTCCTCAGTGAGCGGTTCAGCTCTCTCGGCCAGTAGAAAAGGAACCTCCCTAAGCTGTAAACCCTGCAGGAGAGGAACTACAGGAGGAGGGAGTTGCCGTCTCCTCTCTGTGACAGTGAGGTGTTGGATGGATTTTGTCATTCTCCCCAGATGTTAGGGCTCACCTGAACAGCTGTCTCCGAACTGCCTGACACAGCTGCCCTGATGGTGGATGCCTTTTGTGGAAAGGACCGCAGCTGGACGGTGGGGGACACGCTGGTGGAGGGAGCAGCATCTCTGTAAGGGATATTCACACCCTGACAAGGCATCTGCCCTGTGCTTGGCTGCTCAGGTTGGCCCTTGTCAGCATCTCTCCTAGGTGGTTCCCTTCTCTTTGAGTGTGCAGGTGAGTCCTGGCATTTGGTCCATGGCAGCAGCAAAGACCATGCAGATTCCAGCCCTGGACAAGGAAAAGGGCATTACTGATAATTTGGTTTTTGAAATGTTGATATGTCAGGTGGTTAAGCTAAGGCAAGGCTTAAGGATTTCAAGCATTTTTTAGGCAGGCTTGAGAACCCAGAGTTTCATCATTTCTCCATGTGTAAGTGTGGTGTGACCTGCTTCTGCCCACTTACCCACACACCTCTGCGCAGGACTTGGTGTGGAGGGTGTGAAAGTTGGCCCTGCAACAGGGAGCACAGCACCCTTGATTGGTTTGGATCATTTAATGGTTTCAAACCACCGTTTCTTATCATTTGCCCTTAAATGTTATTACCGAAGAGTAAGTTTGTTGACAGTGTCCCATTTAAGAGAAGCTTTACAGAGTATTTATCTTTTTCTGCTGCTTAAGGAGATTGCCAGCATGTAAGAGTAAGCAGCAGGTCCTGAAGCGCTGCAGCAAGAACCATCCACGCATTCAATCTCCTCCTTTCTGCCCACAGCTCTCCCTCTGCCTTCTCATTAGCAGCAGTGGTGCATTGCTGGAAGGCCCATCTCCACCCTCCTTCTGGAGGCACAAAGAGCTGGAGATGAAAATCTCCCTCTTCTGTGCTCCTAGCTATGAAAATTGGGAGCCCTTATGGTTCCCTGATTGACACAGTGGCCTGGGAAGGGCAAGCAGATCCCAACAACCCTGTGTAGTGGTCAGTGAAGTGGTCCCTTCTGTGCTGGAGCCCTTGGAGGGAATGAGCACGTGGTGCTGAGTGCCCCCAGCTCTTGTTGATCCTTAGGCTTTGAAGAGGAAAAAGGTCCCCATCTTAATGTGTGAGTTATCAACAGCGGTAGCTCTGCAGCTATACTGTCTCCCAGCGTCCCCTGGCAGGGCTTAGGCTAGATGCTGGAAAATGAAGCAACTGACTGCAACAACCCAAAGAAAGTGTCTCTGCGTGAAGCAATGTTCAGGCAGGAAAGTGTCCGGATGTCCTTCAGCCAAGGTGTTTTACCCTGGTGAAAAGGTATAGCAGGGGTGGCGCCTGTTTGGTTGCCCCTCAGCCTCCTGTGACCATCCCAGCCAGCCTGGTTAGCTCTGTGCTGCTGTTGTGTGTCCTGCAGGCTTTGTGAGCTGCCCAAAATCAGTGAAGGGAAGAGCTGGTGAGCTCTAGGAAGCATATTCTGCTCTTACAGCTCCGCGCTGCTTCATCAGAACAAATTCCTATCTCCTAATGTAGGCTCCACAAGAATAACTTTTTGATATAATGCACATAATTTTAACTACGCAGCCACTAAATATGTTCCACTTGGGTCAATCCTTCTGTCACTGTGGGGAAGTATCTTGTTTTTTTTCCTCTCTCTATTATGTTGCTTGCTCACCGCTGCCATGCCTATCTCTATTTTCAAATGTAAACTTGGTGTGCCACTATCGAGTGACAGTGAAGAGATGTGGATGTTCTGTGTGACAGCATGTATATAGCAGATACATATTTGTCCTTAAGGCGAGATGCAATGTTTCATCCCAAGGGAAAGAAGGATGGCCTTTAGTCTGTCTGGATATTTTACAGTCTGTCCTTCCTTTTCTGTTTCCTGTGAGGTTAAAGACCTGCTGGTGATGATTAAAAGTACTGCAGTTTCTTCTCTCTCTAAATAGTTTTTTTGAGTTATTTCAGAAGCAAGAAAGAGGCTAGAAAGGTTTAGTTGCATCTTCCTTTTCACCCTGATGTCCACCAAAAATCAGATTCTGCTGCATTTTACTTTCTAACGAAAGTAAAACTTAGTAACCTTTTCTTTCTGTTCATATCCAGCAGCTGAACATCCCCTACCGTTCCCAAACAGATTCCCAGAAGGGTATTTTTTTGCAGCCTTCATACCAACAGCTTGCTTACATGGTGCCAGCGTGGGACCTCTAGACTGGCGCTCCTAGCACTTCTGGGTCCATGTATATTAGCATCGTAGCTGTTAGGAGGCAAGTTCAGAAATTTATTCCTAATTACAGCAGAAATGGTGGTCAGGGTTCATATCAGATCTTTTGCCTTGGGCTCCTTTTCTAGTCCAGAGCTGCTATACTTCTTTCTGCAGAACCCTGGCAAAGATATCGTTGAGAAAAAACATACCAAGGTGGTGCCAGAAGATCGTCTGTGCATTGCACAGGCGGTCTGCACGTGCACCACAAATCCAGTGCTTTGGGAAAATGTTGAATTTACCCTGCCCTGGCTTCAGAGCTGATTCCAACATGCACCACAAGCCCCTCTGACGCTTCCGGGAAGTGTTGGACTCGCTTGCAGACTCTCTGCAGCTGATCTGGGCAGATGCTGTGGAAATGTCTGGGGTTTCTGGACATTGAGTAACCTTGGGTTGCTACCGCATAGTACTTCCAGCTGGGTCATTGGACTCCCAGAAATCCCACATGAAGGTAAAGAAAGTCCTCAGATTCTCCCTTCCTTCCAGACAAAATCTGTGGGCAGAAGAGGGCATGTCCAATTAAACCCAGACGTGTTAGCCTTGCTCTAATCTGTCTGCTGGATGTCTGCAAGATGCAGAGAGATCAGGCAGAAGATGAATGGTGTGGCAGTCTAAAACCACACTTTGCTATGAGTAATGTTAGCATATTGATGCAGCCTTTCATTCTCAGCGTTTCTCAAAAGTAATTAGTGTAAAGTTCTCTGCAGGATCAACGTTTGAAGTACTTTTTCCACTCCACATTCTCTTCTTTCCCATCTTATAATCTCCTCTTAAGTCACTGTGTTTGCTTAGTGGCAAATCTGTGTGTAGCAGTTTCATTTATTTGCATTCATTCTAGCTTCATGCTATCTGGGACTATACCTGAATTCTCTTACTGAGTATGATCTGTTCCAAGTAGGCAGGAGATTGGATCAGTCCGACCATCCTGCTCTCGAACTTTCTGAAATCAGAAGGGTGTAAAAAAAAAAAATTAAAAAAAAAAAAAAAATAGCTGTCACCTGCCCTGGGCTCCAGGGTAGGGCTCGTGGCCGCTCAATCAGAAAGCACTGAAGGAGATCTGATTGTGCTACAGAGCGGCTGCTGAAATTGCAAATTGAACAAAAGAAAACAACAACAACAAAAAAAATCAACATTTCTAGTTCACTCTCTCTCTGCAGGCAGGCTGCAGCCCCGCAGAGCAGCTTGGCTGCTTGAAGACGGGGTGTTACTACAGGCTCCCCAAAGCCCTAGCTGCTAACTAGGAGGGGTAAATACCTTCCCAGGACTGCAATGCCCTGCTAGTGGTTCGTGTCCCCTCAGATAGGCAGTGACATTTCAAACCCACCCAAATTTATAAAACTACCAGGAAATAGGCCAAAGAAGAATTTCCTGTTTTAAATGGCCGTGGAAGTCACTACTGTCCCACATTAGAAATACAGATTGCAGCTGGGGCTTTGAATAAACACAGTAACTTGAATGAACACCTATGGGTCTGCCATCCAGAAGGGTAGGGCCTGCCTTTGTGGCTGCTGCCCAGAGCTGGGGTGCGCCGGCTCCCCCCGCGCCAGAGTGCTGCAAAGGGGCCTCTGACCTCGACCCCTCCAATGGCTGTGGGCAACACAGCACAGAGGCACACAGCGCTTTAGTCTCTCAAAGACAGGCAAAAATCCTAGTTCAAGACTTGGATTAGTTAATGACCAGACTGGAAAAGGATTTTGCCTTCTCTATTTTGCATCCTCTGCCTGCACAGATCTGTTCAGGTGTAAACATTATTTTCTGGTGGAGTTTTGGCTGGCCTCATTCTGTACCTGCCTCGTTCACTCACCTTCTGTCTTTCTTCCCTGGCAGATGGCTTCTCTTGGAACCTGCTGCTTAGTAATTGCATTAAGGCAATGGAAACAGGGCCTTTTGTTTCTCAGCTTTTCCTCTCTGTAAGCAGGGTGGAGGTAACTGTGGGCAGGAAGACATGGAGAAGCAGTTCACTGGAGATTGCCTTCCAATCAGAAAAATCAAAGTGCTTAGCCAGATCCACACTATCTTATAGAAGCATATGGAATTGGAACAAGGCAAGATCTGAATTCCTCTCTCATCTTTGTGTAAAATTGGTATTAAGAATTTACCTGCCTTAACTACATTTTGTGGGGAGAGCAGCTCCTGGTGTAAAAGTTGCATTATGGTCTCCAGAAGTCCATTTTCACATAGTCTTGCTGGTCATTGGGTGAGCCCGCTATATGCAAAGCCCCTGCTGTGCTTGTTGAAATCAGCTGGACATACAGCTTTTCTGCACCAAAGAGAGGGAGGCTCTTTAGTATCAAGACATAAAGTCTCACATAAATTAAATAACTGTGTGTAGCTTCATAGGATCATGTCCCTAGCTCCCTGAAACTGAATGAAAAAGGAGGATTATTTTTTTATCTTTCAAGTACTGTGCTTTTAACAGGACTCTTACCTGGCTGCCATTCTATTGCCCTCTGTTACTGAAATGAAGCTGCTGAAATCTATAATACAAACCTGTACACACCTCTGCATATAGTATGCAATGTCCCAGCCTTCTAAGAGCAATGTGCTAGGGAAGATACTGTATAATAATGCAGTAAATATAGGTCATCTTCAGTAGAATTTATCTTTTAACAAGTGGAACTATCCTATATGCAAAAAAGGAAAGAAACTTCCCAGTGTGGGCATCAGCTCTGTTCACGTGATGTGAACATATATGCTTGAACTGTATAAACACACAAAATAGTGAGTGTATGATGAAAAGCTACATATCAGCTGAGGAAATATTTGCAGTATTTTGTATTAAATGCTACTGATACGTGAAGCTATCTGAATTTTCCAGGATATCTTTATTATCCCATACATGTAATAGTAGTTGGAAAACAGTTCTCTGTGTTGAAGAATTTTCACCAGAAAGTGGGTATCTCTAGGTTTGCTTTATTAACAACTCAGAGTTGGGCCGTCACCTCAGTGAGTGGCAACTAAGTGTTACAATTGTCACCTTATATATGTTTCTGTAACAATTACATGATCATCAAAGTCCACCTAAGGTTTCCACTGTGTTCTCAATTCTTCATTCTTCTGGTCAGCAGAAAGTTCTTGATTTTCCATCGGTAAACCGGTTCTTTGCGTTCCATTTCAGTTCTTGTTTATTGACCACGTAGACCACTTCAACCACTGGCCTGATGCAAGATCATAAAAGTCATTTATTTCCCTTCTATGTCTAGTTTCACAATGCTCTATTTAAAACCGTCTTTAAATTTTAAGAATCTGACCTCTTAACTTATATTATGAATGCTTACCTTACCCTTATTCTCATCTAATGTCTACATCAGTTAAAATGTCTTAATCAGCTGTTCAATTATTAATCTTTTCTTACTACATCTATCTTTATCTACTGATTAACTCGGCTGGTGATTAATCCAGTCATGGGATAGGGCTATACAGGGACAAAATGAGCAGTGTAGCATGGACTTAGATTAATATAAAACACCTGTAGTTATACAATTCATGTAATTTATCTTTTCTAAATTACCCTATACAATAACTACTCTTAAATGCACAATAATATTCAAAGCCTCGATTAACTATTTGCTAACACTCTGCCTTTTAGAAGAACATTTCTGTCTCTGGTGCAGAGGGGTTTACTTTTTATCTGTAAAGCCTGACATTGACAAGTGACTTTTTTAAGTCTAAGGTGTGAGAGGGAGGAAAAACAACCACTTTGTCTGAGCGTGGACTTGAATGAACTAATCAGGTGTCTGAATTACTTCTGATGCCACAACACCAGCACCCATCAAAGAGCTCGCCATGGGTGATTTTGAAATCAACTTTTGAAAACACTTTGAATTTCACCTTTTCCTTCTTATTCTGTGGCAAAATGATAATGTTCAGCTATCAATCAAACAGAAAATACACAGGGAAACTGTCATTTTAATAACGCTATTCAGGATTAGCTAAACATGAAAAGCCACTAAGAATGCATTAGCTGTTGTTATGATATGACCAGAACCTTGTGGGTTTGTTTAAGTGAAAACTTTTGTATCACATCTGTTCTTTGTTCAGTCCATAGCTTGGAAATTAATCTCTAATGAGTGCCTAATCTGCTGCACTTTTCCCTGTGACTTGGCATAAACACTGATTTATTTAGTATAGTTTGCCTGTAATCATTTGTTATGAGCTGGAATCACAGCTCTGCAGCTCTTCATTAGGGAACAGTAAACACTTGGCATCTTTTGAGTCAGGCTGTGTCTACAGTAATTTACTACAACATGAGTGGATCAGTACATTGAAGCTCCTTGGTGCTGAGACCCCTACATCTAACCTGGTGGCGGTTTGGGAGTTTTCCTCTAGGTGGTCTGGTTGCTTGAACCAAATGTTCCCACCGAAGATGTGTTTTGAAGCTCTCCAAAGGACCACGCATTGACTCAGACTCTCAGGTCTCTGTTATGGACTGGAGCTTATTAGGTTGCATCCAAACCAGTTCTGGCTTAGCATCCTCCTGGAGGAATTGACCTGATGCACACCAAATCCACTCTGCAAAGCAAACTAATTCCTGCTAAGTGGGGATGCTCAGGGGATTTGCGTGTGCTTCAAGAATTTACTGCTGCTCTGGACCACCATACTAACATAGACACACCCACTGGAACATAAATAAAATAAAGAAAAAGATTTTTCCATTTTTCTGTTACCCAAAAGCTGTTTTGGTTGGTTGGCGTTTTTTTGACATACCATTGCAGATTTTTTTATTTCTGAAAACAGTTCCTTAGTGACAGGATTTTCCAGTCAGTATTGAAAATGAAAATTCATCCATTCTCATGGCCAGATTCGCATAAAAGCTTGAGGCCTAATTTTTAAGGAGTCAGCATTTCCATCTAGATCCAGACACCCAACCATTCAGATTTTACTTAGAGCCATACACCCGAGACAGCCCCTTTGCATCCAGTTGCACTGAGCTCTTTCACCTTGCTGCAGCTCACGCTCCATACTTGCATATAGCTTGACAAGGACCTCGTCTGGCCACAAATGCCATGTAAATATATATGTGTGTGTATTTTTATTGTTAGTAAGAGTTCAGTCTGCTCTGATAGTGGTCAGTAAGAGTTTTTTCCACCACAACAGACTTTCAATCAGATTGTCATGCCTTGGTTCATACGCCTGCCTGATTTATCAGCTTGCTTAGGTCAGCGTTGGCTGGATTAACCTAATCTCTCTTCCCTGGCTACAGGCTGGACCATCATCTGTCAGGATGGGTTCAGTATCCTGCTCAAGCTGTATTGTCTATGATTATATATAAAGTCCTAAACAATAGTCTATTATCTCTTTGTCTTTTGAGTCTTTGCAATTCTTTGTTAATGACAATTCTTACAGAAAACCACAACTTTTTTCACCTGGAAGGAGTCTTCCATGGCAGGACCCACTTTCCCAGGAAGAGTTGTGTACTCGGAGGCAGCCTGAGCGCATGACAGACGACCGCATTCCTGGGAATTTGTTTCAAGTTTCCAAGGTTTCTGTTCTGAACAAGCACAAGGATTGAACATTTCTCCTGAGACTTCTTTCATGCGTGGTCACCAAAATCATCATCCTTTCCCATCAGAGGGAATTTTCCTTTGTGCCCAAGAAGCATGTGGTGGAAAATAAAAGCTGCAGCTCTTGTTCACACAACTCTGGCAGAAGTCAGCCTCCCCAACCCTGTGTTCAGGGATTTAGTTCTGGCTTTCTCGTTTTTAGCAGTGCGCAATTCCTGCTTCTTCAAGCTCAGCTCATCTATTTGATTTTATCAGATGTTCTCCTAATTGTGTTGTTTTCAGAAATATTGGTATAAGGTGAGATTTCTTCCCACAATTTTTATATTGGGCTTGTAGTCTTGAAGGAAGTTGTCAGGGAAAGATCTTTACTTCCCCAGGAAAAGGGGAAAAATCCTGTTACTGTTTTTGCTTAATAACAAGCCAGATGTTACTTGAGAAGCCTAAAAAAGTTTGTGGCAGATGCCAATACACAGACACTACTGAGCGGTTTCTTTTGTTCATGCAAGCAGCTGGCTCACTGTTACACCTGAAGAGGTAATTAGAAAGATAAGTTGGAACACTAATTTTCAACATTCAGGCCTTCCCTGGGAAGGTATTGCCATGACAAAAGGAAATAAAGGAACTCGCAGTCAAGAACAGGGGCACTATCCACCATTTTTCACTCTTACTGGCAGCTCTAGGTAACCTTTAACCTCTTCCCACCAGCCTCCTCAAAGAAGCTACAAGATGCAGGAGAGTAAAGGAAAAGGGTCCGGTCTCCTCACACAAAATGCCCTGTGCATTTATACTTAGAACAAACGTCTTTTATTCTGATTCCCTTGTGCTCTGTCACTCTCAGGTACTCCAACAGCTAAAAAAGAAAAGCAAAAAACCTGAAAATGTCACACATGCCAAATGTAGGTTGCTTTTTAAGGACATTAATGGATACATTTGAAATCAGTTTTATAGATTACTAGCAGTCGGGATTATTTTGTTTGGTTAGTTTATTACCGTGGATAGCACAGTGCTCGGCTCTGAATCCACTTTACACCCATTAATTAGTTTTGTAGCGCTGTACAGTGAACTCAGCAACACTGCCCGTGAGTGCAAATGGGGCTCACAACGAGAGCTACAGCTTAGCGAAACCCTCACAAATACAGCCGTGACAAGTTGTGCGCTCAACTTTAGAGGCTGCTGTTGAAATCTCCTCCTGTTAGGAAGTGGGACTCTTCTGCCAGTCATCTAATTTCTGTGATCAGAGCAAGCCCAGCTTGCGTGTGCTGAGATCCCATACTGCTTGTGTTGAAGCCAATCACTTCAGGAAGAAGACGACTAGACTTCAGACAAGGAAGCTCTATCAGTAACCTGGAATCAACTGGTATAAAATTTCTCCTTATCTGGAACTCTATTCTTGGGAGAAATATTATCAGTAGCTGTGTGTTAATTGGCAGGAAATTGCTTGCCCTGGGCTCCTCTGACAGAGGCCTCCCCCTTCCCTCTCCTATCCCTGAACTCTGCTTTCTCATACTGCACCGCACTCGACATTTGACGGCGCTGAAGGGAGAGATGAATTCCGTGAACAGTAAAAACACAACTTTCCGCTCCATCGCAAGGAGCCAGATGACGGATACTATTTTCAAAGACTTCTTTGTCCATAAGATGGCGTTTGAATTAGGAACTTGTTTAGCCAGATTCTCTTGTTACAATTTACTGATTCATTGGGTGGAGAATGGGAGGGCAGGATGACAGAGCCAGACAGCTTCAATTAATGATTTTTTTAAAAGATTTCATTCAAACACGAATGCATCTTAAAATATATCCAGAATTAGACAGCAGGAAGAATTATCAGTTTTAACCTACTTGTGCCTTTAAATGATCTGCTGAGGGGAATAGGCTGTTTTATCACTACTTTTCAGAGAAAAAGTGTAAAGTTGTACCAGATGAAATCTGTGGTGTTTTTCTTGAGATCCAGAGGTGGTGGAGAAAGGGTTTTTTGAGAAAAAAAAAATAATTTCCAAATCTCTCTTGCTCTCTCAATGAGACCACAACAAAAGTTAAGTATCGTTAGGGTTAGTAACATGGAAATTAATTTCTGCTTCAGCAATAGAAGAAGCAAAAAGAAGGACCAAATTCAGGTCTCCCACCTGTTCTGACAGATGTAGTTCTTTTGAGAGTTATCTCTGGATCCCATCAGAATGGATAAATCTGGAATTAGATGCAAGGAGATATTTAACGCCTTATCCCCCCATCTTCAGTTTTCCCCAGCCTGACCCAAGCCCGTTTGGCACAGCAGGTCCCACCTGTACTGGGAGAGCCCCTGGGACCTGACAGCACCAGTGCTGCCCCTCTTCTTCCTCCATGCTCCTTCAGCCAGGCCTGAGCCATTTATACCCTGCCCTTGTGAAATCCTGGGGTCCTCCTCTCAGCTGCTGAACACTGGCAATTTTCACAGCTTCTACTTCAATTTGTAAAGTTTCTTGGAAATCTCCCAGGGTGTCTAATCTTACTGTTGGGGGAAGGGGAAAGGTCTGGACTGGTCTTGTGTGACCTCAGCCGTTTAATTTGTCTGTCATTACTTCATGGGTATAGGTTACCAAGAATGTAATTCTCAACTTTCTTACTCACAAAAAAGGGCAATGGTCTAAGTTTTCTTTTATTTCTTTGGCTGACAAAAGAAAAATTACTGTCTGTGGTAGACTTGTTCTTATTCTCTTCAGGTGTCTCTCCCTCTGTACACAGACACACACACGTATGTGTGCGTGTGGACATTAGAAACGTCATGCACACACAAACCCAACTTTTCCCAGAATTGAAGTAGCAAGAAATATTGAACTCAGAAGACTGTTAGTCATATAAATAATATATACTTTTTATGAAGTCCATTTTCACATCACAGGTTTCTTTAGAGATATTTTTCAACTTTCAGGTTCCCTTTTTTTTTTTCGCCGTTTGCCCCTCTCAATGCAGCATTCAGAATAAGTATTTGAGTGTG
Source organism: Nipponia nippon (assembly GCF_047370975.1). Taxonomy (NCBI): domain Eukaryota; kingdom Metazoa; phylum Chordata; class Aves; order Pelecaniformes; family Threskiornithidae; genus Nipponia; species Nipponia nippon. Next base: position 70,458,731 of record NW_028262369.1, on the reverse strand, counting down.
GGGAAGGGAGACTTCTGAATGAACTTTAGCCAATTTAATAAAACTAGAACAAATCAATAAGCCACCCAGGCATCTAATGCTCTCAGTATTCCCACTGACAGTTCCACAACATCAAACAGTATGGAAAACATTTTCAAGGTAAGTCCTCTGTATTCTGAAACAGGTCCCTAAAGGCAGAGAGATGGAGGTTTTCTTGGCCTACCTGTTTAAAATGGGTCATGCTCTGCATTCACAATCAGCTCGGAGTCAGGCGCAGTTCTTCAAAGCAAGAGCTCCGGTGAAGCATGCTCTGCTTGGGCTGGGAGCGCGCTGCAGCCAAGGTCAGGGAGATGGTGCGAGGGGCACGGTGCCCTTCTCTCCCAGCCATGTTCGGAAAGTTCCTTTCTTCTTAGCCTTGGCTGGTGTGGTGATAAAACCTACTGTTATTTCTGTGCAATGTCTACTCATGCTTCATGCCATCCTTAAACCAAATCCTAACCTTGCTTCTCCAGTTTCAGTGAGAAACTCTGGGTCTCATCATCTGCTTTGTCTGCACTGCTAGAGCAGCTCTGCTACCCGAGCGGTGGAAATGAAGCTGCTCATGGTAGTAGATGTCCTTTGCCAATGTGACATGTTTCAGTTCCCAGGGAACAGATGGTATACAAGCAAAACTACTTCTGTTGGTACAGCTACCTCATAGTTTTATCTTTGTAAAAGTGCAAACCCACAATGTTTTCACTGGCAGAAGTTTCTAGCTGGATCTTGAAGAATAGAGGGATATTGCACTGGTGCAGGGCCTTTGGAGCAGGGACAGCTGCCATGGGTGAAACAGGTCATTTCTCTCTTCTCTCCTTCCTTCCCCCATCCCTCCCTCCCCCAGGTGAAACTGGCTGTACTGATCCATTTAACTGCACTTAGTCTAAGGACATCTGTCAAAACAGTGAGCCTGATCTGGGATCACAGTTCGTCCAGCCCCAGCCTGACCCCAGACTCTGCCAGCAGCTGGTGGCAGGGCTAACCTGGCTCTCAGAGCATAGCCCTTGTTGCCCTCTGTGGGCCCCTGCACGGGCCATGTGCTTTGGCATTTTGAATCCACTAATGCTCTTTTGTTCTGTGGAGGTAAGAAGAAAAGGTGACAGTCAGGGTGATGGTCTCTTGGCATCCAGATGTGGTCTCAGTTGTGTGCTGAGGTAGTCTGTTCTTGATCAGCTTGGATCAACATTTTCAAGTGTATGAGCTCACAGGGCTCGTTTTATCTGCAAGGTCCCGGGAGTCCCCATGTATGCTGCTCTGGTGCTCAGTCAGTCAATGTGGTTGTATCAGCTGAGGTGTGGTTGTGCCTGCACAGTTTGTTTCACCCAGCACAGGAGAAGATGTCAAATGGTAATTCTTTCGGATGCCCCCTCAGCTACTTTCCTCCTACCTTGCTATTATAGGCTCATGAGCATAGACATGAATTTGTTGTCGGAGAGGTCTATCAGCTCCTCCCCGAATCCACTTCTGGTGTCAGAAATGGAGGTGTACCACAGCTCTTACAATTTCTTATCTCTAAGGAGTTGTTAAATAATAGCTGACTTTGCCAAATGTGCTGGTATATTTTCCCAGTGATTGCACAGAAATTAAGGAGTCCTTGCTTATCCTCACAGGAGAGGCTTTGGACCCTTCACTATAATTTTCAGAAATCACTCCTGGTTCTGGGATCCCTGAACTCAGATGCTGATGGGGATGCCAGAAGGACTGAGGAAGTCAAAGAGGGGACCATGCTCTGTGCTTTCGCACATGAGAGGCAGGGTGTTTTGAGCTGAATGCCCACAACTCAGGCACCCCAAATCAGCACCTGCATTTGATAAACTTTGCCTCATTTGTGCTTTTTTCATATGCGAGCTTTAGACGGGTGTGAGAATCATGGATTTCAGCTGGGTTATCCCAGAAATTTTCTGGTATAAGTGCAAGGGAACCAGTCCTGCTCCTCCTTGTGCCCCAGCGAACAGAAGTAACGTTTCCCACTAGGGAAGGACTAGCAGTGACTTTCAAACCCCACCAAACAGGGAAATACATTCAATTGTGTTAGTGGTGGAGGGGATTTATAGCATGTTGTGAACCATCCACTTAGGTCCAGAATTTAAGCGTGGGGCAGGGGTGGGGGTAGAGAGTGCAGGAAAACACAGTTCCCTTGTTAAAATGAAAGAATGAGTTTAATATATACAGGCAGAAAGAGGAGGCAAGTCCTTTCCCTGTTAAATATTTACCATCTGAGCTCTGCTTAGGCTCCTGATTTTCTGTATCTCTAAAGGTGGTGGTACTTGTGACAGTAGGATATGTTCCTTAATGTATTCCTCCCTCTCAACCCACCTTGCATGGGAAACGGCTGCGGTAACAAAAAGCAGACTGTTCCCTCCTCATGAATATTAATCAGTAAACTCCCCCTGCTATTTTAAATCGAAGACTGGTGCTAAAGCCCTTTTTTCCCCCACTCAAGCATCCCCCGAGGAAAACCCTGAAAGTCCTGGGAAAGCCATGCACAGAGGCTGCCGTGACTAGAGGCCTTCTAGGCAGTGACATATAAAACTCTGAGGTCAGGGGGCACAGCAAGAGGAGGAATCAGCTTTGTTTCCGCTATGTGTTGCTGAAAGCTAAACCTTTATGGAACTTTTCTAGCTGCATTTTTGGCTATTTAGCTTTGAAAACAAAAGATTTATTTATTTTTTCCTATTCATCACAGTTTTTGTCCTAAGTTGACAGCAGTGACATAAGAAGGACCCTCCCTGTTCTGAGTTGGAGCTCTGTATGCTCCTTCGGCCATCGCTGCTTTAGTACAAATATTATATGATCTTTAAGTGAAGGGAGGAAAACAAAAAAATGATTGCACAGAGCCAATGTAAACACCTGTTACATCAATTCATTCTTCTAAATAAGAAAATTAAACTCACCCTGGCAAGTAAAATACATTGATCAGAGCATGTATAGTACTAGATGATGTCCAGAAACCCAGCTGCGTGTCTTCACGATCCACTCAGCTTTAGATCAAACCAGAGTAATATTCCCAAGGACACAGGGTGATACAGCCAGAGGTTGGCTTGCCTCCTAGATAACCCTGAGCAGTGCTGAATAATTCTTTGAACTCAAAGCAATTTGTGATTGTGTTCAGAAATAACACGCAGACTTGCCAAAATGCAAGAGTGTATCAGCAACCAAAGTGTATTTTTCCAGTGCCTGTAATGATAAGCCGATGCAGAGTTTTGTTGTTTTCTCTTTGGGGCAGTGTTAGCACTTGTGGTGTGCTAGAGGGTTTCCCATGCCAAGGACGCAATTCATGTCCTGAAGAGTGTGCAGTCAAGAATAATGTTTTAAAATCTTTGTCCTTTATCAAAGGATCTGGATAGACTTCAAAGAACATTATTATCCATATCTTACAGCTGGGAAAACTCAGGCAAGGAGGAATGACATGGCTTCCCCAAGGTCATCTGATGAGTTGGTGTCAGACCGGGAGTAAGATGCTGTAGTTCCTGCCTGCTGTGGATGCCACATCTCATCATGCTGTGAAGGTCAGTGCTGGGTGCTGTACAGACCACATCTGATGTACTGGTTGAAGGCTTTGAGTGAGAGATGCTGCATACTGTTAACAAATGGTGCACTTGAGGCAGGGGATGGGACACTTTCAAGCTGATCAGCCCAAACAGACCTGTGTTTGGTGGCTGCAGGTGAGCAATAGCTAATGGCACAAAGCCTGTGGTAGAATGGCAGTAAAGCTCACACGACAGGCTCTAGGTGAGCATGGACAATAACCACGTCTTAGTCTTTGGGAACAATGTCTGAGGACATGGCTAGGGCAGAGGCTGGGAATATGGTGGGTTTTGGTGCTGGTGGTTTGCTCATTCCGTACCTAAGAGTACACAATTGATCCAAATCAGCCATGCCACCCAAATGAACTGGTGATATTTTTTCCCTGATTTACTCTGGAGAGATGATACCTGATTCATGTAAAGGCAGAGTGGCGTGAATCAAAAGTACCTGATCCAGCATAAAGCTTTTTAACACAAAGATAAGCCTTCACAATTCTTTGAACAATTTAGAGCTTGAAGAGTAAACTCACATGAGATCAGCATCTTAGGTTAGGTGGCTGCAGTGGTTTTGGTCCAGAGCCCTAAAACCACATGTACTTCCATATTCTGAGAGTAATTCTGAGGTAGGTATCCGACTGCGCTCAGAGGAAGAGATCTTCAGGCAGAACTTGTCCTTTGTACTTGCAAGATCTGGATGGAGTGAATGGTTGATGCTAGCTCAAAGAGATGTGTATGTTCTGTAGCAAAGTGTCAAGCAAAACTCTTGGTAGATCACAGAAGGTTTAAGAGGGTTTATCAAGCTGCAATTGTCCTGCTCAGGACTTTTCCAAGGTGACGGCAGCAGTACAGTTCTTCCAGGACACAAGAATGAGAAGCAGCTGTAACTAATAGCTGCAGGTAAAAACACATATCAGTAATTAGAGCTACTTAATAGTTTTCTGGCTGCATTAAGTGCTTGCAGCTGATATTTACACTTGCTTTTCACCCTTCTTTGGAGGAACTGTGCTACAGCTGAGTAATCCTGTTGGTGGTGAACAAGATAGTGGTAGTGTCAGTCAGTTTTAATGGAGTACCTTAGATGTGTGGAGCGTGAGAATGAAAGTATTTGCTAAAAATCAGGTTACTCATTTCAAATGGAAGTGTTTGGCTATGGATATGTTTTGAAGACTGTGTTACATGATGACAAAAAAAAACCAAACAAAAAAGAGATCAGAATTACTGTAAGTTTCAAACAGTTTATTCTAATTGTATGGAAAGGATGCAACAACTGTCTATTCAGGAAACTACCCTCATGACAGCGTTTTATAAAGATATAAAATCAAGCAGTTAAACATTAAATGGGAGGCCCAAGTGCAAACTGAGAAATGTATTTTGAAATGGACTTGACCGTGGCAGAAGTTGTGAGAGATCAGAAGCATATCTTGAGAACTGATTATTTCCTCTCAGCTGCATACTTCTCAGGAATCCTTCTACCTTCAGGCCAAGAAGCCTTATTTATTCTACTAACAGATGCAGGTATTCACCACTGTATTGCCTATGGTACACTGACAATACAATAATGCAGAATTTCCAACAGGCAGGTATGGCACCCTGGAGATCATGCAAAGTTGACTTCTGATCTTAAACTTTTAGTTTTTCTGAAAGTGTTGCCTAGCCCAGCTAAGCCAGCTGTACTCATCCATCACACACAGCCTCCCAGTCCTTCAGAAGAGGATAGGAGAGATGTTAAGACATCAGCAGTCAATGCTATAGGTGCAATACTCTTCCATGACATCATTCAGCTATGGCTGTAGATGACAGAGCCAAGGCTGGTCATGTTTTGGAGACAGGGACTGTCTCTGGGCTGCAACACCCACAGGCTGTACTTTTATTTCTACTTTTCCTCCATTAGTCTCCCCATCTGCCCTGGTGACTTCCGCACTCCATAAACTTATATCAGGTGACATCTCTTTCTCTGTGGCATTCTTTCTAGACATATCTAGGGATGTGAATACCTCCCAGTTAGTGATTTCTGGCATTGATAGTCCAGTCTATAGCCAGCTTGCCTTTCACGTTCCTGTTTGACTTTAACTTTGTTATTTCACCAATACTCAGTCTTGAAATTTTACATGCTTAAGGCACCTAAAAGAAAGTTCTCCGCTGGTAAAGTTGTCTAAACAAACTAGCCAAACCTTGAAAGGATATCATTTCCCTTGAAAGTGCATCCTCACAGATAATTGATAGCATAACCATCTTTCAGACCAGATGGTTTCCTTTTGGATGCTTGCACAGAATAAAGTTCGAGGAGCGAAGTAGTCCTTATACCCTCACAACAGAGCCTGCCATTGCTTCTTAGACTAAAATCCACATTCCAGAAGGGTATAAGCTAATAAAAAGAACCCCTGCATTTCACCTGATAATAATTAGCTTCATTGCAAGAGAAAAGTAATTTCTATACATTGATTGGTTCTTCCTTTAATATTTATTATTGTGTGATATGAAATATGTATATATGTGTACATACCTATTAGGCAATGAATATAGTGCTGCATAAGACATAAGTATAAAGATATATTGTGATTTATACTTACATTTATCCCATGCTTTTCTTCATAGAGATTTGCAAAGGGTAAAATCTATAATGTCTTCCATGGAAACAAAGCCACTTCTGGTGCAGAATTTACATGATATTTACCGTACTTCATAATCATGTCTAATAGCTGAGGTTGGGCTAGTCCAGCCTTCCCGTTTGGGACCATTGTGCAGGTTGTAATAGTATAATAGTACTTGACTTCTGTGTTGAGCATAGGAAGAAACATGGCACCAGCCTCTTCTTCCTCCCTGATGGAGAAGCTCTAAGTGCTGAGCTGTTCACAGGCACAGGGAACACTGGTCCTTTACTCCTGCAATGTGTACTATATGCTGCCCAAGCAGCGGTTCCCCCTCCTCCTCTGGAAAGGTAGCAGAACAGATGGCACCATCTTGGAGGATGGATGGTCTACAGAGTGGATTGTACTGGTTAGGGTAGAGGTAGAGAAAGAAAGCATCAGTTTAAGATGGCAGGGGGATTTCAGGGAGGCAGAGAGGAATCACCGCAAAAAAAACCAAAACCAAAAAACGCTTCCTGAGGTTATCTGTGTATTGTGGAAGGAAAACACCATGTACTGAATCAGTGGCAGCCCAACTGGGAAGTGTCTCAGAAATTGCTTGTTTGCACTTTGGTGTGAGCAGCCACAGGACTGTACTCTCCTAAACTGATGACAATAGGGGATCATGAGGGGAAGGAGAGGATATTTGGGCAGAATAGGAAGGAAAACACATGCCTTCTAAGGAGATCACACTTGGGCATCCATCACTGGGAATCATGATGGCTATACAATTCTCCTGCTTTTTATCTCTCTTCCATGTGAGCAGATGGCAAAAGGGGTGGCAGAACTGCAGGGAGAGTTCTGCAGAGGTGATAGGAATGATAAAACTTAAAGTCTGTGAAAGCAAAGCAGGGTAAGAGAGATTGATCTATTGTTCTTCTGGCAAGACTGGCATTAATACAAATTCAGGGAGTGATATACCTAAGGACTATACTAGATTCCCCTTATTTAAATTCTTCATGATGGTTCTGTGTTTTTTAATTCTTTTCTGACTTTTACTACTCTTTTTGCTTCTAAGAAATTGCCTCATCAGAACTAAGCAGTTGAACTGGTGATTCATGTAACACTCATCAGTATGTCCAGCCTGAGTAACATTATCTGATTCCTGGAAGCCTTATCCTTCCCATCTCCGCTTTTTGTTCCACCCTTGTCTTACATTGTGTTCAGTCTGGAAGCAGGCAAGGGCAGGGACCTTGCTGGGTCATGTTTTTGCAGTGTTTGTGCAAGAGGGCCCTGATCCTAATTTTTTAGCCTTTGGGGAACAGCATTGGTCAAAGTGGTTGTAACCCAGAGCCTGCTTGTGGAACATGAGAAGACTTTGTCCTTTGATGGAGAAAGCCGTGAGCAGGATAGTGATGGCTCTTGCATGGCATTGTCTTTGTGGAGGGGCTGGGCTCTTCCCAGGGAGCCTGGCTATGCTGGTGGTTCCCTCTCCTGATTCCCGACCAGATGCTTCCCCTAAGTACCAACTGCACTGGCAGGGTTCAGGCTGGGAGAGCACACGATGTGCCTTTGGAAAGATTCAGCTGCCCCTTCATGTGCCCTTTTGGGCCTTGGGTTAGCCAGGCTTCAGGAAGGGCAGAGAGGAGAAGGTCAAAAGATGAAAGGGTCTTTAGAGTAAAATCCTCTGCTGAGATGCAAGGCAGAATGACTTTGTCACCCAATTAGACTGGACTTTCAAAGCACGGAATGAAGTGTCGGACGCAGCAATGCAGCCCTTGTCAGCGCAGCGTGTGGGAGGCAGCCCGGCAGAGGGGAGGGAAGTGAAGAGGGTTTGTTCAGCAGCTGGCACAGCAGCTGGGCCCTGCCAGCTCTCATATGAGTTGCTTCATGCCTAACGGTGACCAGCTTCTTCTCTGGCTGTGGCACTTGGCACTCTGCTGAGTCTACTCTTCTTAGTTCTCCTTCCCTGGCGCAATGCTCAGCAGCAGACATGCACCCTGACTAAGCAAAGAGCCCCGGACCAGCACAAAGTTTTTTATGCAAATGATTTTAAGGCCTGCCATATTAAGAGATTAAGAAACAAGAGTTAGTTGCTTCTAAGAGTTAGTGGCAAAGCTGCTTTGAAAAGCAAACTAGCCTTAAATTATACAATTAAATCCTTATTAACTACTCTGTCCTTACTGGGTGCCTTGGTTTGAAGGCTGATCCATTTCATGCACCCTTCTGTCCAAATCAGTGAGCACCGGATGAACGCCCGTCGTGAACTGTGAAACTCAGAGCCTTGTGAGAGGAAATAGCTCCTTCGTGAAATTCAAAAGCCTCTCTAACTGTGCAGAATGGACGTAAATACATGTGAGGGTCTTTTTCAGAGGCCTTCCTAACCCAGACTCCCTAGTCCTTCTGGCTGAAACATCAAATATAATTTGTATATGTAACTAAGTTGTCTGTATAATTTGTGCTTTTCAGTGCTGTATGAACATTGCAAATGTGCATGGTGGTTGAGATTTTCAGGTCACAGGAATTAAGACACCCATAATACAGCTGGTGCCTAAATCCCTGAGACTGTGTGGAAAGGCAGTCACAAAAGCTGTTACGAGGATCGCAATGAGAATGCCTTGGGGTAGGAGCTCAGCATCGTCCTAATTGGAAGCTGAGAGATTTCACAGGCAGGGCTTCTGTTTGCAGCATTTTCCTGAATCCTAGTGTCATTTAACAGTCTCAGGATGACTCTATAAACCACTCGTTATCACAGCCCGGTCCAAAAAGCTGTTCTGGGAAGCCAGGAATGGTTGAATTTTACAGAGGTGATTTAGCCTGGTTCCTTCTACCCCATGAATCCTGCTTTCTCCTGAGCCCCACAGCACCTCTTGCCAGCATCAAACACTGTATTAGAGACACTGCTGCAGTGCACCATCTTAAAGATTTCTCCCCTAAGAGTGGAGATCTGGCTGCACTTCCAACTCTCTGTGCCATAGGGGAGCTGGAATGTGGCTGAGCATCTGTCCCTGTGCTTCTACAGCTCGAGCAAACAACATTGCTTTTACCTCTTCGTGTCCTGGGTGACTCGGTGCATCTGTGCTATTCCCCTCCAGCCTCTCAGCCCCAAACAGTCGCATTGCATACACATTAGTTTGAACCCAGACTCTGGTACCAGGCATTTCTCTCAGCAGAGAAATCAAACAGAGTGGAGGGCATGGAAGCTCTGCACCATCCAGGCAGCCTGCCCTGCTGAGCAAGGATCAGGACCACTCCATGACATGTATAACAAAGACAGTATAGCCTAAGCATCCTGGAAAGGATGCTCAAAACCAACCAGTTTTGGTTGGATAGCTTGCTGATACCACCCTTCTCATCTTCAGTACCCTCAATGCTACTGTAAGTGCTGTTGCGTGGCGGAGGGAATTGCACGCACTGTAGCTTCTTGAAAGCTGAGCACCAGGTGAGTTGCTGGAAATCCAGAGTCTTGGCAACTCACTTGTGAGTAATCAGTGTGGAAAGCAAGGTTTTCCTATTTTGTCTCTTGTTAGGTTTTCCTAAAGACCTGTTGCCATCAGAATACTGCAATCAGCCCAACATCCATCGGGAAGTGAGAACCTGTGTTGTTATGAGGGAAAAAGAGCATCAGCTGCTTTCAAGAAGGGAGAACCGGTGCCAATTTATGGTTTGCTCGCAAAGGGCCTGACAAGCATCTTATTGAAACTGATGGAACAGCTGGCATTGATTATATTGAGTTCAGCTCCAACACGAAACTGTGAGAGCACTTTGCAGCATCTAATGATGGCTTCCTACCAAACCGCCTTGGAAACCTGATCTGCCCCATTCCAGTCCAGGTTGGCTTGTGTTTCTTTGTTCACTAAAGCTCTTGTTGACTAAATCTTCTGGGACAAACACATAACTGGTGCTTAAATCCCCAGACAAAATCAAGCACAGATGCCTTTTCTGCATTGAAATATCCAAGGTCTTTCTCTGCATAGCAAGAATCCATGCTCTGAATGGACTCAGGGAGGGCAGAAAGGGACTTGCTGCCTGTGAGGCCTGGTTAATATGCCTCTGACTGGCTGGCTTTGTGCCTTCTCTTTAGCTCCTTATGAATGAGAATGGCCTGCTGGCAGGTAGCCTGAGGGCTAGCTATGGCTAGCCGTGAAAGGATGAGCTGGGAAACAGGAGCAGGAATAAAAGCAGAGAATAGCAGATGAGAAGAGGGGAAACCATTATCATTGACGAGGGCTTTACCACTGAGACTACATCTGTGTGTAGTGTAGCCTTCTCTCTTTTTGTCTGCAGCAGATCCCTACAGCACCCGTCATCCATCTAACTGATTCTCACCTTCTTGAAAGTTGCTCAGAGGGATGTTTGGGAGTCAGTCTTGCCTTTCGGATTATTTTCTCAGCTCCCTCAGCACCCCAGGGCTGAACCACAGGTTCTGTATCTGAAGGCAAAGGGTTTTAGATGCTATGTGACAGTGGCATTGGCAGGACCCTGATCCTTCATATGTGTTGCTGATGTATTTTCTACTTTGGGGAGCTCCCAATCGTTTCATTTGCACGACACACAGTAGGAAGACTTTTCTGCTCTTTCTGCCCAGCTGTTTGCTGCCAGACTTGGGTTTCTCAGATACTAGCCACAATTTTTAGGTGCTAAGTCTTGTTGCAGTGTCAAAGGTAAATGTTATAAATTAGAAATAGTGTCCTCAAAGGGTGCGTACTCTGCTTCAGCATAGCAAGTAGCCTGCTCCCAGCCTCTGGAATTTGCTTCGTAAGTCCAGTCACTACTGCTAATTCTTTTTATTTCTTTGCACATTTTTACCGTGAAGGCAAGTCTATGGACTTACAGAAGCTAAGACTGGTTTGCAAAATAGCTACTTAGTTTTCCACGTGGCATCTAAACCCATATTTAGAAGCTTCTCTTCTTTCTCACTCTGAAGCCGTCAAGCATGTGGAGTATGTTCAGCAGCTGACAATTATACTGAGACTTGGAAATAATAAGGGTAGTAGAAATAATCCACCAAGGTGATGTAGTTCATGTCAAGGTAACGTGGAGAAATACCCAATGGTCATTCAGTGTTAAGCATGAAGTCTAGCATGCATTCAGGCTGATTTAAAAAAAGAGAAAAGAAAAAAAAAAAGAAAAGAAAAAATCATTCACTGAAAAGAATAAAACCAGAGGAAATAGGAACTAGATACCATCCAGCGCCCCATGTGCACTATGAGGGGAAACAAAGTGAACTGTGCCTTTGCTGGGCTGTCAGAGCCAGAGGCAGTGGGAAGCAATGGGCTAAGCCTGTTGTTGGTGTGGATTTGTCTGATTGATGGAAAATCAGTGCAGCACTTGTAGCATGCATGGGAGGTGGCAAGGTAGTGCATTTGCCTCAGGAAAATCAAAGGGGTCTCAGTCCCTTGGTAGCTCACAGGAGGCTTGCTCTCCTCTGCTTGGGGCACAGAGCACTGCAAAGCGTTGCTACGGCAGGGCCCCAGCGCTCTTCTTCCAGCTTCCATGTCTGTAGGGAAAGGGCTGTGTGGAGAGGGTGGGAAAGTGTCACTGGAAGTCCTTGGTCCTTCTTGTCTGTTGCTGTTATGTTTTTTAGTCTGAGGGGAGGTCCCAGGTATTTCATTTACAAGAAGTATTTCAGGGAGAATTTTATGCGCTAATTGCCATGCTGTTTACTGCCAGAGAGATGCAGGGTTTATTACTTCATGCACTTTAAAACTGGCAGACGGTGACAGGGTTTATGATTTAATCTCTAGCAAGTGTCTCTTTTGTTGGGGGTAGGCGAAATGTTACTATCATCTCTTCAAAGGTGGAGTGACAGTTTTGTACTAGAACCCAACTAACTGCATCTCAGAAAAATGCTGATACAATCACACACGAGAACTGGATGAGATGAGACACTTTTCTCCCCGTTTCTGCGGCACATAGTGGAAGCTGCTGATATTTGATGAGCAGTAACAAGCTGCCCTACTGTGACACCCCAGCAATGCCAATTGTTTATGCCAAGTCTGCTGAGCAACCAACGTGCTGAAGAGGCAGAGTCATGTTTAGCACAATGAGATCCAGGGACTCGGATATGTTGCAGTGTTAATTCCTGATATTGTTGTTGCTGATGAGAATTTATCTGCAGTTTCAGAGAGGCAGAAAAGCTCACTCCTAAAAAGAGGAGAGTTAGAAAGCAATTGTTTCTGCATGACCTGATCCCATCAGTCTCCACATGCCCCCAGTACGCGGATCCAGGATGCTAGGTTAGCCTTACCTCCGTGTTGCAAATTATACTCAAATCCCCCTTATCCTCAGTAGTTTTATTGTTGATAACTGCTTCTGGTGAGTGCCTTCAAGATGCATTACCTTAATTCATGGTTTGCCTTGCCTCCCTCAGCCTCTCTCTCCTGTGTGCTCTGAAAGCCTCCCCGTTCTCTGCTGTGCTCCAGCCTTGCCCGGTCGCGGTGTGGTCCCTGTACCCCAGTATCTCTCTGCCCGGCCCTTGGCACAGGGTCCCTGGAGGGGTCAGTTCCATGGTCAGGGGCTTTGTCCTGGCACAGCTTCACACTTGGGCACTGCTTGCTTCTTGCACGGGTTGATTGCACCTGCACAGGGGCACAGCACAGGGATCATGGATGACTGCAGATGATTCACAAGAATATGGTCAGGGTGTTTTTCTGCTGTTGTATGGGAACTCATTACAAAGCTCCTAACATCTTTCCATTTGGCTATTTAAGAGCACAGGTTTCTTGCATTGTGCTGAAAAAGCCCCTCTGGCATTTGTGAAGGAGGTGAGCCTACTGTTCCCAGGCTAAAGCCAGGTTACTGAGACCTTAGCCTTGTGTATCCTCAGAGAGGAGAGTCAGAGATCTGCCTAAATGGGAGCAGCTTTCCTGGCTACATTTAAGGTGTTTGTACAGATCTGCAACAAAGTTGAAGAGGTGTACTTGGGGATGAAAGGACCATGTGCTCTGGAGCCTGTGGCACCTACCCATCTTTATGGCAGCATGTCATCCTCATTGCCTGCATCACACACCTGCCAGAAAGGGCTCACCTGCCCTTTGTGGGTCCACACACAGGTGTCTGTACCCTGGTGTCAGCCTGGCTTGTCTTTGGGTCCCTCTGGAGTAAAATGGGGTGATATCTGCTTCAGAACTTCTCCTTGCTGAGTTTTTTAACACATTCCAGCTCTTTGTATCCTTCCATGAGGTCCCTGTACACTGCTTTCCCATCTGCCTCTATTTCCCCTCATATCAGGGTTACTCACCCCACTTCGCTTCCCTCTATCAGTGCTCCATGTGCTCTCTTACTCCACAAGAAAAGGCTCAGTATAGTCTCCATGCTCTCCCCTCCCAAAGCTCTGTCTTTGGTCAGTAGAGAGTGACAGACCTAGTCAAAGCTGATGAGCTAGAAAGCCAGGTGGCAGGGCCCCGTTGTCCCTGTAACAGTTGCAAAAACATCTATACAACTCTATATTCCTCCAGCAGATCAGAGGGCCCTTCACTGCAAGCCTCGGAAGAACAAATTGGCAAATACCTGAGCTGGAAGCGGACTCCCCCTGCAAGGAGGCTGGTTACAGTGTTAGAGGAGAGGGAAATTCAGAGTCATTAAATAGGAAAGGATCAACTTATCATGTGCCCTGGACTTTTTAAGCAAACACAGCAGAAGAATAGAGTAACTGTGCCTTCCCTTCCCCCACACAAATAACTAGAGTCCTTATTTCAGCAAGTGCCACACAGCACAGAGCTACGTGGGTCATTTTCATTTTACAAGGCTTCTTGGTTTTCACTGTGACAAAATTCAGTGCCTGTAAAACTCTTGACTTTTTATTATCACCTTCAGAAAATGGCACACCTCTTCATTTTCCTGTTGGTGGCCTCAGACTTTTCTGCTCAAGAACTTTCTTTCCTAGGACATGTTGTAGGATTTAAGGGATGGTCAAACAATCTCCAGATTGCCCAGTCTGTGTCGTCCATGGACTTTAACAGTGCAGGTACAATGAATATATTTTACTGTATCAACTTTTTGTGTCCTGAACAGTTAGAAAGGCAAGGAGTGCTTGTTCTAACAAGCAAGGAGTGCTATTCTGAACACTTCTGCAAACTAGCCCCATCCTCAACATACTCTCTTGCCTTAGGCTTTCTCAAGGGGGAGTGGAGTATTCCTCCTCTGCTTCTGTTTGATCCTCTTCTGACCAACAGTTCTCTGTCCTTCAGCTCTGATGTGGCTTTGCCTTTCCCTAAACTGCAGGTGACTTTGTTTTAGTGTTTATATAGACCCCCCCCCCCCCCCCCCCCCATCATACTCTGGGGAATTGGATTTTCTTCACGGCATCTCAAGTCCATGTTGTTCCTCACATGTGGTCTGAAACTGTCTGGGGAAGAGCAGCTCTGTCTGCCCTGCGCTTGCCATCTAGCCCATGGCTCCCTTCTGAAGGGCCTGAGAGGGGGAAGCTGGCCCTGGTCATGGTGCAGGAGCTGCTCGTGCAGAGTCCATCTGTGTGAGACCACACCTGATTATAAGCATTCACCTGGTACAAAACTTCAGAACACCTGCCTGATACTGGAATCAGCCCAGTCATTCTCTGGTTTTTGGTTTGTATAATGAAAACCCTCACCATCAGGGTCCCAAGGAGCTTAAGCTTGAAGCTTTGCATTTGTTTTATCATTTTAAGGGGTTGCTATTCAATTTGTAGCAGGTTTGGGTGAAACGGGATGTTGGGATCAGTCATCCAGGATGGGGAATCCAGCTCTGGAGTCGTTACCCAAAGACTCCTCTCACTGAGTCCACTGTGTAGCTGATGTTTTCTGATGGCCCACCTGTCCCTCCTACTTTCTAGACATCGGAACAGTTTCAAATCAATCGGTGGATATTTTTTTTAGTTTGGTACTGTGGCAAGCTTACAGTACTGTAGGGAAACTATATTATCCCAAAGGAAAAAGCCACTTTCATCTTCTAGGACACACTTCATTGTGGAAAAATAACTGAAAAAAAAAAAAAAGGGTTATTTTTTGCCCAGATCATTCTGTGCCTGATTTGCATCACAGCCTATGAACTCCTCTTCTGGCACAACTAAGAAGGCAGGGAGCTGCAACATGGCCTGGGAAGAAACAGCAAGAGGTAGAGGGGCAGGAACTTCTTAATCCATGTAATTGCCAAGCCAGTATATTATGTGAGTACCTCCTAAATTCTGTAATTTGGTGGCCTCTTCAGATGTGTCTGATCACTCTGTGTGACAGCAGAGAGAGGCAGAAACTGTTTTTAGGAGATTTTAAACAAGCAAGAGTTGCAGAGGGCATTACTAAACTGTAGATTTCAATCAGTAATCCCCAGGAACATTAAGACCATTAGCTTTGGGGATTTCACCATAGTGTCACTGCAGAGGATTTATTCTGTTGAACACCAGAAATACATGCAGGTGGAGAAAACATAGTTCTTACCCTCAAGAGCTCTCAGTGAGCTAAAGCCAAGCTAGCCAGGGGTGGGACACAGGTGGTACTCTAACAGAAGTGTTGACACTGGCCTTGCTTTAACTTTAATGAAGGGGATCCTTTTCTGTGCAGATAGTTAAAGAGAAAAACCTCAGGAAACCCAAAGAGCTGAGGGTCGTTTTGAGTGCTGTTGTCTGCTCAAGTGCAGTAGAATAACCAGCTGTTGCTTCTGCCTGGCATTTTAGAGAAAGTCTCTGGAGACTGAAGGACAAAGACTATATGTATACACATATATATATAAGGGGGAGCAGAGAAGCCTAGCAAGGGAACGAGCCTCTTTTACCCCAGTGGAAGATACTGCACTATGGTGTGTGATGCAGGAGCCCATGGAGAAACTGCCCAGCATCAGCACTGTCAGTGCTATTTGCTCTCTGTGGCAGGGTCCCCCACCTCAGGCACAGTCCCTGGGTCTCCCTCTGTGTGGGCAGACTCAGTGCAAGGGAGAGGGTGGATGCGGTGAAGTGTGTATGTGTTAGGAGTGGGTGTAATTTTGCTTTTTCTCCTCTGAAATAAAATTCACACTGTTAACTTCAGTATGAGCAGTTTTCCCAGCACCAGAAATGTCTACTAGCTTTTTCTCCCCTCTCTCTCCCCTGCCTCCCTTATTCACTATTTTCCCTTCAGAGTCCGTATCCCCCCATTAACAAAGGAATAAAAATTCATCACCGCAGCTGTCTCACTGCTGCTCTGTTGCTCCATGCTTAATATTCAAGCTGGAAAGCTGGTGATTTTAACTTAGAAACAGGAGAAGAATGACTTACACTGCAGATTTGATAAAGCTTCTCTCTGCCTGCGCTCTTCTCCTCCTGCTATGTGTGTGAAAACTGTCTCAATTTTCACAGCGGTAATTTCTGCTTCTAATATCAAATCATGAAGGGCTCAGCTCCTGAAGTTGTTGCCAAGTCATCAAACACCCATGGGAGATTTGGCTGAGATTTGGTCCAGCGGGTGAAAGGGAAAGAGGGGAGAGTGATTATGGAAGTAAATAACATCCTGAGTGTGAGAACTGGGGTAATTTTCATTTGCTTCCCATCAAATCATACTTATCTTGCCTGTAGAGGCTGTCTCTGGCACTGTCTTGTTTTACTGAGGTTTTTGGTGCCCAAATATCATTGAAACTGGGAACACAAGGCAGAAAATTTGCATCAAAATCTCAACATCACACCTTGGTTCAGCCACATAAATACCATTACACTTATGTGGTGTTTTTTCTGCAGCAGACACCATCCCAAGCTGTACTAGTGGGCAGGAAGATGGTATTGCGGCTGTGTCCACCATGGGATCTGGATTGGATCCCTAGGTCAGCCACAACTTAGTTACCTTCAAAGAGGGATTACATTCCTCTGTGTCACAGGGCATTGAGCATAAGCTCCTGTAATAATTTTTTGTTGCTAATGTAATGATTTTTGGTTAGAAACTCCGAGGAGGAGAAGCATTTAAGCTGTAGCACATTGCTATATGGGCAAGGAGTCCCTTAAATTGTGTAGAGGCGCCCATGCTAGGACGTTGTGCTAGCATAGTGGTGTGAGGATAGCTGTGTTTGTTCTGCAGGGCAAAAGGAACACAGCAGCCACAACACAGGTCACAGGTATCCCACTCTGGTGTCACTTGGTCTGGAGCAAATGAAGCCGGGGCAGTTGGGGGTTGTGTCTTTTAAAACAGTGCAGAAAACTTGGGGGAAGTGTTCAGTGAAGACCTACATTAGTCTCTCCCACTGGTGCCCTGCAGCTTTTAATTAATCAGGTCCAATTATTCAGCCTATATCCATTTGAATAGTGGATAATACTGGAAGGAATTCACTTTCAATGGGATTTATGGCCCCCTTCCCTTAAGTCATTTTCAGATAAGAGATTATAAATGTTATGAAGTCTGCACAGATCAGTGTGATCCGAGCAGCAATAATTAATTGCTGTTAATACTGCAATGTGTTTTTTCAGGGCAAAAATTGGAAACCAGGAGAGGAGACAGTCTTTTAATTTGCAGGAAAACAATCATTCATCATTATTTTACCTTTAATTCAGAGAACAAACACAGCTGTTGTTTGAGGCTCTTAATCTGATTACCGAAGTGCTAGCCTTTCAGGCCAGAGTGAGCCAAGGGGACAGGCACTGCCTTGAGCCAACAGAGAGCAGTTCTCTTTTGCAAAGGAGACTCAGGTAAGGAAAGGACTGGACTTGCTTCCAGGTTGTGATTAGACCCATGTGCTTCAGCTTGTTTCAAACGTGCTACTTTCCACCTTCTATTTAATGTATTCTCCGCTTGGCTCACATACCCAAGCTGAACTGGGAACCAGTCAACTGTAGGTTTGTGGTGCTGGAGGACTATTTCTGATGTGCTGGGAAAGTTCCCAAAGTCTTTTCTCACCTTGCCTCCTCCACCTCCTGCCTCCTCTGTCAACTGCCAAAACATCACACTTGCTAGTGACAGCAAAGGAGTCGAGGTAATGATGTCCCATCTTACACAGCTGATAGCGGTGTCTGGAAGCTCCAGGCAGGCTCAGGGCCCTGTCATGTGAAGGGCTGTAAGAACCAGCCCTGCTCATGGGAAACCTTACACTGTTCAGAGACAAGGCACTCTCAGAGGCAGCAAACATTGCTGTCCCACCTTGTCCCAAATCTCCTCTTCCACCCTGTCCTCCTTGCAGGGATGAGTGTGTAAAAAGCTTTGACACACGCACAGGAACGGGGGCACTGGGGCAGCACTTTCTGGCTCTTAGAAACACAAGAGCTACTAAAGAATAATTTAAAAACTGTAATTGCCTTTCTGAAATGGGGTGGTATTATATTCCCTTTTATTCTTCTAATGGAAATGTTAGTGACTGATCAGTTCAAATTAATTTCAATGTATAATCTGTTAATATAGTTATATCCCATGGCAGCTGTTGTTTTGGAGAGGATGGAAATACCCCGGCTTTCATTTCTCTGTCTAGGGAAGTTCACTGGGATTCAGATATTTTCTACTATCCCCCATCCTCTGTAGCAGACAAAGTGGAACAAATGTCCTTGAGTGCTGGTGGTAACTTGCAAGGAACAGAGGTGATGAGCAGAAAATAGCGTGATGAAAAGAGACTATAGGGGACGAATAACAGCATATGTCCTATTTTGCTGCAGGGGCCTTCTGTTTAAAGCAAACTCTAGGGTTTGGATGTAGTATTGTTCTACCTATGCAGCTGGGTTTTTTTCCTCTCTGCTTAGTCTTCCAACAGCAGAGATCTCTCAGGTTTCGGAGTCTCTCTGTAATTAGAAAGAACAGCTTAAATCCTGACTTCAAACGAGAAGCCACCAATCTGCTGTGTAAACAGAGAGCTTGAGTGAGCTCCTGGGAGGGTCTTTAAAATATGTTCTCCTAAACCCGTGGGGGGCAGGAGCCAGACCGTGGAGGGGATG
Source organism: Nipponia nippon (assembly GCF_047370975.1). Classification (NCBI taxonomy): domain Eukaryota; kingdom Metazoa; phylum Chordata; class Aves; order Pelecaniformes; family Threskiornithidae; genus Nipponia; species Nipponia nippon. The sequence goes on along the minus strand of NW_028262369.1, from coordinate 70,439,769 downwards.
AAGCCCCTCATTGCTACCAAGCAATCACACACACTGGGGACATTAGGGAGCGCCGGGAGGAAGCTGCCCAGTGCAGCTGCACAGCATGTAGGTGCTTAGTTTAAGAGCATGGCTGTACCTTCTTTAATGCCAGATCTCTGCTCTCCTGCAGCCTCCCAAGGCTGCACAACTTTTGTCTGTGTCAGGAGGGAGCCCAAATTGTTTTCTGCCGAGGCAGTTGAATTGCGTAGCACATGGTGTTGGCCTCTGTCATCTGCAGGGGAGGAAGAGGAGGACGTTTGGAAAATGTGATACCTGATCCAGCATCAACTCTGCAAGGACAAAGTTCCCCCTTCATCATTTTTTGAGTAAATTTGAGCTGGCAAGTGACATCTCAGGTGTTTGAGATATATAGTGCTTCATACTGAACTGGCCCTGGGCTCCCTCCAGCTGGGCCTGTCTTCTTGTAGAGCCACAGTTCCAGTGGGTTGAGCGTGGTGTGCCTGGATCTTGAAACAGCTTCATGGCACAGACTGCAGGGGCCTCCCCCAGCTGCTGCAAACAGCAGTAACACTGTGCGCTGTCTTTGTGTGGATATTGAGAACAGACTAAAGAGGCAGGCCGAGGTGTGAAAGTCTACCAGACCTTTGGCAGAAGATAAAGGAAATCTATGGAGGAAATCTATTGTTCCACACTACCTGCCTTATCTGTGCTAATTGTTGTTAAGGGGATTTTAATGTTGTTATAAACAGGAATCTCTGGAATTCCCTGGTAAGCGCACACAGCTGACTTGCTCTGGAAATTGCCAGTATAGCAAGTATAGCTGAGGTGCTGCTTAGTTTACAAGAGCTCGTGGAGCCTTTGGCAGGCCAGGAATGAATGAGATCAATTCCTGCTGGCCCTAACTCTCAGCAAAGACCAAGAAAGCTCCTGACAGCTTAAGAATTGATCAGGGAGTGTATGACTGTGTAAAGGCACCTTTATCCCCACTTGTGCTGCCTTATTCTGGCTTAAATTGTTCATGAAGAGCCAGACTTAGCATTGCAAACCCATCTGTATAGAAATCTTTACCTGCTTTTAAACATAGCCACTCTGAAAATACAAAGAGTAGACCTAGAGAAGGAAATTTTGCATCCCTTAGGTTTTTCATTGCAAAGACAGCTGACATTCTCCCCAGGAACCATGCAAGCGGTGCCCGCGGTAGGTTTGACCTTCATTTCCAGGGGGAAGAGCCTGCAGGCACCCTGCCAGGGCTCTCAGCCCTGCCCTGCCATCCCCACAGGTCACTGATTTTTCTCACTCCTCTGCCTGTCCAGCACTCCAATAACCCATGTGCTTTGTTAAATCCACACAGGCTGTTTTGCAACATGGACCCAAAGTTTTGGAGCTCATGGGAACAGAACGGGATGTTTGTTTAATATAGAGGGGGAAGCACATCTTTGGCTACTGATACAGGCTGGGAAGGACTCTCTTTTTTCTTCTCAGGGCCAGCCTGGTAAGAAGCTGACTAGATACTTGCCTCCTCTGTTTTCCCCCCTTATTCTTTCATACTGCAGCCAGCTCTCCATCTGGTTATTGTATTGTGTGTCTAGGAGGCTCTACCAAACATTTCCCTGCAGCTGTGAAGGCCAGTTCTGCAAAGGGCAAGCAAAAGATCCTTGCAACATCCCATCCTTTGTGGGATGAATGGCAACAAAGGGGCAGTCAGCAGCACAATGAGACAAGTCTCCCACTTCCCTGAAGCCTCCCATTCCTGGTAAGGACATGCAGGCCAAAATCAGTCTTGTTATCTTGGTCTAAATCCTGACAAGTCTTGTGCAACATTTTGGGCAGCTGGCAAAAAGGCATGTGCACTGTAGGAGCTAGTTCTGGAAGGGCTTTGTAGGAGCTAGCCCTGCTGTATGGGACTGCATGAAATTTGAAACCCGGAAAGCCCGTGACGCAGGCAGCCATGGGCTGCCCAGCAGCTCTCACAGACCTGGCTGTGGCACTCCTGGGCTCTGCCTGCGCGCTGGCGTGGCCGCCCCTGAAACCAGAAGTACAGAAGTGGAAAATCAGGCACAGCTTTGTTTGAACTACACATTTCCAGTCATTCTGGAAATGAATTCTCATACCTGGACTGCTGGCTGGCAGTATACCATGTATAGACCATGTATACACAGTTGGAAATTAAATGCAATACTCTAGAGGGGAAGGCATCTCAAGGTGCACAGTACTCGGTCATCTCGAGGGCTGTGCGGGTGGAAATGCACAAGCGATATCAGAGAAGAAAGAGTTACGACTGTTCTCTTGGAGAAAAATCCCCCAGAAACTGCAAAGATTAGCAATACGAGCAAGAAATAATGTGAGATTTGACCTGGATTAAAGAAGGCTGGTTAACCTAAAAAGGACTTACGCAAAACAAAAGGCCAAATCTTTAACTGGAGCAAATCAGTGTACTCCATTTAGGTCAGCTGGCCCATAGTGATTTAGTGGAAGAGGGACTTGAAAAGCTGTTACGCTAAAGGAGATGGGGTGTGATAGTAGACAGCAAACTGAGTATCATGTGTGACTACAGCGTGTTACGGTAGCAAGAGGAAGTAGCTAATGAGATTCTTATCTATGTATGGAAAGGCATCAAATCATGGCTGAGGGAGGCACCACCGGTTCCTCTCAGTGCCTCTGATGAGATCCCAAGCAAAATATACTGCATTCAGGTCTGGGCTGTATCGCAGCAGAAAGGTCCAGATAAATCCGGGAGGATTCAGGGAGAGGCACCAAGATGTACTGTAGGACTGAACAGGCTGATTGGCGAGGAAAGAAAAAAAAAAAAAAGCAACATAGATAACAAGGAGCCTGAGAAAATGAGATTACATGTGTCCACGTGCTTGCCAGGTGTGAGTTCCGCAAGGGAGGGGAATAATTTAAGTGGCTATAACAAGCTATAACCAGCAATAATGAGATAAAATTATAAAATAGGACTGACACCAATAGTAGGTCATTCCTCCCCAGGGTACCACACAGACAAGTCTCTTCTGGGGAGAGGGGTAGGGCTTTTGCATGGCATACCCAGCTGGAGAAAACATCCTTGGCCCTGATCCCTTCCATGGTAACGGGTCCAAGTAACTGCTGCAGTAAGGTTTTGGGTTTGCCTGCTCTGTTTTTTACCTCTCTGTTATGATAGATAATGATAGCCTTGCCCAGAGCACTTCCTTTCTCCTTGCTCCACTTGGATCCTTAGCATACAAGTTTGGGCTGTGTTGGGAAGGGTCTTGCTTCAGCTGATCTCTCCCCCTCTATTGAAAAGCAGTGGTGCTGGGAAAGGGTAGCATTGGGGGCAACGTGGGTAGGTGACTGCCATTAGCAGTCTGTTGGGAGAAAGTTGCCAGCAGTATGGATATAATGGTGTGTTGTGCATGTGATCCTTTGCCCTTTTGGCTGATGAAGGAGCCTCAATCAGTCCTGCCCCTCTGGGTAGGGGATGGGAGTGCACACTGGGCCCTCTGTTAATAGCTGGGAAGAAATTCAAGCAGTCAGCACCACCTCCAACACAGGCAGCCCCTCAGTCAGTGGAATAAGGCGTGAGTTTCTCGACTGTAATGAGCTTGTTTTTCCATGAGATTGCTGTAATAAGCTGTAATGAACAAAGAGCTGCAGGATAGAGAGTGAGTGGGTGATAGAATGGCAGATGAAATTCCATGTTGATAAACGTAGAAGTAATGTGGGGAAAAACAATGATAAGTGGATGTGTACGTACGTTAGCTATTACCACCCAGAAGGGAGATCAGGAGCCATCCTGGGAAGGAAAACTGTGCAGCATCAGTCAAACTGGAGGTGGGGGGAGGGAACGGTTGGGAAAGGAGCCGGCAGCAAAACAGAAAACATCATTATACTGCTGTATAAATCCATGGTGCATATGTGTCTTGAATGCTGCATGCAGTTTTGGTCCCCCAGAGAGGATGTAGTGGAATGAGAAAAAGTGTGGCAGTGCTGGCAGGAGTCCTGCAGTGTGACAGGGGGCTCTGGCTGCGAGTGAGAGGCAGGGACAGAGCTGGGAGCAGCCACAGGGTGAAATTTTGAAGAGCTGTGGGTCAGGAGTGACAAGCATAGAGGCAACAGGTATGAAATGACTCCCTTACGAAGGGAGACTAACCAGGCTCTTCAGCTTGGAAAGGTGACAGCTGAGGGGGTTACTCTAGATGTCTATCAAGTCACAATGTGCACAGAGACGTGAGTAAGGAATGATTATTCACTGTTTATCACAGCATGGAAGCTAGGGGGCAGGAAACAAAGTTATTGGGCAAAAGTTGTAAAGGAAAGTGAAAAGAATTGCCTTTTCATCAATTCATGGCCAAACCTGGAACTCATTGCCACAGGACACAAGTCAGTGACATGGTTATAGATGAGTTCAAAGGGTTTGGAAAACTCATGAAAGTAAAGTCTAAAAAGGGATGCTAAACTCAGGGATGCTCATGCAACCTCCAGCTCAGGAAGTTTCTATGCTCCAGATTGCAGGAAATTTGGAGAATCTCCATCCTGTTCCTCTCTTGTGTTTTGCTCTAAGCCACCACATTGGCTACTGCCAGATAGGGTGCAGAAGAAGATGGACTTTAAGTCCAAGGCAGGTCTGGCAGAGCCTGTGTTACAGGTCTAGCTGTGGCTAGATCAGCGCAGACTCCACGTCCTCAGGAAGCAAGACCACACTTAGCAATTAATGTACTCGTTCTTGTGACTGATGCTCTTTCATCACAGTTCTACTCCAGGGAAGTGTTAGCGGTTCAGGAGCATGCGAGATTAATTCCTAACAAAGAATTGTCCAACCATTTCCTTTAGGGGAGCAGCCACAAGAAGACAGACCTTTGTTCTGCATCACTGACTGCTTTAGGTCATCCCCAGAGATGGACTTAAAGCAAAACCTCTTGAACCCTCTTGAACTTTAAGGAAACTCATTCCTGGATTTTCCATCTGGCTCAAAAGCTCCGCAAGGGGCTGAGATTCAAACACCTCTGAACTGAGGGGAAGTCTGGAGCCAGATCCACAGCTGTAGCTCGAGGCCATCCTGAGCTTTTCATGTCAGCTTTCTTTGAGAGCACCGGCTCCGTTCCGCACAGTGCATTTGGGCCACAGGCCATGCGATAGATAGAGTGAGAGGAATTCCTCTCACACAGAAAATTTACCTTCAGGTAAACTACATTGAGAAGGCTTCGTTATATTGGACAGCTGTTTACTCTGCTGAAGAGTGTGAGGAGGCCTTCTTTTCTGCTTTTCCAGGACTTTCATCTCCCCTCTCTTTCAGGAAGAGTAAATGTAATAAGATTTAAAGCTGTGCCATGTAATTGTCATGAAGTTTGTATCCCATGATTCCCGTTTGTGAGCAGAAATAAATTAAGCACCTGGATAAGCCCTCTCTCTCCCCTCTCCCGAGCACCCAATGTGATGAGAAAACTGCTGAGAAACAACCACAATTAACGATGGGGTCACATTGAGTTCAGCACCATCAACTGGTTAATTGGCTGATTCCATTACAGTTCCCCTTATCTGTGTGCCAACATTGCTTCTAACAAGCCGCTTGCTGGGTAATTAGTCCTGTCCAGGTTTAGATCCTGAAGCTGGGTCTGCTTTAAGGGACTGCCATTACGAAGTGCTGCTTCTGCTAGTAGGGCTGCTTCACTCAGAGCTCCTTGCAGAGCCTGACTGTGGGACCAGCTGGCAGAGGGGACACGCGGAGACATTGCTTTCCTGGAGGAAAGCAATTTGGTTTTGTGAAAAAAACCTAGACCCTGTATTCAGTTTCCTCCTTGTGCTTGATGCTGCATGACAGATCAGCAGCAAGACAGTGCCTTGAGAAGTTAACCTCCGCCATGCAAATGCAGATCATTTTAATGAACAAAACCGTCATGAGATATAATGATCTCTGATAAAAAATGGAAATAATAAGTTTAGAAAGTAACCAAACAGAGATCTGATCAACAGAAAGAAAGAGCAAGAGGAAAGTTAAGATGGAGTATCATTCTCCAGCTAGACATTGGCTTGGTGGGAAGGGCCAGGCTTGAGGGTTCATGCACAGGGAAGAGCAGACACTAGCAGAGATGGCAAACAAGTAGCTGGTGGCCAGGGGGGTCTGTCACTTCTGTCACTGTTGTGCCTCCTGCCACAGGCTACCAGGTGGGATTTTGGAGGTGAAGTGTACCCTTGTTTGTCCTGGTAAATGGACAAGACAGAAGTGAAGGTTTTATGTACTTTAATCTCAAAAAGTCCTTTCTGGGTTCTCAGATAAGGTGCAACTGAGGAAACACTCACCTCAGCCTTCCCCAGGCTGTGACGTGCCAGAGTGTGTGCCAGGCAGCCAACAGGAGATACGCACAAGGTGATTAAGGCGAGAAAACTAAAACATGGTGGAGGTGAATGATTGGAAACATTAATTTGTGTAGCCTCTACTGATTTCTCATGTAAATGCTTCTAAAAATGAGTGCATGGAGAGTAGGTCACTTTGGAATAACATCCTTGGAAGCAGGGATGTTGGAGATGCACATGGAGAAGGCATAATGCCAGCATTAGCAGGGATGCAGAAGGGATGTAGGCAACTGGATGCTTTGAGCCATGGGGAAAGGGGGGAGGTGTTTGTATTTTTACCACCCATTCTCAGTCTGCTCTCATTTTTAGGAGGAGATTGGTTACCTCCAGCTCTTCTCATGGAAAAATTTCCTGTATCAGGTGCTCTCAGTCCTTGCTTTAACTTGCATCAGTCAGATATGAAAGTAGTCCAGTAGTTGTTAATAAAGTCACCCCAATGGTTTTACTTCTGAAAGTTGGAAAAGAAAGGAGATGGTCTCAGAGACAGCAAGATCTAAATCAAATAGGACTTAATGAGATTAATCTTGAGGTATTCCTCAGAGCCCATTTGCAGCTTGCCCAGTGCAGGAACACCATGCTCCTCACGAGCTCGGGGACCTCTGCGTGAGTTCTCCCAGCTGAGCTGGGTTTTGCTTCAGTCAACACCCCGGTGGGCTTGAAGTGTGCAGGGCAGGTACCTGATCTGAAGCCAGCTTCAGAGCAGAAAGAAAATACATCTACCTCCAAGCCAAACAGGGCATGAAAGGCTTTGTTAGCTGGGTTATCTGGACCACCAGGAGACAGTGGGGACCTGACTGAACTTCCTAATGTGAAGGTCTGTTGTAGTGTATATCCATGCACAAAAATCCTCATTATCAATCATTTCATAAATCAAATTTGGACATTGTTCTGCAAACTCATCTGCACCTATCAATTCAGGCAGGTGAAACAAACATACAAGAGGCATGCGATAATGGAGAGAGATTGGTGATGAGAAGGGATTGCTTTAAAAAGTGGTGCCCCTGGAGGAGCTGGGGAAGGCTTTGTTGCTTGAAAGTGGGCAACTGTGCTGAGGAGGGGAGATCAGCATGATAAAGACAGAAGTGCTGAAAGGACACAAAGGGAGCTAGGGAGCAGGAAGGGGAAGGCACTGACTGGGGCGTGGGGTCAGCAGTTGAAGTCTTGAAGAGGAAGGACAGATGGAGGGGAGAGAGGGAAGATGTGACACTGTAATGAGGCAAAGGAAGGCAACTTTACTAGTGAGGTTTTGGTGAACTAGAAAGTGGGGAGAGATGAGATTACATGGCAGTAGTGAAAGGAAGAGATGGACATGCCCATTCATTTCATTCTGCTCACAATCAGTAGCTGAGAAATTACTATTCCTTAACAGTGTAAGCAGCCCTCGATTAAGAGAGCAACGGAGTTATGAAGGAAAGATAATGCCTTCAGACACTTGTGACCAAGAGAAGTAGTGCCTACTGCTCTATGTCCTTTCTTCCTGTGGGGCTACTGGAAGGCAGGCCAGTTGATCAGAGAGTTGGATGTTTTTTCCTCTGTGATCACTGGTGTCAGAAAGGAAAGGTGTTAGGAATTTCGTAGCCCACGCTTTGCCAGCGTAGGTTATCATTTTGTTTCTGGTTCCTGAGTAACAAGCAGGAATGTTGGAATGTGACGCACTGTCTACCCTTGAAATGTGTGCCCGTTTGACAATTCTCCTTTTGGCCTGGAGAGCTGCTCCTCTGTTTTCCTGTCCTGCTGCAGTTTAGCTAACCAGCTCTCCGCATACCTGCTCCTCTGGACACCCGCAGCTCTCTGATGTGGCCCAACCCCTTAGCGTGGGGCTCCCAACCCCGCAGCAAGGAGGGACTATTCCAGAAGAACTTTGCCAGGTTGCTGCTACCTTTGTTTTTGCTGGCTAACAGTGCCTGTACACTGATTTTCACCAGCATTAGTGCGTTAGGGGGATTCTTGCATTTCTGGCTGTACAGCTATGCCACTTTGCAGCTTCAGTTATGGCTGCGTTGAGGATATTCCCATTTCATACAACTTTGGAGCTCAGAACTTGTGGGGGCTGAACACTTTTGAAGAAAATTATCTGAGCAAGGCAAGAAGTACTCCAATATGTCAAAGAACAGACTGGGACTATTGATGTATTTGGTGCCATGTTTTCAGACTGCTGCCTGCTGGGAGCCACATCCATCTGTCTTTTGTTTTTTCTTCCTCCAGAAGTATGTACTGAGTACCATCTGATTTCCTTAGAAAGAATGAAACAACCACTGTTCAAGGGAAAATCTAATGCAATTCAGGTCATCCTAACTTCAATGGATAAGACACCTGAAGGCTTTGATGTTATTACTGAGAATATTAGAATTGGTGAAGCTTTAAATACAGCATTTAGAATCTTGGAAAGTTGTTCAGCCTGAGTGATGATAGGGTTGATGCAGGAAAATCCTGAGAGAATCAAGACAGAAGTTAGGAGTTTGATATTATTATTGTTGTTGTTGTTGTTGTTGTTATTAAAACCAGGCTGCCTTTACAAAGGTACCAATGAGAAATCATGTTGGTTTTCCTGTACAACTGCATTGCCCACAAGCATCTTGAATATCAAATGCAATCTGTTGAAACCTATAGTCCTGATGTTCTGCCAGAAGGGAATATATGTATATCCTATTTTTTTTTTTCCTTCAGGACCCAAGTGTTAGCCAATGGAATTCTCCTTGAGAGGCAAGAATTTTAAAGGGCCAGGCCCACATATTTCTGTGACCATCCATGGAAACAAGCATTTCTAACAGACCAGTGCTCAAATCTATTATTTGTATCTGTGAATGCATTGTGGCTTCTGTTTAGTTGTTAGGTTGGGGTTTTTTTGTTTTTTTTTCCTAGTGAACTTAGCTAACATGCAGTGTCTGTTGATCTGCTGGTGCTGTGGAAGGTCTGAATTCTGTGGTGTTGCCTGTACATTATAAACAATGTGCACACATTTTAACCAGATACTGTGCTACCTTGTGAGAGTTGGAGAAGTCCCTGACTATCTCAGATGGGATCATTTGTGTTCTGTAGAGTGCAGCACATAAGTCCTGCCAGCAGGAAGATGAATCAGACCTCCTGTGCTTGCCTTTTTCCATAGGTTTGCTCTATGCATCCCTTCTGAGACAGTCTAAGTATGCTGTTTATGGATGTGATTTTTTGGTACCCAAACAGTAATGCTATCACTAGTCCTACTTAGATGTGCTGATACTAATAAGCCTTGTATTGGTAAAAACATATTTTCCTTCAGTAAGTAAGGTTTTGTCAAAATAACAGTGCTTTTTAACAGTTTTCACACAAGGAAGGAGAAAGGGCTGGAAGAGGGGAGAGGTGTGTTGCTTTAGCTACACTGATCTAGTTAAAGTAGCACCATTTTTGTGTGTAGACAAGAGCTTAGGAAATGTGCAGGTCTTAGTCTGGAGGACAGGACTTTAAAGCAGTCATTGAAGTCTAGTGTCAGTTTTCAAGGCTGAAGAATATTATTTTATTTAGGCTTCCAGACCAGCCTTGCTCCAGGAATGCACTTAGGTTGTTTTTAAAGCAAACATGAAATCAATAGCCTGGTGTTCTGCTCTGCTATTTCTTGCCAGAGCCTAAGGACCACACATGGGTTTTCCCTCCTCTTCGTCACACTGCCAGGCATGCTCTCGGGTAACGGTGGGCAGTTCTTGTGGATGAATGCAGAGAGGCTCCAAATGGCCAAACACGCATGGGACATCTGGGCAGTTTTTGCTGCAAAGTATTTTCCGTCAGGCTTCCCTCCAGATACTGCTGTGAAAGGACCAACTCACACCACCCTGTCACAGATTTTATCCAGCCTCTGACTTCAGTGGGAGTTTTATCTGAGTAAAGCTCAAACAGGAGCCTGTCAGCTTACCTCACCATTTATAATGCTCCTGGTGGAACCCAGGGCTGCGGTTTTCATTTTGTCCCTGGGGAATACCAGCCCAGAGAGCAATGGAGCACTGTGCCTTCCTGCACATCACTCCAGTGGTGGGCCTCAGCTCACACTTGCCTGGACCCTTGCTAGGTGCAAGAAAATAACTTACTTGTCTCTGTCCTGTGCTGGTAACAGGGGCTTCACCTAGAGTAGCAGATTCTGAAAGCTCGGCCATGAAGGCTCGACTTGCAGCTGGGTACCCACTCCTGACACCAAGCAGCCGCCATCCTCTTGAGGTAAATAACAACCTCTGGCCAGCTACTGACCTCTCTTGAACCAGTGACCCAGAGGCAAATGCTCCTTGAGCTCTCAGCAGCTCCCTCGAGCCTGGCTAGCTCCTCTCCTCCTGCAGGGCTTGAAGCTGAACCAAGGCAGGTCTCCAGTTAAAAATGAAAACACACATTAGCAAAGAGGAGAGAAACAGGCTGAAATTGGAAGTGACCATTTTGTGTTTGATGTTATTCAGAGGAGCCTGTTCTTCATTTAGGACATTAATAGTTGTAACAGAAGCTGTAATATTTCAACAACAGTGGTGATTAGGAGCAAAGAGGCAGCTAATCTCCATCTAAAAAGAGCTAACTAGCCCGTCCTTTAGCCCCCACCGCACTGTCACATTTAAATACCATGAATATTCACTGCTTGGCACCCAGCTGGCAGCTGAGCTGTTTTGACACAAAAACCTTCAAACTCAAAGAGTTTTTAATCAGTCTGCAAGAGAGAGAAGAAGAAAGTGAGAGAAAGAAATAGGAACAGAGAAAATGAATCAATGAGTTCAACAGAGAGGGGGGTACCCGAATCCAGTTAACCCCTTCCCTGCTCTGCAGCCATAAACGCTGCCTCTCTGCAGCTCTGCAGCCCTCTCCCAGGCTGCAGGGGATGGAGAAGGGGCACCCCATCCCTCCTGGGTGCCCCATTCCTCCTGGGTGCTCGTCCCACCCTGGAGCCCCATACCCCCAGGCATCCCATCCCACCTGAGTGCCCATTCCCCCTAGCTGCCCCATTTCCTCCAGCTGCCCCATTTACCCTGGCAGCCTCATCCCACCCCGATGGCCCTTGCCCCAGGCACCCCATCCCACCCACCTTCCCATGCTTAGAATGCATCCCCTCCTGCTGCCTTTGCTTGTTTCCTGGTGCAGAGCTTTTTTACTCTCCCCCTCGGCTGTGTTTGTGACTGGTTACCAATATGCTTCTGTTACAGGCAGTACAGTTTCACTCACAATACGTGATGTGCTTTAGAGCAGTCAGTCTTTGCCTGCAAAGAGTTTTCATCTCAGAAAGAGGTTTGGTAGTGTTAACAGCTGCCCTCTCCAATATCCTTAGTGGAGTCTCAGAGTTGCCTATAGCCCACACAAACCCCTTTGGTTCAGTTCTTGCAGCAGGATGAACCATGCAGCTGCAAACCCAGAAAATCTTGCCTTGTCCTGGAAGAAAGAACCCCACAACACTCTGAAGGCCCAAGTTTCACCAGTACTGTGGATCTGGGCACTGACGGATCACCCAGCAGTCCCCATTTAACCTGCATCAGTCCTGTACACACAACTGCGTTTCTGTCAAACTAGCATGAGCACACAACAAAGAGTTTACGCAACTTCATGCTGTTATGTCACCTTTGGGCTGGTTGTGGTGGGCAGTTGATACCTGATTTGCAGGAAAGTAGGGTGACATAGGCAGACTGTACCCTGTCTACCGCAATGCCTTGCCATGTAAAACTGACTTGTCTAAATTTTCTAAATGCGTCTAACTTGGTGGAGTGAGTTTGTGCAGGATCCATGCTTCCTGTCATATGGCTGTGGCATTTTTGATCTAATACTGAGAACCACAAAGTCAGATTTATTTTATAATCAAACCGCAGCCTAAGTCTCAAAACTTTGTGGCCCAGACTGCAGACCTCAATCACATGTGGGGAATCTATACTTGCACCTCAGCTGGCTGTGTGTTCGGGGCAGAGTGGGGACTTTGCTAACCTACTGTGTCTTCAGTGAGTCTGTCATGCACTTAAATTACACGTAAGGTTGTCTGTCTCATCTGCCTTCAGGGTCCTTTAACACTGAGATGCACCTCAAAAGCCAATGTCCTTGTTCCCTTAAGGAAAACCTATTGAGAAGTGAAGTATAGAAGCCTGGGACTGATTTAGGCAGGTTATTATGGCCACTGGAAAGGATGCTAGTATCCAGGAGGGGCCTAAATAAGGTGGTATTGTGCAGACCTTCAGAGGCAGGCCAGTACCGAGGGGAGGCATTGCAGATGGAAACGAGAAGGCAGTTGCTGGAAATGCAGGCCAGTGAGAAAAATAAGCAGCTGGCACTGGAGGAGCGAAGTGGGTAGCTGCATGCTGTTGGCAGTATAACAGAAGATGTGGTGGGTGAATAAAAAAGAACAGGGTCAGAGAGGAGCTTGAATGCCCTGTTTGATGGTGTGATGGAAAGGGTGCCGCAGCGGAGGGACTGAGAGAGAGCAATGTCGTGGCAATGCTGCGCAAGTCAGATCTGCACTACTCTGATCTGTCTGGACTGGAGGTGGAGCATTACGGATGTCAGGGAAAGACCACAAGGAGAAATTAATGTAACCAAGATGGGAGATGAGAGTTTGGGAGCAGGTTTTTCCTGTGTGGGTTCCCCAAATCTGAAGCCAGTGTAAGATTTATTAGGAGTTACTGAAGCTGTGGTGATTTTTACCGAATACAGTGTGGAACTCCTTTGGGAGGAAGAAGCAGAAAGATTTGGGTTCCACAATTCATTAGTGCTCTCAAGATCCTCTGATGCTCTCCAGACTCAGAGATCTCACCCAGCACTTTAAAATTTACAAGCATGCACACAATAGCCAAATGTGCTTTGTAATCTATTCCCAGGCAGCAGCCAAAGTGGCTTTTGCATAGATTGGTACTTACTCTATTCAAGTTGATAATTATTTTGAATGGAATACTCCCCATGAAGCATGCCTGGAACAGCATCAAACCCTATGGGCTGTGGGAGGCACATCCATCAGCTGTACTCCGAGATGTATTCTGGAAAGGCTCACAGCTGGATAGGAGGATCCATTTTCCTACATACTTAAATGAGAAAATAGCATGCGCTTTTCTTCAGTTTCTTCTTGCCAACATCTGGCCACTACTTACAATGAATTTGCACAGTTGCTATGAACTATATCTGGGCATGCTTCCTTTGCCTGTGGAAAAATGTGGGAATCTAATCATGCAGTGCAAAACCAAGGTGTTCCAGCTAATACGTGTCTTGAAGACCCTGAGGACATGGATTTGGAATGTTTTCGAGGAGGTGGATCAAAAGTATTTTACTTGACGTTCACCTACAGTTTTCTGTTGCCTGACTCCATCATATTTACATTTAGTTAACATGTTCTGTATTAGGTAAGGAAAATCCAGGCTGAGCAGCAGGTAGCAGAGGTATAGAACCAGCAGCACGCACTCACCTGAGTCCGCCCTCTTCCCAGCGTGTCGGGAGGGGAGCACGGTGCTGTTGTGGTGGTGCTTTGGGGGTGGGGGGGCTCAGATTAGACATAAAACAGAAGTTGTGGCCATCTGTGGTCATTAAAATTCCATGACACCTTTTGGTACTGAAGTGGCTGGTGCTAAAACTAGCTCACTTGCAATACGGCAGACAAGCCTCGCACAGCCCAGCGAGAGGCTGCCTTGTGAGGTTTGCTGGGTGTGTTTTCAGCCTGCAGCGGAGCATGGGGCACAGCCCCACACTGCCTGCCCAAAAGTCACTTATCCCAGAGCCAGGAGCAGAGTGGCTACATCCCTGTGACCAGAAAACACGCCGAGAAGGAAAGGGCTAAGTATGCAGTGTGCAGCATGCTAATAACACAGCTCTGTTGTTCCTGTGACCGGATTTGCTCTCATTTGGTGGTGCTGGATGGTGCCACATGCACAGACAAGTCTATTTGCAGGAGATCCTGAGGGTCCTTGCAGTGAGCTGCACTTTGAAATGTACCCTGACACTCCAAGGCTAGTCTGTGAAATAGGAAGGGTCCCAAGCTCTTGTTGTAGGTTGGATCACATCTCTGCGGAGAAATCTAAACTTGGAGTAAAAGTAAAGGCCCTGCAGAAAGTAAAGTCCAAACTAACACATAAAGGAGTAGAAAGAGGTGGTGGTGGCAGGGACCTTTACTGACTGACAGCTTACAGACCCTGTCCTCGGCACTTGCTCTCATCCCTGAGTTGCCCTGCTGTGCAGTGACCCAGAGGAGGAACCAATCCAGCTGAAAAATAAACATTTTTTTTTCCTCAGGTTGTTTTTTATCTGGATCAGTTCTCTGGTCTCCTTCGCCATGTGCTACACAGACAGCATGCTGGCATAGCTGGTGGTGTGGGGTATGGGCGAGGAAGCAATGGGGAGGGGAAGGGGAGCAGGACTGCTTAAACTGACGTAAGCAGCCATGTTGTCAAAAATGCAACCACAGCCTGATACCAGAGCCTGCCTGGAGTGCTCTCCTTGGCGTCAGGGCTGGCCTGCAGTTTGCACAGAAGGGGGGCGAGGGACAAATGCCTCTCCCAAAAAAGCTGCAGAAACTCTTAAGTTATCAGGGCAAATAATCCCAAAATGCTGCCACTGGGACTCTGCAGTTGATGCATAAAGATGCTGCAACCTTGTGAAACTTACTGGTGCGGCATCCAGATCATGAAAAACAACAGCGGCACTCTATGTCTTGGTTCCTTCCTGTCTATCCCAGCTGTCTTGCAGCATTGTTTCTTCTCTATCCTTCTCCTCTGGGAGAGGAGAAAAATCCGGTGATTCCCTTCTCTCCTTCCTTGGCACATCCTGTGTGCCAGGGGGCTTGCTCAACGCTCCTGGTATTGCCCTGTCTGTTAGGAAGGCGTTGTGTCTGCAGCCCAAGGGAAGAGCTGCTTGGTCTGGCGTCGTTGGTGGAATCCCCATGACACTGTCCCGTGCCAGCCGCTGCCCAGGGAGCGAGCGCAGCCGCCCTGCATGCTGCACGCCCTTTCTGTCAATAGCTGCTGTATTTCATCTCTCTGTGCTGCTGCTTCCCAGGCAGCATGTGATCCTCTGCGGTATGCTCTGGCTTCTATAGGGAATAGGTTAACGCTGTAAAATGGTCTTTTTATGGAACCTCTTGGCAATGCAGAAAACTTTCCCATTGCCCGGGTGTTCTTTTTATTCAACAATTTGTTCCCAGAAAGCAACCTATTTAACCAGATTTTCTCTATTAAGGGGCTTCAGCTGCATTTGTTGTTTTTTGAGCTTATTCGGTGTGCTGTAAACTGCAAAACAGTGTCCTACAATAGATTTGTCTGAGGGAACTGAAGTGTGTACTGCTGTGATTCTGCCTGCTGTGGGAGCTCCTTGAAAGCCACATGTCACATTCAAAGAGTAATCTGTGTTTACAAACACATGGCCACACATACTTAACGCTTTCAGCAGCCACCAAACTAAAATTCAAATCCTGCAGTTTTGCTTCTCTACCCACCTGCCCTGCACCCAGCCAGAGCAAGAGAAGAAAGTTTCCAGAACTTGAATGGGATCATCTCTTTTATTTAGATGAGGAAAAAAGACATTACTGTTTGCAGAGGCTGAATTTAACTTCCCAACTGGGGCCTCTCATCTGTAAGTTCTTGCAGACAGAAAAACACCAACTGCTAGCAAGATAATCCAATTTCCCTTCTCTCGCACTCTGAGGAAGACTGCCTACCCCCCCATGCTATGCTGGGTTTCAGTCTGGTGAGAACTTCTCCTGACCACTATACCACCAGCAAGATCCATATCAAAGCTTCAGCCCCCCAGGGTTCATTAGAAGGCATTTATTTCTGCATATTCCGGGGGGCGGAGGAGGCAGATAACTTTATTCACAATGCAAATAGGCTGCCCTTACTTTCAACCCTTCCTTCAAACCGGGAGACATTAAAAAAACATGAGCTCTTCTAAAATAATAAATACATTAATTCTGCTGGATGTTATATTGCTGGTGCCTCCAGAAGAGTGCCCTGGCACCATTTGGTGGGAAAAGCCAGTGAAATCTGTTAACTCTGCTCTTGCCCTTGCTCCTTGAAATGCTGTTAAAGGTTCAGTTGAGTGGGCTGAACCCGTATTAGAGCACTTGGCTTGTTTAAGAAAGATTGTTAGCAGGTAGTTTTGCACAACAGGACTAAGATGCTTCAAGGGATGAGGGAAAGTCAACCCAATTCTCTTTGCAAATTTGAAGCGCTAGTCTGTGATTTACTAATGGGGAGCAGTGAGTTATTAAGCTCATCACAACGCAGCATCCTGCTCCCCTAGTCCAGAGGGAGCCAACTATTAATAAATCAGAACCCAGTGCTAAGCTACAGGGATAAAAGGATCTACATTAATATGAAAATATTAATATCTGGAAGAGCAGATTATCATCTAAATGGGTTAGAATGCGATAGCACCATTGTTTAGAAGAAATGGCTTGCTTCAAATCTCATTAGAGCTGTAATCATACTAGCAATTGAAGATATCTTCAGACCCTTGAAAGCTCTTCGGATGCTTGGTAAATGTGGCGATCATGCTGGGGGGTTCAAACATCTGCCCAAGTTTTGCCTTTCCTCCTCAGTGTCAGCTGAGGAAAGAGACACCCCAGGTACAACCGAAGGTGTTCCTTCTGAAGGGTGTGCAGCTTGTGGAAGCACAGTGCTTCTCGCTGAAATGGGTATAGCCCAGAGACACCCACGACTGGGGATGAGCTTCTCTGCTCCACGTCCCTCCAAAACTTTATCCAGAGCCACAGGGGAGGTGAGTGGAAATCTGTGAGATGAGACTATGTTCTCCCTCCCTCACTCGGTGCAAACTGAAGGGAACTTCGCATAGCAGTGCCTGCTGTGAAGGGGCAGAACAAGAGGAGGTCATATTCAGGGCCAGCCCAGGGCCCCAGGTCAGCCCCTTCAAGGACAACTCCTCCACAGTTGCCTCAGGTGCTGTCTGACATGGAGTGGCTGGCCCACGCTGCTCACAGCATGCTTCCCTCCAGGCCTGGCCATTTTTTCCTCACTTGTACTAAGTTGAGCAGAATCTGCCCCGGCAGGGGCTGTAGTGCAGCCTGGTGCAAACAGGCAGCTCCCTGAAAACATGGGGACAGCTAGCAATCTCTCTGCCTTCATTTGTCATGCCCGGATGATAACAGTCCCTCCTCTGTCAGCTGGGTAGCTGCTTTCCTGGGTTTCTCTCTATCACCTTCAAAGAGTTTATGGTTCTCAGGTTGCCTTCTCACTCAGCCCCCAAGGCAGCCTCATCATTCTGCTTCCAGGAGCCTCAAAGGTGGTCCTGAGCTTGGGGCCTCATAGCTATCTCCAAGCTCATCTCCTGGCTCTTTCTGCACAGGATCCACACTGGGATAGTCAGCACCCCTGCTCCCAGGTCCCTTGCAGACAGTCTTCTTTCAACTGAATTAAATCTTTCAGGTCTGTGTCCAGCTGAATGCCTTCTGAGAGGGTTTTGTATAAAACAGACGGATAATCAGGTGAGAAGCCTTCAGCACCTACCCAGTGAAGCATGGTGCAGTTTGCCATGCAGCTTTTCACCAACTGCAGGATGCAGGTTCGTGCAGGTTAGCCCACAGCTCACCAGCATCGGCACGGGGGCTACTTACCTAGGAGGAGACCTGTGCAACAGCATGGTGTTTAGCTCACAAGAATTGTTCCCAGACTTCATCATGAGGATAGTTGGCCTTGGCAGTACTGTCACATGGTGATAAACTCAAGAGCCCTGTTCAGTGGCATACGATCTTTTCATCCTTTTTATTTTAAATCCAGTCAAAATGTCAAATGGCCTGAGATTTCCCTAGCAGAGAAGGTTCTGCAAAGAAAATGCAACAACCATTCCTGATGAGAAGGCTGAAGCCAAAGTCAGACTGTGTTGCTCAGAGCTGTTATTTTACTTTGGCACCTGTGGCACTTCCAGCCTTAGTCACCAAACTAAACATTCCAGCACATCCTTCAGGGAAGTGCCCAGTCAGGCCAGCTTGCTTCATCACAGACCCAGAAAGACCTGTTTATCATAAATAGAGACGTTACAAACAAACTATGGCCCAACTGCCTAGGGGAGGCTGGCGAGTAGAGTTCAATCTACTCAAGATATGAGGGACCTTTCATAATGCATGGTTTTGTTTTTCACAAATATTGAGACTATTCTTTGCATTAATGATAAAGTGGATTAAACGTGCCCAGTTTTCCCAGATAATGCCCCCCCGGAGTTTCACTGGGACCAAAGCAGATCTGGCATTTAAACTAAAGAAATCCCTGTTTAGTGTGTGGGAGTCTCTGGAGAGGCCACAGATCTGCATTGCAGCTGTGAAATACGGCATCTCCTCTGTTGCTTATCAGAGATCTATGCTTCTCCTGGGAAAATTTTGCCCAAAGGATTCAGCCCTTGCCAAATTTTCAACTGGATTTTGTTTGTTTATTTTAAATTTCTTTTTAAACATCTGAAACCAACAAACTTAAAATATGTTCTAAACCTATCAACTTGAGTTAATCCCTTAAAATAAAATAATAAAAAAATCAATTCCTCCAGGCTGCCAACTTCTATTTCTAAGACTTAGTCTAAAATGGATTTAAATGACTGAAATCCTAAACCCTGAAAAAATGGAGTTTAATTGAAAAGAATCAATGTTTTTCTTTTCTCCTGTGGTATTGCACCTGTTCATGGCATCTGATTCACCTGAATTTTAAAATAGTTCATATCAAACATGTATGTGTGTGTAAAATGCTGCTCTTCTGACCTTTGTGCCCACTTTGCAGTGACAGGGAACGTGGGTACCCAAGGAGTGAGTCACCCAGAGCCAGCTCTGCCTCATCTCCTCCCCAGTCAGTCCTCCAGGAGAGCTTTCACCATGTCTATGCTGTCCTCCTTCTGCATGTCTATACTCATTTATCATGCAAAAAAATCAGGGCAGAGATGGAGCCAGATATTTTAAGTCCAGAACAACCTCTAATTTTTTCCAAGGTTTCTACTGTGCTGAAAGGCAGTATTTTGATATGATGCTACATGGATCCTGGAGGTGGTGTCTGGCTACGAATGCAGCTACATCTTCCTCAGCTTCAGGGGTGCTCCAAGCAAGTGGGTGGGCTGGGCTCTATAAATAGCGTGTGCTAATCCGTACTCCAGTTTATAGAAAGGGATGGCAGAAAACACACAGCTACAATCTATTCAGGGAATTTGTTAATATTAGAACCTCAGGGAGCAGCTCTGCCTACTTCACAGACATCTGTTTCTTGGAAATATCAGTTCAATAAACAATTTTCTCAGCCTCAGTGTCTTAGCAGTACAGGCATTACAGATGAAGATGATGTTACAGGCCTTTCCGGTCCCAATGCAGGATTGTTCTCCCCGGTACAGAGGTGTAGGTCCACATTTTTTTCTCACAGCTGCACCATACATAGACACCTACAGCACATGAAACGCTTGGGTGTCAGCAATCATAATGAAGCCCACAAAGTGAAACCTCAAAAAAGTACACTCCCCAGGGCCCCCCCAGTCCTCTGGATAAGACTCATATCGAACTCTAGAGACGTTAGATGGAGATCTTCTAGTATATCTCAGCAATAAATACGTTTGTTCTGGAAATAGCTTCAACTGCATATTTTGAATGAAATCTCTCTGCTTTGGAGAGAGCTAATGATCAAATATCTGTAGGTATTGGTCCCATGTCACCATCTGGGATCCTGCTGAATGGTGGTAACATACAGAGCTGTCCGATGTAATGTATCGCCCAGACTGGAAAATCCCAAGTTTCTGCCTGTTTCTGGTGGCTATCCAGGGAATATGGTATTCACTGAGGAGGACGGTAAAGGGGAACAACCCTCTAACGTGAAGTGGATTCTGATGTTTTTATCTGTATCCAAGCTGTTGCAGAGTATACAGTGGCTATTGTCTTTGAAGAGCTTTGCTACCTGTCTCATTACCCTGGAAGAGACTTTGAGATATTAAATACAGAATAATCAATCCACTATCAGCAAATAACCCTCTAGGAAGTAAATAGAGTAAAAGAGTTATACTTCTCTTGGCAGATGTTGCTTGTTGATATAATCTCAAATTCAGAGGTTATTGCATTTGGAGAGCTTTTCTGGAGCTATTCAGAGAATATGCACGTGATGGGGTAAATGGGCGGAATATGATTTAGCTTTAAAAGATCTGGCTCTGTAACAGTACATATCTCTAAAAAATGTATTTATTTCATCTTACGACCAGCTGGATGAATGTCTTGCTATGATACAGCAGCATCACAGTACTGTCGGTCTTGAAGGCAATGCTAAATTCAGACTCCGACTCCAGCTAGAAGACTCAGGATGTCATGACATGCTGTCGGGGCCGGCTTGCTGTAGAGGAAGGCAAAATTCAGGGCTGGATCCAGACCCAGAGTCCCCATTCTCCCGCTGTTGGAAGCACTAGTTTTGCCCTACTCGTTTGACTAGAAATGAATGGGACTGGTTTGGTTTTCTTCCAGACCGATTGTAATTTGCCTCATTACAAACTTCACCATGTACTGTCCTTTCCCCTGCCTTATCTCCTGATCTCCTTCAAGGGCAATGATGGAATGCAAAAGGGGTGCTTTTGCTGGGAGCTGGTCTGAGCTGAGAGGACAGGCAAAAATGACCCTTTCTCGTTGGTGTTTCAAACAGCTTCCGCCCTCCGGGAGGGGATGTGTTGAGAACGTGTGAGAGAAAACACTGAAAAGGGAGAAAAGGCACAAAAAGGGAGGGGGAAAAAAGTACAGCAAGGAAGCTAGAGACAAACTTCAAGTTGTGGATTATTTCTCACCCAGGCTCTAATTAGGAAGCCTCTTATGGGACTGTGAAGCTGTCAGGCCGCCAAATGTCAGCGTATTTATCAGAGATCAGGCGAGTCTCCTGTCTGCAGCAGCTACAGTTTGGTGCCATGATCCTCATGGGTCTTTCCAGTGTGTGCAACTCACACTCGGCACTGGGGCTTCAAGGTGCAGTGGAGGGGTTTTCCTTCTCCTTTAAGAATCCAAAAATAAACCTTTTCCTGGGATCTCACCTCTTCATCCTGGTTCTGCATGGAGAGGGTTAACCGTAGGGTGCAGAGCCTCTTCCCCAGTATGTGACTCAGATTCCCAGGGAAATCCCCAGCTTATCTGATGGAGCCTGTTAATCTGCTAATTGAATAAGCTCCTATTAAAAGTGCAATGTTTTTTAATGACTGCTAACAAAGGGCCAGATTCTGATCTGATCTTTTCGCTTGGGATCATTTTTGCTGATGGTCCAGCCCTGCCCCTAATTGCAGCCGTGTGGGGTGGGAGGGATGCAGTCGCCTCCCAGCTCCATCAGCCGCCGCAGAGCCCACTGCAGCCTGGCCTTGCTCAAGAGCACAGAGCTGAAACCAAAGAACCAGTTCTAGGGCTTTCCTGGTGCAAGTGAGATACCAACTGGGCATCAAAACTTCAGTTTTAATGAGCCAAGATTTCATGAAGTGTAATAGGCAGGAAGCTTTTAATGGGGATCTTTAGGAAGAGGGAGAAGGCTGCAGTGCAGCCAGCAGAGGAAAGCATTTGTTGGGAGACTACCAAGAGCTCCATGTAACATAATTGCTGCAAGTATCTAATACGCAATCCAAGCCATGCTCTGGGTAATTAACTTTCCCAGTGTTGAAATCAGGTTGATTTGTTGATTCTGCATATAAGATGTTGTCTATGTCTGCATAGGAAAAATGCTGTGTATGCCTCTGCGTATGCACATTCAAGCCTTAATTTTAATTAAAATTATGTGCATTGTATCTGTATCTCTTTTTCTTTATGCGAATTGACTTTGAGAAGGTATTTGCCTAATAGGAAAAGAAAAAAATGTGGTTAGCATTTAAAGTGAACTTAGTTGGGTTCCAAGGTGCTTCTGATGGGGAGTGCAACAGCTCTGATTTCAGCCAGGCCCCGGCCACTCCAGGACGGGGTTGAGCTCACTGGCATGACCCTGTGACCACATTTGCCTTCCTTGTCTCACCTGAAGCTCCCAGTGGGTTCCCCGAGTCTATGTGACGCCACAGCCACGGAACATTTTCTAATATAATTATAAGGAGACATTTTTTGGTTTTTTTGCTAGCCAGGAATGAGATCTGGCCACCTTCACCCCCACGTGTCTCCACATGCACTCAGTTCCTTTGTGTGTCCTTTTTGTTTTTCTCCTAGGAAAGTTTCCATTAAAATGCAGGAGCTTCTTTTAGAAGGTCCCACGTATTCACACTGACAGTGAGCCACTGCTTTAAAAGTTTTATAAGCAATCCATAAGTGGTGTTTTTTTTCCCCACAATAACAATAGCGAAGTGTCAAAAATCTCAAGCTCCTGTTATCAGAAGCAAAGTCTAAAACCCGTTTCTCAGCCTGTTTTCTATTCCCTACTCCCGAGTTGTCAGATGCTGTGACATAGCTCCATCACGCCACGACTAGCAGTCCCAACAAACAGAAAATGATTTCCAACTGGCAAACACGCTGTTTACTTTCCAGAAAAATTGCACTTTCCCATCTGACAGCTGATCAAGGGATCTCCTGCTGCTGTCAGCATGAAGAAGTGTTTAAACACAGGGATGGAAGTTTAAACATTTTCTCATTATCACAGAATAAAAAAAAATTAAAAAATAATAAAAAAATAAAGGCATTGAGACTCTCCGACCACCTGCTGTGCCGGTAATGAAGCAATGTCACATGACCAGCCGGCGAGGACTTTTATCTCTGCCCCAATATCATTACTGAAGTGACACCTGTCACATGACCCACATCAGGGCTTTCATCTGGGCTCCCCAAATGCAGTTCTGGCTTGTGAGGGGGATTTTCCTGGCGCTTTTTTCCCCCCTTTAAAGAGCCTTGCCCACTTGCGCCATTACAGACAGGGGTTTGCAAGTATTAAAGCCCACAGATTTTTTCTTGAGGATATGTAATTTGGCCAACAAACTTACTCTGGGCTGCAGTAAAACAGAGAATCTTGGCCTGGGAAAGAAGTTATTTCATTTATTTCAAGATGTTTTTAAAGCAAATATTTAAGTCTGCTGTTAAACTCTCTTTACATAAAAGAGGATGTTAAAGGATTTCTCCAAAATCTCAGATTTGTTTTTGATTTTTTATTAGGTGGTGAGAAGAAACAGTTTGATGACCCTCGAGCACAATGATCTCCATTTACATGCACTTCATAAACTCTCACCTGCTTTACTAAGGCATCCTACCCCTGCCAAGAGAAAGTCTTTTCTGGAACAGAGGAAAGGTCAGTCCTGCACTTCTGTGCCAATGTCTGGGATTTTTTGTGAGGTCTTCAACAGCAAATACCTAGATTTGAGATGGGCCAGCATACATGATAGCCGTATTGAGCACTTACTCACCACAACCCATTCAGTTATTACCTCAAAACAGAACATCAAACATCCAGATGTGACAGGGGGTGACCACCCACACGAACTAGATGTGGGCAGGTTGGAGATAAGAGAGTCTGAACTTCACGGCTTTTTCCTGCTCCTCCTTTCCCACTCCACACTCAGCCATGCATGAAGTCTGGTACTTCTCTGACCCCTTCATAATCTGATTCAGCTCACTAAAGCAATGAAAAACTAACCCAGCAAAAGGGTTAATAGTTTTCCACCTGTTTAGTGAGTTAAATCAGTTCATCAAGGGCTTAGAAAAGTGCCAAAGAGCAAAAGAGAGAAAGACTGTGAAGCTTGAAGCAGGGAGGGAAACGGAGAAGCTGGACCACCTTTTTGGGTGGCACTAACTTCGTACACAGATTCCAATGTGTTTCTTGTTACCTACTCTTCCTGACTCATTACAACACTACATCCATTTTCCCTGAGAGCTGTTGCCCCTGAGATTGTGCAGGCCAGAGGATGGAAAATCTACTGCGATCAGTACTCCTGATGTAAATAGTACTCCTGTTAGTTTGGGAGAGGAGTGGTTCTGGGGCAATTTCTCTCTCTGATCTGGCATATTTAAAGCATTGGGCCTCCAATGTTGAGTTAATGAACAGAAGAGTGCTGCCTTGCAGCACATCCTTTTTCCAGGGTCTTCCTGGCTTTCCGCCCCTCCAGATACAGAGCTAGAAGGTATCAATCGGCCATTTGGCAACTTAGCATAACAGCATTGGCCATTATGGGGTCGCAGCTATGTAAAAGAGCAAAGCCATTCTCTCTGCTGCTCCAGGGCAAAAGAAATTTACAACTGATATTCTGGATAGACACCATGAGGAAAGTGATTCAGTTCCCATCATTAGATCTCTCACTGCCCATGCATAACAAATCCTTTC
Source organism: Nipponia nippon (assembly GCF_047370975.1). Lineage (NCBI taxonomy): Eukaryota > Metazoa > Chordata > Aves > Pelecaniformes > Threskiornithidae > Nipponia > Nipponia nippon. The sequence goes on along the minus strand of NW_028262369.1, from coordinate 70,415,284 downwards.
ATTTAACGTATCTTGAACATTTAGTGACTGCCAATTTGGAGCAGCCGTCCAGCCATAACCATCCCGTGGCAGGCATTAGAGATCCTGCTTCTTCACTGCTCTTAGTCCAGCCAGCCAGCTCCAAGAGTGCAAAAGGAATGCAGAAGCCCCCTATCCCAACTTGGGCATCATTTACAGCCGCTCTGAACATGCATATGACAATGCAGTAACTCAGAAGTGGAGAGCTATCTCCTACCTCTGCAGCCAGCCAGCCACTTTAGAAAAGCTTCTTATTTGTACCGGTTCTCAGAAGCTTCTGCAATGCAACAGCCAGTGCCAGTGTGCTTAAGAACGATTGTTTTTCTTCTAAAAAGGTTCCAAATGCCCTTCTCTCCACAAATAAACCTGCACATGGGAAGCTGACACAGAGGTACACACCTAAGTAGAACTCTATAGGATACTCTAGTCTGATCTTGCTTATACTGCTGTGAGGTCACTGTAATATTATTCCAAATTGATTGCCGAGCAAATGAAAGGCAGAAGGTCCTAATATTGAGACAAATTTCTGTTCAGTATTGGAAAGGGAGGTCAGGCATTCACACTCATTTTGACAGTGGCTGGTGTTTGGGAAATCTGGGTCCATGCAATCTAGAGGTGGAAAGACTTTTAGGACATACCTTGCCTTTCCATCAAGGCAGAGAACTTTAAGGACTGTCACCTAACATGAGGAATACCTCTTGTCCTCTTAACTGAGCAGTGCCTGCAGATAGTCTGTGGGCTCTTTTATGTAGCTAGTTTATATGTTCCTGCAATTATGTCTAGAGCGAGGGCAAAGGGGAACATAAACAGTTGTGCTGCTTCCCACCCAGATCTGCAGTGTTTGTTTAGCAAAACGGACTGGGGTGGGGCTGGAGATGTAGCTCCCTTACACTAAGATGTCACCTTCCAGCTCTTTCTATGGCTGCCACCCATTTCTCTGGTGTGTCCCCATAGCTCCGTGACTGGTTTTGTTCCAATGCCTCAATGCTCTGCATAATTCTTGCTCAGAGAAGTTCTCCCAGTCATGCCAGTGACACCACTCAGATGAATAAGAAGTATTCAAGAAGGTTTGCATGCCTGCACCTTAATGATTTATCTTTGTCTTCCTTTTCTTCCCAGATCTGCTGTGAGGTTACACCAAGGCTTCTGGTTTCTGATGTCCCAGAGCTGAGAAAAAGTATCCCAGACAGATATAGCTGAAACCAAGCGGACAAGTACATGAACACAGTAAGTGACTTGCTTTCCTGATTCTTCCAGGAAGAATTCAATGAGAAATTTCACAGTAACTGTAGTTGGGAAAGAGCTTTCTGATTTCTCCATGTATCCTGATCAGCACTCACCTCAGATTAGCTTTCCTTCTCATAGTCTGTCAGCAGCCCTGAGATCAAGGAGATTAAAACACCCTAGTAACTCATTAATGAGCCAGGACTCTGCAACAGCTGGACCAAAAATAGCCCATGATCGGCTGCATCTTAATTCTTTGCCATCTCCCCTCTGCTCATCAACACCTGCACACATTTGGGACCCAGTGTAAGAAGACCCCTGAATTCAGCTCTAAGCAACCGGTCTGCATTGCACATGTCTAATGCTCTGCTGGTGTGGAACCAGTGTGCTGGTAATCCTGTTAGTAATGGCAGAAACTCCCTCTAGGAAATTATAACAAATAGTCTTAAACAATTCCTTTTGTTGACAACTTTATCCAAGAAAGCATCTTCCCTGGAGACTTCACTCAACTTTTGACTAATCCCCTCCTTCCCTCAGGAGCTCTTTTGTTGAAGGAGATTGTAGGCAAACCCCAGGAATGACAGGTCTCTGTAAGCCTTGGATCAGCCTCTACATTCTTTCAATTGTCAGTCCCCATCTGTCCTGTTTGTACATCGATCTTCTGGTCCAGGGATCTCTCTATTAAGTGACACATGGCTGAGTTTATTCTGCAAGTCCAGTGTCCAGACTGTGCTGTTACATCTTCGTTGCCAAGTCAATCTTTCTGACATTGCTTTCTGAAAAACAAAAGGCAGGACATCTGCACAATTTCATTCTCTTCTACTGAAAGGTGATTTTTAAAAATACACCCCACCCACCCCCCCCGACCAAACTCTGCCCTTGTTTTATACTTCCAAAAGATTTTGCTTCATTTTGTCAATACCAAGAGTTATTTCAAAGATCCTTGGTGTAATGTAATGGAGGGTAGAATCTGCCCCCGTTGCAAAGGAATTCTGTTAGGATAAAAATCCATGGCCTAAGTCCTGAATCAAAAGGAAAAATAAATCCTAATTCCAAATATTCTGTGGGACTAGTGACTTCAATTACTTTGCTTTTAACAGTTGGTTTAAACAAGCCCTAATCTTCCTGTAGATTCAACTACACTTAGCTAGTACGTACATATAAGAGGCACTGCATTATTTATCTGCATTTTGAGAGGCAGCATGAGAACGGAAGCAGATTCCAATGATCCATCCATACGTTCCTCCTCAGCAGGCAGAGGGAAAGAGGTGGAATAAGGTAGAAAATGGATGGAGTGTTGGCATGGTGTGTGTATCACCCTGGAATAGACACCTGGCACTCTCTCTTCCCTTCCTGAAACCAGAAGAACAAGGAGGAGACTCTGATGATGTTTTGTCCCTTGCTGTGTTGTTCAGGGCCCACGGATTCATGATTGAGCCCGGTATGTTTAGTTTTTTGGTTTTGTCTATTTTTGTAACTTAACTCAGGTTGGCCAATGAAGGAAGGCTGGCCAGTTTCATTATGTTCCCAGGAAATTCCATTCTCTTGTGCCAGCGTGAGGCTGTTGTGCTTTAGATGCCTATCTACCTCTGATTAGATTTGAAAAAGCATACAGAATCCCCTGCTTTCCATTGGTAGCCTATTAAAATGACAAAAAAAATTACTATTTCATTTATAATCTTGCTTGCATGTCTGAATCCAGATGCCTTGTTTAAAAAGAGGATTAATAATATGAACACCATCACTTATAGAATGTTTTCCTGTAATGAAGTGCAGAAGAAAACTTGAGTTGACATTTAAGCTTGTTTTGTAAGCAGCTTAAAAAAAGGGACATAATCACTTTGAGGCCAGGTTAATATATAAAAAACGAAAATGTTTAAGTGTATCTCCTACTATTTTCATGGTTTCACTATTTTAAATTATGTTATTTGTGAAATACTCTCAAAATCAGTTAAAACTGGCCAAATCCAAGTTCATTGAACACTGAAGCATGAGTGCCCCCCTCAAGTGAGTTGTCCTAGAAGCTTTAGTGGAACTGACAACCAGCTTTTTTGGCAGGATTAGTTCCTTTCTGATCACAGAGAGGGAACAGCCGCCCTGTCTGCACTTAGCTGAGCAGGTGAGCAGGGAATGTATTCAGGCTGCCTCCAAAACCCAATCTGGCCATAGGGCTGGCAGTGTCAGGTCCTTCTTGCAAGGACTCAGGGCTGTCCTGTCTGCCTGCTGTTGTCTACATGATGAGGACAGATGGGGTAGAGAGAGGCTGTGAGACCAGGCACTGAGTGCTGGGACCTGATCCTATAGCAGGTACATGCCATCTACATGCATTTGAAAGCACAGACGGGTAGCTGAGGTTTGCCCTGCTATCACAGCTAGGTTGCCTCTTAGCTTGACAGACAATAAGACGGTCAAACTAATTTGGCCTCAAGATCAGTTTCCAGGTCTGCCCTGCAAGCACAGACCCAGCTGGTGACACTGACTGGACACATGCTGTTAACAAATGCACAAAGTAAACAAAGAGACAGGATATAATAAAGGTATTTTCTGGTAATTTCTTTCAATAACAGTGATTTTAAGTGATCTTTTGGTCCTCTGTAACAAAAAGGAGATGAAAAATGTTGATGGTCAAGCATAATTTTGAGGTGTCATATTAAAATACTGATTAATTAAAACCAAGGATGTTAAGGGCTAAGGAGATTTTGCCTAGCTCTGCTCAGGTTCCATTGCGTGTGAAACCAAAACAAATGAGCTATAAAATGTGAACTCAATAGGCAAGGAAGGACAAAGGCGAACAAAGCAATTTGGTTAGTTTAAGCAACGGGGAAATGAAGCAATATTTTGACTGGGGAGGCATCAGAGGAAAGGGCATTGGTCTGAGACTTGGGAATATGAGGAAACAAACCCAAACCTCCCATGAGCATTGTGGATTGGGGGCCACTGGCTTGCTGATCTCTTCTCTCTGAATGTGAGATTTGCCACTTAGTCCCCAGCCTGGGATGTGGTCATCAAGCCCTGGGTATTGGTTCTGTTTTCCCATCTTCAGTACACAAAGGAATTCATGTGCTAACAATGATGGCAGCAGCTTTGACAGTGGCAACTATGCACTTACCCAAGAATTAGTCAATCAATCATCCCTGCTTTCTACCAAAACCCTCTTGAACCTCCTGAGAAATGGCCTTTTCGGTAAGAAGGAAACAGGTCACAGATTTCAGGTTGCAGTCTTACTCCTGGAACTGTGAGCGCTGATTGTCCTGTGGAAAAATCAGGTTAAAGAGAAGGCTGCAAAATGGTCCTTTTCCTTCACTGTGCTACTTTCCTAATGCTCTCCTGTGACATTAGCCACAATATAAACTAATTCAGGATCCTATTTCTCACAGCTCCGTTCCTTCTGATTTTTTTGGAAAATGATTTCTTTAACCTAGGCACCCTTCTCTAGAAATCTCATCTATGGTTTCTTTTCTTTCTAACTTTTCTTTTTCTTGGAGCAACCAGCAAAATATTATTTGGTAGAACAGTGGTGGGAATGCAACCCGCTAATCAAAAGGATTCAAATGGATCTACGCACTGCCAAGCTCTTTCCTTCCCACCCAGCGGAGGGGGAAAAAAAGAAAAAGAAAAAAGAGATAGAGCGAAGGCACGGAGCTTCTCTCCTTCAGCAATCTCACAAATGCAAAACCTTCCACTCCAGTGACTCCTCATTAACTTACCAAATCTGACAGTCTAATTATCGTAGCTGCTTCACGCTTAGAATAAATAAATACTAAAGTGGGTGTTTAAAGAAATTGAGCAGTGAAATTCAGTCATTTAGACAGTCAATAGAGAGAGTTTATTTTAAATTTTTATATTCTTATGTATTTATATCATTTTAGGAAAGATAATGAGATAGTTGTCTTTCAGGCTAATTGAGTTCCTAGGCTCATGGTTGCTTGCTGTCACAATCTCAAACTTAGCTTTAACTTTTGTGCCTTAGAAATCTGATCACTACATCCCCATTTGCTCTTTTCTGCTGATAACTGGGTGAAGGCAGAAGTGCACCTGAAGATGGCAAACGACTACATGGGAGTTCCAGTCCAGATGTCTTTCGCGGCAAACAAGACAACTAAATCTTCTCAGATTTGCATTTAAGAGTGTTAAAGGGAAAGTGGAAGTTAAAGAAACCTCAGATATAACTTGCAATTAGGCAAAATACAGAAAAATGTCTGCTAACCTCTGATGCAATAGCGTCTGCCTCCATGAAGGGTATTAACAGCACTCCCCCCACCAAGAGCAGTTCATCTCCCTGAACAATAAGACCTTTATAGAGATTCTCTGGCCTGAGATCAATGGGAGTCAGAGCATTTGATCTACATCTGTAGGACTTTGTTTCCACAAGTCATGTGGGCCAAACTTTGCGCCAGTTGTGCTTTTGCAAGAGCATGAGCTGGGGACTGAGCAAAGGAAACCTTCCTTCTTTTCCCATCTTCCCCTTTGCCCTGTGCTCCTAAACAGGGTCCAGCACCTGACAGCACAATGTCTGCTCCAGGCCAGCACCTGGGGAAGAGCTTAAGCAGGGCAACATTTCCAGAGGCCTGTGCCCTTGGCACACATCTGCTGTGATGTTGCAATGACTCTTTCCTATGGTGGTGGTTTAATGGCATAATACAAAACCTCAGTGTCCTGTTAGTATTTACGCAAGCAGACCTTCCACCACTGTGGAGATCAGGCCAGGTGAAGTGAGGGGAGTTTTTCCTGAGTTAAGTGAAGATTTGCTTTATCACCTCACAGAAAAGACTACTTCTGGTTCAGGAGCGACAGCTGATTTGCTGCTTAACACCAACTTTGGTTTATTCCCTTATTAAGACACACTATAAACCAGATTCATCCACCTGGTGGGAACTTCACTTTTTGTATCTATCTGATTTGCAGTGAAGGATATCCATTTGCTGCATACAGAGGTGGCAAAGCACAGAGGTAAAAAAATATAAGTGAGTATATAAACCTTTCAGCTATGTAGGAGAACCTAGGGAAAGCAGCCAACCCAAACAAGATGTCCATGAAAGCCAGCTCTTTATTGTATGTGCTCTGTGATAACATCTACCAGCGCTGGCTAATCCCAACAGTAATAGGATTTTTGGTAGACAATGGCTTGCAGCCTTAACCTCCTCATTGCTTATGCTTGCTTTGCATTAGTTTAGATGCAACAGGCATTAAAATGACAGTGCTCTGTCAACATCAAGCCTCCCTCCTCCTCCTTGTCTCTGAAAAGCAGAATAGCGGGCTGTTTTAGGAGAAACCGTACAGTGTCATCACCAGCTGGCGCACTGGATTTGAATTGCTGGTGGGAAGTAACAACCAGAGAGCAACTGCACCCAAAAGGAGCAAGTCCCTCCTAGTCAAAGCCAGGATCACATCCATGTAATACGCAATCCTCCTCATGGAGCACAAATTGGACTTGATGACTAACTGCTGTGCTGATGGTTTGCCCAGGGTCGAATGTCTCCTGAACTGTAAGAAAGGTCTATACTGAGCCTGGACATCGGCCCGGTGGGGACAGGATCTGAGGTGCCGGCTCAGGCCTCTCTGGCCCATGCGCCTGGGTTGTTTGGCCAGAGCTCCTCTTGCAATATGTTTTCATGGGAGCACACTGGTACTAACCCCAAATCCCATTGCTCACCCTCCCTGCTTGCAAGCCTGCTCTAAAGCATTGGAGAGAGGGAAAATAAACCAAATCTATAACTAAGAATAATAAGCTGCAATTGTTACTTTGTCTGACCTGTCTGACAGCAGAGTGAGATACCTTCTCAGAAGGCCCTTTGCACTTCAGGACTGACACTGAGTTGAGAGCATATCTCATGCTTTCTTGATTGAAGGATCTCATCTTTCTTCCAGGAGTGATTAATTGGACAGAAAACATTCTGCTTTAGCAGGTGGCAAAGGGTTAGACTAAAGTTTTATCAGAGCTGCTGTAGTGCAGGGCTGCACTGCACAAAGATAATTGTCTCAGGATTGGCTTAGGCCAGAACAAGGACAGCAAATGCGCCAGTTTTATGAAAGGTCATTGCTGCCACCCTGTAGGCTACTAGCCACAGTGGAAGGAAAGTAGAGAATCCCATGCTCCTCTCCTTTGTTACCATATCCAGAGGTGCTGGTGGCGTGTATAGAATTAAGGCCACCGAGACGATGAGTGGGGTTTGAACCTGGGCCTTAGCATCGCCTTCTAGCGCTAGAGGCACAGGAGCGAGCAGCTGTAGGAGGGGCCCGTCTGTGGACCAACCCCACTCAGGGACAGAGAGTCTTCCTCTCTGACAGCGTGGGCTACTCTTTTGTTCTAGCACTTTGCATCCAGATGAGCATAAGCAACAGCAACCTGTTCCCTCTGCAGGAGCTGACCACCAGGAAGCAAAGAGCCCCTCATTCCCTCTCCCCCTTCCCAGGGGCAGCAGCCAGCCTCTAGCCATTAGCATTCCCCTCAGTAATCAGAAACATGCTATTTGGAGGGGTACTTATCTTCGAAACACTGATTTCTCCAATTATTTTTTCCCAGGAATTGACCTTTGAAAAACATCCTCTGGCTTCCAGCTTGTCATAGCAACTTATAAGAAGGACAGTTACGGCTACAATTATTTCATAAAAATAGAAAATAATTTCTTATGGGAACCTTTTATTTTTTTGTTTCCCGCTCACTCTCTTGCACACCTTGGGATCAACCCCCTCCTCCTTTCACCTTTCATCTCCAGCTCATTCTTCGCCCTTCTGCTTTAACTTTCTCCTTCAGAGGATGGGGACTAATAGCCAGCATCCTCCAGAACAAAGTGGGAACAGAATATATTTAAAATTTTCACTGTGTTTTCATAGCAACCAGAATTTTAAAATGATAGTTAAATTCCGAAATATTGTGATGCCAAAATGATACAAGAGAACAAATGTCTTACATGATTATGGCAATGGGGATGGCTACATGGGAAATTATTCAGAATTGCCTAATTTTTACAGGCTTAATGAGTCACTCATGAATATGGTCTTGCATGATGATACTGTACTTGTTTCAGCCCTGTGCACTTTGATTCTGTTCCCAACGCATTGGTTGCTATGATAACGCCATGCAGTTTCCTGTCCACAAGGTACTTCTCGCCGCAATATGGGGGATAATAAATATAGGATGGTGCATAAATCCAGGTGGAATGAATCTATCCCCTCTCTGGCAGTATGTCGGGGAGATTGACACATTATGCCAATCTGTTTCCTCATTCCTTCTATTTCTCCTCACTCTCTCCCTTTCTCTCACACTGTCTGTCTCTGTACCTGTTTTTTTCCACACTCTCTCTCTCTCTCGGCGCTGACACTTTCATCTTCTCCCTTGGGGATTGGAGATGTCACTGCGGGAAGTGCTTGTCCGCCTCTCCGGCAGCAGCAGAGCCCTGTGGCTTTGACAAACCTCATTTAATTGGGAGGAAGCCAGGAGGGTTTGAAAGAACTGAAACATCCACGAAACTCCTTTTATCAGGCATAATTTAAACTCTGCATGGAAAAAACCCTATATGTATAAAGAAAAGTCAACTTCCCTCCTGCTGTGCATGCTCCCCTCCTCCCCCCCCGGCACAGGCAGGCTCCTGCGAGATTCCATCTTTTCATTTTTCTAAAAGTGTCAAAGTAGATTTGTGCTCTGTGGCTGGGTGAACAGAAAAGGAATGCAGATGTCTCTCACTCATGCACATACACACATACGGCACCTTCTGAAGGGCGGCGCTTTGGGAGAGACGCTAGCTGGCTGCTCCTTCACTTGGGACGTGTCACAGGAGCCAGAAATTAAGTTTTCAAATAGCTTAACAAGACAGTCCAAGAAGGCTTCTTCTTAATTGCCCCTATGTTAAAAAAACCACCAAACTAACTAGTGTAGCACGTGCCCAGGAGGCAACGGGGAATGTGAGGGCTCTCTGGCGTGTTTCCCGATAGAAGGGAGCTTTTCCTAGTGAGGAACAGAACCTGTAGCTTGAGAGACCCTATATTTATTGTCAGCTCAAGGCAAGAGAGGCAGATCTGTGTGTATGCAGCTGTGTGCTTGAGAGAAGGGAGCAAGGGAAGACGAAAATAAAGCAGGTAAAGCTAAGGGAGAACTGGTGCAACAGGGTACGAGGAACAGCTGTTGTCTCTGAACATCAAAAGGGAGCAGGAGGAGCGGTCCAAGGGAATTGGGGCTAGCACATCATGCTGAGCAGCTGGGAATTCAGGACATCAGGAGGGACCAGCATGTGAGTTACACTGAATACACAGTGTGAGCCAGCCCAAGGTAAAGCTCTGGGCCCCTGGGGTTACAGAATGGGGGAGAAATGACCTGTCAAAGCATATGCACCTCCGCTTTGTAAATGTACCATGGCGGCAGCCCATCCAGGCCCCCTTCTAGTATTAACACTGTGGTCAAGTGGAAGAAAACAGAAAAACAAGCTGTCAGATTTGCAATGGGATGTAAACTTTGCAGCATATGGGAGTGGGGAGGGAGGGCAGGCAGAGAAGAGAGAGACATCCGGGTGAATGGCAGAGACTTTCAAAGTACAGAAGAAACTCATAATAAATAGCATGTGAAGTAGCTCTTTCTTAGTGAGATGAAATCGAGAGTTAACTTACCAGCAGGAACCTCATAGAGCTGAGGAGGCAGACGGTGGAAGAAGCCATGAAGAAGCGCATCTTGCACAGAGATCCAGCCTCAAGGGGAGGCTGTAAGCATCCTGGAGGCCAAATTCTCCGCTGCTGGTACCCTACTCAGCCTAGGAGAACAGGAGAAAAAATAGCGTAGGAGATGAGCCAGAAAGCTGGAACCAGAACTTCTCAGAGTTTGAGGCAGAGATAGTGGAGGGACACAGGGGAGCTGGATAAACCCACCCCAGCTATGTAGCTTTCCAGGACATTTGCTTTTCCATGTGAGTTTGATTATGTTGGAGTATACACAGCCAGGATTTCAGCTCAAACTCATATTTTCAGAGTAATTTTGAAAATAAATTGTTCTTTTGTAAAAAGAAGGTTGTAAGTAAAAGCGAAAATGCTGCTGGGGAGAGTATATTTTACATGTCGTAACTGCAATATCAGAGGTTGGTGTTACCAGTTCACAGTGACAATGCAAGTGCACAAAATAACCTGACTGGCCCACTGACCAGACCAGACGTCAAAACTAAAAGACTGAAGAAAATACCATTTCCCCTTTTCCTACCCTAGTACCGGTAGTGCAGCTGGTTGTAAAACGTGTTGGGGATTCACAGTGATGAATCTGTTTCTCAGGACGAGTGCTTAAAATAGATGTAATACACACATGCTCTATGCCCAGCAAATACCAATGCCAAGTGGCTGCTTTCTAGAGGAGCACACAGCTGGGAACAAGGAAGTGGAAGAGAGAAAACAAACCAACAAGGAAACAAATAAAAACAGTCATTTAGTTTTACAGCTTTTACTTTGTTTGTTTGTTCTGATCATGTTTCAGCATCAGGAGGCCCATCGGAGCACGGCCTGTTGTGCTTCCTCCCTTGGCCCCTGCCGGTGCTTCCCCTCCAAGTGACATTAGGCACCGGGATCCCCCTGCCCCTGCACTCCCCCTCCCTGCACAGGACATTTGACATGCTGACATTTTTGTTTTGAGGAGATAAAATGTAAAAAAAAAGAAGGGAAAAAACACAGAGAGAGATATCCTGAGAAACAGATTTATAAAAGGTATCTGGCCTCACTGTGGTAGGTAACTGCTGAATTCTCACCTCCAGCAAAACGGTTTAAGCCCCTGCTGCCTTGGGGAGCAGGGACGGGACAGGGAGCCAAAGCATCCAGCCTGAGGCTCCTTGCTAGAGCTGCGCGACAGGCTGCCCCTGCCATGGCAGGGTCTTACTGGAGACCCTCTGTCCCCTTGGTCCCTGCTGCCGCAGGCTCCCACACCGGGCAGGAACATGGTTCAGTGCTTCCCACCACGGCTCAGGCTTGCTGGTGGTGGCTGAGTTCTGCACAGAGCTCCCTTTTGATTTCTTAATTGGCCATGGAGAGTCATGGCTGAGCGGTCTGTATGAAGCAGCTCTTTCCTTCTCAAGAGCCAAGCATGCCAAGGCAGCTGTTCGGCCGTACCGGCATAAGGACTCTGTAACGCAGAGTTGGAGCTGGCCCACATGCAGCCCAGAGCTCTGCCACAGAGGTGCTGGGCCAGCCCGTCGGTATGGGGCTGTAATGGGGCCTGTCAAGGGATTATGGCCAAAAAGCAGAAGCGCAATACAGCAGAGTTGCAAGGAATACAGTTATTTCTTTGTGCAGGCTGAGAGAGGATTTGTTCTGTTCCAGGACCTGTGTTATCAGGGTTTGGGACATGCTGAGCTTTGTGTGTTTCTGAAGATGTGTGTGACAATGGCTGGCATTTCAGCAACCTGTGTTTTGCTGAAAACTTCAGCATGTTTGTTCAGCCATTCAAAACAGCGTCTGGGAAACCCAGCTCTGAAGGGCAGCACACTTCCCTCTGAGCAGGGCTGGATCTCAAGCAATGAGCTGAACAGATAATACACAGCTGCGATGAAAAATGTGGTTATGTCCTCAAAGAATATTTGATTCTTGACCTGTGCATGAGCACAATCCTGAGGACAAATCCTGTCTAGTATTTTCCTACATATCTACAAAGCCTGTTGTGTGCCTCAAAATCAGTATTGGGGGGGGGAATTTGATTTTAATGACTCTCTGAGCTAGGCTGGGCACTTTGCCTGATTATAAGTTTCTTTCACTGATACATATATACATTATGTATGTGTGTGTGTGTGTGTGTGTGTGTGTGTATGTGTGTGTACATATATAGGCTTGAAAAATACTCCCTTCTCTTAGCACGCTAGGGAGTGATCAGGCGGTGTGCTTGGTCAAGCCGAGGTATGTAAGCATGGCCCTAGTCTCATAGCTTTTGACCACTGAAGAATGTGATTTTTCCCCTCCTAACTAATCACAAGATTATTTCATTGTCTCGTGAAAATGCTGTCCTAGCACATCTTCCTTACCACTGTTGAGCAATGTTCCTACAGTCTGTTTCCAGAAATGAAAATTGGGACAGTGCGAAGTCTGTCTTCAGTGTGGGCAAGAGGGCCTGGGAAAGTACAACCTTCCGAATCGAACCGTGCCCCGCAAAAAGCTGCTCATAATATCATTGAATCACTGCTTATCTGAGAATAATCACTACTCCTCTGAGAATAATAAACCCACTATGTGCCTACCTCTACTGCGATCTCTTGAAATCAGTTGCTTAACTGACGTTAGATCTGCTTGTTACTACAGAGCCACCCTGCTTTTCCCGAGCTTGCCAAAAGAGCTCATTTCAAGTTAAATGATTGCATAAAGAAACAAATACACCCAGAGGCGATTTTAACATTGCTGTTTTAGGTAGCTTACCTGTCACAGATGACTCGGAGTCTCTGAGGCCTTCTGGAAGCAACCAGTTCTAGAAAGTGTAATATACAATCACAGGATTAAATGAAAATCAAGCCAAAAACCATTCTTTGAGCCCTTACAAAAAACGTGCACTCAGAATTTCAAAGGGCCCTATAGAATCTGTCATCTTAGTATTTATAAATATACATTATTCCTATAGGACTTCAGTACCAGCATTGATGTTAATAAGGCTGTTCCAGTTCTGTAACCCTTTCCTTTCATACATCTGTGAATACAGGCCTTGGGCCTCCTCCTGTTACCGTGTGAATCTTAGCTTTGACTTCAATAAAAGCAGTATCAGTCCCTAAAGCCTTCACACGAAGGAAGCAGAAAGAGTTTTGCAGGCCTGAATCCCCAGCAATTGTGTTGGCTTACCAAGGGGCTGCTGAGCTTCATGTGTCGCCCTGTGGGCACATGGGGCTTTTCTGCATGGAGCTGGCAGAAAGACTGGGGATGGAGCAAAGGCACTTGGGTCCCACTCTCTTCTTGTCCACTGCTTTTGCTGTCAATCCCTCACTAAGTTTGCTGTTTATCAAGTTAACCATTTTCATGCAGGCTTTGTACTTACTTATTCAAACATCTCTACCAGACTGGAACTTTGCAGAGTTTGCCGTTTTGGGAAGGCTGTGTTGTTGTTGCCATTTTTCAAGGACACATTTCTCAACTTTGTGGAAAATGTAGAGGAATACGTTCCTCAAATGTTTTCTTACAAAGTATGAATTTTCTCAGGCTTAGATATGAATGAACGGCTTAAGCCTGGAAGATTTCCCCTTAGAGCTGATCAACAGAGACATTTTCTTGCATCAGAAAGGCTGTGATTTCTACACAGGTACATTTTCCTGAGCACCATTTCTGACAGCAGAGAAGAATGGTGCTCCAGCCATGAAAAGGAAAGCAGGAAGGGTGGCGTAGACCTCTCTTCCAGCTCAGCCCAGACAAGCATTCCCCGCGGAAGCAAGACCACCAGAAGGCAAGCGCCACTGGTCTGTTGCCAGTAGACTTGGAGCTCAGCTGGGGCTTACGCTGCACCATCCGGGAGCATCTGCCCTCCCTTCCTGCCCAGAAGCCACATCGTTAGGGGACAGAAGCTGCCAGCTGCGGGCATGCCCTCTGCCTTTGCCTGCATGGCCATTTCCAAAGTGCCAGGCCCAGGGGCTCGGTCCCTCAGTGTCTGACTTGATGCACAGACAATTTGAAAAAGTGCAAATGACTGAACTTTCAGCACTTAACCTTTCCAACAGCAATCTTTCACCATTAAGCCAGTCAAGCAGGTTGTTAAACCTGTCTATCACAGGGTAAGTAACAGTTCACAATTGAAGTGTTCTCCTACACCCAAATACTAAGGTAATTGCTAAAGCAGTAAATGGCAATATAACCTGGGACAGGATTCATGACTGTTTAGGTGCCAGAGCACTGGAATTATCACCAATATATAGAAGTTATATATTAGTATCTTGAATAGCCCCTTCCCAAATCAGTCACTGAGATTAACTCTGGCAGAACATTCCTCTTGGATCACTAATAACATTTTCTCTGGATCCTCTTTCCTTCATTTTGCCCCCTCGACTGTAATAAAAGTGGAGAAATAAATGGTCCATATTGAGTAGAGATGTAAAGTTTCCAGGCAGAAAAGAAGAAAAACAATTTAAAAAAATGGTTTGGAAAGGCATAAGCTTTTTTGTATGAGGTAGAAATTTTTACCTCTTCACAGAGCTGGCCAAAAACTTTCAGATGTTGTAACTTTCTGCCAAAAATTTTGATTTGTGAGATGGAAACATTCCATGACAATATATCAATTTCCTTTCATATTTAATAAAAATGTCAAGATGACTTAAATATTGTGCTTTAACTCTACTGAAATCTTTTAACGTTAATATTCTTTAGTGAGTTTAACGTAAAAGTTAGAAAACACATGTTCAGTTGATAACAGCAGGGCAAAATGTTTCAATGATGTCTAAGAGAAATGTCACTTTGTTTTTGTGGAGTGCATTTTCAGGATTAACAATCCAAAGAGGAAATAGGACTTTCTTTACATTACAGATAGAAATATCAGCTTGCTTACTGGGAACTGGGAGGCATACCTGAATTATAGTCTTCGCTGTCTCAAGCAAGCCTCTTGACTTAAATTTATCATTTATATAACAGGGAGATTAATAATTGTCTACAAGGGGTAGTGCAAGAGCCAGTGAGCCAACTACTGCTGTCCCTGTCCAAATGCATCTCGCAGTGGAGAATTCTGCTTGAGTGAGGACTGCCAAACTTGCCACTTTGAGTATACAGAGTTTTGATTATAAATGGAAGATATGGGTAAGAAAACAGTGTGTCTCTGCTCAAGGATTTAATGCAGTTAACTAATCCACTTTAAATCAGTTCAGATTAATCTCCTGACTGACTCCATATAGACAAACCCTTAGAGAATGCCGAGGCCCCATTGTCTCGAGCAGGGTAAGAACAGAGCAGTAAATATTTTCCCTAATGTAAGATTAAGACCAATCTAAAATTGTAAAACAGCGTAAACAACTACTCCTTAAAGGTAAGAGATAAAGCATATTTGGATATCATTCCAAAAAGTGGATAAACTACTGATTTAATTGTCTTACAATGACAATATAGACATAAAATGATGGGATTGTGTAGGGCTGATTGGCTTTTTTAACAACATGAGTAGATCTGAAAGGTAGGGCTTGGGTTTGTTATTGTCCATCCATATGCAAGGCAGTGTGTGCTAATGAGGAAATACCTTCCTATATGAAAACCCAGGTGGAAGTGGCTAATGAACTGATAATGAGGCAAGCAAGCCAGAGGACAAAAGTTAAACTTTCCTAATTGATGAAGAGAGAGAAAGAGGATGCCAAGTGCTCCTGGATGAAGGCGCTGGGGTTGCAGGCTCACAGAGAAAATTTCTCTCATTAGTGAAATCTCTGTGGCTGCAGGACAGAAGCAGAGCTCTGTCTGTGTGGCAGGCTGGAAACTGCAGTCTGTGCCCAATGCCAGACAGATAGGAAGTTTCCCTACAGCCTGGCCAGCATATATCGCGCATTAGTTACAGTGCTGCTCTTCCCTTTGGGATCAAAGCCACATGCGGTTTATTATGACAATAAAAATTTCATCGTTTTAGAATTCAGTTTCCAACCATCCCATTTGTTAAATGAAGCATCAGCATAAAAAGTGAGATAAAAAAAAAAAAAGGAAAAAAAAAAAGCACTCGGACTGCAGACTTCATAGGCGTTCTCAAAAATGTTATTTCAAGTTTGCGTTTCGGAGCCTGCTGCTTCTTGCCTCCATCTGCTGGTGACATTTTGGAAACGCAACAGATGATGCACAAAATCTGTCCTCGGGAGCAGAAATTGACTCTGGAAAGCTTCTAAATCTCATTCAGCGTAGCAAAGCCTGCAGATATGTGAAAAACTAGGCTTAATTTAAAAGTAATCGCTGCATCTGAAAAAGCCCAGTGTAAAACTTGTGTCTGCTAGGTGAGATGATACTACCTGCCATACGGAACTTCATTAGTCAGCCCATGTGATAAATCAAAGCGTAAAGCTCACTCATAGTGAGTTCATCATGTTACAAACAAATAAGCACTGTTGCCCACTCTTCAGAATCCAAATGTCAGAAAAAGGAAACAAAAAACAAGTCGGTACATTGGGTGCTCCAGTATTCCCAGTTTGGCAGAAGCACCAGCTTAGTGTCACGGGCTGTGAGTCCTAATCCTTTCCTGCCCTTGACCCCTGCTGTCTAGATTCAAACTTGTAACCATTAATGGGGCTGGATCAAAACACTGGCCTTCTGGTGTCACCAATGGTGTTTAGAGGGGATTTAAACTCCCTGCTTTTCAGCGCAGTGAAATGAACACAGCAGTAGATTAATGCAAGGATTTGAGCTCACACAGCATGAGAGCTTTCAAAAATAGTGTTAACAGAGCTACAACTGCCTCTTTCAGGGAAAGCAAAATGAGGGGAACAGAACAAATGAACAAACACAGGGCAAAGCCTTGTCGCTATGGGCAGGGCTCCTAAGCCCGGGGAGCCAGGGAGAGGGCCAGTGAGTGCGCTGAGATGTGGGGTCGGAGTTCTCGCAACCCTTCATATTCTGCAGGAACAGGTTCTCAAGCCAGGGCTCGGGTAAAACCGTGCTTTCAGGCTCCACGGCCGCTGTAGGGCTGGCCACAGAAGAGCTGCTCACCCATCCTTCCTGTTCACCTGGGGCCAGGCACCGGTTGAGATTTTGGCAAACTGTAGGCAATGGGCATGAGGCATATTTCTAAGCTTCTTTGTGTGAGAAGGCACAGGGCATAGGGTGGTCAAGCGCTCCTTTGCACATTTCATCCCTTGCCAGTTGCCCATAGGGGGGGCAGGGGAGCTGCTCTTCCTCCAGCTGCCCTGTGCCTGGCTCACGGACCCTACCGCCCATGCTGTATCTCCTCTTCAGACTGCAGCAGGATGTGCTCGAGCCCACAGTAGTGACAGAAAAACATCTAAAGGTTTCCAACTTTCATTTCAAAGATTCCTACTAACCCACCTGGCCCACGAAACCTTCCAGTAACAACCTCAGTCTGGGGCTGAGCCTACACTGCTGAATCCAGTGGGAGTTTTGCCATCAACTTCAATGAGAATAGGATCACACCTCAGTGCTTTGTTTTGCCCGTGTTCGTTCCTTGCCTCGGGCAGGAACCTGTTTGTTTGTTTGCTGCCTGCGCTCCCTGCAAACATCAATAGGACTAGCTAAAAGCATTCAAGCCATCAGATTTGGGGAAGCACTCCAAAGTTTTTTTGCTTATCTGAACCATCCCAGGCACTCAGATTCACACAACTGGGCTGGAAATAACCTCAAGAGAGAAGGTTTTCTCAGGCAGACTCCACAGCTTCCACTCGGGCTGAGCGTGTCCCGGAGGGGGAAACAGCACTTGTGCTTCAGGGAAGAGAGGGGAAGTGCACGGGAGCATGTGAATGGCAAATAGCTTTAAACAAAGAGACTAATTTGCCTTCTTACCAGCAGCCCCATCAAAAACTGACTTGATTTAGTTCATGACTAGGGCAAATAGTCCAACCTTATATGACTAACCTTCTTCGATCCGGACTGGTTTGTATAATCCAGGTGTGAGCCAAGACCTTGGTTCCAGTACGTGGCTGGAGCAGCCCAGAGCCCCTTAGGCAGGCTCTGAGGAGGGGAAAGGGATGCTGCCTCTCCAGCTGGCACAGCTATTGCCCCAAAAACTGGCTCGGCACCCCTCTCCCATGTGTTTGGTATCATGGTGGGATGCTCCCACAGGAAGGTGTCCTCTAACTCCTGCATTTCTGTCTGCTCCAGCCGCAAAAGGCACCAGTGTCACAGGATCACAGCACAGCACAGGTCAATTCTGCCCCACTGGAGTCCGTTAGGGAAACTTTCTATCAAGCCTGAAAGCAACTCAGACTTGGAAATTGCTTATGATGACTAGACTTGTCTTTACTGGAGCTATTTCCATGCTGCCTAGGTCCTGTCCTCTCCCTCCCAGACCTGCCATTGGCACCCTCCGCAGCAGCAGAGGACAGCACTGCTACTCAGACACAATAGAGCTAGGTGGGAGTGACTGCCCAGGGCAGTTCTGGGCACTCACGCATTTGCTGTTGTCTGTACTAGTTTCTTTGCTAGCGTAGCCTTAATGCTTGTGCTTTTAGATTGTACGTCTAGATAGCATCGGGATACCTCATCATCATCACTGAGAGTTTTTGGCCTTGTATGAGCAGATGACTGGCATAAAAAAAAATCCTTGTGATCAGTTTGTCCCACATATGAGCATTTCTTTCCTCCCAGACTACCCTTCCCAACTTGTAGACTACCCAGCCAAGCCTTCAACAACTTAGAGAAGAAAGTGCTTCCTCCAGCTGTCTGCTCTGTGCTTGCTCCCTATCCAAATTAAACTTGCTGGGGACAGCGACACATTCCCATTTCACGCTGGTTTGATTAATGTGTCTCAGCTAATTGTGTGAAGGATTCCAGTCCTTTCGACTGTGAGACCAGGTTATTGTTCAGCCAGTCGCAGCTACCATGTGAAAATGGGGGCTGTTTAGTGTTCATGCACCAGAATCAAAGGAGGGGCATCTTGGACTGGGTCACAGAGTAACACCCACTTCTTTGAAAAGATGTTACTATGCTCTACTAAACCTGTAAACCTCTTGCTCAAAGCACGTCTTCTCCCTCCTCCTTTCCCCCCGCTCTTTTTTCCCCCTTCCAGATAGACAGGCTCCCCCCACCACTCTCTTAGGGTATAAGTGAGAGAGGATGGCTAGATTGTAGATGGGTGGATTTCACATTCTAGGGTTTTTAATATTTCACTTTTATATTTCTCTTAGAGAATGATCCTGCTGAGAGGCTGAGAATCAGTGCTCATCATTTCCCCCTCACTGACACTTGAATATATTTTCCCAAGAGAAAACATTAAACAAAAAGAGAGAGAAAGAGAGAAAGGGGGAGAGAGAGAGGGAGAGGGAGAGTGACTGAGCTAGCTTTTCAAAGCATACTTCTCAACCTGCCCACATCAAAATAAGAGACAACTGGCCCTTTGAAGTCCAGGACACAGACTTCTCTACCAGCCCATGTGGAAATAAAAGAAGCCAGCTTTATAAATCACACAGATTTCTCACCTTGCCCACATCAAAATCAGGGACAGTGACCTTTAAAACTGAGGTTTAAAGGCCCCCAAACCAATCTCCATAAAAATAAGGAGAGTTCAGATAAACTGTGTCTCCAGGTACCTGTCAGCTTTTCCAGTCTAAACCAGGAGACATTGGTCCTTTGCACTGAGGAGTGGAGACTAACTACATTGCCAGCACTTGCAGCAATGAAATCTTCCATCAGCTTAACATATACCCAGCGCTCAGTGAGGCAACTTTGCCACTCATCTACCTTTGTTTGTATCCTAGGCCGATCCCAGTGTTGTTGTAGGTCCTACAACACCACTATCATTAAGTAGCTCAAGGCATTTAGTAACACTGAAGCACAGGATTTTTCATAATGAGAATTACTGACCCAAAAATTAAGTGGCTAGTGGCTCAGAGAAAAAGCTGGCATTCTTGTGAGTTAAATCATACCTGGATTATAGTTGGGGAGCTTGGAAAGTCCTGGCCAGGTGTCCTCAGTTGGGACCCCCAATACCTGTGCAAAAGAAGAAAGAGAGTGAGAAGAGCAGTAACCTCTGTCTGCCAGTACCCTGCCTTGGTGTGGAGCTGGAGGAATCGGTCTCAACGGAGAGAGACTGTGGCCTTTACTGTAAACCAGCACAGATTCACACTGCCCTGGCTGGTGCTGGATCTACCACTGCGCATAAAGGACACTGACATTTTAGCACTTGATTTTACAGCAGAAAGGGTCCTGCTGAGATTGAACGTTGTTGCTGCTGGGAACATCAGTGAAGGCGTATGCAGCTTCACTGCCAGATGCCACTCCTGTATGTGTTTGCCAGCCCAGGGGTCACAGTGTTCAGCCTCTTTCGCCACTGAAGGTGTCCTCCTGCACCAGAGCTGCACTGGGGACTCACTCTGCACACTTTCACTGGCAGCAGCCGATACACTCAGCGGCAGCACTGGCTGTGAGCTGTGACAGAAACTGCTGCTGTTCTGAGGTGAAAAAGAAAAGCTGGCAGACAGGTCTACTGGCAGATGCTAGAAAGCAGTCCAGTGTCTCATCCTGAGGGGTCCAGAGCTTCAGCAGTGTATTTGGCCTTTATTATGAATTGTGGGCTTCAGAAGTTGGTCCTCACTGAGCAAAGTCTGGGCCAGTAAAGCCTCCTCCAACCTCATTTGAGTTGCTGAAATGTGTGAGATCAAGCATATCTGGATTTCTGTGCTGGTTGCAGATGTTTAGTGTTGTCATTATTACTTACCGTGTGCAAAGTGCCTTGTGCCTATTGATACAGATGAGTTGTGCTAAAAAGGTGAAGCCACATATTTAAGAAGAATTCAGAGCATGTGATATGGTATTATAAATCAGTACTGCTAACTCCAAGCATTCAAAGCTTATCATACAGGCAACCCCCCAAATTATCAGGTTTCCTTAAAAAATGGTGAAATTTTAACATGAAAAATGTCAGGGTTTTTTATTCACTTTCTCTTCTCCAACATTAGATTTGTCTCGCATTAGCTACACTTTGCATATGATAGACAATTCCTTTTCCTTAAAATGAAAGCTGAGATCTATGATATGGGGAACTTGGCCTCACTGAAACTTGTGATAAGATTGCAAGAAAACAGGCATCAGTAAAAAAAATATATTAAAGAAGGAAGAAATATAAAGCCTGGCTGTTGCAGTTGTTATGCATCTGGTAGCTGATTGCTTTTCTCACTCACAGTTGGGAAACAGCCGTGAGGACAATTACAGCTACCTGGAGAAGACAGCCACAAGCAGGGACTGCATCTCACAGCTGGCACATATTAGCATGGTGGTCTGTGGGGGGAAGCAAGCTAGGGTGGCTTGCTGTGGCCTACGTTTCCAGACTGCTTATGGACTCAGCCTGCCACAGCAAAGACCAAGGGGTAGGACCCTTGTCTCTGCTCACCTGTAAAATCGGTCTTGGAAGCTGCCCCAAATCAGTCTTAGAAGCTTGAAAGCTCCCCAAAGAGAAGGTGTCTTGCAGTGTTCAGCTATGTGAGGATGTTGGAAGGTGGCTCGCCCCGAGGGTAATTTGACAGCTCTGGATGAGGATGCATTCTTTACTGCTGTGTGTATCCTGTAAGTAGGGCAGGTCTGCCCAAAGCATAGGAAAGAGAGAGTTGGAATCTGAACCTGAATCCAGAATTGGCTCTCTTTTGCTACCCTCTTAGCTTTCCAGGAAGCCACAGCCTCTAAAATATTCTGCGTTGAAAATCCAGGTCTGAGGTGCCATGCCTGCCTTCGTCTGGGCCCTCATTCTTCAAGGTTTCTTGTGAGCCATTGGGCATCAATCCTAAAGGCATCAGAGGGAGCTGGGGAAGTTCAGTACATAGTAACATCCTACTCTCCAGGGTCAGCTCAGCATTCTGCCTCTCTTTGGTGAAGAATTTAAGAAAATAGTTATTTGTGCATGCTTGTACTTTGCTACATAAGGTTTTCAGCAAATGCTTACATTTTGCTGAGTTGTGAAAGCATTCAGAGCACCAATCACTGAATGCCATATGAATAGGGATTTATATTTATCTTTTCTCAGTCTTTTTCTTACAAAAGATGCTATTCCAACCCATTAATTTGGATCTATTTTTTAATTTCCGAAGTAATGGGGCAGGTGATTTTTTTTTTCCTTTTCTTTTTTTTTTCCCCTCTGGACCTTTAATGAGATTCCTTGCCAAATCAGACAATGACTTATATTTATTTAATTGACATTAATTATACTCTGGGGATTTTTCTATCTGTTGTGCATCCACCCTAAATCTAGCTGTTAACTCTCTGGTCCATGCCATCAGACAAAGCAAAACAGCCTCTCTATACTTGCTATTGCGCCATGCTTCCCCAAGCAGGCACTTTTTACTATAGTGAAAGGTCTTGGTGCAGCTCAGTTCAGTCCACTCTGGAAGAGGCATAGTTTCAGCCAGAAACATATTTACAATGCCCATACTTCAGCAAGCACTTTAAGCTGGTATGAATCATTGTCCTCTTTCTCCCCTCCAACTGCTTCCTTCTCCTGTGATGAACCAGCTGAAGGAATCAACCTAGCTGATTTTGCTTAGTTTTGTTGGGAAGTTATATTTTATGTTTTTTGTAGAGAAGCCTTGTAGTCATTCATTTGGCACTTGTCGCATGTTCAGTGCAGCCACAGAAGTACGCTGATGGTATGCTGCAGCCTAATCCAGCCCACATGAAGTCCTTCTCAGCACAATGTTAATCAATAAGATGGAGGGTTTTGAATGCAAAACCTATGCCTGATCTCTTGAAATTTGAATGATGGATCTTAAGTTTGTCAGGTTTGCTTACTCTCCATGCCATGAGAGAACTGGAGACACTGCAGTCCACGTTCACTCAGGCCAAACTTCCATAACCAGCACTGCCAGCGTGAGTAGCTCCTTCCTCTTCACCTGCTTCCCATCTGCTCCTGCTCCCGTGTCATCCCTTCCTTAGTACTACTGGTCATTAGTGCTACTGTTTGTGCAGCCAGATGATGAACTGGGTGAATAAACTGCTCTCGTTTAGAGTATCCCAGGGAGAAAACCAAGTTATAGGTTCACCAGTTCACGTAGCCCCACATATAAGTGAGAGGTGACACAGGAGCAGGAATGAGCCGCCAGGGACAGAGGTGGGGGATGGAGACTGCTTAAGATGGGACTTGCCTCTAGAAGAAATGTTGGTGAAATAACAGTCAGTCAGTCAATCCTGATGGTTCAACAGGACAAACACATTGCACAGAATGGGGATTTCCCAGCTATGTATCTATACGGTGCTTGAACCAACAGTCCTACATGGAGAGTAGCATGCTGGGTGATATAGACTCATGCACGCAAATGCAAACAGTCTCTAAACCAGTGCAGGGTGCCCCTATTATTAGTACATGAAAGGAACTGACTATTAGAAAACAGTAGGAATCCCCATTCTGAACCTCACACTTGGCAAAATATCTCAAGTTAGGGATCGAAAGCCTCTAAGGAGCTTTGAAATCTTGGCCTAACACAGAGCCTCATTCCAGGCTGTATAATAACATAAAACCTTCTGTGAAAGGCACTAATTATTTCATGGCTCTTAAAGCTTCCTCATGATTTTTAAATAAGTTTTTTTTGCCTTCTATGGCACAAATCCTATTAATCACGGTATTAGTTATAATACCAGAGAAATGACGATAGGGCTATAACCCTCCAACTGCAAAACCACAGGAAATGTATCCAGAGATTTCAGAGCCGTAAGCGGAAGGATACCCTTCATTCACACTCTGGGAAACTGGACCCTGCCCTGGCTTTGAACCCTGTTAATTGGCCAAGTATGGATTTTTTTTTCTCAATAATTCTTTTTTTATTTTTTTCTCTCTATGAAAGAGAAATTCAGCATTTATTTAAATGGATTGAACTCAAGTCTAAGAACTGGACCCATTTCTCTGTCTTTTTATCACACTTTTTAGCTAAAAGCAGAGAGGAAAACCCTACCAGGCAAGAGTGTTTCTGGATGAAGTGATTAAGAAGGAAAAATCTGATTTACACAGACTCGAGGCTGTAAAGTCCTTTCTCACCACGTTCCAAATTTCAGTTTACTGTACTTTCTCCTTTGAAAACCCACATTTGGGAAACGCTCTATGCAGAAGAGTAAATCCCTGGGAGGAGATGTGAAAGGGCAGACACCTACAGCAAAACCCAACAGGAATCTAGTTGACCTTCCTGAAGAGTCAGTAATAGGGTCAGCAACGAGCAGTCAGGAACATACAGAATCCACTAGTGCTGGTAACTGCCTCAATTCTACCAAGCTGCACTAAGGACGTGGCTCTGTGTTTCAGTTTCCCCAGCAGAAAAAACAGCTTAAGAGGCTCCTGAATATGTCTGCTCTCACTTGCTGCTGCCTTTATAAAGTAATTTCACACTTTCCATTATGCCAAAGCAGTCTCTGGGGCTGCACCATAAACTAGATGATACAAAATGGTCCAAGTTAAAATGAGGAAGGATCTCTGAAAAACCTCAGGGTCTTGCCATTTTCGAGGTAGTTTAAGAGCAGTATTAGAGCTCCTTTGTGTGAATATGGTGTGCTGTATCCTACAGTAAGTAAAGGATTTAACAAGAAGGAATAGAATTTGCAGTACCTGCACACCTTTTATGCCTTCTTCAATTTGATGTCACTTTAATTGGCTTTAAATTTTTGATGAGATGACAAACATCAAAGGAAAGTCATTTGATTTACTCCTGTGTCTGTAAGAAAGTTGCGAAATATAAAATGGGTTACAAAGTCTGCTATGAACTTGGCAGATTGGACCAAATTATTTCTGCTATTCACAGGACCTATGCTTAGGCCTTCAAAATTAAGTAGGGAGCTGGAGCAACAGGTTCTTTTTCTCTCCCATTTCAGGGTATGTTTTACTCACCACCCAGATCTTCGTCAGCTGTTCATGAGTACCAGAAGTTCCTGCAAATATTGGCTGGCCCTGGATCATTTCAACAAATATACAGCCTGCACTCCTGCAAGAAACCCAAGGTATTAACTCATTCACGTACATGACATATATAATATGATTGTTGGGATGG
The DNA here is from genome assembly GCF_047370975.1 of Nipponia nippon. Lineage (NCBI taxonomy): Eukaryota > Metazoa > Chordata > Aves > Pelecaniformes > Threskiornithidae > Nipponia > Nipponia nippon. The sequence continues at coordinate 70,390,475 of NW_028262369.1, read as the reverse complement.
GCACGGGAGAAAGGAAGAGAGATAATTGTTGGAATGGAAATTTAGAAATCTTGATTTGCAAATGAAGAAATCCTGATATAAGCTGTAAACCCTATATATTTTGCAGCTCAAGTCTGAAATACCGGTCTGATGTGTAGGTATCATATACTCACCTCATGTCATCTAGTGAGAGTGTGTGTGTGTGTGTGAAGCAAGGCAGGACATGGGGCATCTGTATATATGTAAATAAATACAGGCTTCAGTGAAGGCTGATATACCTCTGCGGTATGGTGGTAGGCAGGATGTAGCGTTATAAAAAAACCTACCGATTGTGGGAAGTCAGGAAGGTTTCCTTTGGGAGGGGCCATCTTATACATCCCTGGTCTTGCAGCACTGTTCTAAGCACTTGCAACTGGCCCTTGTTGCAAGTTGTATGTGGTATCGTTAACTTCATCCTACAGATTGAAGCACTTGAATTAAAAAGCTGACAAGTCAAATAGGACAGAAGCAGGCTAGAGATTTGTCACATTCACATCCGTCCAGGATTTTAGAAAAAAAATAAAGCAGTTAAAGTTCCATACAAGTCTATTCCCATCTCCTTTATCTCATGAGCACCATCCACTAAAAAAACCCCACACCCTTCACCAGCAAAACAAGAGAGGTGCCATCCTTGGAAAAGAAGCCCACTAAGCACCATCTTTTTTTCCAGCACCAGACAATTTGTTTCAGGTCTCTTTCAATTTATCCTGTTACAAACCCATCTAAAAAAGATGGTCGTGCCAGAAGCCTGTGGAATACTAGGGTGTTTTCCATGAGAAAAAGGTGCAAAATTGGAGTGATAACAGTAGGAAAGATAAACAGGGAACTACTACTACTACACAGTAATTGAAGGATGCATTAGATGCATAAAGAACACAGAGGTACTAACCACTAGAGCAATTTTTCCTTCAGAAACAAGTAGCTCTTCACTGGAAAACTGAAGGTAAGATTTCATAGCATAAAGAACTCTGTGACAACAGCAAGTTAAAGTATTCTTATTTTTATGCCATCCCCTGTTCTGCACTTGTGCCAAAGCAGCTTAAAGAAACCCACCAAACCCTGCAAAAAATGCTTAATTTTACTAAGGTGGATTAGTCCTGCTGGCAATAATGATGAGATAGTTGTGGTCAGCGTAGACCCTGATTTGCAAGTATTTACATCTCTTATTGTATGGTGTAAAACTCTGCTCATTTCCTTTTAAATCTTTTTCCTCCAAACTTTTTCTAGGTTTCCTGTCTTTTCACTAAGCCCCACCCCAGCTTTTCAGGTTTCAGTCTCAATCTTCTTTGGTTATAGCAAATTTGAGTGCTTTAAGCTCAAATGTTGAAAACCCTGCTTTGTCTAACAGACTCTGAAAGTATTATTTTCACTTGCTGAGCAACAACTAGTAATCTCTTCTGGTCATCTGTACTGCTGTGTTACCCCTTGCACCTTGTTTTTGCAATACCGTAGATGCTTTTCCCACCTGGCTGTGGTCAGCTGAAGGCCTGACAGGCACCTCATCTGTGGTATTCATTTTGGTCATCCTTGCGCATCAGGTGATGCCAAGCCTGTTTGCAGATCCATATCTAATGCTGTTTTCACAAACATCTCTGCTGCACTTTGCCTTAGCTTCCTGTACCTTAACCTTGGGTCTTGTGAGCTTAGCTCCTTACCTGTCTAATATGCTCTTACAGGGTCCAGGCGTCATGAAACTTAACCCACTGCTTTTGTGACATGTATTTTTTTTGTGTTTCATAGCACTACCACGTCACTAGATATTATTTTGGAGCCCACTGATTCTACTGAGACCAGTGTCATACCAACCCGCTGTTTTCACAGCTGATGTACATGGCCAAATGGCTTACCCTATTTTGCAACCACAGGGGCTGCTGTAATACACTGATTCCATTGCACAAGTTTAACTGTATATGGTCAAAACAATTTAGGCACTCTTGATTTATAGGGAGAAGAGAATCAGCTCTATGTGTTTTTGGAGCAAATGATCTTGACATTCACCCACAAATTTGGGTTCTGATATCCTAGCTAGAAATGACCATTAGGCTGACAACAGCAGAAACTGCATATGGACTCACAGCCCCCAAATGAGACAGATGCAACTAGACCTTCTACAGAGATTCCTTCTAATGAACAGTGCTGGCTGTGCTGTTTCCTAAACTGAATTTAAGACACTGAGGATTTGGGAACTGGAGGTACGCAGCAGTTACTACGGAAAAGGGGCTAGTAACAGTGAAAGTGCCCTGTAAATGTGGTCCTTGTGACCTAACTGCTCTGCTGCAAAGGTCTAAGGCAACAGAGTTCACGGCAGACGGAAAACCAGATCTGCTATGGTTTCTGTTATTGTTGAGAAGGTTTGAAATCCAGACAGAGCAATAAATGGAAGTAAGAAATGGAAAGCTGTTTTTTTTCCTAGATTCAGCTAGCATTTGCTAAGAATTACTCATGAGCAAAGAGTTCAAAAATTCAAATCTAATGAAATAGCCTTTTCACTAATGGGCAAGCTGTCAGTTTGAGGAGAGGAACAACTTGTGGGTTGTTACAAATGCACCTTCTGGTAAAGGTCTCTTTTTGTATTCCTGGTTTATTCCCATTATCTCTGGAAGCCTTTAAACCTCAGTGTCTCTAATAAAGACAAAACTGTCAGAGCAACCACAACGGCTGGAAAGGAAGGGCTGTTCGCTTCCTGTAGTGAGACTCAGCTGTCCAGCTGCCTTTAATGCCTGCTTGATACTGTATTGATTCATCAGAGGCAATTACGTCTGTTTCTATCTCTGTGTGTTTCCAGATGAAATATGTTTTTCTTTACAAAAAAAGGCCAGAAGTAGCTAGAACAACTGACGTGTGGGCACCTCGCTTTTTTCCCAGGGATTTTTGTCTATCCGGTAAAGTAGGACTTCGGAAACTAGTGCTAGTCACCATATTAGCCTTTCAATAGAGGCCTCAACTTTCCTTCTGAGGTACGGGATTTACAGTTACTGCTCTGACAGCATTATGAGGATCCTTCTCTTAATGAGGATGATTCAAAAACATTTCGTTTTGAATATTTCCAAAGATTTAGATGTAGTATTGTTTCATTTTTCCCCTTTTCCTTCTTACCCCTCTGATATTCATTTCCAAGGTCCTCTTACCCCTTCAAGTCTACAAGTTTCTCAAAGGGTCTCAGTCCCAGATAGCTGCCTTGGGAAGAGCTAGGGCAGAGGGAGGGGTCTTTCAGGAAGAGGCCTAGACATGATGTTTCAGCATGTGCCAGATATGCATGTGAAGCAAGACAGTGACTGCTAAAGTAATAGGAGAGGTATAACTGGTTATAGGGATATTTAGTTCCAGTGAGTGTAAACAGAGCTGGTTCAGACAGCACGGTTGCATCTGCCTGCAATCCCTGGGGCAGGTTTGAACACTGAACTTACTCCTCAGCCTGCAGTGCTGCATCACACAGTGGAGAGACAACTTCATCAGGATTAAGATCTAAGATATCTCTGTGGCATCCCAGAGTTCCCTCTCCACAGTTTTTCTGGCATTGGGAGATTGCAATTTTATATTTAACCAGAAATATATCCTTTCTCTTGTTCCTCACTGAGCGTGGTCTGTACAGTGGAGCCCTTAGCCTGTCTCTCCCAGTTTGGCATAGTGGGGCAATGCGAGCCAGGCTGGGGAGAAGGCTGTAGTGGGCCTGGCAAGTCCATGTTAAATGACTGCACGGGAACTCCTATTCTGCATGAAACTACCTAGGAAGATTACTGGGGTTTTTTTGGTTTTTTTTTTTTTTTTGTAATCGAAGATTATACAAGGAAAGCCTGACTGAAGAGAAGATATGACTTAAGGCACTCATGATGTTAGCAGCTACTAGTGCTGCATGTGCATAAAGCACTTGGTGTTAAAAAAAAAAAAAAAAAAGTCTTTCTGATATGCAGTGTAATCTCCCTGAAATGTTAGTCTCCCTGAAATCCCTTAATTGAATCTTCTAAAGTCCTGAAGAGATAGTGAGGGAGAAAGAGAGAGAAAAAAGATACAGTGAGATTAAAGCAGCTTTTCTAGTTAGTCCAAGAGCGAGTGAGTCTCCTTCTATATCTCTTTCTTCATCTATTCAAGGCCTCATTCACTTCCCATGCGCCTCCCACTGACAGTATTGCTGCTCAAGCACACTATGCATGAATTGCCATAATGTTTTATTTTGTTATAATTGGTTTCTTTAAACCAAGGCTTTAACACCCACTGTCTCATGCCATTACCAAGGGCATTCTGACCTGCCTTCATGTAAATTGCAGCATCCAAAAGACATAGGGTTTTTTTTCTTTCTTCCCAATAGACAAGTAACATCTGTGTGAATTCACATTATTTCCTCATAGACAAAAATTGAACTTAAATGCAGTGTACATCAAGATAATAAATGACTCTTGTTAGAGGAAGTTACTGAATAGAGCTCGCTGAAGCACTCTCTATTCTCTCAGCGTGACATCTTTCTTTAGGGCAAACACTTTGAATGTTGTTATTATAAGGAGGCGTTATTACAAAGGTGCCTATAGTGTGAATGTAGTTCAGTGGAACCGAGAGTACTGTGCTGTTAGAGCTGGTCAGAGTGCTGGATGGGATCTTTGTATACTACTCCTATGTTGCTATTCATTAGACTAGAGCACCGTTATATACTGGAGATGTTGGGTTTGCACAGGCAGAAAAGCCAGGCTTTCTGGGCGTAGCTGGGGCTTTGGACAGGGGTCAACTTTCAGGAAAAAAAAAAACAAACAGGCTTACAAACAGGCATCTGCCTAATACAAACCCTGCAATCTGCTAGGCAAGCATCTTCTTCAAACTCAGCAGACGTTCCTGAGAGACTGTCTGGAGAGGAGAGGTGACAGGTAGGTGGGGGAGAGAAGACAGGACTATTTAGACTGGCTTAGCAGCTGGAAGCCATTAGAATTTAGCAAGGTTTTTCTCCTTGGAGAAATCTTTAAGCAATTAAATTAGCAGCAGGCCTAGGGAAGTGAACAAACTAAAAACTTTTCCTGAGCTGCCCTCCAGACTTAGGCCATCAGAGTCTCCGATAAGCTGCAGATCTGTGGAGGGGGATACAGCCTGAGAAGACCTGGAGCTTTGCTGTTTGTAAACTTACCCAGCCCTCTTCTTGCACATTCTTCAGAGTGCTGCCCTCCCACCCTTTCCCAGCCTTTGACTCTACAGAGCAGTTAAGAAAAGGCCTGGTGTAACAGCCACAAGCAGAAAATTAACTGGTCTGAAGAAAGGGTAAAGCAGCAATACTATCTACAGATGTAAAATTGCCCAGAATAAGGGTGGTCTCCTGCAACTTCATGAGCTGTATGTTGTCTGTGAGTAAGTCAGGACTGTGTTGCTGGCAGCGGGCTCAGGCTTCAGCCAGAAGCGGATGAACCCTAGGGCCCAGCTACATAAGGACCAGTGGGACCCCTGTGAAGTCCTCACTCTCTCCTGCTTTCCGCCTGCTCTCAGAGACCCCCCTCCCCTGCTTGTTTCCTGTGATTCCCAGACACATTAAGATTTTGGAACAGAGCTCATAAGAAGGCTTTAACAGAACACAGCCCTTCTCCTGTATGAAATGCAGAGTGCATCTGGGATATGTTCTTTGAGAAGAAGGACAAAGTATCACAGAAATAATGAAAATCTCAGACACCTTTCTATCTCCAGACCCATTCAGAAACCCTTTAATGCCACCATTTGTTACCAAGGCCAAAGTCATTGTTGGTGCAGTTGTGACTGGATCCATTGTTTCCTCACAAAACCATTGCTGTGGAGAGCTACCACTGACTCAGCCGACCACATAGATACAAAACAATTAATGCATTAAGCAAAGGTATTCTGTTGCAAGACCTGAAAATGCCTCATAAATGTTACCAAATGAAATGTACGTATCCCATAAATATTATCAGATGAGGTTTATATAAATCCATAGCTGAGATGTAGTGACATCATTCCCAAAAACTTCTATGAACCCAACAGTACAAAACTCCCCACTGCTCACACATTTTCTGCTCACAGGTGTTAATTCCTCGACTTACAACTGTATCTACTGTAACTTGGTTGGCTTAATTTAATTCAGATAAAGATTATTTTTCCCAAGGGACCCCAGATGCTTTGAAATTGGTCACTACCAGATATCTAGATCAGAAGAATAATCTGTAGCTCTAAGCAACACATCAGGAGGATGGTACCAGAGTGTCACCACTTCAGAGGAGTATGTCTGTCTGGGGATGGACAGGCCTACCAAAAAAAAAAAAAAAAAAAAAAAAAAGACTGCTGTGTTAGGACAGTCCTTCTACCTGTACAAGGCATGATAATTGGAAACAGGACATTATTTTCTCTTGGATCTTTAAACACAAGCAATCCCAATGCAGTTTACAAGCAGTTGACAAAGAAAATGTGTCTGTAATATACCTCTGGGCAGATCAAATCAAGCAATGTGCTGTGTTTTGCAGGGCTTTACCATTTGTGACTGAAGCAGCCATCCCAAACCAATGCCAAGAAAGCCTTTTGGTTCAGCACATTGCTGTGGACTCTACATGTTACGTTATTTTCTGAAGAGAGAGGGGTTGATTCTTAATTCTCTTGAACCAGTTTTATGTGGCAGTAATTGCTCTTTTACTTAAATGAGGTTACTCCCTGCACCTATCAGTATAAAGGCAAGAAAGGCTGGACTGACCACAGAAATAGTTTCCTGAAGTTCAGTCAGAGGTTATGCTTCTATGCCTTAATTTGCTGTGGATGCAGTATCCAAACTGTGACTCACTAAAGTTGCCTAATTTGAGCTCACCAAGGCAACTGATGAGCAAGTTCTGGGGTTTCAGATCACGGTGAAGAATGTGTTGTTGGTGGATGTAAGCCAGGCCACGCAAAAGCTGGAACACGAAGAGCTAGAAAAAGCCAACAAAAAACTGAAATGATTTTGTGTGTCTTTGCATTGACACATTAACTCTGAACTTCAGGAGAACTCCTGGAACAAAGCAGAGAGAAAGCAAGTAAGAAAGCAGTAAAAATCCCAAAAATGAGTAGAGCTGGCTGAGGAAGAGAAAACTGTGGTGGGTATGACTGCCCTGCAGTTTTCTGAGGTTTTCAGGGTGGAATATTGGGCCTTGAGGGTAGTTATAGTGCAGTCCCTAAGTGCACATTTTGGAAATTTAACTTTTCTTTAGAAATGGACTATTGATTGCAGGAGCAAGCGCAACTTGCCAAAACACAGACCTGGCTTTCAGAACAGCAGATATTCTGATTTCAGTGTTCAAGACAAAGACATACAGCCAAGCAAAATGAAGGTTTAAGGAGCTGGAAGTTTTGCCCATTTGAGCCAGCTGACACCAGCAGAGGGAGTTCTGTGGCCGCTGTACGCAGCACCTCTTCCCAGTATGAGCTGGACCAGTGGACTGACTTACTTGACAATGTGAACTGTTATCTTCAAGCTGGGAGAAAACACAAAGACATGATTTGAACAGATACAGCAAATAAGGTATGATGAATGAAACAAGCAAGCAAGAAAGAAGAAAACAAGCAAGAAAGCAAGCAAAAAAGAAATATCTAACTCCCACCACCACTGCAAATAAACCTGGGGTAAAATTAGTTGGGCTGAAACAAAGTATGAAATTGGAGAGTGGATAGAAACAAAACACAGCAAAAGAAATTAGACTTCACTAGAGAAAAGATATTTTTCACCAGAAGCTTAATCTGAAGAGGAGGAAAAACAGTGACACCCATAGGTCATTTTTGTACCAGAAAAGCATCCCTGGAATATTCTGCATACTTGCATCATATTTGATAGGAATCACTCAGAGAGAAAAAACAAACATTTGCCAGAAAAAATGAGGCAAGCTAGATGACCCTCCTAAAGGAGCAGTAAATCATTTCGCAGTTCAGTTCCTGCTGACAATGAGGTTTTCGGACAGGAAAGCAGAGCAGCTGGCTAGTGTTTACTCACAGAAATGCCAGTGAGTACATGTTAGAGCCCTGTACTCCATGGGCTTTACAAGCCCGCCTGGTAGCAGAGCCCTTGAGATCTGTGCCAAAACTACAACACTCCATCTTGGACATATCTGAGCTTTAAGGATGTTTAAAATCTGGGGCCCTGAGAAACTGTATTACAATTGGTGTTGCTTAACAACTATCTGGAAAAAGATGTGAACAAGGTGGCAACATTTTAAGATGACAGAAGTATTTAGATTAGCCATGATAAGAAGTGACAGTGAGGAACTTCAGAGAGATCTGACAAAGTCAGATGAATAGGCACTTTGATAAGATACAAAGTTATTGTTGACAGCTGTAATATAAATTAACTGAAGCTGCTCAAGAAATGAACCCAGGCATTCACTGAGGACATCTGCACTGAAACCTCAAGTCAGTGTGCAGCAACAATCCTGAAAGTTAATTAAATGTGAAGATGTGTACAAAGGAGAGTGGGAGACTATTACAACATCAGTCTGTAAAGTAAGGGCACATCTTCACCTGTGCTCAGGTCCAGTCAACCAATCCCAAAAAGCTGTACTAGAAACAAAAGGGATTTAAATGACTGTAAATATGAAGACAGTTCCAGAGGAGGAGAATGTGAGATCTGAGAGGTTTTAATTAGAGATATGAATAATGTACTCTAATGATAAGAGGATACAAATTTGTGTAGAGACAGATTTGCTTGCCACAAGATGTCATTGTCCGCAAAAACTGAATATCCTTTTGCAGGCTCAGAAAATGGGAAGAGGCGCTAACCAAAAAAAAGCTTTGGAGACTGAGAGGGAGGTTGTGACATCTTTATTAAAGGCAGCTTTGTCATATATGGAACAAATAAATATTAGTAAGCAATTTATGGTGACCATACATAGTGGAGAATAACACTTCCTCATGCTTTAAGGGATACTAGTCTTTTAAGGAACTCACCATAACGTTGCATCAATTAAGTCCTCCAGGATGCTGGCCCATGTACTGTGCTAGATTTGTGTGCTAAATAAAAGAGAAGTTGAGGGAAAGCTACTAGTGTAAAATGCTTCTACCAACAATGCATCTTCTGTAAGTGGAAAAAATATGCAACTACGACAAAGGTGTCTCTTTCACCTTGGCGATCATCTGATCTGATGCAGCACAGAAGGATGTGCTTAAGTGCTGGGCCAAATCAGAGACCTAGCTGATCTGTTATCTCACCCTAGCAGTTTATGACCTGAGGCTGATAGTTAACAGAATTCATACTTGTGCCAGGATTAATCATAAAGCTGCAGTAAGAAGACATAGCCCCTGTATTTTGCTTATAATTTGGTTGATAGCTATCAGCAAAAGCAACAGAAGTAGCAAAACTCATGCTGAGGACTTTTTTATTGACATCCTGCCCTCCCCATGTGTCGTGGTTTAACCCCAGCTGGCAACTAAGCATCACACAGCCACTTGCTCACTCCCCCCTGGTGGGATGGGGGAGAGAAGCAGAAGAGTAAAAGTGAGAAAACTCGTGGGTTGAGATAAAGACAGTTTAATAGGTAAAGCAAAAGCCGTGCACACAAGCAAAGCAAAACAAGGAATTCATTCAGTACTTGCCATTGGCAAGCAGGTGTTCAGCCGTCTCCAGGAAAGCAGGGCTCCATCACACGTAATGGTTACTTGGGAAGACAAGCACCATCACTCTGAATGTCCCCCCCTTCCTTCTTCTTCCCCCAGCTTTATATGCTGAGCATGACGTCATATGGTGTGGAGTAGCCCTTTGGTCAGTTGGGGTCAGCTGTCCCAGCTGTGTCCCCTCCCAACTTCTTGTTCACCCCCAGCCTACTCACTGGTGGGGTGGTGTGAGCAGCAGAAAAGGCCTTGACTCTGTGTAAGCACTGCTCAGCAGTAACAAAAATATCCCTGTATTATAGAATCATAGAATTGTTTAGGTTGGAAAAGACCTTTAAGATCATCAAGTCCAACTGTTAACCTAGCATTGCCAAGTCCACCACTAAACCATGTCCCTAAGCACCACATCCACATGTCTTTTAAATACCTCCAGGGATGGGGACTCAACCACTTCCCTGGGCAGCCTGGTCCAGTGCTTGACAATCCTTTCGGTGAAGAAATTTTTCCTAATACCCAACCTAAACCTCCCCTGGCGCAGCTTGAGGCCATTTCCTCTTGTCCTATCACTTGTTCCTTGGGAGAAAAGACCGATCCCCCCCTTGCTACAATCTACTTTCAGGTAGCTGTAGAGAGTGATAAGGTCTCCCCTGAGCCTCCTTTTCTCCAGGCTAAACAACCCCAGCTCCCTCAGCCACTCCTCATAAGACTTGTGCTCTAGACCCTTCACCAGCTTCATTGCCCTTCTTTGGACACACTCCAGCACCTCGCTGTCCTTCTTGTAGTGAGGGGCCCAAAACTGAACACAGTATTCGAGGTGCGGCCTCACCAGTGCCTCAACACTGTTTCCAACACAAATCCAAAGCATAGCCCCATACTAGCTACTATGAAAAAAATTAACTCTTCCCCAGCCAAAACCAGCACATTCTCCACCCCTTATTCCATACCATTTATGTCATGCTCAGGTCCCACACTATCCAATACATCCTCATTAACCACCACCTCCTTTATCATCCTTTGATACAATATACAGATATCATTCCCTTAGTCTATGGACCACCTCTGTGAAATGTCTGTAAAATGTCCATAAATGTTCACAAATGTCCACAAAATGTCCATTGAGTTCATTTAGTCCATGACTTTGGGCTCTGTCTGTTATGGTGGTCACTCAGGACAGGAGGGATTGTGTGTTGTGTGGGGCTGCTGGGCACCAAAGCCAGCTCAGGTCAGGTCACTGCTGCACTTGCACTGCTTCCTGTAAGGCTTGTCCTCCATTGGTTCAGGTGGTTCCTGCTGTTGTAATTCCTATAACATGCAAGTCAAGTCATGGGTTACAACAATTTAAAGGTATTCCCATTGCAATCTCCACCCCTGGCCCCTTTGGACCAGACCATCAGGTTTAACATTGCAATGAACTCGTCCCCTTGCCTCTGCTCTGGCTTGGACTTACCCACAGACTGCAGTCCCTTAGGGGAGTACCCGCTCCAAGTGGAGCCTTATCCATGAGCCACAGTCTCTCCAGGGGTATACCTGCTGCGGCATAGACTTATCCACAGCCACAGTCGCTTTGAGGTGCACCTGTTCCAGCGTGGCCTTCTCCACGGGCCACAATGCCTTCAGAGATATACCTGCTCCAGCGTGGCCCTGCCCACAGCCACAGGCCCTTCGGAAGTAAACCTGCTCCAACATAGCCTTACCCATGGCTGCAGTTCCTCCAGGGGTGTACCTGCTCTGTTGTGGGCTTATCCACGGCCACACACTTTGAGGTGCTCCAGCATGACCTCGTGCACAGCCACTGATGCTGCAAGGTGTACCTGCGGCAGCATGGACTTACATCCACAGATGCTTTGAGGTCTGCCTTCTCCAGCATGGACTTATCCTTGTGCCACAATCCCTTCCGAGGTATACCTGCTGCAGCACAGACATAACCATGGCCACAGATGCTTCAAGACATACCTGCTGTGGCATGGGCTTATCCACGGCCACAGATGCTTCAGGGTGTCCTGCTCCCGTGTGGACTCATCCACAGGTCACAGTCCCTTCGACTGGAGTTGACATTGGAGTTCCAGCCCATCCAGTACAGCAGCACAGAAACAGCAGCGATGCCCTGGCCACCTGCCAGCCCAGGCGCATGGCCATTGCTGTTATCAAAATGTTCCCAGGCACAGCAGAGTAAGACGACAAGCAGTACTGCAGTACAGCAAGCAGCAAAAGCAAAAAGCAGCCACTAATGAGCGCTAGACTCTAATATACAGTAAGGCAAGCAAGCCCCATGGCAAGCACAGGAGCCTGCCAATTAATAGCTAAACAGCAATAACAGCTATAAATTCGATCTGGCACATTCCAATCAAATCTGTCGTTATCTTGAACCCTTCGAGCCCCACGTTGGGTGCCAAAAAGACTGTCATGGTTTAACCCCAGCTGGCAACTAAGCATCACATAGCCGCTTGAGATAAAGACAGTTTAATAAGTAAAGCAAAAGCCATGCACGCAAGCAAAGCAAAACAAGGAATTCATTCAGTACTTCCCATCGGCAAGCAGGTGTTCAGCTGTCTCCAGGAAAGCAGGGCTCCATCACACGTAATGGTTACTGGGGAAGACAAGCACCATCACTCTGAATGTCCCCCCCTTCCTTCTTCTTCCCCCAGCTTTATATGCTGAGCATGATGTCATATGGTATGGAATATCCTTTTGGTCAGCTGGGGCCAGCTGTCCCGGCTGTGTCCCAACTTCTTGTGCATCCCCAGCCTGCTCGCTGGTGGGGTGGTGTGAGCAGCAGAAAAGACCTTGACTCCATGTAAGCACTGCTCGGCAACAACTAAAACATCCCTGTATTATCAACACTGTTTCCAGCTATCCAAAGCATAGCCCATACTAGCTACTATGAAGAAAATTAACTCTACCCCAGCCAAAACCAGCACATTCTAATGTGAAACCATGACACCATGAGAGCAACCTGCAGCTTGGTCATGATGAGCCGCTGGGGTCAGTGCCAAATCTGACCCCAGCTGGGATGTGAGCTCACATCATTATTTCCTGTCCTTGCTGTGGCTCAAGAACAGTACTTTTATTGTGTTGTCAAGGCAGAAATGGAGGTAAATAGTGTCTGCCACCCTAGTTGAGACAAGACGTGGAATCATTTTTGCATACAGCTGTCGCATATGCAGAAAGAAAAGAGTAAGACTGTGTGGCTGGAACGCAGGAGATCAAGAAGGAAAATCAATCATTGCACTAAAGGATTACAACTCATCTCTTTGTAGATGTCTCATGAGGCAGTAAATTCATTATGCAGCCACTTCCCAGTACTTCCCAGTACTAGCTCCACAGGAAGCTAGAAAGAGATCAACTCACCGTGTATTCAAAGACAAATGTTAGTGTCTCCTTGGTCTGGGTAATGCCATGAAGCAGTGCAATGTTGGCATGTTTCAAATGCTTGAGAAGAGAAGCTGGGTAAACACGAAAGGAAGACCAACTTAACCACTGCTGCTGGAAGTGGAAGGAGACAGTGGACATAGCAAGGCAGTGAAAATAAAAAACTGGGGAGAAATAGTCCAAACTTGGCAGTTCTGTAAGAAGCAGCAGCTACTGAGTCTGGAGGAGGATGGAACAGCTCCTTAGAGAAGCAAGCATCAGTGCTCCAGGCTTGGCATGAACCCGTCCATCTCTCAGAGGTGGGATCTTGCCTGTGTCAGAAATAGCAGTTCACAGTTCCCAGCTGTCAGCTTCTCAGCTGAGGAGAAATAATTTCTTCAAGGCAAATGTGGAGAGGCAGGGGCTGGGAGTTCCCAGAGCCAGAATGCAGCAGCCCCAGGCCTGTCACTGAGCTTCTCACCCTTCTCCCATCCACCCCCTGGCGCGTGCCCTCAGCAAGGCCCTTAGGAGACTTCTGGGGAAAGCTGAGTTTATATCAGCTTCCCGCTTCACAATATCAGGGTGTAAAAATCTGCCAAGAGAAATCACTGTGGATGCTAGGCTGAATTTACCTCTGTGCTTTTATCTTGGAGAAAGCACATTGGTTACTTTCTCTGGTTTAAAACTCAAAGAGCAGAGATAATGAAGTTACCGAGTGAACAGTAACTTATTTGTATTTACACAACTTCGGCACATTTTTTCTTTTGGCCTAACCATCTAAAAGCACCATTGCAACTGTGTGGCCCTGATCCTTAGGTGCTCACGTGCCTTTGCCAAGCCTCAGCACATCTAGGGTGTGGTGATGGAGAGGGCAGCACATGGAAGAGTCTTTGCCTCCACATAGACCACAGAGCACTGACTGATGCTAAGACAAAAGCTACAGCCTTCTGAGCCTTTCAGCCTTGTGTTAGGTTTCTCATGATAGAGCAGGCTCCAGCCAACACACTCATGAAGGGAGCTTCTCAGCAGAAAGACTCAAAGATAGTCTTTATCGGGGAAGAGCATGGACAGCTTCATCTTTTGCTGCCATAGGTTTGAGACAATAGTTGCTGTAGCTCTGTACAGAGGAGGGATGTGGGGAAGTGGTGGAGCTGGGATCTCTCTGCCTGTAGATCCCTGGCACTACTGAAGAATCCGACCCAGCTGTTATACTGAAACTGTGCACAGACAGAAGCCCCAAAGCTCAACAAAAACAGGGGTCCCTGACTCCAGATTTTAGTTCAGCTTCTGACGTAGCAGAATAGCCTCAGAGCTGCTCCAGACTCACCTTTCCCTGCTGATTAAAACCAAATTAGTTTACTGTCAGACCATGCAGTGCTACAGATTTCATTCAGATAAGGCACAGGCATACAATCTCATTTCTGCTGAATGAGCCGAAGCACACAATACAGAGCTTGGGCTGGCCGTGGGAGGCCAAATGAGTTTTGGTCCTGGATAAAAGCTGCTCTTTGTTTTTCAAACAATCTGCAAAAGATATTTGAAGAGTTTCATGCTGGCAAAGCAAATTTATACTGGATTAGCACTTTGCCTTTTGTGACCATAACAATTTCACCTGGTTCTAAAAGCCCTACAGCCAGATATACTGTATTACACAGCTGTGGCCTAAGCATATGTCAATACTGAGACTGCTGAGCAGTAAGGGATGCCTAATTCAGCGTAACTACTGGAAACAGCACAGATTGTAAATTAGTTCTTGCACAGAGCTGGGTGCTGCTGCAGCTAAACTGCCTCTAGTACTGAGGCTAGTCCATTTAGCTACCCCCAGTATATTTCCAGTGAATAGCAGTATGAACCATAAACACGCTCCACACTGCACCTAATTGCCTACAAACCCAGTAGAGATACTCTGGCTAGATCCCATCTGCTACAGAAAGGGGCTGCTAACCTGGCTCTGTGGTATCTCAAAAATCCCATATGACCAGAGCTGTTGCTCCAGAGGAGTGGTACAGACTGTCCACAGTAATATGGAGAATTCAGCTCCTGTGCCTGAGTCAGGCCTCTGGGAACTGCTCCTCACTTGGTTGCTTCTACAACCCCCTGCCGGGGTGTCAGGTGCTACAGCCAGAACTGAGCTTTAAACGCATTTCGTCTCTGTGGGGCTTCCTGGAGTGAAGTGGCTCTTTGTCAGGCGAGTGCCATTCCTCCAGGGTAGCAGAAAATGCACCGCGTTAATAAATCTTGTGCTTTGTTTGCTCTACTGAGTTACATTGTAAATTTGAGGTGTCAGATGCTGCAAAGCTCAGCAGTACACAAAAGATCTATTTAGAGTACACCCTTCATAGGATCACACTTGTTTTCTCCCATAATGAATGAAGTTAAGGCTCTGAGCCTGTCCAGTAAGTAGAGCGTGTTACAGGGGTGCTGATCTTTAGATCATCATTAGTTCTATGTAGATAAAGCTTTTAAGGCTTACTTTACTGGTGGGCTACAAGTGTAAATGCAGAGCAAAAGCACCACAGCAAATGTGTATAGGAAACTGTAACACAAGCCATTCTGTAAACAGGCATATTTAGGTATCTCTCTGCTTTCACCCAGAATTGGACTAAGGACTTTGTAAACTTCCTTATCTTAATTACAGTTAGAAACATGGAGCGAGTCCACTGACCTCTCTCATTATTCTGAGTTGACTGATATGAGAGTTCTTCTGTGCTTGGGCTACTCTGTGAAAGCTGGCACATCTGGTCCCTGACACTCCATCCCCACAGTAACAACAAAATCAACCCTAGTCTTGAACTGCAGTAAGAAGTAGAAAACAAAATATGTGTGACCTCTTACATTGATAGCTCTCACTAATACCAGAAAACAGACTGGCACAAAGGTTGCATATTACTGTGTAAGGAAGAAACCAGATTATGATCCTCTTGGGATTGTAGACCAGACGAAAATAGAAGCGTTAATCAACCAGGCAGTTTGTGAACTTGGTCTGTAGGGACATGTAAATACATCCAGCCAAAAACAAGCACTTGAACAAAAGCATTTCTTTCTCAAAGAAATTGAGAAAGCTGCAGACATTTTGCCCAGTGCTCTACAAAGTCAACTGACAGAAAGAATTTCTCACTGGGCTCAAATGATAGATGTTATTAAACACCAGTTTTATTGAAAGCGTTTCTCTTCAGGCTGGGATCTGTGATGCTCCAGGTATCAGTGCCACCACACAGGGAAGTGGCACCGTTTGTGATAACAGCAAGCAGAGACCGTGGTGCAAAGGGCATTTCCAGTCCACAACTGCTCAACACAAAAGCAGCAAAAACTGCTGTGCAGTGCTAGTGTATAGAAGTGGGAGTGAGAAAGCAACTACAGAGCAGGTAGGCAGGAGGTGTAAGAGGGCCCTACACTGCTAGAAAGGACACGCTCTGGTTGCAGCTGGCACTTCCCTTATCACAAGCTCGGATGCATCTGTCAAGAGGGAATACACCGGCCAGCAGGTTCCCCCTCCGTCCATCACATGCTCACCCAGCCCAGCACAAAGACCTCCTTCATGAGGGGAGAAAGAAACTGAGAGTTTTGGGAGAAGGACAGCCGGCATATTGAGTAGGCAAGAAAGGACTTAGGAAGATGTCACATGGAGCTTTTTCAGGTTAAAACAAATGCTCTTCAAGAATGATGTCCCTCGCTCTTCACCGATGTTTGAAGAAGTTCTTTATGTCTGTTATGAGCAAAGTGTCTTTGTGGAGCCTCCATGGCTGCAATGGAGGAGTTCTCCAAAAAATTGGGATGGGGCTTTGCAAACATCCTGGTTAAAGGCAAAGCTGGACTTTTGATTTGCCTTTATCTTCCTGTAAGTACTCTGAATTCCCCAGCTTCAAGCTCATTCTTATGGATTCCCGTAATGGGTGTTTTCAGCATGCACTGGGAAGGCAATAATGGCACCGGTGGTCCTTGCTCTCTTGCTGATCCCCTTGTACACAGGTGCACAGGATCCTTCACACAGCTTCATCTAGAGAAGCTGTGTGAACATAGGATGTGTACATAGGATGTGGCAGCGCCAAACAGAATGCCTTGTCTCTGTTTCATGAAGAAATTGGTATGTGTTTTAGATTGCTGGGTAGAACAAGAAGCTACTAGCATGTCATTCAGTAATTAAATACTGATTCATGGCTGGAATAATCATAGGATGAAATATTTCCCGTCTGGCTCTATGGATGCTGCACACTCACCCGTTTGAACATCTCCACAACATCCTGCTCCTGGAAAGGATCAGGGGAACTCCAAGGCCTCTTTGTCCTGCACCTCCAATGCTGGAGGGTGTGGAGCTGCAGGGGCTACAGTGAAGGTAGAGAAAGGGGTGTTCTGGTTACATCTGACAGCTGGCACAGGAAAAGAAGGCAAACTATATCACTGGTAAACCACCATTTTACTGATATGATTCTTTCCTTTCTCCTTGACTGTTCCTGTCGTGGCAAATGCTAGCGCTCACTCTGAGAACACATGAAGATAAAACTACCTTAACTGCAGAGGATGCTTCTACCAGTATCATTCTGAATGCATGTTATTCTCTCTTACTCTTGATTTATTCATCTCTAGATAGCAATCTGTTAGAGAAGGGACTAAAAACCAAATGCGGGAGTGAAATTTCAGGAAGTTTAAATTTATGCCTTCTTCTCCTCCTTAATCCCCTGCCTGCCCCTCCCCCCCGCCATATTGAGCCTTTCTCACCACTGCATAATTTACACAGCCTGTTAATTTGGCCCATACAGCATAACAGTGCCATAAACTATAAAACTATAAAAATAGTGGTAATAAATGGCAGGCAGCCTGCAAGCTCCTCCTGAGCAGCTACGTTGGATGGGTGCCTGCATTATCATTTGACTCAAATATAACAGGATTTGTAATCTATGGCATGCTGCCTCCTCCAGAACTGTAGGTTGTTGGCTCCCTCCCTGTTTTACAATCCCTCATTGGCACAGAGCTTGCTGGAGTGCAATCTTCTCCCTGTTCATCACATCAAAGGCATTTATTGTCATCTAAGGCACGGAGTCCTCTTTCAGTAGCTTCACAAGCCTGAAGCTGCAAAGTTTGATGCTGTCTGGTTAGAAGCAAATGTGAATGTTTTGCACTCCCACAACAAGTGGAAGAACCTAGGCTTAACCTGTTTCAATACACAAGTATCACGGTGTGATATCAAATACCTCTGCTGTAGACGCTGCTTCCATGTGCTGAAGGCCTTGGATATGTTGGGAGCCCCTTCTCTCTGAACAGCAGCTGCAGCATCCTGGTCTGACAGCATTTACACACAGCATGTCTCCCATGTATTGCAATTAAAATGTATTTCTTTTTTTCTCCTTTGTTCCTCCTCATCCCTCCGCCTGTAATGACAGTTCATATGACTCGCATGAGGTCTCTGCCTCAAGCAGTCTTTTGATTTCTGCAGTTTTTCTTTGAAAGTCCAACATGCAATGATCCAACTTCACCCCTGGAGCAGCTCCATTGATTTCAGCTCATTTGGCACGTGCCCTCTAAAAACAGCCAAGATTTTTTCATAACTAAAGATGGAGAATTAAGCAATAAATCCAAACTTTCTGCTCATACAAAGTTCTTTCAGTTAAGCAACTCTCAGTGTAATATGTTAGGTAATGAAGTGGTAGGTTTCATACAGGAACAGACCTTGACTTCCCTCCACGTCTATAGCAGTTACTATTCTCTATGCCATTAGGCTTTAAGTTGAGCTATCTGAGCAGCGTGGCTGAGTTCTGCTTGCTGCAGCGGCTGCACGTTGACTTTCCTTGCTGTGGTATTTACATTCTTAGCCATGACGTGGTGGCGATGTCAGCAGGGGGAGTTGTCTGTCCCTGTTGGATCACCTGTCTAAGGGATGCGATGAGTTGTAGTTGATAGACAATAGTCTTGTCCACAGGTCAAAATAACCAGAGCAAACTGATGAATCCAGGCCAAAATAGATTTCATCAATTATATACTGAGAAGGCAATGCACAGTGGACTTATGCTGGATGTGGACAGATAGAAGTCCCCTTCTTTCAGTCCCCCATGATTGGGACTCACTGTGCACCTTCCTAGGACTAACACCCAACCCACACTAGTGTAAAGGTGAAAGGGCTGAGAAAAATGCCGGCAAGGGGTGAGGGAGCAAGCACTGTATTGTGGAATTTTTATGTTGACCCCTGAGGTCCTTCGGTTTTCATTTGAATGCGTGACGTGAAATCTTCCCTTTGCTTCACTGTTTTGGTGTCTAAGAATAATGCTCTTTCCTTGAGCAAAAGGATTTTTTAAGCAAAAATGTACTGGGAAGGCAGGAACAATTTCTATGTCTCATTGCAACCAAACTACCCAGCCTTTGCATGGCAAGAAGGAGCTAACATACCTGGAAGGCTTGATTTCTTTCACATGATTTTCTTTTGGAGTCCCCAGTTAGCCATAATTTGCTAAATACCTATCATCATGGACTTCGGTCTTCTATTTATTTTCCGTGTATTCTTTGAGCCATCAGAATATAGCAGTAATTTGGATGTGCTGTCCAAGCATTAGAAAGGTTGTCTAGATGCAACATACTCAGTAATAAACTGGCTATGCAAGCATCGTTTGCACATCTGTACAAAGTTTCTTATTCTGGAAAATATTTTTAATTATTATGACCATATTTATACAAATGGACTGTTAAAATATATTTAAGCATAAGTAATACTTGCATTTTAAAGGAATGGAAAGATAAATGCACAAGAAGTGGACAAATTAAATTATACATTTTAATACATATGATCTTAGGTACATTCTGTGTTAAGGAGTAGAGGGGAATTAGTCTGTTACAAAGAAAAATCATCCAACTTTTGCTAGTTAGCGGGGGCTGGTAAATGAAGAAAGCATGGTAGTAGCTGGTGGTTCTGGGTATTGAAAAAAAATAAATAATGGAGTATTCATCTCAGTTAGCAAAGGAAATGCCGTAACAGAGAAGTTTAATACTTATCCTTAGAAAATGTAAGAAAGGGTTTATAAAGGAGAGCCTATACCAGTCTTTGGAACCATAGTTTTTAAAGGAATGCTTCAGGCAATGTAAGAAAGTCTACTCATTGCTGACATTATATAAAAAGCACATTTTACAAGACTTGTTCAAGTAGACACACATATATATACTGTATATATACAGATATAGGTGTATCTATGCCTATGTATTTTAAACATACTTTGTGGAATTTATGCGTGTATAAAAACACACGTCTGTGCCCAACGTGTACGTACACACGTATACGTGTACATGTAGATATACATAACTATTTAGGGAAGGCTTGTCCTGTAGGAGGGCTCTAGATGAGCCTATCGGAGAACTGTGGTGCAGGCCTGCTCCCATTTAAACGAGCAGCAAAACTCAGAGGGGTTATGGAGCAGGGAAGGACGGCCGGGTGTTACTGCTAGTTATCGGTCAGGTTTCCTGGGTAGGCTATAGCTTCGTTCTTTAGTTGTGCCTCTCATGTTTTAAAACATATCTTCAGGTGCCTTTCCTGCTCTCTTGGTGCCACCACGGTAATGGCGGCCTCGCACAACCAACTTCACCGCTCTCCTGACCGCGGCTCTAAAGGTGCTGGGAGCAGCACCGCCGCCGGAGCGCGTTCCCGCCGCTCCCCGCAGGCGGCTCGCGGCCTGGTTTGTCCCGGGGAGGGACCCGTCGGCGCGGGCGCCGGAGCCCGCCCCCGGCCTGCGGCCCTGTACCCGACGCCCCTGCGCGCGCGCGGCCCGACGCTAGGCTCCACCCCCTGCGCGGCGGAGGCCCCGCCCCGCGCGCCCCGCGTGAATCAGCTGATCTGCGCCCCGGGAGCCAGCGGGCGGACCGGCGGCCACAGCGAGCGCGGCGCCGGGTGAGGCGGCTGGGGAGGCGGTGGGGGGGCAGCCCGCGCCCTGCCCGGGGCAGGAGTGGAGCCCCCGGCAGGCGGGGCGCCGACCGGCGCGGGGTGCGTGTGGGGAGGTTCCCTCGCCGCCCCCCGGCGGCTTCGCGCTGCCGTTAATCACCCGCGCGCTCCCTCACCCCGCCAACGGCCTCTCACGGCGGGCTCCCCCGCCGCTCGGCCCCTGCTCGGGGTGTCGCCCCCCTCCCCACGCCTCTCCCCTGGGAGCCGCTCTGGCAGGGCAGGTGCTGCCCTGGCTCAGGGCAACAGGTGGGGAAAGTTTGGGGGGGGTTACGAGGAGCAGCGGGGGAAATGGCTGCTCTCCCCTGAAGGGAAACGGGGAGCGCAGCGGTGTGGCGGGAACCTGGTTGGCCGAAGCGCCCTGGGCCGGCGCGGCGCGCTCCCTGCGCCTCCCACACCTGAGCGTTAGGACCGGAGGCGGTGTGCTCTTGTGCCGCGCCGGTGATCTGGGAACAGGCCCCTTCTCACCCGGAGGCTGGGCTTGAGAAGCTGGGGGAGAGGCTGAAGCTCTGACTGAAGATGCTGGCTATCCAACTCTTCTCGCTCTCTGAGAGGCTGGTAGAGCAGAGATGTTGAGATTTATTTCTGTAGGTTCCTAAAGGACTCCTCCCTTTTGATGGGAAGAGACCACCTAAGCTTTAAATAGTATGCCCTTTATCTCCTTCCACTTCGGTTTCAAAGTCCTTTCTCTTTGCATGACTTGGTTGCTCAGGAGTAAATGCTGTTTCAACTTTTGGAGTCTATTGAGTGATAGCCCTAGCGTGGCTGTAGTATTGTTTACAGATGATGTAGTGTGCTGTCACTCACAGACCTCCTCTTCCAGCACAAAAAATATTTTGGTGAGATGCTGCGGAGCAACTAGAGCAGTTGTAGATGATTGGTAGTTGATCTCTGCTGTCAAGACTTTGCCACTGCTGTTGTAGTGCAGCGACTTATAAAAACGAGTTATGCTTATCATCTTTCAGTTTCTGCAGAGTTACCTGTCTTCAGAAGGGGAAGCACCTGAACATGTGCTAATTTAACAAGGTGTAATTTCAAAAGAAAAAGAGGAGGAAGGGATATTCAGAAATTTTTGACTCTCTTATGAGTTTGGTAAATTTTAAATTTTTAATTATGTGCTATAGCAGATAGTTTTCAGCAGTGTTCTTTTAGCTGATACTAGGCCTTTTCTTTGCTGTGGGTTTTTTTCCTGACTCCTTTACTGTTATATCTTGTTTGCTACCATCACTCATTCACTGGAACCGGCATTAAAAGCTTTGAGCCCTCACCTGAAGGGATTGCTGCTGTCTTTTAGTAGCAAGTTGTTTTGTTTTGCTCTGAGCAGGTCTCAATCACGCAATGTTAAAAACAGCGGTCGTACCTAGTCAGGGCTGACCAAAACACAAAAGCTTCTTGAACTGGTAACGCATTATGTGTGAACCACAGTTAGCAATAATAAATGATGATATATATGTAGACAAGACTAATGTTAACAACTCTATTTTGAATTAGGAAGCTTGGAGGTAACCTCCTTCAGAACCCAAGTAGATCATTTTGTATAACAAGCTTGCAGTCTTGGTAGTGTAGGTTAGTGCTAAATACGGTGCAACAAACTTATTAAAAATGTGTTTGTAAATATGTAAGTAAATGTCTGAAAGTTGTAGAAGTATTTGTAGTATTTATTAACTGTAGCAGGTGAATAAGCACTTGAGGCTGATGGGAGTTCTAGTATTTCTGAAAGTCAGGGGCATACCAGTTGTTCCTGTTCAGCATTGAATGTAAGATTACTTTTATACCTATGATGCTTATTACTGAGTGGTCAATGTCCAGTGAAGGGCGCAGTCCCATAGTAATGAGAGTAATGTTTACTCCACGTCATTCCCTGCCATAGCAGTTGTTATGGTGTGGTAGTGTTTGATTTCTGGAGAATTTGAATTAGCATCCTACTCTGTAAGTGGAAAGTATGACATCAGTCTCATGCTAGTGACCATCTGTCTGTAACACAAATCCATTTCATAGTTTGGCACTCTGCTTTTTTCCTCTTGCAGTGTTGAAGCAAAAATGTAGAAAGTAAATGTATGGGCAGAGCAGTGCAGGTGCTGGTATCACACTGATCTTCCATACCATGAGAATGATGTATTATGCCTGACTGTTCACTTCCATGAACATTAAACCTAATAACAATTCAGGTAATCTTAGTGGAAAAGAAATAATGTATATGTAATGCTACAATGTAATATTATATAAATGTGAAAATAGGTGAAAACGAGCAAGGAAAATTGTATGTTCCTATTGGGAGGAAGAAATTTTCTGGGTACTTAGTTTGTAGCTGTGACCATTTTCTATTAGTTGTGAAATGGGCATAACATTGTGCTGTCCTAGGAAGGAATGAAAACTTGCACTGAACTTGAAACTGATTTTAAAATGTCTTAAAGATGTCTTACTTATGGAAAGAAAACAATTTAACTATTGTTTTCCCTAATATGCATAAATGCTTAGCAATGCAACCTTAGATGTGATTTTGTAAAGAAAACAAAATGTATCACCACCATCATATCACTCGCTTAATTTCTAGTCCGCTGGTATTGCAGGTTTCTTACTTAATAATTACACAAATAATTTTTCAGTTGGGCCTTGAAGGGAGATCTTGCAAAACAGCTTATCAGATGCCTGGCTTTAACTTTGTTTTGTTATAATCAGAAGTTTTCATGACAGTTACAGTAAACTTTTGTGCAGTTGAAGCTCATGAAAATGCAAGAAATTCTTTGAGTCCTTAAAAAAAAAAAGTTTAAAAAAATCCCTAAATTATAGAAGCCAAGAATTTTAAGCCTCACTTCCCTGATCTTGAATAAGTGTATATGATGTAAATGATACAATTGTTGATACTTCGATGACTCTATCAAAGATCGCATCTCTTTGTCTGATTCACTAATCCATTGGATATTTGTATGTGAAGCTATAGTTCTTCACAGAGAAGTGCCAGCATTTTCAAGAAGATAAATTCTAGCGTTAGGTGGTTTTGAGTAGGCTAAAAAAAACCCCAAACGTACTTACTCGGAGTAAGAACACATCACAAAGTTAGAAGTTCCAAAAATACACTTCCCTTTTCCTTTGATGTTTCATCAAACATCACTCTGTTACTGAAGTGTTGCATGGCAATTTCCTTATATTTGTGAGACTTGCTCTGTTAATATTTTAAAAGTTAACTTTTACAGTTGTGGGTGGTTTTTTCCTTTTTTTTTTTTTTTTTCTCCTTTTTTAGTTGAGGAAGGAGAGAAGGAAGTGTCTTGAAAGCAATATCTTTCTGGTGACAAGTGTGGCTTAGTGTGTATCTGTTCCTAGAAAGTATGCTCTGTTTTGTTTGTTTTTTTTTTTAGAGTAAGGTGCATATGACTTATGACAATACTACTCTATCATTAATTTTATTTCGTATTTTCATGGCTCTTTATCTTTTTGTGATAGGTTCTTTGCCAACCCTGAAGCCCAAATCACTATTTTGTGTCCTGTATTTGGAAAACTGAAAACATTTGGTATGATACGTTGCTGTTTCTGTCTATAAAGATCTGCTTGGTATGTCATTATTCAGAGCAGTCTAGTGAAAGTGTTGGGATTTGTGTTAGTTATTTCAATTATTTATCAACTCGATGATTACTGTTGCCAAGTGTGAATTGGAACTTCTGTATGCAGTTTACACATTTGCATATATTGTCTCTTGTAATCAAGACTGGCCATATTTTATTTCTATTTTCTGTATGTAAGAGCTTCAGACTACTCATTCTGGATCTTTTCTTGGAGATATGTTGTCTTAAAAGACCATTATGTTAAATAACTTATTTTCTGGTTTTATTACAGTGGATATTGGGCAATAACTATAATAAATTCTTTAGACCCTTTTGCTTTATGTATGAAACTTATTTTATTTGAATAAATACGATTACATGCATGCATTAATATTACTAAAATTTTTAATACTTCATCTAGTAAGGCCTTAAAATATTTAAGTAAAAACCAAACAGATTATAAGAAACAAAGGTTAACTGTAGCTTTGTTCTATTACAAGAAAAGTAATACAAAGGTGTCTTCATGAAGATGGAACGGTATGAGGGTAAACTTGCAAAATTCAAAATGTGAAAGGAGATAGAAGTGTGAATAGAGCAGCCACTTTTTTCTCCTTGGCTTCCATGGTCTTATCATATCTTCATAGATACTCTGCTGTCAGTTTGCATGAAGAAATGTTTTGAACTCTTAATTGACTTCCTGCATTTCTGCACGGGCTTTAATAGAACTGTAACTTTTAATGGTAATATGTGCTTTTGTTCAGGAATACAGCTATGAATTCAACTTTTAACCATTTTCTGCCCATACAAATCTGTTTACCTTATAAATTTAGTTTGAGCATATAATTCTATCTTATATTAGACTGAAAATGGGTCAGTTACCCTGCTTTGATGTTTCTTGAGTGGTATACTGAGAATTAGAGAGATTGATGTTAACTTGTGCCTTTGAACTAGGTTTTGTTCAGTCTGTCCTTACAACCGACCTATTGTGAGATGAGTAGGTAGGACAAGTCTGGCTGTTTAGCTTCTGACTGCCAACTCAGTGTGAGTGAACTAAATACTTCAACCAAGTGTTGTGGAGGTGCTTATTTATTTAACATGGGATCTAAAGCTTTGCTTCTTGGTTTTGTTTTGGGGGGGAGGGAGGGCCTTACCATTATTTGCAATTAAATAGCTGTTTTTTATGTTTTACAGTTTGTGGAAATTATATTGTTCCTTTTGAAAGAGGAATGATTTGGTGGTGATGGAGTGCTGCCACTGACAGATGGACTCACAGGAAAGAAGGTGAGAATGAGCAGCTAGGTGAAGCCACAGAGGCTCCCTGATATATGCCAGCTCATGATCATCCTGTAAAATTAAGTGGAGTCTGTATACTCTTTATGTAACTTACAGTAAAGGGAAGAAGAGGAGTAACTTAGCTTTAATTTCAGTTGTGTCTGGAATACTCAACTTATTACAGCAGCACTTCTTTTTTAAGTTGATTGTTGAAACTTGCGGAGGGATAGCCATAGGCTGGAAACTTGAAAGTAACATTCTCTGGTGAACAGTAAATCATATCTGTTACCTGCACCTGTGAATTTTGATTTGGGACCAACAGCCCTGCAGTTCACTATTCTTTTGCTTCTTGTTTCTTCCACTAAGATACCTGACACAGGTCAGATGTTTTTGGGATGGAAAATTAGTGACTTGTAATAAATCCTGGTATGTGACTGTACAAATTTGTCTTATACTGTTCTCTGAAGACTTATTCAATGGATAAAAGCCCAAATATCAGGCTTTGGACTGAATTTAATGCACAGTATTTTGATGAAAACTCTCTGTATTATCGTGTTGTGTTCTTTGGTGTGCTTTGCCCATCTGAGTAAAATCCGTATTTTGATTTTAGCTAAATGTCCTAGCTATGATGTTGGATTTTTCTAACTTTTTTTTTCTGGCCTATGTATTACTTGATTGGTCCCTTTTTAATTTGCTTCTATTCTAAACACAAATCCTATGTATTTAAAATGCAAGATGGACTCTGCGTTTTAATACTACGTATGTTGTTTGGATTACATTACTTATGTGCATTTTATAAGAGTTCTTGACTGTTGCCTTTTTGTTCTTTTTTTTTTTTTTTTCTTCTGGTATGTGGAAAAAGGAGAGAGACTGGGGATGGGCATGGGAGCTAAGAGAGACATAATTCCATCTCTTAGTTATTCTCATCTTGAATGTTTCAGAGGCCGATTGTGCAAAGGTATTGTTCATCCTATGCACCACAACTAGCAAAATTTTTAGTTTAAAAAATCAGTAGTCTGCATGAATAGGGCCTTATGGCTTTTGAATGTGCTACTTGCATAAGTTGTCCACAATGCGGCCTATCAGACTAGCTTTTTCTGGGTATGCTTCAGTATTGGAATACATTTGGTGTTTTGTGCCCTTTGTTCTAGACAAAGATTGCCCTTTCGTCAAAGCTCTTCTTGCTACCTTGTATATTCAAATTCACAAGTTCGTGCAAAGCTGCAAGAACTGATTTATGGATTTTTGTGGGGAGTAAATGACTTGATTGTTGGCAAATAAGGAGCTAAACCTACTTTTTCATGCAAGGTGGACAACAATCTATTGTATATAAAGTTTTAAATTCAATTAAAGAAAACTCTTAATTTAACTTGAAATGCTGTCAGTCTGTATTAATTTTAAAATGACTCTTTGTGTGTGTTTAAATCAAGTGATTCCACAAATTGTTAAAACTGTGTGCTTGTTGTCAAAGTTCTGAGGAATTTCTTTCTGCTGAATGGGAGAAGTTGCTGACTGAGCATTCAGACCAGAGTGTGTTGAAGTGTTAAACCAGCTTTGGATAGTTCCAGTCACTCCTGCAAGCCCAGATACTTCCATTGTGTTTCAGGATCTTTCTTTTTTTTTTTTTTTCCCCTTGGTTCAATTGATTTGAATGACTGGCTCATTTGAATCTGAGAAACTCATTAACAATTAAAAGGGGGGGGGGGAAACCCAACCAAAACCTCATTTTTCCCTTTAAAGGTAGAAATGAAAGTATATAAAGGATGAGCTCTTATAGGTGTAATGTTCTGAAGACACTGTGAATGGGAGCAATCAGTTCATGGTAAAATCTGCACACAATACATCCTTTGCTTAATTACTTACTTCTAAAGCAAATGTTATTTGAGATATTTATGTGTATTTCCAGCATACTTGATGTTCTATGTAACTGATAAAAACATGGTTATAAGGCTGGTTTTCCTGCATTTTGATTTCCAAAAGCTGAATAATACAAAACATGAATAAAACCTAATAAACCAGAAATGTTCCTTCTGCTTTCTAACACAGGAAGAATTAGCATTATAAATATCACTGTTCAGATAGGAACAGAGTTGCTTACATGTGGGTAGAACTGATGCAATGATCTCCCTCAGCATACAATGGCAGAATTGTGTATTAATTTGATCTCCTTGCTGTGAGCAACAAATAAAATATATAATATAAAGGCTGTATCGGTTGCGAATAAAGGTATCTTTAAGTTTACCAGTGACAAGATCAGCTGCTTTTCAGGCAGTAAAATACAAATGAAAAAGAAAGCTAATGATTTCAAATAGAAGATACTTGTTTTTTATTTAAATAACATTTAAATTAAGATTACCAAATTGTAAATGAAATATGTTGACTTCCTGAAATTAAAACTGATGCCTGAACTACTAAGCCTTTCCTACATATGTGAAAAGCAAACTACGCATTACTGAACCACAGAAAACTTCAAGCTGATACTGTATTTCTTCCAATCTTTTTGTAGCTCAGAAGAGGCAGAAGGAGCCAAAGAGAGAGGCCTGGTCTATGTTTGGAAGGCTGGTTCCTGCTCTGTAACTCCAGAAAGGCTTCCAGGCCTCGGTGGAAAGACTGTATTACAGGCAGCCCTTGGAATACATCATGGGTTACTTCTAACAGAAGGTAATAAACATCTTAATTGTAAAGATTTGAGGCAATAACAAACTTTTTAGTTATTGTCAAGTTTTCTTCTTTTAGATTTTTTTTTTTCATTCTGTATCTCATACACAACTTCTAAACAGTCAGATTTTTAACTTTGCCTGTATTTCCTTCTTAGTTATAAGTTACTTAAAACTATGTTGGAATATGCATAGTGTCTTCTGTCATACTCTCTTTTTCCTTTCAACAATGGCTCTGGATTTCCTGTTTAAAGGTGATAATGTAATCTGAACTGTGTTAACTCAAAATGACATTTCTTGTGATGTCTTTCATTCAAAAAAGACAGTACAGCAAGAGGTTCTCTTGATGGCTAAAGGCTTTGGTTTCTGGGTGCTTCTGGAAAAATGTGTAGCTAGTAGATGCATTAGCATGAGTCTTGGTTTGTGAGCAGTTTGGCACTGTGAATCCAAGTATTTCTAAAAGCCAGTCCCTTTAAGTGTTTGCATAGCTTCGTCCTTACTTGTACTGATCAATGGCCATAGAGTTGTAAAGGCTAAACTGGAAGTTGCTGCTTTGATTTTTTTCTCTCATGTTTTTGAAGGAAAGATTCCAGGTTATTGGTGAGCCTGCTGTAAGCACCTCTCCTCTATTGGAGTTATGGCGTTCCAGTGGTGGTTTTTTTTTTTTTTGAACATGTTTCTTTCCTAATTAAAAGGACTTCTATGTGTGCGTTCTTGTCCCATGAAGCGTGTCGTTTGTGGATATGATTTACCATTTTTCTATCACTGTGAAAACAACTGTTCGTTTTAAAAGTAGATTTCTGCTTTTCTTTAGAATTAGCAAAGTAACTTGACCTGGCATTGCTGCAATCTTTTCAGGTAAAGGTAATGAAATTTTGGAGAGGCTGCAGTACAACATGAAACCAGTGGAAAATACCTTCCGCCCTCTGCCCCCTTCCACCTGACAGGGCAATCCTATTTTACTGTAGGGTGGCAAACAGTACAGTTTGGTGATCTCTGTACAGAAAGATGAGCCCTGTACTTTGTCGTGCTCTTCAAGCATGGTTGTATGTCCTTGATATGTTGTATGTTCTTAAAATAGACCAATAAATACACTTAACTTGGGTATAGTGATTTTTAGCAGAAAAGCATTACTTAGTTCAACAGTGCATGCATGCACAGGGTAATGCTAACATGAGATATACAGCTTAACAGCAGCAATAGCAGAGAGCAACCAGCCATCTTCATATATCGATAGCCATAGTTTCACCGAGCCTGGAGTAAGCTAAAAATTGATACCTGTTTATCTGAATCTCTCTTCAAATTTTTGTATTGGTTTAACTTCATTAGGCTCATGCTAGGTTGTTTTTTTTTTTCTCTCAGGCGGAGAGGTCTACAGTTTCGGAAGACTGCCCTGGAGATCAGGACCGGAGGAGTCACGTGCTAATAGTCCTGTCTTAGAAAATACTTTGCTTGGACATCATGTCATTACAGTGGCAGCTGGCAGCTTCCATAATGGAGCCGTGACAGAAAGTGGTGTGGTGTACATGTGGGGGAACAATTCTGCCGGCCAGTGTGCAGTTGCTAGTCAGCCATGTGTGCCAGAGCCACAACCCGTCAGTATTTCCGATTCTGAAACCAGTCCTCTGTTATCAGTAAGGATTTTGCAGCTAGCATGTGGAGAGGAACACACGCTGGCACTATCACTAAGCAGAGAGATATGGGCTTGGGGGAGTGGCTGCCAGCTCGGTCTCATAACAACAACTTTCCCAGTGACAAAGCCACAGAAGGTAGAGCACCTGGCAGGACGTGTTGTGCTCCAGATTGCTTGTGGAGCCTACCACAGCCTGGCTCTGGTACAATGTCTCCCTGTGCAGGAAATGAAGCCTATCCCAGAGAGGTGCAATCATTGCAGTCAACTCCTCATTACCATGACGGACAAGGAAGATCATGTAATCATTTCAGATAGTCACTGTTGCCCACTGGGTGTAGCACTGTCTGATAACAAAACAGAAAACCATGTCTTCTGTCCCTCACTGGAGACCCTAGAAAGAAAAAGCATAACGGGGAGCCAAAGTGAAGACTGTCAGAAACCACTTGTGGAAGAAAATATGCTTATTGCTTTAGAATCTGATGGAGCAAGTATGCTTTCCAGCAACGATGGACAGGAAGACAGTGGAATTTCTAGTCCTGGAAATATTCTGTTCCCAGACAAAAAAGAAGTGAAAGAGTACTTAATCAGTTTATCAGAGCACTCATTAAATGAGAGCCTGGAGAAAAACATCTGCACAGAACCTGAGCAGGTTGGTACCTAGTCACTAGCTTTTAATTTGTTACAACTCCTCTTGTATACATGATAATGTTACTCTTTTCACAAATGAAACATTCTGTTAGTTTAATGTAGCTGTGGTGTTCCTGTAGTTTCAGTGTTTCTTCTGTGGGATGGTTCTCAGCTTCTAAGTGGAGGAGTTTTTGTCCTCCATCCTTGTTCAATTGTAAGCCTTTAACGTGAGCAGCCTTGACAGTGCTGTAGTCTCTCCTCTTCGTGGTCCACAGTACCAGAACCACATAAGCCAATTTCCCATTCTCTAGCTGTTCTATGATGCATGGGTTTCCCATTTGCGTGAGGCGGTAAGCTGGTACTTGTCTAACTTACCTTTAAGGTAAAACTTTCTTTTCTGCATGTGGAATGAATCCCTCACAAATCTGCCTAATTTCTCATTCAGTTAAAAATTCTAGATTGCAAGTAAAGATTATAAAGGTAATGTCAAAGTGTTGACCAAAAGGCTTCTAATGTTAATCATGTAGGGGTAGCATAAACTTATAAACAGGGATGGGAAATACACAAGTATTGCTCTGTTTTGCATGATGCGGAAAATGGTTCAAAACACTGTTTTCATGCTATAGTAGAACAGTGAAGTAATAATTTCTTAATAAGCATCAGAAAATGCTTGATATGAAGGTCCAAGAGCTGTTCCCAGCTCCCTGCCAAAATACTACGTTTTCCACTATTTTGAAAAAAATCTTATTTGGAATGAGGGGGGAGAAGATACAACCCAAAAGCCATTAGACAGAAAACTAATCCAAAATCTTGCAGTACAGTCTGGCAGTCCTTATGTAAGTACTGTCCTGCTGGATGGTTTATGGTAAAGGTAACATCTGTAAGAAAAACTGCCACTCTGTGCTTAATATACAAAAGTCATAGCAGAATTTTGAAAATTTCTTTTGTCAGTTCAAGTGTTGTATAGATAGTAATTTCTTAAATTTTTTTTTATAGTTACAGTAAGAAATTTTTCACAATGGTTCTTGGAGATAAATTTCACAGTGCCTAATAAATAGTTGATTTTTGTTATCACCTCTGATTGCAGGAAAAAAAAAAGTAGTATTAAAACCAAAACAAGTTGTCCAGGAACTTGGTGATTCAGCAAGTTATGTTTTCCTATTCTGAGGGAAACTTATTTCAGAGAAATAAACATTGTGTGAACACAGTTCTCCTTCCTTTTGCTTTTTGCTAATACAAATGCATTCTAGCAGTCGTGGGCCTCCCAGACGCATGCGAGAACTTCTGCTGTTAGGAAATGACTGAAACACAGTTTCATGCTCCTTTTCTCAACTCCTTGTTCCTGGAATATTCCCTTGCACAGTTCTGGGAATAAACAAGCCTGGAATTGATTCACTGAATCTTAACACAATTGAGCATACGTACGAAGAGCAGAGATGAGGGCTTCGATGTAATGTTTCAGCATTAGTAAAATCCTTTGTTTCTGTTTGCTTTCCTACACAAATTGAGTTCACTTTCCTGCATTGCTAGGCATGCCTTTTATAAATAGGAATGCAGTACAAGTAAATAGGACCAATCCCAATCCTTTAGCCTAATTTTTCACAAAAAAAGAGAAGTCAAAGATTGTTTTCCTTCTGGCAGAATAAAATGAGCTATAATATTTATATTAATATTATTTCCCACCATGTATTATGTGGGAAAATGGGACTTTGCTCTCTTTGTTTTAACATTCAAACTATTTGGGAAATATAATCTTGTGCATTAGTTCTTATTTGGTGGGTAAATTGATATTATAGGTAATAATGTGCTGGTACTAATAATTGCCTTCAGTTGGTTTGTCCCTAGTGTGACTTCATGGTTATTAACTAAGCTTTATATGGCTACAACAGTAGCGTAAGGGGACACGTAGCCCAGAATGGTCTTAAGATAGACCTTGCAAAATGAATCCATGAATCACTATTTTCCTTTTAACATATTTAAGGGAGAGCTTACCTCTCTGTAAATACAGCATGCTCACTGACGCACTTTAATTGATGGCAAAGAAGTTGGTAATAAGCCTAAAATTAAATCCCTTTTTATATTTGTTTGCAAAGATCCTTTTTTTTTTTGGTATTTGGAAAAAAAAAACCCAGACCTACAGTCTCTTATGGATGAGCTACAAGACAAGTGCAACAGACAAAGCCCAGTCCATGTAGAAATGGTGCTTGGCCCTACCTTAAAAAATGTGATTCTGAGGAACAGATGTACACCT
Source organism: Nipponia nippon (assembly GCF_047370975.1). Taxonomy (NCBI): domain Eukaryota; kingdom Metazoa; phylum Chordata; class Aves; order Pelecaniformes; family Threskiornithidae; genus Nipponia; species Nipponia nippon. The sequence continues at coordinate 70,357,675 of NW_028262369.1, read as the reverse complement.
AAGTACAAAAAGCTTTCTTGTTCAGTATAGCACATAGTTTGAATAGTGAATGTGTATATCATCATCCTACTGTTAAGTGCTGTCTGGTATGATAGTCTTCAATTTTTCTTTGGTTTTAGCCTTCTCAAGAAGAACAACTCAGTGCTTGTATCCCTGGCCCTCCAGGTACCAGCACATCTGCCTTGAACAGCTTGGTGGCCTCTTGTGCGTCAGCAGTTGGTGTGAGAGTAGCTGCTACCTATGAAGCTGGAGCATTGTCTCTGAAGAAAGTAATGAACTTCTATGGCACACCTTCAAGTGAACCAGGATCTCAATCTGGCGGCGGTTCCCCAGGGCCTGAGGCTCTGAAAGACAGTCGAGAAGAGCAGGTCAGACTGGAATCCATGCAAGGGAAGAAGAGTTCCAGTTTAGTAGATATTAGAGAGGAGGAATCTGAAGGAGGGAGTCGAAGGCTTTCCCTGCCTGGCTTGTTGTCACAAGGTAAAAAAGCACGTTGGGAAAACCAAGAGACTGGAAAAGTTATAATAATGTGGAGGTTTATTACTAAAAATAAAACATATTTATTGAACATAAATTAATCGTCTACCAAAGGTGTTTATGAATTGTAAACTGTGTCTTAGGACTTGAAGGCGGTGGGGGGAGTGAAGACTAGCAGATACTGCATGCTAAGAAAACCAAAAGCATAGTGGGTTTAGGAATGTTCTTTATTGGTAAAGTGAGGTAAAGTGGCACATTGTAGCAGTCTGGGCATCTTATTGCAAAATGACAGCAAACTATCTTTCATATAGGTTGCATAGCCGATAAAAATCTGTGTGGCCTTTAATCCCTACTGTGCTGAACTGGTTTTGAGCCAGGGACCTAGAAATATTCCAATTCCCACTGCCAAACTTCAAAGTTAATGACCTTTTTCCCTCATAGATTTTAGTGTTCTTAATTGCTCTGAATGGGTGGGTACATGATTTAGTTCTATATTGATCTTGGATCTGAGGGGAGATTTTAGGAAGCATTGAAATCTTTTGTTCACTGCAAGGATATATTTTCTTTCAAAACATACTTTTTTAATGTGTAGTTTGTTTTGCTTCTTTTGCTTCAGTATAACTGTATAGTTCTCAATGCCTGTTATCCTTTAATAGCTGGTAAAAATTAGTTGAGATCTGTCTACTTTTAGCACATATGTTACTTCTGTGTGTCAGTAATATATCTGCTTACATGTCAGCCTTTGCTCTCAACCTTAATTAAGATCTCTTATCTCAAATGGTAGTTACGCACAGTCTGAGTGATGTATTTACCTAAAATGATGAGCAGTTTTTCTCTCTCTTGTCCTGTTTTCAGTTTCTCCTAGGCTCTTACGGAAGGTAGGGCGGGCAAAAATGAGGACTGTAGCTCTGACTCCAACCTACAGTGGTGAGGCTGATGCTCTTTTACCCTCTCTAAGAACGGAAGTATGGAGCTGGGGAAAGGGGAAGGAAGGACAGCTAGGACATGGCGATGTTCTGCCAAGGTGAGATTTCATTGATAAATGTTTTAATTAGGTCACTAGGAAATCTCGAGTATTCAACTTTTTCAAATTCAGTCAGCAGCCTTGCATTGTGTTCTTGTTCTTTTGTGTTGTGACCTACGTTCCTCCAAGTAACATGTTTTATGCTGTATTGTTACTGAACAATCAGTTATGACTTTTCCCCTTGTAATCACTAAGAGTTTTGGCGATATTTTGACTTTGTCCAAATTGAGGTGAGGTTTATCATTAACTTTCGCCCTTCATGACCTTTTTGACTAAGCCAGTTTATTACCAAAAGACTCCACGTATGTTTGTTTTCTCTAATTTGTTTTGGGGAAAAAATAAAATTTGGAATTTATTTTTGTCTTAAGAATACTTCTGATAATCTTTTTTTCTTCTCCCCCACCCCCGGGTTCTGGGGATTGACAGGCTTCAGCCACTATGTGTGAAAAGCCTAGATGGTAAAGAAGTGATTCACCTCTCTGCTGGTGGCCATCATTCCTTAGCACTCACTGCCAAATCCCAGGTACAAGTGATTGTTATCATTTATTGCTTATCTATGACATAATTGTCGTGTTTGGTGTTTTCTAGGTTTTTGTTTCTTTTGCTTCTAAACTTTTGTTTCTGTTTGTGGGAGGCAACCTGGAAGCAGTATTTCTGCCAAAGTTCTGCATGTATTATCAACGTTATGTTTAAAGATTGCAATGACTTGATTTGGTGCATTCCATTTCTGAATGTGAGAAGACAATTTGAGAATATAGGAAAACAGTGGAAATTAGGGAAGTGCTTCTTGCTATATGAATCTTATACCCTTGATTTGTGTGTGTTTGCACACTTGATGTGTTGTACTACTGCAATTCAGTATGTGTCCATATATATAAACTTACATTCTCATGTTTAGCTATGTTTCTTACAGGTGTATTCATGGGGCAGTAATATTTCTGGCCAGCTTGGTCACTTGAACTCCCCAACAACAGTCCCTCGTCTCGCAAAGGTACTTTCTGTTTTCTGTATTTTTCTTCTTTCAGTTTAGGGTCTCCTCTTATACACGTGAGTGCAAAGTAGTTTCTAAAAACTGACCTTGTTTATGTATCGGTGTGCTATATACTAACGGAGCCCTTGATTTCTTTGGCTTATACTATGAATATGATCCTTAGATGAGCTTGTGAAAATCTACCCAAGGAATCCTTTACACAGACTTTCACTGTTTTTTGACCACACTGAAGTTCTAAAACTGAGAAATGTGACTGGCTCCATCTTCTTATCAAATTTCACTTCTACCTTATATTTGGTTTCTCTGATATTGGTGTTGCAGCTGAAACTTTAATACCTTGGAACGCTGTTTTTATTCTAAACATTCTGCTAGCATTTTTAGCTTTGCTAGACCATGACCATATTTGTTGTTCGTTTCTGTGTTTCCAGAGCTGTTTTGGCAGTGGGTTTTCTGTTTGTTTTGAACTTCTTTTCATCATATTGAGTGAATGGCCAAATAATGATTTTGGGTTAGACCAGACCCTTGCCTGTGTTTTCTGGTGTTTGTCTTAGTGGAAAACTAGCTGCCGAATTTTCCTGCTTAGGCCTTATACAAATTAATGTACAGCGTGTTAACTGTCCCAAATGTATACATTTGCCAGTTAAATGTAGAGGGGAGAATAGTGTCCCAACTTTAATCAAGCTCATCAGATGCCCATTTAAAAATAAAACTGATTTATAATTTAAAGGCAAAAAATCAGCCATTAGAAAGAAGACTGGAAAGAAAGAAAATTTTCAGTATAGATGCAAGAAATATATTTGTTATGAGACACCGAAGTTGAAAAATTACCAGTTATTGTAATACTTTTTCTTGGCAGGTGTATTACATGCATGTGTGGCTAGAAGAGTTAAGTACTCTCCTCTCCTTTCAGCTCTTTAGGTGATGATTTCTAATGTCTTTTCCTTCCTCATGAATTTCAGATGTGTGGTGATGGTGTTTGGAGTACAGCAGCAGGACTAGATTATTCCCTCTTCTTAGCAGATGAGGAAGACTTCCAACCTGGATTATATTACAGTGGCCAGGAGACAACAACAGAAAATAATTTGTATGAAAATAGCTGTACTAAGAGTCCAGTTTTGTTACTATCCTGTAGTAAGGTGAGTGGTATTTCCTTTAAGTTAGTGCAAATCATACTGACGCTTTTTGGAGATGGCACAGTGCTGGTTGTTCAGCTAGCTTTAAGGGTGTCAAGTTAAGTAACTGGTTCCTAGCAGTCAAATCAGGAGCACAGCTTACAGAGGGCAGAGAGGAGGCCTAATTACTATTGTTCTCTTCCCTGCCAGTTTCTTCGTCTTTCCTTCTGTTTGAGGGACAAGGAGGTGTTTCCAATGTGTCTAATACATTTCCTTCCATGTGTGCGTGTTGCAGAAGTGCACCCTTATATTCAGCTTGGTTTTCACCACAGTCTTCATTTGTTTATTCTTTGCTGCTATTGCTCTTCATTTTCCTGTTGTTTCTCAGGTGATCGAGGGCACTGCCTGCTCTATTCCATTCTGATTCCTATGAATCTTGCTTGTGAGTGGGCAGAAGGTCCCTCTGAGTTCTGCATCACCTCCTTCTCTCCCCCTCCCTTTCTCCTGGGTGTAAAGGAGGAACTGAGCAAAGGCACCAAAATGTGCATCTCTGTTTATGGGAGAGAGGGATTGCCCTTGTGCAATTTTCTTCATCAAGCTGAATCTCATATCTGCCTTGAAGTTGGCATAAGGTGGGGGAGTGTGTACTCTGACTGCATGTCCTCTTCCAAGTTGTTTGTATGATTTCGGACCAACCTGAGTTTAAGGTAACAAAAAGGAGATGGTGAGGGTAGAAAGCAGCTCTTTGCCTCAGCTCTTCTGGGTCTCGTTGCTGCTTCCCTAGATTGAGCCAAATAGCAGTTGGAGAGGGGTTTTGAGGAGGGACAGGGATTTAGACACTGGGTGCGTGCATATGCATGTGCAGACAGACACACACACTTCTATTCCCTCTGTAAGATTCTTGCTAGCCATTTGCTTCTCTTCTCTTGTAAGGTGACTTGTAGGCTCCTGCATGTCAGAATTGGCCTGTGGGTTGCTTGTTGAACAACTCTGGCTCAAAGTTTCTAAGGAATCCTCTATTTAACAACAAAGGAAATAAAAGTAGAGCTCAAACACTGAATTACTATATGGTGTTGCATGTGAACCAGAATTAGTGAGGAGCCACAAGGCATCAGTGGCACTTGTGCTGACCTTAGAGAGGAATTTTGCTTCCAGCTACTGTGGAAAGCAAATACCTGCACTAATAGAACTTGTGGTGTTAGTGTAGTTATTAGTATTAGTCCAGTTTATTGACACTGTAATATTACTCTTATGAATAAATTGACATCTTTCAGGTCCGGAAAGGGCTATAGTTCAGAGCACGGTCATAATATTAAAGCCTTGTTATTCTCACTTCCTAATTAATAGGAGAAATAGCTTACGTAATGATACTATTTAATATCAACATTGTTGATATGAGCATGAAGTATATTGCAATTCTAAAAGTGACTGAACTTAAGGTCAGATCTCTTAAACATGGAATGGTTGTATGAGTCCCCTTAAAAGATGGTCTATTTATTGTCTTTTAGGATCTGTCGGTACCAGCAAAATGAACAGCATTGACTATAAATGTTTCTTCTAGTTTTATCATTCTCGTATTAAGCCAGTATTGAATGGATTGTTTGTCACTGTAGGTAATTAATACTTACTGTCACTTAGTGCTCCTAAAGATACGCTTTATTCTGCATCGCCCTATTTTTAAATTGGAGTGTAAAAAGAAAAATACTAAAGATGCTGTTTTTTCTTTTCTCTTTTTCATCTTTCAGATAGGGTACATAAGCAATGTGATAGCTGGTGGTGACAACTGTTTGGTCTTAGTAGACAAAAATGTAATGGGATATATTGCCAGTTTGCATGAATTGGCTTCCACTGAGAGAAGGTTTTATTTCAAACTGAGTGAGATCAAATCTCAGGTTCTTAGACCTCTTTTAGGTTTAGGTAAGAACTTTTATTTTAATATTTTCTTTGATACTAGTTCCCCTACGTTCCACAACAAATTTCTTTATGCAAAATTTAAAAGTAATTACATTTTTCTAAGATAAAGCTAAAGTCTTACTCTTCTCCCCTGAAATACAGCTGCATTTTGACATCTCATTATGTTATTAGTATTTGTACTTTTTCTGACTGTTTCACCTGAAATAACTTAATTATTTGATCTGTATTTAATCTAAAATTGTTCAATTCCTAATTCTGGATAATGTAGCCATGAGGTGAAATTGCCAATAAAACATGTAAACAGCACCTTCTGGTAATTCTCTTCATTAATGGGTGCTGCTCTGTCGTAAGGTAAGCTAAATTGCTTTCTTGTCTGTTACAGATAATTTGGGCAATGCAAATACCATCCAGTTGTTGCAGGAAATGGCAAGCAGATTCAGCAAGCTATGCTATCTCATCGGTCAACATGGAGCTTCTTTAAGTAGCTTTCTTCATGGAGTAAAAGAAGCCAGGAGCTTGGCCATCCTGAAGCATTCCAGTCTCTTTTTGGATAGTTACACTGAGCAAGTATCCAAATCCCTCTCGTTTTGAGTCTCTGCAGGCTTAATCTACTCACCACAACAAGCCCTGAGCTAGGGGAAAGTAGATCATAAGGAAAACTACATAAGTAACTTGAGGAAATCGTATTCTTGCACTTTAAAGTGTATGGAGAATTTTACACAAATTAATTAATTTTGTAGTGAGCTATATATTTCAAAGTCTTCACCAGTGGAGTACACTGGACAGCTTCAGCTTCCCTAATGTAAAACTCTACGTACAAACTCCTCTTTGGTTGCTGCATATATACCCGCTAAAAAGTAGGTTACTTAATAGTAAGGATCTTGTAATATAATGTAACAGAGTTACCATGGCTAGGCTACTAAGTAAAGCTACCTTTGGGGGGTTATTGTAGTTAGAAAATGCCTTTTCAATAGTCATTAACTAAACATTGTCTCCCAGAAGAATGATTCTTCTGTCCTCATATCTGCTAAATAGCTAGCATTACACTTTTCACCCAAAAGACAGAGCTGCTTTAAGCGCTCAGAATTAAGTCTGGATTATCCTGGTGGTTATTTTTATTAGCTTAATGCTTTTGAGAGAGTAAGTCTAAGCAGTCATGCTGTGTTTGCTGTCTTTCTCCTCAATAACTTTTGCAGTTGCTGGATAATTTCATCCAAATGTAGCAGAAGTCTCATCATACTTAATACCTACAGGCTTTTGTGAAAAATACTGGCTCAACAGAGGGGAGAGTCTAAAAATGTCCTCTCTGAATGTAGTCTTGGTTGCCAGATGTCTGAAAATCTCTAAGGGAACAAAATTTCAAGATCATCAACTTCAGTTGTTACGCAGTAGCATTTTGAATGTGCAGCTAGTCATGCTTTTCTCTAACACAAGCACAACAGTTAGCACTTTTACGGGGTCAGTGATAAACCTATGCCATATCACCCTAAAAGAAGCTTTCTTCTCCGTTTATCAAACCGATTGTTCATAATTGTAAATATGTGTTTTCTCCCTTTCTTACTTAGTCTTTGACTTCAGTTTTTCTTGTAATCTGGATTTCCAGAATTGGTTTTCCTTACTCAGAAGGGTTTCTTAGTTTCTTCTTCCTCCCTGTCAAAGACTGATATACCTAATTTCTGTTCTCATTGTTACTGCCTGTCTTCTGCTCTCCCCCTTTGCTTTCTAATGCTTTACATATTTTTTCTGTGTATGGCATCAGAACCTATGCATGCTCCTCAGCATAGTTCCTTGAGCATCTTCCCAGGATCCATCAGGCAACATAAATATTGTCTGTTAATGGGACTAAGCTGAGACCTCTTCCCTTGGAGAAAGGTGTTTTGTTTTGTTTTTAAGTGGTTTTATTTGTTGGTAGGGGAGAACTGAAAGCTAGAATGTTGAATAGCAGGAAAAGAGATATTCCCATCTTGAAATTTCCATCTTGGATGTAATTAGAAGCTAGCAGCATTAAACTGTTGAAACAGATGGCCTATTCCGTACATGCCCAAATTTGGGGGAAACAAAAAATTCACGTTTTGATTGCAAAGTAAGCCCTCTGTGTTGTGCTAATGGCAGCAGAAATGTGGAATAGTAATGTGTATTCTATCCTCCGTATGGAAAGTGAATACTAAGTGTTCCAGTAACATTGAGTGTTTCACTGTTTAATATTTTCTCAAGTACTTAGATTACCGGCGTAGTAAAAGATACTACAGATCTCATTGGTAAATGGTTGGAAATTACAACAGTTGCTATTTCCAGGGATGTTCTTATTTTGTAACTGAATCTCTTTTTCTTCCCCTTTTTAGGTATTGTACTTCAGTAACAAACTTCCTTGTAATGGGAGGATTTATGCTCCTTGCAAAGCCAGCAATGTAAGCAAACCTTTACCCTTTTCCGGAGTTTTTGGTCAACTAGCAAAGAAGTGCACTTTAAAGAATTCTCTGTGTATGTGTGTAGTAATGAGCATGCAGAGACTTGGTCTCAGCTTGCTTGAGTACACTAATTCCTTTTCCACCATGAAGAAGAGGTTACTTCCTCTCAACTGTGATAAAAATTTAGGTTAAAATGCTGCTGAATGAGTTCAGTTACTTTACCTTGAAGGAAAGGAGGAAAAAAGCATAAATTATTGTAATTCCTTGAAAGAAATGTAAATAGATTTCAGATAATGATTTTTTTGAAAGCTTAGTCTTGAGGTTAAATTTTCATCATCTATTCAGTGTCTGTTAGTATTTTATTCTTTCAAATGTTGCTGTCAAGAAAATATAGAACAGCAAACTTTTGTTTAAGAATTAGTAAGAGTAGATAATGTGAATTCACTTTCGTTTCAGTTCTTTAAGCTTCTGAAAGCACTTTAAAATGATGCAAAAATAACAACGTTTCTGCACGTGTATCTTCTCTGCCTCTCAAGGTTGCTTCACTCTATTTCGTGCATAGATGCTCTTAAATGTGAGGAAGGAATTGTACCTTAAGGCCAGAGACAGTATATTTGAAGTTTATAGATCATGAAGTAAAGCTTCTTTCTCAGTTCAACAGTATTTTTGTCTAGGAAATAAAGTAATGACACTGTGCATCTTTCACTCTAGTGCTGTGAAGAAGTTGTTGCAATGAGGGTATTTTTTAATTCACCTGAGAAACTGCCAGCTTTCCTCCCTTCCTAAATTCTGTAATCTGGGAGTAATTCTGTTACAGCTGTTTATGGAGCACTTTGAATGTAGTGTTACTGATGGTATTGGAAGTTCTTTAAAACACCATGGTACCTAATGCAAAGAATCTTCTGCACCTGAGGACCAGTGCCAAAGACAAATACAAAAGCCCACTGCAGAGAGACACTGAGTCTTTCTGCATTGGTCAAGATTTTTAGGGTGACTTACAGGAAATCTTAGTTCAAGTATAAGCTTATTTATAATTAGTACTGAAAGGTTCTGAATGCCGAAATTACTTGTACTGAATTCTTCACATCAGTTGTCACTGTCGGGTGTCACAGTTTCTCCTACTGCAACCAGGGTCTCATTAGGTGAGTAACACCTTTTCAGGTTCTGAAACTTCAGGGAGGAGATGTCTTAGAGATTTTGTCCTGCTACTTGCAAAGGGAAGTCAATAATATCTTTGAAAATGATGAATTCCCCCCGTCCCCTCCCTGAGGGATATTGTCTTAAGTCAATGGTTAACGATGTCAGCCTGTCTTTTATGGATATTCTGCAATATGAATACATTAGAAGTAGTCCCAACTTTTAAAAAAGTGCTAGCTTCAATAGAAGTCTCCGTTGTTGGCAGGTTTTTGAGCATTTTCTCTGAAAGAGTAGACGAGCTATACTCAGTGTTATGTATCTCTTATTATTTGACACTTTTCTACAGAGAGACCTCCATGTGAGGATCTCGAAGCACTTTAAAAATGCAAGCCATCCAGATGGTTAATTTTAAAATGAAGAAATACGGTCTTTTCTTTAAAGAAGACTTTATTCCTAAGGCTTGTTGAACAAGAGAGTTCTTAAATATCATTAGCAGACCTAGACAAGGTACATTGTTTTGATGTGTGAAATGGCATCTTACTAATCATGTAGAATTCTTAGGGACCCTGCTGTGCAATTCTCTGATCTGTTTCTCTGTCCCTGGGGCCTGCTTTCTCAGCCTCACCTGATTCTTGCAGCTTGTGGTTTAAATGCTTCCCAGCAGGATGTGTTTTAATGCAGAGGTGTTAAAGGTGCCAGCACACATGTGCACACAGATATGGTGAAGGAGAGGGAAAAGTAGGTTTGTTTTCCTTTTAATGAAGAAATCCTGATTTTGTGTGCTAATGCGTTGTCTTCAGAATCATTTCCCTCTTCTTCTCTGAACTAGATTAGTTCTCCCTCTTGGAAATCAGACTGAGGATTGAACAGATTTCCTGCCTTTCTTTGAGGTAGGATGTGATTTTTCTAGTTAGGGGAAAAACTGGTCAGTTGCCTTGAACAGCAGGGGTGGGGAAGAGATTATTTGGATATATTTAGGGAAGTGCACTGGAGCAAAGTTAAGATTCTTTCAGGCCTCCTTGTATGAATCAACAGTGTTAGAAACTTACTACTCGAACAGTAATGGGGAAGTCATTCCACCTGTTAGCTCTTTTACTAATCAAGTGTTAAAGGGGAAAAAGGCAATTAGTTACTCTCCCAGTGGGGCAACTTGGTCAACTTTCTTCAACCAGTTTAATGACTGAGCATGTGAGAGCAGAAGTAAAAAAAGTCCTGTGTTGCAGTTGTTAGAGAGCTACGTGTCTGTATTACTGTACTTCCTTAAACTAAATTGGGAATAGATTAATAAGCAGCATGCATTTGCCTTTATAATTTTTATTGGTTTATGATAATCCAAAAAGGGGCATTCTGAGCTCATTTATATAAAATATCACTGATGTCTTGCTGTCTTTTTTCTTCTCTCCTGCCCCTGTTCCCCAATGGTCCCATCATTTAGAGACTTCTTGAGTAAAAACCAGGAGCTGTTACAGAAACTGTCTGAGAAGAATGAGGAAAACCTCCAGCTAGTGGAAGTTCTGAATGCTCTGTTTTTCATGCCGTTTGGACGACTTCATAATTATGCTAGAACTTTGCTAAAGCTTGCCACGTGTTTTGAAGTGGTAAGCTGGCTTTGTTATCTATATCTGAATAAATATACACATGAAACTTACGGCTCGGAAGTAACTGTGTGAAGCAAATGACAGGTAATTAGAAATAGCTTAGTCCTCAGAGAAGCTACCTCAGACTTGTATTTGCTGCAGGGAAGATCATGCACATTTATTTGCACAATCTTACACCGCACCTGCACAGATCACATGACAGGTAGAAACTTGTTACCCTCCCAGAACTTGTTTGTGTGTCTGAGAGCTTAATTGCAAACATCTTATTTTGATGTTTGCCTGTTGCTTTTCAGTTCCATCTGGCATCATTACTGTAGCTATTCTTGGCTGTACTACTCTACTAAAAATACTGCATCTATATTAGGTAGATTTTTACCACCCATTTAGATGTATATAGTGGCATTCTTTTGAAATAAAAGGTGACTAAACAGGAACAATAACTACTTATACATTTATCCCAATATAGTAATTTAAAGTATTATTCCTGCAATTATCAGCACTACTTCTGCTACAGCTTGTTAAGCTGCAAGAAGGTAGATCATGTAATTGTATATCAATCATTCTCCTCTTAACATTCAAGGAACTTTTGTGATTTTAAAAACTCCCAGCACACCAACAGAACATATGACTGAGAAAATAACTTGGCCTCCACTGTTACTTTATTAACCAGACCAACTGTCGTGCATTTGGTGCTGATTTAATAAAATGAGCTGTTGCATTGCAGTTTGGCTAGTGTTGTTGGCACAGGTGTTCAGAAACACTCTCAGGTCTGTCTTACCTTGTGCCCTATAGGCATCTCCAGAATACCAGAAGCTACAGGATTCTAGTTCTTGTTATGAAAGCCTTGCTGTCCATCTTAGCAGAAAAAGGAAAGAAGCAGAATATACGCTTGGCTTCTGGAAGACCTTTCCTGGGAAAATGACGGTATAACGACAATTGTCAGTCCATTAGCAGCTTGAATCTCTTGCTGTTAGCATTATATGCTGTGTCTATTACTGATGCTACTGTCCCAGTGGCAATTCTCATTTTTCTAATTTGTGTTGCTGTAGTACTCTTAAATTTAGAAAGGTTGGGCCTTTACTATGAAAGACGAATAGCACTGAGCTTATGTCACAATCAGTGAGAAGTAAGTTTCTCTTAATTTTGTTTTTAACCCTACCCGTAGGATTCCTTGCGGAAGCCAGAGCGTCGTTTAATCTGTGAAAGCAGCAATCGGGCGTTGTCCCTACAGCATGCTGGAAGATTCTCTGTAAACTGGTTCATCCTCTTTAACGATGCTCTGGTACATGCTCAGGTAAGCCAGCTTGTATCCAGGAACAAAACGTTACCTCTGCTTCAAACAACATGACATATTTTTCATATAGTGAAGATAAGTTTTTGCACCATTCACTGCAATGTTGCTTGAATGCTTAAAAGTGGTATTTTGTTTTCTTGTTTAGAAATAAATTTGAACTTTTTTTTTATGTTTGATTGCTGTTGCCCTGTGGCTGGCATGGTTTCTGTTGGCTATTTCTCAGAGCAAGGTGCATGTAAGGAGTGTGTACTGCTCAGTTTTCTCTAGTCCTCAAAGAAAGGGAAAAAAAAATGTTCAGAAAAAGCATGGGGCAGGGATGATGGATGAGTACCTGGTGAACTTTCCCTTCTCCTTGCCTACAGTTCTCAACACACCATATTTTTCCCTTGACCACACTGTGGGTAGAAGCTCTTTCAGAAGAAGCTGGTAATGTGTGAGTATTCTTGCTTGTAATGCTGAAATAGTCGATATCTTGGGATGGAGGATGAGCATTTTGTAACCAGTTATTGTAAACTAGAAGCGGAATAGGCTGGATGCAATCATGTCTACCCCTCTCTCTTGTTTCAGAAAACTTACTGTATTTCTATGTCTTAAAAAAAAAAAGTTGTATAAACATCAGAAAGAATATGGTAGTCAAGAGGAAAGCGAGTAGTCTTTCCTGCTGCTTCTTTTCACTGCTGACTTGTGAAGTGAATGCTAGCTGGGGTGGGGGAGGGAAGATAAAATATTCATGCTCTGAGAAACCTTGCCTTTTTCAGGATGAAACTTCACTAGATTAAAATACTTTCCCCGCCCCCCCCTTGTAGGAATGGATTGAAGATTACAACACCGGAAGAACAGTTTGTTCTTGTTTCTTCAACACCACAGGAGAAGGTAGGCATACCTACAAATTTTGCATGGCTTCAGTGATATGAATGAGTCTTTCTCTCCTACTGTGAAACCAAACAGGGAGAAGTATTGCCTAAGTATTCACCAGGAATGAAGTCTTCCTGCAACTTGGTATGCAGGTTGACTCTACGCTGTGCTTGACTGTAGCAGTGCTCCACTTTACAACACTGTACTGAGTCGTGCAAAGGAGATTATTATAGTTGCTGTAAAGGTGAAACGCTTTCTGTTTCAGACCAAGTGGCTGAGGGCAATAAGCCAAGCAGTGGATCAGGCCCTTAAAGGAACTTCTGACTTAATTCTGTATGGAGCTGGTGGGAACGTGCCAAGACAGGAACCTCCTATTTCTCGCAGTGCCAAATACACCTTCTATAAGGACCCTCGATTTAAGGATGCTGTTTATGATGGGAGATGGCTTTCAGGAAAACCCCATGGCAGGTAAAAGCATTTGAATGTAACAGTTGAAAACAAAATGTGGTGGTTGCTGTATCAATAAGTAGGCTCGCTCACAGAAGTTATTTGGGAAGTGTGAAGTGAACTGATTATCTTATACACGTGTATGGCTTTGTATTTTTTCCAGAGGGATCCTAAAGTGGGCAGATGGAAGAATGTACTCTGGGACTTTCCGGACTGGGCTGGAGGATGGGTAAGATCCTCTCGCTACTTGTGGAGCCAGAGGGCAAGAAATAGCTTTTGTTGTAGGAGATGATAATAACAAAAACCTTTTAATTAAAGGGTTTGCAGTGAATCTTGCTGACTCAGGGTTATGTCTGTTAACAAGATATAGATATATGTCAATATATAGATAATCTCTCATTTATCTGGAGGTATGCTAGTTGTCTTCACAACAGACTCTGCAACTGTGTGACTAAAAACTTGCTCTTTCATAAAAACTGAAATTAATTGGGGTAATCAGCTGTAGAATGGAGGAAGGAAATGGTAAAACAGCCAAGGAGAAAGAATGGGTGTGTGGGTGTAAACTCCTAAGCAGAGGAATCCAATTGAAAAGTCTGCAGTCAACTTTCTGCTGTATAGGTAACTATTAACTTTTTGTGTTGCAATATTCTTTCAAAAGTTCTGGTATTGGGTTTTTTAATCCTTCTAGAAAATGCAGTGCTTTTCATACAATGTAGTGATGCATCTTCTGTAATGTTTTCCTTGCTGTATTTCTGGTAAAGCAAGGGTTTAATAATTCACGAAGGAGATAAAATCTTGAATCGAGACTTCAGGGTTTGGGTGATGAAAACAAAACTAATGACAGTATGTGATCCTGGTGATTAAGCTGAATAGCACAGAGGAGTTTGAAAATAGGATGAACAGAAGTCCCAGACATTATCAGGTTATCTGGTGAAACAAATAAGACCACTTGAAAGTAACTTAATAATTTATTACACAGCTTTCAATTAATCTATGGATTTCATTGCTAAGAATCTACATAAAGCAGTATTGAGGCTAAGAGGTTAACTTCTTTCCAAAGGCATTTTTATACGAATCTTGTGAGCAGACATGTCTGTACTGGGCAGGATAAAAACATATGAGGAGTCCTATTGGCTTCCAGATGTATTTTCAAAGTATTGAGTTGGAGAGGAAATTGAAATGTGGTCTGGCTGCAGACAGATTTTTAAAATGCACCTTAGCTACTGGTATAATGTCAAACTCTAAAACCAGATTAGAGCTTTGGTCATAGAATCATATCATAGAATGGTTTGGGATGGAAGGGACCTTTAAAGGTCACCTAGTCCAACCCCCCTGCAATTGGCAGGGACATCTACAACTAGACCAGGTTGCTCAGAGCCCCATCCAGCCTAGCCTTGAATGTTTCCAAGGATGGGACATCTACCGCCTCTCTGGGCAATGCATTCCAGTGTTTCACCACCCTCATAGTGAAATTACTAACTAGTAGTAAGTGTAACTAACCCTGGTGATTTTAGGGTTGTTGGAGATGGAAATATTGCAAACAAATCCCCACCAGAAATAAAATTGTAGTTGAAATGATTGTAGTTGAAGGGATATGCTAAAAATGATACAGAGCATTCTGATTTTAGAATGGGTCTGTGATATGTATCTGTTAGTGTTTTTAATGAAATGTGTTAGCATTATAGCTGCTTGTGTTCCATTTCTGTGCATTGACAGGTATGGTGAATACAGAGTGCCAAACAAAGCATTGAATAAGGATGACCATTACGTGGGGTACTGGAAGGAAGGCAAAATGTGTGGGCATGGAGTCTACAGGTAACATGTAGCACTTGTGTTGCCGTCATTGCAGAAGGGAGAACAGGGCTGATGCTCTGGCACGCTGCTTACCAGGCCTCTCTATGTAGCTTTCTTGTTACATTTCAGACTTGTGATTATAGTTAGCTTGGCTTATTTCCTCCTTTGCTTTTGGTAGATCACTCACAATGCATACCTGTACAGTGCTCTGTTATTAATCATAGAATGATAGAATGGTTTGGGTTGGAAGGGACCTTAAAGATCATTTGGTTCCAACCCCCCTGCCATGGGCAGAAACACTTTCCACTAGACCAGGTTGCTCAAAGCCCCATCCAACCTGGCTTTGAACACTTCCAGGGATGGGGCATCCACAACTTCTCTGGGCAACCCATTCCACTGCCTCACCATTCTCATAGTGAAGAACTTCTTCCTTACATCTGATCTAACTTTACCCTCTTTCAGTTTAAAGCCCTTGTCCTATCACTATGCTCCCTTGTAAAAATTCCCTCTCCAGCTTTCTTGTAGGCCCCCTTCAGGTACTAGAAAGCTGCTGTAAGGTCTCCCTGGAGCCTTCTCTTCTCCAGGCTGAAAAACCCCAACTCTCAGCCTGTCCTCATAGGAGAGGTGCTCCAGCCCTCTGATCATCTTCGTGGCCCTCCTCTGGACTCGCTCCAACAGGTCCATGTCCTCCTTACGTTGTGCGCCCCAGAGCTGAACGCAGTACTCCAGGTGGGGCCTCATAAGAGTGGGGTAGAAGAGGAGAATCACCTCCCTCGACCTGCTGGTCACGCTTCTTTTGATGTTGGCTTTCTGGGCTGCAAGCGCACATTGCCGGGTCTTGTTGAGTTTCTCATCAACCAACACCCCGAAGTCCTTCTCCTCACACCTGCTCTCTATCCATTCTCTGCCCGGCCTGTATTTGTGCTTGGGATTGCCCCGACCCATGTGCAGGACCTTGCACTTGGCCTTGTTGAACTTCATGAGGTTCGCACGGGCCCACCTCTCCAGCCTGTCAAGGTCCCTCTGGATGGCATCCCTACCTTCCAGCGTGTTGACTGCACCACACAGCTTGGTGTCATCGGCAAAATTGCTGAGGGTGCCCTCGATCCCACCGTCCATGTCACTGACAAAGATGTTACTGACCCCTGAGGAACGCCACTCATCACTGATCTCCACTTGGATATTGAGCCGTTGACCACAACTCTTTGAGTGCGACCATCCAGCCAATTCCTAATCCACTGAGTGGTCCATCTGTCAAATCCATGTCTCTCCAACTTAGAGACAAGGATGTCCTGCAGGACAGTGTCAAATGCTTTGCACAAGTCCATTAATAATATCCATTCTAATGTTGCTACTAAGTTTCAGTAATAGAGGATTCTTTCTTCTGAGAGATAAATATAACCTCTAATGGCCTTGCTTGTTGGGGAGAGAGTGGCTTTAAAACAACAAAGCATCAAAAGACTTGTATTAAAGGCTGACTTTTACCCCAAATATACTTTTGCTATAGTTCCTGCTTGGTGTGGCTGTAATGTAATTCCTACAAGGAAAAGAGAGGGTTGATCTGTTCGGGGGGTGGGGAGACACCAAACCACCAAAAAAACACCAACCAAAAAAAAACCCCAACAGAAAAGTAGATTATAGGAATCTTATTTATTCTCTTTTTCATTATAGTTATGCTACTGGTGAGGTGTATGAAGGGTGTTTTCAGGATAACATGCGTCATGGGCATGGTCTGCTACGCAGTGGGAAGCTGACCTCTTCCTCTCCCAGTATGTTCATTGGACAGTGGACAATGGATAAGAAGAGTGGTTATGGAGTTTTTGATGATATCACAAGGTAATGCTTCAGTTGCACAAATCCTTGAACACTGGTATGACGTACAATTGCAAGATGACTAGGAGAGGATTTAATCTGTTAGTAATAGCAGTAGTGCATGTATTTTTTTCTTTAGGCTTCCTGGGTTGATGATCTAAAGAACAGGGTCTAGAGACTGCTTTTTGGTGCTGCTTCTGGAGTAAATGTGGGGTTTTTTGTTTTGCTTTGTTTTTTTCTGCCTTGCTTTCCTATCATATTCCTGCCTGAAAACTAGCACTGAATATGGTCTCTTATTGAGGTATCTTGTTGTGTGAGTGCTGAAAGCTTTATGAATGTCATGTGAGGAATATTTATTCATCTCAGGCCTATAAGACTGGGTTGTTCAGTGATCAGATACACAGGACTAGGCGAATTCCAGCTAGTGCTCAGGCTTTCCATTGAGTTATTCTGTCAGTGCAGCGGAGGGAAGATGCTTTCTCTCAGGGCAGATCAGTGAAATGATGGTCTCAAACAGAACCGCACTAAATATGTGTGCTAAATGAATACTGTCTGAGCATAGATCAATATAGTCTGGTTTTTTCAGTCACCAATTTAATACTGTTTTTTCCTGAAAAGAGAGCTTTTGGTGAGAGCCCAAGAAAACTGGTTTTGGTTTAACTGAACTGAAAGCCCGCTTAAAAAGCAGAATGGTAAAAAGTCTGGAGGTGAAAAAGTGTGGGAGCGTGTATGGATATTTTTCTGAAAGAGAGCTATTGTAGCATCTCTAGGTATTTCCTGATGTCAGTTTTGCATCTACTCTTGTTCCAGTGGTGGTGGTTGTTCTTATACTACAGTGTTAAGATATCTCCACATACTTTATTTAGTCATTTATTTACCTAGGACAAACTGAAGAGACAGCAGCTTTCCTCGCAGATCCTCTCACCTCCAGAATTTGTAAATGCAGTGGCAGTTCATGGTGAGGGAGGAGTGTGGCATTTGCTTTCTATTCCAGAGTTACCCAAATATGAGCAAGATGTCCTCACGGTAGTTTTCTTTCTGGTCTCAGGGAAGGATATGTGCATATGTTTGTGGCCTAAGGATTCGTTTTCTTCACTTCTTATTCTTCATCCCAGACAAATAGGGAATAGCTGCAGACACTCTCCATAACTTGCTGTCATTATTGCAAACTAGTCGTTTGAGCAAGTGGGACTTCTACTCTGTTATGTTTCCATCCTGGTAACCGAGTGTGCTGCATCTGTCTCTTTAAGAAGCCTTCACCCAACAGACACCCCTGTAGCTGGCATGATGAATCAGACCGGCATCCTGCTAGGTTATGGGTCCAATCACCTGGAAGATACCTCTGAATTTAGATTAATGGCTGGGCTTGCTCTCTTTCCTAAGACCATAATTTTTCCTGGATACTAGAAGGAAAATGCTCTCTAATAAGCACAGTTCTATTAACTCAATCACTAGTTTCCCTCTAAAAGCAAACAAAAATGTCCTAGACAAGTTAATTTTTTTAATTACTTGTATGGTGAAAACGTAATGTTCTTTTTCAGAACTGGAAGAATAGGTTGTTTTGAAATATTTGGGACTTGCACTTAGTTTCAAACACTCTAGCCTGACCGCTGTGGACTTACACTCACAAAAACGTGCTTTAAATAGTCGTCTGAAAGAGGCTGATGTTTACTTGTGAGCAATCTTTAGTTGTCTAATAATTTTTTATGGCATGACCTTGGTTAGGCTATTATCCAGAAACTTTCTACAACGTGATCTGTTTCCTTACACTTTTTGTACTCTCATGTCGTATATGACTTTGTAGGCCTCCCTCCTATCCCCCAAGTAGAACAGCTTGGTTTCTTCCATTTATTGTCCTCTCAATTTGAGTCATCTGAGTTTAGGTAAAGAAATCAAAAGCTTTGGCAAAAAAAAAAAAAAGCCTAAAATAAGCTTCTTGCATCTTTTCTAAATAACTGTTAAATACCTCAGGTAGATGCCTGATGAAGCTGAAGATCCCCTTTCATATGCAACTTAAATCTTAGATAAAGCTGATCCAGATCAGCTAACAAGTTTCCCTGTTTCTTATGTGCTGTAGCTACTACCCAGGTTCCTTTAGATAGGAACTGGGCTTAACTAGGCTTCAGCATTGTTTCAGATCATCAGGAACAGTTTGCTTGGATGTGGCCGATTTGTAACGCGAACATTGTGCAAGGAAGTTCATGATAGTTTATCAAAAAGAGTCTTTATTTCCATGAAGCTAGTGAAACTAGATTGACAGACCTGAAGCAAGTGCTGTATGACTCTTTTCTAATGGTTTCTGTCATGGTCAAATTTCACAGTAAAGCCAAAGAAAGGATATAAATGTACTACTTAGACTGTATTCTTCCTACTTCATTTTTCTTCAGAGGAGAAAAGTATATGGGAATGTGGCAAGATGATCTTTGCCAGGGCAATGGTGTTGTGGTTACTCAGTTTGGACTGTATTATGAAGGAGCCTTCAGCACCAACAAAATGATGGTGAGTCGAACACTGAATTCTCTGCTATAGTGACTTTTCCTCTCTGCTATAGTGACTTTACCTCTAAGTGTGGTAGCTTTCTGGGGTAGATGAGCGTATGTTAGGCTGTGTAAACCTTCTGTTCTTCTAATATTCTATTATCCTGGCTTTTTAAACTGTCTTTATAATCCCTGCTCTGTTTCACCTAGGACTACGTCAGAAACTACTTTTAAAAAAATTATTATTTGCTAAGAATTAGTAAAAGGTTTTTCCGTGTACCTTTAGATCTGCGGTCTGGCCTTCTGTTGTAATTCCTGCTTTGTGTTCTTTATGACTCTCTTTATAGGGGACTGGAATTCTGCTTTCTGAGGATGATACAGTCTATGAGGGGGAATTTTCAGATAACTGGACTCTGAGTGGAAAGGTTGGTATTACAGTTGTCACTTGCAAACTGTTACCATCTAAAAAAAAAAAACCAAGTCCCTTTCCTTGTAATTTGGCTCCCATTGGATTTCAGTTATGTTTTTTATTATCTTCTCTCAAGGGAACACTGACCTTGCCAAATGGAGATTATATTGAAGGTCTCTTCAGTGGAGAATGGGGATCTGGGATAAAAATCACAGGAACCTACTTCAAACCTAGCTTGTATGAGAATGAGAAGGACAAACCTAAAGCGCTGTGAGTGTTGAATAAGAAATAATTTCTCATATGGTTCAGCGATACTTCGCAACGTAACTATTGTCTTTTTTCAGAGGCCAGTTAAAAATATTTTTTCCAAAGAAACAGTGAGATTTTGAAAACGCTTTTCCTTTTTCATTCCTCTTCCCTCCTGCTTAGGAAATAAAATAACAATCTTCTTTGTAGCTGTTCTTGCTTTAATTACTACTTGAATGCGCAAGTAACAGCATGAAATTACAGGATAGCCAACACGCTGCTACTGTCCTGTAGCAGTCTCAGAATTTTTTTTTTATTTATATCTGAACTATTAGAATCTGAGTTCACAGCTGCTGCTGACTTTTGAGGTACTGAGAAAGACTAAGTTACATTTGAGTGATTAAGTCAATCACAGACCTTTCTGCTTTCTGCCAATTATTCTGTTGGTAAGTTAATTCGTTTAATGTGTCATTTAATAATGCCAGTGGGGGTACATTTGGACAGAATTAGCTAGTTACCACACCTCTTCCACACAATGCGTGAGAAGATAGTAGAAAAATCTGCTGAATTGCAAAAGAGAGCATTTTAAGACCTTGGCAAAGATAATTTGAAAAGTATCCATATAACCCTATTTATAGCAGATACATTAGGTCAATTTGCTTAATTACTGCTGGGGGGGGAAAAAACATGTTTGTTTTATTTAAGTCATAACTGAGATATCTTTGAGTAAAAGATATTTAAGTAAATTTGAAGAGTTGTTGGTGACATTTCAGTATTCGGTAGCACTATATACCGGTGCACAATAGTAGTTATTGTTGTACAGGATTCAGTATCTTTGAAGCATACTCTCAAATTTCAGATTAAAATGGGAAACACAACCCTGATGTTTTTACCTAGATTACTTCTCAGTATGCTTCCTGAAGCATTCACTGGTAATTTCTTTTGACAGTGCTGACACCTACAAGAGAATGCAAAGTTAAGCAGGCCTCCCTGCTGAACTGAACACTTGCAACCTTAGCAGCTGTCTGCTTTGTACCCCAGTAGGGAGTCTATGAATAAATGTATGTACATATTTGTGAAGATTGCTTGTGAAATAAGGGTTTCATCTACCTCTTTCAGGCTCTCTCGAAGTTGAAAATCTTCTGGTATAATTTGTGAAAAGGCCTAGAGCCTACTTTTTCTGCTTTGTGAAACTGGAAGCGTGAGGTGTTGCTAGTTCTCATCTCAGACATGGTGGAAAAGTATTAATGGAAGGCCTGACAATTTCTGACACTTGATTTAAGTCAAGATAGAACTGTTAACCCTGACAGCGTTTATTTGCTTTATGAAAGCTTTTCAAAGCCCTAAATTTCATTATATGTCTGAGATACCTATATCTATATATGCATAGGGAGAACAACAGTTCTTGGTTTTCCTTTGGCTACAGGGGATCCCTGAGCATTGGCTGTCAGTGAAAAGATGCCTGAGCTGGTTTTACTCTCTACCAGCACATCCCTAACATGTCACGCAACATCATATGTAGATACTACTTTAGGGGCAGAAGCCATATATCCATTCTTGGTATTTATCTGTATAGCTGTGCTATTTGTACGTTCCAGGATAGTGAGATATCGGGGACATTTTTGTACTATGTCTTTGCTACGTGAATGTGTCCTGAGCCTTCTGAATGAATACCAGTGGTGAAGATAAGCCCGGTTAAGTGCAGTATATCCTGTTTTCTTGGAAATCAAACCAGTCCTTTTTGTGCTTAAATAAGCCATTTCCTGGAATACTACAAGAAAGAGGAAGACTGACTTGTCTGGGGTAGTAAAGTTCATAGTTGTTACCACATGTAGGTATAAAAAACATTTTAATCTTGTAACATTATAATATGTTACATGGATTAATGTATGTTAGCAAGGAAAAAAGATTTAAGGGTAAGTATAACTTTTTGTAAGTTCTTTTAAAAAGGTGTTGAAAGTCAAGACAATTAAATAGTAGGTTCTAGGCTTACTGCTAGTGATAAACTTGGTTCATAGTAGAGACTGTTAAGTATATCAGCTCTTGGTAAAATAGTATGAGATATTGGCATTAGCCATAGGTGGTTTTCATAGCTGAATGTGTTGTTTCACGACTGTTTGATTTTAACAGACTAACTGGTCATCTTATTAGGCGGAAACTTGGGATCCTGGCAGTGCCTCCCGATGAGAAATGGAAGGCAGTATTTGATGAATGCTGGAACCAGCTTGGTTGTGAGAGCCCGGGCCAGGGGGACAGATGGAAGGCTTGGGACAACATTGCGGTGGCCCTGACCACCAACCGACGGCAACACAAAGACAGGTTGGTTCCTAGAGAATGTAGTCAGCAAGATGAAGAAAGTATTGAGAAAGAAACTGGAATCACACTCTACTCTAGACGAGAAACTCTAACTGTGAAAGTTCAGTTAAAACAACAACAAATCCTAAACAAAATCAGAACTCTTAATACTCTGCACTATAAACCCTTTCGGGGACATACTGATGTTTAGAATTAGTTCAGTTGTTAGCTTCAGGGTTTTTTCCTACTGTATGTCTAATAAATAATCTGTACCATGCCTTTGTCCTTTTTATAACTGCAGCCCAGAATTATTGAGCCGCTCACATACTCAGACACTGGAAAGCTTGGAGTTCATTCCACAACACGTTGGTGCCTTCACCCTGGAAAAATATGAAAATATAAAAAAATATTTGATAAAGGTATTGTGACTCTCCAATGCTCACATAGCTTGTTGGTAAGGCATTATGTCAAGCTCA
Organism: Nipponia nippon; assembly: GCF_047370975.1. Lineage (NCBI taxonomy): Eukaryota > Metazoa > Chordata > Aves > Pelecaniformes > Threskiornithidae > Nipponia > Nipponia nippon. The sequence goes on along the minus strand of NW_028262369.1, from coordinate 70,334,909 downwards.
CTTTGTAATAGCTTTCCTTAATTCCTTCCATATTTGCACTCTTGTCATCCCTGTTGTATTCATTCACGTTTGCTCATAACTTCCTAATTTATTGAATTAAAATCCACAACTAAGACCAAAATCATTATATACCTAATGGATACTGTCTTAAAGTCAGTTTCTGCTCAGCTACTGTTTTAATTCTTATACATTGGATCCCAGCAAAGCATCTTGAAATACTTGCTAATTATTGCATGTTAATTTTAACAGATGACTGTTAAAGTAGTAGCACAAGTTCTTGTACTGTCTTGACTCCTCTCTGAGCTGTCTTCAGCTAATACATAAATTTTATCATCCAAGTGGCGATTTGTTAAATATAGCTCACTTTTTGATCTATCTGTAATATCCTTTTTCAAAGCCTGTTGTTGGACCTCTGACCCATCTCTCTTAAATTCCTTTTTTTTTTTTGTCTGGCGTTGACCTGTCTGACTGGCCAATTAATATCTTTCACCTCAGGCTTGTGATACTCCTCTCCATCCGTTGGGCAAGCTGGTGGAAACACTCGTAGCTGTCTACAGAATGACCTATGTTGGAGTAGGAGCTAATCGACGATTACTGCAGGAGGCTGTAAGAGAGATAAAGTCCTACCTCAAACGCATCTTCCAACTGGTTAGGTAATGAGACTCTAATTTTCAAGTCAAACTACTGCTGAATTAATTAAAGATGTCTCGTGTACTGAAACTGTCTAGTGTTTAGGCAGTCCAAGTGTGCCAGTATCTTTAGTCTGTTTTGGGTGTTGCTTATATTTTCCTTAACCTTTTTAAGGAGTCTTGAATATTCTGTCAAAATAGAAAAACTAAAATCTTCACCACGGTGTATTACATCCTACATTGTACTTCAAAATATGGCTGTAGGAAGCTCGTCTTGAATGGGGATTTCCAATTTCGTGTCTCTGGGTATCCATGCTGTGAAAAGACAGTGTTCAAAGGGTATAAAAGAATAGTGAGGACGGGGACTCGCAGTGTATTCCATTGAAGTTCTTGCCGACGTGGATGAGCAATGTTCCCATGAAGCGTTTGCTTAGATTCTTGAAAGCAATTACAGCTTTAATTGGGTCCTGCCAATCTGAAAGCAGAAATACTCCAAATTATTAACCATTAGAAGCCTCGTCTGGAGGGAAGTGATGTCTAGGTAGGAAAGGTGTCTTGGGCATTGGAGGGGTTAGCCTTCATAAGTTTTCTTCCAGGGAGATGGTACCGTACATCTGTTAGCTATGCTGTCTTAGTCCACCAGGTATTATTTCAGCTGACTTTTCTTTCCTCTCCAATCTTGCCTTCGAATGCTGTGATTTGTAGAAACTTCATGAAATGAAATCATACATTATGTGTATTGCCATTTAGGTTCTTGTTTCCTGATCTTCCGGAAGAGGGCAGCACAATTCCATTTGTGGCAACAGAGACAAAGGGAAGGCGATCGTTTTGCAGTGGGAAATCTGACTCCAGATCAGAATCTCCTGAGCCGGGGTACATGAAGGCAAAAAAAACTGAACTGAGGAAGGCTGCATTTTTATTTCTGTTCACAGTTTTTTTTCTTGGGTGGGGGAAGAAAGATAAGCACATGTTTAACTGATGGATATAAGCAGATTTTTTTTTTCCTTTGGTTCTGATGACAGATTCTGATAAGCAAGCTTCCACATGATGGTTGCAACAAGCATTTCATCCTTGTTCCATGCAATGATTCGTTACTTAAGCCCAAACTTGCTTTTGTCTGTTGTGTGTAAACAAGTTCAGGCCTGGGCCTGGGCTTCAGAAAACTGTTTGGGATATGAGCACTGGGGTAATGCAGCTCCAGTGCACATATACTGCATCACAAATAGCCAGTCGCGTGGAGCTCGCCCTTGGGTCCATCGCTGTCCTGTCCACAGCAGCCTCAGGTGTAGCTGAACAAGGAAGAGGGACCAGTAGAGAGAGCCTTCTGAGAGAGGCTCCAATGACCTGGGCAGATGGTATTAGTAAGCACTTTGAGTTCAGCTTTCCCTGTTAGGATTACAGCTTGATGCCAAGCAAATGCTGACTTTATGAAGCCTGGAGTGTGTGTGTGTGGAGCTAGGTCAGGTATAACTTCATGGCTTTTAGCCTGTTTTCTAGATTGTGCTTTGAAGGTGAAGTTCAGCTGTCAGCAAAGCGGCTCAGAATGGGGGCTAAATGATTAGCATGAAGATACAGGTAAAACTCAAACTATAATATAGTACAATATTCAGCTTTTACATTATACAAGGAAGAAAGCTGATGTTCTGTTTAAAACACAAAACCCAGAAAAAGCCTGCACCACAACCACTGCCTCTGCCCCAAAACCACCTGGATGTGCACCGTAAAGGAAAATTACTCCTAAGTATTTCTTAGTACAGATACTGTTTGATGGATTTATACTTACCTTATTATTCTTATCCCTCATAGAATAGGCTCACACTAAATGAAAGATTTGTTGCAATGATTTCTTTTTCATTCAGTTTTTATAGATAATTAGGTTTTTAAAATGTCTTCCTCTTCAAACCACCCCCCTCTCTGTTTTTTATAGCTATGTGGTAACCAGTTTTGGCTTGCTGCTCCCTGTATTACTGCCACGACTCTATCCTCCTCTGTTTATGTTGTATGCCTTAGACAACGAGCGTGAGGAAGATATTTACTGGGAATGTGTTTTACGTCTAAACAAACAAACCGATATGGCTCTTCTAAGTTTTCTTGGAGTGCAAGCGTGAGTATGCTTCAACAATAAAACAGAACTTAGAAAAAGATTATGGCATGTAATGAGATAAAGCAACTGAAAAAACCCTATTGTCTAAAGTGTTTTTCTTTGATTACAATCCATCTAAACGTATCTTCAAGCTAGTTAGTATGGTTGAGAGAGTGAATCAAAACTTCCCACTTCCAAAAAGGGGGAGGGAAAGGAAAAAAAAAATTGGCATTGCTATAAAACCAGTGAGGCTTTTCAAATTAGGCTATTTTCCGGCTGTTTGCGCTAGAGGTAGTTGATTCTGTAGAAAGAGCTGTTGTATCTCGTAGAAGAACATGATGACTGCATTGTCGTAAGGTGAAAAACACTTTAAGACTATGCTCTCTCAATAGACCACCTTGGGTTTCTTGCAGGAAATTTTGGCCAGGAACTGTATCCGTCCTTGGAGAGAGTAGAAAGGTATGTTCATTGGGCCTTGACTTACAGCATGCTTTGCCCAGTGCTTCTTTCAAGAAGCTGAGATCATGAAGAAGCAGTCAAAGAATTTTTGACCAGGCTTTTTTGCTGAAGAGACGCTATGCTATGTTGTTTCCTTAAAATTTGCCTGCCACTTAAAAGCTACCTTAGTGATTTCTTCCAATAGCCGTCAGTCCAGCTTTGTCACTTACTGTCTTACTCTGTAATGAATTCTAATTCAGGAAGACATTTGCTTGGTCTCCAATTATGAAAATGTGAGAATAAAAGTCTACCAAGGAAATTTCCAAGCTGCTTAAGAGAGTTATACCATGTATGCTTTCTGATTAGGAGAAGAATTGTATGGCTTTTATTCTTAATCGTTATCTTGCTGAAAGTGGCTGAACGCTGGTCTTAGATGCTAATAGTGTAGTACTCGATTTCTGTGCTCCAGTAAGAGTGGTTTAATAATCATAACTTTGAACAATTTGAATGTTTACAGTATACTTTAAATTATGGCTGTTTATGAATCAGTATACTTTTATCTGAAATTTTCAATTTCTTATAATCACTTAGATACTCTTGCCTTCAGACCACCACGTCCCTCTTTATAACTGTGGCTTGCGCAAAGTCTGTAATAATCGGAAGCATGGCTTTCATCATAGTAGTTGCTGCACACAGACGAGCCGATATCCCTCGATAGAGATTGAGTGTTGCAAGCTTGTAATAATAACCAAAACTGCTGCTGAACCCCACCCCTGGGGCTCTGGGTTCCCAGCAAGACAAGTTCCCTTTTTCCCAAATCGTGAAGTTGGAAGTTTCACATGATGCAAACCTCCACTCAGACTTTAAATGTTACAAAATCCAGCAATAACACGTTTCTTGAGTTTCTTCAGATCTTTTGTATTTTTAGGTACTGGGCAAAATTCTTGCTGGCTGTCTGAATCCTTCACACTTCTGACTGGTTTTTTTGGTTACAGAGTAGAGCCCCTCCACTGTGCCACTATGTGGCACGTGTCTTCTCTGAATTATGCAGTATATGATGCTCTCTGCAGCCACTTACCTTATTTGCCAGGTCACTCCTTCAATTAAACAGGATGTTTTTAGCCAAGACGTCATGTTTATCTGCTTCTCTCCTCTGTCCAGTTTCCTCATTACTGTGAATTTCTCTAGGTCTTTTTGCATCCATCCATTCTCTACCTGCTCCATTCAGAAAGGCTTAGGCTCGGTTGCATGTTAAGAGCTAATATTTATATTTGTTCTTGTCTGTTTGCTCCAAACCTGAGTCTCTGATTATTGACTGCTATGACTTTTCTAGGTTTCAACCGTTCCAGTCTTACGGTTCCCTCTTGATTGTTAACCATTAAGAGTTAATGATTCTCAGTCTTACTTGACCTGGAAGATACCCAAAACTGTCACTGATTCTCGTAACATACCAAGGAATTCAGTACAGGCTTTCCTGAATTTTAAATGAAACTAATACAAATTATATATAGGCAGATTTCCTGGGTGACTTTAGCGCCCAGGCACATTCCCCTTTCTTTGCACTGGAAAACCAAAAAAAAAACCTTTTTATGCCAGTGTTGCATGATATGCTGCTTTTCTTCTGCTGCTGAATAGTGGGGTCGTTAAACCTGCGTGATAAATCTTCTCATGATTACACAGGTATCATCAAATACAAAAGATGCCTGCTTTGCCTCTGCAGTCGAATGTTTACAGCAAATCAGGTAATTCTCTGAAATTTGTCTGTTACTGTTTTTACTGTTCCTGCTATAGTAGTATCTGGTTTACTTGATTGTGATCCTTTACCTGTCACCTTTTCTTTGCTCACCTTTGTAAGAGAGGTCACCAAGAGGTTTCAGCGTTCCTACTAAAAATGTTAGCAAGTTCTCCCAATGGGGAATGAAGTAACGCCTCATAAATGTGACGGAGATGTGTCCATAGGACGCCGTTCAGAATCAAAAGCGTGAGGATGTCTGATCAAATATACATGTGAATTTCTAAACAGTTATGGCAAGATGACCTGTGTATGGGGAGCTTTTCTGTGTCTGCTAGCTGACATAAGGAATTCCGCTGTAAGAATATAAGTAGAAATTAAAAGGGATTTAAAAAGGATTTTTTTCCCCCTTTACCACTATGTTAAAACATCTTAAAACTGTGAAGACAGTCTCACTTGCAGTAGTTAACAGCCTGGGGTACTACGCAGCCTTGGCAGCCGTGACTCTTGTGGTGTGAATGATCTGGCTTACCTTCTGGGGCACGGGGGCATGCTAGCTAGCAAATTGTCTTCCTAATTTAGATGCAGGTATGTAACAACTTCTTGTTACCCTGTTTTGCTCTTGCTCTCCAAACAGTACCACCTTTACCCCAGCTGACAAGCTGAAGGTGATCCAGCAGACTTTTGAAGAGATCTCTCAGAATGTACTTGAGACTCTTCAGGAAGATTTTCTGTGGTCCATGGATGACTTATTTCCCGTTTTTCTCTATGTGGTGCTACGAGCCAGGTAGGCAACCAAGAGCGGCATCAGTCATAAGCTGAGCACAGGCAGTATGAGTACTTTTACCTGTATTAAACACTCCTGCTTCTCGCTATAGGACTACATGCTAGCTTTTTGTAACTTAACAAATTTTCCGTTTTGGCTGTTTGCTTTGGCCTGAAAAAATTTTGAACAGTTAACTGTGAAATGGCTGTGACCTCAGAACGAGGTTAGGGAAAAGCATGTTTCCTGCACAACACCATGTACAAAAAGTAAAAACATTATAATGGTATCTTTTGTTCACCTATTCTCTTTCTCTCTCCCCCACGTGACAGGATAAGGAATTTGGGGTCTGAGGTGCACTTAATCGAAGACCTGATGGATCCTTATCTGCAGCATGGGGAGCAAGGCATCATGTTCACTACCTTGAAGGTATGAAAATTATTCAGGGTTATTAAAAGCTTTCTTTGGAAATTAATCAGCCTTGAGCAATGATGATCAGCTTAGAACAATTGTATGAACATTAGGTAGTAACTTTTTTGACATTTTTATTGAAGTTTTTAGCTAGAATGAGCAAGGAAACTTAACTTAGAGCTTAGGATAACCTAACAATTGCAGGTACTGCTAATAAAATGGTGCAATGTGCAATTGTACTTTATTCAAATGTAATATTGGTTGCTGTTGACTGTTCTGAATGCTCACCTGTAGCTTGTTGTTCCCCCGCAACATAACAAACCTTATATTCCCTTTATAAAAATTGGAATGAAGTGCTACTTTGGAGATTAGCCGTTCCAATAATGTTTAAGTCTAACATTACATCAAGATGCTTCAGGAATTCAATTTTGCAAAAAGAAATAAAAAAAAAATCTTTTCACTGTGTCACTCTCCACATTCTATTTAGTGTTCTTCTCTTTTGAAGTATGGAAAAAGGGAGAGAATCTGTTTTGATGAATATCCTTTTGTGTACACTAGGACCTCCATAATGGAAATACCGAATTGTTTTGGCACCTCAAAACTGTTCAAACAAGTGGGTCTTGTGACAATTCAGCTGTGTGGAGCTTTTTTGTGGGGTAGTTTTGGAGGGAGGATGTTAACCTGAAACTTAAATAAAAATCTGAAGCTGAGCTGCTAGGTGAACATGACTGTATTTTTCTCTCTGTGCAAATTGGAAAGGGTTGGGTGCAGAGGTTTTTTTCATACCTGTTATTTTTATAGTGCTGCAAAAGGGGGAGGTTTGAGTTGGTTAAAATTTATCAAAGAATCTATGTAGTAGAAGCAGAATCTTATTTTCCATGAGTGGAGGTGTTGTCCAAGACATTTTTATTAAGTCTCTGGTCACGGCTGACCCAATGCATATTTGAACCAGCATTAAGGAGTGAATAGCTATCACGCAGCAGGTCAGGGTATTTATCCAGATGACAGAAACCTTTGCTTTTCAGTCGGAGTGCTTTTGAAACGCTTAATTCCTGCATCCTTGTCCTGTAAGAAAATATTTTTTTGGGGGCCCTTCTGTCAAAGGGCAAAGAGACTTGTGAGCAAAAAAACGTACTTCATCTTGGCAAAGCTGTGAGCCGTGGAAGTATTCAGAGTCCCAAATCATGCTATCTTGCTTCATTAAGAGTTGGACATAATTTCTAACTTAAAATCTCCTGTTGTTCTTTTTGCTAGTTTACATATCAGAAGATTCTCATGTGTTGAGTGTCACTGTATCATCACTGCTTGTAGAAAGCCTAGTCCTCTGTTTTCTTGGATAGGAAAAAAAAAAAATCAACCTTTTTGTGTACGATGCTCTATCAGCTTGCTGAGAACTGGTATGTATGCTAAACTGCACTTTGTTTTAATTCAGGCATGTTACTACCAGATTCAACACGAAAAGCTTACCTAGACCATCATTCACGACCTGGCTCTGTGGGATAATCTACTCAGTGGAGCTTCACGAATACCCACTTTCTTCCTTGAAATGGCACTTAGAAAATACTCAGTTGCAGTTCTGTTGTTACAGATGAAAATACTCAGTTGTTTCTTCTGAACTTTCAGTTCTCAGATTGGAAAACTGCAGCCAGAGGCTATCTATGAAGTGACGATGAAGCTAGAGACTTGGTTTGTCAAGTACTTGCCAAGAAGAAATAATTTCCTGTTCTAACAGAAAGATTATTTACTCCTTTTCAATTAACAATGCTGCAAAAAGGCATGGCATCTACATAGAGTACATGTGAAAGTCTGGACTGCATGGCTTCTAAAGCAGTGGGTTTGTTTTTATTATTCCTGGTTTGTCAACAGAGACATTTAAAGAGAATGAATTGCACCACAGAACCATTCAGTCTTCCTGAATTAAGCTATTATGTTTGTTTGTTTATTTAAAAAATAGAAATATGTTAGTATTTATAATGGGTAACCTATAGTGTGTTTGGCTGTAAAGGCTTTGAGGCGTCTGTGTCGAAGAGAATTGCCAAATGCAATTGGAAATACTGTTGTGGAAATAATCACACTGTTATGGACTTCCCTGTTTGCTACAATTATAAGTATAAAGGCATTCACCATTCTTTCTGTTTATGAAATAAATAAAAGGCACTGACCACTTCAAATCTTGGCACTGAATTAAACACCTGGAATCTGTAGTGTTCAGTTCATGACCCTGAGGCCTGAGGACAAAGACTTTCTCTGGAAGCCCATGCGACAGAAGGATGGGAACGTGCTCTTGAACAAGCTGACAATGGATTAGGTTTGAGACTTTTTGCCTGTTAACTTATGTGTCAGAGTGAAAGCTAACCTTGTTGCATTTTTGAACATGTAGAGAACAAGTAATTTCCCTGGGGGGATTTGTGTGTGTGTGTGTGTGTGTGTGTGTGTGTGTGTGGTGTTCTGTGGTTTATGGTTAACTTCATTTATACCAATAACACTGGTGGATAATTTGGGTATTGTAGGTGCTGTTCTTTATCATGGCTGACTCAAAAAGGGGGAGGGAGGAATAGACTATAGAATGTTATAATGGCTTAAGTTATGTCAAACTACCATAGATAATGCTAATCATATTTTTGAAATAGTAAACATGACTTGTGTATTGGCACCTAAATGGAAAGAAACCATGTGTCAAAATACTGTTTTGAACAGTGACTGTAATGTAGCAATTTTCATAATAAAGTAAAAAAGATTGGTCTTTCTGAAATTATTTTTAGTTCTATCAGAGAAAGGGAAAGAGTAATTCTGGGAAGATGATGTTTAAAACTATTGTTCTACTTGTTATACTCATAACAGACTATAAAGATAATAGAAAATAGAGATAATAGACTTCATGTTTGCAAACAATTTTCTGTTAGCTTAATCTTATTTTTAAATTACACTGAATAATTTGAGGAGAGATAAGCAATCATATGAATAAAAGAGAAGCTATAAAAAGAAGTTAGTTTGAGAAGGGGGGGGAGATGCATAAGTAAGGGTGGAGAGCACAATGAAGCATAAGGCAGGAATTCAAACACTTCATCTTTTGTGCTAGATGCAGTCTTTCCACGCAATCCTCTCTTAGAACTCAATGCACAAAAAATATTTAACTGAAACCTGTAGGAGCAGAGCTGCTCTTTGAAAAGGAGCTATGCTGAACAGCTGAGTAAGTCAATGGCAGTAACCTTCATCTGCAAAGACCTGAATTCAGGATTTATTTCACCTTTTGTAGGAGTGTAATCATTAAAACCAGGTTGTTCAGGGGCAGTGTTTGTTGTCTTTAGATGTTTCAGAAAAAAGGAATGATTTTAATCTTCAGCTTTGACATGCAAAAAGCTTTGTTTCATATGACCTTACTCCGACATCTGTGCCTTAAACTGTAACTAGAAATGGGAAGTTTTTCCATAATCTTTCTGCCTTTCAAGAAGGAGGCGTATCTACCAAATATGTAGCACCCTCAAATGTTTAAATTCAATCACTGTGAATGATGCAAAGTTGATAACTAAAAAAAACCAAAGAATACATCTGCCTTTACATATATATGTGTGTGTGTGTATATATATATACACACATACACGCAGCCTCTTAAAAAAGTAGTGATATCGCATATGAATTTAACTTGCTGATTAATGGAGGCAGGCAACCTGGGCTGGATTATTTTGGGTCTTTCTGATATATAGCTCAGTTATTAGCTGAAGAGAATCCTAGGATTAAACGTGCTTCTGACACAGATTCCACTTTGCAGCCTACGTGGGCTGTGATGCATTAGGAAATCACTACAGACCAGCTTTGATTTGTGTATTTCTGTAGCTAACAAAGAAATGAGTTAACCTGCAGGACTTCTCTGGCTGTATTGCTTCATGGTAATTACTTTTTTCTCATTTTTTTTTTTCTTTTTCCCTTTTTTTTTTTTTTCCCCTTAAACTGAAAGCCGGATATTTCTTGTGCTGCAGCAGAAATCTTGTAGCCAGCCACAGAAGATCAATGTTAGAGTATTACAGCTTCTCGTCGTAATTGCAGGCATGGTAGCTGAAGACAGACCCTAAGAGATGAGTGCCCTATTGACTAGGAAAGTTGCTGAGAATAAGAAACTACTTAAGTGAGAGAGAACTTAAAGTAGGCTTTTTATGCAAGAAAAGGGTTAAGGGGATTTGTTCTCTTCTCCCTGGTAATGAGTAGTTCTAAGGTTAGGTTTCTGCGGATTAGAAAGGAGAGGATGTCCATAGATTAGCTAGAGCGGTGAGGTTACTTGCTCTGCTAACATCCAGCAAATACGCTTTCCCTCTGGAAATTCTGCGCGAGCTGAACATGGTGTATTCTGCGGTGTTTGCAGGTAAGAAAATATGCACTGTACTGCAACCATTGTACTGCACAGATGTATTTCCCCTATGCAACTGTGAAATTAGTTTCTTCTCCTAGCTACAGCAAAGCTAATTAAACTTACGATATCTGTTTAGTTCCCATTAACTAAATATTAGAGATATGTGTGAACAGGGAGTAGGAGCTCAAATGAATTTTTTACTCACTCCTCATCTTCACAAAGTATTCTGACTCAAATGCCAGGTGCTATACGTTATGGACTTCCTCCGCCGAAAGCAGGTTCGCTTCCTAAGCGTTCTTGTTGTTAGAAGCAGTTAAGGGAACTACCTGTTCTGGTATGGCGAGAGGTAATATAGAGGAAAGACATGCGACTGAGAGGGGACTGTAAAACAAATCCTTCCTTTGAACTACCGAGCCATGTACTTGTAAGTTGATTTAGTATCAATGTGTTGATGTTGTCAGGCGGTTGTTGTTTGGTTTGGGTTTTTTTCAGTAAGCCCAAGCTGTTGGCAGTAAGCAGCGGCAAGTAAAGCTGGCTGCCTCACGTGACGGCAGCGTGCTGCGCCCAGGTATTCCGCTCTGAGTGCGCCGCTCTTTTAGGAAGCGATGCTTTCGTGAGAGTTACCCCCACGTAAACAAGATACTTGGGCCACAACTGGAGCTGTAAGCTTTTGTTTTAGAGGGAGGCAGAATGAATCATTACTGAATATATCTGATTACAAAAAGTACGAGTGTAATTTGTTCCGTCGGCAACCTTACCTATGCAGGTGTGATTACCTACATCTGTTGCAAACAAGTCTCAACCTTTGCTTAAAACGTGTCAATTTATTCCACTAATGTTTAGGGTTGCTTTTTTAGTTAAAACACTTTCAAGTCGCAAAAAGTGTACAAAAAGCAAGATGGTTTTTTTACACTGACTAGAAAAAGAAGCTGACAGTTCAGTGATGAGACTAGCCTAATGAAGTTTATTTAATGCAGAACAGAAAAAGTCCTGCATAGGGCACGTCATTTGAGAGATGCCGAGTGTCTCTTATTACCATTTTTTTGCCTGCTCGGTTTGCTGACTTATAGTGGCTTATTTGCAATAAAAGCTTTCTCGCTGTTCCCTGCCCTCAAGCTAATTTGCAGTCTTCAATGTGCCAAATCATTAATTTTGCCAAATCTAAAGACATGAGTAGTTTTCCTTGTTAAAAGTGCTCAGTAACCTTGTCAAGCACGTTAACCAAAGCAGCTTATAAGAGCAGGGGGGCTGATGTTCTGAATGTCAGATTCTCTGGTGTTGTCCCCTTTAGAGGCTTGACGGCACCCAAAATTATCCATTTAGAGACAATTCTGAAAACTGTATTAAAAGCGGGGCTTGGGTTCCCTTGCAACTCCAGCCTTGTATCAGTAAGATCTTCTGGTCTGTCTGACAAACAGGGTCAAGGAATTTCATATTCTGCTGCTGAAGGAAGTCAGCCTTGTAGCCCAACTTTGGGATAACTGATGTTTGTAGACGTGCGGTGACAGACTCCTTTTGACTCTAAATTCAGGCACGCTCAGCATGGATATCCAGTTCTGTCCCTAATAGCAGGCAAGGAGAGACATCTATTAATGAGCATCTGTAACTGCGTGCAATACATGTGAATGGGAAGGACCTCGCACTGGCTGGGAGATTAGTCAGGTAAGCCTTTTAGTAAGAACTTCCATCTGATTTGTTTAGATGCCTGGAATGAGCAGACCCTGAGCTCTGGCCTTATACTCTGCCTAGACAGAAGTCTCAGGAAATGAAGGCGCAGTAGTAGTGATAAGTTTGTTTGAACTCTGACCTTTCTCCTTAAGCAAGCAATTGAGTAGGTCTTTTTCTAAAGAACGGCACAGAAGCAAGATACTATTCTTCCTCTCTTCTGGTAATGCCTTATCCTCTGTTGCTACTGACAGCTGCCGAAACCAGGCTTCACAGCTGGAAGCTGCTTTCCTTTTGTTGTGTGGAAAATATGAAACAGCTACTACTTCGTGAGTGAGCTGAGCTGTGCTGTTAAGAACTTGACAGGTTTTGATGTTTAAATGCTGCTTCTGTCAGTGTGAGCTTAAACTCTGTAGTTTAAAAAAAGCAACAATGGATGGACGGGTTACTAACTCCGTGTTTATTATTAACCCTAGCAGCTCTCTGATAGCTATACCCAAGGATTTCCACCCAAAAAGGCAAGCAATCATCATTCAGTGGCTTTCCCAGTTTTTCTTGGGAATCCGAGGTCAACCTTCAAGAAAAAGAGCATGTCTAAAACTTTGAAACACACTCAAGTGAATCCCACGGCCGTTCTCTATGGAAGCAGTACCGGTACCAGAGGTTACAAGGCTCTGTGGGGAAAAAAAAAAAAATTAATCTCTCGAGTATTTTACAGGGGTACCAATACTGGTTAGTATTTTAGCAGAATCGGAAGTATTTTAGCATCTCGAGAAATGTTCTTCTTTGTCTCTATTTGCAGGATGATTCTCAGTGGTCTATTTAAAAATGAAATAACTGTTTAGTAGAAGATTGTAGAATATTCTTTCTGTGACAGCAACAGGATAACTTGCTTTGGTTTAGTTCTTTCCCGTTCTGAGTCACTGTGCTGTGCAAGATCTATCCTAGCTAAGAAGAAATAACTATGATCCAGCTCCCAGAGGCTAAAAGGGACCATGATTAAGGTATTCTTAAGACCATACTGGAGAGAGTTGTGGGCTTCTTTTTTCTTTTAAACCTCTGTTTTGTAACAGACTATAAGCAGTGCTAATTGTCAATATGGTGATGTGCTGGTTTGGCAGACAACACTACTTGAACAAAGCAGCGCTTAAGTTTATGGTTATTTCACTACAGTCATCACAAGAGAAAAGATTCAGTTTTCAGTATGCATCTGAGGAGCCTTCTACAAAAAATTGCAGGGTTTTGCTTGTCTGTTTTGAGGTTAAGGGGTCTTCTAAACTTTCTTTTAACTAGTTAAACCAAAAAGCTTTTGGAAATATTTCTTGTCTTTCCCATGTTTCCCTGTATGTGTTTGCATTAACTTAAAAAGGCAGGCAGTCTGATGCTTCGAAGCTAAATAGGACAAAAACAGGAAAAGCCAGATCTACACTTGAAATAATGAGAGAACTGGGATTTGTTGAGTGGGAAGTTACTGTCAGCGCGATGTGTTGAGAGCCTTCTGGGTGGCAGAGTATCTTTACGGATAAAAGTTGTATATACTTTGAGTGAACCAACTGCTGTAAAATCGTACATCTGGTAATAGATGCATAGTAATAAGTAAAGTTGACCACAGTTGACAACCAGAACATATTTAGACGTGAGCTGGCCAGACAAATTCAGCTAGGGTTAGGGGAGTTGTCCCAGAAAGCCCAGCTACATTATAACAGGGATTTTACTCATTTATTCTTTTCTGAGAGGAAAAAAGTTGGGTTGGTTTGGAGTTTTTTTTTTGAGGGATATATGTGATCAGATTTTTAAATCTGGACTTTCGCTATGTGAAATATAACATATAGATCAGGAGTTGGCTTCCTTACAGTACATCTGAAAGGCTTGGACATCCACTTTTCTTTTGTCTTCAAACATCCTTTACCACAAAACTGTAACCAGGATTTTGAATTGGGAGTATCCTGTTGGATGTCTGTGTAGACTCTATAAAGCAAAGTAAACAGCCATTGTACGTGGGAACCAATAGATGTCAGCAGGGTCTGTCTTTAGTTCTTGAAAAAGCTGAAAAAACATAGTTACAAAAGCTAGAGAAGCTTTAGAATTAGTAATAATAACAGGAGATGGGGCTTCTGAAATGTAGTTTATGGGATAAGCTGTCAGAAGAAGTTTCCTTTTAGGACGTAATTCGCAGACTGAGTACCATCTCTTTGTAAATGCTTCTGCAACTGAATCTGGAGCTATAGACTCTTAGTTTCCAAAAAGGGGGGTGGGGGTGGGGGTGGGGGGTGTGACAGAGATCAGCCAAGCTGAGGGTTACTTGTGTTTTCATATTGCTGTTCTTCAGTGAAGCCCAGGAGGGCCACTGTCCCGAATGTACTTTGTGACATAGCGATTCCTCTGCCCACGTCTATACCATCCCACAGGAAAGATTTCTGTCCTACTCCTAATGTCTTCAGTAATTAAGAAACAGGTATTCCTGACTAGATTTATATGGCCTGCTTTGTTAAATCCATCATTAGGCAGATCAACTAAGCTTAACAAAGGGGAACACAAACTCTTAAAGGAACAGAACTCAGACTATTGGGGAAAAAAATGCGGCTCAAAACCCAGTTCCCAGTGGATGTGTGGTAGAAGGATTCAGTGTTACATTCATAAAATATGAAAAATAGTTGTTGCCAATAGAAAAATGGTTATGCAGTGTAATCTAACACTGAAATGTAAATGTTGCATTGGGGGAGGATCAAACTATATTTTTGTTCGTCTTTGAAAGAAGAAATCGTAATTTTAAGAGCAATCTTTGGATTACAATTTCAATAAGATGTGTCACTGAGTATCCTGTAGAGGTAACTTGAAATGAATTACCAATACTCAGTAATAAGATGTTTGAATCATAATCTCATAACTTCTGATTTTTTTTTTTTCCTCCCTTAATTTCCACTGCCTTTTGAAAGCAGTTTTATGATTTAATGAGAGGAAACATGTTCTAAAAATAAGTCTTAAGTTCAGTAAAAGCGACAGTAATGCCTTCTGCTTTCATAAGCAGATCAAGATAATACTTTTCCTGCTTGTACCTTTGTTTTCTGTCCACAGAACAATCTAGAGGAAAATGGCTGCCTTTTTGCTCTACTAATCCAGGAGCTAAACTGCTGTATATTTAACAGACTTCGGTAAGGCATTCGCTGTGCATACAGTGTCAGCTGTGGTTCACTATTGGCTGAGGTGCTCAGATATCTGGTGTTACAGGGCTGTTGGTTTTTAACTTGTACTCCGAATCATCCCTTGAGTGACCAGCTTAAATATTTAACTCTTTAAGAGTCATCTTACAATACTGCTAATCATGACAGTATCTTCAAACTCGTATCAAATCTGATTTGAAGTTAGATCAACTAGGATGTAACGAAGATTCTGAATTGCTTCCGGTCTTTCATATACGGGTTCCTGATGCTTTGGGGTATAAATGCACCACACGGTGTTCCCTGGGGAATTTCCATACTTGTTTGCGAAGGCGAGTTCTGAGAACTCTCTGAAGCAATCTTGTGCTGCGTTGTTTCCTTTTAGCAATAGACTGGAGAGTTTCCTCCATTTTTAGTCTAAGGGAACGTTAGAGGTCAGTGATAGGTTGCCACAGAAATTTAAGGGAAGGAAGGAATTGGGAAGAAAATTTTAGAAGGCTTATTTTTGTATGCAAAAAGTTCAGTGCAACATGGATACAGATTAATTAGTGTAAGTGTTGGCTTCCTGCATTACTTAAAAATTCCTATTTTAAAATTTAAAGAAAAAAATAATAAGGTAGTATATGCTGCTTTTTATAATGACAGATAATACAGGAGGGCTGTTTTTTTTAGATTAGCAAATAACTTCTTTGAATCTGTCTCTAGAAGTAGCCACCAATTATAAATTGCCTGAGAGAGATGATGATGATACCAGTAAGGTAGGGTGTGGGGTTTTTCATTTGGGTTTGGGTTTTTTTGTGTTTTAATTAACTGTGAGGAAATAGAGGGGGGAAAAAAAAATCTTTGTGGAACAAATCCTTCAGAGACCTTAAATTCTAACAGTGATAGAAACAGGGGTCCCTTTCTTGCAAAATCATGTCCTTGCTCAATGAAAATTCAGTAGAAATTGAAGAATCTTTCAATATTAATAGTGGCAACAGCAAGAGGAATTAAATGTAATAAGTTCTTGAATGTGATTATTTTCCAAGCTACCTTTACATAAAACAAGCTTTAAAAGTCTTTGGAAAAAATTATAACTTTCCACGGTAGTGCACTCAAAAAGCTGGGGAACAGAAGATGTACAAAATAGCTTGTTATTTTAGATGGTTTAATGAAGCAAGCTAATGACAGTTCCATGAAGGAAATAAAATGTCATATTGCAGCTGAGGTTTGTCTGGCTGCATTTTGGATGCTGGTGGGTAACTGAATTTACAGGTGGACTCGTGTGTTTATTTTATGCTTGCAACCTGTTGTGCATTTCAAATATGAATGGTTGCCCCCCCCTTATTTTAAATTCTGCTTTCCTATAAATCTAAAATACCTGACACTATTCTGATATGGGTGCACTCTTTTCCCTAGTTCACCACCTATCTTTGTGAAACCTACTTGGCGTGAATGCAGTCCTCAAAGTGGGTGGAATCTCCTTGAATAAAGGAAAAGATGGAGGTGCCAACAGTCTGCAATCAAGATAATGGTACTCACTCTTCCATCTCTTTTTCAAAGAGAAAGAAAACTGATAAGTTTTATTCCTTGGTCCCTGTAACTCTTCTTCTATTGAGTCAAGAGAGAGATAAACATGTCTAGAAGTATAACTACTTAATAATTAGAATGATTCTTGATGTTTAATGGTGGTATGCAGTTTATTTAGAGAGCGTCAGAGGAGAATACTTGGCGTTTGTTTCTGTCTTATAAAGTGAATGGTCTCTGCAGCTGTATCAAGAATTACAGATAACTGCAAGAGGGGTTTTTTTGCTTAAGGAAGTGATTCTCTGTTGTTTGAAGGTTTGTGCTTCTGTATGGAACATCTTGGTCTACTTGAGCCCAGTTTAATGTAGGGATAGCATTCTAGGAGACAGTTAATACAAGTCATCTCAAAAAGAGGCAACCAGTAATGAGGAAGAGATCTTAAAAATGTCTCCACCAAAGGTAATGTTCTATTAGGCACTAGGAAGTTCCTGTAGAAGAGAATCCTTTTAAGTTAACTGGGTTTTGGGAGATATTTCCCTGTGAGGCTCACAGTCAGGGTTCACCGAGTTTATCATTTTTAAGTGCGTAGATGTCTGCTTTCCAGAAACAGGTGATTCTTTTGGTAACAAGGCACGCTTCCAGGCTTTTCCAGTTTGGATACTCAATAATTCTGCCTGATGATTGAGGCAAAAGTCCCATCTGCAGAAACTTAGCAGGCAAGTGCCTGTATAAATTAACGTATAAGGAAAATACCTCAGTGAACATAATACTGGCAACATCGAAGTCTAGAGCTGATACAGGAAACAATTGACTGTCAATGGCGATGAACATTGTGCTCAGGAGAGAAATAACTAAAGAAGGGCTTCCATGTTTAGGTTAGCTGTGGTGACTGGATGACAGCAGCTGATACTGTCTGCAGTAGCAAGTACTCAGCTATTCTGGGTCTGCTGGATGAGCTTTAGTTTTAAGAAATTATTATTTTGGCTTTGGCTGATGTAACTTCAGAAGCTCCTAGTGTCTTGGGTTTAGTTTAACATTTTTCTTGTATTACAATATTACTCATTGAAACATGCCAAGTTTAATGTTGTAAACAAATAAATACATAGGAAAGTCTGCAGTTACAATTGTATTGTATGATTCCTTTGGTGCTAAAAAGCAAAGAGGCAGCTCGTGCTTACCAAAATACACAGGAGGTGAGAACTTACTTTTCCTTTGACGTTCAATGGGAGTCAGGCATCCAACTCTTATGGTCTTTTTAAGAGCCCTTATAGCTTAATAAATCTAACTCCTAGCATTTGGTATGGTATTGTATTAGCACTGTTATAAACATTGTGTTTCTTAGGAAGTCTGTCACACACCAGAAATGATCTGTTGTCATTTATGAGGTAAAATTAAATTCCACGCACTCACAAAAATCCAGTTTGTATCTAGGCCTGACTTTACGTAACATCTTATCTATCGGTCACCTCTTAGTTTCTGACTCCTTGAGATTTTAGAAAGACATTGGATTTTTCAGTTTTCCACTATATTCGAATACTGTTCCTAACAGATCAAGTGCTGCTTCTAATAGTAAGAATGGGTCTTCCCCTTTCCTGGGACATGTTGTGGGCGTCTGTGACAATCACAGAATCATAAAATACTTTGGGATGGAAGGGACCTTTAAAGGTCATCTAGTCCATCCCCCAATGGTCTGTATTTGGCAGAAATTTGCATTTTCTTTAGTGATATTCTCCAAAATGTCTACACTTCCCAAGAGTGGAGAAAAAGAGATGGTCCCTGGCCCAAACAGTGGGTCATTCAAAAGAAAAGCCTATAAAATGAACAAGGCTGTTTTTTATGCTTACCTCTTCTCAGTAGGAGGTATGAGCTTGAACCCAGATTGATATGTGTGAGATTCCCTGTGTGGGTTTCTCACAGTAGTGAGAAAAGACTTGCTAGTATTGACCTAACCCTGCTGGTTAATAACATAATAAAATAAAGCTCATATGCAACAGAGCTGGTGGCAGGAGACAAGCAAAGCAGACGGGAAATGGGTGCGTTTCTTGGAAGTACAAATCAAGGAAAGGTGCTTTCCAAAGGCCTGGGTCACTGTTTGGCTTTGGTTGGTCTTCTATTTGAAATGAAATGTCTTGCGCTTTTCTGTTTCTTGGGCTCAGGTGTATCTCATGTTCTGACTCTAGTGCTACAAGAACTGAGTTTGCTCTGTAAAAGAGATGTCAATGGCGTTGGCATGTTATATGACCTGCTCAGATCCCGCTGGCTGCAAGCACTTTTAAAGGTAAAGTAATACTCAGCTGTGAAGGCAAACGTTTCCTAGAGAACAATCTCTAGGGGACAGCTACTTTATTTTGCCATATCAGGACAATAAATGCTTATTTACACTAAGTACTGGTAGTCCTAATGTCAGTCCTAACATCAGCAGTCAAGGTGAACAAAACCACTTTTGCTTTAAAGAAAAAAAAAAAAGTATTCTGTTTCATAATGTCCTAGGCATTAAAGCTCTTCTACATTACACGTCCGTATTAAGGCCAGGGGGATGGGGACAGAGGCTGAACACAGCACTGCTCAGCTGTCTCTTCTAGTCTTAAATCTCTCTATGGCTATGCATCCCACTTTTTGGCACGGATGCTTGTGAATTTTTTTTTTTTTTTTGTTTTGCCCACACTGATCTGATGTGTAGTTAAAGATTTTATGTTGTTATAGAACAGAGTTTTGACTGGTGTTTCTCTCTTGAGTGGAATTTTATCTCTGAGATAAATTCTGTACAAATTCTGCTTTTCCTCTAACAAGGGTTTTTACAATCTTGAAATTTTAAAGAAGAAAAACTTTCAGTGGATAAGAATGTCCATAAGGTCACTTTAAATACAACAATTTATTTTGTTTTAAGTTAAATTTACTTTGTCAATCAACAACAGGCCTGCAACTAGGGGAAGGAAGCAAGCTACAAGTCAGAGAATTGGTGCTTTCAGGCTATTGTCCTGGATAATCAGCTTTTCTTATTGGAAAACTCAAAACTACAGCATAACTGGCTAGCTGGATGATAATATGGAAAGACAATGAATTATAGACTCAATTCCAGATGCATTAGACATTACGGATTGAGATTGCAAGCTCTTTGGCTCCAGTTGGACTGAGAAATTCCTAGAAATACAATATTGTCCTTTGTGTGTTGTGTATGTATCGATATAATCATGTGAACAGGTCATATCATCGTTGCATTGTCTTGTCTATCATGGCATGCAATAGATTTATGAATGCCTCCAACACTACCTCGGAAAAAGACCGGTTCCTGTCATGCTGCAGGCACGTGCGTTGACTCGTGAGGTAAGGCTGTGTATACATAGTGTATTGCTTTACTTACTCATACCACATTAGTCAACTTAGCTGCAGATAACAGTGTTCTGGTGTTTGTTTTGTGTCTCAGGTCTGAGTACACTGTATAAACTTGAAAGATTCTCTCCTCACACATTTGTCAAACTACTCGATAACTCTTACTGTGTTAAGAGAAGGGGGGATGTGAAATGCGTACAGCTGTGATCACTAGGCTGCATGAGCCCTGGCCAGTGTCATGAACACATAATTTATTTGTTTTAACCACTGGCCATATATTTTTCTTCCCATGTAACGGTGGTTCAGTGTTATGGCTACAATCAAGCAGTCTGACATGAGGATTTTGAAAAGCTTTTTGGATTTTTCTAATCATAATAGCTGAATAATTCTTAAATTTCTGAGTTAGAGGGAGTTCTGAATTAATGACTAAGTGGAGAAACTGACAGTAGCAATGAAATTGGTTGAGGCACAGGAGAAAAAACTAATTTGGAGAACATGGCACTGTCCCTGAACAAAATTAAGCCTGGCTGAGTGTTGTGCAGCTGTGGTCATATTGTCCAAGCAAACTGTATGGTTATGTTCCGACACCTATAACGTGGGGGCCTTAACACTCTTACCGTATCATATTCCTTTAAGTTCAGTTTACAGCTTTCTAAATGAATTGTCCACCAGAACCAGTCTTTGTGCTTTCTCTCTTACATTTATCAGGTGGTAGAGTTACTGCGTGAAGCCCCTCAGTCTGTAGAGATCAAAGAGCTAAGACGACTGCTGCGAGCTCCACACTTAAAGGCAAGTCCTGCTTAAGGAATGAAAAAGTTTGCTCATAGAGCTGTCTGCAGTGCGAAAGGAAACAGATGGCCAGCTGTTCACAAGAATTGGCAAAGGAGCCAGAAGAGGCATCGTTTCCTAGTCATGAACTAACCTAGTTGTGAAATCAGATGTGGACTGTGTATCTGAAGTACCTGCAGTGGGCTGCATTTTATTTAAGG
Source organism: Nipponia nippon (assembly GCF_047370975.1). NCBI lineage: Eukaryota > Metazoa > Chordata > Aves > Pelecaniformes > Threskiornithidae > Nipponia > Nipponia nippon. Next base: position 70,313,860 of record NW_028262369.1, on the reverse strand, counting down.
GCTATGTTTGAGAGAGATGTTTCAGACAAAGTTAAATTCTGAGCAGTTGATGCAGACATATAAAATCCAATTGTCCTTGTAATTGCAAAACTTGCATTCTTTACCCTGGAGTTCCAAATAGAAATGTTTCATCTTTTGTAAGTTTTCCAGAAGAAGCCCAGAGAGGAACTGTTCTTAAAACTTTATTTCACAGTTTGAATTTCCAAGTGGAAAGAAGAAAATGTCAACGTGTGAAAGGGATCTATGTTCACACAGGAACTTATTCGCCGAGTTCTGTTTTCTGATCAGTCGCTGTTTAAAGCTGTTCTACTGTATGATCTTTGCTTACGGGTGGGTTGGTTTTCTTGTTTTTGTTTGTAACAGGCTTTGCTATCTGCTCATGATACTGTGGCCCAGAAAGATTTTGAACCAACCCTTCCACCACTGCCAGACAACATACCTGAAAATGAGGAAGCTATGAGGATTGTCTGCCTAGTAAAAAACAACCAGCCTCTGGTGAGGGAGCTCTCTGTCTGTCAAACTATTTTAACTTACACAAGTATTGACAACGCATATTGGTTTCTTTCCAGGAACGTCACAGAGATTGTGTGCAGTCTCGTCCAGTTTTCACAGAATCACAAGAACTGTTGAGGTTGGAAAGGGCCTTAGGCGACCATCTAGCCCCACTCAGTGCGCGTACAACTAGAGCAGGTTGTTCAGTGCCTTGCCCACTTGGGGTCTGAACGTTTGGCAGATGTTTTTATCTCTTATAATGAAAGTGGAAATAGGATTGAGAGCTATTCCTTTGGCCAAAATAGTAAGGAAAGGAGGAGAGACTCTAAAAGATTCTTTAGAAATCATTTGTGCTTATAAGCAGAAAACATTACGCAGCCTAACTAGTCTGTTTTAGGAAAAGATTAGCTGTAATATTTGATATAGAAAAGATTCCTTACAGTCAGTCAGTGAGGTTATTTTTAGTATGATGGAAGTTGAAGACATTGAAGGAGTTGGTACTAATAATGTTACATTATCACTAGATCTGTGTGGTGTTAAAAAGTCTGTATCTTTCAATGCCTTTTTGTCATTGCAAAGATCAGACTTGAGATGTGAAAGGAAACGTACAGGGGTTCTTCATGATCAGTGTGGTTTTTCTTTGTTTTTATTTGCCAGGGTGCCACCATTAAACGCCATGAGATAACAGGTGACATAACGGTTGCCCGTGTGATCCACGGTGGGCTAGCAGACAGAAGTGGTATGTGTAATTTGAAACAAAGTAATACAAAAACTTGAACTTGAAATAGGATATTTGAAGTAAGATAATAGTTCAGCTTCTACAGTTAGTCTTCCATTATAGAGCAAGAAGACGTGTACTTTGGACAGCACTGTAAATAGTGATACGTTGCAGTGACTTTGATTCCGGTTTCATTAATTTTCATATGAATGTGCTATGTTTGAGACTGAGTTGAGGTACAAATCCAGTTTTCATTATGTATTCTTGGCACCAATACCTGGATAACTCTGTCGTGAGATTGATCAGGAACATCCCAAACTGCAGTATCGTATGAATACCGGCAGCTCATTCCCTAATGGAGAAATGGAAAACATCAGTAGCCTGTGATTCTATAAGATAATGGGCTTTAAGGAATATGTAGTAATGCTTCGTGGCACTAGTCTACTAAACACTTTGGTAGCATTAGTTGCTAAGCAATCTTCCAAGGAGTTTCCTTGGAAATGTTACTGCTTTTTCATCCGAGAATTGAATGTGTTCCATGTTCCTTGGGAAATGTAACGTAACTAAAATGTAAAACATCAGAAATAAAATTGAACTGTAATCACTATAAAATAGTTCCTTTTAGTATTTTCTGACCTTTGTATAGAGAAGAAAACCCAAACTATAGACAATAGCTGATTAGGTTCCCAGTTTGATTAATGTTTTAATTGAGCTGAAGGAAAATGTAAAAGTAAACAATATTGTAAAGACTTTGTAAAGGACAGAGAGGAGTCCCAAAGCCTCCCACTGCACCTGGAATTTTTAAGGGTCTGATTCCAAGTCTCATGCTCTATTAATATAATGGCTTTAGCTAGAACAGGTTCAGAAATTATTTTGGGAAATGGAGATATATTAAAATGTTTCTGCTAACTTTAAGGCAAATCATCAATAGATTGTAAGCATGTTGTATGGGGGAGGTGGGAGGAAATAAGAATACTGAAGCATGCAAGCTTCTTGTGACCCACAGAAGCCTGCAGTCCTATCCAGGGGCAATATAGCCTAAATCCAAAATGTCTTCCTGCATACCTGGCGTATGGAAACTTTTTTAATGCTGACTTCCAAACCTGTGGTATATCTGTGTGTCCCCGCCTCGCCTATCCAAGATAATCCATGCTGTGATAAAACTGCTGCTGCTGCTTTCACCCTTGTTTTCACTGTAGGGTTGCTGTATGCTGGAGACAAACTGGTGGAAGTAAATGGAGTTCCTGTGGAGGGACTTGAGCCTGAGCAAGTTATTAACATTCTGGTATTGAATCTTTTTTTCTACTTTCTACCTTAAGAGTAACTGTATGCTGTTTCTTTTTTATACCGGCCCCCCACATACTCTCTCTCTCTGAGGAAAAAGTCTGATACTTTTGACAGAAAATTCAGGTTGTTTCCTTGCTGTGGATGACGTTCACAACTGCTCATGAAATAAGAATGGATGAAACCAGAATTCATTCTAACCCCTGTTCTGGACAGAATTTAATTTAATTGCAGCTATTCCACCTGCAGCTTCTGGGAAAAATATTAATTTATTCAGACTTTACTGATTCTTAATTTTTCCTGGGATTTCCACTCAGTTAATATTCCACAAGAAAGTATTGGAAAGGTGCTGTTCTGATACGAGTCCGTGTTACAAAATGCACTAAAGCAGAGTGAATGAGCTTGTAAGCTACGTACCTCACCTTGCAAAAAAGGGCAACGGTAACTACTGTTGTCAAAATTCTCATGAAGAAATCTGTTGAGCTGTCCCTGTTGCTTACTCATTGTTTCGCCCACAATCTTTCAGCGTTCTTCACTGCAAAGTGTTAGTGCCAGTCAGTAAGGTATTACCGTATATAACCAGTATCAAGTCTTTCTATGTGTTATTTCCCTGGTTGTACTATTTCTGGGTATAAGAAATATAAAGTCTATTGGAATGCTTAATTCTTAAATATTTTTTTCTCCCCCCTTTTACATCACTTGTCTAACCAGACCCGGCCACTAATTTAAATTAGATTTCAGTAGAAAAGTTTGGTATCAATTAATGTTGAAATTGTGTATATTTATAATGAAACATAGATTTCATTGAATTAAAAATATTGAGCAAGACTTTGAAGTTTCATTCTTGAGTTTCCTTTTGAAAAAAAACGAGCATTGTCATATTGACTGCCTAAATTCTATTTGTAATATAGACATTATAGTAACCTCAAAGCCATGCTGTGTTAAGTTTGTGCTGCCAATGTTTGGTTATGTGTTGAATACCAGTCATATTTTTAATCCTTTTTTAATCGTTTAGGCCCTGTCTCAGGGGACAATTATGTTCAAGTTAATTCCAGTTTCTGATCGGCCTGTCAGCAACCAAACAACAGTAAGAGACATTCGTTTTTCCCAATTGTTGCTGCAAACAGTTACCCCGATAATGTCTAACGGTGTGATACAAAGAAATGGTGTTGCTTAGGAGTTTATTGCAAGCATTAAAGTGTTACTTGCCTTTATGGCTACCTCTCAGCTGACATCAGTATGGTGTTGCTGAAGCAGCAAAGATGGTAAGCTGAAATACAGTTGTGTTAAAGGTAATGGAGACATTTTCAGATTGATCTACAGGTTGAAGGTCAATTCTTTTCACAATGTATGAGACGAATTGTTTTTTCTCCCTTAATGAACAGATAGGGTTTGGGACTTGATCTTGTTTTTAAAACTTGACTTCATCATGAACTGACTCAAGTAGCAGCACTATCTGGCCCTGTGGTTATAAAGCTTGGGTTCTATCTGTTCTAAACGTGGCTTCCACTTACTTTTGTGTATGTTCTTTACCAGCTCTATGTGCGAGCAATGGCAGATTACTGGCCCTTGCAAGATCCTGCCATACCGTGCGCTGATGCAGGTTTGCCTTTTAAGAAGGGTGAAATACTCCAGATTGTGGACCAGAATGATGCTCTCTGGTGGCAGGCCAGGAAAGTTTCAGATCTCAGTGCCTGTGCTGGACTTATACCCTCAAATCATCTTCTTAAAAGGTAAAGAAGTCTTGATTTTTCTGACTTCCAGTTCAAAAATTAGCCAGTTATTCAGACTTTCCTACTTAAAATTTTCATGTTGTATAGCAGTATGATTCAGAGTGACAGCTGACAAATGTATTTCCTCTTTCTGTTCTTTGATTTCTTGCTCTCCTTCCCTTAAGAGTACCTATGTGAGAACAAGCTTTTGAAAGCACCTATATCATCTTAAATTGATGTCTAAGAAGTTCGCAGCAGTTGCCTAGTCTCTGTACTAGTTGCTAAGACATCTAGTGGAGTGCAGCAGCTGAAAGATGGGTGCAAATTAAGGGCCCTGACTGTTTAGGACCATTGTCTATGATTTAAAAAAAGCGGGGGTGGAGGGGAATAGTGGATACTAAATGTATAGTATAAGGGCATAGCTGTATCAAGAAACAGTATTTATTTAAAGATGTCCTGTAAGGCATGAGTGACCTCTTCAGCTTTGGTCAAAACTGCGTAGACCAGACTAAAAGAGAGGGGGGGAAAAAACAAAACAAAACAAAAAAACATGCTCAAGGAAGAACGAGGATCCCTTGCCTATTTTCTGAATAAATAGCCCACTATTTTTATGCTACATTCTTTCAGAACCGGAGTAGTTAAACTGCTGTAGCACACTTCTCAGTTTGATCCTCTAACCACATGTCCTGTCTGTGTTACCCTCAGGAAAACATAAGGCCATGCAACTGTAGATGATAAGCTTCGATTTGTAGTATATGTAAACCTAACTGTGTTCTGTATAATGACAGTTGAAATCAAACTACGTTGTGACTGAGGCTGCAAGCAAGAGGCTCTGTGTAGTAACGGAGGCAGTAGTACTGCTACGCATAGAAGTAGCACGCTCTCCTGCTTCCAGGGGCCTGTACCACACTATGGCTTATCTTCCTGTCCGTATATATAAACTCAAAATAGCCTAAATACTTCTGGGCTGCTGATTTGGAAATTGCCTTTACATAGTTCTGATAGCATGTCAGCTTTCTTTCAGGACTTTTCAGTGGGCTAAAACATGAGTAATGTTTCCATTCTTGGTGTCTTCTGTGAGCTGATTGATCTTACGTGTAAGCAGCGAATCTGACTGGAGCATAATGTGCTTGTGGACTGTTTTGTTTCTTTAAATGTGATAAATTTATTTCTGTGTAGGAAGCAGCGAGAATTCTGGTGGTCTCAGCCGTTCCAGCCTCATCTCTGTCTCAAATCATCAATGTGTGAGTGAAAAGTGATTTGAATGGTAGAGTAGGACAGAAAGGTCTTGTCTCTGTTTCCAGGGATACTGAAATAGAACGTCATGTAATTCAGTTTAATTCAAAGACATTGTTTCTGGAGCCATATTGTAACCTCAGAAGTGTGTTAATTATCCCCAGGAAAAGAAATACTTAATGGTAGTTGTACCTGGAGTACTGATGGTGGAGGTTGTTGTCTCCAGTGTACTTGGGATCTGACTGTGAGAGAAGCTGTGAATTCCACTCCTTCTGAAGTCCGTAAGGTCTAGGAGCTCTCTAGGAGAGCCAATTCTCTCTAGGAGAATTGGGTGTGAGTAAGTCTGAGGTGACAATTGTACTAGCCTGGCTTTCCAGGGACACAGAGAACAGTTCTGCACTGGAAGATGCCGTGCGATATGTTTAGAATGTTTCTTTGTTATCAAAACTATTGAGAGAAAGACAGAACTTTTTTCCTTGAGGTGTAAGAGAAGCTATGCTGCCCATGAGTTTATTCGTGGTGACAATCCAGAAACATTGTCCTCTGCCAGATCAACTTTCTGTAAACATGCAATTATTCCCAGACAAAGAATGTTCTTCCTGTTTGCTCTCTCCCCATTTTCTTCTATGGTTCTTTATACTAGTATAAAATTAATTTTTCTCTTGTGATAACTCCCAGATTGAGTGTGTTTCATTGCCTAGGATTCTTCTCACACTGATTGCTTTGTTCGTTAGAGCTGGAGCTCTCTTTCATCATAATTTTATTGCATTTTAACTGCTTCAATGGATACGCTGTGGGCAGTAAGCACTGTGGAAGAAGGTAGGAGCTTGTATCTGGACAACATTGCATTCCTGTACCTGGAAGCAATATAGCACATGGTTTTACAGGCTTTTTAAAACATTGTCAGAAATGAGGCAGTTTGGTAAATACATGTGAAAGAAACCCAAGTTCTTGGCATCTTGTGTTTGATTTTGAAATCAAGTCTTTTTTCACTTCAAATAGTAGAAGCTTACATTGCCTTAAAGTGAAAAATTAAGCTATGCGTTATCTGGTAGGGAACTTACAGTTTGGATGGGTTGCTTTGAGGACAGAAAGACTATTTTTTCCTTTCTCTTTTCCTCTCTCTCTTTCTCTCCCATCTTCAGCAGCTGACCTGAGCAGCTCTGAGAGACTATTTCTTTAAAGGATGCCTATGGGCAGAATATGGTTGACAGGTGCCCTGACAATTGCGCTGTAACTGGAAAATATCTCCTACTGGGCCTTTCTGGAGGGCCACGCCAGAACAGAACGCACAAACAGTGCGGTGTTGTGAGCCCATGAGACTGCCCGAGCCCACGAGATCACATTTCAGGGACATGAACTGATGTGGTCTGAGGATGGAGAGGGAGCTGAATCAGTCTTCTCTTTTCCTTTTCTTCCTTGTAAAAATAATAATAAAATCAACCAAACAAAACACTTTCCTTGAGTAAAGCATATTGGAAAGAAACACACTTATAAAAGCTACAGGAGAGAAGCGAGTGAGTGGAAAATTATATTCTGTCATGGTAATACTTAATAACTAGATATCTACAGTATAAACAGAGTGACAGCCATGTTAAACCTTTTATTATTTCAAAAGGAGAATTCAAGTTAGACGAGTTTGCCTCTCTGCCATAAGCCCTTCAGAGCACTAGTTTAAGAGTCTTTTGCTCGCTAAAGACAGAACATCAGTAAGTTGGAGTTAACAGTGTTAAAATCCTTAAAGATGTCTAAAGCTGATCTGAGCTTCAAATATTTTCTTTCTGATGTCTGAGTTCAGCCTTGTAAGATCTGTAAGGTTGTTTCCTCCCCAGTGTTTTTCTGATTCAGATGAATTTGTTTTCCTTGTGTTGATCTGTAGAGGATGACATGCAGATTGATGAGAAGTGTGTGGAAACAGGTAACTGAATTCACTCGAGATTATTCTACTTGCTTCAAGGTAGTAGCTAGTTAAAGCCTGGTTTTGGTTCCCAGATAAGAGCACTCAGTCTCCTAGTGAACTTTAATGGTGGAAAATTCTGGTTTTTATACCCTGGAAAGCTCATCCTGTATTAGTGTATTAAAATGAGCTGTTTGCAGTTCTGGTGTACAGTGCTTATAGTGAAGTGTTGTGCTGAGAAGAGGGACCACCCCAAAAATACCTGCCTGAATGAGACCCAACCTCCCTGATTCAGGGTTTGGGCTGTGGCTGTAACGTTACTATAGCTTTTGCCTATTGTAGATTTAACGCCACAGATGATTGTAGTCTTGGAGAACCCACCCAATTCATTGTCAAGAAATTGATCTCGGGAGAATACGTTTTTAGGCACTGAGCAAGAATAGGTTTTTACATGTAAATAGTACATGTGAAGACTGTTAGCTTGACTTGCTCCCTAAAGCAGCACAGCTCATTCTTCCTTCTCCCAAGGTAATTCAGAAAGCTGTCATGGAGGGATGTGATCCTGTAGGATTGGGTGGAGAGAGACCAGACAGTTAATTCAAGCATGGCGAGCTGTATTTTGTCACCTCAGTGTAGAGGGAAGTGGGGAAAGTATGTGTGAGACAGACTGATAGGAGCTGGAAAATTGATTTCTGATTCTGAAATTCTATAGGAGGAAAAGAATTAAATTTTGAATTTATTTTAATATCTTTGCTATCTGGATTACTGAACAAGATGAAGAAACATTTGAGTCTGGTAAGTTCCTCTGACCTAACTCCAAATTCCTTGCTAGTGTTCTGCTGTGAGAAGGGTGTCCGGAGACAAGCAAGTGTCTTAAAAACAAGGAGGTGACAAAAACCAGAATGCCATTTTAGCTTTAGAAGCCATTCTGGCTTGAAAAGCCATTATGTAAAATATTGTTGCCTTAAGTCTTCCTCTTGCTCTCCGATTTACCTTAGTAGTAAGGTTTTTGTTCTGTTATCCCACAAGTGTGAGTGTTTCTTCTCGTGCATCAGTACCAGATCTGTTTGTCAAATCCTAATCAGTTATACCTGTGCAAGCTGTGACAGCAGGGGCTGCACTGATGTCAGCGGATAATTGGATTGCCTTAGGGTAACAGAGGCCTGAATCCCCAGTGCCTGTGGGAGCTGATGTGGTAAAAAGGAGAGCGGTTCTGGATTCCTGATTGTGTGCATGGCTAGCATACAAGAAACAAAAATGCTTTTATAAAACGAATGATTTATGTATAAGACATATAATCAATCAGTGCTTTTTTTTAACCAAGCTGGTTTGGGTTGGTTTTTTTTTTTTTTTAGGGAACAGCTACCTATTTACAGCATATTCAGAGTTCTGCAGAATTTAAGTCTTCTAAAATAAATCATTTTTCCACTAAAATAAATCTACTGCTAAACTTCTTGTTTGAGATTTGGTAATCTTGTGGAGAAAATGTCAGTCCACCTTACACTTGCTCTTCTCCACAAGGTTCCTCCTTGCCAGTCGGATCTTTTCAGTCGGATCTTTTCCTTTTATCACAGGTGGTCTGGTCTCTTCCACCTCTCAAGCAATGCCCAAAGCTTTTAAGACAGAGCCAGCAGGTCTAGAGGGCAGTCTTTTGTTTTCAGGCTAGGATGTTTCTGATAACTGCACTTGGGGATTACTCTTGCAAATCCTATTCGCTACACAGCACTGAGTCAGCTCTCTGCTGTATCCAGGCAGAGGAATAAAGGTGCAAATATTTGCTATCCTACATTTTACTTTAAATTAACCAGTAGTTGAACATCCATGTGATGTATTTCGCAAGTACAATACTGACATAGATGCTGTAGCTGAGTCTTATTCTTTGGGAACTGAGAATTCATGCTTGAACAGGCATATTTTAGATTTAAAGCCTGCCGTACCTGTTTCCTAAATTTCCTAAATGCATTGGACAATGCTGGTGGGATTTTTTTTTTAATCTTAGTATAGACTGTCTTCTCAAAACTAATTCTTTTATGTCTGTCTCTATCTGAACGTGCAGAGGAGCTTAAAGAAGGTAACACTAACTTTTTTTCTCCCCGTCTCCTGTAAGCAGTAATCTATCAGACTTTACCTGTGCTTATTGCATTACCAGGAACTACTACTCCTCTTACAATACCCGGTAGCTGAATTGCTTGTTCCCTGTAAGATTCCATACTGCACTCCATACCACAGAACAGAGGGTAGATAAAGCAGAAATGCTCAAAAAGATTTGAATGATGGTTCAAAAGACCCAAAGATAGAAATGATACAGGCATGTGTCAGCTGAACAGTACTCGGAACTTTGCCCTGAACGAGCAGTTTTGTGCCAAGTAATTTTTTCCACAGTCATAAACAAGGAGTTGTTAGTACATAGAGAAATGTAGGAATAAAACTGTATTTTAAAGGTACAAGTAGTGGAGAGTGCATAGATGTGAAAGAAGAGTAACTAAGATGCATCTAATTTTGTTTTGATATTTGCACGCTTATGAGAGAATCATCACTCAAAGAATCTGTCCTAAAAGACAATACATTTCGTGCTTTGCAAATGAAAAGAATGTTCTTGCCTTGGAACAATTACTACCTTTAAAGATATGCCTATGTCTTCTGTATCTTCTTGCTTTAACAAGGCCTAAATAAAGGGAGTACGCAGCTTGGATAACTACATGCATGATTAGGGGAAAATTAGGAGTCCTTTTTGAAGAGAAATCTAGACACCGCTGACACCAGTTTTTTCCTTAGTTATATGCTTTCAAATCGCCCTTATAAAATAGTTTCTAAACTGTCAGAGCATTGATCTGTTGGGGAATTGATATTTTTGAGCCTTACAGGAGAGATTTCATTTTAAAAAAATACATGTAGAGATTTAGAAGTCTCCCCTGAATGGCTAAGCCTTCACAAGGAACAGCATGAGAATGGGGACAAAAAGAATTGGAGGAAACAGACTAGCCTGGGATGTTGGAGCAGAGATATCACTGATCCAAAGATGATTAAAAAGAAATAATAAAATCACGCCTTCGTTCTGCCTGAAAGATCTGAGCAGATGCACGTTGCATTTTCCAAGCATGCTATTGGGCAGAAACGGTTATAATTTTTTTTCTTCTGTTTTTGAGCTACTGACTTGTTGGTTATTGTAATGTTATAACTAAAGAATTCTTGTAAGCTAGGTTTCATCTGAAAAGCTTAAATTATGTGGAGGTTTTTTCACAAAAAGTATTTCAAAACCTTGTCTGGCATCTAGTTATCTTAGGAATGAAACACATAACATGTTGAATTTCAAATCTAATTTAGAAAATACTAAGACTTTCTAAGTTTAATTTTTCTCTTAGAGAAATATTGGTCCTTTGAATTGGTCATTGGTCATGTGAAATATTTGAATATTTCATGTTATGGAGTATTGTGCTGTTTTTATTAGATTAGGCATGGTACTTCCATGTTTAGTGAAACACTGTTTTTCATTTGGGATCAGCAATAATTATTAGCCATCTAGCTCTTAAGCTTTCACTGTTCTTCTTTTATTTCATGAGTATTTGTTCTTTGTATTCTAGAAGAGGAAGAATTTGGTGAATTTGGTCAACGAGTCTTTATTGGTACGCAATGACTAAAGATAAGTAAGATGTTTGGGGCTTGATCTAGACTAAGTGCTTGTCTGAAGTTAAATAAAATGCTTTGTTCTTTATTTCACCTGAACACTTATTGAACTGAGTTCTACTTGCTCTGTTTTCCAAACTTCAAGAAATCACTTTCCTCTTACTAATACTCATTCTCTCTATTTAAATCTCTCTTCCTGTTAGGTTTCTACTGAGACCTGGCCACCACTATTTTATCCTGACTGGCTGTTAAGATTTCCCTTGCTTCACAATTAATTTTGCTAGAGAGTAATGTTGTTCTGTTGTTTGTCATCCATTGAGAATAATCATGAGGGCTTTCATTAGAAAACTAGATCTAAAAGTGCAGTTTTCAGAGTTGGATGGTAAGGTGGAGCACCAAACCTATCCCTGTTACGAAACCATAGTGACCTTTAAAATACTTGGATTCATTCTGGAAGCTGGAGCAGATGTTCCAGATTTGCTTTACGAGAGTGAACCAGCAGCACTATCAAAAAACAGTTGACTTGTTCCCTAGTGATGCTTTATGTGGCCAGAAACTTCTCCTTTGGCTTGCTTTGGGGATCTTTTGGGGGTCTTTAATTCTGGGCTAATTTTCAGGTGACTTTCAGTGAGATTTGACCTCTTCTTTAGCTGTCTTTTAAGGCTCAGAGGTTCTACCAAGCTGGCATATCAAGTGCAGCAATTAAATTCACTAACTTTCACCCTGCAAAAAGCTCAAAAAAACAGGATGTTGTGTGGCTTACAAAGAGACACTCTAGACTAAAGCACTAGTTGTCTGCATCTCGGGTGTATTCTCCAGTACTGATGTCTTTGCCCCTTACAGCTGGTTTCCGTAGAAGTATGCGCCTGTGTCGCAGGAAAGCCCGGACCAACCAGCAGTCATGTTACGCTCGGTGCCCCAGCAGCTGTTACAGCGCTCTTGCAGCTCCCTATGAAGAGGTGGTTAGGTACCAGCGGCACCCATCGGACCGGAACAGACTGATTATACTAGTGGGTAAGAGGTTAATTACTTTCTCATGCAAATTTCACAACCTGTAACAGAGGGGAGGAAACAATCGGTCACGGGCTGATCCACTGAGGTTTCCTGCTGCTGATTGCAGCGGTTGCAGATTGTGCAGGTAGGTCTCAAAGCAACATTTCCAGAGTGATTGCCTGCAATTCGACCCCATTGTTGGTTTTAATGTATGTATTGTCTTCTTTGCTTGAGATAGTGAATGTTTAAAAAAAAAAAAAAAAAAATGAAGTCCTCAGAAGAAGCCATACAGTTATGAATGCTGGTTCATAATGGATTTTTAGGGAAGTGCTTCAGTTTTATATTCAGTTGGGACTGGTACAGAAAGCGATGAGAAAACTTTGTCACTTACTAGAAAACATCTCTACATGGAGGCATTTCTACAGCCAGCGTTAAATGCATGGATATGGCAATGGTAAGAAGAATGTTTAAAATTAAACTCCAGACTAGAAAAATCTCAATCATGGGCAGTAAGAAAAGCTAAAAAGGATGCCTTTAATAATGCTTGCTATAGGAAATATGGCGTTAAGTGGGCTGCAGGCTCTCAAGTGGTCTTTAATGATAGTGACTGAAAGGAAGCTGTTGTTCTGCAGTGTTCCATGATCCTGATAAAGCAAACCAGGTAAAGGCAAATCCAGTGTCCTTTCTGAGTCTGGAAGTATTTGATAATAATTTTTTCTTTTAAAATGGTATCGCTGAGTTGCTTCCTGGGTATGACTATATTGCTGGGAGGTGATTCGTACCCTGAATCAATCAAGATGCTATGGTGACTTCTGGTACATTTTTTGGGAACTTACTTACATTTCATTTGTGAGCGTGCCATGTGTTAGAAAACGGGGGGTGTGCATGCAAAAAGTGCCGCTGTCAGCAATATCAATTGCTTTTCCAACTTTTCAGGTCCTGCAGGAGTTGGCGTGAATGAGCTAAGGCGAAGGCTTATCACAAGTAACCCACGAGAGTTTCAAAGTGCCGTACCTCGTATGTAATGTTCTTCCTCTTTCCCCCACTACCCCCTTCAAATGTGATTAGGAAACGTCAAGTACCTCCCTCTTGCCTTTGTGTATTCACGCACTCATTGCTGTATGGCTGTTTTTTCAGCTCTACTGCAAGCCAGAGGCATTTGCTTTTATAAGGGTTAATTTAAAATACTGTCTTCCTCCTTATTTTGGCAAATCAGCCAAAGGTATTTTCAAGTTACAGCCCCTGAAACCCTTAAAGCTTTAGGTAGCAGTAGATTGTCTTGATATTTGCTTTTTCTAGATTAAAAAATAAGAATGTTTTTAGGGACATTGTAAGTTCATAGTGTTTAAGTGATCAGATATGAGAATGAAGGCAACAGAAGTTGGTGCTTAATAGGCTTTGCAGCTTTCCTTATTAGCCTTCTAGTCTCAGATGAGACTTACACAGCTTAATTTCTGATGTAATAATTGAAACTGTTTCTACCTGTGCTTATTTGGTTCTTGTGACTTGGGTAACCAAACAGGAAATGTATGAATCTGAAGCTGGCTGAAAATTCAGGAATTCTTTTGTGCTTAAGATCCCAGATATGGGGAAGGGGCAAGGGGGGAAGGCTTGTGGGATGTTTCCAAATGAACTTTAATAAATTTTACCTCAGAGGAGTAAAAACAGTTGTGCAACCAGTTCCAAAGCAGTTCCTGATGGCTCTGAGTTACAGATATTTGGATTCCTCTCCTTGTGCTTTGCTCATTTTCAAAGATTTGCCACTGGGCAACCAGTACAGCAGACAAGGCTTTTGCTCTGGATTAACAAATGAGAAACAAGTCATTTTATTACTTATGAAAATACTGATTTACAGTCCTTCATGAAAGTTGTCTCATTTTCATTTGTAAAATTACAAGAATTTACTTGCAGTTGAGTGTGTGTGTATCTCCTTTCAGACACGACTCGTGTTCAGAAGAGTTATGAAATGAATGGTCGTGAATATCACTACGTATCGAAGGAAACTTTTGAAAACATGGTGTATAGCCATAGGTAACTAGGAGAGACAAATTTACATTTTTGTTACTTAAAATGTAGCATGATCCAAGAAAAGACGGTTTTGTAGTTTGGTCCCAGGTCTGGGCTCCTCCACTCATACTTACTGTGCGTGTTTGGTGTAAATTTTGGTCAAAGTACTTGAGCCCTTTTCTTTAAAAACTGTGTTTGTGCAGTTGCAAATAAGCTCCTCTATAATTAATCTCAGAACCCTTCTAAAGGAAAGTGGGATCTCCAGGCCTGAGCTCATTTGATGTGCTTGTAAGTTATGAGTTTAACCCTTCTGGAAACTGGACTGTTGTCTAAAATTGAGCAGTGAATCAGACCTGTTCCTGATCTACATCTCCGTTGCAAAACCTCTGCAGTGATGACATCTCCAGCACCTGAACTGTAAGGGCCAAACTTCCAAAAGTGTCTGCTCCTTTTTATGCATCAATAATCCCTCTGCTAAGACCGACCAGCTCAGTACCAGAAGCTACACTCCTTGAGCTGTGCCAAGTGCTTTGAGATCTTCTGATTCATGAAGTTATAAGTACTATATAAATGACAAGCATTTTATCACTAGAATCACAACCTCTAAACACATAATTTGGAACAAGTTGAGTAAAAAATGCATGCTTTGGAGATGTCGAACTGTAATGGTTCTGATTTTGTGCCCAGTGTAGCAGGGAAAAGCAAAGGTGGAGGTTGTTCATCAGTGTTCACTGGATTATGTTTGAGAATTTCACCCTTAGATGGAACCTTTTGAGACTCAAGTGCTCTTTCTTTTTCTTCTTCCTCACCACTGTTGCAGAATGCTGGAATATGGGGAATACAAAGGGTACCTGTATGGTACCAGTATTGATGCAGTGCGAACAGTCCTCGATGAAGGCAAGATCTGTGTAATAGATTTAGAACCACAGGTGAGTTGTAAAGGGGTGGGGACTCTACAGTTCGTATCTCCTGGGAGGAAAAATAATTCTCTGTACATTCTTGAGCTATTGGAACGGTGTTAGTTGCTTTGTCTTGTTTTTCACTTTAGCTCATGGTGCTTATTAATAATAGATTATTCTTTGCATGGGTCTTGGTGGGGGGAATACTGCAGTGACAAGTATGTACAGATTAGTATAGTTAATTTGTTTCCAAGTCGGTCGCTGCATTATCAGGTGGAATGGTACAGAAATGAGTTTTCATACTTGCTTAAAGCAAGGATTATTCTTTCATGCGGAGACTGCTGCATGGGACTTCCTCCTCCTCCAAGCCCTGTTAGTTGAGAGTTCTGTCCTTCTGTTAGCAACCTCTAAACACCCTTTGGTAAAAGCAGCAACTATTAAAGTAATCAAGCAAAAGCAGGGAATTATATCATGAATTTATTTCTCTTCAGAAGTAACTTAACAGCCAGGAGTAAGCTGCTGGTGCACATGACCAAACAGCTCTACGAGAACCTCCAGCCAGTGCTTGCTGTGTAGACCACCACTCATCTAGGGATCGCAGTTTGCAAATGTTTACTGATGAGAAAGGGAAGCTTGCACAGCTTCCACATAATGCCCCAGCAGATACTGGCAAGAGGTGCTTCAAATATTAGGGTGATTACCAGATATTTCTGTGCTGGGCATTGCAAAAAAGCTTTGAATGCTATCTTTGCATTCTTCTGCATTTTTTTTTCTTAATTACTTTTATAACCTCTAACACTATCAGAACTACTTACCATGCTCATCTTTTCACTTAAACACTATTCACTTTTTTTTTCCCCTTCTATCTTTGCATTGAATTTGCTGATAAAGATAAGGCTAACAAAGGCCTGAGTTTCTAAATATCTGAGATTTAAAGCTGTGTCCAGCAAAATCCTGCTAAACTTCTCTGAATTACTTGCACGTTTAGTACTCGGGAGCTGTTTAGGCTACTGGGCTTCAGCATCTCTTCTAACTGAATTTAAAGAGAGACACCATAACTCAGTAACTTTTAGAGACTTCCGTCTAATTGCGCACAGCCAGTGTAGTCAGAGCCTTAGGTCAGCAGTGGTTTGTGCTGTTTGAAATAAAAGTTAAGTTACATGACCTGTGGGGTACTACTCAAAATCCAAACCACTATAAGGGGCAGATTAGGCCACACTTCAGTCTTCATTTCACATTTGAAAATGTCCTTGGATTTCTTCTGCTACACTTCTCCTAAACAAGAGGGAGAAGAGGGGGAAAAAATGTGATCTTGCTACTTGAATGGATGTGCTGCTATCAGTTTTTTAGGTTGTGATTTTAAAGGACAAATTTTGGGAAAGGTATGAAGTAATAGCTCATAGCTATTCTTCAGTAACTGCTGTGAGGTAGGAGAATTACTGCTGAGTTGCATACTTGTATTTTAAATCTGGTGGCTTGGCCAACTTCACATGCTGTGGTTTTTTTTTTTCTTTTTTCTAGTTCCCTCTGATGCTTTGCAGTAGTTTAAAAATGCTTATTAGAATCAGGGAATGTTACACAGCACAAAGGTTTCCAAAAGCAGGATGCTTTCTTCCAGTATTGAGCAATAAAGGTGTACTTTTTTCAAAGGTAGCTTCCCAGCAGTTAAAAAAAACAGATTTCAGATTCATCTTTAATGTTGTTGATTGCAGAGATCTGTTAATGACAATGTCCAGTCACTCACTGGAGTTGAAAGCATCTCCTAATAAGGCTACCAAGCAGAATTAAGTGATTGGTATGCTACAGTTGCTTAACAACGTCTGGTCCAGGGATTATTAGTGAGGTCATTTTAAAGTAGGTGTTCCTGAAAAAGATTACTGCTGGGTCTGGAGAAAACAGTACATTGTAAACAGTTGGCTTTTTATGGGAGTAAAACTGGGATGAATGCACTTGAAATAGTTTAACTTCATTTTACTCTTAATTTGCAGGGCATACAAGTAGCCCGGACTCATGAATTAAAGCCCTACATTATATTCATCAAGCCATCCAGCATAAGCTGCATGAGGCAGACTCGTAAAAATGCCAGGATCATTACAGATTATTATGTGAACATGAAATTCAAGGTGAGATTTGGTAATTGAAGAGACTCAGTTTATTATTCTGGGATTCTGTGTTTAAAACATAATGCATTCTACTATGTTACTATGTTAACTCATTAAAAGATCATTGTGTCTTTAGGATCAAATCTAAGTTATTCTTGTATTTTTCTGTTTGGTTTGTTGGGACTTTTTTTCTCCCTCCAGATTTGCTTTGAAGCAGAAGGGTTGTAATTTTTACCTAGGAGATTGAGGCATTTTGCTTCAAAATGTCTTTAAAGGAGAGGCTATTTCGTATATTTTTGTTTTTTATTAACTGCCTTGTGACAAGATTTGAGTCAACACATACATTTACTGTTTGCACTGAAATATCCGGAATGTGCTTCATTCAATAATTTAATCAAATATTTTTTCATGTGGTTATAAGAATGTACTGTTATTTCATGTATGCTTAATGACAGTATCAATGTCAATGCTGTACTAATTTCTATAGATAAAACGCAAATTCTGCTTGTAGGAAATGCAGATCTTGCATTGGCAATGTGTCTAGTGCATTGTCACAATTGTTTCCATGCAAATCATAATCAAGTTTAGCATCTTAAAATTTTGGAGACCTCAGTTCATAACTGTATATGGAAATGAATCATGATTGCTATGGCAGAAAGAAATGTGATCACCGTGGAAATAAACTAAAATGTGGAGTGAGAACACAAGTGTTAGTGGATTTGCCTTCCAGTCCCTAACATCCTCTGCCAGCACTTGTCAGCAGAAGAACATTTTTGGGGCAAATGGAGCCTACTGAGACACAAGGTATTTCCTTGGGAAGGATATGGCAGTCGGCTCTGTTTCAGAGACTTGGAACTGACTGTAGCACGCGTGCGTACTTTACTATAGCAAACTGTAAATGACACAAAGTACACTGGCACTATCTATTCATCTCTTGTTTACGTGGCCCAAGGTGTTCTGCAGATGCCATGCAGGTATGTTTCTCTTCACAACACTAAAGCTTTATAGACTTACTCTGTGTCTCGCAGGAAGAAGATTTACAGGAGATGGAAGATTCAGCTAAGAAAATGGAAGCTCAGTTTGGTCAGTTCTTTGATCAAGTGATTGTGAATGACAATTTACAAGAAGCATCTGCACAGCTGCTGTCTGCAGTCCATCGTGCACAGGATGAGCCCCAGTGGGTCCCTGCAATATGGATATGCTCAGACACTCAGCCCTAATTCTGAGCAGCAGGCAGCTTCAGAAAGATTACAGCTTATGTTTTACTTCAAGAATAATCCTAATGTCAGGATTGCAAGAATTTATCTTTGTATGTGAGGGATTTGGAAGAGGATTAGGAAAGAAGCTGCTACAGGAGATATAATCATGTTCTGTGTAGCTCTTCAGCTTTTTATGTTACAGTTGCATCCACTTTTGTACAAAAAAGGAAATATTGTGAGCTCTCTTACTACAAGAATAAAGAAGAATCTATTTTGTTGCATATATCTGCATAATTTACTTGTACATAGCTACAGAAAATTCCTTTCCTTTCATTTTATTATGGAGATTGTATACCTGTACATTCTGGAAGCCTTACTGACAAATGATACACAGTCAATGTTCAGTCCAGAGCATGCTCTTTTAGCATGCTGTCTTTGAGCTAAGAGTATTATTTAGGAAGGTATTGGTTTGTTGCTTATCCTTTTTACCTGTTAAGACAGGAGCAGAGTGGTGGTGTCACAATAAAAATGACTCTAGAAACCGCCGTTATCTTCACAGTACATGTAGCATGTCTTTTCTTTTGTTCCATCAACTCAAGTGAGTAAAAACTGACAGAACATGGATTTACCAAAGAGGGAAATAAAGTGTGAAGCCCGTTTTCCTATTGGTTTGCTTTACGGTAGCATGTTCTCATCAAATGGTACAGTGCTTGTGGCAAACATGTTCCTTACTCTCTTCACCTTGCATTACAGTTGTCTTGTTCCCTGAGGAACATGGCTGATTATTCTGTTGGCCTACCTCACCTTGGAGGAAACGCAACAAAAGCAATTTAAACCACCTAGAAAGAGATTATTCAAAGCCAAATATTGCAGCTACCACCCTGCCTGCTTGTTCTAGAGTCAGGCCTAGTATTCCTTGTTTAGGGGTGAAACTGGAGAGACCAGAGTCCCAACATGTCACTGGTGTGGGGTAAGTACAGGCGGAAGGTGAAACTGGTGCCAGCTCTGTGCTGCTGGTCCATGACCAGCTCCCCACTACTGCTGCCTAGCCCAGCCTTTGTCTACTCTTTCTCCTTGCCTAATTTTCATGTGTTTGCTTACAGACGGATCTGCTTTAACTATTAGGAAAGACAGATGTTCTCATTAGTTGCATTTGCTTCTTGTGTCTATTTGTGCTGGAACAAAATTTTATCGCATTTATTTTCTACTTTCTTTTCTTCCTTTCCATTTACTTAATTTTGCAAATTGTGTCGGTGGCTACAAGCTTAACAGAGGCTACAAACCTTGTCTTCCCGCTAACGTGCAGTTAATTTTGCTCGGCCCCGCCCCGCTCTGCGAACCCCGGTGGGAGCGGGAGGCCGGGCCTCCCCGCCGCTGGGGGGGCCGCAGCCCCGACGCGGGGCGGAAGCCAGCGCCGGCTCCTCCCCGCGGCGCCCGGGAGACCGGCGGCGGCGGGCGCGGGATGGCGGCACCGCGGGCGGGCCCCGGCGGGGTGAGGGAGCGGCGGTGCCGGGGCGGGCGGGGGGCGGCTCTGCCCGCGGCGGGGCCGCCTCTGGAGGGGGCCGGGCGGCAAAGTGCCAGTGGCCGCGGCTGCAGCCCGGTGCGTCCGGCTGCGAGCACCGGCGGGGGCTTGGTCCCCGCTGAGCGCTGTCGCTGAGGAGTTGTACCGGGGCTGCCAGCGGCGGGGCCCGCCCTGCTGCTGCCCGCGGGCGGTGGGACGTAGCCGGCCGCAGGGTCGCACGTTTCTGCTCCTGCTTGGCTGGGGGTGCAAGCAAGTATTTCCTCATTGTTTTCCTATTTTCATCCATACGTAGATCTCACAAAAAAACTATGTATGCTAGGCTTTCAATCTGTAAAGACTGCTTGAGTGTTTTTAAACCTTCGAGTTTGGGCGTAGCTGCCCCCTCTGTACCACCTCCGAGGTCTGGTGGTGGCAGCTTAGCTCACAGCGCTCGGGGAGTAAGTACATCTGCTTGCTGCTGTCTCATACGGGCTGTGCTTATGGGTGAAGGCATTTTCTGCTCTGCATCCCTGGATAGACACCCAGGGGGTTGGGTAGTTTGGTTTTTTTCCCCCGTGTGAGAGTTCCTAGGTGTGTTCCACCATCCTGTGGCCTGGCTCATGTGCACAAACACAGGGTTTTACCTGCTGCAAGAATGTAGGAAACAATAAATTTAATGAGCTCTGACCTTTAACGATATTTTTTCTCCCTTACGGTGCACCTGTATGGTGTGACCAGTCTTGACCAGTTTGCTGGATGCTGCTCAGGGTGGGCTGACTCTACCTGTGTAAATGGCACTTGCTGTCAGTCTTCAGCATGGCCAAAATCCAGGTGAGAGGTTTGAGGCCTAATCCTGCAAACCCTTCCTTGCGCAAGGTGTCTCATTTGCTTTGGGTAACCCAGACTAAGTAAAACTTGCTCAGTGGAACCTGTAGCAGCATATGGAGTCATGGGTTTTTCAGTGCAAGTAACATTTGCTGCCACGGAACAAACTGCCGTTGTTTCAAACAGGAGTAGTACTGGGCCCTAACCCAGGGGCAGGAAGGTTCACATCCAGCTAATCCTGGCTGCTAGAAGCTTATTTTTAGTTCAGAATTAGCTGAGGTTCAGCGTGAGCAGTGTGAGGGAGTGGAGAACAGTTCACAGTGCCTCTTTCAGGGAGCAGCTTCAAATGATATGGGAAAGAAACAAGTGGTAAGTTTGGGGATGCTTGAGTCCTACCAGTCTTGCAGCCTTTCTTATTTCTGATATCAAGTGAATTTTTGGAGAGTGGGAAATATTTATTTCTGTATACTCTCTCTATATAATTATATAATACAAAATCTGAAAGTAAACTGCCTTCCTTTTTCTGGATGAGAGAAAGTGCAAGAGCTCAGTTTCGGATTGTTAACGGGAGATTTAGATTTCAGTTGTGTGTGACCTTCTGGTAAATATTTTCAAAATTATATGAAAATTAATGTTTTATCATATTTTAAAGTATTTTTCATAAATAAGCTTATTTCCTTTTTACCGCTTTTACTTAATATTGTTCTGAATTTACACCTTTATTAATAGAAAACACTCAGCTCGTGCGATACACTGTGCAAGTACACTGAATGCATAAATTACTGCAGTATTTTGATATTTAAATAGAATGACTGGTAAGCTTTCCAAGGAAAGCAGTACCTTATATGAAAAGTGAAAATTATTCAAGTGAAGTTGGAATGTAAGCTGGGCCTTGCACACAGCTGTTAGGTACATGTCCCTAATGCAGTGCCCATCAGAATTCTGGCAAAAGCATGTTATTCCTGTGTCGTGCTGAGCACTTTTATGTAACATCTCCGTCAGGAGTCTCTGGCTATTTAAGTGGCATTTGAAACAAAACATACTTAGCGTGTTCTGACCATATCTGGAAAGAGCTGTTTTCTCTGAAGTGGTTTAACAGGCGCTCAAAAGAGAGGTGGTTTCAGACTTACAGATGTTGACTTTTGTCCCTGTCTTGTCTTTCAGTGTCCGCCTCGTGCCCTCCCTCCAGTGCCAAGGTAAGATCAGTTCATTCCATGGAATCGATTACGGTTCTGTACTGTAGTGTTCTTAAAAGCAATGAAATTAAGAGAAATAAGTTTAATAAACATCTGAGTAGTCATAACAGCTTTAAAAATACTTGCTTTTCTTGCTAATTTGTTGTCCCAGAACCCCTTACACAGAATGCAAAGCATTTTAAAGCTTTACAGAGGCTAAGAAATTTTACCACATTACCTCAGTTTTAATACTCTGATAAACCCTTTAAAAAGTTTCAGACAAATAGCTACCTCGGTTTTATTGACAGCTACTTTAGTTTTATGGATGTCCCTCTTTCCAACCTCTTCTTCCTTCCCTGATTGTTTTGTTTCCTGTTCTTTAGTGTATTTGAATCACAAATCCCTCAGAACAGGAATTTCTGAAATTAGACTAGAACTCTTGGACTATAGGTGTATACTAGTTGGACATTATATAGGGTGAAATTTGGGCTTCTTTTTCAGTGCCCTAGTGAGCAGTGTGGAAGGAAAGGCAATGATATAGTTTTTATGACATGGTACTTCAGAATTCCTTCAAAGTACCTAAAAGCAAATGTGACATTGATGATTGATGACATAATGGTAGTGTGTTTTTAGTAATGTATTCGCTTAGATTTTTCATAACTTCTGTTGGTTTGTTACATATCAGGCAGTAAGACAAGTTTTAATTAGCCAGGTGATTAAAGCTTTTAATCTGATCCACAGCTAGCCGATCAAGAAACTGTGCATAGTCACTAACAAAGTGTTGAATCTTGACGATTGCTTCGTACCCTTAACCCTGTTGTACACAACTGCTCATAAAGAGAACTAGGAGTGGGGATAGGGAAATTAATCCCAAAAGCAGCAGTGTGAATTTCACTGTTGTGAATTCTAATTGATTCAAAACTAACTTTCTTCTTATCTTTGTTCCTTTTGCACTGCTCTTCAACACCTTTTCTCCTTAAATGTGAAGTGGAAACCAAGGTGAGTTATTCCGGCATTAAAGAGAATTATAAACATTGGCAGTTCCTTTTGGTGTCACTTCATCCTCTCTTTAAAGATAGGGCCTTATGCTTTTCCTAAATGCAGGCTGATTATTTAAACTGCGTGGATACCTGCGCTGCTATTGCTAGAACTGTCTGTTGTTTTTCTTTCTCTTTACTGTTTGGTATTTCCGTATTGAATCCAGGTAACGGGAATGTTGTCACTGTGCTCTAAACAAGAAGTTTATTCTTCAGAGCATTATTCAGAGTATTTCAGTTTTCTACTTAATACATGTGCATGTGCGTATTTAGCTTCTGTTACACTTAAGACAGATTTCCTATCCTGTTTTCTTGCCATCTTTTGTACTCCTCCTGCTTGTGTGAATTGGTGAATTGTCATCTAATCTGTAAAAGGTGGAGGATGTTTTCACTTGTAGAAAGGAATCCCTTTCTTAACTAGCAATAGAGCGGCTGTTAAAAAAGGGAAATGAAGGTTTCTCTGTGCTGTGCACCTATACTTCTGTTTTATGTTCTGCAGATGAAATTCCACTCAGTCGTCCGAAAAAAAGGAAGCCCAAAGGAAAGACTCCGTTAGGTAAGGTCCTGCCAAGACTGGAAACTGTGTTTGTAATCCTGGGTGAGACCTGCACTGTAGCCAAGCTCCTGACAGATACACGGTTTTCAGTCTTGTACTCTTATTTTTAAATAGTGTTCTCAGCTAATTTATTACCATTGATTTTGTATTGAATGACTGCAATCTTTTTTGCAAAGCGGTGTCATTTTAAAACAAGTCTGTAATGCTAACTGGAGTAACTTGTTCCATCCTCTGCTCTTCTCCCTAGATCCCTTCCCGGTACTGCTAATACAGCATGTCTTGATACTGAACATTGTTATGTTAAATGTGTTAAGTGCTTGAATTTTTGGATGAACTTAAGATAAAACTCATTTAACAAATTGGCTCAGTTTCAGTCCTTGGCCAAATAAAGTCACAAGTTAATCATTCCATTACCATCCAAGAATTAAGAACCTAAAATATGACTAACACCAGAGCTTTGTATTTTTACAAGAAGTGGATCAGCAGAACAAACATAATTTTGAGCAAGTTTACAAGGCTGATCTGTTTTGATAAAGCAGAATGTGCTGATAGAATCTGGTGGATTTCTGTAAACCAGTTGACTTAGGACTGTATGATGCTTTGCTGAGTAAACTTGTTTGAAAGGGCTACAATTGAGTGCTTACTGAAAGACCTTTAAATGCAACAAGTAGAGCTGTTGCTAGCAGGGTTTCCCAAAGATCAAGTTTTGTTTACTGTTGTTTTCAGTGAGCTGAATGACAACTCAAAGTACACCTTGGCTTTGGCCATTACTTCGCTGGTTAATTTTGCATTTTAGCACAGAAGACCTTTCTAAAAGGTGAGAAAACCTGGGCTTGAAGTGAAAACAAAGATAGATTCCATTGTTATCATAAAAACTGCAGTACCTGAAAGAGCTATAAAAATGCAGATGTGATGTAAAATGGAGAAGTAACTTTGTCTTTCTACTTCTAATCATGCAAATTGATGCTACTGCTGCTAGAGTATTTGATGAATTCATCTTAACTTCTCATGGAAATGTAGTTCCTCCAAAGTGTCGTAATTCGTCTTTCAGACTGGAGTAAACATCCTTCAGTGTTGTTTTATTCTGCTCCTCCTTTATTCTTGTGGTGTTTGTTTAGCATTTAAATTTCCCTTTGATGTTACACTGTTTTGCCTTAGCACGTATCTGTGTGAATCAACTTGAAACAAACTTAATTTTTCTTGTCTCTTGCATTTATAATCTTTGCATGTAGAAAGGAAAAATATAGAAGTATAGTTCTTTACTGTGGTAGATTCTTTTCAGTCAGTCCTCTGTTGTATGCCCAAATGGGAATTGTGCTGCTTCTTGGATACTTACATTTCTTCCTGGGCATGAAACTGCCAGGGTAAAAGGAGGGTTGTTAGTGACCACTTTGTATACTCTTACTTATCGCATTTGTTTCCCAGCTCTTATATTTTCTAGCCAATACGTTTTCATCTCAGCTGTAAGCCGGGCAAATACAGACATTCTGCACAATGTAGCAAATGGCAGCTTTTTCTTGCCAGTTTCTCAGCGGCTCTGAATTAAGGTTGCTGGATCTTTTAATTTGGTTTTCAGATGGCATTGTCCAAGCAGCTGTTCGTCGGCAGTCTGAAAGCAGTGAGCCCCTGACTCCTGAACCTCATGATGTCCCTCCTCAGAGGAAACGCAAGAAGAAGAAAATACCTACCGGTATGTAAAATAATTGTAGATTGGAAAGAGCACGGAATAAAACTTGGTAACACAGAAATATGATTGGCCAACTTGTATTTTGGCTTAAAACATTTCAAATCATGTGCTTCTATACTTAAACCAGCTGAAAGTATTCTCTGAGTGAAGGGTAGCTTAGAGTTTCAGTTGCTGATTTCAGATTCCATAGGGTACAAACCCTCATGCAAATAATGGCAATAGTGTTTTGGAAGTGATAAAGTAGATCCTTTATATCATACCAAGCTCAGAAGAGCATCACTTTTCTGCCACTGTGTTTATATAACAACTATTTATCTATCTAAGTGAATGTATTTCCATTTTTATGAAAGCTATGAAACTTTCATGTGGTTTATTTTAAATTTTCAGATTCCGAGACCTCTTTTACACAGCAAAATGTTGCATCCTTATTTCAGAATGGAAATGGCATGGATGTCCCTGAAGCTGAAGAAACAGTGGTCCGCAAACAGAGAAAAAGAACAAAGTGAGACAAAACTAGTATAGTTCATCATTCAGAATAACTGTGATAGTGAATGTGGCTGAGTAGCATTTTACATTGTCACACTACAAAGATGTAAAATCTTGAAGCCCACGATACCATTCAGCCTGTGGAATAAATAGTATGTGTACAGTTCTTTCCAGGGTTAAGATCTGGCTTTCTTCATGTGTTTGTTTTATGCATACCTGGATGCATTACATGAGCCTAATATTTCAGTCACGTGCGTGAGAAAATTAGAATCTGTAACTCCTTTCTTTCATTCTTACTATCTTTTTCTTAATGTTATGAGAAACTTAACTGCTTTCTCATCCTTTTTATTTGCCTTTTCTCCAAGAACTATGTCTTTAAATCATTTTAGTCACCTTTCTACCAGAAGCATACACTTTCTTGGCCTTGTATTTAGTTTGTATTTTTTTTTCTAATTGTTAATCTCTTGATATGTATTTCTTCCCACCTTACTGTTTTGACACAAGAAGGAATTTAAATATAGAGAAAACCCCTAAAATCAAGGATTAGCTTTATGGTTTTAGTTAACTAACTCCATGAGAACTTTAGTCCTTAAAATTTTAAATGGAGGTAATATTGTACAGGTCAGTAGCTGATCCGTTCTTATCAGTCAAGTTAGACATGTTAAATCTTTGCAGGAGCCTTCAGCTTTTAGATTTTACTTCCCGTTCTTTCTCTGCCCCATTGTATGTTCTATGCTGATAGGAAACTTCGGCCAGCTGAAACGCACTGTTCCAATGAGCTGGAAGTGGAGGAGGAAGACATCATTGAAGATGAGCACAGAAAGAGCCCAGATCAGCAGCCTGTGTTTGCTGCTCCCACTGGAATTAGCCAGCCTGTTAGCAAAGTGTTTGTTGAAAAAAATCGTAAGTATGTCTTTCGATTTAAGTAATTTAAGGACATTCTTGCAACTAAAGAAGGCATTATTATATTTAAAATCCAAATACTATACTATTGGGACGAATTAAAGAAAAAGAAGTTTCCCAGCACAAAAATTATTTGAAAATAAATATACATTATAATTTTTCAACTGTGAATGTTAGTGTTGCTGTGCTGGCATGTTTGGTTGAATTTTTGAATTCCATGGTGTGGATGAAAAAGGCTGTTTGATAGTACCCAACTGAGCTTATTTGACCTAATGCTGTCACAGTAGCTTGAGAAGAAAGTATCATTTACTATATTGCAAAAAATCTTTCAAGTGGAAGTGTTTTGGGTGTTGGTTTTTGGTTTTTTTTTTTTTGTACCAGGGAGCACTGAGTAATTACCCAAAGTGCTTTGCACATTCTTAAATCCATTGCCTGACCCACCAGGGTGCATCGCACTGACCTAAGCATCCTGATATGAATGTAGGCTGACAAAGAGCAGGAAGTGGGGAGAAAAAATTTTCTGATGGAACTTTTGACACTTAGAGCTTTTTAACACTAATAAGTATTAATGTAGAAATGATGATGGAAGGTAACAGTACTTTCTAAAACTAATTTTCTCACCCTTTCAGGGCGTTTTCAGGCGGCTGACCGTGCAGAATTGATTAAAACCACGGAAAATATCAATGTACTTATGGATGTGAAGGCTTCATGGACTACCAGAGATGTCGCCCTCTCAGTGCACCGAAGTTTCAGGTGAAAGATAAACATTTTAATGTAAATAAGCAGAAATCAGGGTTGGTTTCTTTTTTTTCTTCTCCCTGAAAGTTAGGACCTTTTCTCTATCATTGTGATGTATCTTTATTTCTTTTGGATATTCCTAATAAATGCTGGTTTGTGATGCAACAGGTATAAAGCTTCTCAGTCCTCTAGCTTTTGGTATTTGTTGTCAAGAATATCTATTTCTAGTGTAGACATCGCATGTAAAATGCAACTTCTAAAAAGAATAACTAAGGAAGTCATATTGCAAAGATTCAGACAAAATCTGAATAGTAAGAGATTGATCTGATCACAAAAATGCTAGAGACCTACAGAAGAAAATGTGTTACAAAATGAGATTTGCCCATCAGCTATAATATGACCAGAATGAAAATACCTGAATTCAGATAATTCTCAAAGAAAAATCCTGGTTGGTGAAAAAGAGGGAGGAGTGAAATTGGACTGGGGCATAAGCTTGCACACAATAGCAAAAAATTACTTTTTTTTTTTTAATATGTGGTCATGTTGTGATACAGAATGGGAAGATAACAGCCATTTTCTGGTGTATTTTATCTGGAAGCCTGCGCTTCCTTCTCAACTTTTTCTTAGCAAGGAAGATAATGAAAAGACTGACTGAAGGATAACTTTAAGAGCATTGTGTAAGTGTAAGGGGCAGTGGTCTTGGGAAGCTACAGGCAAAATGGGGGAGTGCGGCGAATGAAAGTATTTGATTCTGGTAGCAGTAATGAAGTGAAGTAGTGACAGGATCAGGGAAAACATCTCGGTTTTCTTTGCTGAGTGCTCAGGTACTGCTGCAGTCTATCAAGGGAGGAAGCAGAAGTCCTGTTGCTTAGAATTTTTAAAACTGGATCAGAAAAAGCACTCAATCTGTGAAACTCTGGGATCCTGTCATGGCAGCAGGGTTGAACAGATGGATTCATAGGCCTTTTCTGTCTGTAGTTCTTCACTGATTCAAGGTATTAAACTTGTCCAATGTTCTTTTCTCCATTCAGGGTGATCGGACTCTTTACCCATGGCTTCCTTGCTGGATATGCTGTATGGAACATCATTGTTATCTACATTTTGGCAGGAAATCAACTTTCCACAGTTTCTAACCTGCTCCAGCAGTATAAGACACTAGCATATCCAGCTCAAAGTTTGTTCTATTTGTTGCTGTCTATCAGTACAGTCTCAGCCTTTGACAGGTAAAATATGTTTGTATTTGAAAGGTATATGTAATTTGTGTGCAATATGTTCCTTTCTTCTTCCTCTGGCACATTTTGATCTGCTGTTGATGATTTAATGTGATATACTTAAGAGCATGATTTTACACATGGCTGGCTATACAGATGAAGGGTGTACTTGTGCATTCAGACCTTTGTTACTCGTTTCTGTCCGTTGCGTGCAGCCTTGCTTCAATGTGCTGGTGCTCTTTGCGTGACCATGCGGTGAACCAGATGGGAGAGCTGACCTGTTTTTTCTGGGGGGGAGAGGGGTGGTGGAGAACAACTGATATTTCTATCAGGTTACTTTTCATGTGAAACCATTTCCCAGTCAGGTTTGCAACATGGCTGTGTAAACAGTTTTCCTGTCTTAGCTGGGGTTTCTGTATTACAGCTTAAGAGTGGGAGTGAACAGAAAGAGGAGCAAAAAAGACCATAAACAGAGTAGATTCACAGATGTTTCTTTTAGTAACAGGTAGTTTCCACAGCAGCATGATAAGCCAGGGGAGAAGTCTGTTCTGTGGAAGAAATTGTGACTTTTTTTTTCGTTAAGTGGTGGCAGGGAAGAGGCCCACGTTATTCTTAATTGCTCCTGTACTAGTGAAAGCTATGTGAGCCATTATATTAGCATAACTCGGTTGGTGGTGTGGACACTGAAATGAATGATAAGGATTAGAGAGGGGACAGATCTCTCCACATTCTCCGCGTTCCAGAAAGGACTGCAGTGTGAAAGCTACAGACCTCATGGAACATCCTCCTTAGTTTCAGTCTTGCTTGGATTTGGCATAGTAAGGATCATTGCCTGTGTGTGGAATATAGTTGTGTATTAAGGCACCGTAACCGAGGCAAAAAAAAGGTATCTTGCAAAAAGTAAAAGAACAATAGAATACTGTTAGAGTAACAGTATTATTATCTTATTGGGCTGTGTTAATGACTGTTGTTTTTGTACTCAGGATTGATTTGGCGAAAGCATCAGTTGCACTGAGGGGCTTTCTTACCCTAGACCCAGCAGCAGTAGCCTCTTTCTGTAAGTATTCTGAAGTGGATAGGAAGTTGTGCAGACAAGACAGTAAACGGAGAAATGCTACCTACTGTTTGCAGTGAAATCTTCCTCCCTGGTTATTTTCTGCTTTAGAATAAGTGACTTACTAAGTAATTGAAAATAGCATTCAAAGGCTATGAACAGTTTGCTACGTATTTTTTAAAGCATTGGCAATAATGAAATAAAGCATTAGTGGGGCTATTAGTGCAATATTCTTTTCCCACTTCTGAATAGAGAACACAGACATAGCAAAAACCAGAATCACAAGATGCCACCTTTGATGTAGCTGATCAATTGCAAAAGTGCAGTAACCAGATTTTGATGGGTCAGGGGAATGTTGAAGAGAGAATGAATTAAAGGAGACTATCACTGGAGGCAGTGGAGTGAAAGGAAAGAAAAAGTAGTGATAATTATCATGTAATGATGAGACAGCATTTTGGGGGGTTTATATTTGACACTACCATTTCCATTTCTTCCAGTGTACTTTGCTGCTCTTATCTTATCCTTAAGCCAGCAGATGACATGTGACAGAATTCATCTCTACTCACCACCTTCGGAAAATGGCAGCATCTGGTAGGAAACTTAAGAAATCACTTCTGTAAATTATAACATAGCCCACTTAGGAACCTTAGTCAAACTGGTGGATTGAAAAAGTTATACAGCATACATAAGAAAGTAGTAATGAAGGATTTCATTACTAAACCTGCCTTTGAGCTTGTCCTGAATCTTTGATAATTTCACTGAAAAATAAGAACTCAAGGATGGGTTTGGTCATGTTGGTTGCAAATCCATTATACCTCAAACAAGAGCCTGTTGGAATGATGCTGAAAATGTCATCTGGCAGAAACCTTAAGAATCTCTTTTGCTGGAGAAATGGGGCCCTACTGAGGTAACACTTTTGTGTTCAAGGGCAGGACATTCTGTAGAGATTCCACACTGTTTTTGAAGGAGATGATCTAATCTGTCCAAGAAATTAATGTCATGGTATTACAAAGAAGTTGTATGTCTGCCACAGGATGCAAGGGCTTAGCAGACACAGCTGGCATTAAATATGGAGCATTGTTTCATGCTAGGAGATCCCATCCAAAACTGTTACTTTCTGAAGTAGATATTTAATGGACTTAAACTCTAGTAGCTCTAGAGCTTTTAAAAACTGTAGAGTTTTTAAAATAGACCAGGAGAAGTAGAACAAAAGCATATACATGAAAATTTGCTGGTTTGGACAGTTAGATATTTTTTCTTTTTTTTTTAGGGCTTCTAGAAATGTTTGTTGAGTTGTTTATTAAAAAGCCTAGAATCTAGTAACAAAACTGCAACCTGCTGCTGTTATGACAGTAAGAAAAGTGTCAGCTAACTTAAATAATAACCTCCTTAAAGCTCTAATCTCATCCACCCCACAGCATCTGTGCACAAGTCCCTGCACTGGCTTCCAGACAGACTTTACTGATTTGCCTCACTTGCCTTGCTGCCTCATGAAGAAGTACTTAAAAATAAGATTGACTGATGACATTGTGCAGTGTCTTTCACCACAGTAAAATTTGACCATGCATTTTGATTTTTATTTTCTGTCTCTTGGCCAAGAAAAGGAATTTGTTGTTGAAATCTACAAGTGGACATTCTCTATGAGATAATGGGGTTTCTTAGCTGAGTCACTGTCTTTGGTAGTCGCTCGCTTTACCAGGCCTTTGCAATGCAAGACCATCAGGATGGTACAAGTAGTTCTGTTTTCACATCTGGCTTAGCAAGCTTGTTTTAACCTGTATGTACCAGTGAACCCCTGACTGATTGGTTGATGTGCTTTTCCCAGGATGGCAGGTACAGAGGAGGAAATTGTTCAGCCGTGGATTGTGGTGAATCTGGTAGTGTCTATTCTAGTTGGGGCAAGTTGGATCTTCTTGTCTTACCGACCAGAGCTAGATCACAGTGAAGGTAGGAAACATTAACAGGCAAAATGTTGTTTGTTCAGGCTTTTATCTGCTGTGCTCCACGTTCGGTGTTCAAGACTAGTCCTGAGAAATTTTGTGGCTGAGGAAAAACAAGTATCTCCTAGCAACTTTCCAAAGCAAGGACTTCTTAGGATGCTGGTGTCTGTGTTTGGTCTTGTAAAGAAAAAACAGTAATTTAAAAAGGAAGGAAAAGCCTTGTTTGTCCTGGCTGAAGCAACATGAATTTTGAAACATGAGAGAGCATGAGTCTTTTCTTCATTGAAGGGAAAAATAATTTTTACTTTAACAGCATTTTGAATATTTGAAATGTATATATTCTGTTGTGTTTTAGAAAATTCCCTAGTGTTACTAACATTACTTTTGCAAATGCTGAATGCATTTCGAGTTCAGTATTATTTTCAATAGAACATTGCAGTAGTTTTGGGAACTCCTGAGCTTTGAAAAGTCAGATTTCAGAACAGGACTTCAAATGAGGACTGCTTGTGTTGGTCCAGGCTGGAGGAGGGGGCAAGCAAGTTGTCCCCTTTTCTTAGAAGAAGCTTTGCTAGAGACTAGGCCTTCTTCCTTTTGTTGGGATCCAAAAGGTGTATCATAACTCAGCTTTCCCATCAAGTGCATGCAGCCTGTGATTTGAAGCTGTGCTGTACATAAAAATCATGAGTTGCAACTTACAAGTCATCAGGTATTCCAAGAGCATCATGAGTTGAAGCACAGATTTGTGTTTGGGAGGCTGAAGAAGACTCAACATGCTTCTGCAGATTACTTCAGAATTTTAATGTACCAATTTCTGTATTTCAGCTGGCCCCAGTTACTCTGCTTATTTCTAATAACTCAGTGAGTTAAAAAAAAAAAAAAGCTAGGTGGCAGCCTTTACAATCTTTGAAAGTAAAATTTATAATAGATGTTTTAATTGCATTTAAAAGCCATTTTTAAAATAATAAAGACTTATTCAAGGAAGCCAGTGGCAGGATTTAACTCAGGTTTTGATGGGCTTTTTTGATATTTACATGTGCCTACTAAGATTAGAAAACCTGCTTCAGAAATTTCAAGAGAGAAATTCTGTTAGGACTTACCCCAAATAGTAGAGAAAGTTTAGTCTACTAAGAATGAGGTAGCAAAAACATGTGAATCTCAAACTTGAGTGGATAAACCACATTGTTGCATGTAGAGATTGTGTAACTTTACCATGTTCACAAATTGTTGGCAAACACAGCCTGGTCTATATGCTGAATGTGCCGTTAGCAAGACTGAAAGTACACCTATGCTGAGGATGCAGTATAGGTATATAAGGGAACCCAGATATGCGAAGCAGCACAGAGCTCCACAAGGGCTACCACATCAGCTCCTTGGCGTGCCTAGCTGAATTTCTCTGCAAGGAGCTCTTGACTGCTGACCTTAGGCTGCCTCTCATGCCTGAGCTGCCGTGGTGGCAGCTAGCTGTGAGCAGTATCATTCATGATTCTTTCTGTCCCAGGCTGTAGTGTTGCTAACTTACACTGTGATACATAGAGCAGATATATCCATAAATGAACAGGTCTCTAAACAGAAATCTTCCTTCTTGAGCAACCTGGTCTAGTGGAAGGTGTTTCTGCCCATGGCAGGGGGGCTGGAACCAGATGATCTTTAAGCTCCCTTCCAACCCAAACCATTCTATCATTCTGTGATTCTTTGATGCTATGATTCTTGAGTCTAACACTCTCAAAACTTATAACAATCCCTCAATCTACTTCCAGATTTCTGTGTCCTTGTCCAGGTTAAATGCAGGATGCTACTGCATATGATCAGCTACTAACATCATTGCTAATTCTGTTTATTTTGGGGGGCAACAGTAGTTTTCTCAAGACAGTGGTGGCCCTTGACATTGCTAAGTTGTTGATATTATGATTGGGAAGAAAAGCAGGAGGCTTGGGGAAGTGCCAGAGAACTTTTCAGGAATAATGAAATCATGTTCAGGTGAAACTTTTAAAGGAAAACATAATACTTTTCTTTCTCTTTTAGAACTGATGTTTCATGCTGAAATCGAGGAATTTCCCCAGGGAGATATCATACCCAGGGTCCAGCCATAGGGTCCAGCCATAGTGTGGAACAAGCATCTGCAAATATTGTAGCTGTGACTGATGTTGTGTATTATAGCCATGTATTATAACTTTCTTAAAGAAAAAAATGTATTTTTATATTGTATATATTTGATTTTATCTTTTTATGTATGCTACAATTTCCAAATGTGATTGAAAACTTTTATACTTTTGCTTTTTATTTTACAGAGTAGATTATCTCTAGTGCATAAAGTCAAGGTGGTTTTGTAAACATTGCTACCTATATAGCCAAAGAAACTAGATGGATGCAGATCAGGTATTCAGTGCTTTTTTGACTGCTGTACAACAACCTGCTTTTGTTACTGATGCTGATAGCAGTTGGCTTACCTGATTTGGCTAAATACTCTCTAGAGATTAAAACTAATCTTACGAAGAAAGTAGTCTAAGGAAGATTATAACAAAACAGAGTTAGGAAACATAAAAATGTTAGAAAGCATAAAATAATCTGGGTTTAGTTGTCATAAAAAGTATTTGCTAGAATACGGAATTGGATTGTCAGGGATTTTGTTTGATAATTCCTTAAAAGAGGACACTTTATTTTTCTTCATCTTCATTTAGTTCTCTTGACAAGATCTTGATGATAACAAGTTCTTTCAAGTTGATGTAGACACAAGAAACAGAAGTTTTAATGTTGCAACAGTTTGGTCAGCTAATAAATACTTAAATACATCTTTTAATCAAGCAGGGTGTTTTTGGGTTGCCAACAGGACAATCGTACGTCCTGAAATTTCTCGACAGTCAGGACACATAAGTATTACAAAGTCATTCACAGGAATAGTGTTCTGATTTCTCCTTATCTTGTATGACGAGCAATAGTGTTATTCACTGCTCTTTCTGAAGAAACATGGATTTCACAGATGTTAAAAATGTTCCTACTTCTGCCTATTTTGATGAAGAATGATTTCCCCCAAAAGGATATTTGTTAATTTGTGTTAGGATGGAATGGGAAACGTCTTCCTAAAATTACAAGAAAATGCTTACTAAAGCAAAACAAAAACCCTATAGCAACCCACCTTCTACATAGTGATGTAGTAGTAATAGTGGCAGTTGGTGGTTTTTGATGATGAAAGCCAAGATTCTTTTTCTTTTATATTAAAGTGGCAAAATGAAAGCACTGCAGATGTGAATAAATACGGATGTCTTGCAGGTTGAAACAGTCTCCTTAGCAGACATAGACAAGAGCTAGTTTGAAATCCATTTCTCAAGAAAGTATCACCTAAAGCCCCCAAACTATTTGTATATGTTCTTTAATATGTATTGATTTTGCATTGTTCTATTTAATGTGTGTGTCTAAGTGTGGTTGTAAAGGTTGTGCAGTTGTCAAAGTTCCCTGGAGAATTACTGTACTTTCTAGTAGTGAAGATAAGACTTGAAGGGGGATGTTAAAGAGCCAGTAGCTTTCTATGCTGTTGCCTGAGTTGCTTTAAAACAAGGATTGGAACATGAATAACTAGGGCTGCTGCTGCCCTGTTGAGGACTTGAGTTCTGTTATGCTCATCCAGCAAATTTAAGTAATTCAAAAATTCAGTGTTCATGACATTTTTTTAAATGCTGTTGTAATGTCGGGGGGGGGGGGGGGAAGAGTTCTACCAGAATTAAAAGACTTTTCACAGCTGTTGGCTGTGTTCTGGGGCATTCACTTCATTGTGAGAAGGAGTTGTTAACATTTTACAAAAAAGGTTACGGTTCTTCTGTATGTTGATTTGCAAAACTGTAGAGCTAAATTATGGCTGGCACTCCGTTGTCCATTAAAATGGAGAGATTCAGGGTCTGCTCCCCTTCAGTGTTACACTGGAGGTTCGTGTCATAATTTGCCTTTAGGAGATGGGGGATGAGCACTACATAGTGTTCCCATGCAAGTTGCCACCACACTTTTCTCCATATGTGGTATGTTCGATTTATAGAATTGTTGAGCTCCTGAAGATGAGATTAATAATGGCTTCTCTTTGCTGCTTGACATTTCTGTTGTCTTGGCATGGTAAGAAGTATAATTTTGCCCATGAAGTATGGATCTCAGGCACAACAGTGCTAAGACATCAAATCAGTACGGGAAAAACTTGAATAACATCATTGCTTGATTGCTGGTATTATTACTAGGAATTGGCCTTCCAAGTAGCCCTTGGACAAAGTGATGCTAGCCAAGAGCCAGATTCATTCTCGTGAAATAATAGTAGTTTGTTTAGATGGTTGAGCAGAGATTAAGTTAATTAACTTAATAGGATCAATATTTCAGACCAGGTTTGCCTTTCCAGTTTATATTCTTGGGAGGGTCTAAGTATATACATACTTGAATTAATGAGATTTGAGGTTTGCCACTTAAAATCACACCTAATGAACAATTTGATGGCTAATGATCTATTTTACAGAGTACTTTTCATTCCATCAAGCCTCACAATGGAATATGAGTTGAACTGAGCTTCTTGTTTAGTTATTTGGGAAGTTTTAGAATGAGTTTACAAAATAGACGTTTAATTACAGAACATGCAATATCTGTAGCAGCCTTAACTGAAATGCCTTTGTGCGTTTCCATACCATTGTTTTTAATGCAGTATTTTTGTGTTAATGAAAAAATTACAAAGATGTTAGTGCCAATTTCTTGGTTTTACATACACGAAACAATTAAACAACTGCTCTAAACTAGTTAGAAGTGATTGTACTACTTTGTCCTGCTTCCAGATGATTAGTCTGTTTATTATGTATAATATACAAGCTCTGAAGAGGTGATTATGGGAAAACATTTTTTCTTTATTTGTGGTAGTGTTGAAAATAATGGCTTTGCTTTCTCTCCATCAGATTCCTGCTGCTGTACTGCTCTTTTGTGCAATGAGAAATGGTACTGTGAACTCCTGAAAGCTAGCAAGTAAAGTGTTATTCAATCATTTAATGGGGTTTGTTTAGCCTAAAAATATTAAGTGGGGAATCTGATTGCTGCCTTTAACCACTTAATGGGTGGTTACAAAGAAGAGAGGAGTCAGACTTTTCAAGCTCCACAGTGAAAGGATGAGCAGAAATGGTCGCAGGCAGCATCAGGAAAATTCCTGTTAGCTGCCACAGGAGTTTTGACAGTGAGAATTGGGGACGGGGGTGCCCAGAGGGTCTGTGGGAGTTCCATCCCCGGAGCTGCTCTGGACTTGGGTGGACAGAGCCCCATGCAGCCTGAGCAAGGGTTGGACCAGATGGGCCTCCAGAGTCCCTTCTAAGCTAAATTGTTCTTAGTTATTTAAAAGGCAGTCATTTAAAATTGGGTTAAATTCCAGTTGTTCTTTTAAATGTTACTCTCTCAACTCAGCTTTCTCAATGTGAAGCCAGGTGGCATTAATTTGAAAAGTAAGTGTCTTTTAAAGTTTTTTTGGTATTGCTGAGGTAAACTCCATTCACTTGCGTATTTGCAGTAGAATTAATTGAAATGACTGCAGGCTTTGGGAGAACAGAGTAAATCATCAGGTACGTATTTACTAAGTCTTACCTTTCTCTTCCTTTTTCCTCACTGTGATGTGGAAGATACTGTTGTATTCCCCAGTGCAGCTACACTTTAAATTGATCTGTACGTCCACAGACACTCAGAGAAAGTCTCTTTTCTTCCTGGGTGTTAATGTTTTGTGCCCCCCCGGGGTTGCTTGCTCTCTTCAGGGAGGGCAGGGAGGAGAGCTCCCAGCTGGGCGAGGCCCGTTGCCCTGCCGCATGAAACCCGCCGGCTGCTGCTTCTCAGACAGCGGCTTTTGGGGGTGTTTTTTCCCTCATCCTCCCCCCGTCGGGGACAAGTTGTGTGTCGTCGTCCCCTCCCCGCTCCATTTATTTACCGATCAAGCCTCACCATTTCGTACCCCCCACTCCACCTCAGCCCGGAGCCGTTGCCCGCCGGCCCCTCGCGCCGCGCCGGCAGGAGGCGCCCCGCGCGCGGAGCGCGTCAGGGCTGTGAGGGGGCGGTGGCGGGGCCGCCATGTCGGGCTGGGCCTGAAGGAGGCGGCGGCGCCGCCCGGGCCCCTCCGAGCCCCGCTGCTCGCCGCCTTTTCCCGCCTGCGCGCCGGGGAGCCGTCGCTGCAGTCCTTCGACCTCAAGCAGGATGGCGGCGAGCAGAAGGCGGCACGCTGGCCTTCGAGGTGCGGGCGGGGCCGCGGGAGAGGAGGAGCCGGGCGATGGGCGGGCTGGGCCCGTCAGCCCCCACGGCCGCAAGGGAGTCGGGGGAAGGGAGCAGTTTTATCCTGCACCGCTGTGCCTGGGCACGGTATTTCTATCTCCTTTTACTGGGTATCATTGCAGGCTGGTGTGCCTGTAGAAGGGAAGCAAGGAGGGAAGCCTGCCTGCTTAGTAGACCAGTTTCCATCCCTGCCTTGTATGGGGATGAGAAGACTTCTTAATGGGAACAGAGCTCTGCTTATTCCATCCCCCTTTATTTGGTAGTGGCAGCCAGTGCATGCCTGTGTAGGAGCTGCAATTGAAACAGGAAACCCAGTCAAAAAGAAAAAATTCCCATATGTTCTTACACACCAACAAAACTGCTTTAGTTCTGTATTTTAAATTTATATAATCTTGTCTTCAAACTTAAAAAAATTTAGAGTCCTCCCTAGCAAAGGCAGTTTCCTGTACTGATTTCCTATACTGTATTCAATAAAATGGAAGAGAGCATGGCTTTTCAGGTTGATACAGGCAGGCCTCAGGTAGATGATACAGAGGCAAGAAAAAAAAGCAAGATCATCTTGTGGATGAATTTCCACAATAGTGGAAATAAATAGGTAGATGTAGTAGTTAACTTACGCAGTGAAAAACAGTTTAATGTACTTTTGGGGAAAAACAAACCAACCAACCTCACCCCAACAAAGAAACAAAAAAATCCAAACCAAAAACCACAAAACCAAACCAAAACAAAACCCCACAAAACAACCAACAACCACTTTTGAAAAAAGAAAGGGCAAAAAAAGAAATAGCACAGTCAATAAAAGATTTTGAAATTGTTAAACAAAAGTCTCATGATAAAAGAGCAAGAAGAAATATCTGAAACAATAAATTCTTCTTCCATTTTAAATGCTTGTGATGCTATTATTCAAGCAGAATACCCTTGTAGGCCACGGCTCTCCTTTCCAGCAAATTGTCCAAAATGTGTCTTTTTACAAGCCAAGTATGAGGAAAAAGAAAAGTCAAGAAGTCCTGACTGGAATTCAAAAGACAAGTGATGTAGTAAGGCTCCTAAGAAATGTACCATGCCATGCCACCAACATCTGGGTCAAATATTAACAAGTACACTATTTAAGAAGGAAAAACAAACTAGTTTGAGGAAATCTAGTGATGTTGTAAACAAAAAACATGGAAAGTATGCTGAACCAGCTCTTTCAACATACCATGCTGTGGGGTCCAAGGATTCAAAATCATCTATGTTCTCCCATAATAAGGAAAACTTGAAGCAGAAAGCAGAGCAGGAAAAAGAGCATGACAGCAAGCCAAATAAATCATTCAACAACTCTGTGATGGCTCCATCAGCTATTGCAGAACAACAGCTACCTCAAACTACGAAAGTATTTAAGGAAAACTCATCCAGAAGTGGCTTTCCAGATTTCAAACAGGCAAAAGGAAATCTGCCTGTAAGAATATTTTTCTTTTAATTGACCACATCAAATGTGTAAGAACTAGAAAGATGATTGATGTCAGAATGTAGAATAGACAAACTTTTTAAATAAACTGTGGTAGATAAGCTCAGCATTGATACTCTTGACCCATATGTCATGTAGAGTAAATTTTGACAAAACAGAGGAAAAACTATGCATCCTGCCAGGAATCCCTCTGTTCCTTGCTTTCTGCTTACAGTATTCTTATTATGTGTATCAGGAAATTCCACTAGCAAAGATGAACTTGTCTGAAAACATGCCTAAGGTTTTTTGGACTACACCATGTCACTTGAATTGTGAGTGCTTCTTTCAGTTGTTCATTTCATGACTGTTACTGCTGCTTAGGTGTTGCTGCTAACCATAGTTTGCATTTTTTTTCTTGATTCAAATACTGCTTCCACACGGCTGGTGCAATTAGCCTTTTTTCCCCCCTCCTCATTGTAAGCATCATAGATTACACTTTTGAAGGGATGAGTTATCAGTCTTGTTCAGGACAAAATGTGGAGTTGATGCTCCTGTAGATTTTCCCTATAATTTTCATCCCATTTGACACTGTTTGCTTTCTGCTCTAAACTATCATGTTAGAATTGTTCGTCTTCCCTTTGCATTCCAGAGGCAGGTTGAATTAAGTGGATAAGAGTTGCTAAAGTCATGAGCAGTGGTGACTGAGATCCTCGAACAAAATGTGCTAACTTGTTCCTCTTCTTGTAAGTGTGTAGCCGTTATAAATATTCTAATGGCTTCACAGGAATCCTGCAAAATCTGCTGATGATGTATTTCCTATCCTTATTGTGTGCTAGTACATTACATTTTATTACAACTAATAATAATAGAATAAACCTGATTGATTGATTACTAAGTTATGAGATACATCAAGAAGGGGACAGACAGAGGACAATAGGTCTAAAGTATTTTAGAGCCAATCTGTTTGGGCATACATACATTCTCACTGAATGTGAAGTCTGAATATTATTTTTTATTGATAAAAATCATTAAAAAATGTAATCTCTTTGATGTTGTCTGCCATCCTTTAAAAATTTTTCAAGGATCAAAGTAGCTTAACATCCTTCAGAATTATGCAAGCAAAGAAGATAATGATAAAAACGTGGATATATATCAGAATCTTGCAAAAGCAACAGAGACTGCTCTACGTGATTTAGGTGGAGTTCCAGGAGAATGAGTCAGCCACTGTATTCTGCAAGACACCATACTGATTCCACATATTTGTAGGTCCCCTAAAGAGACCTCCAGAGTACAGTCTGTAAATTCTTACATTGCATTGCTGGATTCCTCTATTAGTAAAGTTTGAGAATCAAACTACCAGCTTGAAGTTTGAGAATCAAAACATTCAAGCAGAACAAATGGAAATCAATCCTAAAAAAGGGTGAATTTTGTGAAAGTCTCCAAGATTTATTACTGGAAATTGTGACACCCCAAAATGACAAGTGAATCCAGAATGCCATTCCAAAGAAAAGTGAGAGGGCAAGGAAAATCTTACATGGAATCTCACCTGGGAAGATAATGTTCCCAGGTTGTGATTAAAAAAAAAAAAAAAAAGTAATGATCATCATCATCATCATATTGCAATATCTTTATTGCATCTTTCACTTTAAGTAATTTGTTAACCAAGATTAAATGTGTTTTCATATTGCAGTGGACCTTTGGATTCAGTAACAGGTGTTTTTCTGGCTTTGGTCATTTACAACATAAGGTGTTGCACACTGTGCAATATCTTAATTAGAATTGTAACTAATTGATGTGGTAGGCTAGTGGATTAGGCAAAGAGACCAGACCATTGCAAGAAAAAAATGACCTTGATGGAAAATGTGTTTCTGCTAGCAGAATAACAAAAATATCTTGTATTTCAGAAATGTGAAAGTGTGGGAAAGGAAAAAAATCTGTAGTATTTAAAAAAATTGAGTTTGTTTCAAGTGGATGTTTTCTAATGTGGTTAATCAACATTAA
Source organism: Nipponia nippon (assembly GCF_047370975.1). Lineage (NCBI taxonomy): Eukaryota > Metazoa > Chordata > Aves > Pelecaniformes > Threskiornithidae > Nipponia > Nipponia nippon. The sequence continues at coordinate 70,272,899 of NW_028262369.1, read as the reverse complement.
CTACAGTATTATAGCTACAGTGAGCAAAAGCAGCGACTCTGAAGGTTCAGAGTTCTTTCCTAGGAATTTTTGATGTAATATTCCTTTACTTATTACTTGTGTGTCAATTTGTTTTGCCCTAACTTCAACTTTGAAAGCCCTGTTAAGACTGTTAGGCAAGATTTCAGCTTGTATTAGTGGTCTCCTCTGTTGCAGGTGGATTTCATGAGAGGGCAAATATATATTCCATGAGTCTGGATTTGTGGGTAAATCCAGTAGTAATGGTGTATTCTGTAATCGTACCTAAAAATAAAACCACCACTCAATTGCAGCTAATTTCCTATGGGCTTTTTTGGGGGCATTTTTCAGGAACTTCATGGGACTTTCAGATAAGTAACATACATTTATGTAACTCATTTATGGAGTAGAATCTGTTGTTTTCATTTGGGAATGGTGGAGGTTTCCACAGGAACCTGTTTAAACCTAATAGTCTTTCCTTCATCCTAACTCAAGTTTCTGGATAGGTTTAATTATGTTAAATACCAAATGTTATTCTGCTAGCTTCTTGTTAGTAGACCACCTCAATTTTTCAGTGCTTTCTTTTTTAAATCCTTAAGTCTTTAGTGGTCTGTTACATCAAATAGCTTTCTTTCATAGTATGGTCCTTACTGATAGTCTTTTGAGGTCTGTCTCACTGCATGTGTTGTGTAGTATCTCTCAATTTTAGTAGTTTTTTTTCTTCATTCATACAGGATAGGGATGAGCATCATCAAGACAGGTCATTACAGCTAGCTTACTTGTTTTTAGAGGTTTATTAGACAACCTAATATACTTTAGCAAAGCTGCTTACTAGCATTAAAGACAGGGTATGTACGTCACCTACTTAGGTATCTATCTATCTATCTATCTATCTGCCTCGTGTCAGAGACATTCAGAACAATGGTTTTCAAATGCTTTCCCATTATTTCACCCATCCTCTAGGCTAGAAACTGCTTTCATAGCACTTCAGAAGGAGGGGGTGGGGAAAAGAGAGAGAGGCAAGGTAGAACTCAATAATCTTTTTTTTAAATATTTACTTTTGTTCCTTAATAGCATCAAGTGGAAGAAATTGGTCTCTCTTCAATGGATATTTATTGCATTGAGACTCTTTAAAGTGAGTAGTTCATATAGCAGATCAAGCAGAGTATATATAGCAGATCAAGCAGAGTATATATAGCATATAGCAGAGGCTGAGTAAATCACACTTCTTCCTGTGTTGATCCATTCAGCCATTCACACACTGCTGTGGTATCAGACCAAGACAGTAAGAAACTCAACAGCATTGAGCATATATCCAGGATAATGTTAATTAACATAAGTTTTTTATTGTTACAGGTATTTCATTATTTTATGTAGTGTTAAATGCTAGCACAAAGAAAGGTGGCAGCAAAAATAACTTGTGTTGTTTTTCACAAGTACTGCAAAAGTAACCAAGCTATAGATTTGTTTCAGTGGCCATGAAATTTTGCAAATGTATAAAAGTGTTAAAATTTTTGAAAATACCTCACATTGAGCCTAAATGTAAAATACTTGAAAATTTCAAGTCCAAGTTCCGTTCTAGTTCATATACTGATAACACATGATTGGTATGAGTAAAAGTGAGTAAACAAGTGCTCCAAAAAAGAAAATAAAAATGATTCTGCTTAGAACTGTGTCAGCTTGGAATAGAAAGTCTCTGCAACTTGAATCTTAACAATACAGAGGATGAATCTCAGATTTTGAAAACACTAACTGTACGCAAAAACTTGATTTTCAGTAGTAGTTTCCAAGAACTTCTTTTCAGTGACAGGTAGCTGAAACCTCCTTAACAATATGATGATTATACACTTCTTTCTTAACTGATATTTCTTATTTTGCATTATTCCTTAATAGAAAGTATGACAGTTAATGAGCAAAACTGCAGCAAACCTTTCACCAGACATAATCCAAGGGCTAATTTCAAGTATTTCTGGTTATTTTAAGAATTACTAGAAGGCACAGTGCCTCTTAATTGCTTTTGTTTGAAAATACTGTAGCTGTTGAAAAGCAATAGTTCTAACAGTAAAACTTGTGAGCTTTTTAACTTACAAAACTATATTTCATTTTCTTCTTAAAAGTTATGTCAGTGCAGAAGCTGGACCAGTGTTTACAAATAAGTAATTTTATTTTTTTCCACAGAGAGACTGCAGCAAAGCAACTCCACTGGAACACATGCTTGTTTAAATCAATTTATACTGACTTTGTGATTAGTATCCAAGTTCATTTTTATAGAGTGCACGGCCCTGTTGTTTCAAGAGGAGCTTGCAAATACTAGTAGCTAAGCTGCCTGAAATTTCTGCAGGTGTTTTTTTTTTAGAGAGTATTAATGTTTATTCAGAGGTCTGTAATTAAAATATGTACAACTTCATATGTGTTCTCATTTATTTGACTTGGTTTTTACATGTACTGTTAGTCAAAAGCTACTTGTAGATGCTATATAATGTATTTGACTTGAAAAGTCAAAATTTGTAGTGGTTAAGAATTAAGAACATGGGGTTCACGTGAAAATAGTATCTTCTCTAAAAGTGCATAATTAATTTCTTAATATTTTTATAATCAGAGTAATTTTCTAGTTTTAACAACTATTTTCTCACCTAATGACTGACATAAATATGAAACTTCTTTCCTGCAGTAACAAGAGGCTGTGTTGGTATGACTGGACTACAATGAAAACAGAAGTACAAGAATTACAGAAATAAATGGAGACAGACAGCGTAAGTTTATTGAAAGGTTTTTAATCTTAAGTTTCACATATTAGGTTTTGAAATATAGAGCTCTCTTCACAGCATAACAAGTAGAATTAACTTTTTTTGTTAATACTTTAATGTGGTCATTTAGAATTTTATGTCTCTGTCAGGCTTGCATTTTGGTCATGTGGTCTTCAAGGCTTTGTAGTGAAGCTGCTGGCAAAGTAGTATTCTCAAGGTTGGCTGCAGACCAGCTCAGCTATGGAAGACAAAGACTTAATGTGGAATGTTGTTTATGGTGAAAATTTAAAATATATCCATTCAATAAAGTAAAAATTTGATCAGTAAACTACTAGTGGCTTTGGGACACAACTTTTGCGAAAACACAATGAGAATATGCAGCTTTTTTTTTAAAAAAGAAGCTGCTTTTTTTCAGCTTGAGTTGCCTGTTATGGTATGAGAGATGAGAATGTACTGAATTGTAGGGAGAAGAAAGGCAGTTTTTCACCTGACTTTGAACAGATAAATTCACTAGGATCCCAGGGGGGTTTATTAGGTTCTTGTTATGGCTGAACCTATCCATGTGAATTTAACTGTGGCTTGCAGAAGAGGCTTGTGTGTCAGCAGCAGTGCCAGTGAAGCTTAATGCATGTTGCCTGTTTTTTTAAGAAAACAGTGTAAGGTTCTGGTAAGTTCTGGTGGTGAACAGGAATAGAGCATAAAAAAAAATGTGTACAGTAACTTTAGATTATTTAATACGATTCTTCAAAATTAACCCGTACCTGTTATAACTTGAGACTTAACTTTGCATAGTAAGAGGTTCTCAGATTAATTGCTAAAATGACACAACAATGAATGGAGATGCAAAAGCACAAATTTGTACTAAGAATGTAGACAAATGCAAAAGCATGAGTCCTATTTTCAAGTAGCTGAACTTCTTTGGGATACATGCAGTATTAAAACTGCATGAAAAATGATGCATAGCTAACTTTTGGCAAGTATGACAGCACGTCAAGTGAGAAGAATGCCTTTCGGGATGTGTGAAAAGAGAAACATTTATTTGCATAAGCAACTAATTTGTGCAGTTTCAAATTTAGACTTGGAAATGGAGGATTTCTTCTTACTAAAATAATTTGGGTGATAAGGAAAAGACAAATAGATTGTGTAAGTAAGGTCATAGACAAAACCCAAGCCTGAATTCAGAAAGGCACGTGGACTGCTGAAAACACAGTATAGAGTAACATTACAGCAGGAACTCTCTTGTTAAGAAATATTTTGAAATAGGGAGATAAGCATTCAGCCATTCTTTATATACAGTCTTCCTTACGGTCAGAAAGTGAGGCACACTGCACTTCATGATGCCAACATAGGAAGTAGTTAACGAAAGATGGCCACTTCAATGGCATTTTCAAGTAATACCTTGTCTAATTGTATTTTAACCATACAAACTAAAGCAGCAAATACAAATCACATTTTCCTTCTTTGAAGCACAGGAGAGGTATGATTGTTTGGTATTTATTTAGAATTCCCAGTCTGTATCATCTTGATTTGCAGTAACATGTCCAAGTTCAGTCCCAACTGCTGTTGAGGGCAGTGCCAAGAACTCTGATCTGTTATTTTGAATAGGAGGTGGTAATAGAGACAGTAGTGAATTCTGTGTTTGTTCTTTTATCTAGAAAGAAGAAAAGTTAAAACAGGGCTGCACATAAAAGTCTATATAACCTTGCATCTGACTTCATTAAAAGCATGTGAAATCAGAGCCATGTTCTTCCATGTTACAATATTGAAAATAACAGGATGAGGGTTTAGCTTTCCTCACTCTCGAGTAAGTTGAATTAGTCTTTCAAGACTAATTACATTAGCTATGCCATTCTGCTTTAAATTAAGAATATTAACCATTATTCTTATTAGTTAGGCTGACTTTAGTTAAGTTAAACCAACTTTAGCAAAGGGGAAGTGGATTACTCTTACGCTTCCTATACTCAGTACCATTTTATTAAAAAAAAAAAAAAAGTAGTCTGAAACAGATATGCTGTTACAGGATATTTTTTATATCTAGCTAACTTAATTATTTTGTAATCCAACTCTAAAATTTTGTGGCTTAGGTTATAGCTGTGTCATTTAACAAAATGTAGTAAACTTACCTGTTTGAAGAACGTATGCGAAAGCAAACTGCTTGCTGATGGCCTGGATCATAAAATGAACAATATAATTATGTTTTGGAAAGTAAAATACTGCTTTTGGAAAATGGGCCAGACTGACAAATCAGTTTAAGGCCTGTGGTTTTTCATTCACAGGACAAATGTGAAGCATGAGAAAAGCAGCACAGAATTCCTACACTGTATGACTCAATTTGTAGTGAAGGCACGACCAAAGAAATCTGTTTTTAAAGGCTTTTTCACTTTTCTGTTTAACAAGGAATTTAATGCCTTATTCAGAAGAGACATAGTACTGAAAGCATATACTTCAGATTTCTGGGTTTTTTTTCTTGGACAAAGTGCATGTTTAAAAATTAATTTTACTTGTTACAAAGTACCTTCATATTACAAGAAATTCAGGGGTCAAACGACTTTAAAAGCATGGTTCCTTTATCAGACAAGATAAATTACAAAACCAAAGGTAAGTGTAGTGTTTTGCATAGTACTTCTGGTCTGAAATTCTGACTTTAACAGTATTCAAGTAATTACTGTATCCTAAATTATGGGCTATACTTGGTCTTAGATTGAAGTGACAGAAAAATAGTTTTCACTAGACAGTTACCTTTTCTCAGGGTCCTGTTGCAAGCAAAGTTCTACCAAGTTGTGGAAAGCAGGTGAAAACGTTTTGGAAAAGGGAATTTGTAGTTTTTCGCTGGTCATTGTGCGTGTCATGCTCTCACCAATTCCAGAATCAACACCTGATCGGGAATTCTTCATCCTGGATTCCCCACGGGGAAAGGTATTTATATCCCAAGGATAATATGTGGGACCCTTCAGCTTTTGCAGCAGCATCTAGTAGAAAGGAATAGCAGTATAAGAGTCCAACAGCTATCCAGACCTATTCAGGCTAAGCTGTGAAACTCCAGGAATGGAAGGATTATTTGATGTAGAAAGAAGCATGCATATTTGAAATAACAAAAAGCAGCCACCATTTCAACAGTAATAGCATTGGTTTCTCTGAGTAAAACAAAAAAAAAAAGCTCAGAGTGTTCTGAAGTAGAAATAGAGTTTAGCATCATACCTGAGTGCGAGGCATATCTTGAAAAGGAACATGTCCATTGGCTAATTCACATGCTGTAATTCCCACACTGTAAATGTCAGACTTCATGTTATACCCAGACAAATCCTGTGAGAGAAAGAAAACTGGATCACTGATGCCACTGAGCAGTGGCCAACAAAAATACAAGTGTCTGTTCCATGACAGGATTCTAATACCCTGTAATCTACACAGGATTGAGGCAATTAAATTGTGCAGCCTCAGGCTTTGTTCAGAAATCTGATGGTTTTACTGAAGACAAGTTTTAGGATCTGCAGTAGTTTCCAGGAAGGTCAGGTAAAGAGACTTAGAGTACAGCACCACCTTAGCAACAGCTTAAAACCAGTTCTCTTTAGGAGAATTACAAATTCAGTACATCTGTGTCTTTTAAAAAGTTGCAGTTCAACAGCTTCCATTGCTCTTCTACAAGCAGACTGAAGTTAGAAGTCGAGTACTTCCAGTAACTGAGGTATAATTTATACTAACCTGTCTCAGTAGTTCAGGACTCAGCCAAGGAAGCACAGATGTACTAAATTGGGGGAAATCATATACCACCTTTGACTTTTGTCCATTGTTGACTAAACTGTAGAGGTTGTTTAAGCCAGAGAGAGAAACCAGCCCATCCCCTGAAATCAGAATGTGGCTAGCTTTAATATTCCTGTAACATAAAGTGGTAAATTTTAGTTATAAGAATTACTTAAAGCACTACTAGAGTAGAAAGGCTTTCATATTTCATTAACTTATAATAAGATGTTAGCATGCCGTTCTATTTAGCAGATTATTTTAATGGAAGTTCTTCACTCAGTTTGAGTTGTCTTTTTAATACAGCGCCAAGAGAGAGGAGAGATGATCAGCAAGAAAAAACTGCCAGAAACAGAAACTGGAGAACAGCCCTCCTTCCCTGCAAAGGGTGTAAAGTAAGGAAGCCCTTTCTACAACTCTAATTCTCCCGCTTCAAAGAGACAAAGCCAGACAGCTGTGTAATCCCTGTAACGATTGGCTTTAAATAATGTACAAATACCATTCTTGTTAAGCTTCTACAAACTTGGTTCTGCTGTATTATTTTTAAAAATGTTTCTGCACTGTCTGACATAAGAAGATATATAGAAAAAGGAAGGAGACAACACTTAAGCTGAAAATGAGTTTTGAAGTGAAACTAAATTCTTAGTAAACTGGATGCTGTAATCTGATTCTTACCTATTGACATTCTCCTACCTGTGAATGTAGCCGTTCTGGTGCATGTAATTTAATCCTCTGATTGCACCAAATAGAATGTTCCCTATCAAAGCTTCACTCATTCCTTCAGGAAAGTAAGTCTTCAGCAGGTGTCTAGCCGAACCTGGAAGTGAAAAATAAAACTAGCTAAGCCTAACAAGTCTTGTTAAACTACTTGTCTATGCTTACTTCACTGTATACATTGATCAAGAGCAGCATTCTCATCTTTATATTGACTATGGTACATCGAGAACAGTTACATAGATGCATCCATCAGGCAAAGATCACATTCAAGTCATGCTTCTGTTAACTGAAAGTCTATGCCAAACCTGTATTCAATCCAGGTAAGTTTTCTGTTGGCAAAATTCAAAGTTGTATGAAGTCAAATACAGCTCCCAATTATCATTCCTCACATGGTGGGTGGTAGGACTAAGGGCAATTTAATGCAGTTCAAATATCAATCTTCACTATGGAGGAAGATTATGTATAGAAGACTTCCCTAAACAAAAGGTTTGGGAAAGTTTGTCTCTTTCTACAAGACAGGAGATGCTTAAAGAAAAACCTGTCATGGACCATGTGATCCAAATTGTATCAGCCCTTTTTCCAATTCCAAAACTGTACTTAACAGTTCTTACCATAGGCCATGAATGGGGAGATGACCCAAAGCCAACTACCAGCTGTAAACACTGTCCAAAGCGTCATTACGTTGGGGTGCTGGAAAAAGTGGGATAAAACCACCTCATTCTATGGAATTAAATGAAAGTGGATGTGTTAACCACAAGACAACAGTCTTACTAAGAAGATTAACTAGGTCAGTAATCAGTAGAAAGAACTGCTCCCTGTGTGAATTTATACAAAGTTGCAGGTGATGTGCATAGCCTGCAATAGAAATGTAAATAACTTGCCTATAATTGCATTTGGCTGAAGTAAATCTAGTTTGCTCATAGTCTGAAGTTTTGGTGTTCAATACAGAGTACAGAACACGTTTCAAAGAAGAAATTGTAGAATTACACAAGTATTTCTAAAACACTTGTCAATTGTTCTCTTCAGAAAGCAACTCTCAAATTTACACATGCCTTGTGTTCATATTCTACTCCTCTGAAGGAAAAACTTGACTGAAATGACCCAATACAAAGGCTACCTCTGTTTAGTAACCTCATATGTATTCCTCACTGTTGCTTTACCTGTAAGGCTTTCAAATGCTCTTCAGAGCAGTTTTCTAGGTCTGTGATCCTTACGGCAACTTGCATGCCTGTAGGTGTATGCCGTGCAAGGTAGACTGAAGTTAAGTTGTTGAACCTCCTTCCTGAAACCAGAAGTGGCTGCCTTAACATTGGAAAAATAATCCACCACATAATTTCCTTCATATTTAGAGATAATTTTACAGTTCTAAAACTGCAATTGATAGCAGCATGACCTCTTCTTTAAGAATGTCAAGAACTTAAGTAGTTGCAGCAAAATATATCCAGCAAATTAGTCAAAGCACGGCTCTGCTATTTTTAGAACAACTAAAAATGTTTAAACATTTGTCAGTATCAATTGCACATCTAAATGAACAACACTTTGAGCATGCATATTCACATAAACATATGCACGCACAGTAGGATTCGGGGCAGCCATCCTTAGGACAATCAACTCGGGTAGCCAAGTGACAAGGCATGATGTTACTTAATGCTGTATTGTCCACATACCACAGATTTATAAAACTGATATGCACAAACATCAAGAAAAAAATTCAGGTAATTGTTGATTTGTCTTATATCTTAAAATAAGTGATTACTGAAACATGAGCAATGTTCTGCACTTTTTCTCAACTAAGGAGACACAAAAATAGTTGAGTCAACTGATAATAGATTTTCCAAACTTATTATGTACTGCACTTAGCAATAACCTATTGAGAGCATGCATCTGCAGGAACAAGACATATTTTAAGGTACACTTATGTTACCTATTTCCAGCTGGAGTTCATAGTGAGAGACATTAGAAGAGCAAAATACCATTTCATTCCTTCCTATAGATGGGGGAATCCAGGCTAGATCAGAATCAGCCTAACAGTGAGGAAAAACAGTTCTCAAAATTACTATGTAATTTGTAAACATTTACCTGTTTAAAATTAACGCAGAAATATCATTAATTAGAATGCTAAGATCAAGTATTCAAGTCAAAGCATTCAAGCTGATGCTTTTACCATTACACTAACACTTAGTTTTATGAGCTACTGTTTGTTTGGGTTTGTTTTGGTTTTGGTTGTTTTGGTTTGTTGTTTTTTTTTTTCCATGGGTGTGTGTGTTTTATTTTTAAACTGGTACAAGATTAAGAGTAACACTTAGTCACCTATAGTCTTCTTCCAAAGTGGAACTACTCTGGTTATTTTTGCTGTTAACATTTTAAGAAGTACCCCCTAATGACATTATTTTTAATATGTACCAGCTTTGTATTTAACATTGCCAGTTAATGTTTCTGTTTTCTTCTTACCGGGCATTCATGGACGCTGCTCTGAGATAGCTCTTCTGGTCCGATTGGTTCAACTGGTGTACGGAGAATACAGGAACAGTCCTTCAGAACAGAAACAAGTGAGTGTGAGTGGAGTTGCTGCAATTTATTAAATGTGGCAGTGGGACAACATCAAAAGTAGCCCCTATAAGCAGGAGTTCAGAAAGTTTTCTGCTACAAGTCAGTCAAGCAAGAGGTTAAGAAACAGCATAGAGCACATACATGGCAGACCTAGAGAGAAGACATACTAAACAGTCTCCTTCACTGATAGTTAGTACAATGAAGTTTAAACATCTCAGCACTATGGAAATCCCCTCAAGCAAGACATTTCACCAGAACTGTTTCACGTTAAGGTATGACTTGGTAACAAGGCACAACTGCCAAAGATTTTAAAATACAAACTTACCAAACAAGACATGGAACCGCTTTAGATCGAGGGAAAAAGTCATATACACCCATTTATCCTAGAAAAATTAAAATAGCAATGGAAGATCGTACATAAACCTGTGATAAATACAAGTCTATTTAATCACAACTGTGAGGCATTCCTCTTAGTTAACACACACCCAAACCCCCCCAAAACTACAGCTTTGGGAAAGCCTGCTTCTATTGAGCCTTTAAGCAGCATATGGATTTCAAACTCCATACTGAGGATAGGCAATATACATTCCAACTCAAGTTTTCCTTCTTGATTCATGGGTTTAGAGACCTTATTACCACTTCTGAACAAACAATGTAATTGTAAGTTAACTGCATAAGTGCAGAAAGTAAAAAGGACCAGATTCATGAATCCCTGGCAGTTTGTAGGAAAAAAAATAATTGTCTGTTGTTTTAAAGGAGCACAGCTGTGCTAGTCAAGTCTCAGCTCAGCTGTGTGCAGCTGAACTAGCTCACAAAGAAAGCAAGCCAGAAGCAATTGCACTTTACATTTCACAAGAGGAAATACTACTATTGTAAAGGACTTAAGTTAAAAAAAAAAAAAAAAGGAACCAACTCCAATAATTTTCACTTTACTTAGGCTACAGAATCAGCATTCAAACTCCCTCGCAGATCAGTCACTCTGAAAGTCCTCCAGCAGACTTACTTTCTGTCTGATGCTTCGAAAGCTTAGGCAGTGAGGAGAGACGACTATGTCTAATAAACGTATCAAAGCTTCTGAAAGGATAGAGTTGGACTAGCAACTTTAGTTTAGCTACAAGCAAGTCTTCTACCATGATGAATCCTACTTGGTGGCTGACAAAGTTCCATGTTAATACGTAATTATTGCTTGAAAGTTAACTTTAAAACGGTGAAGTACTATATCAGAAACTTATAATTTTGTTTATCAAGGAGCTAAGCTTGATTATATCCCACATTTAAATTTATGCTATTCAATCAAGGCAATACTCTCGAAGAGCTAACAAGCTCCCACCACCTCATCCACTGCCACATATCCAAGCCACTCCTCATTCTTAATATTTTTACCCTGAAAATCTGCTTGAAGAAATACTGTAATTCCTTATTAAAGATGAAAAACGGAGACAAAAGGAAATCCTTAGTAGGTATTCGGTGCCTTCAAAGGATCAGGGCTTGACTTACCCAAGTTCACTGAGGAAGCCTGTGGCAGAGTAGGAAAAAAAAATGCAGGTGCTTCAGCATACTGGCCAGCACTGTAACGGCTACAGCATCCTTCTCCTACCTGGAAAGAAGATACCTCATTCCGTTATACAAGATAATTTATTCTGCTGCTCGGAATATGAAACCACAAAAGCTAAGCTGAAGAATAGTGTCTTAATAACTATGATACACTAAAATCAAATCATGGTAGAATTTGTTCAAAGGGGTATAGCCAGCCAACAGAAACGTCTGTGATCCGCATTTGTTCAAATAACATTACATTTGTAAAATTTTTATTTTTGTTTTTCTTGTGCAGTTTAGCATTGCTTCCATTTTCAATACGGTTTTGGATTATGACCCTACATAAGCCTTTTCCCTGTTTCCACATTTTTCGTTCTGTTATCGCAGGCTTTTTTTCTGTACTGCGGACAGTGACAGTATTGCACAGCTGAACTGACACATTCACCATAGCTTGGCCAAAGCTTCAGGTGCAGCGAGCAATGCAGGGGAGACAGACACACGGACGAACGTGCCTGTGGGCCGGGGGCCGCGGAGGCTCGGGAGCCCAAAGCCCAGGTACCGCGAACGCGCGTTACTCCGGTTCTGCTGACGCTGGGCTGCAGCTCCTGCTTCAGTGTTTGAAGGGACTGAGGCAGCTCTCGATCGCCTGTCGCGAGTGAAGTGATCGGTCCGTGGCAAGAGTAACGGAACGTGAGGAAATGGCTCTCCCGGGATTGCTCCTCACTCGCTCCGGTAAACTCGTACCTTGCCGCCTCCCGCGCCAGGCGGCGGTTTAACGGCGCCCCCGCCTCCCTCCGGCCCCCCGCGGCGGCCGGGACAGGGCTGCTCCCCTGCCAGCGCGGCGGCCCCGGCGCCGCTCCCCACAGCCGCCTCCCGAGCTCGGCGTGCGCCGCTCCCCCCTCCCCGGCCCGGCCCGGCCCGGCCCGGCCCGGCCGGCTTCCACCCGCAGCGGGGCGGAGGGCGCGGCCGGCGCGGAGCCACGGCGTCCCCGCCGCGGCCGGGAAGCCCTGCAGCGAGGCAGCGCCCGCTCCTACCCGCCGCCACCGCCTGAGGTCAGGGTCAGGGGCCGGCGCGACCGCCGAGCCGAGCCGAGCCGCTAGCCCGGAACCCCGCCCCGCTCCCAGCCCCCGCCGAGCCGCAGGGGGTGGCGGGGGCCGCCCGCACCAGACGGCCCGGCGCATTGTGGGGCTCGTCGTTTGCGCTGGCGGGCGGCCGCGCCGCGCGGCGAGCCGGGGGCTGTAGTTCTGGGGCGGGAGCCGGGCGGAAGCCGGCGGGGTCCTTCCTCAGTCGCCGCTTTTTTGCGCCGGGGGCTGTCGCCCGTCGGCCTCGGGCGGTGGCGGGGAGGAGGAGCGCCGGAGGCAGCGCGGGGCGGGTAAGAGGCGCTCGGCGCTGATTCAGGGTGGCTCTGTCGCCTCGGGGGCACTTTAGCGAGCTCCCCCTCGCTGCCCCCTCGCGTTAACCCCGTCAGGGCCGCGTCCTCCCTCCCCCTCTCCCTTGGGGCCGTTCCCCGCCGAGGCGCGGCACCACCCGGGCTCTCGGGGGCAGCCGCTGTGCCTGGCGCAGGCTGCTGAGGTACAGCGGGCCGCGGTGGGCATGCGGCGGCTTCCATGCGGCCGGCTGGCGTAGGAGGAGGCGGGCTGAGCGGGAGGCAGCGTCCTGGCCCGCGGCCCGCCGTGCGGCGCTGGGGAAGCGGTGCTGTCCTCCGGGGCAGGGCAGCCAAATAAAGAATTCCTCTTCCGTTCTCGTGTTGCAGCTGACAGAACTCTTTTCACGGTGGTAATGTAGATAGCTATTATGTTAACCTTTACCCGTTCGATGTATGTGCTTGGATTGCATTCAGATGCCAGACTCTGGCTGTGCATGGTGGCTGTGACTGCAGGCGTGGCGGCTGGTGTGACCTTCAGCGTGCGAGAGTTCCTTCCTGCGTTAGAAGTACCCGTAATTGTATGGGCTCTCCTTCGAGGTTATGTCACTGCTCTTAGAAGGCAAAGCTTGGTGACACTTGAGTTGTGGTCCTGCTTATGCCTGGATTTGAGGGCAAGGAGATTTTGGCTTCTATATCAACTTTTTATTCACATTGTTACATTCTCATCAGCTGATTAAACTGTAGTAAGAGTATCTGTCAGTAAACGTCTTTTATTCTATCAGCCATCCTAGTGAAAAAGTGCTATGTGGAGTTGCATCCTTGTGTTTTATTTTTTTTTAATGCAGTCTTCAACTGTAGGCTGTGGCATACATGCCTTTTTTTTGGTTATGTTTTAGAGTTATTGTTGACTGATTGTGAGAGTCTGATGCAAATGCTTAATATACTATTAAATAACTTTTCACACAATGTTACAAGGCAACGTAATCAATTTTAGGTTTGCTTTCAGATCATAGAATCATAGAATGCTTTGTGTTGGAAGACACCTTTAAAGGCCATCTAGTCCATCCCCCCTGCAATGGGCAGGGATATCTACAACTAGATCAGGTTGCTCAGAGCCCCGTCCAGCCTGACCTTGAATGTTTCCAAGGATGGGGCATCTACCACCTCTCTGGGCAACCTGTTCCACTGTTTCACCACCCTCATTGTAAAAAATTTCTTCCTTATATCTAGTGTGAATCTACCCTCTTTTAGTTTAAAACCATTACCCCTTGTCCTATCGCAACAGGCCCTGCTAAAAAGTTTGTCTCCATCTTTCCTATAAGTCCCCTTTAAGTACTGAAAGGCCGCAATAAGGTCTCCCCACAGCCTTCTCTTCTCCAGGCTGAACAGCCCCAACTGTCTCAGCCTTTCCTCATAGGAGAGGTGTTCCATCCCTCTGATCGTTTTTGTGGCCCTCCTCTGGACCCGCTCCAACAGGTCCATACTTGTTATCTTTCAAAAGATGTATTTCTGAGTAAAAATAGGTAGACTTCTTTTTAATTACACTTCTAACACTGAAGCTAAATTGAAAAAAAAATTGATTTCCAATACCTGAAATTTGTCAGCTCTCTGGTGATGATGTAATCTACTAGAACTGTATCAGTTTTCTGTTATGAGTATCTGAAAATGTGACTTAAAAGAATAGAGTGTTGGAAAATCACAGACTTTTCTAATGGTGGTTTGCCTCTAGTAGTGGGCTTGTTGGGATCGATATTGTGCAGTAGGAGTGGTACCTTTCACGAAGGATAAACGTGATTCATTGATGAGTTTTCCAAGAAGATATACAAATAGGATTTTCACAGAGACAGTTACAAAAGACATGACAGATCCTTTTATCTAGTTAGATTGCTAGTGATACTCTGGTGACTAAGTCCTATAGATCAGTCTGGTTTCTTCTAATAAATACAGAATTTTAACTGTTAAAATGCTGAGCAGTGGCTGGGGTATATATTAAGTAACTTAAACCACTTCCTTGGGTGAATTCAGCTATGCATCAACTGAAAGCATTAGTGATTTCAGTTAATTTAAATGCTATTGAAGTTCACTTCAAGTATACGTTATAGGGAACAAGCTTCAATTTTAAAAGAAGCCTCTACAACCTCTATAATGAAATATTAGCACAGCACTTGCTGCAAGAGCATGTATCGCATTTTTGTACTCTCTAACCAACAAATACTCAATTCATGACAGTTCTTTTTTTTTCTCTGAAACAAGAGATTGGTTCCCCTGTGATCATAACATTACTACGTGTATACGTTATTTCTTGCAGGTAGACTTTTTTCTTCTGAAAAAATTGTGCGTTTATGGAAGAGAATTAGGAATTAATAAAACTTGATGTGGGTATTTCATGTAGGTAGCGTTCATAGTTTCAGATGAAGTTAGACTTCAATTAAGCATATGCTATTTTTACACTGTGTGCTAAGGGTGATGTAGTCAACCTCCAAGCATGTAGGACTTGAAAAAAAAAAACCTTAACTATCAACTGGTGGTATTCAACAGTATACATGTATACATATACATAAAGCATATATACATGCACTTACCAGGTAGTTTTGCCACTTATGGAGAATATGGATTATTACAAATGACTGACAAGGAGAAAATGTAAATTTGGCTTGGCGTAACTCTGGATAAATAGGATGAAGGAACTGTTGTGGCCAGCTTCATGACCCCCTTGGTATTCATCGTCCTCTAAGAGATGTTCTCCAGCTTCCCCTCTGAAGCCTTACCTCCACTCCAGATTAAAAATAATCCAGGAGATGTGTGCGTGGGGTTTTGTTCTTGTTTTTTTTTCTCACAGTTCCTTTCTTATACCATACTATTTATGGTTGAAGGTCTGTTGCAGGTTTGTTTATGATTATTACACTTGTTATTAGGATTGTGTTGGCATACTCTTTTAAATGATTTTTTTTTTCCTTACATGAGAGAAACAGAAGCACTAAGTAGGTTTCTGTAGGGATAGCAATGGCTGAAAATAACAGGTGTTAGGCACACAACAAGTATTCATTTTGATAGACAAAGTTCATGTTCACATAGATTTTTTTTTTTTTTTTTTTTCTTCAGTATACAGTCCTTTGTCCTTCATCTCATACTATATAGTGTTGAAGGATTTGGCCTCTGCCTCTGAGCACTAGTCCCAGGAATGTCTTGGCAGCAATTCAGCACGGTCACGTTTGCTATAAGAATAGAACTGTTTCATTAACCTTGAAATGCAAAGTATGTTTATTGTTATTAGCTGGCTTGACACCGTTCCAGTTTTAGTAATGAAAATAGTACTGTGTTAATGACTTGATAGAATTTTTTTTTTTAATTGCATATTTACATAGCAGTAAAATTCGGCATCCCAGAATAATTGACTCATTCAGTTGGTTTCCTTTTGGAAAATGGATGATGCCTTCTGTCTTAATCAAGTTAGAATCTTCTTTGTTGCTGAAATTTTGTTTGTGTTAGTTGTGGCCTGATGTCTTGCATCCTGTAATTGTACAGAGGAGCAGATCTAGTTTAGTCTTTCCAAATGCTTGTGAGGAGTCAACTGCTCTCAACAAATGGAAAACAGCAGGAATAACAGGATACTTCTGTTTGAGTTTGGATGTTGTCAAAATAGATGCCAGTATTTGGGGTATGTTTTTAACTTTTTATGCACACAGAAATTAACATATACATTTGTTTGCCTGCGGTTTCCAGTTGTGAAAGCAGCTCATCTCACATTTCTGATAATTCAGATTTGAATTAGAGCTCTCTAGTGGTAGAATGTGTTCAGAATTATGTTCTGAAATAAGATGGCACAACTGTCTTATTGCATCTATCTTGAATTGTTTAAAGCAGTAATTACAAAGATAAGACAATAATTTTTAATATTTTATAGCCATTTCAACTTTTCTAAGGCTTTACTCAATATTGCTTTTGCAAGTTAATCTTGGCTGAGCTCTTCTGACTCATTGACGGAAAAATTAATACGATCTCTTGTCATGTGGTCAGGAGAACTCATTTTTATCTCTTTGCTACTGAGGTCAAATCATACGTTGAAATATCAGTGGTTTAATGGAATATGTGGTTCCAGTTCTTTTAGTTTTTCTTTTTTTTAACCTATACAGTATGACATCTTACCACTTAGTAGACAATTGATGTGTATTTCTTGTAATGCTTTTAACATGTTTTTCCAGCCCTTCTTTTTTTTTTTTTGTTGGATATGCTTCAATTTTTATACAGTTTTCATTGGGAGTTTTGTCAGGTGTTGTTGTGACATTGGTGAACAATAAGATTGTTGCTTGGGTCATAAGTGATAGCCTTCCACACTTCTTAAACTACTTCTTGGTATGAATGGGCTCCAGCATTGCCTTTGTTTTTGAGTTTCTTTTCCATTGTCCATGCACAGATGATCTAGCAAACCTCAGAGCAACTTGGATTCTGTGGGGCAGATGCAAAAGGCCTAGGACTAGTTCTCACTTCTGCAGGAGGTCTTTTTCTTAAGGGTGCTATAGTTACTCCTGGTTTTAGCTTGCTGTTTCAAGCCACATGATAGCTGAAATGTGAAACACATGTCATGGAGTAAAATTTAATTTAGAGAGCACAGAAATACACAGATTGAGGTAGATATGTATGTATGTATATAAAATGTTGTGTGATATTTCCATTTCTCTTGAGCCTTCTTTGAAGAAAGCCTCCTGAGAGCATCACTGCTGCATATAGGCTGTTCTCCAATATTTGAATTCTCCTTGGTTTTCCCATGTTCAATTAACCTACTTGTAAAAGACTCGAACATCAATGGAAAATTGTCATATGAGGGAGTAGGGGGACAAAACTGATAACAAGTGCATCTGTGTGGAATGAATATAGTGGAAATAATCAGTGACAGTGGAAATAATCTTTGTAAATAAAGATTAAAAATAATACCTGAGAAAGTTTTCTGGCTTCTGTTTTGGACATGTCTTTATGCATGGTTTAACAATTTTAAATTATAGACCATCTTTTTATAGCACGGTCATGTATTTTAAAGCCATGTTGCAAATTTTGTGGGTTTTATCCAAACTTATTTAATTATAGTTATAACTTGCAGAAGGAATCTGCACTTAGGAAATAGCTTTATAGCTGCAGAGTAAAAGGGTCACAGAATCACTTTCAGGGTGGTGCTGCACAGAGAAGTTGCCCCATGGCCTACTAAACTAAAGCTATGAGAAGCATTGGAAATGTGAGCATTAACTTTTATGGTGTTTGCTTATCTAGCAAACTTCTCAAAGGTTTTATAAATGAGGCTGCCCTTTCAATTCAATAGCTTGATGTTGGCCTGATGCTTCAGAAAACTTTGAGCCAAATGATTTTTTTCTTTTTCTCTTTTTTTCCCCTTCTTTGGCTGAACCGAGATTGACCCACAACAAATAGCGTTTCTGCTTTGCACTACTTAGAGGAGAGATTAAATCCAATCCTGAGAGGAAGTAGCATTCATTTTTACATTATTAAAACTCAAAGGAAAAAGCTTCAATCAGAGTTGTGAAGAAACTCTCCTACGCCACTGAATTTTGTCTCACTCTACAATGACTCTTTTTATTACAAGATAAAATCATCTTGGCTGTGTGGATCTACAGCAGTTGTTCTAAGTGTTGTCTTCTGCTGTATTGAGTTGTTTTAGAGGGAGGGGGTGTGTGTGCGTGTGTAGTTAATGCTTTTCAGCAATCCATTTAAAAAACAGCCTCTTGAAAAAAATCACAGGCTAGTGTTAGAAGCAGCTATACATTCAAATAGCAAATCTCAGTCTTACTGTTCTTTAGTAACTGTCTACTATGGATAATAATTAAAACTGGTAAATAAAGTACATATATAAAGAAAGAAATCACAAAGCAAAAGGATACGGCACACAAGTATGAGCTGACCTTAATGGAAGAAAGTTCTTTTTTGATCTCCTGCCAAAGTCTACAAGCAGATGAACTGGCAGGCTCTAGGCTTTCTTTAAAAACCTCCTGCACTGTCCATTTTGATCTTGTCAAATGAGAGGTTGCTATGGCCAGCAAGACAAACCTGTGATTGTTGTGCTTGGTGATGGGAGATCTTAGGGTAACTGTTAAGAGCAAATTTGAAATTAATGTAAGATTTCAAGAGAATTTTGTATTTACTGAATGTAGGAGGAGGGAAAATGAGACTTTTGTTCTCTTTAATTTTGTATTTTTCTGTCATCTAGGACTACTCTTGTATTTTACATGGAAGATGATTGATCAGTCTTGGCAAGGGAACAGCAGAATTTTTATTTTATTGTTCTGATAGGTTATCTTTATTAGTCATGGTAGTTTCATTTCTGGTTTAAATGAGTCTGTGCTGAAGAGGACAGACAAATTTTGTCATGATCCACAAAGTAAACTTCTGATAGATCCAATTTTTAATTAACAGACTTCTAAAGGGGAAGAGATTAAAACAAACAGTCCTATAAACCTTTTTTTTTTTACATCAAAATGCAAAAAATGACGGTTTTGAAATCCTGCCTTTAGAATCCATCACTTTAAATAAATGTAGTAGCCTGAAGAAAATTTCTGTTTAGTTGGAGCTGCTGTCCTTCAGAGTAAAAGGGAAATGCCTCATTTCAGTGAAGGAACCTGTCATACACTAAATATATGAAAGAGGAGAAATGGTATAGACAAATAGGTAATTGACAAAGTCGAGGCTGAAGGTGAGATGTTGTGTCTGCAGGGAAAAGATGTATTTTTAGTGACGCATTTTACCTGTAATGTGTAAACTGGGGCTTAAAATGTTTGTTTGTTTGTTTGTTTAGTTAAATGACAGTACAGGGAGGAAATTCAGACTGAAAGAGACAAAGTCACGTTAATTTACCTGTCTCATTTGAAAGAGTGACATCTGTTAAACTTTGGCATTCTCTTTGTTTTATTTCTAGATGATGGCTGAACTGAGAAGCTCGTGAAGCTTACATGAAATATCCTATAGGTAATTCTACTGATCAGTAGTAGCCCAGATGAAATAAGCATGTCTTAAGATGGCAATAGATCTGGAATATGAACCAGTCTACGGAAGTGAGTTGATGCCAGATTTGTTAGTGTCTCGGTGGCTTGATGGCTCTCACTTACTCTGTCTCTAAACCAAAGACATCTTTCTACCAAAGCAATAAAGGGACAGTGCACAATCTGACTACAGAATGCCATTTCCAAAGAAGTGAACTGTGAAGAAAAGACTCATGAATTTTGATCACAGGGGCTTGGAGAGCATCTCTGGTAAGTTGAAGAATTAACTGTTACAAATCCTGAATGTATCTAACATCTTACAGAACATCAACCTGAAGACAACCTTAAGTTTCACATTCTTTGTATTGCTTATCTGATCTTGCAAATGAACAAAAATGCTGAGTCATCTTAACTAGCTTGTAAAATCAGCTTCCACTGTAAAATGTTGTTTGTAAAATTCTCAGTGTCAATAATCAACATTGGCATTTTTTCCATTGAAAGATATTGAAGATAGTCTTCATCTTTAGTGGAAATGTTGGAAACATAATCATCGCATACCTTTGATAGGCAGTATTTTAGCAACTTAGAACGAATGTTTCTTTTTTTTTTTTTTTTTGCAGTAATTGTGAAGGGATTACAGGGCGGAGGGGGGACAGCAGAGGAAGAGCTAAATGTCCTTTCCAGGATTTTGAGTATCATGTTTCTCAGAGCGTGATTCTGTATGGATGATAATGGAATTTTATATTCGTTCCCTGATTTCAAGGCAGTATTCAGTTGATTTTTGTAGTTACTTTAAGATTGTTTGCATTTATGTTCATTACCAAAGAAAACGATAAACAGAAGAACAAGAAAAATGTGAATTTCCTTCAGAAAAGGGAAGTGTAACTATGCTAAAACCAATGAAACCTTACAAAATCAATAGCTGGTAAAATGTAGGTCTGTGGTTTAGTTCAACGAAGAGGAAAAGATAGAAATTGAAACTCATTAAATCATATTCAAGAAGTCGGAGAGAATCATGACTAGCTCAGCTTTCCAGGAAGTTGTGGAGTCAGTTGGGGATGAGGAACTTACAAATATTACAATGTAAATCAAGTATTAATTCAATAAGTATTCTGGTAATTTGTCCAGTGCAGAATAATTATTTTCTACTGACAGTTTATAAAGTATTTTATAGTATATTGAATGTATACTACTATTTTATAGTATATTGAATGTATACTACTGTAGCAATATTAAATATATGTCGTATTTAATAGTAATGTACTGTTACTGGCATTTACTCGCTTTCAGATGTCTGCTCCAGTGAGGACCTTCCTGAGGTAGAGTTGGTGAGCATGCTAGAAGAACAATTGCCAGATTACAAGTTACGAGTGGACTCTCTGTATCTGTATGAAAATCAAGACTGGATTCAGTCCCCTGCGGGCCATGGCCGTCTTCCTGAAATCACTTCTCCAGTTCATGATGAGGAGCCCTTCCGTTACATGAGTGAGTATATCTGGGCCTAGGATTTTTTTTTTCCCAATTAGTGAAGAGAAAACTGTAAATATAAAATTACTATAATAAAGTGTTCAAATCTGGAAAACTTTGGACAGGTGGAACAAAAAGCTGAGTTCAGGGGAAATGCTTGTAGTTCAGCACTGCAATTCTAAGGGCTGACCTAGCACGTCCCATGGCCGCCTGATCATTAGATTTCACATGAAATAAGAGTGGGAACATGCGATAGTGAAAAAGAGGCGGGAACCTAGAATTGCGCTAGATTAGATGTAATGCAAGAGAGGTATGGAGTATGCAGCAGCTCTGTTTTCAGGAATGTTAATGATGCTGTGGTTCTTCTGATTATGTTTGCCCTGATGTTTTCTGTCAGTGCTGCTTTTGAAATGCTCTTAGTGGTTACTTCTGGAGATAGAAATGGTGTGAATGCCAGATAGGTGGGTACTAGATCAGTGTTGATCACTGCCTTCCAGATTTGAAAATACTAAGTAACTTATCCTTAAACCTAGCAGATCATAAAGAAGAAAACGGACAGCTTCCGATCACGTGAAGAAACATTTAATATGTTGAAAAACAAATGTATAGAAGGCTGCCAAAAGAACTGGACACTTACTTGCCTGTAGTTTGAAGTATTTTCATGTGAAAAGAGGAGAATGCATTGTAATCACTTTAGAGAAATGGGGAAGTCCTGTTTCCTCCGTATATTGGAACTATTGGAACAAATGACTTGGGAGAGTGAACTTGGTATTTATATACAGCCTTGGTACTTATGTGCAATCTGTAATGATTACCTCTTCCTTGTACATGCCACCTCTGAAAGGGGTTTTTTGCTGTTTGTGCTTTAAGCTTCCACCCGGGGTGTGTAGCAAATGAGTAAGTAAAAGTAAAATATTACCAGTAGTCGACAATTTAAAGCAATCTTGTTATCAGTTGAACTTGCAGGCTTGGAACACTTTTTAACTGTGGCAAGTATTTGGAAAACTGCTTAATATTTATTGCTCGGTTTGTTTCTGATAATAATATTGCAAGCATAAATGATTTTTTAGTTGAGTGAACACTCTTGTACTGGAAGTAGTTGTGTAGTCAGTGGGGTGTGTACTTGCCCCTAAGTTTTAATTATAAAGAGGTGGGATCAGAGTCTGTCAGTGCTGGAAGGACCTTTACATCAAATGTGGCTCTGCTGAAGCCCTTTGGTCAACACCTGCAGTTCCAGTGTGATGGAGCACAGAGCTCTGAGAGAAGGACCTTCAGTCAGTATGAGCCTGCATTTCCAAACTGCAGTGAGAGGGAGGGGTTCTGTCAACAATGTTTTAATGAAGGCAGTCGTGTTATTTGGCTGTCAAGGTACTACAGAAAGTCGTGTCTCCCTCTTTCACCCAGTGAGAAGTTCTTTTTAACTATAGAAGGTGTCCTGTGAAAATAGTAAACTGCTTGTGAGAGTTTTTTGAACAGTTGCCATAGATGTTTTCTTGACATTCTCAAAAACGAGCTGTAACAATGACTAAGTTAACAGATAACTGTTAGGCATAACATACAAAAGTAATTCTACCATCTAAGAACACTGTCATAACTGCTGAGTTATATAAACTCAAGATAAATACGGTTAATGTTTCTCCTAGAAATTGTCCAAAGGGATTGAATGTAGTAGTCATCATATTAGCTTTTTTGAGCCTAATAACTTACAGGGAGATACTGGGAAGGTCCCAGACAATACAGATATAGATCAAGATCTAGTTATAATCATTGCTGAATAGCTTGTTAGGTGAAATTTGTATCTTTCTTTCTGTTGGCTGGAATTGGGAATAAATGTGACAATCACTCTTGAAGTGTAACTTGGGTTTTTTATATGTATATCTCCCCCTCCCTATGTATCTATGCAAACATTTTTATAAATTTTTCCTAAAGAGAGTGCTAAACTCATGGTTTGGGTGAATTTGTAGTTGACATCTAAGAGAAAAAAAATAAAACAACACAGCAGTTATTGCCCTTGAGCTCCTCCTTTTTTTATGGCTGCTGCCGCCTATTAGAAGGTTTATCCAGTGACCAGTTGAGTTCGCACTGGCGGTGTTTTCAGTGACGTGGAAGAATATTTTCTGCTTCAACTGTGGTAGCATAAGAAGCCCTGAATTACAAAGCACCTGTCTTTAGAACTACTCTGTATGTGTGAATAAAGGGACATGGCACAACATAACAAGAATATTAACCAAAACAAAGAGTTGCTTGCAGCTTTCACTTGGCAAGGTGAGTGAGGAGAGGCTGCACATGTGCGTGTTCACAAGAGAGAATTCTAACAAATTATGTATAATTTT
Organism: Nipponia nippon; assembly: GCF_047370975.1. Classification (NCBI taxonomy): domain Eukaryota; kingdom Metazoa; phylum Chordata; class Aves; order Pelecaniformes; family Threskiornithidae; genus Nipponia; species Nipponia nippon. Next base: position 70,249,471 of record NW_028262369.1, on the reverse strand, counting down.
GATCCTGTAGTGTGAGAAAATAAAAAAAAGTTGTGTAGAGCTAAGTTTCAAAGCTGTTAGTTCTGTGATTTCATTTATCAGAGTAAATATATTTGCTTTTGATTTTAGGAACCTACTTGCCTGAGTAACCTTGTATGTAATTAGTGTAAATCTTTATTAAGGCGACTTAGCGCTGGATAGAAACTTTTAACTTGAAATCACCTGGTGGGAACAATTACCACAGGAGAGCTGGCTGTAATATTCTGCCTGTAATGGCTGAAACTTACTTACGTATGTGCAGTGAATTTTCCAAATACTAGTAAGCCAGATGAGTTTGGAGTCCCCTCTAGGGAAGCAATACCAGCAACCAAACGGTACCGTAAAATTGACCTCCCAAATGCTTGTTACGCTACTGATAGATAGGTACTTTAAATTTTGTGGAGAGTTTCTATTTTTACCCTGCTTAGAAATACAATTAGTAAATGGCACTGCTGTACGTTCAAAGCTCCTAAATACTTGAACAGCATGTGTTGGGTTTTCATGCCTACTGATCTACTTGATAAAAAGCATTTGATTTGTTAGTTTGATTTATTTTTTTGTTAAGCTCTTAGAGAAACAGTTCAGTAAACCTTTTTCTTCTATATTGTTCTTTCTGTTCTCCTGTCTTTTCAAGACTGCAAGAAAGTTTCTTTCTATGCTAAAATGCAACTTGCTTTTGTTCCCAGCATAGCCTTAGTGTTACGTTTTAAAAGGTTAATTCTGGACATTATGTATGTAAAGGACATACATAGCTTATATAACATATGTAAATAAAGTTAGCGTGCACTTCAGCTTGGCACTTCACTATCTCATAACTAAGTGTGCAGTCCTCAAAAAGAAAAAAGAAGAAAACTGCGAACCAATACCACTAAGTATTCAGAGTATGAATCAGATTTAAACAAGGTAGAAGAGTCAAGGAAATCTTCAGAAATAGACTTAGACCAAATCCATATTAATCTGATTTTGGAGTGCAGTGATGATGGAATTTGTTTCAAAACAGGTTAACTTAGACCTTCAGTTGAAGCAAATACTTCTGTATTTGTTAAATTTATATTGCTGCCGCCTTTACTTTCATGACCCTGATTCCATAAAGCAAAAATAGCAAATTGCTGTTGAACTTGGACAAGCACAAACATCCATCACCTGCAAGTGAGTTGTATAATTCTGCTCCTGAAGGGAATCATATTTGAATGATTCTGTAAAAGTTCTAAGAAAGTTTTAATAGTGTAAAAAGTATGTTTACAGATGCATTTATTTTTTGGTGGTGGTGGATGCATGCAAATAAATCACCTATTTCCTTACATTTTAATTCTTTCTCCTCTTTGTTCTTTTTTCCCCCTGTATCTTTCCTTTTCTGTCACTCTAGCTCTTATTGAACTTCCTTCCTCCTCCTTGGCTGGATCTCACAAATTTGCACAAGGTAATAAGATTTCTCCTTTACTAGCATCTTCTGTTTCTCAGGACAAGAACTATAGCAGACCAGTGCTTTGTGTTTTAGTACTGTGTTTTGTTCAGAGTTGTCGCAAATTCTTCATGCTTTGTTTATTCTTGACTCAGTCCTGTTTTTCAAATCCTACTTGTTCTCAGTTTTTTAATAGTTTTACAAACTCTTCAAACGTCGGAAGTCACTCAATCAGTAAGGTAGGATTTACTGCTGCATCCAAATTGCAGATCTACATTATCCCATTTCTTTTTAACTATTTCCAAGATGATCAAGCATCTTAATAAATACATTTTCATGACTGGAAAGTTTCTGGAGTTTCCATACTTCCTGTGTATAGCTGTCACACTCACTAATGGGAATTTTGTTTCAAGGGTAAAGTCTGCAGCTTTATTTTATTTATTTTATTTATTTTATTCAGCTATATTTGGATATGCTCCAATATACTCTTCCCTCTCCTCCCAGCTTAGCTGTATTCAAAAAGTTGATTTTAAGAGATTTTTCTCCTTTTTCTAAATTTGAAGGATGTGTGAGCACCTCAAGTTTTAGCTAATATTGTTGAAAGCTGTAAATGTTCAATACCTCATTGTATCAGTCTTCCAAATGAGTATTGTTTCATATTTCTGAACTTAAGATGCATTTTCATAGCCTCCGCTAGTTTCATCAACTAAGTACTGTATTTGTATATAAACAACATCCTCTGAGTTTTAGCTCTCTTTCTTCCCAGCAGCCTTCTTAAGCTCCTTCAGTAAGTATGTTTTTCTCTTCTCAGTTCTTGGCACAGATAATGTGGAGCAGAAAACCTACAGTGATGCTGACATGGTCAAACATCTGTTAGCTGAGGTATGCTTGTCTCTGTAATGCTATGTTAATATATTTGGGAACGTGTATTTGAGGAAGGGTTTTACTCAGCTACTGGAAATTTCAGTTCAGTTACCTTCAGGAGCTGCTTATCAAACACATGGGTAATTAGAAGCTGTCGATTTGGTGGCACCATCTCAGGAACAAAATTTAGCAAAACTATGGGCACCCATGGAGCCAGGGAGGTGTAAGAAAGAAACAGCTTTGTTCTGCTTTCCTGTTGCTCCTTTGTTTCTACCCTCTCATCGCTATTCAAGTTAAGCAGTCTGTTCTGGAGAAAGTGTCACTTGAAAGACCACAGGCTTAAGTATATGTGGCTTCTTTGTATGATTGAACAGAGGCCATATAACCTCTCCAGTACTCAGCACAAAAAACAAAACTGTCCTCAGGTTTGGTGCTTTCCCCTCCCCCTGTTACTGCAAATGACTGTGGAAGAGAATGTGCTGTATCAAGAAACAACAGTTATGGAGGTGTTCTGGCTCCAGATGATGAAGCATTAATCATTGTTCTAACAATGTTGATCCATTTGAGAGTGAAAGGGGAGCTCAGAGTGGTGATGCATTAAACAATAGCTAGGAAAATCTAAAACTACGCTGAATTTAAACCTTATCTGATCAAAAGTAGACATTTATTCTCATTTTGTGAGCAGAAAGATCGGGACCTGGAACTGGCAGCTCGAATTGGACAAGCTCTCCTTAAGCGAAACCATCTGTTAACAGAACAGAATGAAGCACTAGAAGAACAGTTAGGACAAACTCTAGATCGAGTGAGTGATCTTTTTTTTTCTTTTTTTCTTTCTTTGGTTTTCTTTCTTTGTTTTCCATTTTCTTTCTTTGTTTTCCATTTTCTTTCTTTGTTTTCCTTTTTCTTTCTTTGTTTTCTGTTTTCTTTTTATGATGAAGGTAAGAGGATTAATAGAAATACATTATTTCATTGTGAAAGCAGGTGATTGCTGCTCTCAAACTACAGAAGTATACTTAGATGTCATTCTCCTAATTGTCATTGTTCAATCAGCTTTCTCAGTCCAAGAATTGACTGTGAAGTCTGCATTTTGTAATGACTGAGAAATGATGAGAATATTAGGTATTATTATGATATATCTACAGCAGAATTGCATTTTCAAAGTGTTTGTTTTGACCATCAGTCTGATATCCCGCCATGAAACTACGAATCTAATAATCTACGTCAAAATAAGTAGTTGGTATCTGACATAACAACTTCACAGGTGAGGAAACACCCAGAAAATAAGCTGGCTTAATGGAGTGCTTACACTAAGAATAAATAAATAAATAAATAAATAAATAAAATTTAATGAAAACTGAATTCTGTTCAAGATCTTCACTCCATCTTTTCCTTTAAGCACAGATTCTTGATCTAATCTTTTCTTTGTTTTTCTTTCTTAAAAAATTAAATAGTTGACCAACAATAAAATACCCTAAGTTTTTTAACCCTGGGGTCAACAGGTATAGTCTAAGTTACAGTGAAATGGATTCAGCTGCCTGCATAAAACAGTATGCTGGCAATAAAAACATACTCCTAATTAGCTGTAGGACAGCATAAACTTATGTATTCATATAAAAATTTAGATATGCAAAATAGAATTTATCTAAATGAAATCTGTCTCTTCTCTTGTTTTTATTTGTCCTACAGTTCACTTAATGTTTAGGCTGCGGGGTACCAGTCTATCCATATAAATAGATGTCTGTCAGTACTTTTCTTCAGGCAGTTACAGTTCAGGAAAATGGTCATAATCAAAATGATAGTTAGCGTGTTAAAATGGAAACATGTTTCAAAGCAGCTGGAAAATTATTTCGAAGTAAACTATTAAAAAAGTAGGTTCTGTTTTCCATTCTCGTGTTATCTTGAATTTTCAGTCTCCCTTACAGTGTTAAAATTATGATTTTGTGAACTTCCTATAAAATAAATAGAGGTTGAATCTTCTGTGCAAATATAAATAAATGGATCGTGACCTGTAAGCTATTTTTTAATCTCGTTTTAGACTGGAGCAGTGATGTTCCAAGAGGCTGCGTAAATAATAGACTGTAATATTGTATAGCTAAAGTATATTTCACGAGCTGATGATCTTCTTTTGTCATAGGTTAACCAGCTGCAGCACGAACTGTCAAAGAAGGATGACCTGCTTCGTATTGTTTCGATTGCTTCCGAGGAGAGTGAAACAGATTCCAGCTGTTCCACACCACTTCGTTTCAATGAGTCTTTCAGTGTATCACACGATCTGTTGCAGCTGGATGTCTTGCAAGATAAACTCAGAGAGCTGGAAGAGGAGAACCTTGCTCTCAGATCGAAGGTATATCCAACTTACAGTGTATACCATATATGCTGGATGTGAAAGAAATCAGGATGGTTAAAAAATCCAGCATCTGGGTTTCTCTTGAAGCATATGACTATTTTGTATCGCTGTATACGAATCATTCTCAAACACTTTCTCTCCACTCCCCATATCCTTCTGTTTCCTTCACTACTCCTCATTATCTCCAGAGTCCTCTAGTAGTCCTTCCTCAATGCCTTTATGGTATGTGAAAGAATATGGGAACATATGTAAGCACCCAGCAAAAGTACTTGGACCCATCAGGCCCTCAAGCTTGTGCGACCTGTTTTGATACAAATCTGGCTGCAATTAGTAGTAGTATTTTGGGAATTCCATTGTGTTGCCATTACATTTTTGTCAGCCTACGTTCAATATTAAGGGTTAATAAGCTTCTACGCAAATTCTTTTAAAGACACACTTAGTTTTGACTATGTGATTAGTCTGTGTTTTAATTGGTCTCTCTTGTATATAATAAATGAATACAGGCACTGTGCCTTTACAAGGGTAGAGACTAAATGGACAGACAAAATAATGCCTATAAAAGTCATGGAACCAACAGCAAAGGTTACAACAATCAGAATCTACAGATGCAGTGTCTCTTCTTCGGAGGTGGAGAGTGGAACTTGTAAAATATAGGAGATTGGTTAAAAGTGAGTTCTTTTATTGTTTTTAAGAAAAGGGTTTTTTTGTTTTGTAAGAAAGGTGGGGTTTTTTAATGTAATGTGTGTGGGGTTTTTGTTTTGTTTTTTTTACGTGAGCCTTTCCCAATATGAGCTTGTTACAGCAATACAACAGAGACTAGATTCCTTTAATGTGAAGAAAATATACTCTTCCTCTTGTTTTGCCTCAAAAATATTCAGCCTGAGATGCACATCCTTCCTAAAACTCCCTATGGAGTCTCCCCAAATGGATAGTTTAGTAGTGCTGTAGGAAAAAAAAGAGGAGATGATCAGACTGCTTTTATTACACTCCTAACCCTGTATATGATTACAGAACTTTACAGACCAGGGATTAATTTAGTCTACCTTAGTGTGAAAAAATGGAGTTGAAAAGAGGCTGCTATCATTCTGTAATATAACATAACCTTCACTGACTTGAAATAGCCTCAATCATATTGAGCCTATATTTGATATTTTTTTTTATTTTCATGTGACAGCATTATGTAAAGAAGGGCATTTGCCTGCGCTTGTGTAGCTGTACTTTTACTTGCTTGAATTACCTTTAAACCCATTTACTAAGTTTTGTGGTGAGTCACTTACTGGCAAACAGCCCTGAATATAGAAAAGTTACCTGTGCAAAGTTTAATATTATCATCCTCATACTCAAAACGGAAGTGGGAATTTGGTATGCTCCATGTTGTTTAGATCTGTTATGATACTCGGTCTCTGGCCCAGAAAATTTACAGTCTAAATAGACTACTTGGGGAATATGGAGAAAAGCTGTTATACTGAGAGCCTGAAAAGCTCTCTGAAAATGCCATAAGAGATTTGGCTAACATCATTCAGTTTTCAAGATTTCTTTGCCTTAATTGTGAAGCAAATTAAATTGGTTACTTCCGATCACTGTGTTGGTTTACTTTCCCTACCAAGTTAAATGTTTTTGCAACAATTTTTTTATTAGAGGCAAGAGATCAGGTTTTGTTCATGTGTCTGTGTCTTTCACTCAAGAGACCTACACAATTCAGGGAAACAGGTTATGGTAGAAAAAATGGTTAGAAAGTATGGCCAGATGGATAGGAATTATGACGATAGATAGAGGGGAGACTCTTCAGTTGCAAGAATTTTAGAAATAAAAATTTATAACATTAATATATGTATAGGTAAACTGAAATTGGAATACCAATAATTTTCTTGAAGGCTTGCCATCTGAAGACAGAAACCATTACATATGAAGAGAAGGAACAGCAGCTGGTCAATGACTGTGTAAAAGAGCTCCGTGAGTATCCAGGCTGTATCTTGCAATGGCAAAATGGTATTTGAAATACCTAGGGCCTACACCTTCTTAGTTATCCCTGGATCAAAAAATGAGCTTCAGTAATGAAATAATAATAAAAAAGCCTTGCTTTTTACCCAAGTGCAAAATTGTTTATGTATTTCATTGAGTTTCACTCTGGCATTCAGCTTCAGGTATGTGTAATGTGTTTAGAGAGAGAAAATGAACGCAAAATCTAATGTCCATAAACCTCCTAAACCAAAGCCTACAGACACTGGAAAATCAACAAAATATACTTCTTGTATAGACTATTCAGCACACTTGACACTGAAACGTATCAGTGCATAGACTCTTAAATTACTCATTCTAAATTACTATATATCTATGAACACATTAGTTCATTTTAAAAATACATATTATGAACCAAAGCATTTAAATTGGCAAGTGTTTTAATTTGTCTGAAACAGTTGTCCGTATTTGCTTTGGATACTACTTATTTGCAAAGAATTGCAGCTACTCTTACACAAATGCATGTCAAGTATTCTGAAACAATAAGGAACAATCCTTTTCATGTGTGGTGATTGTGTAACCTGGTGGTACATTTTTTTAATCTGTATTCATTTGACGTGTGCTACTTCCTTTGTGCATAATAACCTTAAACTTATATTTAAAGATTTTTTTTTTTCTATACAACCACCATAAAGAAGACTGGGTTGGCTGCTTGATTTTTCTTCTTCCAGATGACCATAAAATACTATGAACTGATACTTAGTTGGTTGTTAATTTACTCCGTTCCCTCTAAGAAAATACATATCTATTGCAAATAGAGGTTATTTCATATAAGCTCTCCTATTTTCCTTCAATGAGAACATCTGTGATTTCTGTTTTGTCCAATTCTATAGCAGGTATAGGCATGCTAGGTAATGTAGACTCACAGAAAGAATCTTCTCGCAAAGGATGTCTAGTCTACAGCTTTAAAATTTGTATCTTCAGGAAAAAGGTATCTCACTGTGAGCTTAAATGTCCACAGGTCCATGGGCAGGACCTTGTTCTCAGTAAATCTGTGAGGTACAATAACCACTAAACTTGTAGTGTGACCTTTATGCAAGAGCGATCAGACTTTATTATGACTTTGCTGTGCTTTCAGGGCAGGTATACAAGCAAGACTAACTGCATAAAAATATTTCAGCTTTTTGAGCTGCTTTGTCATCTCACTTGATGAAGTGCTTGCTCAAAGAAAAAAAGAAACTGGAAATTGTATGCAGTGGGTCTTTGGGGAATAGATGGTGGTAAGAATTAAGAGCTAAATAGGTGTATGCTATGCTTGACAAGATCTGACAAAATGCCTTTGCTTACAGAGAATGATAGTTAGTAAGATCAATTCAGAGCCTGACTTCTTCAGGATAGTCCAGGTTTGGCCTTGGTCGTGAGCCAGCATGTCATTTGAAATTGTTTATAGAAGCTTACCTTGGATTTTATTATGGTCATTTCGCATACTTGTGATATGTATTTCAGGTTCTGCATATGTAGCTCTTAATACGCTACACCTGCATTTGAAGTTAACTCTCTCTCTCTCTTCTGCCTCCCCATTATTTCTCTTTATCTTTTCCTTATGGATGTTCTAAGGCACCTACTCTTACGTACTATGAATTGATTTCCTAAGAGTATTGGTCATTTTGCAGATCGTTGTTGACTTTCACTGATCTTTTCTGGGTTTGGGGTTGGGTTGGATTTGGTTTGGTTTTTGTCGTGTGTTGAGAAAAGCTCTCTACTAAGTTCCTTTTATGTTTTGTAGGGCAAACAAATGCTCAAATTTCCAGAATAACAGAGGAGTTGTCAGAGAAGAGTGAGGAGTTGGTTCGCTACCAGGAAGAGATCTCATCCCTCTTGTCTCAGATTGTTGATCTTCAACATAAACTAAAAGAAGTAAGGGAATGCTGATGAAGAGTGTATGTGCGTGCGCACACGTGTGCATGTGCACGCACGTGGGAATGCCAGTGCTTACAGTAGGTAAAAATTGACTTGCAAGCCAGGGGGTTACACTGCAAGAGAGTGGCTGTTTCAGGAGAGTATGGCAGAGGATCAGCTCTCTTGGGGAAATCGGCTGAGAAAATGATGAGCACCTTTTTGTGCTTTCAGCATGTGATTGAAAAGGAGGAGCTGAAACTTCACTTACAAGCTTCCAAAGATGCTCAGAGACAACTGACAGCAGAGGTACTTAAGGCTTATATATATATATACATTTAGATAAATGTTTGGAATAGAATACAAGAGAAGGATAACTGAGAGAATGGGAACTATTACTTTTTAATTATGTAGGGCTTTTCATTTTTCATTGTGGTTGGAGTCATATGGTTGGAGGAAAAGAATGATTATTTTTATTTAAGTCTACACAAATATTTTGGTAGTTCACAGGAGTATGAAAGGCAAGGAAGGTGTTCCAAGTAGAGAGGTCTTACTGTTCTTAGTAGTTATGAGAAAGAGAGTGTTTTAGTGGGAATATTACTGATTCGATCAACAGTACTGTAGCTCATTAGATGTTAGGGAAGTTCTCTTTTTTGCTTCTTTTGCCTCAGCAGTTACTGTATTTGCAGACTCTTTTGATGTATTTTCCTTTGGATTTTATCATACTTTTTCCTCTCTTGAGTCTTAATTTGGACTTCATGCTTCACTGCTAAAATCGGTGCGGGTGCTATGCTGACCGTTGCCCATTCCAGATGTTGGCATGTGCTGTGCAGTTGGAAAATATTACAGTGTTGAATCAGTCGATATAGGTTTCTGTAGGAGTTAATACAGTTTCATTCTGTCTTGTCTTTGAAGCTTACTGGTATCACATGATCGCCTCTTTTCTCTTTCAGCTACATGAGTTGCAGGATCGGAATGCAGAGTGTCTAGGGATGTTGCACGAATCACAAGAAGAAGTGAAGCTGCTGCGCAGCAGAGCCAGCTCTGTTGCTTGTCTCTGCCACCCCCAGTCATGTGGAGCGTTTCCTGTGGTAATAAATACCGCTAGCATGGCATGCACGTACTGGCACATATGGCCTGTAGTAGCATACAACTATATGAGTAAAATAGCCATTACGGGAGCTGCAGCAGGAACTATTTTGTAGTAGGCAAAGGTGCTGATCTGATGTTTTTTCAGTCCTTTAATGTGTACATTTTTGAGAGCATTATTTGTTAGGAAACGAACCATTCACTTGACACATTGTGATATTAAAATTATTTTTCCTTTTTATATGCATTTTCTGTTAAATAAGGGAATTGGCATAGTCTACAGCTAGTGCTCAGTTGTGCTAGAATATTGTTCAATGTTGATGTGAATTTTATAACTTGACAGCCTTTCTTTAAGAAGCAAAGCATCTTTTTAAGAGTTCAGAAGGTATTTTTTTTCCTTAATGTAGTTAATGGTGTAATTTTATGTCCTTATCTTGTGAGATTAAATTTTAAACATCATCAGAAATGCATGACCTTAGACTAATTGCCAGAGATGACTAAACCAAGGGAAAAGGGTTAAAGGCGTTTATTTTTCTCTTCTTATTGGTGTCAGGTATGTTCTGATTACTGTACTCTCAAAAATTTCTGGGCTGTGCTGGGAATTTGTCAGGTTTTGGTTGGTCATTTCGCGTATACAGAATCCCTCATGTAAGTGTTTGTCCTTGTAAGAAGTGCTGTTATGATTGTAGCTTAACTTAAGAAACCAACATAAAGAGTACCAAGAAAAAACAGATGTTGCTAATGAAAACTGAACCCATACTGGTTATACGTGGGTGTAGTTATGGTGGAAGACTGCCCCCCATGCCCTTCCTTCAGAGACCAAAGAGTTTGTCCAAAACATACTGATGCCCGGGAAACAAATGGAGATTTTTTGAGTATTTTTTTAGAGATGTTTTCTGCTAAAATTGTTAGGAGGAAGACTGGAATCTAATGTGTCAACTCTTCTGGTTTCCATTTTTCTCTAGGATTCCCTTGCAGCAGAAATTGAAGGGACAATGCGGAAGGAATTGAGTCAGGGTGATGCATCTGTTCTCTCCAAGCAAAAGTATGTTTTCAGATCCCTGTGTGCTATTTCAGTATTTTTCCATATGCTTGTATTAAGTAAGGTGAAACTGATTTCTTGAAATCTATATATGTGAATGTTCCCTCTATAATAAGTTTTCTTCGAAACTTAATAAAAAAAGCTTTGTAGTTATTTGGTAATCTTTTCAACTTTGAAACTTACTATTCTTATTTGATTCTATGAGGAAGTTGGAAATTTGCTAAAGGGGTGCTATTTCATTCTTTAATTTGTGAGATTTTTGATGCAGATTCTCTGATGTGCAGCACTAGTTTCATCCCTTTTAATGCTGATAGAAAAATTCTCAGGCAAACTAAATCATAGCTGAAAGACTGATAACAGATTCCAAAGCCCTGAAGACCTGTTCCTGGATCTCTTACTTCGGAGCAAGAAGTAATAAGTTAAATATATGCTTCTGAAAGCATGTATAAATTAAATAAACCAAATACGTGGTCCTGAATGTTCTCCAGTGGTTCTCAATCGAGGTTCAGGTCTTTCAGGTCAAAGTCAGTGGTAATTCTGATATTTAATGAAGTAGTAGTACTGAAAACATGAGTGTCTTATGCAATCCTGTTTTTCTGGGCTTAAATCTTTTCAGTCAGGTCTCTGCAGACTTTTGGAAGTCTGTTGGTCAGAACTTTTTCTTTATTATATCTTTTTCAAAATGCTTCTGAAAACCACATTTGTTTGCTTGTCTTTTCTGCAGGGGTCAACAGAAACGAGTATTTGACACTGTCAAGGTTGCTAATGTCACTCGTGGCCGCTCCTCTTCCTTTCCTGCCCCATTGCCAATCCCTGGATCTAATCGATCAAGTGTTGTTATGACAGCAAAGCCCTTCCAGTCTGATGTACACCAGTTGGAGAGCCGCACACGGATGGCCCAGAGGAGCAGCTCTGAGAAGAATTTGAAGTAGGCAACACAGCCTGTTAACTTCTTTCTAAACTAACTGATTCAAAACTAAATCCAGACTGGACCTCAGCTGCGTAAGAGAGAAATGGTTAATTTAATGGTCTTAATATCTATTATTATTTGATGTTTCTCACAGAGACACTCATAATCCTGGCCAGCCGGGAACCCCTGGAGACAATGACTTAGTCACAGCTCTGCACAGGCTCTCCCTCCGTCGTCAGAACTACCTGAGTGAGAAGCAGTTCTTTGAGGAGGAATGGGAGCGAAAAATGCATTTACTGGCTGAGCAGAAGGAAGGGGCTAGTGGCTGTAGCACACCAACAGAAAGCTGTTTTTCCCTGGGTACAAACTCAGAATTCACTGATCTCTCTGCCAGCTCTAGTAATCTCCGTGTACTCCTACCAGAAAAATTGCAAATTGTCAAACCCATTGAAGGTAAGAGGATGATCTTCCTTCTCTCAGCAGCAGAAAAGGATTTTACATTAATTTGCCAACTAAATCATTGTTGGTGTGTGTATAGCTAGGTATGATATGCAGTAAGAGGAAGTAGTAGTATTTGGTAGGCTACGTGCCAACTAGCTCATCAGTATCACTTTCTACTTGGCTTTCTTACATGGTGCTAAGTGTGAGGCTTTTTCTTGGCATTGCCATCCAAGCACGTCGTGTGTATCACAGTGTTGGCACCAGTTGGCTGGAGTTGTTTTGATCGTGAATTCTTGTAACTCAGTACAAGAGTAGGTGATGGCTCTCTGAGACTCTTCTCTTTTGTCACGCCAGGATCTCAGACCCTTTTTCATTGGCAGCAGCTTGCTCGACCCAACCTAGGCACCATTCTTGACCCAAGACCAGGTGTTGTTACAAAAGGTTTTACCCCTCTGTCTGACGATACTGTGTACCACATCTCTGACTTGGAGGAGGATGATGAGGAAGAAGGTGAAGGAGGTATAACATTTCAAGTGCAACAGTCCTTCCCGGAGGAGAAGAAATGTACAGTGGCAAAGCCAGTGGCAGGGATTTTCCTGCCACCTGTTACTTCAGCAGCAGTACCACTCACTGGTAAGAAGCATGGTTAGTGTTTTTCCCTCTTTCTGTTTTTGCAGTGTCATTTTCTCAATGGAAAGTATTTGACCTTGCGACAATGCTGTCTTTGCTGTCTTTGTTCTTTACTTAAAAAAAAAAAAAATAGCAGTGATGATAACATTATCTTAAACTTTGCTTTGATTAGTTCTTATCTGTCTTTATTTTTACCCTCAATGGATGTAAATTCTCCACATTGCAGCCTCGAATCCAGGGAAGTGTCTGTCTTCCACAAATTCTACGTTTACCTTTACTACCTGTAGGATCCTTCACCCATCTGATGTCACTCAGGTTACTCCCAGGTATGATGACTGCTGACATCCTAAATGTTGCTGCATAGGATTAAACAGTTGCTTTCTGGCTTCTGATATATGGACGAGTTTTAAAAAATACCAAGGCAGCTAGGCAACACATTGGATGATACTCATACAAATAGTCGTAATTACAAAGGGGCAACTTGAAATTCTCTAGAGTGAGAGTTAAAACAGGTTAGGGTAACTTAACGGAAGTAAATTTATACTCTTAAATAGCAAATGCCTTGTATCATATACCTATTGTAAAAAAAAAAATACTGATTCTATGATAAATTTTTTTTCTGATTCTGTCATAATTTTTTTTAAACTAAGTTATTACTGGACATCTATGTTGGTATTCTGTCTAATATAGTATAGGTGACCACAGAAGGTAAATCCATTGGTACTTACACCAAAACCTCTCTGTCAAACCTTCTAAATACTTTGCAGAACAATAATTCTGAATCTACTAAAGCTGAAACCGTCACAGCTAATAGAAATAGTTTACTTTTTCTCCAGCCTTCTGTACACTAAAAGGCAAATACAGAGCAGAGCAGGCATAACGATGTCTAACGTGCATCTTCTCTGTTTCATTTTTGTTTTATTTCAGCTCCATGGGTGCCCCGTTTCCACTTGGAAATAGTGGCAGCAGTATTGGAAACCCAGTAGTGAGCACTCCAGCCATTTCTCACAGGCTTAGCATTGGAGAATTTCTCACCAACAGAAGAGATTCGACTACTACTTTCAGCAGCACGAGCAGTCTGGCTAAACTTTTGCAAGAACGAGGCATCTCTGCCAAGGTTTACGATAGCCCCGTATTAGAAAAACTGCCTTTGCTACGGCCCCCTCGAACTCTCCCCATTCCTTCTACTCCACCGAATTCTCCCTCGCGTTCACCTTGTCCTTCCCCTCCGCTGTTTGAGCCTCGAGTGCATCACTCAGAAAATTTCCTGGCTTCTCGACCAGCAGAAACATTCTTGCAAGAAATGTATGGCCTAAAGCCCTCCCGTAACGCTCCAGACGTAGGCCAGCTGAAGATGAACCTAGTGGACAGACTGAAGAGACTGGGTATCGCCAGGGTGATCAAGCCCCCTGAGACACAGGACCACAGGAAGAATCAGGGGCCAGAGGTTAGCTTGCGGAGGCCGGACTCGGCTGTGTTTTTAAATGCAGGTACCAACTTAATGGCAGGACTGAGAAGAAACCAGAGTCTTCCGGCCATGATTGGAGCATTGGGAGCTCCAGTTTGCACACAGTCATCAAAAATGGATATCCTAAAGGAGGACTGACTGGTCTGAAAAATGATTGACTTCTAGCATAGTAAATAATACATGAGGGATAAACATCCAGTGCAGGCATCGTTAGATGTGTTACAGAAGAGTTGGAGAGGGCACGTGCATGTTGAAGACGTGGGAGAGAGAAGTGTTGGGATCGAGGAGAAAAAGAACATTGCTTGGGTTTGAGGAAGAAGGCTTTTGTGAAAGATAAGAAAGAAGAAACCAAAGCTTAGTTTTGAGACACCCTTCAGCATCTGTCTTAACTTGGGCAAAAATAAAAGACCATTGTAGACGTTCTCGGTATTTTAACCTTTTAAACTGTATGCGTAGAACTGTCTTGCAGGTGTTGTTCTATTTTTTCCACCATATGACCATAGTATTTTACTAGTTGTTAGCAGTCAGGCTGCATCATTTAAATATAATATTAAAATAACAGTCAGTCTGACCAGCATTAGTGGTTCAAGTTCTTCTCTGTAGTAAACAAATAGGAAAACTTGGATTTTTTTTTTTTTTTATTCCTGTATTTTCCATTTCAGAAACTGCCCTCTTTTGAACTCCCCACTGTGAGAAGCAGGGGAGAGAACCTTTAGCTCTGTGTAAGAAAACAATACTTCTGTTTACAAACACAGAAACTGGTGGTCAGGATTTATATTTTGAAAGTGTGCAATTGTGCTAGTGAGGTATTAGCAGAAGTTAATTTCTTTACAGAGCTTCTTAAGGACACAGAGGAAGGTGCAATGAATAAGAATTAAGAAGCAGGAAAGCGCATATTAGGGTGAAAACTTCAAGCTAAGAAATCTTTCCAAAGTGTGTTGTGCATCTTTTTAAATGAGGGTATTTTTGCGCGCACACATAAAAATCTCAGGCACATTTCAGTGCTGCAAAAAGACATAAAACCTAGGTGCTTGATTCAGGGTTTCTTTTTATTTGATGTAAGCAGAGAGCATTTACTTCAAGCTAAGTGTCGGAAATTCGGTAACCTGACTCTTCTCTTGACAGGTAGACGTTATGTATATTTGAGAGTTCTGCAGTAAACTTCATGCCCTTCATTCACTTATTTCTGATTTTAGGCAGGATTTTATTTAAAAGATTTTATTAAGAGCAAAATTTACCAGTCTGTATTCAGAAACAGGAAGATGAAAGCTAGTGTTCTTTGTAGCATTTTAATGAACAGAAATCAGTTTTGTCTACATTGAAATCCCGTGTTTTGATGATGGAGAGTGGTTCTGAACCTGATTCTGAACAAAGCTGAGGCAGACTTTCTGTCTCAGAAGAGAAGTCCATTTTAGAAATCTGATTTCTGAGTGGTAGTCAGCAAAATGTTACTGCCCGTGCTGCTCTTTTGATTCCTTCCTGTCCAAGGTTCTAGTTATAACTGGATAATCTACAATAGATTTATAGTGTAACTTAAAGAAGAAGAAAAGTTTGCCCAAAATTCCTTGGAGGAATGGGTCTTTGCTAGTGACCTGAATGGAAAGAGGTTCTTAATCTTTGTGTAATTTTTCGCTGTACCTATCAACATTTTAAAATTATTTTAAAGTTCAGTTCCCATACATTTTAAAATTATTGTAAAGCTTGGTTTCCATACAATTAGGTAAAACAGTCGAAGTTTACCTTGCTTGTTACAGTGTATGTGGGACGTAGCCGGTACCTGCCTGGGTGCGTGGTGTGAAGCATCAGTATAATTACACTGCTTCGCCTTTGCCGTAAGGCACATCTGCCACAATCAGCACCCTTGTTGCTGCAGGATGGAGTGGAGTAGGGCAGGAAAAGAAAGCTTCTTAACCTGGTTTATAGGAAATTTGTAACGTGGCCTTTCTGCTTTTACAGTTCTATAGATCTTGAGATGACTCTTTGATATAACAGGCTTTTTTTGTAAAAGGAAAAGGAGTAACCACTTCAAATTTGCACAGGGATTCTTAGCAGAAACTTGCCTGTCAGCAGCGCACAGAAATATTCAGAAACTCCTGGAGTTGCCTTTTGCTCTCTAAGCAAAATCTTACACTTATAAAAGGTGAATCTTATTTAAAATACTATATACGGGTTAATTTTGTTTTTTAAATGAAAAATATTTAATTTCTTCATGTAAGTATTTATGTTTGTACGTGCTTAGCTGTGCCTAGCTAAATAAGGTAAGAGTGAAAGGAGTTGGGGGAGGTAACTTTGCTCTCCAGTGAATGAAGACGGGTATGTCTGCTGTGTGTTTGTAACTTCTAGGGAAACAACAGGAATGAGTTAACAGGAGATTGGACAGTTTGGCGTCTAACAGAGAAGTGGGTAGTGTGTCAAAAGTATGTCCATTTTATGTCTGTTTATTATAGGAATACATGTAAGTAAGTTACAGTGTGATACCTTCAAAAACGTATCTGCGTTTCTAACTAGCTTCGTTAGATAGCTCCAGCCGTTGGATCATTCTGTGTGTTATCAGCAGAAGCAGCAAATGAGCTAAATCAGAATTCCTTTGGCAGACCAGGTTTCAGTTAAAATTAATCCAAAAGCACATTCATTTAATGCATGTTTCTCTTTAGGACGCTTCCATATTCCATAGCCCAACAATGTAAACTGGTTCAGTTTGCTGAACTCTGGATATGTGGAGAGGTTGGTTGGTTTGTTTGTTTTGTTTTCTGTAGGATGATGTATCATCAGATACTTTACACAAGGCAAGAAGAAAATGGAAGAATCTGTATACCATTGTGTTTGTGTGTTTATCCGGTTGGTTGATGCTATGGTGCAGTGTTGTTGAAATTCTGTCACGCGTTTATACCTTTGGATGGTCCCGCGCATTTTGTATATATGTGCCTAGCTTGCAGCAACAGGGAAAACTGGTACTTCTTCCATGTTTACCGTTTTGTGCCAAAACCTAGAAATAAACTTTTTTGAATAGCGTGTGTTTCTGAGAACATACTAAAAGTTGCCATCATTCTAGGAACTGGTATGGCTTCTGTTGCTTCCCGTAAGAGAGGAGACAAACTTGCACGACTAAGATAGCTGAGATCCTGCACAAGATCTTTTGATCCTGCACAAATGTGATTTGGTTGAGCGGGAGGTAGAACTAGAAGGAATGGAGAATTGCAGTTCATAAAGGTTCTGTTATCTTGCAGGTTTGAGACAAAAACAGATGCTAGAAAGGAAGCCATGCTTGTGAAAGTGTCAAGAGACAGAAGGAAATTCTTGTACTATTTACCTTTATTCAGATTGGCTTAAACCAAGCACAAACGTATAGCTTTCTAGTTTCACTGTTTTTGATAAACTCAGTGATGCCTGTATGCTCAAAATACCTGTGGTCAAAGTTAAAAGCCTACTGGAGTCAAACTGCAGCCGAGAGGCAAGGAGAACATTGGGTTGGCTGTTAGACGAGGGGATTACACACAATGTTTGAACGGTCTGGGAACTTCATGGTATTTTTTTTCATCTGCTTTTTGCACTTACTGTTGTTTCATAGTGGAATGTAAATTTGATAATAAACACTTATAACATGCCATTTTTCAGTATATTAGTCATCTTGTGTGGTTTGTTCCAGATGTCATCTTCTATACTACAGTGTTCTGTAATAAACCTAAAATTAGGCCCTTTTTGGCTAAAATTTAGTGATTGTTATACTGTACACAAGCATACTGAGCAGGTATCTGCACAAGTGGTGGCTGTAAAAGCTGAGAAATTGATGTAAAAACTTGATCGGGCTGTGCTGGGCTGCTTGCTGTTGTGTTTATACCTAAGCAGCTCCGGGTGGCTGATGTGCAGTACAAGCTGCAGTCTGACCACACAGTAAATGTGCGGTGCTTAAATCTAGAACAGAACGCTTACAGAGTACCTTCTGCTGCAGTTTGAAAAACCTTTTACTTGAGAATGAAAAACTTCACAAATGAAGAATAGCTTATCAACCTCTAGACAGAATATTTGAATGTCCGCCTCACTTTAAATGAATGTGTTCATTTTTTCTGGTACTTTGGGTTTTTTTTTTGTGTGTGTGGTGTTTTAGGTTTTTTTCCTCCTGTTAGGTTACAGCAGCTGATATGTTCCTCTAGCATTATAGTGTTAGAGAACACTGTTGTCTACGAACACCACTGTTGTTTTTCCATCTCAGTAGCTGATGTTATGTCAGCCCTCTGTATTTGTGATAAAACGGGGTTAGAGATTGAAACCAAGCTACTCACCTTTGAAGAGTACTCCCTTTGGGTAGGTCTCACTGGAGTTCTCTTGGCACAGAGGTGCCAGATTCTTGCCAGTCCTGCCAGCCTGGGGCTGTGCGGGCTGTGCATACCACCTGCAGCACAAGCCCCTGCGCTCGTGTTTCAGGCTGGAAGGTTCTAATCATTTTCAGTGGTACAGAATGGGAACAACATTGATTTGCAGTTAACAGGTTCTTGCTTGAATTAGTGTAACAGTTACTGACAGTGGTTCCTCTAGTAGTCTGTGTGCATGACATCGCAAAGAACTGAGAACCACCATTATCCTATAGTAAGTATCCTCTATTTAGCTTTCTTATTTTTCCAACATGAGAAGAAGAAGGGCTTTCGCTCTTGTCAGACGGAAGTTGACTTTTCAGCTCAACTTTTCATATGCTGAAGCTTATGAGTAGGACATTTTGAGGAGACATACTCTTCCCACTGTTCTCTGTAATTGCCACACCTATAAATGGTTAGGCACGATCGAGCTGCAAGCTGGAGCACCAGCATCTGGGTTGCAAGAGACGTTGACCAAGTTACCTTCACTAGCAAGTAGGTAACATACACTGTTTCCTAATACTCATTGTATTTGTGCACGGGAGTACTTAACGCGTTTGCCTTTGTATCTACATGTCCTCAGAACAAAGGCCTGTGTTACCAGCTTAACTAATGACCTTACAGAAGCGTGTCCCACAGTGGAGGAGTGTTACGGCCACAGGCAGCTAAATGGCGCCAGAGGAACGTTAGATAGTGGTAGAGTTGGGATTTCTGGCTATGTGTTCTCTCTGCATCAAAGCTGTTCATGGTGCATATGAAAAGAACACTAATGTCCGTATACAAGTTCCTGTTGAAAGATTTCAGCTGTCCTGAGAACACCTGAGCCTGAGGAGTACAGCTGGCTGCCGCTCTGTAAGAGTGTACACACTATGTAAGCGTTTAAGAGTTTGGGGAGGGTTTTTTTTTTTCCTCCACTTGTTCTCTAGCGCTTCGGACATAGTAAGAGAAGAGAGTTGTAACCCCTTTGAAGCTGCAGGAAAAGAGCTAGAACTAACCACAAAAGCTCGGGTGTGCCTGAAGAAGGTGCAAGGGAAGAGCTTCCTGGAGAAAACAGGTTTATTAAGCCACCTAAATCAATGGGACTCTGGCAATTCTGAAAAGAAATTCTGGAGTGATTCTGCACAGGTGAGACCTGGAAATGCCTTGAGCTCCTTTCTTGTTTTCCTTTTAGTTGCTCATACTACTAGAAGAAAGGCTTTTGACAGTCTCCCAAGAGTGAGGGCCTTTAAATACCATTTTATACAATAGAGAAGTGAATACAAATAAGGCCTTTTGTGTAGGTTGGAGTCTCCACTTGAAAATATCTATAACTCTTGCAGTAGAGCTCTCTGGGTGTAGGTTTGGATAACCCAAGAGAAGCTGTGCTTTTAGCAGAAATTTTCAAATTAATTGGAAAGACAGAAAACCTATGATGTACTGGTTTTGGCTGGGGTACAGTTAATTTTCTTCATAGTAGCTGGTATAGTGCTGTGTTTTGGGTTTGTGCTGAAAACAGCGTTGATAACACAGGGATTTATTGCTGAGCAGTGCTTACACAGAGTCAAGGCCTTTTCTGCTGCTCACCCCAACCCACCAGCGAGCAGGCTGGGGGTGCACAAGGAGTTGGGAGGGGACACAGCTGGGACAGCTGACCCCAACTGGCCAAAGGGCTATTCCATACCATATGACATCATGCTCAGCATATAAAGCTGGTGGAAGAAGGAAGGGGGGACATTTGGAGTGATGGCGTTTGTCTTCCCAATTAACCGTTACGCGTGATGGAGCCCTGCTTTCCTGAGGATGGCTGAACACCTGCCTGCCCTGGGAAGCAGTGAATGAATTCCTCGTTCTGCTTTGCTTGCACACGGCTTTTGCTTTACTTATCAAACTCCCTTTATCTCAACCCACAAGTTTTCTCTTTTACCCTTCCTACGCTCTCCCCCATCCCACGAGCGGGGAGTGAGGGAGCGGCTGTGTGGGGCTGAGCTGCCTAGTGGGGTTAAACCACAACCTCTTTTTGTTTCATTTTGCTGGTGGCTCAACTTACCTCATAAGTTCTCATGAAGTTCAAGCTAACAAAGAAAACTTCCTAGTTAAAGGACTGCTAAATGCTGTTCATCCCAACTGAGTCATTAGAGACCGACAGAAAGAGAACACGTAGCCAAACTGGAGAACTGCAGTGTTGAGCTGTGTCCCCTTCATTGCATTGTGTAATCAGAACCATCAGTAGTACAGTAGGCAGATGAGAGCGCTGTGCTGTGACAAGATCTATAGGCGTGTGTTTTCCTTACATGTTGCTTTCACAGCTTACTTCAAGAAGCTCACAGATCAGAAGTCACTGGCTTGCAAGAACGTTTCCAGAAATTACCAAAGATTAAGAGAGCAGCTGCTGAAGAAAAGATGGGTATTGGCAAAACGTTGTGCAAAATTCTGTGTAACTGTGTTTATAGTTAAGATTTTTAGGTTGTCAAATTACCTGAGAATCTGTCTCTACAATCCTAACTCTGAACCAAGAACAAGATAGCACCAAGGGGGGGGACATGATGATGATACCCTGAGTCAGTGCGAGCCAGAACTGCCTGCCTCCTTCATGTGAATGAGTGTAACCGGTCTGTGGAGCTGCTGCGGGTCCCTTGTGAATTGGCTAGATGTCAGTTGCTTTATATGAAGAGGTTAATTGTGGAGAGTGATAATTGACAGATTTGATTCCTAACTGATGAAGAATTCTTAATCAGATTCGTAACTCATTATATGAGGAGTTTCCTAATAAGACCTTGTTTATGGCATGCATTAAATCTTGCTGGAAAGTTCCCCCAATTTTTTCTACTATGAACTCCTGAGAAAACTAGTTCCTTGAACTCAGCCAACTGTTTGTATTTGCTGTATCTTCTTCCTTTTGATTCCTAAGGAAAAAGATGTCTACGTGAGCATGATGTCAGTCAGACGCCTCTGACTTCCGAATCTCTTGGCTCACTTAAACATTGTCAACAATGCAGACCAAAGAAGATCCAGCTTCCCCCTCTGAGGGAAAGGGAACTGTGAGAGTTCGGTACTTGTGCTCTGCCTGATCCCTGGCTGGATCCACAGTGTGACAGGCAGGGTAGTTAGTGTAGCAGGGGAAGAAGGGAGCCCAGGATGTACGCACAGAACTGGAAGTTGCTGAGGAACACAGGTGACTTGTAAAAGGTAAAGAGCTGAGCAGTATGTGTGGAGAGAGAGGATCTAGGAAGAAAACTCACAGTAAAACAGGTTGCATTAATTATTTTGCCCATGGAGTAGGATACTTGTTTGCTTACAGTTTCTATTCAATATTTAATAAAAATAAAATGTGTTTCTTTCACTTGGATTGCACATTTCTGGCCATGTCCAAGTAATAGACAAACTTCTGTATATGAGTTGTCCTTGCTTCAGCACAACTCTCAATGGTTTCATGGTGAATCCCTAAATGAGCATCAACAACTATCTTGGAAAATTACTCCTAGAATTTGGAAGCACAGATTTGCCTGTTTCTGTAACTGCTTGCTGCATCTGCCAATTGTTAAGGTTCTAATCATTCTCGCAGTCTATAATCTCTCTGCCCTCATCTTTGCAGACCCAAACTGGTACCAAAGAGAGAAGTATTCAGTGCAGGAGTCCAGGGAAGGACTTAGGCTCTTAAAATAACTCCAGTGAAGATCTATCCGTTCAGGTAAATAATCACCTAGATTGATACCATTACTAATGCTGAAAGCTTTAACAAGGGTATAACAGAACGAACGTCTCAAAACAGAGAGACTAACAAAGCTTTAGCTTCTACTCAGAGCTTGTAAAACTCCCTGTTCTGTGTGCATACGAATCACAGGAGGCAATATAAAAATGTTTTTAAGGAGCTGGGTACTTATTAGCGACTTCTTTGGCTGTGCCTAGAACCGAGACCCCAATATCAGCAAGGTAAGTGAACACAGGATAGCTGGACATCTTCAAACATGAAGCTGTACCTGAGCAACTGATTTTCACTGTTGAGACTACTCTGTGTAAGAGGATAACACTGAAATGCAGGTCACAGCCACATCCTGCTGAGGATGCTGGAGGTCGAGTGCTTGACTCTTCCTTGAGGTGTACCAAGACCGAATGATTTTTAAGTGGTGGGGAGAAGTAACAAAACACACTGATGTGAGCTGATTATATCCTATAAAATTTGCAGTGCCCCCTCCCTTTATTTTGCAAAAGTTAGGCATAAAATACACAAAGGTTCATAACAGTTGTCTTAAAATTTGCAATGGAAAGATACCTTACTAAAGCAACGGCACTATGGTACAGCTGATAGAAGACACTGAGCGTATTTTAGCTAGCAAACTGCAATATGGAGACCAGCTCAGAGATGCTCTCAAGTATAAAGTGTCATACATATTAACACTAATTTCTTAAGGCTTTTGATCCTTGGCTGTATTTTCAATAAAAACATTTGCCCTTGTGGTAAGAGCAGGCACTGAAATGTTTTACGTTTTACCAAATGCTTAGCTGATACCAGCCGATTCCAGGCTGCTGCCGCTTCCCTCTGCCATGCAGTTCCCTCCCATTTAGTTGACAGGAAAGATGAGCTTTTTCCTCAGTGTGAAACTAGGCTGTGGCATCTGCTTCTCTGCATTCGGCTTGCAACTCTTTCTGCTCACCTCTTGATTCACTGCTGTCAGGATGGTGAGAATATCTTCTCCTCTGCAAAAACACAAGTATGTTTTGTATTAGGGAGGCAGTTCACATCAGAAAAATTACCACATTCTCATATATCTTGATCTATACCAGTGCTAATGGTTCCTGTTTTAAACAGTCTTCAAAGCAGTTAGCTAAACTGCTTTGAACAATCTGCATGGTGTTGCTCTGTCCTGCATTACTGTTTTCACTCTGAGCGAGCACTCCCACTGTGTATCATCCACCTTGGCATCCAAATCAAACTCCTGTCATTATTCAGAAGAAAAATACAGGTGTTGCCAAACAAAAAGCTTATGGAAACATAATTACCGAGGACAGCTGTACTCCAAGTGCTGGCACAATGCCTGTATGTACCAGGTCCCCTGCCTTGGGCTTCTGTAGGAAACATAATCTTGCAGGGTAGCCATGCCCAAGAGGAAGTCTGCCTCTGCGGGGATGCAGTCAAGCTGAAATCTTGCATCTGTTTCTACAGAAGAATCTTGCTCTCCAGAATCTGTTTCGACAGTCACACCTTTCTGGCAAGCATCACCTTGGCAGGCCTGAACAAAAAACACTTTTGGTTTTCCAGCAAGTGAGCGGCAATTCTGCCCAGTGAAAGAAGTGGTCAGTTCCTGGATAGGTACTTCCTGCCCATCAACACCATATATAATGCCTTTTTTCCCATGAGACAGGATACAACAAACAAAACAGTCTTTGTCCTTGTGGTCTTTGCACCGGTAGGTGTTCACAATCTCACGGATTTTCTCTGCGGTGAGGTCTCTATGTTCTACTATTTCAAAATGAAGCTTCCTAAATACTCTTCTCAGAGCCGCTGGAAAGTAAACAGAAGGGGAATTGGAGCCATTTCATGATACGAAAGTTGGACTCTGCAATTGCAAATTGCATTTCTAGAGATAAACGATCTTTTTTTTTTTAAATCCTGCTACACTACTATCCAGGTAGTTACACTCCTGCTCTGAAAATAATCTAGTAGTCTAGTAGTCTAGTCATATCTCTACCAAGTTCCCTTAACTCTCCTTGAAAGGCTTTCTTGCAATCTTGCTGTTTGGTAGTACCTGTGTCACAGGAAGAGAAACCTTGCACTCTGATTCTCAAATTAAGTTGGAGCTCAATTCAATCAGGGAAAGCCCACTGTTGGATTTTATCTTTTGGCATAGGTAGTGCAAACACACCCATCTCACCGACCCTAGGACCTGCAATGAGCTATGCTGCTGCAGGACAGCCTGCTAAAACCAGGGCCCCTGAATAGCAAGGTAATCGAGTCCCTAAATTCCAACATCCTCCCTCCCTTTGATTTTTTTTGTTAAGTAAGTTGGGTGTTAACTAACATCCCATTCTGGTTCAGCAGCAAATCTGTTTCTGATTCTGCATATTTTAGTAGTATGCATAAGGCTGACGCAAAGCTAGCCCAGCTTGTAAAGTCCAGGCTGAGGTTGCTGCTTGAGGTTGCTGCTTAAGGTTGCAGTAAACTCAGTAAAAGAGCAAAATGCCAGTGAATTATTTTGAGTCAGCCAGTAAAAGCTTGATGAGTTGATTAGGGTTTGTCAGCACAGGAAACAGAGCCGACTCAGCCACTACAACAAAAGTATCCTAGAAAGGGAAAATGGAAATTCAGACGTTTAGTACAGAAAAAGAAATGAGGTTTCAATTTCTGAAGATACGCAAACTCATCTTTAATGTTCACTCTACCTGCATCCACGTCTGTCCCATTCCGATCCTTCATGTTTTTGGGTTCCGGCACTGCTTCCCTGGCTTTTGCAAAATTGTGATTATTCAGGATCAGGCACACTCCCCGGGGCTGGCTAGTCATTTTGTAAGCTTCAAGCTGCTGAAAAGAAAGACTATTGGTGAAACTACTTCCTCTCCTCCAGGTGCTTCTCAGCCCTTGCTAGTGGCACAGCAGGGTAAAGAGCCAGCTGACTTTCTCTCTAGGCAGCTTTCCCTATCCGGCTTTGCTCCCAAGACCTGGCAACGCGCTGCCCCACCGCCTCTGGGAGTCTGTGCACAGCATGACAGCACCCTCCCAGACCCACATCATCACGCTCAGCCCACACGGGGCGCTGCGTTCACCCGCTTCTCCACGCCCAGCCAGCTGCCAACTGCGTATCTCCTGGCATAATAAACTCAGCCTATCTTGCTACCCTTGCAAATGTTTCTGAAGTTTTAACACTGCAGCAGCCGCTGCCTGTGACTTAGCTTCAGAATAAAGGATGTTACAGAGTGGCGCATTCTTCTTTTTCTAGACAGTGCTTTTAACAGTTGGGCTTATAATAACTGTTCATCTCATGGAGGGAAGATCTCTTCTAAGACAAAATGATGATGTTTCTAAGAAACAAACTGACTTACCTGGGAAGATCCATTCCAGCTGCCAGGAGAATCAGATGCCACAGATGACGCCAGCCATCTGGCATGGGCTGAATACAGACAAAAAAGTTTAAGTACAGAATGTAGCACTAGAGAAAGGAGAGAAGCTCCATCTCCAAAAGTACCTCGCGGGGTAAAACCGTTCTCTGAAAACATGGAATTGAGGTTGAACGGCTGTTCCTGTTAGCTATAAACCACTAGATAATCAATTAAAAGGGAGTAAAATATCTTGTGATCAGCTAGTAAGTGACTGGATACTTGATGACTTTTTAGAGAGGCACCTATGTAAAGAAGTGAGATGCAAGTGGTGTAGAGGGTCCAAAAGCTGAAGAAGAGCGAAAAATCTAAACATTATCTTTTTGAGAGTTTCAATTACCTTCAGGGCCTCCTGTGCTGCCCCTCTGTTCCTCTGTGATGACCATCTCTTCTTCACCTGAAAAGCATTCATTATTAGTCCTGTATGATACCTATGTGTCACTTCAAGAATAACTATGGGAAAGAGGCCTTTTTGGTTTGTTTTGTTTTACCAAACAGGTTTAATTCAAACTCTTCAATTCTCTTCAACAGGCTGATGTTAATTTCTGCACAGAGACTCTTCAGCACACTTCGGTTGTCTTCTCCCAAAATCCCCTTCTTCTCCATCTCAATGAAAACGTCGAGCATCGTCTGGGTAATCAGAAAGGTAGTTTGCTCTTAGGGCACATCCATGCTGCCACTGGGAGGGAATCTGCAGCATGTGCATGTGCACCTAAGCTTTAAGATACTGACAGCACATGCGACCCACCGAGGCAGTCCAGCTGACTAGTAGCTCAGTTGAGACCTCAGCTGAGTCAATTAAACCTAGTTCAACAAAACTTACAAGTACTGTAAGTACAAACATCTCAAAACACACTCATTTCCCTTCCGCAGCTCAGAGATGCCAAGATCTAATAAGATCTAATCCAGGAGATCTAATGGTGATCATACAGGAATATATAATGGCATTTTTAATGACTGCTTTCATTTGACTTCCAGCGGCTATCTTGTACACTTAACTGAAACACAAGAATCGCTGTAGTGACCATCTTGAGCAATGGTGAAAATGGGTATAACCATGCAAGTATAGTGTAGAGATTGCTCTGAAGCAAAAGGGGACCCAAGGGACAGGAGCTCTTGCCAAACAGTGAGGGGCAGAGCACAGTGGTCACCCCAATGACTTACTAGAACAGCTATCACTAGATGGTCACCGTCTCTCCTCTAAGAAAAGAGGGAAAATGCTACAAGAGTTTTCATTAGACAAGAACAAAGTACCCAGCAGTCAGAACTGCAGGCTGAGATCAGCTGGAGAGCCTGGAGAAGAGCAGCTGGATCTCCCACAAGGCTATTTGTAAACTCCTAGCTCTTAGGCCTTACCCTGGGTAAGGATCTGCTGCTTAGATCCATATTTTTTGAGTTTGGAAATAAAAAGAACAAAAGCATAAAGTAATAGCCACAGTGGGTGATTTTCTGTGTTTGATAATGGCTTAGAAAGCAGCCAAAATAAAATTAGTTGGGCAAGATGGGTGAATGTGCTCATCAGTTTTTCCATTGATCAAAGCCACTGAGTCCCCTAAGCCTCGTGTGGTGCTTGGACATGAAGGCCTCTGTGCCTGGCGCAGGGCGGGCCCATGCTCTCTGGGCTGTTACACCGCTGCAAAAGCTACATATAATGCAGCACAGACAAGCTCCATATGCACCGGAGAGTCTATAATCTCTTTCAAGGTGCACTCTTTTTCTTATGGTGTTTTCACCATAAGAAGAGTGACACTCATTCCCCTCATCGCAACCCAAATGCCTCTATGGATTATAATAATCATTAAAAAAAAGATTAAAGAAATTCTTACAGTCTTAGGGTTTAGCTTGCATTTTGGTAACTCTTTCCCCAAAAGAAACTTGAAAGACTTTAGTTCATCTTCAGTGATGTCTTCTGACAGCTGAAAGAGCAGGTATCTAGAAGAAGTGGAGGACACCATTTCATCGTGTTCCCAAGCATGTCCCTTAGCACAATTTAACACTGTACTGTTGAACTGCCCCCCGGCCCCAAGTACATATCCCCCTTTTCTTCCATTTTAAGTGGGGGGACGTCAGTCCCAGGACAGCCTGAAGTCAAACCATTTTCAGCTGCAATAAAAAAGATCTGAGTTTTCCCAAAATCAAAACCACGCAGAAACTTTCTGGATTTGAGAACAAAGGCTCGCACCCAGTCACTGCACGCCGCACCACCCGGGCAGGGAGGCCTCTGGGGGCTGTTAAGTCTTTCAGAAAGGTGCGGCTTTAGTTTTTTTTCCCTTTTACTGGACAGAAATTTCAACTTCCCCTACGGCTTGTACCTGCTTTCTCTTGGAAGACACTTGCGTGCTTCCAAACAGCCTGGTGTTGAAACCGTCGGTCACAGCTTACACCGAGGACAGGAGACGGGCAGCCGACCCCGAGGGCCAGCTCCCGGCCGCGGCGCGGCTCGGCCCGCGGCTCCCGCCCCACCCCGCGCCGCCCGCCACTCACCTGTAGGCCGACACCTTTGCCCTGCCTGGCATCCGAAGCTCTCTCTCCATCTCCTCTCGGCTGGAGCCCAGCTGGGTGGCCAGGAGGTCGATCCGACTGATCCGGTAGAGCAGCTCCTTCAGGAAGGACAGGTTCCCCGCCTCGATCATGCCTTTCTCCTGCAGCGCTTCGAAGAAGTCCTGC
Source organism: Nipponia nippon (assembly GCF_047370975.1). NCBI lineage: Eukaryota > Metazoa > Chordata > Aves > Pelecaniformes > Threskiornithidae > Nipponia > Nipponia nippon. The sequence continues at coordinate 70,221,321 of NW_028262369.1, read as the reverse complement.
GCCTTCTGAATGGCTTCCAGCTTCCTCATGGGGACGTGCTCCAGGCTGAGGAACTTCAGAGCCGCCAGCTCGGCCTCGTCCAGCTCCTCGCTGACCACCAGGAGCCGCTGCCTGGGGAACTCCATCGCCCCGCGGCGGCGCCAGCCCCGGGCCAGGGCAGACGCCGCTTCCCGCCGCGCTTCCGCCCGCCGCCGGCCTGGGCGGGCAGGAGGCGGCGCCCGGGCCCCTGGGAGCTGTAGTTCCTGCCGGGTTGCTAACTTCAACCAACCAACAAACCCCACAACTTCGCTGAAGAACTGCGCGTCTGCCGGAGAGGACTTCTCGCAGACGCATTTTAGGCCCCTCCGTTCACGCTGACTACTCTTGAGCCCATTCTTGAGAAGACTGAACCTACTAGCGCAGGTCTAGAGGTCTCCCGCTGCCCGGGCTTTTCCCGCAATCCCCTCTCTCTAGTCTAAAGGCACTCACAATTCATTGCCGTTTTAACGCAAACAGAAAGGAGCTCCTCACGCCACCGGCGCGACCTCCTCCTGGCGAGCCTTTTGGGGCTGCTGGCAGGCAATGCAGCACGCTCAGTGCCGGCGGTCAGGCCTGCACCCTAACAGCCACCGGCCACCGGACCAGCTCCCTTCCCGCCCCTCCCAGGCTTACTGAAGACCCTTCTAGCAACACGAGCAGGCTCGCAGGAGCACTGCGCGACAGGGTGAGCCACCTCTGATACACCTCCTGGCGCAGCACCCTCGGTAAACAGTATTTCACAACAACAGGAGGGAAGAGATTTTACCAGTGGGCATTTCATCCTTCTGAGAACGAACATCAACACCTCAGTGCTCACCTTGAGCAGCAGAGCCACCCTCAGAGCATCCGTACTCTCCAAATAAAGAAAGAGTCTTCTCGCTAAGCACTGATTTAAAACCAGAGTCCCATCCCCCCCCAAAAAACAGGAAAAAACAGTTAGACAACATATCAAGCAGAAATCTTTACATTGTTATCATAGAAGTAGCTTATCAATATTCAAAACCCTATGCATGATTACTGCATGTGTAGCAGGCTGGGTCAGCAGTGGAAGTAATCTGAGTATGGTAAGACACTTTTTAACAGCCCATGAGCTAACACACCCTCAAGCCATGTTAAAACAAGCTCTTCCTAGTAAACAGACTGAAGGAGGTGTAGATTCTTCTCTTTGCGCTGATATGCCTGGACAAATCAGGTCTAAACACAAAGTGGCTACACAAATATAAAACTAATGTAAAAGACCCAGGCCAAGCTCAGAAGACACGTTCCACCTAGCTAGAAATGTATGACAGTTGGCACCCACAGGAGCCAGCCACGTTTGGGGCCCGGGGAATTCCTGTGGCTGTCAACAACGGAACAGATACTGTGACAAGCAAAGGCACAGTTACAGAAAGGACACACAGAAATGAGTATCTGGGAATTCCCAAAGATCTCAACTATACTTTTTAGCGCATTGCACAGAATTCATTGCAGATTAAACATGTCATTCTCTGTTCATAATTTGACACGTCTAGTTGAAAAGAGGCAGATCTGAATAATTTCAGAGAGAACGTGCCCATGTTAGTTAGCGGTCAGAATAAGAAGGGTAAGCAGCAACGGCTGACCACCCAACATCTCCTGAGAAAAATCTAGCTCTGGACTCCCTGTTGCATAGCTTCATCTTCTAAATGACATGTATTTTGTTTCCACTTCTCCCTGGGCTTCAAGATTTCCTGCAGGAGATCTTACAGATCACAGACATAGCCAACAGTTAAACTAATCAAAACTCTGCGGTACCTGAATTTCGCGCCACTTTGAGAACTAAGAGTGAACCCTTACACAGGCGGTGGGAAAACACATACTTACAGCAGCCCGTGCAATGGGAGAAGCTGGCACCAATCTGACCACAGGCAGGCTCCTCACAGGTACAACTAACCCCTCCTAAGAGCGGCTCATTAACAACTCACCGTAAAACAATTACAGTGAAGAGAATGACAAAATTCCCACGGAAGGTGGGCATAAACAGCTCTCTGGGAAACTGATGTTAAACTGAACGAATAGGTAGCAAGATGCAAATGACCGGGCAGGGATTCACGCCACTGATTAAAATTCTTTCCGCCTCTGCAGCTAACAGTCCTCCCCAACTCTTCTAAGCATTTCCCTTTTCGAACGGCATGACTCTGATCTTGCCTGCTTTCAGCTTAAGCCTGCAGGACTTCAACGCACCAGCTTTGCTTTCCTACCAACCTTCTGACTCCACTTTCTAGTGGTAGCGCTTCTGCTGGCTGAAAACAAAACACAGAATTGAGCGCCAGGATTGTTTTGCTATAGCATTTGGCCTCCCAGCCAGGAGTTGAAGAAAAGGGAGGACAGGCAAAGTAACTATAGCTGAGGGCCTTCAGAGAGGAAAGGCGATTGCCCCTCATCATTCTCCAAGTTGTGCTACAGAGGAAAAAGAGAGTCAGAAAGTTGCAGATCCAACTTCCTTCTTACCTCTCCGTTCTGTGGGAGGGCCACAAATACGTGCATGAATCAGCCACCCTGCCGCAGGCGTGCGTGAGCATACTTTGCTCAGAAGCATAAAACTGAAAGTGTGTTTTCTCCTTCCTCGATCGCTGCATGAGCCACATATAAATTCACAGTATGGCTACTTCCTGCAGTCCTTTAGAGGATTTTGATGGGGTTTTCTCTCCCTTCTAGTAGGTTTTCATCAGCAGGCAATAATGTTAGCTACGGAGGTGGCCTGATTTTAACGGGTAGAGCAAAATACCATGCCAATTTAATGACAGGGTGTGACTGACCGGCACACATCCTCTGCAGTGGAGGACAGCTCAGAGGAGAAGGGCAAAAACCCCAATGATCTCAGGGAAGAATATACCCTCAAGAAAGTTCAATTTACCTCAACATCAGGGAGACTGGAGGGTAACCTTAAAGAAGAGAGCTGCAACTGTGAATCATTAGGTCTCCAAGACAATTAACAAAGAATAATGTCTTCCTGAGCTAGCCAGACCAGCATGGGGGGGTATACTTGGCTCAGACCAACATAAAAGTATAAAAACTGGACAACTGATAAAACATTTAAACTTTGAAAAGAGCAATGGGCTTGAGCTGGCTTCAAGCCACATCTTCCATTGTGACTGGGGATGCCCAATGTCATGATGGTGAGCATACAGAGACAGGTAATGAGAATCATGTTTGTATTGTCATTCAACTGTATGTTGCAATTAGAACCATAGAATCATTTAGGTTGGAAAAGACCTTTAAGATCACCAAGTCCAACTGTTAACCTAGCACTGCCAAGTCCACCACTAAACCACGTCCCTAAGCACCACATCTACACGTCTTTTAAACACCTCCAGGGATGGGGACTCCACCACTTCCCTGGGCAGCCTGGTCCAGTGCCTGACTACCCTTTCGGTAAAGAAATTTTTCTAATATCCAACCTAAACCTCCCCTGGTGCAGCTTGAGGCTATTTACTCGTGTCCTGTCACTTGTTACTTGGGAGAAGAGACCAACGCCCACCTCACTACAACCTCCTTTCAGGTAGTTGTAGAGAGCGATAAGGTCTCCCCTGAGCCTCCTTTTCTCCAGGCTAAACAACGCCAGCTCCCTCAGCCGCTCGTCATAAGACTTGTGCTCCAGACCCTTCAGTGGCTTCATTGCCCTTCTTTGGACACACTCCAGCACCTTGATGTCCTTCTTGTAGCGAGGGGCCCAAAACTGAACACAGGATTCAAGGTGCGGCCCCACCAGTGCCGCGTACAGGGGGACGATTGCTTCCATAGTCCTGCTGGCCACACTATTCCTGATATAAGCCAGGATGCTATTGGCCTTCTTGACCACCTGGGCACACTGCTGGCTCATATCCAGCCAGCTGTCAACCAACACCGCTAGGTCCTTTTCCATTGGGCAGCTTTCCAGACATTTTTTCCCAAGCCTGTGGTGTTGCATGGGGTTGTTATGACCCAAGTGCAGGACCCGGCACTTAGCCTTGTTAAACCTCATACAATTGGCCTTGGCCCATCAATCCAGCCTGTCCAGATCCCTCTGTAGGGCCTTCCTACCCTCCAGCAGATCAACACTTCCACCCAACTTGGTGTTGTCTGCAAACTTACTGAGGGTGCACTCGATCCCCTCGTCCAGATCATTGATAAAGATATTAAACAGAACTGGCCCCAACACTGAGCCCTGGGGAACACCACTTGTGACCGGCCACCAACTGGATTTAACGCCATTCACCACAACTCTTTGTGCCCAGCCGTCCAGCCAGTTTTTTACCCAGCGAAACGTATGCCCATCCAAGCCATGAGCAGCCAGTTTCGCGAGGAGAATGCTGTGGGAAACAGTGTCAAAGGCCTTACTAAAGTCCAGGTAGACAACATCCACAGCCTTTCCCTCATCCACTGAGTGGGTCACCTTGTCATAGAAGGAGATCAGATTAGTCAAGCAGGACTTGCCTTTCATAAACCCATGCTAAGTGGGCCCAGTCCCCTGGTTGTCCCGTACATGCCATGTGATGGCACTCAGGATGATCTGCTCCATAACTGCTAAATTATGTTTGTGTTGTGATTTCAGTATGTTGCTGTATCAATCTACTAAATCAAAATCCCATGTAGCACCAAATATACCAAATAAATAAATTTGATATCCAGTTCCTCGAAAGAACTTGGTCAGAGTATTGAACTCTGACACAGAGAAATACGAAAAAACAGAAATGCTGCAGTTTCACAACTTTACTACTGGAGCAGCTGCCACCTTCCATCAAGTTTCTCCTAGAGAAAGCAGTTATTTCATTTAAGCTATATTTCCTTATCATAAAACAACACTCACAAATCTAATTACTAACTTCGTATCAGGCTCTCATTTATGAAAACATTATAAAAATGTAAGTAAATTGTTGCCACATTTCCTAAATAGTTAACCAAATGTCAGCCACAAAACTGTATCATCCTGGTAACACCTTCTGGTAACTTTTGCCACAAACAGCACTCTCATTTACATAGTGTTTGCAACATTTGTTTATTATTTTTGCGTGAACAGAGCTGTGATTCTAAGAATGGACATTCTCCCTTTTACTTAGAAGGTGAAAAATGGTAAGGGGAGCAAAATGCAACTGCCAACACATTGTGTGGAATTAAGGAAAAAAAAAGGTTTCAAGAACACAAGCAGGATTGAACAAAAAAACCCTGCTTTATGGCTAGACATGGATTTCCAAAAAATGCAAACTAAAAAAAGCAGAAGTTACTAAGTGTCTCATCCAACCTTTATCTTGTTATAAACTCAAAAGGAATGTAGCCTTTAGAATCCCATACAGTTCCCACACACCACCTACACATTGCTCAGGATGCAAGGGAAGAACAGCCTCACTGGCATCACCTGCCATTATCACGAAAGTCCTGAATTTAAACTTATTTTTTCCTACCATCTCTCCAGCTGCTAGTGAAGGGATATCAATATGCTACCCCTTAGGGTGTTTACCATCGAATACTTCAATGAGAGCAAAATAACTTCTTCTGCTAAAGTAAAAGTGTTTGTCATGCTGACTGTCCCTCAGTCAGCTCATCCAGAAGAGAAACACACCACAAAAGTGATGTGAAAACCAAGAGTATTTATTACAACAGAAACAAGAGTCCACAGGAGCTAGAGTCAGTTGCCAGCAGGAGAGGGCATCTCAGAGTAGTGGATCTAATGGAGTGGGACCTTTCTTCAGTGGTCGACAGCCATTCAAAACAGACTGTCCCTTAAGAGCTCCGAGAAAAAACAGAATTAGAACCCTTACTATTAAAGAACCTAAACAGCAGTGCTGTTTAGCCAAGTAAATTAATAACATAAAGCAAACCAAATATTTGGAGGAAGAGAACCAAACTTGTATTATTATAATTATCTTTTTCTGGTCCTTCTGGACAGGGACATTATTTTCCATGACAAATTATACAGCTTCCAGAGACAGTCGATGATTTACCTCTGGGTAAATCAGTTAGAATCTTACAAATGTTCCCTGGGAAGGGATCTAGCATTCTGATTCTATCTGTTCTTTTCTTCAGATTTCAGGGAATTACAACGACTTGGACAGAAATGGGACTTCCATTGGTATTTCCAATAACCCTTAAAAATCATACCACTTGGAAGTGCTTCCCCACTTGAAACCCAGACTGTACAGACTCCACTGCTTCTGCAGGACAGAAAGCCAGATAGGTACTCCTCCACAGTCTTACCAGACTGCTACAGATCCAGGTGCCAGGAGACTGATTAAACACGGGAATTAGAAAATTTAGGTCCCATGGCCCCTTGAAGGACTGGGGCTAACTGCACAGATCCAGATAATTTCTCTCACAAATTCTCTTCCCTGTGGAAGCCCATTCCAGATGTGATTCCTAACTGAGTGTATTCTCATTTTTCTCCTTTCCAGTTGATGGACATTGTGGAATTTGGAAGATCAATTGCTTCCGTAGGGTTGATGTTATCTTTGGCATCTGCTTCCATCCATTTAATACTCTTCCTCCCACTTCCTTGTTCACTTCCGTCAGGATGGTTATGAGATCCTTGCGGCTTGAACAAAAATGAAGAAAAGTTACATTGAAATACATGGTACTTGTTGCTCTAATAAAGTGGTATCTCAGGGAAGGCTAGTATCTTCCCCTCACCCTGCCTGTCACTGAAATTGCACACTCCATTGTGTAACCACAGAATTCAGTGTGTTTGGGGGAATAAAAGCAACCTCCGTGTACCATCGCTTTACCAGCAAACGCAGTCCCCTACTTTGGTTATAGTCAGAAGAGTGCGCTAAGATGAAACAGAACCAAACCTGTGCATTCTCCAAGCCCTCTTCTTGACAGCATGAAAAAGGGGTGTCTGAAGAGAAATTCTATTTTCTAAATGAAGTTTATGATGGGGATGGGAGGGAGGCAACAATGAAAATTATGACTAAAGAACACCAATTTTTTTGTCTGTGTAATCACTCAATAAATTTGCCTCTCATCAGGTGCCACTGAAAGAAAAATCATTTATCAGTCAAAAAATGTTAAAAAACATGCACACACATACACACACTTGTTTATATGTAATGTTCCAGCATTACAACCCTGGTTCTGTCACAGGCAAACTAGGAGAAGTCACTTGTACAATGACAATACCCAATTCCAGAACAATTACTGTTCTACACTGTCCTACAGGTGAAAAGCATTATACAGCACAAATGCGAACCACTGATGCTTCAGCACAGCATGTTTAAGTATGTATGTCTGCAATACCCCAAACATACATGGATTAAAAATAGTACTTACAGTGGGCAAAGCAACTCCATCTTGTCACAGAGGCACTGAACATAAACACTGCCAGTCTCTGTACAGCGGTAGCACTCATAGTCTTCCACTGTAGCCATGCCAACCAGAATATCAGCCTGATCAGGAATGGAAGTCAGAGGGGTAGCATCCGTCTCTAGATGGCCAGAAAAGTCTTCGTTTACTGTGACAACTGGATGACCTCCAGGGCCTTGGCAAGCCTGGATGAAAAACAGCTTGGGTTTGCCAGCAAGAGAAGGACAATTAGATCCAGTGAAGCAGGAAACTAAATCTTTAACATTTACAAACTTATGATCAATGCCTTTTATTTTGTCTTTTTCACCATGGGAAAAAATGAAGCAAATAAAACAGTCCATGTTACTGTGATCTTTTTTGCTGTATTCTTCAACTTTCGCATACATTTGCTTTGCTTCTAGATCCATGTGCTCAACTGTCTCAAACTGAAGCCACTTAAAGACCCTCTTCACAGCCTCTGGGAAAAAAAAGTCAGAAGGCACTTGTTAAACATAAACAGTGACAAGGAAGATGCTGAAACATCAGTGTCTGTATGGTAGAACAGATATTAGCAGAAGTGTTCGGATCCCACCAATAAATTCACCTGACTGACTCTTAGCCTGCCAAATCTAATCAGAAAAACCCAAATGCTTAGTTTTGTTTTTTTTAGACACAACTGGGTTAAGTATCATGCTATCTAAAACAAAAACAGGTTTCAGATAATCTGATTAATCAGCACAAATTAGTAAAGCTTACTGTGTTAAAGCAGGCTTTAACTGTGCATTGCATAGTAATGTTAGGTGCATAAGAACAACACTTAGCAAGTTAAAGAAGAGGCACCTCTTTAGAATGACGAATTCTGCCACTCTTAAATGAAGTAGGTCCCTCATTCTGTGAGAATGCTCAATGCAGCAAGAAGGAAGGCAGGGTAACCCACTACAAATAATATGCAGACTTCTCAGCAAATGTTGACTTAATTGTTGTGTGGGCAGTGAGAAAGCAGCTGGGAAGCAAGCAGCCTGTAGACAGGCTGGATGGAGTTAAAATATCAGTGATGTGTGTTTTCATGAGACAGATTTTACCTTTTTAGAGATAAACTCTTGTTTATCTTAAAAGTGACTCTGGCAGGAAGACAGGCTTTAAGGAACATTATAAAGCAGTAGCATTTATTTGAGCATTAAATAGAATTTAAGTACTTTATATTACTCCATGATAGCTAAGAATTAAAAACAATCAAAAAATGAAAAGGTGGAACAGTAATCCCTCCTTCATTGTTTGGTACATATGACCAATTAAGATGATGATTTTTACCTAGAACAGAAAGTGATTCCTGCTTTAAGCCATCAGCTAAACTGTCGGAAGTGGCATATTTCCAATTTCTACAGTGACTGTCATTCCAGTTACTCTGGAGGCAAAGGAGCTCAGTGGACATGATTCTTCTTCACAGGAAAGATTAGATAATTCTTTCAGAGAATTATCAGAGAAAAAAACCAAACCAGTAATTGGATTAAAAAAATACTTACCTCCATCTTTCACTGTTCCTTCTCTGACTTCCAACGGATTTTTGAAAATGTAGTTGTTAAGAATCACACAGTAACCATGGGGGTTATTTTTCATCTTGTATGATTCCACAAGCTGTAGAAACAAAGAAAGCAGATAAGAAAGCAGTGCCAAGCATCCAAAAGAGAAATATTCTATACACAGATTGTTGGTCCTTCATGTCCAAGCGCAAAAAAATCACAAGGGCCAAGACAGAAGAAAGGAATACAAGCTAGCTACAGGGGAAAGGAATCTACTTTGTCTCCCTGAACCCCTCCTGCTCTCTCTCTCTGGTTAGGATATGATTTTGGCATGGGAGAAAGTGAGTATCCAGAAACACAAATTTGCATGCTCAGTGGAAAAGTTCCTACACTCTACCATTCCCTCTGAGAGTCCCTGTGGGTTTCTAGTGAGGTAGCAGATTCTGCTGTTCCCTTCGCATCTGTCCAGGAATATCCTGGCCAGGACTTTAATGTCCCAGTCTCCATTATCGTTAAGATTGTTTTTCTTCACACAACTGCTACTCCTTCATTTCTTGTGTAGAAGGTTGCTGACAGCCAGGTCCTCACAAAGGACAAGGCTTGGTCTTGTTCTGAAAATAGGAACTGTTCCAAGGCCTACATATAAAGCCAGAACCCCTCCCTTTCAGCTCTTCCACCTGCTTGGTCTTAAGAATTTATGCTCCCCCCTCGCAGGAGTTGGATAAATACTTTAAAGGTAATCTTCAGGTATTTCTCACCTGGTGTGGTATCTCCCCCTCTGCTCCTTGTCCTGCTGGATGCACAGACACAGACACTGGATAGTGGAGTTTTTCCTTAGAATCATTTTCTAAGAGGGAGAAGATAAACAGAATATTTTAGGACTAAAAAGATAAATCTTCCACTGTGCATATTTCAACACTCAAAAAAACAGTGCAATGAGCAAGATGGAGGGTGGCTTCCACATCATTGAGACACCATCATTTTGTAGAGCTGGGCCAAGAAGGGTTCCAGTTTTACAGACTGCTGGTTACCGAAGCTGTGCAGAGCTGTGCTCCATTTCTTCTCTGCTCTTTTACCGGTAGCAAGATCCAGATAATAAAAGGCTGAATGTGAGCAGTCACCCCAGGCAAGCCATTCACTAGCACCTCCACTATTGGTACATAAGTGAAAGAGGAGACCCATTTTTGTACAGTGATATACTACAGCTAGTTCATTTATTTCTGAAGCCATTGTCTCTTTTCCAGAGAACTTTACTGTTTAGGTGGACACGCCAATGATGCAGAATACCAGCGTAATGGAAGATCTCCTCAAAGCAACGAAACACTTCTTTGAATACAACTGCCTGAAATAAGTGAAGAAATCATCAAACCCATGACTCTATCCAAGGAAAATCACAGTACCCCTTTTACAAGTTACACAGATGTGTTTAAATGGAATTTAATTGTCAGGGCAACAAGCTCTATCTTCTTCTACTTACCAAGGGGGACAAAATAATAACAACACTACTAAAAAGCCATTCCCCTGACACAGGGCTTGCTTACACTAGCCACCCTTGGCAATCATCTGCTTTTTTAGAGACACAAGCACAGGTCAGCAGCACAAAGACTTGCTGGGGAAACTAGTTGGTATCTCTGCAGGGAACTGCATGGGCTGTATAGATGTGTCTAAGGAAACACACGTCCTGGGTCATCCAAAAGGAGGTTCTGGGGAAAAATTTAATAGGTCTCAGTTGTTGGTGGTTGACACATCCTGTTTCCCAAAGCGTAAGGCCCAGCTGCAGTGTCACAAGTAACCACTTCAGCTGCAACAGCCCATATACACTGAAGTCCTTGAAATTTCACATCTGGTACAGAAAGCTAATGGTTACCCTTTAGCCAAGTACCTGGTCTCCAGGGACTTTTAATTTGACTAAGAGCAAACAGCCTGGCTGACAGAAAATAATGCTGACCATTTCCCAATACAAGTTTCCCCAAGGCAACTGTCACCTCCAGTCTCTTTCAGTGACTGAAAAGTTATCCTGGTCCAAAACCAGCACTGCACTGTTTCCTGAAGGGAAAAATTGCATTTAAGGCAAAGAGGAGGGAGAAGTGGACCATTTACAAGGCAGAGAACATATTTCAAGGAGATACAAGAAGGTATGATGGGATAATGAAGTAGCAGGAAACTTCAGAAACCACAGGCACCAAGAGCTGCTCTGCCTATCCTAGGATACTGTAAGGTCTCTCTCTTATCTCTGGACTCCTAAGCTGCCAAGAATGGAGCCACAAAAATCACAAAGAAACCAACTCTACTCTTAAACAGCCGATTAAATAATTTACCTTTTTTTTTTCCTTCATAGGTATCAATTCTTTTCTTTATGTCAGCTCTAAATCCCTTTAATATATCTTTCAGCGTTGCCAGGTCATCTTCTCTAATTATCCCATTTCTTTCCATTTCCAGTAAGACCTTCAACATTGACTGGTGAAACAAAAACACATAACGCAAACTCATACAGTGAGCTTCAATAACTGCAGTATCAGGCACGTCTGGACAGAGCAGAAGACAACATCCTCATTCCCAGAGACTGACCAGCTAAAGATCAATTTCTTTTTCCTCCAAACCTGATTAAAACAAGGGTCAGAATGCAATGCAACTGAAGAAACAGATCACTAAGGTTAAGACATGATCATTAGAAACTGCCTATGGCGAGGTTATTCTGCTTTGTTTCAACAGTGCAAAGCACTGATGTGGATAACACAGCATCCCGTTGTGCCTCTGTGTTCAGATGAAGCGCTGTTAAGTCATTTAGCTGTGCCATTTTACATTTTCTATTACAGAAAAGCTGTTCAGGGCTAATTTTGTTTTTTAAAGCTCAATAGTCCACCAAGTTGCAGGTAAATCTGCTAATTTTCCTACAGGTGCCATGACAAATAGGACTTTTAAGGAAGCTTCTTAATAATACCAAGCATTTTTATAACACTGTTCGTTATTTACAATACAAGTATTAAACTAACTCATCCAACCTCCTAATACTTTTGTGCAGGAGTTAATAAATGCTGTTACCCCAAATTACAGTAAAGAAGAAAATGTACACACAAAAATTTGTGGTTGAACTTGCAGTAGAACTCTGTGTCTCCAAACCATTGCTCTTCCTCCAGCAAACATCACTCTTCCTAGATACAGCATATGTACAAATGCCTTATAAATGCCAAGCAAAGACGAAAGGAAGAGCATGATGGATTTTGCAAGAAGAGATTAGGGAGACAGGTAGCGGAGGGAAAATAGGAACAGGAGAGCAAAAAAGAGCAGAGAAAAGATACAATGAGGGGAAAAAAAAAAAAAGGTCCATTCTTTCACACAGCAGCTATCAGCTAACATCACAATTCTTTCAACAGCAGATTTTAGTGAGAGCAGACTGCTTTCTCTTTCCTCCCTTCTTACAAGAACTAGCAGACTCTGAACTAGCCTTGCAAGAAACTTATCAAGATCACTTTGCATACAGCATTATCCTGGAGCTTATTCTTTGGTATTTGTTTTTGGAGCAGGAACTTCACGCTCTTGACATCTTCTGGAGTCAAGTCCTCTGCAATTCCATATAGCAGCTGCCTGGCAATAAAGAACAGGGAAAGACTGATTAAGAAACTTATGAGAAGTAAACACCACAATTACACATTTGAACTGCAAAATGTAAAACTCACAATGGTAGGTAGTCATGCTGTAATAAATACAGTTATGCTGGGATATTTGTAAGACAACAGTGTAGACAGAAAACAAGACAGTACACAACAGAACTGTTGTACATTTTGCATGCAAAGGTTTACTACTCCTGTGCTTACCTGTAGGCTGACACCTTTGCCCTGCCTGGCATCCGAAGCTCTCTCTCCATCTCCTCTCGGCTGGAGCCCAGCTGGGTGGCCAGGAGGTCCATCCGATTGATCCGGTAGAGCAGCTCCTTCAGGAAGGACAGGTTCCCCGCCTCGATCATGTCTTTCTCCTGCAGCGCTTCGAAGAAGGCTTTGGGCTCCTGGATGGCTTCCAGCTTCCTCATGGGGATGTGCTCCAGGCTGAGGAACTTCAAACCCGCCAGTTCATCTGTGACCAAAGCCTCAGAAATGTCAAAAAGGAGTTTGTGGAAGTCTGTACTCATTTCACATCAGGATTTGGATCTAAACACAAACAGAAGTTGATTTCATTTGTCAGTAACAGTAGTGCAACAACATGATTATAAAAGGTATCACATCATAACAAGGAATATAAAAAACTCTGTACTAAGCAAAATTGACACAGAATGTCACCGATTGTTCTTGCTTCCTATGGTGTGTCCAAACAGCAGGAAGTACCAATGCACAGGATGTACAATCCTAGCAGGATGTTGCTGTTTTGGTTTTGGTTTGGGGTTTTTTTGAAGTTTGATCCCATTTGGGAGCAAAAGCCATTTGTGAGTCTGAAATACAGACTATGTAGTAAATGAGACTGCCAGGTTTTACACCATAACAAAGATAAGAGTCCACATGAGTTTAACTCTTCTAAGCTGTCTGGCTTCTCCTTTCTTTATACACTGCTTCTGACCCTGGTCAGCACAGCAAAAGCACCTCTTCCTGTTTTGGATTATCTGTATCAAGTAAAACTCAGTTCCCAGCCCTCAATCAATCTGTAATATTCAAATCAAATACAGAACATGTCAACCATTTTAAAAGGGCCAGGAGAATTTTTGTCAAACTAGTTCTGTTTCACTGAGCATCAAATACCACCTCTCTTCTCGACCACTTTCTCCATCAGCTATAGAAATATTAAACTTGGCTTATGGATCCAACTTTTGAGCACAAGAGACAGTTAGAAAATACCAAGTGCAAGCCTTCCAACCATCTCACCCTGACACTTAAAAGACCCGCCTTCACTGCCTCTCTGGTAAGAGAACCATTTGCCACTTTATTCTTTCTGCCTTAGATCTAAGACACCTACGAATCTCTGAAAAGAAACTCTACAGAATGCATTCAGCAGCTTTTTGTGGCATACTCTTGGTCAGCATTCTGTTAGTTAGCAAGAGTGAACATAAAACTGAATCTTAAACCTTTGTCTGTCAATAAAACTGATAAAACAGCAAAACAAGCATTGCGATGCAGCATATACGACTCATGCTCTGCCCTCTAAATACTGTTTTCTTTAAATCCATTCAAACTCAACTTTTAAACAGACTAGAATCCATACCATTCAGCCCATATCACCACAAAACCACTAGTATCTGAATGAACTGTATGTGCTTAACCTCACGATTCAATGATCTCAGATCTGACTGTGTATTTTTATATCCACACAGGGAAGAGAATACTTTCTTGGTAGGTAGTTATGAAGTTATCTTTCTCAGATAAATCATGCCTTTTGTTTAAGATACAAGGCATGCTTATAAAAGTAATCTATCTGGCAAAGGAAATTTTAATTTTTATTTCTCAGAGGCTGTAAGTTTCAAACCCACAAAATTATTGCAATTAGAACAGATGCACCACCTATGCACTATATTTAAGCCTGTAAATACAGGGAGCACACCAAAACAATATTTAACCGCTTCTGTCTTTTTCTCCCACTTTACTAAATTAAAGACACAACTGACACAACAAGCAAGCCGAATAATAATTTTTTTTTTTTTTTTACACCACTTACATGGGAGGACAGGCTGGAGGACTGCCGGAACAACTCTGAAAAAAGTGAGACAGCCATAGTTTCTAAAGTTCCAGGAAAAGTACTGCCCTTTGTACTGTGGTCTGTATCGTCACATGACTTACAAAAAGTACGTTGTAATGAAGTAATAAGCTGTGGTCATAATGCAGCAGTTTCTACTCCACCTATCATGGTTCCAGTTTCAGAAAATTAGTTATTACAGTGCTCGTGAGAAAAATTGGTAAACAATCCACAAAGGTAACCAGATTTTGGTTTTGTTTGAAGGGGACACACTAGGCGGCACAGCCAGGACTTTCGAGCATAGAGCACAGCTCAGTATATTTGCTCCCATACATAAATCCTAATTAAAAGACAGTGAGGGAAGGGTGAATCAAGTATATCTTCCCATTTAAAAATATCTCAGTCCAACTGTCCTGCTGTGTCACCAGATCCTCCACAACTTACCTCCTTTCTCTGAAGTCCCTCTTCAACTCACCCTAGCCTATTTTTAACATGCACTTTCATGGAAGACTATTTCCTAAATTAAAAGAAAGTCAACTATCGGCACCAAATTCACTAGCAGTACTCAGTGAATACAGGGAACTGAAAGGCTAAACATTCCTTTGCAATCATTTATGTAGTATACTTCCCCATTTACGAGAGAATTTAAGCAATAATTAACTTATGGCATTTTCACCCTCTGAAGTATAGAACTCCGCCTTCAATGGTAAGGTTCCCAGTATGGTCTGCTGGTCACCAGTATCTTCCTTGCAGCAGGAAATACATGATCAGCCATCAGTACAGCTACCAGACTCTCTGAAGCTTGTGAAGTCAGCATTATGAAGAGAGACAAGTCAGGAGAGCCGAAATTTGTTGAAATTTTTGCAATGAAAACAATAATCCATTGATTTCAACCTATATAAATAGGTTTATATAAGTTTTTATATAACCTTTATATAACCTTATATAACCTTTATAAACTCAAAATTATAACATACCCTTCAACAGAATGAGGCACACAAATTCCTTCCAAAAGACACACGCTACTAACAGTTCAGAAAATGCGTCTGACTTATTTCACTGGCACGAGTTGTCCTTTTATCCAAAGGCTGGGAGCAGCACAGAGGGACACCACAAGCACTATCTGATCTTCAGGTCCAAAATGGTTCTGTCTCCATGTCATCCCATGCCTCAGCGTCTGTCTCCCTGCATCAGTTCCTCTGTCTTAACTGAATCAAGACTCCAGTTGCAGTTTGAAAGAGGAAGCATGCTGTGATCAGCACTGTGTGAAAAATATTTACGGACAAGACCAAGCCTTTCCAGATAGAGGCTTCTCCCATCATGCAGCAGTGTCAAGGACCAGCCCTCTTGGCACTGTTCTTCCTCTTTGTCTTTACTGTTCCACTTCTTATTTCTTCCTCTCTTGCCCTTCCCCAAAGTGTTCCTGTCCTTTTGTTAACTTACAGTCTCTCCAATTTCTCTCAGCTCCCCTGCATCCTGGTTCTGTTCCTCTGGCTTCCTCTAGAACTGTCTCAATGACCCAATCTATTCCTTGTATAGCAGCCTGCCAAAAATTCATGTCTCCCAGAAATGCTGTTCTTGAGGAAGTGAAAATGCTGAGGCTACTGGTTACTCAGCAACTGTAGTGACTGTGGCCTCTGCTGGCACAAGGCAGGATACACAGCTCCTGCACATAAACTGATAGTCAGGAGGGACGAAATACCAGAGACTTGTGGATGTTACAAACCCCACTTTAAGATCATGATCTTCCCAAGATACCAACTTCCTCAACAGAAAGATTCTTTTTACATTAGTTCCACTTAAATCTGTCTAAACAAGCGTGACACGAGTCACAACCCTTCTTGAATTCTGTAAGCGGAGAGAATGCACGTGCACATATGCTTCTGTATGCCATCAGTAAGCCTCAACAGAAACCAACCACATTTTGTTTGTTTGTTTGAGGCTGGGTTCTTTCTGGCACAGTTCTGTATGACTAGAGTTACACTGAAGGTGTACAGTGTGGACAGCAAGGTGTGATGAATATCTAAGTTGTGTAAAAACCACCCACTCTCCTCCAAGACTTTCAAACTGGTATCTTACAGTACACCACAGGAGATCACACAGAAACATCCAACAACCTTGCTGAATGGCAGCTGCAGTTATAGTGCTAAGCCTACCCTGCCTTTGGGCTTGTGCTGACAGAGTACCTCTGCATGCACCTAAGTATCACAGTGTGCAGCCATATAAACACAACCCTCAACACACACAAGCAAGATATTCACACTGAATACTGTAAGTCATGGTAGGGTAAACTGTGTTTGAACAAACCTTATCATGAGCGAGGGAGACTTTACCAGTCTTTTATACTTCACAAGTGTGGATCCCTCTCCCCAGGGAACTCAAGGCAGAAGTCAGCTAAGACTCTTCTGGCTGCCTTTCCCTACCTATGATTTAACTGGAGATTGCCCAGGCAGAAGCCTCTACAGAGAAAGTAAGATAACATGATGATGTTCTCTGTCTACCAAACTTAAAAATGAAAAGAAGCTCCCACAAAACAAGGTCAAAATTGTTGTCAGTGTTTACTCCGTACTGATAAAAATTCAATTGTTACCTAAACATACAAGAGTGCAACAACTCTGAACAGTAATTAATTGTTACCCAATTGCGAGCCAGAAACTTCATGATTCTATCACAATATGTTATATATTCTACTAACAGACAAAACATTTTCTATCTGTGGCACAAATGTGACTTCAAGTGTGGCAGCCATACTGACTCAGAAGACTCAAAATGCGATGGGTCGCACAACTGTCAATTCATCATGATAAAAAGTGACCATTATGTTCTGGCAAACTGGCTGCATTTCAGTGCTCTGTATGATGCAAAACTCCCCTCCTAAAAATCCTGGATAGTGCAAGCTAAAAATTGCATCCAACAGGACTAGACAGCACTCTTTCAAATCTTCACCCTAACTTATGGCTAGTAATCCTATGTAACAATCAGTGTTTTGCTGAAATAAACTGTTTCACTTCAGCTTAAACTCTGAGGCAGTTAAAACCCCACTGATTCACGTAGCCCAAAAAAGTGCAGGGGCCAGTCAGAAACAAGGATAAGCCTTAGCCCAGTACATAATTTTTCTCTCACCAAGCTCTCTAAAAGAAGTACGAATTTAATGCAGTAACAAACAGGAAGGACACAGACATACATAGTAAATGCTCATAACAAAACAACATGACATTATTTCAGTTAACTCACAAAATGCTCTGTTAGAAGCTTAATCAACAAGGAGCCTTGTTTCTCATATGGCCACATATGAGAAACAACAATCAGAAAATTTAATGCTTAACAAAGTTAATCAATCTGATAAACCTATACAGATACACTGCTGAATGCCATATTTCATAGCGTGCAAACCTTCTACCCTAACTTTTCTTCCCAGAAGTGATGGGGAAATGAAAGTTCACAAGGTTTCACAGAGGGAATACTACACAGCATTTTGGCTTTACTCAGTTTTGGAAAAATCACATTGTACATGAGGTTTATGTTAGCCATTAGGCAATATCAGTGTGCACTGTGGAAAGAATTAGTGATTTCAGTAACTAACTTGTTCTCCATCAAGTGAAATGTAATTTAAATTAGAGATGGAAGAAATCCTTTTCCACTTACTAAAGCTTTCTCCTCTTCATTCACACCTTTGTCTTTCTCTGTGAACACAGCTAGTGGATTTAGAGGCAGGATTTAGAATTGTTAGCCTGCAAAATAAAACACGATGAGCCTAAACCAGACCACTAACAATCCTGGTTCAGATAGGGAAGGCTACATGCAACCCTTATGCTGTCAGAAAAATACTTCTATATCTGCAGTCTGTGAAGGTACAAAAATATTTAACATGATAGAAGCATGCTTCTCCCAACGCTGATAACTCTGAATATATAGATGATGTAAACAGCTGGCACATGGATTGTTTTAATTGTGCCTCCTCCAGTTTCACAGTTTGTTTGGCAAAAAATTTATGAGGCCTTGCCTTGAAGATAACAGTTCCTCAGGATTCTGGGTAACTGCCTTAAAACAGGTAGTGTGGTGAATTGCATTTAAATGAGATGTGCTGATAAAAGGATGTATTTTAAAAGCCTCAATGTTGCTGTGAAGGAGGAGGGTCTTTAGGTATTGGGAAGATAAATTTTCTTCTTAAGGTATATGCTGGTTGGGGCATCTGCTTCTTTGTCCCCCAGCGGTCAACACGTCTGCCCACATCTTCATTAACTTCTGTGAGAATCGACAAAATATCTTCACCCCTACAGCCAGAAGGAGAGCAACAATAAAAAAATGACTTATTAATGAGCAGATGGCACTCCACTTAACACCTCCCCGATCACCCAGAAGATACGGTATAAACATTTAAAACACAAAAAAGAAAACACATCTTTTTCTCCAAATTTCTCCTCTTTTGTTCTCATTTGAGTCATATTAAAAACAAAAGACCTTTTCTTACTCTGTCTTGCTTGATTCAACAGTAAAAAAAAGTAATGGAATAAAATACTTTTACCTAAATCCACTCCAGAAAAAAAGGGCTCTGCCTTAAAGAATATAGATGGGAGGTTTTGAAGTTTTTTACAATAAAATTCACATTCTCCAGATTATCTCTGTGGTACTAGCAGTGTTACTGTAAATTTATCAGTGGCAAGAAAACAAATCATCAGTTTAACTAATTTTGTCCAGCTCAGAACATGGGTTAGTGTTCCAATGTGAATTTGCCTTTGGAGAAAAAAAAAGGGGAAGTTCCTCCCATTTTTTCATGGAAGAGCTAAGCGCAGTATTTACCTTGGTACCAATAACTGTAGCTTGCTGCACAGGGCCTGAATATACCAAGCACCCTGTTCAATGTGCCGGAAGGAGACATATCCGTCAATTGTGGCCATGCCTAGGAGGAAATCAGCCTCTTCAGGAATACTTTCAGAAGGAGAAACACTCTGTTGCATGGAAGACAAGTCAGGAATTCGTGCATCAGCTTCAACATAGACAGGACGTTGTATCTCTTTACCCTGGCATGCTTGGATGAAGAAGAGTTTAGGTTTTTCAGCCAGCTGTGGACATTGTTTGGCAGTGAAGTGGGACATGATCATGCGGATTGATACAAGCTCCTCATCTTTCCCATAGATCGCTCCTGACTCTCCATGAGATAGAATACAACATATAAAACAGTCCCTGTCTTTGTGATCCTCCAAACGCTGCCAGGTTTCCATGACATTTTTAATCTGACAAGATGTCAGATTTTCGTAAGTCCTCACATCCAGACCAAGCCATGTGAATACTCGCTCCAGTTCCCCTGTAATCATAAGAAAGATAAAAGGAAAAATTGAGGCAGTAGAAAACCATCTTACGAAGTCACCATGCAAGCTAATCTGAACCAGGAAAGACCTTACACCCTGACACTTCTGCAGATTCATCCTTATACTAGTATCAACTAAAGGTTAACTGGAATAAAAAAAAGATGGCATCAGCTCAAACACAGAGTTCCTGGATTTTTCTAGACAAGTTTCAGAAAATACAATGACATTTTACAATGTATAATGACACGCTAAGTGAGCTCACAAATGACACCTGAAAATATAAGGAATCCCTGCCCCAAGTTTCAGATTAGATCTTTCAAATCCTTCCTCACATCATTATTTTCCAGTGGCAGTTTTGACTATTAGAGTTTCATACACAAGAGATAAATAGAATGAACAGAATAAAATAAGAAGTATGCACAGAGTTGCCTGATTATGGAATTTTGCATTATATTATGTAGAACGATGGTTTAATTTAGTTTTAATTCTTTATTATAGCTATAGATAAAGGCTAAGTAAAAAGAGATTCTTAAAATGATTGAAGAATGATCCAGCTGCATCAGAAACTCAGTGGTTACTCAGCCTTTAACCCTTCCTCTCCTAGGATACACAAATGACATACTTTAACTCATATCAAACATTTTACTCTTTAATAATATTAACTAACTAAAATTTAGACAATAAAATGTAGAGCAATACTAGACAATCAACTCATGGGGAAAGAGAAAGACTAATCCTCCAAAAATCTCACGTCAGTAAGTTACCAGCATCTTTGCAAGAACCCTTCCTCTCCTGAAGAGACCCATTGAAGTTAACATTATTAATAACAAGACAAAATCCTCTGTGTGGTCCATCCATTTTGTAGCTTGTCAACTTCTGTAGAAAGGAGAGGAAAAAAGCTTAGAGCCTCAATGAATTTATTCAACTTACTCATATTTCCTTAACATGTCTCAAAATTGGCATTCAAATATTAGAAGCACCTAAGGCTGTGTGTTACTTTTGAAAAGCCGGAACTCAGTAGTGCCTCCTTGTGTGAAAAGACATGGGTGAAGCCTCAAGCACACTGTCACCATACTATCAAACTGTAGAGTTTAGCAGCTGGGTTGGTCATGTGTATGCAAAAGGGAGGATTCAGCAGCCAAACTCTGCAATCTGACTTGGTGATGGAGACAGAAGTCCTCAACTGTTTCCAGTGTCACAACAATATTTTAACTTTAGATGGCAGAGGGTTCACAGTGGAACTATAGGATGTTAGACATCTGAGTTGGTTTTTTTCGAGAGTAGTGATGAATACCTGGAGCAGGACGTTCATACTGATCCACTGGAAAGGGATGCAAGCAGAACAGACACCTCAGAAGTGCATAAACCTGCCACACTACCAGTTTTGCTAAGACTTAAGAGTTACCTCCCACTCTTAAGAAAGAACATTTTAAAAACTGAAAAGTCACCAGAACTTCAAGTACCGTCTCTTCAAGTCCAACCTCAGGTTGAAATCAAAAACTCCCACCACTCCAGTTCCTTTGTGCTCATTAGAGAGAGCAACAAACACCTGCTTTTGTGCATTTTAGTAGAACAAAATTAAGGTAGCACTCCAAGCTCCTTCAACAGCAGCAAGAAGTACTTTTGCTACAGCAGTCTGAACATCAGGTGATGACCAGATATGTTATAGCACAGAACTTCAAGAACTTAAGTAGCTATAAACAAATGCAGCAACTTGCTCCCTCAATATCCATGCTTATCAGAAGGAAAAAGCCAGAGGGAGAATTCAGTGGTTACGCTGCTGTACAAGGTTAAAGAGTGCACATAAGGCTTCTAAGAAGAGATCTCACAAAAGGGATCTTTTCTCCTGTACCAAGATCTCTGGTTTATTGAGGAAGATTGTTACATGCCTGCAATAGCTTACTAAAAACTCTTGCCTTCTTTTATCCTTCTCACAAGGTCTTTGCATGCTACCCCTTATCACTTTTAATTTCAAGATGCCCTGAAGCTTTTTCTAAGCCAGATCCAGAAAGACAGAACTGTGAAGCTATGTTTGTCTCTGCGTCTTGCACATTCTGCTGCCACCTCCAAAATGCACAACTTAAGAAAATGCCAAACATTTTGCCTGTATCAGGAAGATAACCAGATGCACTGATGTGTGGATAACATCAAAGGTATTATGCCTGTTTTGCCTCTGCCACACCTTTCAATATTGGTAAGTTTCTGGTCTCCAATGTTAAAATATTCTCTGAAATGTTCCAGTTGATCAGACAACTCCGAAAACTTCATGAGACACACAGACATCTCACATGTCCTTGCATGATAAATGTCATTACAGGGATGAAGACCTCACACACCCAGGTATTCAAAAAGAAGGATTTAAGAGATTGTCTCAAACCTTGGATTCATTTTCAACACTTCTGAATTCTCCAGGCAGCTCCAGGTTCATTTCAGAGAAACCTTGTGTAAGATTAGCTGCTTTGTTATCTAGGAAAAAAAAAACCAGCATAGATATTTACGAAGAGAAATCCAGTATTGGTGGATGTAGCAAAAAGGAGTTTAGCTGCAATACAGCACTTTTCATATTTGAAATACCGTTTCACTGAAAGGAATGATTCCTCCATATGAAATAGCATCATCATGTTCAAAGGATCTATTCCGAACATGTCTCCAGTAATTTTTATTATATATATTTTTGTGACCAAGGCAAGGTTTCTATTTGTATTGGCATTGTGGCACAAAGATATCCATGGTACAAAGATAAATTCTACGTGAGACATTCAAATGAATTTTTCATTTGGCAATCAGCTTAGAAATAAACTGTATTATAAGAAGGATCTCCAATGTTACTAATGAAGTACCCATTATGGATTTTTTTTCTCCTGAATCACTGATAATAACTCTTAGACCAACTTTCAGAGCAAGGCTGCATTGACAGAGCTTGAAAGTGGAAAAGAGCTGACAGATGTTGTACTGCTATACTTTGCAACTGGTCAATTTGATGTGGAGTCACAAAGATAGATGCAAACTGCCCACTGTTACTTGTATAGAATCTTTTCAGAGACCTGATCCAAAATGTAGCTCTATTTATTGCTGCTTTATTTACTTCTCCTTCTGAATGCCCTAAAGTGCTTGTCTCCTTTTGTACAAGTCATACACTATTTAACGCATTCAAAACATCCATCTCTACCAAGCAACACTCCCAGGCTCTCCAACATAACGAGCAAAAGAAGTCAGAGGTAAAATCCTGCACCCAAAAAATTAACATCTCAGTTTTATAAACAGTCATAGTGTCCCATTCTCTTGTTCTCCCAGGGATATTTAAAGAGAAAACTTGGTTTTTTGTTTTCAGGAAAGAAATAATCTTTTTGCTTCTAATCAGACCAGCCCTTATTTCACTTCCCAGAAAGCACATTAGTTAGTTTCTAGTAAATGACTGACAAAGTACACAGGATTTGCCAGTTTGCTCTTGCGTCTTTTGTATAAGAGCAGAAATCCTTCAAATCTATTTGTGCAGAAAGCAAAAGACCCTTCCAAGAAGGCAGCAAGGTAAGTGTGTTGCATTAAACCAAATGCTAGAAATTTCCCAGAGAAAGTAAATGGATGCAACATTAAACATAAAGGTAATAGAAAACAAACATATTTTCAGAAATTCTTACCATTGGTATTAGAACCGACAGATTTGATCGAGGTCTCCTATTTTTTGAGTGGGGAGAATACCATATGAAAAATCATTATTATATATAATAAGTTTTCAGAGTGATTTTAGCAAAATAGGCTTAATACAAAGTTCTTTAAGTAGTGAGTAGGAAAAATACTGAATACCTAAGAGCAGCAAAGCATTTAATAATGAACTTACAAAAGACTTCCCCACTTACAGCAAATCTCACTGTCCTGGTTTCAGCTGGGATAGAGTTAATTTTCGTGTTGGTAGCCGGTAAGGGGCTGTGTTTTGGGTTTAGGATGAGAACAATGTCGATGATGCACTGATGCTTTGGTTCTTGCTAAGTAGTGCTAAGCTGTTGCTAAATAGGTGCTAAGTGGCGCTCATACTGGTCAAGGACTTTTCAGCTTCCCCTGCTCTGCCGGGTGCACAAGAAGCTGGGAGGGGACACAGCCGGGGCGGGTGGGGAGGGGGGAGTGGGGTGCTGACCCAGACTGGCCAAAGGGTTATTCCATACCATATGACGTCATGCTCAGTATATAAGCTGGGGGAAGAAGAAGGAAGGGGGACATTGGGTATGATGGCGTTTGTCTTCCCAAGTAACCGTTAAGCATAATGGAGCCCTGCTTTCCTGGAGATGGCTGAACACCTGCTTGCCGATGGAAAGTAGTGAATGAATTCCTTGTTTTGCTTTGTTTGCATGCATGGTTTTTGCTTTGCCTGTTTAACTGTTCTAATTTATTTTACTTCAATTATTAAACTGTTCTTATCTCAACCCACGAGTTTTCTCCCTTTTACCCTTCTGATTCTCTCCCCCATCCCACTGGTGGGGAGCGAGCGAGCGGCTGCGTGGTGCTTAGTTTCTGGCTGGGGTTAAACCACGACACTCACAGAGCTGGAAACAACTATATTTTCTCTTAAGGATAAATGGAAACAGCAAAGAATTTTCTTTCCTCTCTAAATGATCCTCTCACTATAGGGGTAGGCAGTCACTATAAACAAAATAAAGGTCCCAACATAGTCCCATATCAATTTTCTTGGATAGCAAATTATTTGAGTATAAATCGTTATAACTAGTGATTCTAGTCCTGCCCAAGAGACATCTTCTAGCAGTTAAGTGTCAATGGTATATTATACAGCATGGAAAGAGTATATAAACTCTCATCACTTTAAAGAAAAAATCAAACATGATTATCAAGATTATGGAAACAGTCTCTTAGTCTGTTCTAAAAATTCTTTTAAATCTATGTTT
This sequence comes from Nipponia nippon, assembly GCF_047370975.1. NCBI lineage: Eukaryota > Metazoa > Chordata > Aves > Pelecaniformes > Threskiornithidae > Nipponia > Nipponia nippon. Next base: position 70,196,652 of record NW_028262369.1, on the reverse strand, counting down.
TCTTAATAAAACCACATTCATTTTCTTACTGTGCCAAGTGCCATGCACAAAGGCTTCCCCAAACCCTCTGCACATGTAGAGCAAATATATCTCAAAGCAGCAGTAATGCAAACCCTTCTGATACCAAATAGCTCATTTTCCTCAGCTCTTGCCTACTAGAACTTCACTTCTGGGAAGTATCCTTAGGAAGATCACTGGTTTTCCTCATTCATAACTGGTTTAAAACTCCCTCCCTTCCTCTCCGCTTCCTCCAAAAAGACATCAGTTATAGCCCTGATAAGTTTCCCAATCTGATTCATCATGCACCTGCAGGAGGGGTTTAACTGATCAAGGACCATTACATTGAGAAAATGGGACCGCTTCCTTTAGCGGCAGCAGTCTGAACTGATCATCAAAGTATGGTGTTAGCCTTTAGAGATAGGGTAGTGTTGATCAGCTGAAACTTTAAAAATCAGCACCAACTGACTGACCCACTCTCTACAAGGCACCCGTCTAGCTCTTTCTCTCACTCATCTCTCTTCCTAACATTATTTTTTCCCCAGTTGCACATGACCAATAGTAGTATTTCTGACTTCCACTATTTGATACTATATGCAGCTGTGTTTCTTACATGCTGAACAAATATGCTTCTTCCCTTCCTAAACCAAGTAAGAAGAGTCAGCAAAAAATCTCACAGCCAGTACGGTTTCAAAATAAAGGCAAGAAAAAAACCCAACTCCCCAAACCACTAAAACCCAAGTTGGCAGTATGTACTCCAGTATACCTGTGGGGAAGTGAATACTCTGATGCCTCCAGTGTGAGACAGTGAAGATTCCTTGACTGGCAGAGTGTTCTCCTGCTGAGGCAGAGACACTAAGAGCAGAAAGAGACAAAATGAGAGAAGCCAAGTGCCTTTTACCAGTACGAATCTGCACGTTAGGCAAATGCATATCTATACTTACTGAAGGATTGAAATATGCTCAGAAAGCATGGCGGAATGGAACTCATGAAATGCTGAGTGCCCTTGCACCTACTGCGGAGACGTAGCTTTGTACTTCCCAGAATTTGTTTCCCAGTGTTTAAATAAATGGAAACAGAACTTTGTCCCCAGTATGCTTACAGTCACTCTACAGGACGTTAAATGAAGGACTATTACAAACTGCAGTATAACCCCTGATAACGTGAATCATGCATTTCATAATAAAGACTACCACGTATCAGACACACACGCACGCACACACACGCAATTTGCCTCGCCAGCTTATTAGCAGGCAACTGCCCTGTTGTAGTGTATGTCCTTTTACAGGACAGTCATTGTCACCTCAGTACTATTAATGGGGAAATGGAGAAGTGCGACATGATTATAAAGAGATTTTCAGTTTCCCAGCCTGTTCTGTATGTGCTGGACTGCTCTCTGTGGCCTCAGATATTCCAGCACATCCCTACTGGAATTCAGCTAGGAAGTAATGCAAGGTAGGCGCTGCTATGCCAAATTTGTGTGTGAAGACAAGCGATCCCACTTGAGCTCCTGTTCCAGCAATGCACACATAGGACCTTGAGGTTCAGTTGCCCAGACCCTTGTAGTGCTCCCAGCACTTTAGCAAACCTACTCCCTGACTCTGAATTTCTCACCTTTTGCCCTTTTGTAGCAGTTTATCGTTTCCAGTAGATCAGGTGAAACTCTCATACAGACTCCCTCCAGCATCTGTACATTGTTTTCAGTTAAAAGGCCCTGTCTTTCCAGTAAAATCAGCAATTCCAGAGCAGACTGACAGCCAAAAGGAGAGAGTAAAACATAGTTATTGTTCCTTAGAACTCAAAACCTGCCTCAGCCCTGTCTGCCTCAAACAATCACATTATCTGCTTTGCTTCCTACCAACAAGGTCCAAACAGTCAATTTTACATCACTGTGGGAGGTGGAAATCTTCCTCCATGGAAAGCTACTGGTTCTGTTATTATTTGATATGGTCTTGTTTAAAAAGATTCACCCAAACCATATTAATGACTCTTGGCTTTGAGAAGGCTTTATTGCTATGAAACAGTATCAATGACATACAGATGTGAATCTCCTTTGCACATGGCTCAAGCAGGGCAAAGATCTGATTTGTCACCTTTTTATGATCTAATGCAAGACTGTGGACTGTCAGTGATGCTTTTTGGCACAAACCACCAAATTCCACATTTATCTGTCAACAGCTTCCTCCTTGCTAACCCTATAAATACTGACCAGCCTAGCTGCAGATTATGCCCTATTCTGCCAAACACTTTTCACGCTTTTCCTCCTGTTTCCCCCCCTCCTTCTTCCTGTCCCACCATATACACATTTGGCTCTCTCCTCACATACAAGAGTTATCCGTCGCTTTGGAAGCCAGTTTTGCAGGAGGAATATGATATCCTTCAACATCTCATTGGTAATGTTCTCTGATAATTCATACAGCATCTGCCTGTAACAGAGATCCAGTGAGATAAAAGCAGAACAGAAGATGGTGTAGAAAATAAAAGCAATCTGAGAATTTAAAAATTGAAAGGGAAACAGTATGGCATAGATGCCAGTAACGGAGATAACAGAATCCCATTGCAACCTTACCTGTACAGAGACACTCTTCCTTTCTCATGCAGACATTCTTGCACTTTCTCCTTGGTATAACCAAGTTTCTTGAGCAAGGAGTGACATTTAATTCTGTATAAGAGTTCAGCTAGTAGGAAGGTATCTTCCTCATTCAGATATTCTTCAGCCATAAGAAGCTGAAAGATGTCCAATGCTGACTTCACTCTTTCTAGTTTTTTAAAGGGGAGCAAGTCAGTACAGAGAAATTTTAAAGCTGCTACATCTTCAGCCACCAGATTTTCATCAATGAGCAGAAGCTGCTGACGGAACTTCAAGCTGACATCATCCTCCATGTTGCTGGAACCAACAGTCTCTCTGCCAGAAAGTAGAAAGCAAAAGCAAGCAACACTTGCATCTTCAATACAACAATGCTTGTAATAAGATTTGATCCAACAGCTGTTTGGAAGCCCCGAATTCTCTGCAGAAGAGAAGTTTCCTTTTAAATAAATTTGAAACTTACTTCTTTCTCCAAACACAAGACTACAACAAAGACCAGATTTGGCAGAAGCTCTGAACAACCCAGTCTAAATTTGAAGTTAGCCCTGCTCTGAGCAGAAAGCTGGGCTAGATGACCTCAAGAGGTCCCTAAGTTCTTCTATTTCTTTCAAACATCTGCTATGTTCAGATCTTTGCTTCTCTCCATTGTAGGTGGGAAGAGTCCCTGCAGTAACTTATTACAACTCTCAGTGGAGAGAGCACAGTGGTTCACACATATCCCTTCATCTGCAGTCCAAGGGCTCATTCTTCTCTAGCTGTAGCAGGGAGGTGTTCCTCTGTTACAAGCCTGACACCCAAGCTGAAGCTGTGGCACATCCATCCACTCCCAGTCATATCTTGCTACCAGACTGTGTTTCACATTTGGCATAGAAAACCCTAAAGCCTCCCTTATAAGTAAACGTCAACTAAAATGTAATAGCACTCAGCACTCAGTCTAAATAGGCTCTGCACAAGCAACTCAATCTTACTGAAGTTTAATAGAGACTGATCACCCTGTGACTACACCAACTTCTTCCATGTAGCCTAGGCAGTTCTTTTCTGCCTGTGGAAGGTTATACAGGTAAAAAGGTACTTCAGTGCCTTCTGCCCAAATGGGCAGGTAGGTCTTTAATCTCTTGTTCAGAGCAGCTGGAAGCAGAAATGCTTTCTACATGAGGGAGCACAAGAAAAAATCAGGGAAGCGGAGTAGGGACAGAACCTCTGAATCCGAAGCCTTTGAAGCATCTGGGAGGACAGCTCAGCAGATAAACCACAGAGGATATCATAGCACATGGGGGCACAGAGAAGAGACTGTTCAATTTTTTGTGTTCAGAGACAGACAGACAGTATAATCCACAAGTCCAGATGCCCAGTTAGGAAACGAGGTTTGACAGAACCCAGGAATCCTGAATCGTGTCCTGTCCCTAAGTCACAAGTCAGAGCCTGTGCAAAAAAAAAAAGAGGTCAGATTGCTTTTTCCCGTATTCAAACTTACTCTCCCATAGCTCAATAATTGTTCTTCACATTCCTTCTCTCCTCATATGAAACCCCATGTGTTGTGACACCCTCTTCACTTAAACTGCTATCAAAAAGGTTCAAATCTCAGCCTGTTATCTATACACAGAAATTACTAATTCACAGTAAATCAGACTTTAAATTCATTTAGCTAAAAGCTACTCTAAAACCCTATCTAGATGCTTTAATCAACTAAAGTTAGCAGAATAACTTAGGTTAAACTGATTCCTGCCTAAACTAATCAGCCTATATAACCCAGGTTCAAACTGAATTATGACAATTCAAAATTTAAAGCCAATGATTTCAGCTAAATGAGTTAAAAAAATCATTGCTTTAGGAGAACAGGGCCAAGTTGTGCGTATGCCAGGTGTACATAGTTATTTCATCAGCAAATCAAACTGAAGCAAGATCCAGCACAAATTCCTTCATCTACCTTTAGAACAGTTTTCAAGTCTGTGTCACTGCCATTCTTGGACAGCTTTTTCACTCCAAACATTTCCTGCTTGAGTTTGGAATACCCTCAAGACCTCTCAATGTATGCTGCATTTACTAGCTGTCTGTAGTCTCTCTTCCCCCTATCTGTACTGAGGGCAGGCTGGGCTGGCCGGTTATCCCAGCGCTAACTACAGTGAAAGGAAATACTGCCGTCTCGCTGCCTGCTCATCCACTGCTCAGCTTACTGCTACGGTGGTTTTAGAATGCTCTACCACTTCATGCATTTTACAGTCCATTTATAAAACATCATGGTAAAGCAAAGAAGGAAAACGAGCAAACAATCCCTATTCCAGTAAAACAAGATGATGCTAAACACCCAGCACTAACACAGACGGAGCCCGGGACGTACCCGCTCCCCAGGTTTGCCGCGGCTCACCCTAACACTTACACCTAGAGCTAGCAGGACATTAGCAGGCAGAACACCGACACACAGAAAGGTGATGGATCAGCGTCTAATTTATGTTTTGTGATATATCCTTAGAGAAGGAAAATCACATAAAATAAGCAATGAGGATTATCAAACTACTATTTTTTTTTCCTTTAAAGTGTTATTGATTGGGGCACTGCCAGATTAAAAGATTTAAGAATAATGCAAAAACAGGCAGCAGAGGGCAATGCCGAGGCTCAGCCCACAGCCCCACACCCAAGAGGAGTACTCAGCTCCGGCCCCGCAGGCAGCCCCGATTCAGCTGCACAAGACTGGAAGAAAGGAGCGGGATTTAGGCTCCGGACTCGGGTCTGAAGCCTTCGTTCGTTCCCTCTCCCTTTCAGTCCCCCCTTTCTTACCTCTCACATGAATTCCGACCCCGTCGCGTCCCCCAGCAGCTAGTCTGGGGGCGGCGCTCAGCGCTTCCCGGTGTATTTCCCGGCCGGCCTCCAGCGGGTGCTGCGTGCGGAAGTGCTGAGTCACGGGCCCGGGCCTCCCTGCGGCGGGACGCGGAGCCTTGCGCCCCGCCGAAGCCCGGAACGGCCGCGCTGCCAGCCCGAGGCCGTGCAGGAAGGCGGCGGCATCCCCAGCAGCGGGGGCGGAAAGCGGGACAAAATCGATCCGGGGGACAGAGTTGCAGGCACGCCCGGGGAGCGCGACACCGCCCTTCCGCTGAGGCCGGGCCGGGGCTCTCCCAGCACTCGGCCTCGGGGCTTGCGAACCTCCTCCTGCCCGTCCCCCCGCCGAGGAACTCCGCTGGACAGTCGGAAAAAAGCAACCGACAACGCTGCCCGGATGAAATACAAGAAGCGACCAGTTACTCTTTTCGCTTTTGCTGTCAAGCCATTTTAAAGCAGGCTATGTCGCAGAAAAGCCCCAAACGTTTTTGGCAGATTTTTTTTCACTGACAAGAAGCTCGAGAGTGGTGCTTGTGGGAGAGGGCTTCAATGCCGTTTTTATGCGGGTCTGTCCCCCCTTACTTATCTGCAGTAAGGGGAGGAGGAGGAAGGTGAGCAGACCCGGCCCTGTGCTGGTGCCTCGGGGCTTTCAGCATCTCCGGTGACACCTGTATCCCCCCACACCGTCGGGTCAGGGGAGCCAGAATGGGAAGAGTCTCCTTGCTCATGCCAAAGAGCAGCTGTCCAACACGCAAACGATGGCCCAGTTATCTGCTGAAACTAGAAGGCTCGCTGTCTTTTATTCAGTCAGCTCGTTTTTATAGAGCTGTAGAACTTCACAGCCAAATTTAACAAGCCATAGAGGTCTACAAGAGGAGTCAACCAAGAATTTCGTTACTCTGTGGTCTGGAGGGAGACAGGGTCAAGCAGTCTGACTGCATGCAGAAACTTTCTTCAGAAAATCAGCTTGAAATCCAGCATTTATAATTTCATAGTAATCTAGTAGCAGTAGTAATAGTGATGCTATTTTAGTAATGGCACCGACTCGAATCACATTTCTTACGATGTTTCTACAAAACACTGAAAATACACTCTCACAGTAATGCACACTTGAAAATATGGCATGTACTGAAAGGCACAATCCACAAAAACAGAATTCCTACAAGACTTGCAATGTCTTACTGATTCTAATACAGAAGCTGAAAAAAAAAGACATTCTCCAAAACAGCCATAGAAAAGCTGTCAAATAACTCAGTACAGGAGATAGAGTTTAAATGGAACACAGTCAGATACACAGCAGATCATCCACACAGATGGGAGCTTCTGCTCAGCAACATCATCCTGCATGTCAGGAATGTAAAACTCTGGCTATCAGAAAAGAATTCTCAGAAACTGTCCTAAGAAGCTTCTCTGACTCGGGTATCTGTAACGGGAGTCATTGTTACTTCTTATGCAGAGTTGAAAGGGGAGATCAGTCATACAGCATGCTCCATCTACAACTGTCAACACCATAACTTCCTCTTGAACATAACTTTTTTTCTGGATAATGAGTTGGCAACCATTGTAAGACACGAGTATGTAACAGTACGAAGCGAACTGGATTTATGGCTCAGTCACGTCAACGTAGGTGGCTAAGAAAAATCATGCAACTTACTTAAGTCTGGAGCAAAACACCACAATCTCCTGCCTCATGGGTACACCTGAGCCACTGAAAGGCATCATCTATGTTCTGCCAATTCTCTTTTCCCTCTTCCATATATACAGCACATACAGAAGTACAACAAATGTTTACTGCAGTTATCAGAAAGCAAAACTGAAATTCAGTGCCATGGAGCAGTGAGTCTGACAGCCTTGTTCCAAGCACTGATAGAGTGAGCAGAGGAGTGGCTTGTTTTATCTTGTTCAACAGCACGTTCTGTAAACTAGACATTCTGGCAGTCTGTGACCATGAAATTTCACCAGCATGTCACTTTTTATGTTCCTGTGCTAACACCCTAAACTCATGATGGATCCAGAATGAATTCTTCTGCTTTTGGCTACTGAATGGAAGTTTGATAGCATTCGACCACTCTATCTGCAATACACGTACAACTTGATGCAACTCAGGCCCTGCATCCAGTCACTTTCCAGACTCAAATTTTAGGTGCACAGTACAGCAAGAACAGACAGTCCCTATCACGTGTACGGAGTGACACAAAAAGCTATGGGAGAACTGACACAACTTCTGGCAGCACAAAATTTCTGCGTGTTAATAACTACTGACTTCAGTGCTACTTTTCACTATGCAGTGAGTACAGGAAATCAATCTACCCACATGCCACTCTTGAAAGAGGTGTCAAGGCAGTAAACACTGCTTAGATGAATTATTACAGAATGAGTACTGCTATGGTTTAAGAATCTACTGAGGGTCAAGACATCAGTGTAGAAAATCAGTACCTGACATCCATGAATGCTGCACAATTCATGACATGTCCCCACAACTCTTTGGTCATTAGAGGGCTGTGATCACTTCCGACCCAAGCAGCCAGAAACAAAGAGACTCCCTTCCCTTTTCACTGCAAGGGTTATTTACAGGAGCCTTTACAGTTTTCAAAACAGCGTTTCTTCATCTTTTCGAAGGAAGGGACATGGACTGTACTTACTGTGTTGTGCACTAAGGTGAAGAACATGTAACACTTCATCACCCCCAAACCTACATTGTCACAAAACTATCAGAAACAGAATATATCCTATTGCTAATATTTTAAGTAAATAGTTGTATTTAGCATCACTCAAAAAACCCCAAAACAACCAACCCACAAAACCCCACCATATTGTTAGATTCTGGAATGATAGCCACTACTATTCTTACTTCCTTTCTCCCTTTTCTCCTGTCTTCTTTCTCCTTCCAATATTGATGCTGTATTTCTCCTCCAAATCTTCTTTTCCCTACTTGTTCTTCTCTTGGTTTTTCCTACCATTCCCCTTCTTGTTCCTGCTTGAAATTTCCATATTTCTTTCCCTCATCTCTCTGCCTCCTCTTGGTTCCATTCTCCCTGCTCTTGGTTGTCTATAAGGCAGCAGAAGTGTTCATCGCATGCAAAAGCTAGTAAGGGAAATGGGAAAAAGTGAAGTTAATTTGTGAAAGAAATCACATTTATTAACATCACATATATATGACAACTAGGAATCACATCTCATTTCTACAACCACAGAAAACATGTTTCACAACAAATCATTTGTCATTTCAATTGTCATTTTATAATCCTTCTCTTAGCCCATGACACATGAGCAAGCTAGAGTTTCAAAATTATACTTCTGCTTTATTTTATTGTAAGATAGTCAGTTATTGAATATTCAGGGTTAGAAATGAATGCTATTTTTATTACCTATCACATATAATACAGACCCTTCTGTTGATGCAATGCAGTAAGTTCTCTACTTGAGTGTGTGCAATACATACAAACATAATTTTAAGACACAAAGCATTTTTAAAGCCAGAAGCATTATGGCACTAGTTTAAGAAAAGGACCAGTTCAATAGTCCCTTTCTTAGAAAACAGTAACCTGAAAGGAAGACCTGCCCCCTCTCCCTGCCCTGCTATGGTGCATTTATTTCCACACCTGTAACATCATGAAATTGGATTTAGTATTTTTACTTTAACACTCATAGAGAACAAGCACTTAGAGAATGTCTGTATTTTGCAAAATATTTTTTTCCACGTCCCTCTTATGCCTGTGCCTACATAAAATTATAGTAACAAAAATAACACATGTACCCATAGGTTAACATAAAATTTTGGGTTGCATTTCCCAATACAAAGCTATTAAAAAGTTTCCATATACTTTATTAAAGAGGACGCTGTAGCTTATGAAGTGGAAAGAGAAAGGTATGGAATGCATAGGCTTGCAATATAGGTGAATTATTTTCCCGAATTGTGCAAAAATGTCTTCTCATCACAACTGTGTATGTAGCTTTCTAGAGTTAACATGCAAATAAAACTGAATACAAAATTAAAAAAAAAATGAGTGAAGATTTAATCACGATGATATAAAATATACTTTATCTATTATACAAAATGGTACATTACTATAAATAAATATATATTTTCATCTTAACATTTTATATGAATAAAGACTACAAAGTAAAACTTGTTCAGTGGGTTTCTCCTCTTGGTATACTCTTAACAATCCTTGTCAATCAGCAGTTTAGGAACCTCTTAAGCCAGGAAGAGACTGGGTCTATGTCACATAACAAGGACTCCTGAGCACTTTTTAGACTTCGATATCTACTCTTTGCCAAATAAAAGTGATTTTTACTTTCAATTATAGAAGCTACTTGAAAACTCATTTGGTTTTCTTTTTCAGAATGAAACTTCAGAAGCCTGGTTTACAAAAAAAAGTTAATAAAAATGATGTCAAGGCAACACCTAAGAAGTACAACATATTATTGAGGAATAAAAAAAGTCACTGCTACTAGAGTAAGTTTAACAGCCAAGCCCTCCTAATTATTATCAATATACTAATATATACTGATAGTATACAATGTATGGTATCAATAGGCTAGCTGCCCGTTAGATGTGGTCTACAATGAAATGCATTGTTGATGAAGTTATATAGGTCAGCACACCTGCTTTTTGCTCAAATCAAATGCAGCTACACTAGCAAAAATCTTTTTGCAGTGCATTTGCTAAAGGAACTAGCATACCCTGTATTAGCAAAACCCCCTTTCCTTTCTGCTTGCATGAGACACATGCCAGAAGGATGTATGGTGTAACTACACCAGAAACCAAGCAAGGCACACCAAGGCCTCGTATTTTTTTCCTGGACAGGAGGCTGTATTAGGAGTATTAAAAGTCTGCAAGTGGCCTACTTTAGGAGGGAACAGAATGCCATAAATTCAGTGACAATAAATTTCAATACAACTCATCCAGGTTATACTGTTATATAACAAGCAGGTTAACTGAACTCTTCATGTTAGGCATCTGCTCCACTGGAGAAAAATTTCTGTATTTAGGACAATTTTCACTCATGTCTTTTTCAGAAGAACACGGGCAACTTGGAAAAAAATAATCAATTAATAAAGACATATCATTTTTTGTAAGCAAAAGCAGTGAGGGTGGGGTGTTTAATTTAATCCAGTCTTAAGAGCCAGTGGCTGCTACACAATATTTAGGTTCAAATATGATAAAGTGTACTTTTACAACTATGCCTGGTGCACCAAGTGTGAATCACGTTTCCGCTTCCACAAAACATCTGCCAAAATCCCACATTTTTTTAACTGTGTGGCATATTATTGTAAAGCCCTGACACATGTAGCCTCATTTTTGCATCAGTGGAAAACGCAGTTAGCCCAAAACATGGCAGACTGTCTCATTTATTAACATATAACCCTTGTGTGCTGTGGACAGTACTGACAACACACGGTTCTGGGTGAATCACAACCTCTAATGCAGCAGGCAGATGGAATCCAAATTATTTAAAAGACCATGTCTCTCCTCCTTCTGTTTTGCTGGTCTGTGGAGGCACACAAGCCAGAACTTGTTAATGAAGAACTGGCATTGCTGGGTAGGCATTCCTGCCTAACACATTTTCCAGTATTAGGTGCTGGGGAAAGTGCCCAGTGAATTTCAGTGGTTTGCCATTGTATTTGTTTTAAGCATCAACAGAAGAGCCTAGAACAGTGCACTGCTAATAGGCATGCTAAAAAACAACCAATGAAAACAGTAAAAACACAAAACCCTAGAAAACCCAAGAGCTATACAGTTTAGAGCTCTTTCCACGCTGTTTACCTGTTGTACTTGGTTGTAAGATCTGTTGCAGTGCTATACGATAGCTGCCATTCTCATCCAAGCTTTCAGAACCTTCTGTATTAAAATATAAAATCTAGTGCCTTAACACACCAAAACGCCAAAACGCTTCTAAATCCCTGGGTTTGGAAGCAATAGGCACTTTAGATATACATGCAATAACAATGCATAAAGTAAAAGTATGTGTGAAACTGTCTGGATCAGAGTAAGTGTTTCTCATTAGCCACTTCAGACATGTCCTTTCCAACAGCAGTTAAGTGGGAGAAAGAAAAAGTTTCTTCCTCAGTGTGTGCTGGAGCAGAAGTGAGTATTGTTGGCTTGGGTCAGTGGTCTTATTCCATTCATAGACTTTTCTGTTCAGTTCCGTATGGATATCTAATATAGAGAGTTTCCTGCAGCAACAAAAGTAAAAGCTTTCTATTAGAGAATGAAGCAAGACACCATTTAAGAATCCACAAGAGAGAAGACAACTTTAGACTCAGCAAGGAGAAAGTTTCAAATTTCAGTCTTTATTGCAGAGGTTACACCTCTAAAACTCAAGGCTGAATATGCATTTTTAAGACAATCTATTATAACCCAAATCACTATTGTGATATTCCTTAGGCTGACATGATGATCTGTGATTTCATTACAAGGTTTTAGGGTTTGTAAAAAAGGTACTAAATGTTAACCCTGCAACTATCTTGAAAAACAGTTGCTAGCTCCCTGGTAGATCAATTGTACAAAGAAAACCTTTGTTGGTTAAGTTATATATCCAAACTTATCTGATCTTTGCTCAGATTCCTTCTGATAATCTCTTTAGATAACTAAAGCTTTCTGATATTTAAATTCAAGATTACAAATTGGCAACCTAGTGGCTCACTGAGTGAAGGGTTAATTAGATCTAAAGAAAGGACAAAATCCTTCCCTCTTAACTGCCTTTTCCCCAAACTTAGGCACTGACTTCTTGTATCTGCAAGCAGAGCCCTTCTTAATGATAAAAGGCAACCCTCAATTTGACAGAAGCCTGGTGTGTGTCTCATTGTCTTGGAGAAGGAAGATTTCCAATCCTGACACACATTACCCAGGACAGGGTCTTCCCTTCTCACTCTGTAAGCCCCAGTGCCATAACACACTTTCATGTTACTATCCAGAATCAGAAACTTCACTCCTACTTTAGACTACCTTCCTGTGCCATCATTCCAGAATCAGGTATACTTGTCTTTTAACCTATGACACAGCATGAAGGCACTTTTCAGGACCAGATGGGATGAAACTTAAGGTTTCTCTTTCTCTAGGACAGCAGGCTGTCATAGGAAAAGGGTTATTTTTTCCTCTTTTTTTTATTTACCTTTTATGAGGATTGCGCAGTAGCTCAGCCAGACAACGCAGATAATATGAGGATGAACTGGGAGATTTTTCTAGTGTAGACACATCCACCTTGCACTGACTCCAAAAGATGTCTGCTACTTGGGGGATAGTGACTTTCCAAGGGATTTTTGCGTTAGCAGTGATTTTCTCATCATTCCCATCTACTTCCAACAGACTAGTACATTCTTGCTCATTTTCTGGCACAATGTAGCTCTGAATAAAAAAAAGCTTCGGTTTTCCTAGGAGTTCAGGACATGAGTCTCCTGTAAAGTATTTCTTTATTTGTTCCAAAGGGAATCCAGAAAAGGTATGGTCTGTACAGAAGACACTCTGAGGACTTCCACGGCTGACCAATATGCAAATGAAGCTGTCACAATTTCTGTGCTTCTGCAACCTTGCAACATCAAGCAATGTTTGATTCATAGTGTTCATGTTTAAATATCTGTGACAATGAACGTCATAGCCTAAGTCTCTGAAGGTCTCTTCCAACATATCTGAAAAAAGCAAGATGTAATTAAATCACACCACATCAAGGCTCAATCTCAACTATCTTGAATTACAGTATTTACAGTATTTCACTATGGGACATAAGATGCTTATTTCATCACAATAATTACAAAATTGGGAGTACTTGATGTTGATCACAGTACACGACATACTTATATTGCTATCTGCACGTTGTCTTTTATATGAGTTATCACAGAATCATAGAATCGTTAAGGTTGGAAAGGACCTCTGAGATCATCGAGTCCAGCCTGTTAACCTAAGTGCCTGGTCTACCTCTAAACCACATCCCTAAGCACCACATCCACACATTTTTTGAATACTTCCAGGGACCGTATGTACTTCATGACAGCAAAGACACTACTATTTGGTACGTGATCTGTTCCAAATTCCACAGACACTTGCATGCTTTCATTTAGAGCCAGTATCCCAAGTTCCTAGGACTTGAAACATTAGGCAAGAGAAAACATTAGAAAATGCTTCACACAGAACATTCTTGAAATGGTAAGGAGTGATCTTGATAGCATGGGAAGTCTGTTTCACCTTTTAACTTGTCAAAATTACTCTGAATAGTTATTATAGATATACAGAACTGCATAGGAAACACAGACTCCCTTCATCAGTCAAAAAAGAACCTACTGCAATCATTTATGCTTCCTATTATATAAAACAGACTAAGTGATGAGTTCCAGGTGGAGAATGGACACTGCAGTCTTAACTGTGACAGAATGGCATTTTCAGGGAAAAAACAAAACAAAAAAACCCCCAAAAACCTGAACAATGAACCTTTTCAAATGTGTTAGAAATTTAAACTGTAGATAGCCAAAAATCAAGATTTAACTCTATAGTATTTGTGTTAAACTGTGCTGCAGGAAAATGTGCTATGCTCTGAGTAACTACTTTGGATGTTTATTCATATGGGAGTGAAACCAGATACACGGTGGTTAGAACCACAGGTATTTTTTAAGTGTTCAGAGAACCACAAGCTACTAGTATGACTCATACCTGTAGCATCTTATCTTTAGTGTAAACCACATATAATTGCCCATGCACAGTTTCTGATATGACAGGAAATATCAAGTGCCATGTGTATGTAAAATGCCTTACAGACACAGGAACCTAGACTGTTCCTTGACTTCCAAAGTTTAACAATCCCTAATTAGCAGAGGCTATTTCAGAGGTAACTGGCAGCAAAGGAGGAGTTCTACTACCACACTGTTCTCCTCCAAAAGCCCATAGTGAAAACAGGGAACAGAACTTGTAACTTTCCTCAGCAAAATACAGGGTAGACACAAACTCTATGCTACAGCGAGGTGGAAAACAGGAACTACAGAGTTTCATTCCAGTTCTGTCGGTTTGATTAAATTTTGTAAAATAATTCAAAAACTTTCCAGACATTTTAAAATTTGGAAATAGAAAGGAAAATCCCCTCTATTTTAGGCAATAAAACATGCAGTAAAAATAAATAAATAAGTAAAACAAGATTCAGTATTAATACAGTTTAGCAGTCATACTCAATGAAGCACTTCATCCATTAGAGGGCAGTAGTATATATGCAAAACGAGAGTTAGAGCAACGGGAGTGCTTTTCCTGTAATTTACTATCTCACTCTTTTCCTATAACTAACTTACCTCACTAGGGTGTACACATACATACAAAGATACAAAACTTGGTGTCACCTTAGACCATACACACACTCTAAGTATCACAATTAAAACAAAATAAACCCAATGAATTTAGAGCTGATACCTTAGTTTAACAACAAATCGGAAATTATATATGGTAAGCTTTGGATACAGCAATTTTACTTTAAGGCAAGACAAAACACAGCATTACATGCTGCAACCTGAGATGAGAAAACATCTTGTTTCTTCAACAGTAATCATCTCCCAACAAACCTCCACTGACTTTTGAGCATTTCCACTCTACATGAAAAACTACCCATTTCTCCCCTTGATTGTTGTTGTGGTTTAACCCCAGTTGGCAACTAAGCACCACACAGCTGCTCACTCCCCCTCCACCTCCCCATGGGATGAAGGAGAGAATCGGGAAAAAAAAGTAAAACCCATGGGTTGACATAAAGACAGTTTAACAGAACAGCAGAAGAAGATAACATAATACTAATAATGATATATAATAATGATATATAAGAATATACAAAACAAGTGATGGACAATGCAATTGCTCACCACACGCTGACCAATGCCCAGCCCATCCCCAAGCAACCATCAATGCCCTCCGGCCAACTCCCCCCAGTTTATATACTGAGGAATGGAATAGCCTCTTGGCCAATCTGGGTCAGCTGTCCTGGCTGTGCTCCCTCCCAGCTTCTCACTGGCAGGGCATGAGAAGCTGAAAAGTCCTTGACTAGTGTAACCACTCCTTTAGCAATAACTAAAACATCAGTGTGTTATCAACATTATTTCTCATCCTAAATCCAAAACACAGCACTATACCAGCTACTAGGAAGAAAATTAACTCCATCCCAGCCAAAACCAGGACAGTTGTTTACAACGTAGGATAAAAATTGGCTTCCAAATGCAAAAGTCAAAAGCAGCTATTTACAAAAAAGCAAGACTCTATTTACAAAACCACAAGGTGCATTTCAGTTTGAATTTTATCAGCATCTGATGAATTCACATTGTTTACACTGGGCATTTGCAATTGTTTTAATCCTTGATCCTACAGTATCTATTATTGCCTCAGCTTCCTCAGATTAAATCTTTGGATAGCTACAGACTCTAATGCATGCCACAGATACAATTCCTAACATTCTCCCTGCCATCTTCTCTTTCTTTGGTATTTTCAGACTTCAGAAGTAGTGCGGCACAACAACTCTATAGAGTAGTGAATGCCTTTCTAACAAACTCCTTTAAGCAATGCCGTATATCCTGCCTTTCCTGAATCTCACTAGCACAGTAATGTATTTCATTGAAAGTCTTGCTTTCTATCATGTTAAAATGTTAATGATGCACTGGTGACATCAAGTATCTGAGACAAATGCATGATTTAATTGCTTCTCTACCCAACGCAGACACGCATGGAGACTGAGGCACACTAAGACTTACTCTGGGTGGTTTTGGCACAGCAGTAGCAGAGCCATGATTTGCAGGGGTATCTGACATGCCAGATGCTAAATACGTAACCCATTTTTGTCCTTTCCAGTCAGCAGACTTCATCTATCACATTTACACTTTCTGTTCTTGTGCAAGTACTGAAATGACCATATGAGCTCGTGAAGGGCACATGCATTGATTTTTTTTTTTTTTTACTTTGTGCACATCTTTGTATTTAGTAGCAATTACTATGACAAAGGGGTCTGCACAGTATATTGCCTGCGCAAAAGATCTGTGCCTTCTAGGGAAGAATAGATCTAAATTTATGTATCCGTGACTATGAACTGACGTAACAGTTCCTTCTTTACTTCCTGTTGTCTCCAGTGTACGTGCCTTACCTGCTGTTACACTTACTGTTTCATTTAAAAAACTCAGACCTGGCATAGTAAAACACTCTTATTCAAAAAACCAGGTCAGCACATGCTCATATCCCATTAGAGACAATGAAATTTAAAGAGTTTTTTTTTGTAAACAAGGGTATTTTCACACCTCATGTTTCCTTTAACTCTCCACACCAAAATTTCTCTAGCGATCCTTTTTGCACTTGCTTTTAAGAAACAGAACTTCAAGTAATACATAATTATTTTGGTACTGGAGCAGACCATTGCGCTACCTTCCAGATTAAGCCTGCATAGTAACTTTCTTGCATCAAAAGGGTCTTTTGTTCTCTAAAGCTACCATGAAAGAGAGAAGAACACTGAAGTAAAGCAGCAGGCAACAGGACAGAGTAGAATGTTTGATTCCAACAGCCGCTCCACCCCCCCAGTCTTTCAGTCCTTGGCAGGCTGTCTTTGTTTTATTTTCCTCTTGGGGCAAAAGTCAGCATATTTTTTTTGAGAGTAGAACTGAAGAAGTGCTTTAGTTTAACAACTTAATTTCTATATCCAGCAATTGTATCCTTGTTTTTTTTTTTTTTTTTTGTGGGTTGTTCTCCTTTTTTCTTTTTTTTGCCAGAGGTCACTGATGAACTTGGTAAGACAGACCGCAATCAGATCCCAAGGATGCTTCCCAATTGCATGTAACTGAGTTAAGTGCCTTCCTTGTCCCTCTTCTCCATGCATGGCAGGATTGTTAAGCAGTTCTAGTTCCTGTTACCCTAATGGCAAACTAGAGTGTGTTATTTTATATCATTTACCTAAAATACTGTTGTCAAGCAAACATCAAAATTTTACTTTGTGTCAGTGCTCTGCATCCACTGCTCTTCAGCAACTACATAAATAATTCTGTTGGTCCATCTGCTGGACCATTAGTTTTGAGAAAGCACAAAGCCTTTGTGCATCTTGTAGCTTATTACAGAACTGACTGCAACTACTCTCTTCATTTTTATTTTTAGCCTCATGTGTTCCAATGATTAGAGAGTGCGTTTTTTTTTGTTTATGCAAGAATCTGATTTTTGGATTCTACAAAGGCAATCAAGAAAAACCCATATTTTAACCATGGTACTGACCACCTTGAATTCTACATGCAAATTGGTTTTTTCGGTTTGTGGGTTTTTTGCACTTTTTTTTTTTAACTAAACCAAGAGGGAAGTAAGAAAAATTCCTTTCCCTATAAAGCTATGGTGATGGTTTCAGTTAAACTGTGCAAGATGTAACAGAAGCCTAGGTACATTATTAATAAAGGACCACGTGCCTTCAGCTATTCAAAATCTGTGGTGTCCATTATGATTACACTTCAAATCTGCAACAGCTTTGGTTTTGGTTTTGTCAACTGGTGGGCAACACTATCTTTACCATCTCTGCCAATAACCTGCTGTGTGACTGCAGCTTAACTATTCTGTTGGTCTCTGAACATCCTTTTTCTCCTTCACAAAATTCAGTCTATCCCCTTGTAAGTTCTTTCATTCAGAGATTCTGCACCAAAAACCAAACAAACGTTGTTTGCAATAGTTAGGACAGTTGGCTTTAACCTCAGGTTGGGCCTTCCAACTCTTTGCTTTAGAAAACTTACAAGAATTGATAAGACTAGCTGACTAGGACATTATCCTAGTCTGGCTGGTAAATGTACATCATATTCTTTATACTAAATTGTTCTAATTATCCCAGATTAACAAGATAAGGAACTTCAAATTCCAGAGACTTACCTGTGTCATTGCCAATACAGTCTATTATCAGGCATATTCCTAAAGGTCGACTTTGCATTCTGTACTGATCATCAAATACCTGAGGAACGTGAAGGACAAATACTAAGTTAGCATGTCACTCTCTCAACTTACAGACTTTCTTCTTTTCTCCAATTTAACCACATCAGATCTATTAAATTACATTCTGTTATTTTTTCCATAGAGTAGCTAGTGGAAGTCCATCTACTGGGATGAAATATGTCTTATCTACACAACTAAAACAAAAAATCATGAGACAAGGACTAATGATTTTTTTTTTCCTTATTTCTAGTACAGGCTTAATTTTTGCATCCTTGTGTTACACAATCTTACTACCATAATGATCCTTAATCAAAGACTAAGACTGTACCAGAAATGAGAGGTGAGTTTGAGACTGAACCTTAACTCTGGACACATCTTCAAATGTAACCCTCCTCCTACCCCCCCCCCCCCCAAAAAAAAAAAAAAAAAAAACCAACCCCAAAAACCCCAAACCTGTATGGGGTGGAAGGGCTTTTTGAAGACCTGGACTATGACAGGAATGATCCTCCTATAGTACCTCCAAATTAATTTAAGTGTAACTGCTATTGAGATGTTAGGAGCTATAAGCTTCATCCAGCCAACACAGTAAATGTAGAGAACTTTTGTGTTTTTCAGGTATGCAAACAAGCACTGCTCATCTGAACATTTATTGCCTTATTTAGTGGAACAACCTCCTTGTAATGACTCTATCACAATTCCTCTCCCCTTTAAAAAGATGACAATCACTTTGCTACACGTAACTCCCTGGTTCCTGGCCTACAGGAGAGCTGGTGAAAATAGCAGTAGTCCATTCTTATCAAATACCCAAAGCATGTCTGTCTTCTACCTGGAGAGCAAGGGGCAGGGAGACAATAAAGAACAAAATTTACTGCATGCAAAGAAGCCCTGCCATTTCTAATGCAGATGGCAAGAGGTCTGACTTCCAATAGGTTTTGACTTAGCCTCCACTAATAAATATACATGTTCTCTGTGCACATCATATATACATGCATTTTGCACAGTGCTGCTTCCATTTCATATTAAAAATATATTCTGCAAAAGCAGCTCATAGAACCTGTTTATGGCTGAGGAAGATATGGATGTACACATCTTTCTGTTTGCATGCAATTAAAGGAAATCTCAAAATGAAACACAAAGCAAACTAAGGTAAATACCTGCAGAGGTTTTTATTATATTTACATGCATACATATGCACAAGCACATACCTTATGTGACACTGGTCCTGATTCCTGAATGGGCACGTGGACTGGTTCTGTTGCAGTTAAAACATACAGAAGTAATTTCAGTATGTAGGTACCAGTGACATTTCTTTGACACCAAATCAGTTACAGAGGAACCTATCTAGTTCAGCCAAGCTTTCACTCATCTGGACCTCTTAGTTTCTATGTATGCTACTGAAGTTAAAAAAAAAACCAAACCAAAACAAAACCAAGTATTTTACCTCTAAATGTTATTTGGATTGCATTCTACATTGCTTGTGACTAGAGTAAACAAACAAACAATGTCTCCTACACTGCGAGAATTCAGCCAACTACTCTTTTAAAAATCACCATATTTAAGAGGTATTTTGGGTTTCCAGAAAGAACACAGCGAACATGGTAAGAACACGGTACTCACCAGACAACTTCCTGGCCTGCCTGGTGGAGAGTCCACCACTGAACAGACACAAAAACTTCCTACTCAAGACTTAATGGACACGGCTGCACTACGTGGGCCTCCAGAGCTGGCTAGTCAACCTTTTCCATGATTTTATTACTAAACTATTTATTCTGTTAGAAAGTTGTGACAGTGGAAGCCCAAAACAATTTCAATAAAGTTTTAAGATCTGGCAGCACAAGCAAAGCAAATACAAGAGCAAACAACAAGGCAAGGCTCACTTTTCAGAGGTACCAAATACCCTCTGCTCCTGGTGGTATCAACTGAATTAGCCATAAACACAACTATCAAACAACAGTCCTTTTGATACGATGAAACACATCGTTTGGCTCTTTTATATTATCAAAACTCAGATAAAATGCTCTTACCCAGAATAAGACTTTGTCCACTTCGTGGTTCTTCTTTGTTCACATTGTGGACCTAAAATGAAGAAAAACATGTATTTTCCCTCTCTCCTTCAAGAATTAATAATCACGTGTTCCAAAATATAACACAATAATATTTTTCTTCCTCAGTAAAAGGATTACATATTTTAGATTCACATCTATCAGCTAACTAGAATTACAAAATAACAAATTAAAAAAACCCTACCAAAGCCACAAACAAACAAAAAACCCCAAACCCTTCCTCCTCAGAAGAAAAAATTACCAGTTTGCCATGAACAGCAAAGAAAAGCTTAATCCTTAAAATAGTAAAACAAACAAACAAAAAACCTCTGAAGATGTGAATTTTGTTTCCTATAGAGCAGCAGGGAGGAACTTTCACTGAATTAGAAAGGAAACTATAACATTATTATCATAATGTGGAAAGTCAATGCAAACTCTTTCCCATTAGTAGTCTGGAAAACAAAGCTGTTGTGGCATTGTTAGTAGAGACAAACTGCATCACCGGTGTCTTGTATGTAAGCTTTATACATACATATTTACTGAATACATGACAGAAATGATCTCATCAAATTCATTTAGCAAGGATAAAGACTTTAATTCAGGTCATACTATTACAATATCAGACCTAACCCAAGTATGAAGAATACTGCATGCAACAGGATTTGATGACTTGACATACTGAGATATCTTCACTAAAATGAGATTAAAACAAAACACACAAAAAAATTCTGAAAAGCTCTCCTTAAAAAGCCACAACCTTCAGCTTCCAAAGTTAAAAAGCTACTTTCCCTGCCGAGTCCAGAAGAACAAAGAATAATATATTTTGGAAAGAACAGTCAAAGCAAAACTTTTCACTCCCCAGAGTAGTAGGAAAAACTTTCAAGGTACAGATTTTGTATGTCCAACTAATAGGGGAAAAAAAAAAAATCACAGAAGCTCTTTAAAGGGGACCTTTCTCAGTCAGAAGATTTAAATCAGACCCTAAACCCAGCAAATAACAGACATAAGAGAAATAAAGCAAGTAGTATTTTAGTTACTAGCAATCTCTCATTCCTTAGGCTCTGTAAAGATGAATCCCCTTTCAATGCCTGGCAATATTTAGAAATAAAGGATCTGTCTGATTTATTGTATACTTACCCCTGAATTACAAGGAGGATCAATCAGACTGAGATTAGGGAGAGATGCCTGAAGTGCATTTACATATACTGGCTGAGGATGAACGGAGCACATTAAAGCTGAAAATTTAACAGAAACACACAGAGAAATACACCCTCATATATCAAGTGTTTTAAAAGCCTTAATCTGTGAAGCATGCAAATACTCTGACTTGTAACTCATAATTTTATCTTCAGTAAGAGCACATCTGATCCTTGCTATCGAGAATAACCAGTGCAAAAATAGCACCTTACCTTCGTATTTGTACTTCTGAATCTTCCTAATCAGGTCTATCCTGTGAATATTTCGAAAACAACTTTCTATCAAATCCAGTTGATTAGGAGCCACCAAATTTAGTTTCTCCAGGTCAATCACAAGAGCTAGAAAACTCTAGAATAGCAACAGAAACCAAACTGTCATATCAGTAATTTGTTCTCTGCCAGTCAGTAACAAAGCAACCCAGAAAATAACATGGGGAGGTCATAAAGGTTGTATATTGAAGAACTAGGGACATTACCTTCTGAAATACTAAAAAGATTATCTGGAAGATATAAGAATTCTTGGTATTATCATAGAAGTAATGAAAACTAGGAGGCGATATTTTTAAAAACAAATCCAAGTTTCTGAGGAAACAGTTTTGCATTTCCTTGTTGCTACAAAGCCAGCCACTTGGAATGTCACCTCACAGGCCACAAAGCAAGAGGTAAGAAAAGCTCTGGGGAATTTGCAGGACCTCTCTCCTTCTTTGGTTAAAGAGAGAAAAAGAATAAAACTCAAAGGACGAAGATGGAAATCTTCAGTCTTCTATGCACAGTGGTCAAGTTTTCTGAACCCTCTCTACCGAATGTCTGCTTTCTCAGAGCATTTAAACATGCAGAATGCAAATGTACAGAGAAAGACATAATTCAAATAAAACTGTTCTTTTTTAAGTGAAGCAGAGCACAAACATAAAAAGTGATCTTGTAATTCAAAATACATTTCATATGATTATTGGTTTGAGAGCCTTCATATATCAACCTTCAGATCACTAATACTGAAGATTTTTTTTTAATGCCTTCTGCCTGCAAGGTTCATGCTAACACCATTCACTACACCAAGTCTTCACTGTTCCCTCTTACTGTTTCTCATGCTTGAACTAAAAAAAAATAATGAAATAGAAGTCACTACTCCTTCTCCACTTCCTGACTTGTCTACTCCTGCCTCACTACCCCTTTGCAGTACTGCCTCCCCTCCTTTGCTGTCTAGCTACTTCCCTTTTTACTTTAATCTCTCATTGCTTCAGAGGAGAAGACTAGCAGAAAGACATTACCTTATCTTTTGCCATTTTCATACGAGGTGCGTAATCCCTGAGTAGAAAAACAAGAGAACTCACTTCTTCTTTTTCCAGATTCTCATTAATCTCTACCATTAGTACCCTGAAATAAAGTTGAGACATTTCTAAAGGATTAGCTTTCAGCGAGATCCCACCCTTGCCCAACTCACCCAACTTCTCCCATGTCCCAGTCTTACATGTGCCATTCCCAATTAAATGACAGGAAAAAAGCCTACCCTGCTCCAAGATCCAATTACAAAATACCTACTCTTGCTCATCAGCACCTGCATTACTCAGACTGACTGTGTAATAGCCACTGCTAGGAAAACAGAAGTCTCCTTAATATTTCAATAGAGATGAAGTAAGAGAATGAGACAACAGAACACATCCTTAACTTTTTTACTTCGTAGTTACAGGGGTTTTATTTCAGTGAGAAGTTAACACAAGAAAATCTTCCTTATGAGTACATACATTTCTTTCCGAAGTCTCTCAAAGAAAATAACTGGACCTTCTTAATTTAAGCATCTTAAAACTACAGAGTAGAAAAGAGCAAGAGATGGGTCCCCTGAGAAAAGCTATACCACACGGCTACGTGCCCAAAACAAACTAGAAAAGAAAGTATCTCTAACTAATGATGTTCCTCTAAAGCATAATTTCTACCTGCTAATCTAGAACTGTACAACATCACTGGTTTTATTCATTAACATACACAAACTCCATAAAGATAGATGCTTCTAATGCCTTGACTTGTAAGAAGCTACTAAGGCTTATTTTAGGGACTAAACTTGACATATTCTTTTCACTATAACTCTAGATATGATGCCCTTTTCTGATTTTCTTTTACCTTCAAGACATATTTAAAAAAGAAACAAAAAACAAACCCACGAAAAACCAAAACAAAACAACCTGCATACATTTTGAATAAAAGAGAGTAGCCTTGAAATCTGAAATAGATGTATTACCTGTAATCAGGGACAATTCTGAGACTCCTGGCAAGGTTAGCTTCCACTGTTGCTTTCTCAGTCTTCAAGATCCTCCTTAGCAAGTCAAACCTCTTAACCCTGTACAACAGCTCAGACAAGCCAAGAAAAGACAATTTCTCCCTCTCATTCAAAGCCACCAAGAGCTCTCTAAGGTCAGCAGTGGCCAAGTCAGGAGCAAGGTCTCGGCATAGGAAAACCATAATCTCTTCTTCTTCTTTATCCAATTCTTGTTCAATCTGGTGAATAAGGACAGCTGGCACTTGGCACCTGGTCATCACTTTGTCGCTGTCCCTTTAAAATTGCTAGCCTACTGTTTTTTAAACAGGAAGCCAGCATGACATGAAGCCCTTGTCTACCACAGCACTTCTCTCGTGTTCATTCTTAACTAGATGCATTTTTACATAAGCAGTTCTGTGGGAGAGAATTAAAAGGTACTAAATCAATGATCTGCTGCACAAGTTCACAGTTAACTCTCCTATCTGACGTATTTCACTTACAACTAAAATACCAACGTAGTCTACATAGACCGCCTGTTCTCATGGGGTTCTCCCAGCTGTTCATTACAGAACAAAAAGTACTTGGTAGGTCATATTAATCAGAAAAAAATGGAAGTTCTTTTTAAAGTAAAATTACCTTAACATAAGTCTGTAAATTCCATAGGAAGTGAAACAAAAGTCATCAGCTTGCTGATGAGTGATATTTCAAGTGTTTCTGGAAATAAGAGTTAAGTTCCACAGCAACTTAAGTCTAAAGCTCTGATCTCTTCCCAGCAACCTTCCACGCCCCCTGCTCACCACCACCTTTTCTCCCCTAAAAGTCTCAAGGCTTTTTTCAGGAAGAGTTTTGGGAGCTAAGAGGTAGTGTAACCACACATTGTAGACAAAAGAATTAAAAAACACCCACATATAAACTCACCGCTATCAGGCACACACTTTGCCTTAAATTAAGTCAAAATAAAGGAAATATTCACAATATGTAATATTTTAAAACATTGATTATCTATAAATTCAGGAATGTGTGGATTTTCTTACTTATTAGTGTAATTTATAGTGATTCCATTCTGAATGAGTTACTGGGGTTTTAAGGATTCCCCACATACTCCCTCCCTGCTCAAAAAGATGGAACAACCACACAAAGAAAAAATTCCAAGCTTAAGTATGCAAATCAGTTAGCTCCGAAGGTATAGATAAATGATAGACCGTCTTTTTCTTCATGTGACATTCATGTTTCACCATACTGAAAACCAAAATAAAAATTCAAACCTAGAAAAAACCCCACCCTTGTGATTAACAAAATAAGTAGGGTGCTATGCTCAATTTCCACTGCCACCAACTATGCAAATTCTATCTAACCTTCTCCAGTCCCCATTACCTACATGCAGAAAGGTGAAATGAGCAATCTAAAGACCAATCTCAGCCCTTACAAGAAGTTCAGTCACTATACCGAATAGTTTTGTTTAAATCATTCTGAGAAGCAAAAGCCAATTCAACTTCAAAGCCTAATACACTGAAAGATTCTAGCACCTGGAAGCATATTCTGCAAGTCACAATCAACAATGTCACATATTGTGTCCATGCATTAAGGACATGAGATGAAACTCATCTACAAGCGCTTTTTTTTTTTTCATTGCAATGCTGTTTAAATGAAACAGCTCTATACATCCAGCTGACTTTCCTCAGAAAACAAGAGTTGGATTCGATTGAACTCATGGATTGGGTTCCACTGCCCACTAAAAGTGCATATCAGATTCAAGCTCCTAGGGCAAAGTCTCCTTTATCTACATCTATCCCAGTGAGCCATGTTTTCTATGGAGTCAAAGACTACAGTGGCTTTCTCCTCCAACACTGTTGCTGACAGTCACAATAGCAAGTCACCAGTATTAAAAAAAAAAAACCCAAAGGCACTGTTAATCTTGCTGATCGCATGTCTGAATCACTAGCAGAATATAACACAAGTAGCTACTATGACCTCAAGGTCCCATCTTCAGAAGCAAAACGGAAGGGGGAGGTAAGGAAGGGCAGCACAGGCAAGCTGTAAAATATCATAAACCCACCACATTAGAAGACCCAAGCAGTACTCAGCTTAAGTATTCCTGCCCTTCCATACCACAGTGTAAATGAGATCTAATGTATATGCGACAGAGTCCTCAAAACGCCACTGAGGCCGCTTTGGCTCATCTTCAGAAGCACAGAGCGTTCAACTGCAGCTGACAGTTAACAGGGCGGCAGATACCCTGCTTAGCTGATTGCAGCCTCCTACGTGCGTTCTATGCAGACTGTGCTAAATACCTAGAGTAAACACACAATTATAGTACTCCTGCTACAGCACACAACCAGCAAAAAGCAACACCTATCCTCTCTGATACAGTTCTGTTCTTCAGAACCCAAAAGGGACAGGCACAAACACAGTGTTTTCCCTCATCACATGACACCATTTAGGAACCTGGGAGAATTAAATGCACTGTTTGCTCTAAGAAGTGCAACAACATTTAATTCTAATGTAAACAGTGCAAACAGCAAAAAAAAAAAATCACAAACAGAAATGAAACATCAGTAGAAGCTGCCACTTTCAAATACCCAGAACCACAGTATTTTTAATATAGCAAGCTGAAAAGTTTTGTTTCCAACAAAACCAAACTCGGTAGACAAAATATTTCTGCTATTGGACCTGTTCTATTTCATACACGGACCTGCAATGCTACCACTTGTACAGCTGGGGTGGAAGGGCAGGGTGGGAAAATTTTGCAGGCCTCTGATAAGCAAAGGAATCCCTTATGCACTGGAATGTGTTTTGTACAGTTTTCTATCAGAGGAAAAGCATATTTATTCCTAACTTATTTTCAATCTAGCATCAAACATTTGTGAGAATTCTACAGAAAGACAAAGACTGTTTTCATGACATAATGCAGTCAAGGGGGAGGCACAAAACACTCCCATATGAAAGCATGTTCCAAGTACATGCAGCTGGGACTTTCAAAAGAGCTTGAGGAAGTCATATTTATGACTCACTTTAAAGAGAAATGGGAATTTAACAACTTTTGGCCACTTTCAGAAATCTCAGATAAACTTTTTATTTTTTAAAAAACTACTCTAGTTGATTTTTATCTGATCTTTTAAAACTAGTTAAAAAAAAGAGGTGTGCGTGTGTGTGTGCAATGGGGAAGAATTTCCTACAGAGTTAAAATTTCACACATGCAAAATTACTATTTATATGTTAGCTTAAAAATAATCTGCCTTTAAAACACACACATGAATTATTTATTTTTGTGAACTTCCTTTATATAAGATAAATTGCATGCTCATTATAAAAAAATACTGATCAATACTTCCAGTGCTGAAAACTCTCTTACCTGTATGCAAGTCTGTCCACAAGGACATTGAAAGACTGGCATTTGACCATTGCTGAATCACTGATCCAGATCCAGCACACATTGGTTTCCATCCAGTATTTTCCAATGATGGTCCATAGACAAAGTTGATTATATCAGCTCGTTTTCTGTTGGACAAATGTCAATGTCAAAAATTACTGCTGGGGGCTACTTCCTAATTTTAGTGGGGGGAAAACCAGGGAAAAATTATCTAGGGTCATGCATTCTTCTGTATGATTCCACTGGTCCAGTGAACCAGGAATGATGCTCCAAATAAAAACAACTGCGCACATATAGTGTTTGTCAATAACATTCATTCCCCCAGGGTTCTGAGTGGGGAATGAGTAAAAGCAACATGAAGTACATGTTTAGTATAAACTAAAACAGTTTATAACTTTATGTCCAAAAACTATTTCACTGTATTTTGATAGCAGGAATGTCACACCACTGGGGCAAGCCTGATACATTCCATCTGCATACATCTGAGCCAGATCCACTTCACCGTGAGGGGTGAAGGGCATCATGCTTCACCCTTCCATCTGATATGTCCACTTTTGCGAACATCACAGATACAGTTATCATAGCTGCAACAATTAAAGAAAGAGAAAAACAATGACAATGTAAAAGCCAGCAGCCTGGCTTTCAATTTAGATTAGCTGGGCCCTGCAATGAGAAGAGTTATTGAGTGTACATTCTTTACAAAGAGGAGAGGAAAAACAGCTTATCTTCTCAAGAGGAAAGAAAAAAGTTCATAGTTCTCTCATCAGAGATAAAGCTGCCCCAATAGTTTGTGTGTTCATGTGCACATGTAATTTGCCAATATTGCTGCAAGAAAACACTCAAGATTTTCCTCTTCAGTTCAATGTTTCATTTATTGAGTAAAGATTTCAATGCAAAACTTATGGAGCAGGAAGATGGTTAAAAAAAGAAACCTAAAGTACTACACATTCTCATTTACATTCCCGATTTATAAGAAATCCAGAATCATTCCAAATAGCTGAAGTCTAACACTACCACCATCACTGACAGATAAAAGGATACTGCAAAGTCACATCAGGAACAGTGAATGAAAGGGGCAGGCCTACACACGGAATAACAACAACAAAAAAATCTCTTTTCCTCCTGTATTCAAAGAACCAGGAAAAGCCCTGGTATGCTGACAGAAAATGACTGGTGAGGGGAGAGTCTGGCTATGTTAGTTCACTATCACCTCAAATTTTCACAAAGGAAGGACTCTTCTGGGAAATAGTCTTAAGGTCTCTGGAAAGAAAACCACTGATTCTAGGGTGACTCATCTGTCCTCTTGTCCTCAAAAGAGGTCTGAGAGGAAACACGTTGCAAGGCACGTGTACCAAAGTGCACTTAAACACAAGTTTCTGGGTTTAGTTAACTTTCAGACTTTCCTGAACAGAGTGTAAGACTTTAAAGCTGATGAATTTCTTACATACTGCACAGGAAACCACCTTCGTCACAGGCGTATTTGTCTAAGTCTGCACTGACTTGTGACCCTGGGTATTACACTGTAAACACTGTTCAGAAGATGACATTTTTTAAAGTAAACACTTGAGAATATTAGCAAGCATATTTACTCCTCCGACCACAAATCATTTCCATTCCACACTAAAACAGACAGAAAAAAGTCTGTATGTTCACTGGCTTCTATGAAGCTAATAAAGTTAATTATACTCCTGTTTTTGAACTATTTTACACTGCCCCCAGTCCATACAGAATACAACCAAAATCAGGGTCAGATTTTTTTTTCTTTTTTTTTTTCCTCAAGGAGCAGGAAATAACAACATACTAAAGCTTCACAGACAAAGACACACAAGACTCCAGTAACTCCCTGCTGGCATTAACAAGTGGAGGCTGGTACATCTGTACAAGGCTCAAGCAATTTTACTCTTTCCTGTTTAATACTATGCATGAAACCCTTATTCTCATGATTGTAACACAAATGCTGCACAACATACAAATACCGATGTGATTATCAAGGCAAAGAGAAGTGTCCTGTATTAATGCTGATAAGTCATCATATCAGGCCTTATATTAAGAAGGAAGGTCTTTAAAGAGAAGCAGGGAAACATTTCACACTCTAAACATGGTCTACAATTAGAGTCTGTCATTTCTGACAGCATTTGTTTCTTGAATGTTTCACAACCATCTCTGCAGCAGCAAAAACAGGATAGAACATCAGTGGGTGTAGTTCTGATTTGGAAAATGACCTTTGTTTCCCAAGATGAGCTCATGCGGAAGCCCCTACGCTAGAGGGAGAGAGTAGGAGGCTACTTTGCTACAGGAGGCACTAGCTGCATTTTGTGCTTCCTCCGCTCTCCTTTGTTTGAAGAGGTAGAGGTGGTGAAACCACACAAAGGTAACTGCATTTTAAGTCATATCATCTGGCATTTTTCAAAGTTGAAAGTGAATGCATGCTCCACAACTTTCCCATTTCCCTATAAAAGAAAGGGGATTTAGTACAATACTTAGGGAAAACAGGGAAATCCCGCAGAAACTTTCACATTTCTCATTACAGTATTAGGCTTAAATAGTTTGTTCTCGGTGTAAACTAGTAGCGACCGCGCTAATTTCCATTTAGAGATGCACTAGTTTAACAACGCAGTCCTCCTAATCAAAAAAAACAAACTAAAACTGCTTTTATACAGATTTCCCGCAACTTTCTAACTACGTCATTTTAAATCACACTTGCAAAATGAAGCAAGAGGAAACTCCGCTCTACAAGATAAAAAAGCTTCAGGTGAACAGGCAGCGTCGGGTTTCGTTTCTCCTCACGAGCAAGGTCGGGCTCAGGCCCTACTTGCGCCGGGCTCTCCGCACCCAGCTCAGCCCGCCCCTCGGTGAGGACGGGGCCTAGACAGGGAGGAGGACCCGATCCCGGAGCACGGTGTGTTGTGGCACCTATACTGAAGGCGCAGGGTGGGAAGAGAGGTGTGAGGGAAAGGAAGAGGGAAAGGTACAACGCACCCAAACGCGCCGGGAAGGTCTCATCTACAGCAGCGGGGCCAGGTCCGGCATTAGGAGCGGGAGGAGGAGGGGGCGGCACCGGGCGTGGTTTCGAATATCGCTTCGCTTTCACATCAGTAGAACGCGCAGAGCGCCTTTCCCTCGTACCCTTTATGGCTGTTGAAGAGACCCGAGCCGCCTCTGCGCGTAGACAGCAACACTGTTCAAGGCAAACAGCTCCCCTCGCTGAGGGACGAGGGAACTGGCTTTAGCCGCCTTACCATCATTATACATCTGCCGAGCCACGTTCGCTAGCCCTTAACGATTTTATCGTGAATCCGGCCGTTAACTATTTTGGGGCGAGGCGAGGGAAGGATTATGCTTTTCGTTTTGCTTTACAGTTTACCTCAGGAGGTGGAACTCGGAGCTACGCAAACAAACCTGCCTAGGGCCCACAAGATGGCGGCAGGGCTGGGACGGAAGGGGCGTCTCGTCCCGCGCTCAACCTCCCGCCGGCGCCTTTGGGTGTCGGTTACGCACAAAATGGCTTCCGACTGGCTGGGGCCGG
Source organism: Nipponia nippon (assembly GCF_047370975.1). Classification (NCBI taxonomy): domain Eukaryota; kingdom Metazoa; phylum Chordata; class Aves; order Pelecaniformes; family Threskiornithidae; genus Nipponia; species Nipponia nippon. Next base: position 70,165,968 of record NW_028262369.1, on the reverse strand, counting down.
GGCTCTTGGCAGTAAGATGGTCTTCAGTATATGTATGGACGTTTATGGGACTATAATTTTTATACTGTTGCTGGTATGAGGACAGACAAAACAGCTTTGTATTGGCCCCAGTAGCCTTCCAGTGGTAACAGATCGTTTATCAGTGAGCAATTACAGACGGGGTAAGTATGGGCATATGGTTTGGCGGGACTTTATACAGAAGGAAACCCTTACTTGGTTCATGTCTTGCTCTGTCAGTTTGAGTTCATTCATAGCGAGAATAATTTTGTACAGGCGTGTGAAAGCTGTGTGCTTCCCGTGGTTGTGTAATCTACAGTAAATTTTAAGTAGTGCCTTGTCCCTGTAAACTGGGTGTTGTGATTCCCTTGGTATAAACCTGCAACTTCCATGAAGAAACTTACTTCGAGGTGCTAGTATTGTAGCTGGAGCTGCTCTCTGAAAGGCCTAAAATACAAAATTCTGGATTATTTTATCAGCTGAACTAGACAAAAGCCACCATCATATGTGATGAAATTAGACACATCATATTTAAGTCCCAGCTCAATGGATGTCAAAGCATTTACGAAACAGTGAGTAATTTTTTGTGCTGCTAAAAATACTGCAGTGGAAGCACGGTACTCTGGGATAGCATGCTGCTGTGCAAAGAGTTCCACTCTTTGGAACTGCAGGGAAAACGGAGGCAGAAAGTAATCACCCACACTAGAATGTGGTCAGGTACCAAGTGACTGCTTTGTGTTCTGAAAAAATAATCTGGATTCTTACTGAAATTGTATGGTCAGGCTCTCACTTTAATATCAGTCAGTCAAGGGTATTAGAACATCCCTGCTACTAAGACGTAGCATTGGATTGGTGCTAATTGAGAAGGAAATCAGTCACTTGCTGTGAATCAATATGCACGCTTTCTCCTTGGATCTATTCCATACAAACATGTAAAGACTTGTACAGGCTAATAGAAGAGGTTTAAGGAGATGGTATGGCTGCAGGCTTATGAAAGAAGATTTTTTTTTTTTTTTTTCCCCAAAATGGTTGAATGAATGATTTACCAATTTAACACAGCCATTCCTTAAGCAACCAATATATTCTCTTGTTTACTTACTCCACTTTTCCCTTAATTTACCTAATTTTTATATGCTTATTAAACAGTTTTTGCATTTTATAGGCAGCATTTATGAGTTGTATGCAAGGTTTTTTTCATTCTTCCCCCATTTCTAAGTTGAAGTACTACATTGTCTTAATTGATAGGTTCTCATGTAAATGCAACTATAAATCAGTATAAATGCAGAACATAGAGCATACCAGTAAGATTAGATGTGATTGAGAAAAGATGGTCTTACATGTTTCAATTTAGAGGGCTTTGGATATAAATCTCTGGCTTGGACATATTTCTCTTTATTTGCTTTCCTAACAGGTTTGATCTCTTTCATTTTGTAGATTCTCCTAGTTATGTAAAACAAAAAAATGTTTAAGAATGTATGCCTCCTAAAATACTGTGAACCTGTCTTTTATGCTATGTATTTAAAAATCAGATTTGGTATGATCAGGGTGAGTGCATTACTTTTAAATATATAAATGGTGTCAGTAGTTTTCATATGTTATGTGTTGGTGTTGCTTTTATTATTATTATTATTAAAAGGCTAAGTCATTAAGGGAAGAGATTATTTTCAAGGGGTTTTCTTCTCCATTGGAACAGCAGTAAAAGAATTATCTGACTTTCAGATTTCTAGTATTTGGCCTACAACTGAGGATAGAGAATGTATAGAGGATCTGTAAAATCAGTTCCCTGTCATACATGTAAAACAGTTTGGATGAATCCCTGAATGTCTTGATACCCATGATGAAATCTGTAAACTTAATTGGGAGATGAGTATGCGTCCTGAATACGTTCCTTGTAAAACCCCTTGAAGCAAACACTCCTAATTTAAATTAGCTGTATTTAGAAAATACACTTGCATTCATGTAAAAAGTCTATCTAATAAAGGCTGATTTGGCAAAGATTTAATTGCAGGATAGAAGCTCATAGTTTGAGAGCTCAACAAAGAAGATTTTTGTAGGAAGGTTTTCAGGAGAGATTTCAAGGCAGGTTAACAACACAAACACACGGCTATAGTCTGCTATTTAAACTGCAACTGCCTCACATCATGGAACAGTTATTCTATTCTGCTATGCTCTGGAACAGGAATTTCACAGACATCCAATTTATACTACAATGTAGTCACTATTGTATTGGAATCATTTAGCTGCTTTAACTTCTTTGTAACACACAAATTTGGAAGATTATGCTGAATGATGTAAATATTATAGGTAGCATTAGCAAAAACAATAGATAAATCGCAAGTATCCTTCCAGGTGAGCAGAAATAGCTCTTTGACTACTGATGGAGATGGGATTTCCAGATGCATTTCAGAAAGTGGAGCATCATCAGATCTATTTTCCAGAACTTAAGATACAGAGAGAGCTTCCTCAGTGTGGTATTACAATTATGCATGTTCCTCACCTGCAGGTGCCACTGCTGTTTGGTCACCCTGTTCTTTGTACTGTAAAATACTTGCTGGTAGAAAGGCTGTTTTAATGTAAGGACAGCCAGTGCTATGGTTACAGTGAAGACAGATTTGGTACTATTATTTTAATACACAGGAAATGCTCCATCCCCAGGCAGGATTAGTATTATAATACATGTAAAATAAAAATCTTTTGAGTATTGTATGTTTAATAACGATGAGACATTTTTATATTCCACAATATTGGCAAAATATGTTCATCATAAATTAAGGCAGTGGTTTAGGGCAGTGGCTGCCATCTGGCTATTAAACCATTGAATGATACCACCTTAATTCATAAATAAATGAATTTTAACTAAATTAGTCTAGTCTAACAGTGAATATGCCCAACATATTTGCTTATGTAGAATGTTGGTAGGGCTGATTCTTACAATCTTCCCTATACAAGGCAGCACTTACACATGAATTTAATTTTTAAATCTTTAAAGTAGAGCATCTGTGGAAATTTAAATTAAATTTAGATTATTTGCTTGCACATAAGTTTTCTGGAAACTGTCTGAAATTAGAAGACATAAGATTTTGATTGTCTTAACTTCCTTCATATACAATAAAGTTTTGATAAACAAAATTATCTGTTTTAAAAAAATGTTGAGGAATGCAATAGTTTATACAACTGCCAAACTACATTTGCATGTATTTTACATCTTTTGGTCTAAATAAACTAAGCAACATACGAAGGTTATGTATGCTGAAAATATGATTATAGTAATTTTTAAATCTGTGTTCATCTGCTAGTGCTTGAAAATAAATTAATGTGTGAGTATCTCTTCAGCTAGTGTAAATAAAGCTCTTGATTTTTAACAGAATGGTCTGCTGTATCAATGAAGTGGCAGGCTTATAATGTTTTAAAAGACTAATTCTACAGGAACTTGCAGCAACTTTACCTCAAAATCTGAAGCATTTGATGTAGAACAAACAAAAAAAAACCAATGAAAAGCATACATACAGAAGAACATGAAAACAAACTTTCCCAACATGAAACTAAATGGGACAGCAACTACTGCTTAAAGTTTTATTAAGGCTTATGCTTCTGGAACAGCTGCAACAGAGTTGGGCCAGAGGGGGAGCAGCCACTCAGCACACAAGTGTTGCGCATCAAATTAAAATTACAAAGAGCAGCTGAAGTGAGAAGCACACATCTTGAGTGCAAGATTCACCAATACTGCATGTAATGCTAGCTGTGTTAATTGTTTTTCTGAACAATCACCTAAAATTCAATTATCTTAAGAAGTTCAGTCTTGGACCCAGATAGAAAGCAAACAGTGAATACCAGCCTTTGAAAATATGTATTCTGGGTGGGACACTATAAGGGACAACATGGAAATTCTTTGCGCAATAGACCTTACACAGTAGATTCTTCATTTGTTTTTCAGGGAATGATGCAACTGGATAGGGATGCTTGAGAAAGAATTGGGCAAGAAAAATTTAGTAAAACAAATGTTTGCCCTATGAACAATGCCTTGAGCAATGTCATACAGAGATGACAAACTCCACTGAACAGTACAGCTGCGCTCTCACAATAACAGATGTTTACTGGCTCTAAAAATAAAGCTCTGCTATAATCTGACTCAGAAAGGCTGTGTGTGAATATATATATATATTATAAAAAGAGATATTTTAGACGTATTTGGTAGGACCTTCAAGTTTTTTGTAAACCTGCAATTTGTAATATGATTATGTAAACATACCCGTTTCTTCACCATGGAAGTACACTATGTAATTGTCTAGTGGCATTCAAAGTTTCTCACTTGTTTGTCTAATTTTGCTTTTCTGTTTAGTGACACAGATATCCTGTTGTTTGGATTAAAAAATGAGATTGTATACCCTCCTTAGCTTATGTTACTAATGGCATAACAAAATTTACAATAGGATATTCAGCCAATTCTAACTCCTAGCGCTGCAGAGGACATACACTGCCAACAGGCCCTTTTCTAGTATAGTCCTCACTCCAGGCATTCTTAAAGCACTCCAGAAACTGTTAGATAATTTCAGGAAAAAATAATAATTTAAAACAAATTACTAAAAAAGACTAGGTGTAAAAATAAATAAATAAATAAATACATTGGTACTACTACTACAAATTTACAACTTAATACACGGGCACAAAGAAAAAAAAAAACTGTTCTTTCTCTTTTTTCACATTACACTCAAGTATATTGGAAGTCATATTAAGATAAGGTATAGTTATTGCTGAGTGAAACATTATACTTTGCTTAGTAAATGTGGCAGCAATGCAGTTTTTAATTTCTGGATGTTACACAGCAGATTATTTTGGTGCATAGTATCTGCCAAATTTATTAATTCTTCAATAGGATTAAGTATAAGCTTTGATATTTTCATATACTTTGAGACAGTTTGGGGTACTTTTTAAAGCTTTAAGGTAATAGTTCTGTTTATTTAGAGACGTAAAAGTGAACAGTAACAAATTATACTTTTAAGACAAGGACAAGTCATTCATTACCGCTTACCAGCAAATAATTGTTATTAAACCTGTAAATAATACCATACAATTTTTCTGTTAAAAGCAACACGCTTTCTCAATTTCATTAATAGAACGTTGGCAGGGCTTGAAGGAGCTGGGCTGATAGTTTCTCCTGTTCTTTAAAGGATGGTACAGCAAACCCAAGCGCATATTTATGTCTTCCCCCCCCTCCCCAACTGAACTCAGGTAAATTGCTCTGGCTATGTTTTTTGATCCTTCCACAAAAGTATAATAAAATCAAAGAAACACATTTTTGCCTGTGATAGACTTTAATATGCATATTATAAGTACAGAGTGAGCAGCAGGCTTATGTACGTTTCAGCTTAGTAATGAGTAGGTATTAAGTTGTTGTATTTGATCTTCAGTGATGGCCTCCATTCTTCTTTGGAGGAAACAGTGTATATTCAATGCCAAGAGCTATGACGAAAGCTGCAAATCCCCACTTGAGTCCCCTAGTAAAGACTTCTGTTAAGGTGACAGGTTTTGCAAAGCCACCCATGTATCTCCAGGCTTCATTACTAGAAGAAAAATGAAACCAAAAGAATAAAAGAAGACTGATGGAGCCACTGTGATAAACATTTACAGGATTATCTTTGTTCAGAAAAAAAGATGAAGGTATTTCAACTAGATATACATTGAGACTGTAACATTTTTATCATTTAAGTGTCATTTAAGTAACAGGAGTTGCCACAAGTTCATGATATTAACTCTAACCCGTTATGCATATAATTTGAGATAGAAGTAACACCAGCAAACAAGGTAATTCTAGTAACAGAATCACCTCCCCAAACTTGTTATGTAATTGTTGTCTTCTGTTTTTACTCTGTTTGGAACAAAATCAGAACCCACTAGCACATGCATGGGATGGAGTAACTACAAAGGCTAGTCACTGTGCTAAACAGTATCTAGCATAGTTAAAAGAGAAAGTTTTTCCAGCCATAGATAACTCATCCTAGTGTGGAGGCACTTTCTGTTTTACAATATGACACTTTTAACTATATTAGGGTTAGAAAAGCCTACTAAAAATGATTAAAAAATAAAAGCTGAAAAGATTGTGTTTAGCTAAAAAGCTACAGAGTATTTACAAACCTCACACTGTCTTGCCTTACTGTTTTCAACCTACGTTGTTATTGAAATGTTTAGTTGCTGCTTTAACTGACAACAAGTATTTATGTGTAGCACAACCAGCGTAATCTATAGAAGAGACAAACTGTGTTCATTTCTAAGGACTCAAAAGTCCTTTAGAAAAGGAAAAAAACATTTCCACAGAAACAAGCAATAAAATCAGAATCATCATTTCAGGAGAAGATACAGTTTTTTTAAACAAGGAGGTCAAGTATTTATGTTCATAGATAATCCCTTTGTGCAGATGGTTTCTATGTCTCGGGATGAAGGCATATGGGCATGGAAGAGTATCTTCTAGATGATAGTACAGGATACTAATTGATAAAGATTTAGGTTTCCAAATGTGACATCTTTCACACAGCTTATTCTGTATTGAATATGTACATTAACGTGCATTTGCTACAAAGTTGGAAAGCTCATCCCCTGTTAAAAGGAACTTAATATATGAAACCGGGGAGCCCTAAAGAGGGTTGCTTTTTCAAGACTTCTAGTGCAAGATGTTAATAATGCAATCTTCTTCCAGATTACTGAATCAAACAACTTGATACTTTAATTTCTCCTTTGTTAAGGAAGATTGGCATGATACTTGTACTTGTCCTAGGAAACAGAAATATTACCTTACATAAAATTTGAAAAGTTCAGGAGGAATCATCTCATGCTTTAAGAGTTTGACTTTGTTCCTTATTTCAGCTTCTCACATAATTGGCTCAATTCCCTTCTTTTACAAGAGAAGCATTGATTTTTTTTGACACAGGCCTGGAAAGTTCATTGGTAACCAATAATCCTAAGGACTCATAGTTCAAATGATTCTTATCATCATCAAAACTATGTTTTACTCTATGCTTGCAGCCTTAAACTGTTTCAAAGGAAGGGAAAAAGTCCTGTCAATCCCAGACCCCTCCAGAGGTTATAGCATGTAACAACTTTTTAACAGACAACCTGTTCGTTCTTACATTTTTCGTGTAGTGATTTGAAGTAAAGCCTTTTCTGTGAAGGCTGGAATAGTTTGCTCATGCAGCTTTTCCCTTACAGAAGAACTGGACTACACAGCACAAGACATTTAGCATTTTTATTCCCCATGATTAAAGAGTATTTGAGCAAAATATTACATAATTCACGATGTGGGAGAAAGATGTTAAGCCTTGTTTTAACAGCTGCCTAAATGATCCAGAATTGCTTTAGCTGAAAAAGAGGAGGTATTAATTGTAGAGTGGGACAACTTAAAGGATAAAAATCTCATCTTCCATTATGTCATTCACTGCTTAGCGAAATGAAGTGTACAGTTGAATCAAATTCCACATTGTATACCAATGTATTTCTTCTTTTCAAATAAAGGCCTCCTGTTGTATATGAGGAACGCTATTCCTACTGAGAATGTCAATATAAGTTCCATCAACTTCAGCAAGATCTGAGCACAGAGTCTCTTTGCTGAAAAGGGATAGGCTTACTCATGTGTGCGAGACCTAATATTACTTAAGTGTTTTGGTGGATGAGGTATTGGTCATTGTGCCCGGTCTGTATCATCATGAAACATCACAAAGTGCAAGGGTGCCTTGCAAAATGTGGAGACTGGTCAAGGTGGTGCAAGGTGCGACCTCCACACAAAAAAGTAAAAACAAACTTAACTGAAATTCTGACTAATGTATTCTAGACACATTTTCACTATTTTTACTAAAGAATAATCTGCAATGACAAGGTCCAGTTGATGCTACAAGATGACATATCAAGATTATTTTTGAGGCTCTTGCACTTACCGAGCCCACGGATCCCTAAGACCCCGTTTAGCTAGCCTTTCCTGGACTTTCTCTAGTGGAGTACCCTCTATCTTCCATTGCCTGTAGTCAGGGAGTTCCATTTTGCCATGACCATGGCTATGTTCATTTCCATGCCCCATACCTACAGGAAAAGACAGGAGTTTTTTGTTTCTCAGAGAGGGTCAGCTTATTTTCACACACTTGCAAAGAACAATACCCTGTTCAGGAAAAACAGGGAGGTTACAAGAAGTATTCCAAAGCACATAACACTGCACATGAAGCATCTCCTGCATTGTCCACGGTACACTGTAGAACAAGGAGCTAAGAGACTTTATGCTGCATTTCAGAAGTTGGTGATTAAGGACAATCAGGCGAACTGTGCAGAGTTAAGTGTTATTGCATCGTAAGTCACCACCACCATTACATTCATGAAGCAGCTATGTAAATTTTCTGTGCCAGAAAACAGTGTCAGAAAAACGATTGTTTCCAACGTCTATCAATGCACTTTAGCAACACCAGGCCCACCAACTTGCAGGCTTTCCAGAGTACATCAAAAAGCTCAGAGTTCAGTTTGGAAATTCCTAATTTACATATGGCAGAGCTATGATCATCAAGCTCTGGAGAAAAACGTGACTTGGCTCCTCAGCTCCCTTTAAGTTGCCTCCAGTTCAGTCAAATGTAACTGTGTCGATAAACAGGTACAGGACAGATGAATGGACTAGGAGATGCACCTTACTAGTCATTTCATGAGGCTAGGAAATACATGCTTTATTTAGATACACCTTTGAGAGAACTGTGAAAATATTAAGGTTCTCATTAAAAACAGCAATCAAGGCAGATGGGAAGGTGAACATTTTCAGTGAGATCATGAAGGACTGCAAGAAAATAACAATGGCTTTGAAGTCTCTGTTTTCACAAAGCACCTGAGACTTCTTTGAGCCAGGATGTCCCATTTTAACACGTATGTGGTAGCAAACAACAGACTGAATGTCCGTAATTTTTAGGACAATTGACTGGAATGCAAAGGTGCCAAGAACACAGCTTGGAAGCCTGTAACTCTTGCAGACCCCAAGCCGTGGAGGCAAGCAAAGAGGATTCTCTTGCAGAAGGAAACCTGAAGAGCTCTAATGCTGTCATTACCCGAAAAGCTCCCCCAAAATTAAACCCCAGTCTACACCCTCGCCACAAACCCCCAAGGGCTCTCTCCTGCCAATATTTACCTCTCTACAGGAAAGGGGGTTAAGCGTACATGCACACTAGCACCCGCCCGCCGCGGCCAGCGGGCTGCGCTGCAGCACCAGCCGGGCACTCTCTGCCAGCAAAACCGGCAAAAACAGGGGCGAAAGGGCGCCCGGAGACGGGGATGGGAGGGCCCGCACAGCGCCAGCGCCGAGGCCCGCTAGCCCGGGCGGGGCGGGCGTCCGTCTAACGGAGCGCGGAGAAGGGCCACGGCGGCTGCGCGAGGCCGCTCCGCGTCGGGGGCATAACCCGGAGCAGCGGACACCTCCGCCGCGCCCTCCCCTCCCCTCCCCTCCCCTCCCAAACCCACACACAGACACTCCCCGGGTGGGCAGCGGCGCGGGCAGGTCCCAGAGTGCGCCCGGGCCCGCCCCCCACGCCTCCCGCCGACGGGCCCCCGCTACCTGCCCGCTCCGTGACCCTCCTTCAGGACGCAGCCGCCACCCGGAAGCGGAAGTCGGCGAGAGGACGGGCCACTACAGGAAGCGCAGCCAGCCACGAGGGTTCCGGGCAGCTTCCGTTCCGGTTCCTCCCACTGTCTTAGGAAAGGCGCGAAGGCAGCAAGGCCGCTACTCAGCCCTCCGCTGCTCTCAGCACTCCTGTCGCGGTTTAACGAGGCAGGTCCCGGACACAGAGCAGCGCCGCCGACTCTGGCGGAGGAACGGGGGGGGGGGGTGGGGAGGAGCCACGGAGGAGAAAACAGCCAATCAGTGTGGGGCTTGTTGGGGGCGGGAGCGGCCCAATGGGCGGGTGCGTTGTTGAGCTGCGGGGTTGGCAGTGGCTGGAGGTGGCAGCGGAGGAGAAGAGGGTGAGGGGGCGGCGGTAATAGTAGTGGGTACCGGAGCCGTTGGGTGCGGGGGCGGCGGGCGGGACCGGGAGGGCAGGAAGGCTCTCCCCCCTCTCCTCCCGTCTCGTCGCTGGTTGGCCGTTGCCCGCCGGTCGTTGCCGGGTGCGCGAGCAGGGACGGAAGCCCGCGGGGTCTGCGTGTGCGGGGGCGCGAGCCGTTGTTCCGCCCCCCCCCCCCCCCCCCGCCTCCCGCCATCGCCACCGCTGCTCGTCGGGGTGCGCGGCGCCGCGCCGCGCCCTGCCTCCCTTTCCCCCTTCCCTCTCCCCGCAGGCGGCGGCGGCTCCCCAGGCACCGCAGAGGGGCGGGCGGGGGTGGGGGGGAAGAGCGTCCCCGCATCCAGCGGTTATGTAAGCCCCGGGCCCGCGCGCCCCCGGCCCTGACCGCGGAGTGCGGCGGAGCGGCGGCGGGGCCCGGGGCAGTGCCCGCTGGCTGCCTGCCCTCGGGGTTCACCTCGTCGGGAGAAGAAGTTGTGGGGGAAATTCGAGGTGCTTGCAAGCCCGACTGGCAGCAGGAGCGGACTTTTGGTTTTCAGTGGATGTATCCTAAAAGAGCGTCGCTGCTTCTTTCCATAGGAGAATTGGGGAGACATCCTGAGATCCTGGAACTGCACTGAAAGGTAAGTGAAAGTTAAGAATTCTCTTGACAGCTGCTGCTTGAGTGAGATGGTTGGTTGGTTCCATTGAGTACCTGTCTCTGGGGAGCTCGGCATTTTGCATGTCGTGGCTATGTAATTATGAAGTGTCGATTGCATTAGTATCTGGATAATTAAATTATTTTTTATGTTTCTCAAGGTTGAGTACCTAGTCCCCTTCATCCAAAAAGAAACTGGTAAAAGTTAACTACTCACTCAGTGGCTTATAAAGGCTTAAATCATTCTTCAATTGTAGATGATACAATAATGATGTTTCTTTATAGCAGAATACAAACTCCGTTATATTAATTTCTGATGCTCTCATAAGAATGAGAATAAACACTGGTTTATAGCATCATGCTGGAAGAATTTTAGGACAGACTGTAGAGCTTTTTTTTTTTTTTAATATCCTGATGTAAAGCTCCTTCTGGGTTTCAGGGTTTTTTTATAGGGATATTGGGAGCGCATGAGAAGAGTTCCAGGAGGAATGCCATTATCATGTTATTAACAGTGAAACTGTTCTAAATAGAGTGCCATCTGTTTAATCCAGACTGCCTCTGTCTGGTTTCAGCATTGAATGTTTTTCACTGTGAGATAAAGTCTGCAAGATTCAGAGCAGTCTCTTCTGCTCTGCGGATGCAGTGTCAGGGTGAGAGGAGACACATTTGTTTTTGTATGTGAGGTGGAATTGCAGGAGTGCTCTCTATTTGTGAGGTACCTAAATCTCTGTCTTATAGAGAATGAAGTTCTGTCAGATACCTGTGAAATATTTCTTGTTTCTTATTGTGGCTGAAAGTTAATGGGTATGTGTTCGAAGTCCAGCGTTGCTGAGGAATGTTGATATTTTCCTCAGAAAAAAAAAATTTTCGTGACCCGTAGACAGGGTAGATACCAGACACCTTCGTTTTATTTTTTGAAGGAAAAGTACGAAGTGTCTTGGTTTTATTTGGGGGGGTGTGTGTGTTTGTTTATTTTATTTTGTTTTCTTCATGGTGCTTGGAAGCATGACTAGATTATTTATGCATGAAGCCATACGTAACTGATATTGCTGAGTCTGTCAACATGAATGTTCAGTTCTGATCAGAGAATCATAGAATCGTTAAGGTTGGAAAAGACCCTTAAGATCATCGAGTCCAACCGTCAACCTATCACTGCCAAGTCTACCACTAAACCATGTCCTCGAGCACCACGTCTATCTGTTCTTTAAATACCTCCAGGGATGGGGACTCAACCACTTCCCTGGGCAGCCTGTTCCAATGCTTGACCACCCTTTCGGTGAAGAAGTTTTTCCTAATATCTAACCTAAACCTCCCCTGGCGCAGCTTGAGGCTGTTTCCTCTCGTCCTATCACTTGTTCCTTGGGAGAAGAAACCAACCCCCACCTTGCTACAACCTCCCTTCAGGGAGTTGTAGAGAGCGATAAGGTCTCCCCTCAGCCTCCTCTTCTCCAGACTAAACAACCCCAGTTCCCTCAGCTGCTCCTCATAAGACTTGTGCTCCAGACCCTTTACCAACTTCGTTGCCCTCCTCTGGACACGCTCCAGCACCTCGATGTCCTTCTTGTAGTGAGGGGCCCAAAACTGAACACAGTACTCGAGGTGCGGCCAAGAATATTGACTTTGTGTGACCTATTGCAGTCGACCAGAGTTGTAACAGAGGAGCGTATTCGGCCAGATTTGTCTTCAACTACACTATTGCTTTCAAGGTTTAATAAGGTTTTGGGTAGCTCTTTCCCCCCACCCAAGTACATAAAAACTCTTGATAGAAAAAACTGTGTGCATTTGATAGATTTGCTCTACCATGAGGTTGCTTAAAATTTTGCTTCCTAAATTTCCTTTACTTTCAGCATGGGGCATACTCTTTCTGTTAAAAATAAGACTGCAAATATGAAGGATGTGATGTTTTGGAAATATAGGAAGCTTTCTGAAGCTGTACCTTCACAAAATAAGTGAGTCTGCATAATTTCAAGGGGGCTTACAGACTTGCTACAACCTGTTTTTGAGAAGGAAACTTCACCATAATTACAGTGTCAGTCTGAAGAAATGAATAGTATGCACAAGGAACTAACATAAAGAAAGAAATTTTCATCTTGTGTAAAAAATGCTGGATGTCCTTTAGGAAGGAAAGGCCATTGGGACTTCATGTACAAATAATCAGTACTTTTTGTGGTTTATTCAGTTGCCTTTTTTTGTACTATTCATGGTGGTGATAGTTACTGAAAAGATTAAGTGTTCTAGGATACAGTTATGCTAGCATGTGTCCAGCCATGCTAGTTACGATTTGCTGGGATTCCTGCTTATGTTGCTAGGTTAAAGGAAGGTGGCAGAGTTTTCTTGAATAGATTTCAAAAGCCCATGTTTCCAGATATCTGTGTTGATATGCGTCTGGATTAACAGATTGTGAGATACATTATGAGTACTGCTCTTCTCTGCCTATGCATATAATATTCTCTCTAGCACTGAACTGTGTTTGGTGGTATGCTCTTCATGATTGTTTTCTGGAGTAGAGAGCTGTGTGACTGACAGTGACTTTAAGCATTTTCAGTTCTGAGATGACTAAAATGGGTTGTGGGGTTGTTTGGGTTTTTTTTTTTGTCCCGTCCCCCCGTCCCCCCCTTCAGTATCTTAATACTTGTTTGAACTACTTAAAACTGAATACTGCATCTTTTTTTTCCTGAAACTGCATGTTAGTTTCTCTGGCTTTGTATTAGTAGTCATTTATAAGTCATTGGAAGCCTTTTGTCATTTGAATAAAATGGTCACTCCGGCTTTAATTACAATAATGATGGAAAAGATCTTTCTTTAGTCCTTGGTTTCTTTGGATGTTTTTTAAAAAAGGCTATGAAACGTGGGGAAGCAAACTATCTTCTCAGGCAGCATTAGAGAGCTAAATATTTTATGCATAGTATCACAATCTCAAAACACTGTTTCACCTCTCTTTTGGAGAAGTGATGTGCTGGGACAATAGTCTTAGCTTCTTTCTGGGGTGGTTTGTTTGTTGAGTTTTTTTTTGGTTTTTTTTTTTTTTTTTTTGGCAACCCAAAGACCATTCTTCACAGGAACAGCCATACTGGGCTAATCTGCTATTCTCTCTTGAAGTCTAAAGCTCTGGGATCCTGATATGTGACAGGACCATTGTTTCAAGTCCTGCTTGTTTCCTACAGCTAAGCAGTATTTGACAGCAGGTGCTTTATTCTTACACCCTCTTCTAGGCAAGCATATAGGGTTACTCCTTAGGTCAGCTCTCCCAGTCTCTCAGTGGGGATGATGTATGGATTTTTATTCCATGGATATACTTAATTTTTAAAAACTTTTGAGCCTGTGTATGGTTTTTGCTCGCATCTGCCGTGTTTTCTGGCAATAAGCACCATACTTCATGTGTTGTGTGCCTAAGCCATTCCTCTGTTCTGTTTTGAACCTGTTACCTGAGAACTTCATGTGATACTTTGTTTTCTGTATGAGGAGGGGCAGAACTCTTTGACTCTTTCCCAAGCAGTTTGATATGAGTTTAGAATCTTTAAAGGTCAGGGTAATGTGTTCACTCAAACACTTGTCTGGACAGGAAAATAATTTTAGATTCCATTAATTTTCTTTATGCTTGTTCCCTTATATTATGATGTGAACTAGTATCAGGAAGTGAAGCTGGAAGCTTCCCCAGCTGACTCCTGGTGAAGGACATCTCTGCCATAGGAATGATCATTTAAGAAGAAGTCCTGTGACTCTTTTCAGGAGAACTTGATCTGAGCAGAGACAGTCATCAGTAGTACAGTTTGACTTGCTACTTAGATCAGTTATTTTCACTTCCAAACAGAATAGTTATGAGAAGTAATTCTTGACTTATTTAATGCTGTTTTCCACAGTGTTTCCTTTGCAGTTACTTGCTTGTAGTAGATAAAATTTCATGCAGAGTTGTGTTCAAGGAAACATTAACTTCTGAGCTGTGTAAACTGTTCAGACATTTCGTGTAGGCTGTAAAGGTAGCTATAAAATAGAGATGATGACTTTAAGAAAAATTTGCAGTGTCAAGTATTATCTGAATGATCCGTTGTTTTTTCCTGAACCTTTCTTTCGTCGTTGTCTTTGGTGGCAGTAGGGATTCTTAAAAAACAGAATTGCACGGTGGTTGAGATTGAAAGGGACCTCTGGTGATCATGTAGTTCAACCCCTTTGCTCAAAGCAGGGCTGACTAGGGCAGGTTCCTCAGGACATTGTCCAGCTGGATTTTGAATATCTCTGAAGACAGAGACTCTACGACCTCTCTGGGTAACTTGTTCCAGTGTTTAAACACCATCATGCTACAGAAGGTTTTTCTTACGTTTAAGTGGAATTTCTTGCATTTCAATATGTGTCCAGATAGGTGCAAAGTTGTTCTGAGAGTAAGAAAGTGTTCTGAGTTTGTGCTTGTATCACTAACTGTAGATAAAATAGAAAGCTGGTTGAATTTTTCTCTCTGCACCTTTGCCTGGGTAATTCATGCTTCTAATAACAAGACAAATAATTTAAAATGTCTCCTTTTTTTTTTTTTTTTTTTTTTTTTTACTTTAATCACAGGACAGGTTTAGAAGAGTGACTTCGTCTCCTTTTTCCTATAGAATTCTGACTTCAGTTTCTAAACTTGAAATACAAGGTCAAGAGGTAGAGGGGCACTTCTGATGAAATAAAATATAGTTATCTGGTAAAACCCTACTGTAAAACAAAATTCTCTATTGCCAGCAGTACCACAGAGAAGAGAATATGTAAACCTTAATCAGGGGCTGGGTAAAATAATATACAGTTTGCAAACTGTTCCAACACATGCTGCAGGTTATCAATAATAGTAAAAGTTTTGTATTGTAAGGAAAATTGCCACATGACCATTAGTCATCCTTCTGTTAGCATTACATTTTTCTTTCAAATACAATGAATTTGGGCACAGGCTATTTTATATTCTGTTTTCCTTAGAGACGAAGAAGATAGAAATGGTGTGCTACAGGTGTTTATTGTGTGACATTTATGTTCATTTATAATGTTTAAAGTAAATTAAGTGATCATGGAACATATTTGTCTAACAAACAATGTAGCTACTTTTAAACTAATCTGCATCTTTTAATTTAATGGTGCTATGTAGCAATTTGGATCTCATGTACCCTGATGAAGGATTAGGCTGAACTGCACAGCAGCAATACTCTGTGAACATAAGATATATGTTTCTTCTGAAATCCTGTGTTTCTCATACTATGGATTCTATTTGAAAATGTTCATGGGAATAAAAATCACTTATGGTTATCTACTTCAATAGATGTTTTATTAGTAATTACAATTCAGGCGATTTGTAAACGACAGAACTATCATTGGCAAGTCACCTTCTTGGTCTTTCCTTGATTGTCTTCTCTTCTTCTGTAGGCAGTCCAGCTTGCCCCTGCTGCCCACTGCCTATGTCAGATCTGCCACCTTGACCTCCTGGTGTGATTCTGTAGAGCAATATGGGTTTTGTGGTTCAAATTTATTAACTTCCTTTTGTGTGTCAGAGATATTTGGAAGGAGATCCCACTAGGGTAGTGAAAGAAAATGTCAGGTGAATAACTATTGCAAAGTGGTAAAATATGTATTTATTTATTTATTTTTCTCTTGGTACTTAATATCATTACTTGGAAAATGCCAAGTTCCCTGGCTGCATAATACTGTTCAGCACAGGACCTGATGGAGGTGGTTGGAGCAGTTCAAATGTGTTAAAATACTCTTCCAGGAATTCACTCTTTCTGCATATTCTCGTTTTTTTTTTTCTTCTACAGAACTTAATGACATCTCATTTTGTGTTGTAAGTTATACATGTGTTTGACTAACAGTGAATTTTGCAGTCTGGAAATGCTAAATCTGTGTTCTTGTGTGTAATCGCCAAAGTTTAGCTAATCTTACTATGTTTTTATTTTACTTACTATGTTTTTATTTTACTTACTGTGATTCTTCAGAAAACTGAACTTCTGTATTGGTGTCTGCATTATGTATGGTTCATGAGTTCTTTAAATAATTATATGTTACTGTTCCTCTGAATTATATTTAAGTAAAATGTATGACATGGACATTTGTGCAGGCTGCATGACTGTAGTTTGCTGATTCATACAGGGCAATGTTGATACTTCGGGGATTTTTTTCTATTTCCATTCTCTGTGGTTAGTAGTTTATGAACTTTAAAATGTAATTGTATTGAGGGTCATCCTCCCTTCTTCTACCCTGCCTTGACCCATGTTTGGGCTGGGAGAATTATTCTACATCCATCTGGAAAGACAGTAAGAAAGTTTAAAAGAATGATCTTATTTTTCATGGCCATTCAGCTGAGAAGATACTGGGTTGAAAGATAATGAGGTAAAATATGTGTAAAATATGCTTGGTTTTTTTCCTTCCTGGCTTCATTTATTTCTTTTTTATTCAAATAGGTTGGTTATTTTTGAGAGTTCTGGTGTCTGTTTCTTCTTTCCATCTCCTCATCTTATTTTCTGCTTTGTCCTTTCTGTCCTCTCTAGGTTTGAGAATATCTTGAGCTTCAGGAGAGGCTGGAGAGCAGCCCCTCTGCATGTCTGCCTCTGTTCTGATTTGAAATAGGGCCACAAGGTAGAAAACTTGATTTAGAAAAAATTCTGAAGAAGCTCATAGTAGTCATTCAAGCAACTTCCGTAAATGTCCTAAGCACAAGATTTTGGAGACACGTAGGCATGAGTGTAGCAGATTTTGCTTTAGAAATACCTTAAGCTAGATTGTAAATTTAAATATGGTATTTCCTGCATGTGAAAACAAATTAAGTAGAAATTAATTTTTTTTTTTTTTTTAAAACATGAACTTTGTGAAGATCTGACGTCTTACGACCAGTGTGCCCCATTACCAGTGTAAGGTACACTGGTAATTCCACCATCTACTTTAGACAACGTGGTAACAACATCATGATCACTGAACATAGGAAGATCAATAACCTTCTAGCTGAGACATGTTTCAGAAAGTAGGAGGCTTTTACGTAAACTTAGTTACGGTGGGGGTAGAATGAACAATTTATCAAACATCCTAGTGCATGCCATCAGAGTAGGGCAAAGAAGAAAAATCTAAATGTTCACCTTGGCATTTTGATCTCTCTTTATTACTCCAGGTTAGGGGTATACTTTTTTGAAAAAATATTTGATGCTTCTGCATATGACTGCTGTCCCTCATGCTTTGTGGTCAGAAATGCACATGCAGTTAAAAATAGTAATGAAAAAAACCGCCCTGCTTAGAACAGTTGTTGTACTGGTCTTTAATATCTGCACATAACTTAATGAAAGATGTCAAATCACGTGATAAGTGTGGATACCTGCTATCCAAATTTTGCAGATGAAATTCTTCATGCTTCTGGCACAGTTGAAGTCAATGCTGAGATTTATATTTACTTCTGGAAAATTAAGGTTAGAGTATCAATTTTCAGGCTTCTGTTGTAACCACGTTGCTTTGCTAAAATGCGTAAAACTGAACTTCCGTAAACAAAGCTAACACGTGTTTGTAGTTAGAACCCAGTCTTGATAGTACAAGTCTGTCTTTGTACAACAGTGATAGTATAAGAGTAAGAGGGGATGTTGATATCTTTTCAAACTCCTAATATTTTAATAACAGCAGTGGCATAGACAGATGATTGGTTAAAGTCTATGTACTTCAGTGAAAATACACAAGAAGTGATTGAGGAGTTTGTTAAGTAATAATAATGTGCCCTTTTGCATAGAAATGTAAGCCATGCTGATGAAGGATTAATCCTAGCAAAAGCTCATATTTCTCTGTGTGTAACAGTGGACAACTTTCCATTGCTTTTTTTTTTTTTTTTTTAAAAAGATGTTCAGTTGAGCCGGAACAGCATAGAGACGTGAGCTAAATATGGACACAGAGGAGAATGAGGGGGGTTTAGATGTGGAATGGAAAAATGACTAGTTCCTTATATGCATGATTTCTTTCTTTTTTTTAAGCTGCTTGTTTCCTGTTCTTAGCATAGAACAGGCCTTAGAAAAAATTGCTGAGCTTCCAAAGCTGCTTCTAGATTGTTAATTGTGTGTCCATTCTGTTTGATAATTATGTAACTGACAAACCATGATACCTGATAGTCTCTCTTCAATGTTACATCTGTGCAATAGTTTCAAATAGTAACATCCTTAAGTTTCTGGAAGTTATTAAACTGTATTTGTGGTAATTTCTTGGGAAGATAGCAGAACGAGGTGCTGTTTTTGTCGGACTTCATGTGAGCCATTCTGATAGCTTAATTCATGTTAATGAACTGCAGCAAATTGCAGTGCAAATCTTGCCATGTCAGAGTAGCAAGAGCTTCATGAAAATCTCTTAAGCAGTTAAGTGTTACCTGTGGAAATACTAACAGAGATGGCAATCCTGGGTTGGAGGCTCAGTTGAATGAAAGTAGAAAAGAAATATCTAAAATACTGAACTAATTTAAGCTAAGCATTCATAAGCTGTGTTTCTGTGCTGTTTATTTTCATAGATGGTCTGTGACAGCAGCCCTTCCTTTAAATCATAACTGTCACGTGCATTTCATGATTCTCCAGTGAACAGGATGGCTAGTAGGAGGCTACTACCTTTTCTATTTGGTTAGGTCTGTGCGCCTGCCAAGGCTTGTTTCGTGTGCTGTGACTCTTCAACTTTGTCTTCACCCAGGTTACTGTAAACACCAGGTGAGTTTGAGAAGCCTCTGTTTATCTGTGGAATAAGAGAACTTCCTAGCTGTCTTTTTGGTTTTTTGGGGGGAGAAGGAGAGAACAAGATTTTCTTTCTCCTCACCATAATCAGTGTTAGAATGTGAGACAGCAAATACAAATTTTAAAATAATTTGCCCAGTCTGTTCAGCTGATTGCTGGAATGTGAACAGTTTAGGCACAGCTTGTTGTCCATGAGTCTCCAAAGGACTAATTGCAAAAAAAACTGAGATGCCCTTTTGCTTGTGCAGGCATTGAGTGGACTTGAAATATGCATTGCGGTCGTTTAAGATGTATAGTGAGAATCAATGGTGAAAATACCTATGCAGCCATTCTTTGTGCATACAGAAATGAAACTTGGTTGGATTATTACAGTCACTTCAGCCATAGAAAAGAGAAAATGTTTTTGAGGCATTTGGGTGTTTAAATCATTCAAATGGTAGCTGCGTTACAGACGCGTATCTTGTGTTCCAGGAATCACTGCACTAAATTCTTTGAGAGGATGCATGCTTTGCTTTTTTCCTCTCTAAAAAGGTTAAATCCTTTCAGTTAGCTATAGGTCTACTATGGGTTTTAGCAGTTAATTTTTACAGTTTATGTGGCAAAACTAAAACTACTGCACTCATTTCACTTTTTAATTGAAATTAAAATGTTAGCATTTTATGTCTAGTTTTTAACTTGCCAAGTTATTTCAAGCTTAAACTCTGGAATTTTTAGGAAAATAGTTGGAGATGCTTTAATAAATTCCATAATAATGTTTATACATTAACTTTGTTTGTAATTTTACCCTTTTTTTTTCTAGCTACTTCAATATTTAAATTGAGTAAAACTCGCAATGCTAAGGCAGAAAAATAAATGTGCAACTCTCAGATTTCACATTTGTTGTGCACAAAGTCCGAATCAGGTTAAGGTCTGTGAATGGATTCCCACTGAGTCAGGGATCAGTGGCCAATACTAATTGGCATTGATGCTGTGTGATCAAGTATTGTGGTGATTGTCACAGGGTGTTTTGTGTGTGTGTCCTCTTACTTTATTTGGTGATGTATAATTAACCACATGTTCAAAGGTTGTTTTTTTTCTTCTGTGCCCTTTTTCTCAGACTTGCAGGTATTGGACTGTGCTAAAGACAGAACACTGGGCTCGATGTAAGAAAAGTAGAAGGAAGTTCAAGGAAATTTAAGTAAAGAGGAGGGTGCCTCTAGATGTTAGTTTCATTTAATAAATTAAGTTTTGATGTATGCTGCAGAAAGTTTTAAAATGATCTATTGGTCAGTGGGGGAGTGGGGGTGCTATGCCTTTTTTTTTTTCTTCTCTTCTTTTTTTGCCAGTTGCTAGGAAAGAGCTGCTTCAGCACAGCTGCTTGTTATTTTACCAAAACGTTTTGTAGCAACTTTACCACATTTGGCTGATGGAGATGTGTGTGGGTGTGACAGTCAACTGCTCCTCTCTACTGATGATATTCCCATGATTGTAACTTACCAGAGCCTGGGTTTGATAGCTTATTTTGATAATAAGTTTTGAGTCTTGTGAGAGAGAGGAGGGAACAGATCTTAAATGGACATTATTGTGCTAATTAGGAAACCTTAATCATCATTTAAAGTTTTCAGCTTTATCAAGTTTTGAGGTATTTCAAATTCACATTCTAAGGGGTAAATTTTGATAGACAAAATAGGTTTCCTGCATATACTGGCTTCATGCAAAATTCCAGTAATAGTTATTTTATTGCTATTTCTATGAACTATCGGGGCATTCTGCTTTAGTAATGTGTGGTGACTTTGAATAGATTGTGACTATTATCTCTTTGTGAATGCAGGCTTTATAGCTTTCTGAACTGTGTAATGTTGCTATAAGTAAATTCTACATGTTTATGCATATGTGTTGCATCTATGGAAAATGAAGAAGGTTTTTATTAGCATTTACTTTTTTGTTGCAGGAGAATGCTTGATGTTACAATCTTATTTCTTGGTTTTAATTATTCAAATGAAACAGAACCAATTAGGAAACAAAATTGTTAAAATATGGTTACAAAAGTATTTTCAATGTGCCAATTGGATAGCTGGCAGATAAGGCAAAAAGCTTGAGGATTTCCCGCCGCCCCCCCAAGTATGA
This sequence comes from Nipponia nippon, assembly GCF_047370975.1. NCBI lineage: Eukaryota > Metazoa > Chordata > Aves > Pelecaniformes > Threskiornithidae > Nipponia > Nipponia nippon. Next base: position 70,144,534 of record NW_028262369.1, on the reverse strand, counting down.
AACTCCTGCTGCTCATTGATAAGAAATAATTATTGCATAATCATCTTAACTTGCAAATCTGTACATAATTGCAAGTACCAGGGTGTTAGATCTGGATTTGTATTTTGTTCAGAAAAGTTTTCTCATGTACTAAAGTAGTCACGTGTGGACTGTGTGGTTTTAGTTTGTTGGGTTTTTTTGTAGTTGTGGTGGTTTGGGGTTTGGTTTTGGTTTTATACTTGATCAGCCCCACTTTTTGAGACGTTATTCAGTGCTCTGCAGGTCCACTGTCTGCATGCCAATAACCTCAGTATTCCTAAACCTTCTGTCTCAGTTGCCCTTGAAAGACTGCATGTGTTTTGTGAAGCATGCTGTATGAAGGGTGTTAGATGAGTATATTCCTTGCACCAAAAACATATAATTTAACAATTTCAGGTGCCTGGTGCTTGAACTTCGGTAAATGCTGTTAATTCCTATCAGCACAATTGCATAGGGAAACAGAAGAGTGACACTTCTAACAGGCTGTTTAATTAAAAACTTGGGCTTTGATTAAAAATTTTTGATTGTCTGTTTGAAGACAATGAACTGAATTTGCTGTATTGCTAATACAATTAATAAAAAAAGTATAAGATCATAAGCATTACCCAGATGGGCAGTGTGACTTACCTGTGAAAGAATAAGGAAACTATTTATGCTTAGTATAGTTCATGTGGATGTATTTCTATTTCAAGTAGATGTAATATATAGAATTTGATGAAGAAGATTAATGTTGCAAAAAGCAGTAGTATAACTCTTTGACATGTTTGCATATAAGGCCATCTCTGGTCTTTTTCCAAAGGCAAATTTACTCAGGAGACTTGAGGGAAGGAAAAACACTGTTCTACCAACTGCTTTTGAAGTTTGTTTTTAGCAGGAAAACTATTTGGTATTACAAACAAAACCCTGGAGTTTCTCTGTGTAGGGGTGAAGTTATGTAAAAATGGCTGAAGTTTTAGAACATAAAGTCCTCAGTGAGAATTTCTGCTGTTTTTTTGAGTGCAAGACAATATGTTTGAAAACCAAGAACACTGTAAAATTGACGATGTATAAATAAATTCTATTCCTCCCTCCACACCAAACAAACTTGAGGAAGGGTACCCATGAAGCTAGCTGCATGGATTTTCAAGGCTGCCTGTTAAATCTGTAATTTTTCGTAATCTTGAAAGACTCCTGCGTTCTGCATGTACATTAGGGCAGTATTTGACCAAACACTTTTAATTTTGTTCAGGCTATGAGTAGAAAATATGCATGAAAATTGTAGTATGCATTTAATATCTTGCTTTTGCTCTTGTTTCCGCCATGTCTTATGGGGAGAATAGGGCTGTGCATTTCAGTTGAAGTCATCAAGGCTATACCTGTGGAAGGCTGCTCGTTTTGGTGGTGTTTTTTTGTTTTATTTTGTTTTTAATACTGATCTATAGCTTAGATAAACGAAAAGCATTGTGGAAAGTCTTGCCTAACAGAGTGCATAAAAGATCTGGTTGATTTAAGTTATTTGTGCTAGGTTTACATTACGTTCCTAAAGAGATTGTATGCAAAGTTTTGCCCCAGAAAAAAAACTGTTAAATTTCAGATTAAAAAAAAAAAAAGACAAAAACCACCCAAATACCTTTCCCCCCAAGAAACACCCCAACATGTGTTAGTAACTTAGTGCTTCTCACTATTTAAAAAAATATATAACAAATTAACCACTTCACACTAAAATATTAACTAGTCCTTCCTTACAACTGGGCAGTCTCTATTCTGTTCTAATATTAGTTTAACAGTAGAAGAATAACGACTGTGTAAACAATATGCATTGTGTTTAACTATTCAACAGTGAAGATTAATTATTAAACTCATAGCAAGACAAAAGGGGAAACTGGTGTAGTTGTTGCATTAGTGTACATTTACTGATGTTTTAATTCTCATACAGTTATTTCACAGAGAAGCAGCATATACTTTCATGTGACAGGCCACAGAATGCCAATTATAGTATTATAAAGCCGAGTTTCAGAATTTCATGAGAGCTTCTAATAAGGTGATTAAAAAGGGTTGCGCTCTCTTTAGAGGCACTGTTTCTTTGCCTGTTTTCTGTGAAGGAGAGAGTCCAACAAAGGCCATGTAATTTCTTGCTCTGGAGGAATCCTAGTGAAGTTAGTAGGGTTGGTCATGAGCATCAATTTTTATAGTATAGTCACCTTCATCAGTTGGGTCAACTATGTGGATAGTTGATGTTAAGGTAGCTCTTAATGGATTGCATTACATAGAATTAAGATGGTCAGGAACATGTTACTTCTTATGTGTGGAAATTCTGACTTATGCGGTCTGTCTAATCTCAGTATAAAATAACGGTGTTTTTTTTTACTATTTTGTGAGGTTGTTCTTTGCAGTTCTTAAAAACACCTTTTGAACTTTCAGAAAACAAGTGTGAGATTGAAAATGATTGACGCTGAAATAATGCTGTGATGCATGCCATGGAAGAAGACAATTTGTTTTCTGTAAAGTAACAATTGGAATTAGTAAAGGCAGGTACGGTCTGAGCAGTTTTGACTCTGAAAGTTGAAGCAGATCTTATGTTTCTGGATTCTTGATGCCACTCCGCTTTACCTGTGAATAGCAAGCAGCCTCTGTGTGTGCCTTAAGTCCTCTTCGTGTTTTCTGTGCAGAGCTTGGCTGCCTCATATATTCTGTTAGGTCAAGCGGAAGAGATCTGTGCTGTTCTGAAGTTGTGTCATCTTGATGAGTAGTGGTGAGATCAGTAATGTTTCATGTAACTATATTTGTTGTTCACTTTGCTTTTTAAAGTCTGCGAACTTGTATTGGAAAAGCAAGACCAGAATATCAATCAGAATTAATTTTATCCTTGAACACCATACATCTTAAATGTGAATGATGCATCTGAGTCACACGTATGAAATCTATGGCATCATGCAATAAAGGAATATATCCTAATGCTCATGGACCCTTAACTCTGGCATTTTGAAAGTTTATGTTGGAATTTTGTATTCTTACTGTATTATTTTAAAAAAAAACAGGAATATGACATAATTTTAGCTATACTTGAAGTAAATTCAAATAAATGTGAAGATTCCATTCACTTAAGAGTTTGTGGATGTGTAAGTAAGTGGTGGTGGTGGGGAATCTGTCACCTCAGCTTCATTTACTTATACTCTACTTCCTGGAGCTGAAGGCTTTACCATCTGGAAGTTGGAAAGATTAGAATGAGGGATTTCATTACTTTCAGCAGAGGATCCTTTAGGTTAGATCTCTTTGGGAATACTTAGGGTAGAAGAAAGGAGGTTAGGTTAATTAATGGATATGTAACCTAAATTCCAGTTCATGTGAATTACAGTTGATAGCAGATACTGCAGCGAGAAATATGTATTGATATTTTATTGGTCTGGAATTGATAGAGGACTTCATTTTTATGGCTATTTTCATAATAGAACAGACATTTATTTCTATCAATTGAGGATGTTACAGCTCAAAAATGGGAAGCTGCTTAGAATCTACAGTTCATATTTCTAGAACTGTTTCTGCATGCGTTTCTTTCCTTTGCAGGCAAGATAGTGATCTTTCTCAGCATAATGTTTGCAGTCCTATTCCAAAGTGTGTGTTGAGGTTTTTTTGGTGGTGTGGGTGTTTTGTCCAATTTTTTGGTTTTGTTTTTTAATTTTGTTGTTGTTGTTCCCACAGAAATTCTCCTGGCTCGTGCCTGTTCATTTTTAGTACTTAGCACTGAGTGTCCCTTAACTGTGGTTTTGCAAGTGTTAGTTTGCTGTTAGATTTTTTTTTTTTAGGCTCCAGTTTTACTATGCATTTTCTATCTTTAGTGAAGTCTTTCTAGATTTAATTTACTTCATGAACCAAAACTGTGAACCAAGAAGGTGTTTGGGAGAGGTAGAGTTACACGGAAAGTAATTTGCATTGAAATGTTTTCCTAAGTAAAGAAATTCATGAGTTGCAGACAAACTAGCATAGGACGAGTTATTGCATATGAACTGATGCAAAGGGAGGACGAGGCTCTATTGTTTAGCGTAGGATGGGTTATCACACAGGATCCTGACGAGAGAATGTTTTAGGTTTAGTGTAGGATGACTACATGAAGTTGTTTCTAAGGAAACTGGTGCTGAGAGAATAAGGTAACATTTCTATGGCTAACCTACGTGTGTGTGTGTGTATTTATATTTCTAAGTGCGTCGAGTTTTTATAATAGAATAATTAACGTGTGTTTTGCTGTATTTAAGGCTGCAGGATAATTTCTTTATTCTATTATTGTTTCCCAAACCCTGTAAGTAAAGTAGAGGAGTACTTTCTTCATATCGGGAAGATAAATGTCTCCTTCCACTTCCTTAGTCATCTTAATTCTTCTCTTTTCTGCTTCATTCATTGCATGAACTCCTAAGAGAAGGATTTAGCTACAAATGTACAATTGTGTTTTATTCAGGTTCTTAGACTCTGTGAGGCAAACGGGACTCAAATTTTTCTCTAGAATCACCTGGCTTCCGTAGCTTTCTACAACTACTCTGTGCAATACAAGGAAAGCATCAGCTTTAAAATAATTTTTAAACTCTGTTATAAAGTGTGTATTTTCAGTGTTGTATTTTCATTCACACTGCCCTAATTGTTTGTCTTCAACAATTTTGTATCTGCAAAGCACAGTTTCACTGTAGTAATTGTAGGAAGATAGAAGGTTTGGCAGCTGAGCTTTCTCGTGCTTGAAAAGGCACAGAAGATAATTTAGGGCTTAAAATGACTTAGAGGAGGCTTTTTGGAACAGATGGCTTGTCTTTTCTTTACCCCTTTTTTGGCAACAGCTGAAATTGATGCGACCTTTTTGATAAGAAACGGAGACCTCTGTGCAAGTATGGTACCATGAAAATTTGCAGGAGTATTGTCAATCATCTTTGACTTCACTGCGGTAAGGCTTTCTCCCATCATTTTCACATAACTAACTTTGTTGCTGGTATCCAAAAAGAAAGTTGTTTTTTGGGTTTTTTGGTTTGGTTTTTTTTTTTTTTTTGTTAGCCTGGTTATTACTAGTGAGTCAGAGTGGGCAAGGAAGAAATGTCTTATCCAAGTTGTTCTGCATGACTAAGGCTTGGCTAATAAGGCTGGCAGCCTAAATCCCACATATAGAATATGTCAGCATTTATATTTTAAAGTTGGAATGCATGTCTGTCTGCTTAAGCTTGCAATTAAATTACCTAAGAACTGGAGTTGGAAGAGGGCTCTCTTTCTATTAAAGAGAATGCTTAAGCTGATGATATAAATTAATAACAGTCCAGAGAATGTTTTGTTTCTTTCTGCCTTTGTCAGTTTTGTACCTTGTAGATCTTTCTGTTTCTCTGTGCTATGGAACTATATGGCCAAGAGAGTTCTGGCAGAATGCTTGTACCTGTTTCTCACACCAAGTTGCAGTTGTAGTTCTGATTTGTTGAGGACAACAGGTTTTGAAATTATTTTTTATGTCCTTACCAAAATGACAGCTTATCTAAGTGTTTATTAAATATTATTGTGATAGAATAATATATTTATGTAGATGGATAGAAGGGAATCACAATGGTATTTGTGATATGTTTATTATAAGAAACATATATTATAATACATGTACTTTTAAGTAAGTACAAGTAGTAATCTACCAAAATTGAACATTCCCAAAGCTGATCTTATTTTCTCTTGGGATCAGATTAGCCTAAGAGTCAATCCCTTTTCCAGTGTGGAAATCAGACCATACCATGGCTGTTTAATATAGTGTAGCATGTAACTTGACAGTAGCTGGATGAAGCTGTATATGCCTGTATACTGAGCAATTAAGGAAGGAGGTGGTCCTAGGAGAAGTTTTTTGTAAAGCATATCAATTAAGTGCTAGCTTACACCATTAAGTTTTCTCCTTTACTCTTCTTGTTCTACAAAAGAAGTAATTACGTAAAACAGGTATTATAATATTTATCTAACATCTCTTATTGCCCTCATCATGTTTTACGATAATGAGTCCTCTTACAGTATGAGAAACAGAATACTGTTAGCAGTCTAACATTTCTACCTTGTTACATTTGAAAGTTTTATTTTGTATTACTCCGTTACAAAAAATCCATTCTACCTTCTCTACCACTTAATTCCATGTGCTTCTAAGACACGGAGTTCTTTTTTCTTTGCATTTTTTAAATTATTCCCATATCCAGGTTAGAAATTATTTTTCATTATCTTTGTCGTTAACTGCCTCTTAACCACTTTTCTGCCTTACACATACTTATTTTTATGTTGCTTGAATCAAATGTAGGCCAGTGTTTCAAGTAAGAGCATATTATCAATTTTGTATGCTCTACTTACATGTTTTCAGATTTACTTTGGACCATTTCTGTGTGGTCAAACATCTTGTTATCTTTCCTGGCTGCCGATACATTCCTGAGCAGATGTTTTCATTAAGTTGTTGAATGTATTACCTAGAGTTTTTTCTTTCAGTCTTTTAAACCTCTGCATTCAGGAATAACTTATCACAAGAAGTTAAAATTGTATTTTTATCTGCATTTGTCAGCATGTTGCCCAGTTTCCTTTCTCCAGAGTTCACCAGTCTTGTTAAAGTGTGTGTGTGGTGGGGAAGCATGTTTCCTACATAGTTCTGACCACCTTATCTCATGTTGTCTTTTATCTATTCTGCTTCCCAGAGTGTCGATTATATTAAACGAAGGTGCTCTTCTTACGGAGCTGTGAACATTCTGGATCAAAGGAATTGAATGTAGATTTAGTTCAAAGTAAGGATGCATTCTTGATGCTTTCCATGCTACTTTTTTACAGAAGTAGCATGGAAAAATCTTTCTTTAAATACACTTCTTTCCATGTGCAATAATGAATTACAGATATGAGAGTAGTGTATATGTAGCTTGGAAGAACAAGCTATATTGATAATTGAGTTTTCTGTTCTTTTAGACCTACTGTCAGCCAGTAATGTTCTCTTGGATGAGTGGCACTGGAAAGAGATTGTGTAGCTTGAAGCTTTGTTCTTTTTGTTGAGACAGTCCAGGTTTTAACTGCAAAATATTCTTGCCATAGCCTTTGAGGTAAAAAGATATAATGTTATTATTCATCATGCAGCTAGGACTCAATTACATGATATACATCGTGACATCTAGTATATAGTGGCAAAAAAACCCCTGACTCATTCTTGAAGTGCACATCCTGTTTATGTAATGTCCCCCACGTATTGAAGCCAGTATAAAATCCTGGCTTCTTTAAAACAAACAAACAAACAAAACCCCAAATAAAATACAAACCAACAGCAAAAAAACCTCTGTGTACTTGAATAGTCATATCTTCTTAAATGTCAATAATTATTAATATCTAATTGGTAGCACTTTTTTTTCTTTTTAATCCTCGCTGTAATATTTGGTACATCTGTATAGCGAGTGCTGTTGGCTCTGATTATTTGTGTAATCATGTTGCTGTTGCAAATCGATCTTGGTTAGTGGTTTAGATGCAGACTGGTAAATAATAATGTATTTAGTCAGTACGTTTTTACTCTAAATGTGAGTGAAAAATGTACTCTCTGAGAGAAGTCCGTTTTTCATGTCTGTTACTGTAGAAGTCAAAAGTTCTTGGGCAGTTATCAGAGTTTTATGTTTCATTGTTTCAATAGTATATTACTGTAATAAGTTGTATTTCAGACTTCGGTATTTTCAAAGACAATAATATAGACAATGGTGAATTAGATGGAAAGTATCTTTATAAAGGGAATCTACTTCTAGGTAAGCAGATAGAAGGATTGTAATTTAAACATAATCTCATGGCATTTCAGTCTGTTGGTAACTTTGTTTTCACTGTCTCTTGGTTTATACATATTTTATAACTAGTCTAATCCTCCCCAAACTGTCATCATAAGTGTACCTGGAAAGTCAAAGCTGTGAGGTGCTATCTCGTATATCCCAATGAAAGTTAAGTTCTTAAACATCTAGGCAGTTCATGTGTTACCATCAGGAGTTAACCCATGGTTTCATACCTTTTTTATTTGTGTGCCTGGCGTGAGCTAGGAGAGTGCTTTTGCTTGGTAGAATTCTGTTTAGATCTCAGCTGTAATTTGCAGATGTACAATGCAAGACTGTGACTTCCTTTGAGAACAGAATATTGTAGCTTTAACACTAAGCGTAAAGATTCCAGGTCTAATGATTTAACACCCTTATGTCTCATTCTGCCATTTTATGCCAAATGAGTAAGTTTAGGAGAAAACTTTTTTTATTATTATTTTAAGTGCTTTTTTGGGGAAGCTTTTCAGTAGTTGATTTTTATATTTGATCTTAACAATGAGTGACTATGTTCCCAACTATAACTTTTATGTTCCATGCTTTAGTGTGAATTTAAACTTGCTTGCTTGTTTGGTGTTTAAGGAATCTTAACAAACGGTCCATATGTAAAAATATTTTAGTATATTTAATTATTACTGTTACTAATAACTAAATTTCTGCTTAGTTATTATCCTTCCTGCATATTATAAGAACCTTTAAGCCATTGTAGGAAAAAAAAATCTAGTCTTTTTAAAATAAACATGAGAAATCTCTTATATTCCCTGTATTTTGTTTGCTTTGGGAGAGACGTGAACACTCTGGAAATTAAATTAAATACTCTTAGTTCAGGCAACTTCAACTTTGAATAAATATGCACAGGATTTAATGCAGTTGAACCAGTTTATTTTAGAGACACACCCACCCGGTGCTTGATATTCCACACATACACACCCCCTGCCAAAGGTACAGCAAACCGGGGAGTGAATGTAAGCACGAGGTGTGCTTCGCAGGTGCTCATGTGAAAATTCCGAGTACGGTCTGTGTGTCAGGCTGAGGCAGTCACGCAGCTGTTGTGCTTGTGTTCCTCTCCAGCAAAAGTGGCAAACTGGATCAGGTGCAGCCTGGCTGGGGCGGTGCAGAATGGGGCAGCGCTTCCCACTCCGATGGGGCGGCTTGAAGGGTGGACACAGTGGGGAGGCACTGAGCGAAGATGCTCACTGTGCTTTTGTTAAGTTTTCTTGTAGGGAGTCAGTGCAGAGTTAATGTACTGTAGGTCCATGACCTGACTATCTCACCTGTTTGTACAAGTCCTTACAAATATTTTTTTAATATCCAGGCAGGTAATTTGAAACGGAGAGATGGTTTGTCCTAAAACTGAACTAGTAGAGTAATCCTAGCTGGAATACGTGTGGGCTACTTCTGTATTGATACAGGAGAGCTATATGTCTACATCCTTTTTAAGCCACATGAGCAAAGCAAGCTTTAACATCTGAAAAAGTCTTCAAGGAAAGATGCAAATATAGCATTGGAGAAATGAATACATTGTGTTTATATTTTTCTATAAATGTGCTGCAAGACTGACACTTAAATAAGGTGCTTCTCCTCCTGGGATATAGTTGATATTATTGGTCTTTAATGTACACCCCGTCAAAAATGTTCTGAAAGCGTCAGAACAACTAGCTGTATTTATATAAGCGACCACACAAAGCTGCCTGTGGAATTTTCACTGAGTGAAAATGGATAGAGCATACAGTAGAGGTGGCCCCGAAAGATCTATTGTGTAAAGCTCTTTTCCCCCCATTCTCCTAACAAATACACAAAAAGCACTGTACAGTGTCCTTTTCTTCAGAGATGAATAAGCACAAGATTCCTGTGCTAGATGCCCCATATTCTAATCCTTTGCATACTTTGGAGATTATCACATACAACCTTAACAACAATTCTTCTACTTTTTCAAAGTAAAACTGTTAAAATCTTACTGTACCACATGTAAGAATACACTGTGCACTGGATTTTTTTTCTGGCATTATTCTTAAAGGGCATAGCATAAGCTCCATGCTTCAGCAGTTGTTCTCAAGATGGTTGCTTTCCTAGGCAGCAGGTATGGCTTTGGTTCTGAAGCTGACCTACGCTGGAAGAAGTCCCCAAACAGGGCTGGCTTGAAGGTTGATGCATGGCATAAACATTGGGACAGAAAACTCTGGGATACTGGAGGGGAAAGTTGATTTTTCCTTTTTCATGGGACCTAGCCACTAGATGGGCTTAACTATAATATCAAACTGCACCCAAATTTTGACAGCAGCACAGATTCAGTTTCTAACTTTATGTGAGTTGACTTGTTTGTCAAACAGCTATATGTGGAGTTTCTGTAAGGCTCAATAGACTTCTATAAGAGGAGTTCATTTCTTAGGTAGGTTAGGTGTTACGCCATTATGGTACTTGACATTTTTGACTTACCATAGTAGGAACATTGGCATCTCTGTAGCATTCACAGTAAGGCATCTGAATCATTCTTGTGACTCTTGGTGGTTTTACAATTTCTTTAGATATGCCAGGCTAAATCCTGACTCCGGAGAATTGCTAATTCTTCAATTCATTGATTTCACTTATTTGTAGTATTCTTCTGTTACTCCAAACTACTACATTTTTACGGGCCTGATGCGTGTGTTTCTTGATAGACTTCTGTGTTTCCTTATTTCTGCAACAGTTACCTTGCTTAGTGTTCTCCTTGCAGTCTTCCTCTGAATTGTAGTGCTGTAGGGCAAAGAACACTTGTTGCTACTTAAAATATACAATAGTATTTGGTGCTCAGTGTAGCTTTATCGAATACAAGTTTTGCATTCCTCTTGGAGCTGTGCTGTAGTTTCATACATATTGATGCTCACTGGAGTGTAAAGAGAAGAGGGATTTGTGTAGTGGCATGGGGGTTTTTGTTAGTTTGTTTTTAAGCATAATCTTAATTCCCCTTTGCAAGGTTTCTCCAAGGAAATAATCAACTTCATACAGAGTCAATGTAATCTCTTGGAGTTGATACAGTGCTGGAGGAGAGCAGCTACTTGCCTCCAGATTTTAACAGGATCATTTGGGGGAGAGGGGAATTTTTGGCTGTGAGTTACAGCTGATATTTACCTCTGATTTAAGGACAGTTATTTACTGTTTTCTATGCGTAAAACAGCTTGAACCCCCATACCCCATTTGTGATGCTATGTAAATTTTTTTTTAATTATCTTCTACTTAAATTTAATTCTAGAAAACCTGCAGATTTGGTTTGTAAGCAAACTGACAAGTGAAAGAAAAATTTTGAACTGTTACAGCCTGATTCTCCAACCAGGTCACTGCACATCTGCTTGTGCTTAGTCCTTTTGTGGGGAAAACTGTACAGAAATAGAAGTTCCCTTGTCTGATTTGCTGGTCTATAACTGTGATTCTTGCTTTGGGGCTAAAGTAACTCAAATTCCTATCCAGGAAAAAATTATGTCTAACTTAATGCAGTGGTAGATGTTCTCCAGAGTCAGGGTATTGATTCAGCTCACATTTTATAAAAGTATTACTCTTTCATCTTGCATCTTTCTTGCACTGTTTCACTGCAAGAAATAGTGCTTCAGTTTTCCTTTCTCGTGTGCTTGTAGTACTGTGCACCACTGATACGTAAGGGTTTTCCACAAAGGTGACAAAGCCTTCTTTTTGGATGAAGGCAGTTCCTCCTCCTCTCTTCCCTGCTAAAACACTGAGCCTTTTTTTTTTTTTTTTTTTTGTGGCAAATTGCTTTGTTACAGAAGGACCCAGGTATGCTTTAGTGGATTTGATAAACTTCAATTTGTAATGTCAAAAAATATATACATTACTGTTTGCTTTATTATATTTTTGTCGTCATCAGAGTTTCTTTTCACCCTTCAGAAAACGAGGCAGTACTTGGAAGGCTTGACAAATGCATCCCAGGCTGAAAAACTGCTGCATTCCTCCTCCTCGTCCTCCTTTAGAAAATTGACTTCTTTAAAGAGGTAAAGTTGAATGTTGCACTTCCTGTAGAAAATGTTTTTTTTCCAGGCAAAGTGAACTAAATCTCAACTTCTTCTGTAGCATATCCTGTGGTATTTTAAATTAACTTATATCCTTGTCTCATTCTTCTCAACAGACTGATATCTGTTCCCCTATCTATTGAAAAGGATGTCTTTGGAAACTTTTGTCTGCAGACATCTATTTAGTTGTGTTGTGTTATTTTATAGAATTATTTGTCAGCGCTTCTGCTGAAGTAAGTCACCCAACTGTTACTTGAATGTAAATTAATCTAATGTTATTTCTGAATCTGATCTCTTTATAATTTAAACATGCTTTAGAAATCTGAGGCAGTTCCTTACCCACAGGAGTTTGTATTCTCTGAATGACTTGCTGCTAAGGGCCATGCTAAATGCTGTGTGTAGCCCTGTTCATACAAAGTCGCTAACACTGAACTTACAGCTTCCCAACACAATTTTTATATCTTATTTTATTTCATTTTCCATTTGACAAATACTGATCTGTTCTTAAATACAAATCTTTCAGAAATCAAAACAAGTATGTTCTGAGACCCAAATAGGTGGTTCCAATCATCTAGTCTGGCTATTTAAAGGCCATTTATCATAGGACTTCCATGATCTAACTTGTATATCAAACCCATAACTTTTGATTGAGCCTAAATAATTTTCAAAACACATGAGAAAGAAAATTGTAAAAAGTAAATAATTCGCTTCATGTTTACCTGCCTTTTTCTTATAAATTTTACAATAAATTCTGAAAATAGTATCACTTAATGTATTTCTTGACATTACTTGTATGAAGTTGATGAACATAAGTGTTTTTGGGATTAAAGATGATGGTAGCAGTCTTCATCTTGTTGTCATCTGTGTGTGGAAGTGTTTCTCTGTTTTCCCCATCCCAGGCTAAAAGAACGTCAGTAAAAGTTGACTGTATTGAAAGAAAAAAAAATTAATTAAAAAAAAAAAAGTCTTTGAAGCTGATGGTTATTTGTAGTTCTTAGGAAAAATGTGGTAAAGATATATGACAGTGTGTGACAGCTTTGTTGCATATAGTTGTTATACAGCAATATAAACTTCTTAAAAAAAGGGGGGGGGGAAGTGACTAAAGTATCTCTTAAAATACAGTGTCTCTTCACAGATTTTCTGTTTCTTTTTTCTCTTCAGGCAGCTGTTAACCTGCAGGTTCTGTCAAAAATAAACTTTTGCTGAAACCTTAACTAAGAATCACTGTGTTCATATGTTTAGTATGGCTTCGAACAGCTCTTATATTTTACTGTCTCCTCAATTTATCCCTTTTCAGGTCACTATTCTTAGGCTTTAGTCTCTAGTATTACGCTACAGCTTCCATTTCACTTCATCAGATTAAAATTTTCTGGGACCTTAATGACTTCCAGGTGTTGCCAACCTGTACCGAGATCACACAGAAAGACAAAATGACCCTTGTTGCTTGGACCTATTTAAGCAGCAAGCAAAGGTGTCTAATGATGCCTTGTGTTTTAAACATTCATGCTGTTGCCTTGAGAATTAAATTTATGAGAATTCAAAAGATGTTAGAATATGACTGTTGTATATAAAATGAAAAATAGTAACAACAGTTGTCCTTGCAAGTTTTCTTTTTTTTTTGTTTCTGAGAATTCCAACATACTTTTAGAAGAGCTAAATCTTGCAGTTTGAATGAGAGCTTCAAATTCTTTAAGAACAAGCTTTAAGGAGTAAAGTTCTGCTATTAGGATTTCTAATAACTGGTTTTATGAAGGTGCTTTACTTCAAGCTGTATCTAGAACTGTCATTACAATGTCTCACATGATTTGTTCCATGATGCTCTTTACTTTGCTCCACTTGTCTTTTCTTTGTACTATATTTGGTAAGGGAGCAAGAATGGGATGATGTGTTTGTCTTAAATAATGTACATTTTGGCCTGAAGCACTGAATCCTTCTTTTTCCTCCTCCCCCATTAATATGCAGTACTTTTGACTAAAAGTCTGAAGAGAACAGTTTAGTCATTGTTAGAAAATGGGACCAGTTGTCCAAAATGCAGCTTTTCCTATTGGTTGATGTTATATAATTCTATTGGAAATATATTACCAGCTTTTCATTGGGGTCGGATTTTACAAAACTAAGTTTTACTGCCAGAACTCTTATTTAATTTCTTTTTTCCTTTCTCTTCTAAAGGTAAGAGAGAAGCAAAAGAAGTAAGAAAATGCTGGGATCAGAACGAGGTGTCGTGGAAGAATGGCTGTCAGAATTCAAGGTGAGCTGAGAAGGTGAATGATAGCTGTACCATTATGCCACAGAACATTGATTTCCCCCCCCCCCCCCCCCCAATATCCAATAATTAACATTTTAAATATCTATTACTTGATCTTTCAACTTCTAATAATGCATAAAGCATGCAAAGGTCTATGTAGATGAGTCAGCTGGTACATAATATGCAATACATAGTTCTAATAGTAGTTTATTTTTATGGTGTATTATTGTAGAGCAAAACACTGCTATAGCAATGTGGGTTTTTTTAAAACATATATTTCTGTGTAGATCAAGCTGGTAGAATTTAACTAACAGCTGGATAACTCTGCCCAAATTCCTAATTGAGCAACTTTTCTACTAATTTTTTAAAAATAAAAGTGCTTGGAGTTTAAAAAAATATTAAAGAAAAGTATTTGTCTGTTTTTTTCCCTATGGTCTGCATAAAATGAATTGTTTTGTCATGAAGAATCTGAAGTATTTTTAAGCTATTCTGCATGTTGATAATTATGCTGAGCGAAATAAAATATTGGGTGAACAAGAAAACTGGATTTTATGACTAATATGAAATTGATCTGTTATTTAAATTAAGAATTAGTAATTCCTCACATCATTAATGATACACAATAAGCCATTACATGCTGGTTTTGGAAATTTGTTGAGGAGCCAAGGATGAAAAATCCAAAGACGTGGTTGCTTGGTGGCACTGGACGCTGTCCATGCTCATTCTAGATTATCCACACCTCTTAAATAATTCAAGCTGATTTGATAAAGACTTTGAAAGATGCCTGTTAAATACAGAATATCAAGAAAGAGAGTCCTCGTATCAACCTGGAGCAAATGATTTTATGAAAGATAAATCTGAAACTGCTTTTAGGTTTAACCCTGAAAGTTGGTATGTGCCCCCAAGTGCTATTAATATGGAGAAGAACTGATACTGAACAAACTAGGTTACAAGGCTGAAAATTTACTGAACTTCAGGAATTTTTCTTGATGTTGGGATGAGACTGAGTCCTTTTGTGGAGATCTTTAATACTTGGAAGCATTGATTTATCAGGGTACCACTTTTTTTTTCTTTAGGCATTACCTGAGACACAAATTTCCAGCTATGCAGCTACATTGCACCGAAAAAAACCACTGGTACCAGCTCTTTATAAGGTCATTCAAGACCCAAATAATGAGGTAGGAGACTTTAAAAAAGATTTTTGTTCACATTCTTCTATCTTCCACCTCTACAACTAAAACCTGAGTAATTGAGAAGTGGAGATGGAGAGAAAAATTCTTCGATTCTCCTTTCTAATGTAGTCTAATATGGGTATCATCCCTCTTTTTACTCTCCTGTTTTTTGACAGTTACTTTAATGCCTTTCTAGTAAGGCACAACTTCATCTACTCCCAAAAATACAGTTTATGCTGTCTACTAGATTTTACTTGCCACAGCTGACTGTTACACTTGATTTGGCATGAGGTTTGGATTTTTTTTCTCCAGAAACCACCTTTCAGTCATAACAGAGACAAAGCAGGCCTTACAGTGAAGCTCAGTAAGACCAATGTGCATCTCACCTGGTAGCTTATTACGGTGGAAGATGGAATCAGTTTATTAAATCCTATTAAAATAACCAGATCTTCTTTTGCTTATAGCAGTATCATGTTTATGTAATTTGGTTTACACTGCTGTAAACAAGAGCAGAACCAGGGCCCCAAAACATAAATATACACGATGAAAACTTAGCTTACCCTTGTACATAATTCATTTTGCAAATGACGTTACACTGAGCTTTCTATTCCATTGGCTTCTGCTATGAGCATTTCTGGGAAGCATGTGAAATATAACTTCTGAATAAATTGTGGAAGCATACCATTCTTTGCTGTGTAAACTACTTTAGATAAAATGCTTCAAAATATTTGATTTATCATCTGTGAACTCTTGTATATTTAAAAATTAAATGGCAAGTATACACAGCAAGGAAGTTCTTTATTTTCCTAGGCACAGCTCGGCTGCTTTGGAAGCTGAATGCTTGATTGAGCTTAAAGGAGATTGCATAATGCTCATGCAATTAAAAAAAATGCTTCATAGCTGTCAACTTCATTTCAGTGTTACAAATAACTTGCATAGTGACCTTTTTCTTTGTACTGAAGCTACCATTACACTCTCTCCAACCTGGAGCCACCATAGCTGCTGTTGTCTTACTATATATGTATCTGTGTGTATATAGTTCTGAAAATGTAAAAGCTTTCCTTTGCTTTGAGAATAAGCATTTGATTTTTTTTTTTTAATGATGCAGGGAACCAGATTTGCAAAAAGAGTATCTTCTTAAGGGTGTGACAGTAATCTTATGTTACTGCACACTGACGCTTGTCAAATATTACTCTGTGGAACTGGTGTTGCTGTTTGGGCCTGATTCTGATATCAGGTATAAGATAAGCAATCCCAGGCTCAAAGATGACTAACTTCAGGTTCTGCTTGTTAAGGCAGTATGTATTTCCTTGTTGCATTTCTTCCAGACTTAACTGCGTGTGAGGAGTATAACCATAGTAAATTCATTACTTTGCATAATTCTGTGGTAATCTTTGGCACTAAGTGAGGGTTTTTTAAAATGTGTTTTATAGAGCATTATTTGTTAGAAGGATGACTGCTTGCTTATGAAGATAAAGCTTATGTAGTAGACTATTATAAAAATGTACTTGCTGGATTCTTAAACTTGATGGACAAGTAACTTTTAGTACAACTTAATCATAAAGTTGACCTATTTTTTAAAACTTCCTGAAAGGGGCATACTGTTTAGGGCAAACATGGGTTTTCCTAGAATCACATAATTCTACCTTGACAAGACTACGATTATTAATTTAACATGGAATCGGCATGCTTAGGAACCAAAACAAACAAACAAGGTGTTTCTCTTTTGACAGCTGTCTACCAATTTGAGAGATATCAAATGAAAGCAAGCATACTGTCAAGTTAAATACAATTGTTACTGTTTACCTTTTAGGAAATTCCCTGACTTTTTTTAATATGGTGAAGATAATGGCTGGAGCAGAAAGTTACATAAAGAGTAGAGAGTGATCTTGCTCATAAACAGCTTATTTAACTGAATAATGTATTGATTTTTGTATAATACTTGAATTCTGAAGTAAAGTGCTTTTGAAGTACTTTTTTTTTTTTTAGATAGTTTTATAATTTTTGGAGTTGATTTATAGCTGTAGACGTAAATGCTGTATGGATTTTAAGTTAATGTAGTATGAAATTTAAACATTGAATGCTCATGTGGGGCTATTTAGGTTTAACTTGGAAAGCTCAGCCTTGAAACAAAATGAGATCACCTTTGCAATGCCAAGCACTTCTCAGACCTAGTAATCTTCAAATAATAACTAGTTTCACCCACTATGTTATAGTTAAGCCTAAAATGAACACGTTATTTTCTACCACGATTGAATTCTTCAAAAAGGCAAGCATTTCCAATCTTTGTCAAGCATTTTATAATACATTATATTTAACTTCAAGGTATGACTCTTAAGATTTGGCAGACTTGTAAAATAAGCCAAACTAAAGCTATTCATCAGCTTTCTTAAAACATGACTAGTCTGTATCTCTGTGAGGTGTAAAAATGAACTCTGCAAATTATATCATTGTCACTTACTGTATTTAAGCCAGTAAAAATTTTGTTTGTAATTGTTTGCTATGCTAATTGCTGTTCATGCTAATAGGAAAGCTCTTTTCTGACAAACTAAAAGCTTACATTAAAAGAGATAAAGTTATAAGAGACTTATTACTTTGGATTTTTTGGCTGACTGCTGTGCTACTCAGTTTCCTTTGACTTTGGACTGAAAGGTCTTTGGAATTAAAAAAAGTGTGTGCCAGTTCATGTATACACCCACTACTGGTGACAAAAGCTCCATTTCCTCTGTTTATCCCGTGTCTTTTCAATATTTATATTCAGAGAATTAATTGGAAGAGGCTGGTTCTCTGAAAAGCCAGATAACTAGGGTGCAAGGAAAACGTTTGTTCTTTCTTACAGTGTCAAGTTTTGTGTTTCCAGGTGGGAGATGATCATACTATACGTTGATAGGAAAAACTTGGGTGTTCGTGCTTTTGAAAATATTTGTGTTGTAGCGTCTTTGTGATGGCAGCTTTTTCTTGTGGACTTAAAGCTCTGAACAGACCAAAAGTGCTACAGTAGTTGCAACAAACAACTTCCAGGTTTTCACCTAAGTAATTTGCAGTTGTTAAACCTTTTGCACAACTAATAAGACAACTGCTAGAGGAGTATTTACATAGCTTGCAGCACCAGTGGCTGGATATTGCTTGTATCTTTCTAGGGAGCATGCTTTCACTTAAAAGGGTAATTTTATAAAATTTTAATTTGAAAGAAAGTAGGATAAACTCAGTAACTGCTCTGGTTGAGTCTCATCTGACTTCAGCTAAAGTAAATTATTCTTTTTCCACTGCTTTTAATGGGACGTGGATTAGACTGGCGAATTTGAAATAGGAAACAGCTTTGGGCTGCTGTCATCTCTAATCTAATAGAAGTACTATTTATAGCAATGCTGCTGTATATATCTGGTTTCTGATAATAGTTGTTTAGCTTTTCTTGCACCTGTTATCTCCTTGCAGATATGCTTGTATTTATTGTTTCCAGAGATTTCTTCTTTTTCCTTCTTTACGCTAGCTTCTTGCTCATATTTTCGTTTAAAGAAAACCTACAAATTTATTCAGTGATCTCTGAATTATTTATTAACCACTTTTTTTATTTGAACATCTGAAATGTGCTAGGCCTTTCATAAAACAAGGATACAGTTCTGTCTCTGAGGATTTGAACATTTACTGTAACAGATGGTTTTAATAATTAGTGTCACTTTTAGATAGGAGTTTCTACTAAGTAAATATTAATTAAGAAAGAATATACTTATGAATCTTTTGAACATAAAGTGCTATATATGTATGACATACTGGAATAAATATACTAGATAAAATAATATATGCTCAACTTGATAGAGAAAGCCCTAGTGTTGTTTTATTAAAATGATTGCAATAGAAACTTTATGGGCTTCTAATTTTATTTAGATCCCAAAACAAAAATTAAGTGTTGAGGTATTTTACATATATGGCTTGTAAAAATCTGTGTCCTCCAAATTAGTGGACTTCTCTCGTTCTATAACAACATTGTCAGTGTCAGCTTTCTTCCCTCCTTCTCTTGTGGAGTTTCTCTTTTCTTCTGTTGTAAAAACAGGCTTTTAGCTTAGAGTAACTAGGCTGTCAATCAGAAGCTTATACCAGAGCCTTGTATAAGAAGAGATTTGTCTGAGAGCAAAGTTTTATTTTACATAGATGTCATGTTGCGGCTTATGTAATCAGTGGTTTAAAAATGGTATGCTTCATTGCTCTGAAAGTCCTAAGGTGCATATCCCTGGGAGTGAGCGTGTACTGGAAGAGGAGTCATATATGCCTCCTGTGATCTTCTGCTCTGCACTGGGTATTTCCTATTTATGCTTTTTTGTCTCACCAGTACAGCTGCTATTGTATTGGTCAAATGTAGGGTTTAATTGCTCTAAAAAATGATATGTATCATTTAATGTGTAATATTATAATGTATGTATATGAGAGCTGTATAAAGCATGTACAGTTAAAAAGAAGACTTATTTGAGATTCTGGCCTCTACTCTTCTATATGAATATAGACGCTTTAGGTTACATGGATGCCTCTGTCTTTTTGGACGTTGAATCCCAGGAGTATTTTCCTTAGGTCAGATCATCCCATTTCTTAGAATGTAATACTAGATACTGGTCATAAACCTTATCAAAATTCCTCTCTGAATATTTTTTTTCCCCTCATTTTTGGCTTTGGTATTAAAAACTTTATTAGTCATTGGAAAGGGGAAGACAGTTTGACATGGTTCTTTTTCTTTTCTTTTTTTTTTTTTTTTTTCCTGTTCATTAACAGTTCTGTGGATGCATCTTAACTATTGGTTTGGCACTGTAGACTCTTAAAATGGCAGGGTTTTTCTCGTGCTTGTATCACATTGACTTGATAAAAGCCTTTTTTGGTTCTTGTACTGGAACTGGAAAGGCAGCTCAAGATGGAAAAATCAGTTTGCATTATAATGAGCAAATGCACGCTTGTTGGGTTGGACACTAAGAAGCTGTAGGTAAGAAATTAATTCATATTTCTGTCAATAGACCTGTCATTAGCAGCTAATATTTAACCTTTGTACTTTTATAAACCTTACAACTGCACCATTAAAGTTTTATGGTGCACATAGTTCAAGCCACGTGTCTGTCACATGCCTTAAATTAGTACCTATATGCAAAATAAATGTCATACTGACAGCCCTAGAGAATAATGTTCTCAAAGCACAAGATGGTGGTGGCTGTAGTAAGGCCTCATTTCCCAGTCCTGCATACCAGTGCCTCTCAGGTCTGTCCGTATAGATCTTCTTAAAAGGAATGCAGATACCATTTTGGTTCATTCACTTAGTTGCCATCAAGGAATGTCATTTTTACTGGCTGCAGCAGCTATATGATATAGCCCTTATATTTGCGATTTCATTCTCCCTCTTTAGAGAAGCCTAACTGTAATTCATTAGCCTTTTTGCCTTTCCACAGCTCCTGGAGCCTGTTTGCCACCAGCTCTTTGAACTTTATCGTAGTTCTGAAGTTCGGCTCAAGAGATTTACGCTGCAATTTTTGCCAGAGTTGATATGGGTATATCTGCGTCTTACTGCCAGCAGGGATAGGCAGAGTAATGGTTGCATTGAAGCATTGCTGCTTGGCATTTACAACTTGGTAAGTGAGATGAGTGGGAATGGCTCAGGAAAGCTTTGATCTGAGGTTTTGCATCACTGACCTCTAGGAATAAGGTAAATTATTGGAACAACATATTTAAAATTATAATACGCTTATGTGAAAGCATATTTAATCTGGAGAAAAGCATAATGTAATGAAGGTTTAGTAAGAACGTGTTTGCAAAAATATTTTTTTTTATTTTTTATAGTAATCTTTTTAAGACAAACATTTTAACTGAAAAGGATCATCTCATTGGCTTTCTTGAACTGTTATATACTTGTGTTTCTAAGGAAATTAAGTAGCCCTTCTTAATGTTGAAAAATACAACTTTCTATGGAGATGATTGTCACACCGATATGGTTGGTCAGTCTTCATGTGTCACTTCCTCCCCCCCACTTACTCTGAATATGTCTTGTTAAGGGTAATTTGAAGCTGAAACCGCTCTGCATGCTAGCACTCAGGTACACGCATGTGTACATTTGAGGCAGGTAGTTGTCTTGAGTGGAACTATGATTTTAAGAATATGTAAAGGTAACTGTAAATGATGAAGTTTGACTGTTGGATGTAAAAGTGGTTTTTTATATCCTTACCTTAGCCTGGAAATGTTTACTCTTGTAATTTATGAGGCTGTTTGATAAATTTAGCAATACTGCCAAGACTCCCTAATGGGAATTTCTATGTTATAGGGCTTTAAAACATATTATACTGAAACATTGCCCTTCTCTTTACTATCATAGTAAACTCCTCCTTTAAATTGTGTATTATGTTTCTATACATGATGAGACACAGAACAGTCAAATTGTGATTCTTAAAAAAAAAAAAAAAAAAAAAATTCTTGTTATGTGTCTGTAGATCAGCTCTAACAACTGGAAGATCCAGTTATTTTAGGTTTATTCTGATAGAAAAAACCATTGGAAACTGCTTGCTGATTTTTGGTACTCTTTGCTGGGTTGAACTAGCATGTTTATCTTTGTCAGCTGTTTTCTCATAAAGGTCCTTTTGCAGTTCCTTTGAAAGTCGTGTTGGTGATTCATATTTTTTAAGGACAGGAATTTCTTCATTTGGTCCAGATTCAGGAAGAGGCAGGCCTCAAAATGAACAGTGGCTCCCACTATTATTTTTCTTTTGTTAAGTTGTTGGTATTTTTCTGCACATGTACTGAGACTGAAGGAGTGAAGTTATTTTGTCAATGCTTAGGAAGTGAAAGACATAGATAAATCTTTTGCATGCTGCGAAATTCTATCAACTGTCTTCCCATTGTGATCCTTAATGCCTACTACAAATACTGTGCTGCCTTGGACGAAGTTTTCACATGAACTGAAATGACTACAGCTCATTGTTTGAAAATTTACTGTACAAAGTGAAAACGCAGGATTTTAGACTCCTTTATGCTATAGTCTTATGTAATTGCTCTTAGTATATTTGCTTTAAAAACTGCTGGGTTTGCTTATGTAGTAGCCTAGCAACTATAAAATCTGACCAGTTTGAAAGCCTTTTGAGAAAACATTCTATGTATTTCTTACTGATAGAATGCCTGAAGAAACTTTGCCAGTCCCCTTGATTTCACCTTTTCTCTGTGGTGCATTTATTATGAAGTACTGCCCATTGTCAGCAAGTGACTCATCAGCCCTCGTGTTTATATCTTTTGGGTTTAAAGTATAGCCTTGCTCCACTATGCAATTCTATTATTAATAAATGTTATTGTGTGAAGGTGGGCTAGAAGAGCTTTTTGTTCTTTTTTGGTTTTAAGTCACACTGATCAAGGAGCCAATGCTGGTTTTTTTTAAGTGTTGCAGACTGATTCTGCAAAACAGTCCGTGATAGAGGTCTTTCCCACTTTTTAAGTATGTATGTAAATTTGCTGATATTCTGCAAACACAGAGAGACCTTAGGGTGTTAATAGTCTTATCAGATTAGGACATCCAACTAATTATTTGTTAAATGCCTTCTAAGATTTGAAAATTATTCCAAGTCCTATCTCCTTACTTCTGTTTGGGTTTTGTGTTTTTGTTTTGTTTTTGTTTTGGTTTTTTTTTAATGCAGGAAATTGCTGACAAAGATGGAAACAACAAAGTTTTATCTTTCACCATCCCTTCATTATCTAAACCCTCAATATATCATGAGGTAAGAGAGCTGCTGTGGTAAATTAGAATTGGATCTATTAAAGGAATGAAAACTGGATCCATTTGATGCAACAGGCTATTTTAGATGCATCTTGTTGCAGTAAGTTTTCGATGTCAGTAGCTTGCAAATAGTGTAATCGAATTCAGTAGCATTAGTAGGAGAGAAGGAATGTAAATATTGAAAAATCTTTGCTGACAGTGCCCATTTTGAACAGAGGTTAGTTGTGTCATAGGGGCAACTGTGTTTTTTTGCCTCTTATGTGTTAGTGTGAAAGTAGTCTTCCTTCTAACTCCTTCTTAATACAGTTTGAACTTGGAATCATGTTTTTCTTTCTCAACTGTTACTGTACAAAAGGTCTATGCAATTAGGATAAACTTAATACAAATGAATATGTAAGAATTAAAGTTGAAAATTGCTCTTACCTGCTCTATTGCTTGTAAGTGTGGAAACTGTTTATAATAATGAAATTAGGTAATGTTTTTAGATTTACTGTCTTCTGGAATAATCTTCATTTTTACAGATCACAAGACAAGTGTATCTTTTGGCTTGGGTGGTTAGGAGTTTTAATGCTTTTGGGGACCTTTTACTTACGGCTTGATTTCTACCCCCCTCCTTCCTTCCTCCTCCTACCACCTACTTCTAGCCATCTACTATTGGATCCATGGCTTTAACTGAAGGAGCTCTATGTCAGCATGATCTCATCAGAGTAGTTTACAGTGATCTTCATCCTCAAAGAGAAACCTTCACAGCACAGAACCGGTAGGTGGATGTATTCTAACATGAGAGGTGCTTCACTAGGCAGACAAGTCTTTAAACATTAAGACTAAATATATTATGTGTTCAGTCCTTTTTCAACATCAAATGCTTGGAAATAAATCTAGAGAACAGTCTTGATAATCTTGAGGTATAGCATTTCTGTTGTTTGTTCCAACTTTGTATGTTCCTGTACTAGTTACTTTAGAAGAGAGTAACTTCACTGCCATTTCTGTGTCCATCAGGAATATCTTTGGGTTTATGTCTGTCAACTCAAATTTTCCTGGAAGTGTAACAAAATTCAGCTTTGGCTCTGAGGCTGTGACTTCTTTTTCCACAGGAAAAGAGGAATGGAGCTGAGTGGATAGACAGAACTAGGGATGAGAGAAATTGCCCTTCTGTTATAGTGACTGCCAGCTTTACCTGTGTCTAAAGCCAGCTCTAGGAAAACCGATAAAATAATTTTGAATGCAAACTTGTCCAGTTCTATAACTTTGTCCAAATATTATGCCATATGCCATTTCCTCCATAGTTCCTGCATATGCTAATGCTTTTCAGTAATAATAATTTTAAGTGTTTAATACTGAACCTTTAATAGCCTATTTCACATTAGTGAATTATAATGAAAGAGGATTTCAGGATTTGTGTGTTTGCTTCTGACACTTTTTCCTGTGGGTATTTTTTGAGACTGAGTTGTAGAATTCTTGTGTTAAATTCTGATGAAATATTAAGAATTTAAACCATGCAAGGTTTTGCTCTTATCTCTTTTCAGGTTTGAGGTGCTGAGCTTTCTTATGCTGTGCTACAATTCTGCTATTGTCTATATGCCTGACTCTTCTTACCAATCGCTTTGTAGGATGGGTTCCAGGTGAGACACTTGCCTTTGAAAATAGTCTTGTAGGGTGCATCTAGACTTCTAAATATTCATCCAGAAAAAAAAGAATGAATTTACTTGTTGTGTTTAATGACTTAAAATATGTAACTCTTGGTCAGTCCTGCAAGTTAATTGGCAATTTGAAGCTGTGCTTGCATACGGATAAAACACATGGATTATCTTACTACTGCATGGGCTTTCGTTCTAGTTATGTAACTTCCTGTTATTTGGAAAGAAAAAAAAACAATTTTGGGGGAGAATTAGTTGACGCTACTCAGACTGATTAGCATTCTTTGGATTTACATATCTTTCAGACATTTTTCAGTATGGTCAGCTTAAAAATCCTGTGAGGCATACCACCAGTTTCCTTAACTTCCAAATATCAGTGTCTTGCTTCTGAGGATGGTTTATATGAAGTGCTTGCACAGTGTTCTGGGTTTTAGTGGTTTGTTTGGATTTTTCTGTTGTTTGGTTTTGGGGTTTTTGGTGGGGTTTTTTTGTTGTTGTTTTTGTTCATTCCCCCCCTCCCTTTTTTTTTTTTTTCTCCTTCCTTTCTTTTTCCCCCTGATAATAACATCCCACTTTCTGGAGGATTCACTACTGTGATTTCTCAAACTCTTATACATGCCCTTTATATAACCTTCTACTTGAATAGTCTTAGAAGCATCTGGTTGGCAAAGATCCCTGCTTTTTATTCTGAAAATTCTCAAGTATATCTGATATTCCCATATGCTTGGTTTTACCAGCATTTTTGTCTAAAATGAGATAAATTCTCTCTCCTGCTATCCCCAGAGGAATCTCTTTAAATGTTTTTGATTTAGCTTGTTTGCTTCAGCACAATACTGCCATGAAAAAAAAGCATGACATGCAATTCAGTTATGTAGCAAAGAAGGATCAGACTAGCTTCCAACAACATATATTCTGTAGTAACACACACATGCAGTTAAGATTATAGCCTGTTTTCTTCCCCATGATTTCTGATGGGAATGGGTTAATTCTTGGTATGCTTCTATCATCTTCACTTGAGTTGTGGCTGTGCTTAATTTGCCAAATATGTTGAATTTTTCTGCAGTTGAAAATTAGATCCATTCTTTCGGTAGAGAAGAGAGACAACAT
This sequence comes from Nipponia nippon, assembly GCF_047370975.1. Lineage (NCBI taxonomy): Eukaryota > Metazoa > Chordata > Aves > Pelecaniformes > Threskiornithidae > Nipponia > Nipponia nippon. Next base: position 70,118,850 of record NW_028262369.1, on the reverse strand, counting down.
TTTATAGCTTAGGGATTTTTTTGTTGCTTTTGAAACACTGCAGCAGTTATTATATATTAGTGGCCATGTGTTGCTTCCATGATGAAGATTCAGATATTAAAGATACGATAAATTATTCTGTTTTTTTACGGAGACTCAATGCTATGCAGTATATGGGAAGACAAGCCCTTTTTCAAGGGTCGAGTATTTTTTTTAGAAGATAACTATTCTTGAGAATTGTTCTCAGCTATCTGTGTTATCCAGCTTCAGGTAAGTGGTGATTGCATGCTGTCGTCGTACATTAGATGGGAGATGACACATTTCTCTCCTATACCACTGAAATGTTTCCTTTAAAGAAAGCTGGTTTTGGTTACTGAATTTTGGGGACGGTCTCCTACTTGGTGGCTGGCAGTAGAGAACATCTTGCCACCCTTATTCTTTAGAAGCTGGTTATGATTTGAAGAAAACAGATGGAGTTGATGGCTATATGGGAGTAACACTGGATTATCAGCAAGCCACATCTCAAGACGCTGTTATAAAACTCCTTTAATGGTTGGGAGAGCAACATAAGAATGTTCTATGTTGTGTACGTATATTTTGAAAAATAAATTTTGAAAATGAACTAAAATCTCTGTGATGTAGAGACATTTGTAGTCTTTGTGGGATTAACATTTTGTTACAATGGTGTGTTTTTTCAGGCTGTGTGTGAGTGGATTTCCACGGCAGCATGAGAAACGCTGGAAAGAACACTGTGGTAGAGTGGTGTTAGACCCTGACTTCATGGTGCAGCTGCTCACAGGTGTCTATTATGCCATGTAAGTGGATGGGGTTTTTGTATAAAGAGAAATGTCTGGTTTTACATGAATTAAAATATAAATGCTAGTTGTTTTATGATTGAAAAAAATAGTCAAACTCACAACACAGATTTATAACTCGATTAGCGTATTTCCCGTTACTTGCTCACTCAGTCATAATAATTTGAAAATATCTTTGTCAGTATTGAATTAGGTGATGAATGGCCAGCAGTAGGTGCTGAAGAGAGTTAGGCTTCTGGCTTCATCTTTTCCCAAGTTTCTGCTACCACCAGATACGTTCTGTTCACAAGCATAATGAGCTTGAATGCCAAGATAACCAGATGAAATGCAGACCTCTTGAATGTCAGTAGCTTCTGAGGCAGCAAAAATCCATTTATGATGGAAATACAGTTCTACTAAGTAGTGTTAACCTTTACATCTTGACCCCATTTTTTTTAATTGTTTATCCTGATTATGGCATCAGCTTTGTCTTGCTTGGAGGTGACACAGAGCAGCTTTTTTGTTATACCAACAAGATTAATAATAAAATGGTTTGTCTATACTTTTAAAAGAAGTGAAGGGACTGGGGTGTACATACAGTTGATGAACTTTCTACATAACCAAAGGAGTGAAGAGCTAGTTTTGGGCAGAAAAAAGACAAGATTGAGTTTGTGATATATGAAAGATACATATCTTTCTTTACTTTTTAGATATAATGGCCAGTGGGATCTTGGCCAGGAGGTATTGGAGGACATAATTTACAGAGCACAGCTTGAACTCTACTCACAGCCTCTGCTGGTAAGAAACAATCCATTGCAATTTAAGGACTTGGTTACGAGGAGTATGGATGTGTTTCTGAAGTGGACTGGTAATGACAGCATTCGTGGCCATTTACTGCACTCCCAAATGCAAGTGGTTGTTAACAGCTGCTGTTTTCAACATAGCTATTTATACCATGCTTTTTCTGCTTGAGTATTAAGCTAGGGTGTTGGGATCTCCTAGGACTCATTGATGCTAAAAGCTAGGATTTTCTAACGTGTTACAGTTCGATCAAAATGTTTGTTGTTTTGGCATAAGCTGCTGATGAGTGATTCAAAGAAATTTAACCAAGTAGTTATATGTCATAAGACATTGATTGCAAAAAAGGTGTTTTCTTTCTTCTAGACCTTTGGCGGGTCTTAGAATATGCTGTGTGGTTTAACTGATAACACAGTAGAAAAAGCAACAACAGGACAGAGCTGAAAGTGAAAAGGAGCTTCATCTCTAGAGTCAATGTCAGATTTTGATTGATCAAAGTCACACAGGTCTTAATCTCTATCTTCTTTAGAGGAGCAGTAATAGAATGGAGTTCTTCTGATTGTTTGGCTTTTTCAGTTCTCACTATGCTTGCTGGTCTGATCACAAAAAGAGAGAAATGAAATGGAGAGAGTGGTGAAACTGGGCTGGATGTGATTGGGGAGGATGAGGAGGTTGACAGAGAGAATGGAGGAATGGAAGGATTTTGTTTTTTGTCAGATGTAGGAATGAGGATCAACATAAGAGGGAAAATTAAGGAGAACAAAGTAAATAGACTATTGTCTCAGTTTCTGCATCGGAATTATGGCTAGAAGCCTTTAGTGCTCCTCTGAACTAACAGCAGTAAAATTTCACTGCTTTTTACATAACTGAGAAAGGAATGGATTGGGAAAAATCTTTCTATGTGGCAATCTGAGATCCCTCGCTTCTGCAGTAAATTATGTAAAATTATTCTCTTGATGAATTAATATTGGCTGTAAAATTTATCTACAGACTTTCTGACACTGCTGCATTTTAAATGCTTGGTATCCATTGAATTATTATAATAGTTGGCTCCTTTTGGAAATGACTCATCACTCCATCAGATTGAAAGTTTTAAATTAAATATTGAACCTGCTGAATTGGGCCACCCTAGCAAACTACTACATTTAAAAGGTGTGTAGGAGGATCTGGAACTTAATTCAATTGATGATATGACAATTTTCAGTCCTGATTGTTCATTTTTAATCAGTTTGGCCTTAGAGATTACTTCTAATTGTAAGAATCTTCTAGAATGTCTTTGTTTTTTTCCAAAGCTATTTTTGCTTCTCCATCCCATTGTCTGGCGTCAGTGATGTCATGACACAACCAATTTTTCCTCCTTCCCCCGTTGTCAGGTTTTTCACGCATATGCATGCAGGCATATCTGTGGGGTTTTCTTCTTAATGCTCTGATCATTGCCTTGCTTCCTATCTTGTTTTACTGCAATTTTTAAAAAGCAGCTTTAAGAAATTGTCAGTTTTATAAAAAGATAACCTGCATGTCTTTGGCCTGATGCTATATATTCAAGTGATTCAACTTTTTCAAAGGTTGACATCCTTTGGCCTCATTGCATTCTCTAGGAGAGGTGTATAATTTAGCAGCATTATAAATTTTTTGTATTTTAAACTTAAAACTACTGGCACCAAGTAAAATATTGGCTGTGCAGCATCCCAGATGAGTTTCAAGTTCAGCCTCTGCCTAGGATTTCCTAGCAGCAGCAAATTCTTTGAAGTCCATTTAATATTTAGGCAGACACCCACGTTAGAATTATTTTTAGGTATCTGTACTCAAGCTATTTGTATAATTATGGGAATACCATCAGTCATCATTACAATGAGAAACATCATGGTCCCTGTGTTTGGGTATGTCTCTTGGAGAAATATTTTGGACAATTTAGTAGATCCATGCTCTTATTTAAATAGGTTTATATTGCCTGTGGATTTAAAAAAAACCAAACAAACAAAAAAACCCACCAAAAAACACATAACAAAAAACCACCAAACCCAAAACCAACAAAAAACAAACCAATTGAAATTGCAGCACGAGAAAGCTATGAAATATCTGTAATGTAGAAGTGGTCTTTCAGTGCTACCCAGAGACTGCACTGGAAAGGACAGGAAGTAATGCAAGGGAAAGGCTTTTTCTGGGAGAAGAAAAGTATCTCTGTTAACAAAGACTGGGTATTGGTTTCATAATCATGAACACTGGGAGTTTCTAGAGAGGGAAGCTAATCACCAAGACTCAATATTACTACCAAGCTAGCTTGGACCTGTGGAGTAGCTCAATTCCCGTCAATCAGTCTCTTCCTCTGAACACAGAGAGTTCTGCGCTTGTTTCAGATGGAAATCCCTGTCTTCAGTGCAGAGATGCACAGGCTTTCTTAGCCTGGTACACAAGAAGCATGGATCAGCAAGTCCCTATTGTGACAGCACCTTTATCCAGTGTATTTTATTGATGTACTTACTGCTTTTGTTGGATGCTCTTTTCGTTAGAGCTCCTTTCTGGTAGGCAAGAGTGGATGTCTGGCTTGAAACCAGCCCTCCTTTGTCATCGATAGTTGCAGACTTGGCTTGCCAAGTCTGAGTGGTGCTGTTTGTTTGTTTTCCTGCCTTTCAGTGCTGGATTAGAGATAGTGAGCAAGTTTTTTTTGCATCCCAAAGGATCACAGGTTTCTTTTTTTCTGTCAGAGAAGGCCTGTGACTCATTCAAACTGGTTGTTTAGATTGTTTCAAAGTTTTACTGTTGCATTGATTTTTACCTCCATATGGTTCTCCTCAGGCCCCAGAAGTACAATTTGTGCTGTTAGAAAGGGCCAGCTGTTAAAAGGTTCAACAAGCAGAAGTGCTCTGTCACTTTTCTGGTCCTGTTACAGAAGCTTTCTGCTACTAATTTTTAGATTTTAATCCTGTATACTGAGAAAGGTACCTATTCAAAAGAGGGCACAACTCTAACGAGTAGAAGATGGGAAGGCAAACCATTGTATACTGTTGAACTCGATCTGCTTTGCTTCAGTACAGCGGAAATGAGTTTCTGGAGTCTTTAATGTGATCAAGGATAGGGTGAATGCAGTTTGTACCATTTCAAGAGGATGGCATGGAAAAAGGCCTATGTGTGAATAGGAGAGCAGTTCACAAACAAGTGTTGATGCTGAGAGATTGGGCAAATCAATGTTGGATAAGTGGAAGGCAGAATGATAAGGAGCATTTCTGTGATGGTGCCAATAACCTTTTGTGCTGGTTAGAAGTCAGACAGGAAGGTAGTGGAGAAGATGTTTTTCCCCATTCCACAAAAGAGATTTAAATACGTTTGCTTGGCAGCAAGCTGGGTTGAACAAAGTGCCAGTAGAGCAGTACAGCAGCGTTACCTGGGACAGATCCACAGGCTTTGCAGATTTACAGGGTCGCAACAGCAGCTGGAGATCAGGATCAGCTGTATGGCAGGCATTCCAGCCCCTCAGGAAGTGAAAAGTCTTTGATTGAGTTAATATCCTGTGATCTGTGGCGTTACTGTTTGAAACAGTTTCATTTCTTCTTGTGGTTGCTGGATGGTTTGCCTGTTACAACTTGTAGGAAAGTTACTTTTACTTTATTATAATGCAAATAAACACCTTTAATTCATGGAACTTTTATGGCATGCCATATGCATTGATAGAGTCTTTTTATCAAACGTTATCTGAGATCTTCACGAGACAAATAATACAAAGTTCCGCCAGTAGGGTCTGTTCCGGTGGTCCAGTAGATTTCTGGTAGTCTGTGTTTTTGCAAATGCTAACGAAAGACAACTTAATTAGTTAAGCAGATGTGGTATATGTGGGCTTTGGGAGTTCAAGAAATTTGTTGGATGTCCCTTACCTTTCCAAGGCCTCCGGCAACCTCAGAATATCAAGACAATATTGATGAGGTTTAAAAGTGCATTAATTCTGTCACTAGGTTGGGGGGAACATATGAAAATGTTGATTACAGCATAAAACTAGGAAATGCTTGATTGTAGTAATGTGCTAAACAGTTGATACTATTCCATCAGCTAGCCACAAGTCTTTATACAATAAAGAAAATGCCCGTTCTTAGAAAAAGAACATGGTCTAAAACAAAGAAAAATGTATGTATGCATTGTCAGAAAAGTAGAGTATCTTCCAAAGCTGCATATTCTAAAGCAGATCTGTATTTCATTTGAGTGGACAGAACAGTCAACCTTATAGTTTTATCTGTGTCTTAAAATAAGGTTTACATGCCTTTGCCTTGAGCTAACAAGTAGGCTACATGTGTTTAAGACATGCAAACCACATGTATTTAAATAAATGCGTTTCTCTTGCCATATAGTGAACTCTGTTCTCTCAAGTTGCAAAATCAGATTTTTTTGTGATACAAGAGAAAATCCATTAGGAGGCAACATCAAGTTGCTTTTCATAATGCTTCTTGTAACCTGTAGTGCAGAGAATAGCCTGCCTAAATTATGGTGGGAGCTGTTGCTAGGTATGATTTTATAGCCATTAGCAAGTTACATTTTCCATAGTTATTTTATTTTAAGTCTAGATGTCTCTGACCCTCTTATTTTATCTACTGTCTTCATTAGAGTGGGAGTAAAGAGCACGTAGGAAGTCAGATCTCTGTGAAACACGAGATCTATGAAGTTGTGATGTTAAGTTTAAAACATGTCTAATATTTTTATTGTTGGTTGGGTGTATAAAGTCAATAAGATTTTGGAAAATCAAGGTGTGTTCACTTTGATTTTTTTTTTTTAAAGTTTTAAATTACATTTTGTGTGCAGCAACTTTGTTATTGTTGAACACTGCACATGCCATAGAGACCCAGCGTGCTTTTCAAGAGCTGGTACACAAGTTCACTTTTTGAACAATTTACAAGTAAACTAGGAAACATTAACTGAGAGGGTTTTTTTGGGTTTTTGTTGTTGTTGTTGTTTTTTAAAAGTAAACCTCTAATCCCACAAAGGCATTTTATGGGAAATTTAAAGAAGCAGTTAAAACATCAAAGCCAAAAGAGGTCACTTGTTCTCCTCAAAGCTGCAAAACAAAACTTCTGATCTAATAAAAAATTAGATCTAATAAAGATGAATACATTTTAATTATTTGATGCTCATTGCTTAAGTTGCAAGTTGTTTTTTTTTAAATCTTGCAAGTATCTGCAGTCTAATCCCCTTGGTTAGGTTTGGGGGGGGGCACGGCATGGGATAGGATGGGGTGGAAACTGGCCCTGTCTCCCCCATGCACAAGGCGATATGCTATTTGCATTGGCTTGGCCTGTGACTTAGTTTTATGACATTGTTTTTGTAAAACATAAATGGTATTTTCCTTGTCATTTTGCAGTCTCTTTTGGATGGAGACCTGTCTGTGCAGGCTGTTACCTCTGTCAGTACAGGTGGCAAACATGGAACTAAAAAAAAACCCTGAGAAAATTCAGCTATATTTTTGGGAATAAGTTTGTGATGAGCTTTTGAACGTAGTTATCAGCTGTGAATCTTGGGGATGGGGCCATCCATCTGGATGGGATCTGGCATAATTAACAATTCTTGGTTGTGTCCCTTTCTGTATCCAGCAAGAGATCTAATATTGCCATTAATGCAATCAAGGACAGTAGTAGTACAGCATTTTACTTTTATCTTAGGTTGCAAATGCCATGAAGAACTCGCTGCCCTTTGATGCTCCTGATGCATCACAAGAAGGCCAGAAGGTACTGAAAGTAGAAGTTACTCCGACAGTGCCGAGGATTTCTCGGACTGCTATTACAACAGCTTCTATCCGTCGTCATCGCTGGAGGAGAGAAGGTGAGCTTTCTCTGCCAAGAGCAACTACTGTAGTGTACTGTATTCATCATCATCACTGTAATCTGGCTTCTGAGTTTCAGTGTTTGCAGAGCAGTTGGTTGGGGATTTGGTTTTTTTGTTCGTTTGTTTTTGAAAAGTGGTACTCCATAACTGTGTAATATTTTACATCTTCAGAGCACTGCATGAACATGAACATTTGGGGTGTTTGTTTTGGTTTTGATTTGGTGATAGCCCATGAGGTAGGTGAGAAAATGGAGAAGCTGGAAAATGTTCAATAAGACTTCTTTTTTTTTCCATGTAACACAGCGTAAAATTGTAGGGCTAGAGTTTGGCTTAGAATTTCAGTTCTTTCTTTAATCCACACTAAAACTCAACTGTCTCCCATCCTAAATAGCGCAGGGAATGAATGGTATTATCCAGACCTTGATAGGGTTCCAGCTACCTAAAGCTACTGACGGCAGTTGGAGACAGAAAAGCTCAACATCACAGTCCTGCCATCATATGGCCCAATTCAGAGAGGGGCCATGTCATAAAATAGCTTTGGATAGCTTAGAATTAGTCCTTATTGAGTCCTCAGTGAGTACTTATGTCGTATGGAAATGTGCTTGACTGTACGAAGAAAAAAAATAAATAGTAATATTTACCTTGATATGATAACATCTTCCATGTAGGTGTAGCAAAAAGCTTGCTTTGAAATCACTTTGTCATACTTACAAAGCTTTGTTGCTGCATGTATAAAACATTGATTAAAAAAAGCTGCATAAATAGCTGAAGGTAAAAAGTAGAATAACCTAAAAATAAACTGAGGGTAAAAGAGCCTGAAAACAAGGATTACGTATTTTCCTGTGGTACTCTTCCCCCCCACCCCCTGCCATGTGCAAAAGGATTTGATGACCTCTGGTCTTCAGCTGAATCAGGATGTCCAGGACAACAAGTAGCTGTCTTCTGTTTTCAGGACTCTGGGTCATGTTTGTCTTTACTGTAGTTGCCATTATATTCATTTGCTAGTCTCTGGTCTACAGTATAGCCCACCTGTCCCTTTCTGTGGATGTTCTCACAGCTTTTAACTAAGCATGGGTAGTGTTTTGTGTTTGTTCCATGTCCGCATAAATCTTCTATTTTCCCTGCCTGGGTTGGAATGCCAAGAAAAAAATAGAAAAGCACTAAAATGTTATATGTTGAATCCCAGATGGCTTTGACTTCTCAAACGAGGCTGACTCAAGCATACCTGGCTCACCGATCCAACACGGCTCCACAGACCTAGGGATCAAACGTGAGCAAGAGGGGGAGGTGCTGATGCGCAGGACCCCTGAGCATGGCTTCCCGGAGCCCACCTTGGCAGCAGCCACAACAGAGGGTAGGACAGAGATGAGGAGGCAGAAGTCAGTGAGGCAGTTGCTGGAGGAGGATCCTGGCTCCCTATCCCCAAGCAGAACTTCTTTCCATTCTAGTGTGTGTTTCCGCTATCCCAGGGTGTATTAGCTTCTCTTTGCAATACACGCATCCCCTATATACCTAACATCAGGTCAGGTACTATCTTTTGTTATCATGGGGGCTGGCCTGGGGCTTGCATCTGTGTGGTGAAAGACTGCTTGGCATGGCAAAAAAAAAAAAAAAGACGGGTAATAGCCAAGAGCTTTGGGATTGCTTGGAAACTTTCTATTACTGAGCATGTTTAATCTAATATTCAGAAGGAAAAAATGCACCAAATAAACATGAAAAGTAGACAGAATAGAGTATAAATGGATTTGGCTACAACTTAGTGTCTTGTTAGTCTGCAGTTTTTAAATTTCCAAGAGTGAAGTTTCCTGTTCTGATTAAAAGTCAAGCCTATCTAAGACAGATATACAACTGCTGATGTTTTTATTTGCCAGTCATCCTTTAATTGGAAATTCATACATGTACAACTCGTTTACATGAATGAGCTGGCTGCCCTAAAGACAAGTACCAAAAAAGTGCTTGTCTTTTCAAGAAGAAATCAGGTTGTCATGTTTCTAAAAACTTTAGAAACAAATATTGCTTTCTTTCTCAGTCATGCTGTCCACACAAATGCTGTAGGACTTAGTATGTCTGCTCTGCATCCAAGAATAGCAGATAGAATAGCTGGTAGAAACTTATTTTGCTTAAGTTCATCTATTAATTTTCTGATCTTTACTCCATAAAAGATGTGGTTTTGAGTACTGAATTTGAATCATGATTTGTCCTCAGAGATGAGAATTCATTTCTTGTAAATTTAGCTAAACATATTTTCAAGTGTTCTCCTATCTTCAGTCTTCTTTTCTATCTGAACATTCCTTTGGTATTTCCAGCCTCTATAAGCATATCAGTTGATCATAAATGAGGTTTATTTGCACATTTGGATATGAGCTACATAGGTTTCAGATTTGTTCTTCTGGAAACAATAATCTGGAGAATTTGGAGATTCAGTGTAGTGTTATCACAGAATCCTTACCTTAATCGGAGTTGCTATCAAACAATAATTAAGACATCATGCTTCTGTAGAAGATAGTCGCATAAAAATGTTTAGTGCGGGTTTATAATGTACTCCTTGGTGCATAGTGAATTTGAGCATGCTCAGTAAATGAGTCCTGTCTTCTCCTAAATTCACTTGTTCAGTGGGTCTTACTCCATTTTACTAAACTTTGCATGTGCATGACCTGAAGGATACGGAGAAGACCTCAGCTGCAGAGAACCTTCTGGGAGAGACAGGAAGCGGGAATGATAAAGATGTGGCCTTCTAGTCCTAATTTGTTTTAAGACATCTATATAATTAGGCATGTTCTTGGATAAGGCATCATTCCACATGCTTTACTTAGATAGAAGTGGGTTGAATACCCTTTACTTCTGTCACATTAGCAATGTACAATTACATGCTTGGGCGAACTGAATTGTGCCAATTGATAAACATCTGGAAGAAGGCCAAGGAATGGAGTTTGGCTTGATTATCAGTATAGAATTGTGTGTATGTATAGAGTGGTCTATTATTTTACTGATGCCGATTTCACAGAAAGTTTCAGCTAGCAAATTCCCTCTCATAAATATTTTGATATCAAACAATATAATGAGATACTGATCATTTCTAGTGACTTTTCAACCTTCAGGTATGGGAAGGATAAACAGAATAAAAGTAACTTTAAAAAGCTGTATAAACCCCCTTCTTCAGATCAGTGCTTTGACCCAATAAGTAGGAAAAGGCAGAAGATTTCAAGAATTACTCAATAATGGCGTACGCGGTATTCTGCTTCCGGGTGGTAGCAGCTGTGGTTACATGCACTATTTTGGGTCAGTGGAGAATGCTGTATCTACATCTACAGAATTAATTATGTACAAGCATAAATAACAAATTCCTGAGGGACAGACTTATTCTGATAAGGAACAGTGAGAGTCCTGAATACACACTGTAGTGCAATTGATAGGATTTCTGTCAGGTTGCACTGTCTTTTTGTCTTCTGGCCTTACAGTAGAAGAGTGCTTGAGAGGAGTAGGTTTTTAGGTTTTGTTTTCTGTTTTAATTGTCTTATTGGTCGGGGGAAGGAAGAAAACTTTGACTTCATCCTGTTTTTCCCCCCAAGCAGAGTATGTAAGGACTCAAACATTTTTTGATTGTTTCTAAGGGCAGTTTTGAGAGGAAAAATAACATATATTGGGAAAAGAATATGTGTTTGCTGAATTACTTCAATCCCACTGAGAACTTCTGTGGGTATATGGGTCTGACTACACAGAAATTCTCTTGCATGTTGTCTTCTCTATCTTCTTCATTTTTCAGCACTGCTGAGCTGCTTGAGCCTCTCTATAGTTGCAGCATCCAAAAGCTTGCAACAACCCCTCTCAGTCTTGTCTTTAAATTCTGTGGATAAAATGCCACTTTTTCGGTGTGATTCTTCTCCTTCACTGTCCCTGAATAGGAATGTCTGGTTTAACATCCTGTTACTCGGCAATGTTTTAACGTAAACTTTGAAGACGACTAATGTTCTTGTAATAATAAAATCTTAGCAGTACTGTCTGGAGATACCTTCTTGCAAGTTACACATCTTTCATTTGAATAAGAAGGGCTTGAGAGGGGACTTCAGCTGCTGCTATTGCTGCTTGTAACCAAACACGCTTTCATCCAGCTCTGCATGATTATATAAAGAAACATAAATGTTGGTTTATTGAAAAAGTGCTCTTGCTTTCAGTTCGTTCCAGTTATGTCATATTTTTATTAGCATCTTTGATAATGTGTGGGAAGGTTGGGAGGGGGGGGAATGGAGGTGTGGTGGATTGTGAATAAAATATAGCACTGTCTAATGTAAGAAAATACACTTATGTCTCAATGAGAAGATGAAGGCCTAGTTTGACCATACGAGGTGGGCAGGATGGGAGGAAAGTATGTGTATTTTAAATATGGTTACAGGAAATTAAAGCAAGTAACACACCCTTCATTTTAATCATAGCCTTTGAAACCTAAGAAGCTTCTTTTTCTAAGGCTAAAGGCCTTCCTTCCAAGGAAGGAAGACTGCAGTAACATGAACTATATTACCTTTCTGCTCCTGGGAAACTAATGAGTTAAATAGAACTATATAAAGCTAAAGAATAATGTCACATTGCATTGTTCTGAGAGAGGCCTGAGGATGATCTGATTTGGAGATGGCTAAACATCTTTTGTAAGCTGATACACAGTAATGGTAATTCCAAGGTAAAGTTTCCTGAAAAGAAGAAGTAAGTTTAAAACAGAATACTAAAACCTCCCTGTAAAGTTTTCTTTTTGCTTTACACTTCAGAAATGTGAAGTTGGATCAGGCTATATTCCTGCTACACAGAGGTGGCAACAACATTGAAAGCTTCGTGTCTGTTCTGCTTGCCGTAATGTAAAATGTTCCTTAGTGCTCTGCTAACTATCAGCATGAAAGCATGAGCTTCCACTCAAATGTTAGAATCTCTTAGATCCTTGCCACCACTTTCTCCCCATTCCACAAAAGAGATTTAAACATGTTTGCTTGGCAGCAAGCTGGGTTGAACAAACTGCCAGCAGAGCAGTACAGTGGCTTTACCTGGGACAGATCCACAGGCTCTGCAGATTTCTTGCAAATAATCAGGCTCCACAGCTTTTATAAAGAAAAGCAAAATCTTATAGCCTGAATGTCTCCTTTTTTGCTAACGTGGTTAAACATTATGGCTTTTTCCCATTGCAACGAGATATATGGAGCAAAAACTCAAGCTCCATTTTCAGTTTTGAAATTTGAATGCTGTTCAGTTTTCTACTAAACAATAACTCTTCTTTTGAGTACTTGGAGCTTCGAAAAAGGACTGGAATGAGATTTAAAAAGAAAAAAAAGTCTTTGTGTGCAGCCCTAATCATATTATAGGCCTGAAAACAAGGATTTAAGAAAGAAGTTTGTCAGGCTTTTTTTTCTCTTTGAGATTCTAGTCAAAAGCACAGTGCTTCTTCTACAACATGAAGTGTTTCAGAGGTTAAATTTGTCTTAATACAAGGACTGTTTTTTTTCTCTGAAAAATCTAGATGCTGAGATAAAAGGAAATATGGTGGAAGCACCTAGGTAGGATTGCTGGAAATGCAGGGAGGATTGAGGTCTGGAGGAGAGAGAACTAGGAATTAGGTTAATCTCCAACAGAAAGTATAGTCACATTGTTTGAAGTGCCAGCTACACACAACAGAAGCCTTCTACCTCTCTTGGAGCATTGTGATTGCTGGCCTAGGAAGTAGCCTAAGTCTGAAGCTTACCAAGCACTTGCCAGAACTTACTCTGACTGGAAGATATCCTGAACATGCTTAGATCTTGCCTCAAAACAGGATAAAAATAGTCTGAAAGGGTTTTGTGGTTTTGGTTTGGTGTTGGTTTTTTTTTTTTTTCTCCTTCCCCACCACATGTAGGAGGAGAATGGGCACCAGTGTCTGCAGACAGAACTCAGACAAATTAACCAAATGGGGCCTAATTCTTCTTGTTTATAGACAAAGTTTGGGAGACATTCTGACAGATAAAAGAGGAAAGGCAAATCAAGGTCAGGGAGTACGTATTGTTAGATTCTGCTATTCTGCTAAATATGACAGGAAGATTATTGGCTGAGAATCAAATTTTAAAGCAAGTGGAAACTAGGTGGATTAGCAAATGAGGTTTGTTTTAACGTTCTGTGTGCATCTTTGTCTTCGTGTAACTTGAATGCTTACTGTGTGTTCTGATTGGTTTGGGGTTTTTTGGTTGTTTCTTTTTTCTTAATAGATGTTGAAGGTGTAAATGGAAGAGAGGAATCTGTGAACCTTAATGATGCTGATGAAGGATTTTCATCAGGAGCTTCCCTCAGCAGCCAGCCAGTTGGGACCAAACCTCTATCATCTGTATCCCAGAAGGGCAGCTTAAGGAAAACAGCAAGTGGGCGTTCTGCTAAGGATAAAGAAACCTCTTCTGCAGCAAAATCCAATGAGAGCCCTCGAGATTCAGTAGCTCGGAAGCAGTACATGCACCAATCTACTGACCTTGGTGCAGATATAATTGAGATGACACCTACTAAGAAACACCTCAGCCTGCCTGCTGGGCAGGTGGTGCCAAAAGCCAACAGTTTGAGCCTGATCAGGACCGCCAGTGCTTCCTCCAGTAAATCATTTGACTATGTGAATGGCAGTCAAGCAGGCTCCAGTGTTGGAGCTGGTACAGAGGGTGTTACCAATCTAGCAGCTGGCAACACCAATCGGTTTTCAACTATCAGCCTACAGGAGGACCGACTAGGCCAAGCTGGGGAAGGTAAAGATCTCCTTCCCCCAGGAGCTCCCCTAACTAAGCAGTCTCGATCTCCAAGTTTCAATATGCAGCTGATATCCCAGGTGTAACTTTGACTCCCATCCTTAGGACTCCCTCTTTCCCCTTAATCCCCAGTCAAGTTCATCCTTAGGCAAAACATGAACCATCATCCTGCAGTGTGAAAATACTGACTGTTGTGATCTTGTTTGATTTGGTTTAGCTATCATATTGTATTACTGAAACAGCAATAATTCTTCCCTCACCTTCATCCTCCCCCCGCCCCTTGTAAACATGGTTGTGAAGCAGTATATAATGTACTGTATGCCTTTTTCCATGCCTTCCTTTCTCCTTGGGTGATGTGCAATCCATCGTAGGCTGATCAGTCCCATTTCAACACTGTGAGACTGGAGACACCGGCGGAAATGGTGAATGTGATCCCTATGAGATGATGCTTTGGCTTTGTTAAGAAATAGAAACGGGTTTGCTCGGTCTACAGTACTGCAAAGACTACTGGATCATGACTTTTCTTTCTCAGAACCAGGAGTGCCTCAGAGATTCTAGTGTGACTTTGGACCTCTCTGAGTCTGTGCAATCAATTCTGGGGAGGGGATTGTCATTGCTGCTCCTGGCTGCCTACAGCACTTTTTTCATTAAAATGAGGGTAGTTTTTTCTTGCCTGCCCCCGGTCTCTCATCCCAGAAGCTTTTGATGTTCAGCAACTGAGACATGCATATTAACAATTTTTTTCCCCTCAAAGAGAGGATTCTAAGTAGATAATGTAGGTTACAATGCACTTCTAATGGCGTTGTAGCCATATGTAGTTACATGTCTTCCCCTCCAGGACACAGGGTCATTCTGCATATAGACTAAAATTTAGACAACACCGTGCTGTTAAAGCAATTTGGTTTGTAAGTGGGAGGGAAACACTACTTTCCCAGGAACTAATGGCTAGCTCTGCTCCATTTTTGTTGTAGTTGTTCTTGTGAGGTGCTGATCACTGAATTGAAAGGTGTATTCGGGTAAAGAGTATTTCTCAGGCTGCTTTCTATGGTATCATGGCTGTTGGACACCCCCACCCCTCTCAGCTGCTTTCTCAGTGTCCCTGAATTCAATCATGGAGTCATTTGAAGAATCCTGCAGTCCAGACAGACCATACTCTTAAGGGGCTGTCTCAGGGACAGAGACAATAGTTTGCTAGAAACACTGAAGCTTCAATGTGAAATGCTTTTCTAGAACCACCGTTTGTGCAAAGGGGTACTGACAGTCCTTTTTCTTTTTTCCCAGAAAGATCACACTTGATTGCCTTGGTATTTATAAACTGTTGATTTTTTTTTAAGTCTTATTTTAGTGGATTGGCCCTACTCTAGAAAATTCAGAACTCATGCCATTGAGTGAAGCCTTGAATGTATGACTGGTGTATGGGCACTGGCTGGTACTTATGTTAGAGAACACTGCTTAGAAGCACATTCCTGGTTACAGAGGCGAATGTTTGTCATTCTCTCTCCATCTCTCTCTATCTCTTTTTGGATTGCTAGAGAGAAAAGGGGAAAGTTCATCCTCTATGCTTAAGTCATGTATGACATCCTAGAAGTTTACAAATTGTAAACCCACAGGAAAGAGTTACAATCTTCATGTGGGCACTTTGGTTTCACTGTCACTGTGAAGGATAAACATAAGCAGTTATAAATATCAGGCTATCTTTGAATGATAGTCTTTAAGAAATTCAGGACAATGACATCGTGTTGCATTGCTGGTAGTTGGGTTTGGTTTGTTTTTTTCTTTTTTTTGCTTTTGAATTTTTATTTCAAATAGAACCTTTTTTTCAAATTTACATTAAAATTCATTTAAATATTTGAAGGGTTTTTTGTGGTTTGATGAGTCACTTTGTTAGTCTAGTCTTCGTATCGTACATTCATAAAGTGAATTAAATGGCATCTGGACTGATGCAGAAATTCAGTTAAAGAGTAAATAGAATCATCAGAAGGAAAGAAAACCTTAACAGTTTCTAAATTGAAATTAATCTTTAAGGACCACCAGTCACACAGAGATGGAACTAAGGCAAAGTTGAGATTAAGCTATGAGGCATTTTCTGTAAAAAGTCAAAAGCTGTACATGGTTAAACTCTTCTTTATTTTATAAAGTTTTGCTAGTGGAGACAATTGGTGAGTCGTGGCTGAAAGTACAAAGTTTGTATTTTGCAGAGACCATCACAAAGGAAATTCTATTAAAGACCCATCACTGTAAATTGAAAAGGACCAAATAATTTGCTTAAATTCTTGGGAAAGAGAAGGTCAGGACTGTCAGCTAATTTCTTAAGAATTTTAGTATTTCAAAAAGTAGAGTTGTTCATTAGCAAGGTTCTCTGCTTTCTACAATTGCCATTATAAGCATTCCTCCAGAAGTTTTAGGACACTTAAATTGACATCAGGCTAAATTTTACAAACTTTTTTTTTTTTAATTATTCTTATGTGTGGGGTCCCACACTATTAAACTGTTTCAGGAAAGTGAGTCAGCTCAGTGACTTCAGATAGGCAAGTCAAATGGTATGTGCATAAATTCAGATTGGTTAAAACTTCAGTCAAACTACCTTTTAAGATATTTTTACAGTTCTCATTTTGATGATGTGCCTTTTGTTATTTTTTCATCCATTGTATTTTGGTTTGTTCTTGTGTATATATACCTACCCCATATAAGGCTTTTTAAAGAGTTCAAATCTATCCCTGTAAAAAAACAAATTTTTCTTTGCTATGTGCTGATGTGGTACCTCTATAACTTCTCAAAATTACCCTTTTAGTGCAATGTTTCAGTTGTGGGAGCTTGTTTTGTTGTTTTTCAGACAAGTACTGTTCAGCATCTGTCTTACAAAATGAGTCATCAGTAAATATCTACAAACCAGCTGTAATAATAGGCTTTGCCAGTGCTGTGTATCATGTTTATCATTAATGCTTCTAGATGTGTCTTAAACTATGCCAAGGTGCATTAAGATCGTAGCAAAACTTTATACACTGAAGTTCAGTATGCTTCAAAGTACTGTGGCAGAAATAAAATTAGCAGTGTCTGGGATATGGGTTGAGGAAATAATCTGCTGGCTTTCTGATTATATATGCTAAGTACTAAAGAAAGTACAAAACATAGTTAAATTTTCTGACACCTGTGACAAATATTTAGACTTAAATCTCTTTATCCTGAATTCACTCTGCTGTGTCTTGTTTTAGAACATTTGGTACTTGACATGAGGCACTAGATTTAGATTTCTGCAGTATTTCAGTGCAACCGCAGCATTATAAAAGCAGGTCAAAAAGCAGAACACTACGATTTTTCCCTGTGTATGTGCATGCATGCACATATATGTAATTCTTAGGTGAGGAAGTGTCAGTACTATATTTTGATGTATATATACACGTAAGTAGGGATAAATGAATTATTCCTTGATACAATTTTTACCACATCACAATATGCTGCCATTTTGCAACTCATTTTTGTTGGGCTTTATAATTTTAAGAAAAACATAAAATGTTGGGATTGCTAACTCCAGCTTGATTATCCTTTTCAGGGGTTTATTCTGAGCAGCTTTTTGGTTGAATGATGAGCCATTTCTTCATCCTGCAGGCAGCAAAGTGATGAAGTAAAAATACCTATTAAAATCAATGTTGCAAGATGGCAGTTTAAATTGCTGTATTATCCTTTTAGTTTTCATTTGGAGACTTTGTATGTCACTGTCCATTTTAAATGCAGATTTCTTTGAACGCCCTTTCTCATGTGAATTTGGGAAAGTTGTTTTTTTTTTAACAGCATACTTCATTCTGTAATGCTGAACATCATGTTGCAGCCAGTAAGCATTAGATCTAGTATTTGTAGTTTGCAAGTGTGTTGGTCTTAAATACATTTCCAACATACTCCTGCTAGCTTTAACATAATTAAAATTACCTGTTTTAACATCAAAATAGTGAGAAAAAAATTGTTTTCTGACAAAGTATTTATTTGCACTACTTATGAATACTGGAGTTTACTGGGACAGGGTTTTTTCTCACCATGTGAGGTTTACTTGTGTGTGGGTAGGTACATACATTTGTCACGTGTTGACAATCAATTGCCTCAACTGTGTGTATACTGTATGTAAATATGAACATATTTTTCAAGATTAAGGGGGAAACCTGCATCTTAATGGTGGTAAAGCTACTCTGTAGTAAGCTGACCCCAACTCTAACCCCTCTTTGTTTCCAGATACGATGTGGTTTGTTTTACTTCTTTAATGAAGATTATTAGTGTTCTTGGAAAATTTTAGCTCCAGGGAAATTTTCCTCAATATTTAATGTATAACATGTTCAGAGAACTATATTTTGAAAAATTAATTTTGGAGTAGATAATTCTATGCTATGGCTGTATTTTAACCTAAGAGTTTAAACTTGTCCTATTTTATCATGAACCAATGGCTCTCTCTTTTAAGTGTTCAGCATTTTAACTTTGGTCACAAAGCAGAAATTTTTGTTTATCTTGGCTTACAAACTTAAATTAATTTGAAGACTAAGTGAGAACCAAGAATAACTTTGTGAGTAAAATTATAAAAATCAAGCAGTACAGACTAGGTACTGTACTTATAATCCTGGAGGAGGTGTGGAAACTATAATGGAACATGTTTGAATGAAATGTGTGTACTGCACACAAACCAAAAAGATGTTTCTGATGTTAGTAAATCTAATAATCTCATCCTTAAATTCTGCAGTTCTCTTATTGCCAAAGATGTTGCTACCTTGGCATGTTTAATATAGCATTAAAGCCATTAGCTAGGTCTCATTTGTAACAACCATTTACATCATAGGAATAGTTTGCATCAGAAGAGTAAACACGCACCTTTTTTTATTTATTTAAATTTCTTGTTTAGGATAATTGCGGGACTAAAGTTGCAAAATATCACTCCTTTCCAAGCATGGTAAGCAAAGAAGCCAGATCCTCTGTACTTGCATTACATTCTTGGTTTATATCAAATTGTTCAATATTTTATATTTTCTTCGGTATTTTAAAGGCTGTTTATTTCTAGCATATGGGCCTTAATCTCTTTTGATTATTTTTTAGTATGTTTTCCTACTGGCACTCAGATAAACATTGCTGTGGAAAGCTTTTCTGTAGGTGATTCAGGGTAACAGGTCATGGCATGGGTGTTGTGTTAGTGACTACGTGTATCAGTCTGTCAAAATCTGCATATCGTGACCAGCTGAAGAGCCAGAATACTCACCTGCCTCTCACAGAGTGGTGGAAGACGACGGAGAGCTGTGAGCAACTTGGTTTGTCAGTAGTTCCTGAAAACAAGCAGTAAGTGGATTTTGCAAGACTGATATGTATGAGGATTTCCACATAGTCATTATGAAATTTTATTTAAAATAAAACAAACCTTGGAACGAGATTTCAAAACATAACAACTAGCCATTTCAGATAAGCTTGCCTAGTAAATTTGGCAAGTGTCAAGGCCTGTGACATTAAAAGTTCAGAAGCAAGCTGTAGAAGTCTAAGGGCACCTTACAGCTTCCAGAAATGGATTTAGTAAAAATCTGTCCCATGTTATTTGTCTGTATTTGAGATTTAATGAAAAAATTACAGGTTTTGTGTCCGTTCTTTTATTTATTTTTCTCTAGGCTACCCCCCCCCCAATTTTTTTTTTCTTTTTTTTTAGTGTGTTCATCAGATTTTACCAAAGGTAGTATCTGAGGGACCAAATGAATTTAAAATGGGTCCATAAATTATCCCTCCTGTCATAAAGGATTACTAGGCTATTCCTGTGAGGAGCTGTTGATGGGAACAGATGTATAGTAAAACTTTGTGTTTGTACAGTAAAACCTTGCCCTACATTTTAGCTTGTGCATGATGAGCAAAGTGATGAGATCAAGTTTTATTAACCAATTACTTGATTGTGAGCTCCCAGTGTTTTACAGTCGGTGAGATGTAAGCGATTTAGAGTGGAGTATCTTTGCATTCTGATAGAACTCTTTAAAGCAGTTTAAATTTTGACTCTTGAAAAGATTAATCACTCATCAAAATGTGGTACAGAATTCACACAAATTTTTGGGTTTAGAGGGTAAAATGGTCAGGGGAGACTTCTGTTTAGGAGTATCTCCTAGTAAGGTGACTCTATGGTGCTTTGTCATGGAAACTTCCTTACAAATTGGTAGCGGATCCTGTGTGTTTGAGTCCTCATCCTCCCCAGAACTGATCACAAAACAGAAAAAATAGTATGAGTGAAGCAACCTTTTACCTTTTGTTCTAAAATAAGGAGGACTTGGGAGTGGCAAATACTGGCTATTGACACTGTTCTTTCTGTCCAGGCAGTTGTTATTGTTGTGCTAGACTTTCATGTTATTAGTTTATGAAAAATGCAAGTAGTAAAAACTTTGTGGCTTCAAGTATACAGTAGATGTGAGTTAACAATCACTCAGGATAAACCACCTTGTCAAAGTAGTAATAGATTCCTAGTACTGGCGTGTGTCTGTGTGTTTTTGTGTGCCAGTGTTCAATGATTACTTTGAAACAAGACTTCTTACCGTTTTCTTGCAGATAGTGAATACTTTTGGGATGGATATTACTAGCTGGTTATTTATGGAAAAATAACATATGATTAAATAAAATTGAGTCATTTAACATTTTTTCCATATCGAAGATTCCAGGAAAAAGCTAATAAAGATTTTTAATAATTAAATCAGATACTCTTAATACATTTTAGATTTACTATGGTAGCTTTTATTTGCTATAAAAAAAAACCCCCAACAACTAAATTGAGGTACCCCATGCTGCATTTTTTAAATTTGTAATTCCTGTACTTTACAGTGAATCTTTTGATCTGTTTTCGTCCTTGTAAGAATACAGGATATGCTGTCAATTTTACTAGCAAAAAGAAACATTCTGCAAGGGTTAAAAGATTATTTTCTTACTTTTTTCTGTCATACCAGGTTTGTTTCTCTGAACTAAGGTTTCTGAAGATTTTTACTACTTTAGCATTATGTAATCTTATCTCTGTCATAGAGGGAGCATAAGCAGCAAGTAGCCCACTTCTTGTGGACAAACAGGCTAGGCGAAAGGACGCGGATGGGTGGCGCGAGCCCCTCTTCACCAGGATAGCCCTGCGTGCTGGTGCACACCCCAGCCGTTCGAGATTCGGTACTGGTGAAGGACTAAGCCGAACGGGTTTTTAATAACCGCAGCCTCTGCTGTACGATGTCCTTTAACCTGGGACCAGGGAAAATCTTCATTCTTAGACCTGAAGATGGCGCGTACTGAAGATCATGTTCTTGGTGCATGTAAGCCATTATCTTAACTGTCTTACTGAGCTGGTTAATGCTGTTGACTGTTGTTGAAATGTGAAATGTAGTTACTATTGACTTTGTAAATACCTGCCAGAGATGAAATATAATTATTTTAAATCATTGTAAATAGAGATGTATAAAACTCGACACAATCTGCAATGCAGAAAAAAAAAATTATATATATATTATAAATATATAAAGATGTTAAATAAATATTGTGCTGTTTCTGAACAGAAATGTATAGTTTGTGCGTTGCCTTTTTAACTTCGATTGAGGTTGACGGGGGTGCGTACCGCAGGGCACAGCTGCAGGCTTGCGTAGCTCAGGCGCCCGCAAACCCGCGGGTGCGTGGGGTGGGAGGCGGGCAGCGGCCACCGGGGGCCGGGTAGGAGCTGCCCTGGCGTCGCCGCCGGCCGCCGGCCTCCCGCCTCCCGCGCTTGCTCTGGAGAAGTGCGGGGGGGCGGGGCTGACAGGGGGCGGGGCGGGGCCGGGCCGTTCCCGCGCGGCGCTCACGGCGGCTTGGCGTCGTCACGGCAACGCCGGGCGCCCTCCCGGCGAGTGCGCGAGCTTCGCTGGCGGCGGAAGTCCCGCCCTCTCGCCGCTTCCGTCGGTGGGAGGCGGGACAGAAAAGAGGGTCGCGGATTGGTCGAGGCATAGGTCAGTCAAGGCGCGGCGGTGAGCGCCCGCCCCGCTCGCCCTGAGGGAAGGCGGAGGAGTCGCCCGGTGTCTGGCACGTGAGCCCGCTTCCGCCTCCTGCCGCCGCCCCGGGGGAGGGGAGGGGATCGGTCAGGAACCCGCGTCTCGGGCCTGGGCCCTCCGGAGGGCGGCGCCGCGCGGCGGAGGGCGGTTCCGACGGGGCTAGGCTGACCCGGGGGAGCTTGCGGGGTGCCCGCCATGAGCCAGCCGGAGGGGAAGGGCAGCGGCGCCCTGGAGGTGAAGTTCGTGCCCGACGAGGAGGTGCTGAGGCACATCGCTGACGACGCAGGTACAGCCGTCCCCCGGCAGCGCCCAGCCCAGCGCCGCCCGCTGCTCCCGGGGCCCTGGGAGAGGGCTCCGAGCGGCCGCGGCGCTCCCGGGGGCAGGGAGCCCTTCTCCAGCGCCCGGGGCGGCTGAGCGCCTTGGCCGGGCTGCGGGCGGGACGGGGCCTCCGGCGTCATTCTCCTCCGACCGCCTCTTCCGCGGGCGGTTGCCGCCCCCGCCCCGGCGCGTGGGAGGGGGCCGCTGCGGCGGCGCGGCGGGGGCCCTCAGCCGGAGGTGGTGCGGGCGCGAGCTCTCGGCACGAGCCTGCCGGGCGGAAGCGTGTGTGCCGCGGCCGGGGAGAGCGGGGGCAGGCGGCCCGGGTGGCCTCCCAGCCCCTGACGCGGTTGCTACAGGAGTCTTTTGTGCAGTTTTGACTACTTTTGAGGTCTGGAACCTCTGTGGAGATGCTTAAAACTTGCCTGTACAAGGTACAGAACACCCTGATCTGGCTTTGCTGTTGGTCCTGCTTTGAGCAGCAGCAGGTCTACAGAGGTCTCTCAGCCTAAATTCTCCCATGCATGTACTGACAGCCTATAGGCCAGGTCTTTTCCACTTGCTCCCCTTTGCTAGAGGATGCCAAATACCACCCCCTTTGCCTGCAGTTTGGTACTTCAACGTGTGAGTCACTGTCGTTTCTGAAATGAGGACCTCCTCCTCGTGGGCTGCAGGGGCCAGCTTTTGTGGTAAAGGAGGGACTAATGGCTGTAGGGTCAGCTGGCCGCCAGGGCACAGACCAGCTACTCTTTTAGCGAGACATCTTTTCAGCGTTGCGTTTGTTTAGTGACTTGCAGAACAGGAACTTGGTCTCTAAATGGGGTAGCTGCATACTACTGCAATAGAAATAATGAAATAGCAGGAGGTTAAAGCTTTTATTGCAACCCTAGGTATTAAACTACGGAAGGACAAGACTCAGCTGACAGTCAGTATGAAGAGATTTGTGAAGAAGCTTGAGAATATATCAGATGATGAAGCTCAGGAGATCCTGGAAGAGAAGAACTATGTTGCTGCTCTTGGAATATGTGCCCAAGGTATTAGCAGGGGGAAACCTAACACAGCTGTGACTTCAGGAGATTCTTGCAGTGTCTAGGTTGTACAACGTTGATGAAATTGCTTTTGAGGGCTGACCAGCTCTGGCTGTGCTTGTGGTGACAGTAGAGGAGAGGATAATGTGTCTAGGATTTTATTATGATATTTATTTCATAACACCTGCAATAGAAAGAGTCCTTTGAGCCAAATGGTAAAATGTCACATTCCATCTTGCTTGAGTTGGGAATATACCAGTGCTTTTGAAATAGCTACAAGTAAAATTTCTTTTCACAGATCCAGTGGGAAATGGCTCAAGTGTAAGTGGTAGTGAGGTTTACTCATTCCAGAGTCCCAAGTCCTCCACCAAAATGGCAGAGCTAGGTATGTTTTCCTCTTTCTTCTTTCATTCTTGCTCTGGCTATGGTCTTTTTTTGAGTACTCTGTTAATGTGATTTGTTACTTCTGTTTATTCAAAAGATATGTTTTGCAGTATTTCAATAGCTTTTATCCAGCTCTGAATCAGTCTTCCTCAGAAACAAAAGCACAGGACTAGGACAAAGCAAAGGCATGGTGGGGTTAAGAAATACAGATAATAAACAAACACATAAGAAAAAGTAGAAGTTTCTTAATGTTGGGAGAAAGTCTACGTGTGAGTGCCAAAGGATGGTGGGGGTTTTATTTGTGTAACATAGAGTAACTCATTATGTAGCAAAGAGTCAAAAAAAGGCAGTATTAGCTTTGCGTGTTAGGGGATTTCTCCTGCTTAAAGTGTCTCAGCGTGCTTGCTAGGCTAACTGTGGACTTAGGAGAATGTCCTGGTTTCATCTGGGATAGAGTTAACTTTCTTCCTAGTAGCTGGTAGAGTGCTGTGTTTTGGATTTAGGATGAGAATAATGTTGATAACACACTGATGGTTTAGTTGTTGCTAAGTAGTGCTTACACCAGTCAAGGACTTTTCAGCTTCCCATGCTCTGCCCGGTGCAGAAGAAGCTGGCAGGGGGCATAGCCAGACTGGCCAAAGGGCTGTTCCATACTGTATGACATCATGCCCAGTTTATAAACTGGGGGGATTTGGCTGGGGGGCATCAATCGCTGCTCAGGGACTGGTTTGGCATCAGTCAGCAGGTGGTGAGCGGTTGCATCACTTGTTTTTCCTGGGTTTTGTTCCTCTCTTTGTTGTTCTTGTTTTCCTTTTCACTACAATGTATTATTTTATTTTATTCCAATTATTAAACTGTTCTTATCTCAACCCACGAGTTCTCTTACTTTTGCCCTTCCCATTCTCTCCCCAGTCCTACCGGGACAGGGAGGGTGAGCGGATGGCTGTGTGGTGCTTAGTTGCTGGCAGGGGTTGAACCACGACAGAGAAGCAAGCAGAAAGTGGCAGCTCTGGAGAGGGTGGGCTGTTCTGGTTCAAATAAGATGCTTGAGCCCTGCTGCCACTACATTTCTGCTCACTTAAAGAGTCTTTGTGTGCCCAGAACCATCTGAACTTCATTTCTGTTTAGCTGTCACAGCTACTGATATATCCTACAAAGGATGATCCAAGGGAGAGGGGTTATCCTTCTGTATCACTATACAGAAACTGGTTTTCATATCTCTTCTCCTCTGGGCTTCTGCTCTGCCTTGGGAAGTTGTGTGTTTCTTACACCTCCTTCTGCAGCAGGGAGGGTTTCAGCAATGCTCACTCCTGGAGCCGTGACTTGGTTTGAAAACTGAGGCCAGTCATATGATGGAAGGCTGGTTTTCTTGAGGGACTGTTAGCAGGATATGGGGGCCTTCTATATTCAGATCAGTGATTCAACTTCAGCTTGTAGTAAAAAGAGGTAAATAGAATACAAGAACCCACTTCCTGGGGAACTGATGTGTTTGCTATACCTGATGCTCTACTATGTCCAGTTGAGCAGTTTTAAAGGACTAAGTGAACATGACCAAACATTGCTCTGATTTGAAGACGTGATCTCCCAGGGAGCGAAGCGTGCTCTGCCATTGCCTCAGCTATACTTGTAAAATGAATTAACTGAGGAGTTCAGTCTTTGAAAATCTTTGTTAAGGATTACATTCACCATTAGGGTTAGGAGAAAAATGGAAGTATCTGGTGCACTTCCTGAAATAGCTAGGAAATTAACACTTAGAGAGTGTTTCAGATGTATGGCTCCATGGCTGACTAGCCAGAGCTGGGAGTTTTGTACCTGACATGTGACACTTCTTCCCTTCCCCCTGTTTTCTACAGCCTCTGAATTAGCCCAGACACCAGGAAAGAGTGTTGCAACTGAGAGCCCTGAGACAACAGCCAAAACGCTTCGAAGCAGCAGTAAGTTCTGTGATGTTTTGGGGAAGTGAAGCTGAGTGAACAGGGGTTGTGTTTCTATGTGGGTGGTGGAGTGCATGCTTGAGTGCCAGCTTCTGTCATGCTTGAGTATTCTAGTCAGCTTAACATTGTAGACTGAACGGCTCGGTATGCATGGCCTCTGGTTTATCTGGGTGTTGGGTCTTTTATTCTGCCGTGCTGGTGTGGAGAAAACAGGAACTTCTCTCTCATCTGTTGCTGTGACACTTAATGATTTCCTCTGTGTTCAACAGAAATACTTGCACTTGAGAGACTTATGAGCTGGGCTGATGTGTTGAGCACCAAATGGGTAGGATTGTGTGGGTGTTCATGTGTAAATTCACACTTTATTATGTAATATTCAAGCACTCAATGCTGTAGGGAGAAATACAGTGGGAGAAGTCAGTGCAGGTCAACACTGGCAAGAGCATGTTACTTTGTGCTCAGAAATGGAGTCTAATGTGCTCAGGCAGAGGATATTAGCTCATTTTTCAGCCTCTTCCCTCCTGCTGATGGTCTCCCAAAGCTGTAACCAGAATTAAAAGATGCCTTCTGTGGTAATAATGTGGACTTTGTTCTCTCCTTGCCTACCTGTGAGGAACTAGAGGCTTCCCTCATAGGATTAGCCACCCAGGGAGCTGATATTCTGGTGCAGTGTACCTTTGAATAGTGAATGCCTGTTTTTCTAATGGACTATCTTGTACCACTGTTGAAAATATGCAGTACTCTGAACAATGCTGTTTCTTGCTTTGTAGGACGTTCATGCTCAAACAAAGTGCAGCAGAGGGTGAGTGATGACTCTGCCTTGCTTGGGTTTTTTTTTGTTTGTTTGTTTGTTTTTTTCCACTTTTAAAACTTGAACTGGTCAATTACTACAGTTCTGGAAAGGAAGGACCTTGAAAAGCCTTATCCACAGTACAGGTGTCTCTCCTAATCCAACTGGGCAGGAGTAACTCAAGTGAGAACCAGAGCTACCGTTAATCAGGACTATGGGGTTTAGAGTCAGTGGGCAAATGGTTGGTTTGACAGCTTAATTATCATGGGTGGAGACTATTTCCTTGCATCACAGACACGAGGATGTTAGACAGTCCCTTAATATGCAGTTAAACTCGTAGCTTTCCAGTTTCTTACCAAAGGAGGAAACAGCCTTAATTGTAAGGAGTGCTGTTAGAACAGGAATTCAAGAACTGTGGTGCTGTTCAGTTTCTTACTTTAGAAACTTTTTTTTTTCTAAAAAAAATTTTCAGAAAATTTACAAAAAATTTTTTTTTTTTTATGTTTACAAAAAATAAATTGTAACAATGGGGGGGGTGTAAGTTGATGTCATCGTTTGTGATGCTACAGAGAGATACAGTCCAGAACTGCCAGCTGTGGTGGTTATAAAGAGAGTGCTGCAAAACAGTTGGCTTTCTAAAATGGTATAGCATCATACTAGAAATGCGTGCACAGCTTTTCCAGTATAAGGTTCCAGGATGAGATATGCCTGTAAAAGATGCCGGTTTGGGATGCCATGTTCACTCCTTGATGATTTCACATCCACCTTGACAGGATTAACAACAGTGTTTCCTAAGCATTGCAGACTTGATCTAGTGTCCAAGTCAGGCGTGTGCTTTACACATATGTAAGGAAGATGTGCCACTACAACTTGATGAGACCAGGCAGCTTCAGTTCGCTTTGCTATACTTCTTCTGGGCTTAGCATTCTGAGTGGTCTTCTGTCATTCTGGTAGTTGTTTTCATAGTGGACTTCCAAATGATTTTGAGTAGACAGTGTAATGTGGAAGATGACTGCTCTGGGGAGCTGAAGCATTTCCAGTTTGTCATTGCTTTGGTTTGACTCTTCCTGAGGGGCCAAGATTGGCATCTTGGTTGGAGATTTCATGGTTTTCGACCCTCCATCTCAGGACGCTAGCTGAAAGAATTAAGCCCCTTTTGGAACCTGATCCTGGCCCCCCTCTAGCTCTGAATGGCAAAACAAGAACTCTCCATACTTACTGCCTCTGCTTTCCCAGTTTCTTGTGGGCTGAAATAGCTTGGAAATGTAACCTGATTCTACTCTTTGCTTGGCAGAGGGCTGTTTTGAGGAGGTATATGTTTCTTCTTCTAATGCATGTTTTTTCTTTGCTGTTACAGAGTCAAAAGAAAGAATTTGTATCTACCACACCTTACAGACTCAGAAAGAGGCTAACAGGTAAAGATCAACCTTTGCAGCCAGCTCCCACAGTCCCACTGTGTTCAGAGGAGAGTGTTTCTCCTGGTGGGCTTCTGTCTGTAGTAACAGTCTGACTGAAGCAATCTGATTCATCCTGCAGAGAGTGTAGAAACGTCCTTAAGGACGTCTACGTAGACCTTTTCCCTACAACAGATTGCTGCTTAGGTAAGGGGTGGAAGGGTTAGAAGCACCAAGCTGCTGAACTTCAGTAACATGATCAAAAGAGACAAAACTCTCAGTAATCTAACCTATGCTGACACTTAAGTCTGGCACAATTGCTTGAATCAAGTCATAAAACTTTCTGATGATGGCTGGGGCATTCATGGTAAAGTATTTCCAATAACTGGTTGGCTATATGTGCTCAGAATGAATGCAGAGGAGAGTTTAGTGTGTGGCGTTTCATGTCCTATTTCTTCTTTTGTGTTGAGACCCTGAGCCTGAGCCAGATTCTGTCTGTGCTCTTCAATCAACATTGCTAACAGAGGTCTTCTACAAAACCTTTTTTGTAGAGTGTGACCCAGAAGATCCTCAGCTTGCATGACTGGCATTTGGGAAGACTGACATAGAGATGCTAAGAAATAGGGAATTCCATTGTCCATTTTTAGTCACTTTTTATGGTAGGGTTATGTTTCTTAGTTGGTATCAAGGAGCAAGCTTTACTAAACAATAATTTGTGAGCCTAGAACTGGGAAAGAAATGGCTATGTGTGTTTGCAGTCCCCTTAAGCATTGATTTTACTTTTCTGTGAAATATATTTAGGAATCATATGCTTGAAAAACATCTAGAGAATGTATGTGAGAGAGTGAGATGGTGCAAAATGTGTTCTGTGTAAGAAGTCGTTGCTAGCTTTTAACCTTAAATTTATGCTCTAGCTCCAGATACCTATTTAGAAAGTGAGAGTGAATATTCTGCTTCCTGCTCAGAGGAGGAGGATGAAGAAGACCAGAAAGAAGTCAGCACTGTTTTATCAGGTCGAAAGACCCCAGCAAAAACTAAGGCTGCATCTACGCCTCCTCCCAGAAACACCGTAGCCAAAAAAATTAAGGAGGACAAGATGGTGAGTGTGCAGAAAATATACCCCTGCGCTAGCAAGCCTGAAGGGATGTTTGTGACAATAAGCTGTCAGTGACCACACCTAACTATGGGGAAGAACTGCTAGACTCATTTCAAATCAAGCCAGCTAGGTTGGCTTTTGCTGTACTTCTGAGCAATCCCTGCTGGACAGGCATCCTGTGAGCCTGTGGGCTAATCCAGTCTGTATCCTCAGCAGCTCCAGAAGGAGAAGTTCTAAGATGTCCACAAAGCAGGAGACCTTGTACTGAGAAAGGATGAAGAAATTGACTCCTATAGCACCAAAAGAAGCACACATTACTTTCTAGCTAGAATTCTTTCTAGAATTATTGCTATGTTCTGCTCTCTCAGAATCTCTTTTCTGTCTTCAGGAAAGAACCACTTGACTAGGTTAGCTTTGGCAGAATGCTACTGTAGAACCTATTTTTGCAAATATCTTCTGGCTTTCTATTCATCCGTGCCCTATGTCTCATATTGGCAGTCTTCAGACATGTTTGTGGGTGCAAAGGGAGAGGGGTAACTTGATAGCAGCAGGAATGTGGCTGATCTTGGTGTCCCTTTTTAGAGCAACCTGGTGGAGGAATACTTTGAAGCTCACAGTAGTTCCAAAGTGCTCACGTCGGACCGAACACTGCAGAAGTTGCGGAAAAGAAGATTGAATCAGGTACGCTTCATAGTGAATCGCACAACTCTTGGAGCTTTTGATTTCTTTGATGAAGATTTCCTTCATCAAAATTTCCTGGTGTTGGTCTTTTCACTTTATTTCTGCTGATTACGTTCTCAGTGGTAATGCTGATGTAGGTAGCGTTTTAGGCATTATGTCTCCTGCTGCTCTGAACAGGGACAGTGCCCAGTTGTTTGAACCTGAGAGAGTAGGGAAAATGCAGGGAGAAGCCACTATCAGGTGAGCAGATTGTTGAAAGCTGCAGTTACCAGAACAGGTTAAAGTTTGCTTTTGGGGGAGGAGAAGAGGGAGGAGCAGAGTTATAGAGACCTACCTTAAAAATTATCACCAAAACAGCATTTTTGTCAATTAAATGCTTAGGGGAATTACAAGCTGTCTTGACTATTTATGTGTAGAGGAAATGGAGAGAGCCCTTTTCATCTGAGCATTACTGGGTCGAGCCACATGCAGGACTGGGACAGCTCTAAATGTTGTCACCTAGTTTGTGAAATGCACTTTGTCCCCTTCCAGTTCCTAGCAGACAGGAACGGTCTAATTGTGGTGACTGAATTACTGTATTTTTTTTCCATATGCCACTTCTACAAGACAGTTGAAAGCAAGCAGTTGCACCCTACAGGGGCAGGTACACAAGGACAGGTGCCAGGGAAGCATGTAAAATACTTGGAGCTCTTGTGTCTATGACTGCTTTTTGCACCCATCTGTGTTTTAAAAGATGGCATATATGCAGATTGCCTGATGCCTGCTGTTGTCTGGAATGGCTACCCAGAGAAACATCTGGATTCTTAACAAGTTCTTTCATAGCAGCTCTGGAAGGAAATCAAGGCTTTCAGTATTAAATCTATTGCTGGCTCCAAAGAAATGGAAGGTTTAGCAGTTCTGTCTCTCAATGCTTTATGTTTGTCTGATACGTTGCAGCTGTCTTTGTGCTCTTTCCAGAGTAAACTGTCTTCTCCTGCAAGGGAGTGGAAAGCAAAGCTGTTAAAATTGAAGAGAAAGGGAGGCCAGTGTAGATTTGATGCCATTTGTCATGCTGCTGTGTTGTTTAAACATCAACAGCCCAGCATATCTTTAAAGCTGAATTAATCCTTTGATTCTTGATGCTTTTGAAATAATAATTTTTCTACATTAGCTGTCAGCTGCAAATTCTTTCCTTTATGCTGTATTTCTTTTTTAAGATGATGTTTGTGAGCATTCTCTTGTAGTGACAAACACCTAAACCATTGCTAAGCATGTTGATTGGAGCCCTTGCTCCTGTGAGCAGAGTTGTGATGTTGGTATCTTCCTGGTACAGTGCTTGCTGCTGTGTAAGCTCTGAGTGTGTCTATTATTTTAGTAGCGGTTTTCCTATACTCGGCTGGAAGAGATAAAACACAGTGCGATATCAAAACACAGTGCGATATCGGTTCTAGTCCTAGTCTGGCTGCCATTTCCCATAATAAGGTTACTTAATGTCTGCTTCGTTTCTCCAGTAGCAAAACTGTGCTTAGAGAGGTCTTCATGGAAGAAAACACAAATTAAGCACACTGTCAATGAAAACTATTCTGCTCCCTAGCTAGAGAGCATACTAGAGGGGTATTTGTAAGGATTCCAGATATATATCTTGTTTTTTTCTCAGCTTTGAATGACTGTTGTCTTATTTCTTTCTTAACACAGCAAACATTGCATGACCTTTTGAAAAAAGCTCCCCTTGCCTATGCTGCTGAAATTAAAGAGCTAAACCAGGAACACGAATCCCTGTTTTCCAAGTGGATGCTGCAATTACAGTAAGTATCCAACGAGAATCGCTGAAGAAGCCTAGTGAACAGGCACTGCCAGTAAACTTACCCTCATGTCAACAACATGCTGTAGATGAGTTAAGGAGTGACTTTTTTTCTTTGATTGATTGATTGCTTAAATTTAAAATTAGGTGACATAAATTTAGTACAATGTTTCCTGTAGACCAAATCATATCTGTCTGACTCCTTGAACTGAATGCCTGAAGTGAAATGAGGTTGCATTCTGCCTGGCTAATTTGTCTGTGCCTCTGTAAACCAAGCGAGAGGGCATTCACAAACAGGGAACACAAATAATGAGAAAACAGGGAACGTGAATGATGAGAAAAGCGTCCTTTGTGAACAATCCATTTTGCTTACAGCAGCATAGTTGGTAGTGAGTAACCTACCACCATTTCTTCAGCATGTGGCTATCCCCAGTGGTATAGCAGTTAACTTTGAATGCCTATGGTACCTAATGATCTAGGCAGGAAGAAACCTTAATGCTGTTGGAAACGTTAGCAGTATAAATTTTATCTGGGTTTGTGTGTATCTTCATGGGAAGGAGAAAAGAGTAAGCATCCAGGAAAGCAAATGGGGAACTATAGAGAGCTGTGAGATTCTGAAGCTCCTTAGAGAAGGCAGGCCACCAGCTTTGAAGTTAAGTGCTGATGCAGGAGCAGGTATTAGTGAGGAGAAAGCCCCTTGGAAGCTTTGCAAGGGAGTGGAGTATAAAGAAGTTTGTGGTCCATGGGGAGTGACAGAGCATAATGAAAAAGACATTAGCTTTCAAAGTTGGAGAGTTGCAAGAGGAAGAGTTCTCTGTGACTCAGTGATCTGGGCAAATGGTTAGAGATCTATATGGCAGGGTAGAAGGAACAAATCCATAGGTGATACTGAAGTCAATGACAATTGTTGAACACCTTAGCTTTGCCCAGTGCTATTTGAGTGACCTGATACTCTTCTTTTTGGTCAAGATGATGCTTTTCCTGCTTCGCAAAGGTAAACAAAGATTTGTGATTCCCTACCATGTTCTCTTTATGCTTTCCTGCCTCTTTCTCTGTGGAATAATTAGGATAAGAAAGAGATATGAGAATAGTTTAATTTTGCTTTGAAATTGTGCCTGCAGATCAGAGTAGAAAACCACTATGAAGGCTTTTTTCCTTGTAATTGCTGTAACGCATCGTAAACATTTAATATAATCATTGGTGAGGGGGTGAATGTGAATGTTGGTTACTCTTCATTATCTGAAGTTGCAGATGTAGTCTCATATTCTTGGACAATACCATTTTCTTCCATAGATGTTTTGCTAAATTTGTGGGCCTCCAGGCTGCTAAAACGCTTCTTTTACTAGGATGCACGTGCCGCATTACAGATGTCTTGCAGCTAACCTCATTTGTCAGCTGTAAGCTGAAGGTAAGCCTGGAGTTGATGAAACATAAAATTTTTAGAGGCAAGATTTCAATGGATCATTTTGCTTAATGAATGTATGAACCTAAAAAGGGACTCGTACTTTTTTGATTCAGTGTATTTGCTCACTTTTCTGCAGCTTGGGTTTCAATATCGTGCTTTATGGACTGGGCTCAAAGCGTGATTTGTTAGAGAAGTTTCGTACTTCTCTGCTCCAGGATTCTGTTCACCTTGTGGTTAATGGATACTTCCCCAGCATCACTGTGAGATCTGTAAGTGTGGGAAAAGCTTACGGGTTTATCTAATTGTCCTGTGTTACAGATACCTCTAAAGTCTTTTAGTGTAAAATGTTAAGGAAACCTGCTGCATCCTATAGCAGCACTTGAATGTACTCTTGAATGAAGAGTAGTTCCTATCTCTCTTCTAAGAGTTTAAAGAAATCAGCCCGTGTGTTTCCAAGGAATTGCAGTTATTCCTGTCATTAATAGATACGCATCAGTCTAAAGCCTTATGTAAAGTCACCGTTTTGAAAAGGGGTAGAAATTTTCGGTTTATGTTGACTATTTTGGGGATTTGATGATAAAAATCAGATTACCTCCTTCATGACAGTCAAGGGCTCAGTTTCAGATTTTCTGCAGTAGGTCCTTCCGTGCCAGAGCCTGAAAGGGACCGCTATTTTCTTTTTCAGATTCTCAACTCCATCACAGAGGAGGTACTGGACCATATAGGGACCTTCCGCAGCCCCCTTGACCAACTTGAATTCATCACTAAAAGGTTTAAAGAAGGTAAAATGACTAACTTTGTACATAAAAACATTAGAGTCCACTTACTGTTAGGAGAGCCTGGACATTTTCTTTTCTTGTAGTTTTCATATGTGCAGCTACAGTTTCTTAGTTTATTGTAGCTAGTATACTTTCTTGCTTGTAATTTATGCCACATATATGAAAACATATATGCACCAGGAATACACATGTACATGATCCCAAGATGTTACTTCAGACAGTGTTTCACACACTAAGTTCTCTAGAAGGGGAAGGAGGAAGGCATGAGTGTTCTGACAAGACAGAGGCTCCTCAACCCTTTGGCAAACTGAAATGCTCACCTCTCTTGCGTTTAGCACAGTGCCTTTGTGCTTTATTTACACGGTGTTTCTGTAGCCACATGTTTCCTGGTGGAAGACAGGATAGGTAAACTCCAGCTAAAATGAGAGAAGATGGTTCTTAGTGGCTGCTTGAGGACCTGATATAAACCTCACTGAAATCAACAGAATGAAGAACTCGCAAACAATTTGGAATGACAGTTGCTGGCAGATATCAAGTCCTTTGAGCTCCTCTGGAAAATCATGGCCTGAGGGTCTTTCCATAAATTTCATTATATGCTGGATTAAGGCTTAAATGTACATGGCTTAGTGGAATGCTCATTTAAATATAATATATGCAAATACTGACATTAAGATGAAATAAAGGACAGCAGTGTCAAACAAGCAGGTTCGAATTGGATTCAAAAGCAAAATTAATCAGGTATTGCCACACGGAATGCTTGCTGAATTCTTTCTGAATGTCCGTTTTACTGCTTGTGTATACATACACAAATTGCCATGGAATCTTAATTGTGCGTGGTGTTGGTGTTTACATTTTGTTATCCATCATTACCTTATGAGTATTTCTGGTGGGACTAAGTGAAAAAGACTGATTAATGGCGGTACCCACCTGAATCTACATAAATCAGTCTCATGTAGTACACTGTAGCTGATCTGACTGGGAGTCTGAGGAAACTTTGGTTTCCATTGGCAGCCAAGTATGCATTCGTTTGTATCAAAAACTAGCTAGTGTTCCAGAATTGTTTCTGGACTCAAGAAATAGCTGTTCCTAGGGATAAGTACAGCAGCAACAAGCTAGCTGGAAATTTTAGCATCTACCATTTGCCTTATCCAAGCTAAGTCTTTGTAACTTCCTTTGAGGACTCAGTGGGAAAGATTTCCAATGAAGTTAGTATGCGTTGGATCCAACCCTGAATAGAAAATGCATTTTCATTGCGTGAGGAGGAGCTTAAGGAGCCTAGTCATGTAACTCAAAAGCAGCTGAACGAACTGTGCTTAGACATCAATCTTAAAATACATTTGAATAACCTTGAATCACAGGACTAAAAGTCGTAAGTAAAAGGGCAATTCCTGGTAAAGCCATGAGCAAGTGGAAAGTGAATTATAAGAGAAAAGCTTAAACTGCAAAAAGAACTGTAGCTGCGATGCAAACTGCAATACAGTGAATTGAGAAAAAGCCTTTTAGGTGCTCAGAAACACCAAGTGTGGGATAGAGATCAAGGATTTGATATTGGAGTGATGAATATGGAGCCTGATGGAATAGACTTGTCCTAGGCTGCACTGGGAATGGGAAACCACTTTGTGTGCAGTTTCTTTGATTGGTTTTCTGCTGTTTTTTCTGACCTTGCAGATTCATCTTTAGAGCTCTATGTCCTCATTCATAACCTGGACAGCCAGATGTTGAGAGGAGAAAGAAGTCAGCAGATCCTTGCACAGTTATCCTCTCTGCCTAGCATTTACCTCATTGCTTCTATCGATCACATCAATGCTCCTCTCAGTGAGTCCCCTTGGGCCTGATGTAGCAAAGAGAGAAGAATCTGCGTTCTACTTTGGGGCTGCTGAGCATGTTTCACAAGCTCCTGTATTAACTGTTGATGTGCAAAATAGATCTGGTGACGTATGTACGGTGGGAGCAGCTGGAAGCCCCGATTGGGACTGTGGCTGTGTTGAACCAAAACTGTATAAAGATACTGAGAACTACCAGTCACTGATCATAGTACACAAATAGACTCCAAGCTTCTGGCACCCTGTGATTTAGGGACTTACTGAAATGGAGATTGGATGTTATGTCTGTCATTGCATCTGAACAATTTTGTTTATCAGACAGAAATTCTTTGCGTACTGCTGACTCTGGAAGGATTTACAGTATATCTGTGAAGCTGGTATGAAAAGGGATGTATGCAAATGTTTTGTTGCAGAGAATTTGTCTTGCTTGAACTGCAAGTATCTGGGTGTCTGTACTGTGAATTTCACAAGCATACATTGTTTCCTCAAATCCTACGATAGAACTAAGTGCATTTTAATATTGCTTATTTAACACCTTAGAAAAGCTAAATCTCCCAATTCTGTCTGCTCTTTCTTTTCTCTCTGTCTAGTGTGGGATCAGGCAAAGCTAAGCCTCTACAACTGGCTTTGGTATGAAACAACCACATTTAGTCCTTATGTGGAAGAAACGTCTTATGAGAACTCGCTTTTAGTACAACAATCTGGATCTTTGGCTTTGAGCTCCCTAACGCATGTCCTGCGCAGTCTTACTCTCAATGCCAGGTAAGACACTGTTACACTTCATAGTAGCGCTTGCTGAGGATCCAGTCCTTGCTAGGTTACTCTGGCCTACACCTAGCAGGAGGCAATCCTTGTTTTCTGACAACAATGTTGAAGATGAAGATGGTAGGACCTGGGTTCCAATTGATTGGTTACTTGAAATGAACAGCGTTTGGATAGCGAGCCTTGTCCAATGATGAGATTCGTGCACAAAGTCCTGGTCGTGAGAGAAAAATCAGTTAATATTTTCTAATGCTGGGGCTTTTGGGGTTTTGGGTTTGTGTGGTTGGTTCCCCCCCCCCCTTTTTGATTTTCCCCTCTCCTCCTTTCACTTAGGGGGATATTCAGACTGCTTGCTCAGTACCAGCTGGAGAACAAGGACAACCCATCCTATCCAGGTATGTACCCACCTTTTCTCATCTGTTTGGGGTGTTGCCATTGCCAGCTCAGTCACAGCGGCACTGGCTTTTGGTATGCAGGTTACATCGCCAGCAACAGAAGTGCTGTTGGCTCAGTGAGACTCAGTGGCCTAGACTGTCTTTCTAGTGGTATTCTGCCTGACGGACAGGAAATCAATAGACTGGCTGGTTCTGAAGGGCCTCCTCTTACTGTTGTCTGCTTTGATGTTTAGACATGACAGAGACCATTCATGGGCAACTGTGGAGTTAAAAAATTGAAATAAAGGAAGAATATGAATTTGCATAAGTAGCACTTAAAGGACCAGGGAAAGACAGGAGATTCTGTTCCCATGCTGCTCCTATCTAAGTGACTTCTGATGTGTTGCTGCTTTCTAGGATACGTGTGGAATATTCTGTCACTGTCTCTGCAGGGGATATGAATAACATGTTAATGGTCAACAAAGTTGGAATTAAGACAGAGTTAGAAATTAAGAGAGATCAACCATGTTGGGAAGTGCATTTAAAGTGCTGTTAAAATTCCATTAAGCGAACAGGGTGACTGGAATGTTAATTCAGGTGGTTTCCATTAACTACTGAAATATTAGCTTGGCTGTATACTTGAAAGAAGTGATGATGTTACTGTAGCCATTGTGGTCTTAAGCCAAAGCAAGATTCGTAGGTGGAGATAATATGTGTTGTTAGACCTGGAAAAATCTGACAATCTTACCACTTCAATTTCTTGTCCTCGCCTTTTTCTGTCTCCAGGGCTGTCTTTCCAAGACTTCTACCAGCAGTGTCGGGAGGCTTTCCTTGTGAACAGTGACCTGACACTCAGGGCACAGCTGACAGAATTCAGGGACCACAAGCTCATCCGGACCAAGCGGGTGAGTTGAGGGGAAAAAGATAATTCTGGGTGTTCAGCCACCTTAAACAAAAAAGATGCTTACTTGCTACTAAGTATCCCTAAGATACCACTCTGCAGCTGGTTGAAATTCTGCAGGGCTGAAATTCTGTAATTGCAGCTCTTTCCATGCCTCCAATTTGTCAACACCCTTTACATGGATGGGGGGCTGTATAAATGCAGTGTGCTTTGGTTACTCAGCAACCTACAGGTCTCTTCTTCCTGAAGACCTTGAGAAGTAACGGACTCCGGAGCCTGCCAGTCTGCTTCCAATAGTTGCCTGTATTTGCATGAGGGGAGAATGCAGGCCACTCCTAATAATGAGACGGTACAGCAGGACTAGATACGGGAGCACAGTGTTGAGGAGCTGTGTAGTGTCAGACTAGCATAGTGCATCAACAGATTTCTCATATACTGACTTTTCTCAGTATTTGTGCATTTCTGCTGTTGCTCCAGTGAAATATTCCTGGTTTTTAGCAATGCAGTCCTTCTGAATGCTGGCCAGCTCTCCCCCAGACTGCAAATAAACATTAGCATTGCAGTGCTATCTAGTGGCTTGCGTTGCACTGTGCACTGGTGTTCACAGAATGTCTATGCATGTCTCTTCTCAGGGAGCTGATGGTGTGGAATACTTATTAATTCCTGTAGATGACAGTACCTTGACCGACTTCTTAGAGAAAGAGGATGAAGATGTATAACGTCTCTGTTCTCAAAGCGTCTACGGCAATTTCTCTTTTAAGGGCTGCTGGAGAGGGGCCTATACTCGGATCTCTCTTCCTCCAACCCCGAGGCTGCTGGACTACTTACTGAGATGTGATAATTGTAATGAACAATGCTCATTGTTCAACTACTTCAGGTAGTTTGGAATGATGACTTCTGTAAGCAAGGCATCTCTTGCTCTGTAGTTAGGTTTGTCTGCTTTGTCTCTTAGCTCAGATGATGCCTTCTTCATATCTATGCAGCCAACCTTAGAGCCAGAAAAACAAACTTGGTAAGATTGTGCCTTCTGCTCTCTACCTCACCAGCCAGGAGGGTTTGATTGGAGCAGTTTACTTGGGAAGTGCAAATCACTAGATGGTCAGAGCTTTAGTTTGTACTAGTGGTGCAACTTTTCTCAACTGAGTGCTTTCCAGTACTCCTTTACCTGCTAGACAAGCCTAGCTTCCAGTGTATGAAGAAGCCAAGATTTATAATGCTAAGAGACCTGCCTTGACTGCATGAGGAAAGGAGAATACTAGTGGGTTTGGGACACTGTGGGTAACTTATTAAATTCTGGCAATAGAACTGAAGGACTTGCCCCAAATCCTTTTATAAGAAGATTTAGCTAAGCAAAATTCTGATGGACTCAAGTCGTTGCCTGTTGGTGAGGGTGAGAGGGTCCAGCTTCTTTCATCTACTTACCAAGTTGCAATCCAGGAATATGAAGAGACTGTGAAGTTTTTTTGTTTATTTTTTAAAAGCTTGATTGTATATATGTATTTTTTACATCAGGAGTGTCCACTGATCCTGGAGGAAGCCTTAAATGCCACTTATAAGCTCTCCCTTTTTTTAAGCCCTTAGAGGTTGGGAGATGGCTGAAGTCTGACAGCTTTTCTTCACTTTTTTTTTCTCAGGTATGTGGGAGTAAGCCCTATAGTTCCATCAACTGTAGTCTGCCAGCCAGACTTCAGGGACTCTCTATGTCTAATATTTGGTAGCTGTGTTACAGCTCAATGTTGTAATAGTTCAATCAAATAAAGTACTTTATTAATTTTCATTAGCTTGTCTTGTCTTCCACAATCTTTTTATATTATAGGAAGATAGAGATCCTTCTGGCAGTTGTGTGAAAGCCTCATTTTCATTAATATGTCAAATATCTGTGCAAATCCTCATGCAGTGTGCAGAAGATTTCAAATTAATTAGTAAAAATATTTTATATTCTTTCTTATAAGGTATCGAAATCAAAAATAGTTTGCCTGCCTTTTAATACCAGTATATAGCTTTTGAAGAGAACCAAAACATCACATGGAATAATATTGTTACCTGGTCTACCCCTTACTGACAGAAGCAACAAGCAGAGGTTTACAGCCTGACTTCTGTTTGTATGGAAAACACAGGGTATCTACTTATCCCACTGACAATTTGATTCTTCAAATATAGGACCTAATTAGCTTTGCTGGAGCGTCTGATGGGGAAAACTGGTACATGCCAGCAGTACTCTCCAGCTTCTTCCCCCAGAACATTTTCCAACTGACATTCTCTTTGGGTGGCACTTGCATCTGCATTTTACAGGCTGCAATTCCAAAGCTTCTCAAAATGCATCAGATCCTGCCTATCACTACTTAGGCTACCCTCAGAATCACTAAAACTGGAATCAAGGCATTGTGTCTTACCCAAGTTCTGTAAGTGAGGTGTCGAGTTCAAGAACAGGAACTCTGCCACTTGAAGAGACGTGCTCTTGGAAAAACTTTAAAAGTTTTGTAGCTAAGCAGCAACCGCATCCTATTTTGCAGTCCTTTGACTCTCTACACAGTTCCTATGAAACTCCAGATCTAATTTATATTCTGAGTACATACAGCAGACACCACCTAATGTGTTTACAGATAGTGATACCATGGTGCATTTTCAGTGCAATTATATCTGTTTTTTTAGATGTGAAATTTACTTCAGCGAAGCGCTATGATCACCCTGAGTTCAGAGTCATCCGCTAACAGTTTTTGGTAGACGACCAGGTGCCCATACTGGCCAAGAGGAGGGTTGCAGGCGATACCACACATCTGCTAAGAGAAGGTTAAGTTTGAATGAGTTTTTGGCTGCTGCTGACTCTCTGATGCAAACACGCAAGCTAAAGAAAATTACTGTGAATTAATTCCTGTGGGTTTCG
Source organism: Nipponia nippon (assembly GCF_047370975.1). NCBI lineage: Eukaryota > Metazoa > Chordata > Aves > Pelecaniformes > Threskiornithidae > Nipponia > Nipponia nippon. Next base: position 70,078,425 of record NW_028262369.1, on the reverse strand, counting down.
TGTTAAAAGTATTTTATCCTGATTTCGTGCTGTTTCTGGACAATTACCCCATCTATGCATTAATTTTCTGTCTCTTGAATTCTGTGTATGTACTGAGGTAGTAGCATTTTAATGTCTTCTATAGCAATACAGAACTGCTGGATTTGGAGGGATCACTTCCACAGTCCTGTCCTTTACTTGGGAAAGAAGAAATTTCTTCCCACTTCCTGTTCCTCAGCTTACTGAGAGGTCTTCATGGTATTGATAAGAATGATGGCCTTTATATAGCCTTGGTAGCTTCAGATAATACTGGAGTCATCTCTTTCCACTTAAATGTAAGTGGAACAAGACATGCAAATACAAGGTAAAGACACTGCTTGATGAGCTAGTTTTATTAACTTAAAAAGATGGTGCCAAGATCTTTAAAAATTTGCAATGGAAATATTTTTTTGTTTTGTTTAAATATTCTTCTGGCGTGCACATAATCCAGACATGATATTTTCTTAAAAAAAAAAACCCACAACAAGAAAGTTAACTTAAAAAATAAACACCAAGCATTATCAGTGGTGAAAATGCTACTTGCTCGGTTTTAGTAATGCTGTAATTAAGAGTCATAGTTATAGAAACTGTTTTTAAAAGAAAGTAACAAAGGCACATAAAAGTCACTTACAGCTTTGTTAAGGAATTGAGTTTTAACCTGCCAAAGGTTTTTTAATTGGGAGTCCCTCTATTGAAAAGCCTTAAAGCTGCATTAATGGTAGACTGTGCAATTGAATACTAGTACCAAATACCTGAAATGCGTTCTATATTTGCATATGAGTGGTGTCTTAATAAAACTCTTAATGAAAACAGGTGATCCACACTCTTTCATTGACTATTATCAGGAGATTTATTAGCTAAAATATCAGTGACTTGTACCGACATGATTCGACATAACTGCAGTAGGGCAGAACTGCTCTGTAAGCTTACAACTGGAGATAAGTCATGTTTTTATATTTTACCCAAACCAATCCCTGACTATCATGGTTATCAAATATATCTAATAAAAGTATGCAGTAACAGTAAATTTATTCAAGTGCAGCCCAGTAGTTGAGTAAATCAGCCTTCTGTAGCCCAAAACAAGCATTTATTTATCTGACATGACAAAATATATCCCAAACTTTGAGGGAACAGATAATACAATCATTCTGTACTGAACAAATTCAGAGCATCTTCATTAAGCTTGCAGCTGGATAGGTCTGTGCAAGATACCATGAAACTCTTGACTGAATTCTCTCACTCCGATTTTTTTTTTTTTCCTATGCCACCTGGAGGGGATCTCTATCTTTCTCAGACACAATTATGTTGATTTTGTTCTGTAGGTGGATACTTAGCATGTCACACAGCTCTGACAAGAAGCCTCTCTCAGTGTTACTGTGCTCGCACAGAATAACACTTATCCCATTGGCAACTGCATCCAGAATGTCATGGTGGGACATCTCTCCTGCCATTTTGAGAAAGAAATGCCATGTAGATCACCAACAGTACAGTTTAGGTAACCGGTTCTTTGCAATGTATGCAGAATCTTAGCTAGAAGCTGAGAAGACCTAACAGGGGATATAGCCCATAAGGGGGAATGCAACAGCTCAGTTTAAGAATGTGGAACACTCCTATTCTAGTGTCCCTTGAAGGACTTTCAGCTGATAGCCCTCGTATACAACTAACTGAGACAAAACCACAGAAATTTCTCGCCCTCTTTGAATAGTGGCAGATTCTGCCACTTTGGGCAGGAAATAGAGTGTGCAGAGTGGTTTGGAAGTGGACTGTCTGGATGTCATGTGGGTTGCTGTGATGGAGGACAGCAGCTGGCAAGCCTTGCGAAGAAGTTGTCTGAGGGTCAGCTCTGCAGGGCTGTATGTAAGGGGCAGATGGGACACACCTGGCTGAAGAACTTCCTTGAATTAAGTACTACAGAGGGCAAGGCAGCCTTCACGTTGCTAAGCAAGCTGTAGGGAGTAGCTGTCCCACTGTTGGAAAAGAGGATAATGGTCTAACTGTCCCTTTGGTCAGATACACTACGGGGTTCCTCTGGAAGATTCTGTAGACTACATTCCATTCCATTTTCCATTAGGGAATTCTGTAGGGAACTGAGGAAATACCTTGTATCTTACCAAAGGACAAACACACCAAAGGTTGCAATAGACTGCCATCAACACTGATTTTGTGTTGAAATAATGCATGTATAGCAATGTTTTAATTCAAATAACCTTCACTGTGCCACACAGCCATCTGACCCATGATATCTCTATTTTAATGTTATTCTTCTATCATTCCAATAACTGATTGTTTCCCAACTATAACAGGTAATTCTTTCTGGCCAAACCTTTCAACAGCCAGTCAACTCCTTTCTTTTTTCCCTTTTTTTTCCCTAGTGACTACTTTTATAAAGATAATGAAACAGCAACAAAATCTTTTACCTGTGAGATAGAGGTCAGCTTCCATTCCCTTCAGGACACTGCTCCCTGAACCAGCACACAGAGCAGCTTTCTTCACTGGTGATTCTGCAGGATACAAGGTGTCACAGTCAAACCCCTTCCCCTCTGTTCACCCCTCATGTCAGTATTGCTATGAATTGTTTCTCAATAGCTACTACCTTGATTTTAGGGTCAATGTAAATTTGTTGGAGGAAGAGACATATCTGTCTGTCTGAAACAGTCAGAGGCCTATAACGTCTCTGATAATACAGCAAAATCCTCTGTCTACCAAATAGATCTGTATTATTTTTTCTTCAAGGGGTAGGAAAATTTGCAGAAAACTACAGCATGGAAGCTAGCTGCTGGCTAGGTCTCTCCTAGTGAGGTGTTGCTTAGTTAGGTTTCTGAACCCTTTAATAGGCTGCTACTCTTTCCAGGACTCTCATGTTCCACCATCATTAGTTTTCCAACTAATCATGCCATGAAGGCAGCATTTTGCCTCTGAGATATACTGGTTCCTAGCTTTTAGCTCTCAGCAGGCCAATCTCAATGCAAGCTGAGAGCTGTTCCGTGGCATTAAAAATCTGCCCGTTTGCTATGATTGCCGATCCCAAGCTACTACCTATGTGCTAGTGACAGGAAATTTAATTCTCCGTATATATTACATTCACTAGGGAGAGGGTACACACAACAAAGAGAGAGAGTTTTCCAATTCTGTTAAGGTTTTACAGTACGTTCCCATGTAATTACTGTAAAGTGGAGTCACACCACTACAATCCCACACCATAATGAGAGGCGTCAAAATAGTCTGGGTGTTTTTTTAATGCAATTGATAGTATAAGAGACTTCTAATAAGACTTCTTTCTGTCTCATAGGTTACAAAGCGTTCTCAACAAATTTGCTCTCACAAATTCTAACAGCTGTGCTCCTTGGAGATTAGGATAGGTAACTGGGATAAGAGGATGCTTGCTTTACTAGTGACCCGCTGTTTGAGCTAGGATAGCTCACCTTCTTTGCCACTATTTCTCTTTCATCAAAACATGGATGGTTACATGTTTGTAAGGATACCATAAAGTGCCTTATTATTTTAAGGTGCTTTGAAATTTAACACTCAGTCACAAAAGGGAGTGTACAATGAAATGGTACACATTTGTGTTCCTGGGAGGAAAAAAAATCTTAGTCATCATAAAAATGATGAAAAAGGATGTCTCGTATTCAGCTTGTACTGTCCCTTCTTCACAGTGACAATCGGCATAATATAGAACTTCTAATTAAAAATACAGATGAGATTCTTTTTGCGTGATTGTATCATGTAAATTCTAAAATGCTGTTTCTTGTCTTTAACAGTGCTTCATACTACTTGGAAGTAAACCTGTCCAAGGCAGCAGTATTTCACACACTCACGCACACACTCTCGCTCCTTGTCTTCCTGGAATACTAGTTCTAATGGACAGTCTTACTTGCAGGCCTGTTTACCTAGTGTCTTGCCCATTCCCACGGCTAAGCGGATGTGGGGTAATTTTAGGTGGCTTTTGATACGCTCGATTACGTCTGACAAGGAGACTGGCTCGCTCAAAGTGCACAGGCGTCCCATTCCAGTGTGGGGAAGAAGAGGCTGAAAAGAAATTAAAAATTACTGTGAGAAAGCTGACTCCAGAAGTTCGCATTGCTTTCCATACTGTACAAAGATGAGTACATTGGGCATTCAGGAATGCCTCTGAACTTTATGAAAAAATAGGTATGGGATATTCTCAAATGTCACAGACTGACTACACTAGCTATGGGAACTAAATTAAGAATTAATACAGGCCACACAGCTATTTTCATTGTTTTGGAAAATGTGCACGGCTTCAAATCCCCACAGGCCAGTATTTCAGAGCACCGATGGGGCAGCACAGGAAACCTGTGATGATACTACACTACTGGATTTCAGCGTTTAAGGCACTCAGCTCACACAAGTAATACATTGACTGGAACTAATATGTGACTTTGTTACCTTTTGTAATAAGAGAATCTCGGTCTTGTGATAAAGAAGGCTGTTCTGGGACAATAATGCCACCACCTCCAACAGTGCTTTCTGAGAGCAGTTCAAAGTGACTCGTGTTTGCTCCTCACCTTCAACCCTGAGGACAGATATACTTGGTGCTTGCAAAGAAACTAGATAAAATTTCAGCATCATATTAATATAAAACAAAGCTATTCTATCCCAGTGGCTATTCTACCACAGAGAAAGGAAAAAAGGCGGCACTGTAATAGCCTAGCCTAGTCTAGTCTACTCTCTTGGAAGAAACAGATATGGGCATTTAACTCAATTGTCCTCATCAAGTTTCCTGTTAATACTCTTCTTTACCACCTCTAATCTATGTGATGCTACACTGAGTTGCTGTTACCACTTAGTGTAACATAGATTGATCAGAAAGGGATGATTATTCCTTTAAGTCTCTCGATCTGTTGCTGAAAAAAATAGCAGCAATGCACAGAGGAACAAAGTCATTATAACAGTAAAATACAATTCCAGCAACTTATTGTTTCAAACAACAGAAAAAATACAAAATTAGAGAGCAAAGCAGATACCTGGCAGGGAGAGTAGTGAGACAGGAGATCTCTTGGATGTCTTTGATTTTGGACAGCACCGTGTCCAGATGCTCAGTGTTGTCTGCGCAGAATTCTACTCTGTGAGTGCCCTCAGCTGGACAGCTTGGCGCAGTTGATGGGTGCAGTGGGACGGAAGTACAGGCACCTGAGAAAACAGTAAAAGATTGCTGTTTTATAAAGCTGGATAAGCATCCTCATACTGATTTAGCACATCTCCTAAAGAGATGCAACAAAAAGATGCAAATTTTGCACTCGAATCCATTTTCCTTGACCAGAACTGAGACTTCTTACCCTGCTGTCTCCATTAGGCACAGTCTATTTTAAGTGCAAAGAAGCTGATGGATATATATTATTTGTCATTCTTAATGCCATCCGTTTTATCCTAAGAATGGTACAAAACCATAATACTTTCTGGTTTGTACACCAGGCTGGAAAAGACCTAGCTGTTTTCATTTACAAGCCACAACACAGGATAAAAATCTAAAAGAATTTCTGATACCTTAAGTCCTTTGCAAACAATGAGATCTTGCACTTTACAAATTAAAGGTGGTGATTTAAAGTCAGTAGTCTGAACTTTGCAACCAAGATGGACAATAAATATGCTGCACCAGTTCTGACTACATCCAACAGTTCAGTCATGCATCTGAAAATGTCCTCTAGTGTTTGCATCTGGTAGTCCTCACCAAGACAGATTCCATAAAACTTGTTTAGGGTACTTAGAAATACTAGAATATCGGGGGGGGGAAGTACTCAAATCATACCTGTAAAAGCTGGAAGAAAGGAAAATAAGGGAAGGTCCCCACATAACATATACTGATAATTTTAACTTTTTGTGTTTGTTTTTAACAGAATCTCACCGAGTCCCTTTGTTAGCCAGTTATTGACTCCATGAGGTATGGCATCGTACGCCGTATGCGGAGAGTAAATCCCGATTCTGTGCTCCAGGGCTCGGACCACCAGCCGTTCCTTCCAGGTCTTCCACGTTACTCGCTTGAGTGGCGTGAATATAGGCGGGTGGTAAGAAAGAATAAGGTCTGCCTTCTTCTGCACTGCCTCTTCCATCACCTCCTCAGTGAGGTCATTAGTGAGGAAAAGGGTGTTCACAGTGTGGGGCGGACTTGGTTCCACCAGCAGCCCCACGTTGTCCCAGCTTTCAGCCAGAGAGAGGGATGCAAAGTCATTCAGGGCAGCAACGAGCTCCCGGAGATTCATGAGGGAGCGTGAGGGCAGGCGGCCCAAAGCGCGGATGCAGCGGAGAGGCCGGCGAACCAGCTGCCTGCCAGGCAGCAGCATGCAGCTGTCTGTAGAGGGGGTAAGAAACAGGCAGGAATAAGCCTCGGGAATTCACTGGCTGGAACAGCCGAGTTAAGCGCGTTCAGGCTGTGAACGCCGCCCCGCTGACGGCGGGAGCGCGGCCCGGCCTCCCCCCGGCAGCCGCCCCGCAAGGGGGCGCGGCGGCGGGCACAGCCTCCCTGCCGCGGGGCTCTCACCGTAACACACCATAACCGACCCGCAGAGTCGTGCGAGAAACGTGGGGAACTCAAACGTCATCCATCTTCGCGCGGTAAAGCCGACCCGCGGAATCCAACCGGAGAAGCGTTTGCCTCTCGGGGTGAGGGAGGGAGAGCAAGTGGCACCGGGACCGGCGGCCTTGGGGCACCGCCAGCGGCCTCCGCCTAGGCCGCAGAAGCGGCCTCCCCGCTGCCGCGCGTCCGCGCACTCACCTCACGCCGGAGCAGGTCCGGGGCCGCGGGGCGGAGCCTGCGCCCGGCCCCGCCGCTTCCGCCGCGCCAGCGGGGCTGGGGGCGGCCGCTCCGCGCCGCGGGCGAGCTGCGGCGAGGGCGGCCCCGTCCCTTCCTGGCCGCGTGAGGGGAGCCGGGGAGCCGCTGGCTCTGGGTCCAGCCTCGGCAGGTTTGTGCGGGGCCTCCGTGCGGCCGGCCGGGCGGGCGGGCGAGCGAGGGTGGAGGCGCCGGGGAGGCCGAGCTGGCGGGAGCGCGGGGCTGCGGGGACGGCGGGCGCCGCGGGCCGGGCGGTGCCGCCTGAAGGAGTCGCTGGCCGGCGGAGGAGCCAGGCCGCGCCCTGCAGCAGCGGGGCGGCGGGCGAGCGGAGCCCACGCGTCCCGTGCGTGGATTTTCGGTGGAGGTACCTCAGATCGGCAGAAGAGGGGCGACAGCGCCAAGCTGTCGTTGGTCGGATGGGAGCCGCGGGCAGGCGGGTGGCAGCGAGCGCCGGCGGCCCCTGGGGTGGTTGACTGGGGCGGGGGCGGTCCCGGCGCCCCGCCGCCCGAGGCAGGCCGCAGCCCGCGGTGAGGGAGGGCCGGGCCGGAGCCGGCTGCTGGCGGCTTCCCCGCCTTCTGTGAGAGGCCTTGGCAATCCCGGGGGGTAAGCAGGGAGGGCAGGACATAGAGAAGAAATTAACGTGTAAAACTGTTGATTTCTACGCAACTGCGGTTTTATTATCATCATTCCAAATGCTTTACTTGGAAACGTTACTAAGATAATGATCCTCTGCTCGGATGCAGGTACCTGTCTGTTGCAGGCACTGACAGCTCGCGGCAGGTGGCTCCAAATCGCACTGCTGTTTGGGTACTGGCCTGTGGCTTTTATCTGTTAATTTCTGCCATTTGTAAACCCATGATCTTTGGAAAAGCTGTGATTGCTTAGAATGAACTTTCATCTTAGGAAAGGGTGTTTTTTTGCCCCCGCCCCCTTTCTCTAAGCTATTTTGTTCTACTCCTTTCTATTTCTTTTTACTCTGATTTTTATCTGTTTCTCGTTCATTTTACTCTGATGCTGTGAAGAATTTGTAATGAAAAGCTTAGGTTTTCGTTTCAGATTTCTAACAAGGTACTGTGAAAAGGAAAACAGATCAGTTTGCATCAGTCTGAAATATAACTAGACTTTCAGTTCTAAGGTCCTAAATTTTAATAGTACTTTGGCTAATATTTGGTAATCTAGTTTGGTTTCTTTTACCACAGAAGCATCATTATATACCGCGTAGTTGCATGATGCAAGTAAAACATTTATCCACAGAGTCACTTGAACGGCGCTGTAGAACTGTGTGGTGTAAAAGCATATAACCACACAAATATTTTAGAATCAAAAAGAACTGGGGATTGGTGGAAAAAACCCAACAAATTTCATATGTTTTCTTTGCAGGAAATTGCTGTATACAAATCTACCTCAGCTTTTTGATAAGCAGACATGGTGAGAACAATAGCACTTTTTATGTATTTTCATTCTTTCTGAAATGGTCATCTCTTGGAAAGCGAGTAGCTGCTCTGCATCTCAAAGGATTACACATTTTACTCTGATGCTGTGAAGAATTTGTAATGAAAAGCTTAGGTTTTTGTTTCAGACTTCTAACAAGGTACTGTGAAAAGGAAAATAGGTCAGTTTACATCAGTCTAAAATATAATTAGACTTTCAGTTCTAAGATACTAAATTTTAATAGTACTTTGGCTAATATTTGGTAATCTAGTTTGGTTTCTTTTACCACAGAAGCATTATTCAAGTTGCAAGCACATAGCCCTGCTTGAGTGTATGTAACCTTCTACACTTGCAGCCTTTTAAAAGTTTAGTAAATCAGGAAATAGAGATAAGAGTATGTGTCTTAAACTGTACGTACACCTTTTATAGCATCTTTACAGACATTGCAGGCAACTATCTTCTCTTCTTTACTTGTATATTTCTGGAACAATATGCCAGTGTCAACATGATGCTGATTTTTATTAGTTTTCCTGTACACTTATCCGCAGTATAGCCCCACAGTAATTGTTTTTGCATAGTTTAGCACTTTCCATGGGAGTACTGTGATATATTTGGCCTATAGAGATATATTTGGCCTATAGAGATACATTTGCTTAGGTGGCTGGGTAACTGCCATTTTAAATTTTATGAAGGTTATTTATAAATCTTTAGAAAAGTGTGTAATTTTGTAGATTAGCTTGTTTGTGAAGGCAGATAGTATACGGTGCCATTCAGAGCTAGCCTTATCACTCAAAAGGCTGCAGGCAGGTAACACACGTGAGGTGTTCCTCTGGTTGTAAACCGGGAGGTGTGTGCACCACACTATTATCTGAAATAGATATAACCTTGATTCTTCGACTTTGCAATTAAGTGACTGAGTAGGTCCAGTTTGCAAATGAATAATGTCTCTGGAGTGTAACGGCATGAAACAGAGCTTCTGCATTACCTTGTCGAACTTGATTTGTCCTGAAACTAAATGAAACCAAGTGCTTTCTGGTGATTTCACTGGAAATGTGGAAGTTTTGTGACAGTAGCCTTGCCTATGGCCAAATATTGAAACAGTGGTTATATGCAGTAGGAACTTGCTTATGTTCTTGGTGGGACTGGGAAATAAAACTGAGTCTGTTAGTATTTCATTGCTGATTTAATTATTATTTTCTGCCTCTTCCTCAGGCTGTCACGCTGCATACTGATGTAGGAGATATTAAAATTGAACTATTCTGTGAGCGTACACCAAAGACTTGTGAAGTAAGTCAAATAACAGGAGCGGGATTGCCTGGTGTTGAAACAAAGCAGTAGAAATAGTGAAGACTGTAGAGGAGGTGAAGTGGCTTTTGCAATTCATCTTTTCACGTAATGGAATATTAACATTTTAAGCTGGCACAGTGCCTATTGACTCATGGAACTTGTGTACTGTATACCTGTGCACTGTGTCAAACTGCCTAGAGCTTTGCTGCCTGTTTCTCATCAGATAAGGTTTAGCTCAGGGCTGCTTTTCCCCAAGTTCTAGCAGCTCCCAAAGTGTCCTTTGCCCTTCAGGCGAAATATGGCACATGGCCTGGGATTCCCAAATTTCCCTGGGTTTGCTCACACTCGCACAGATTTTATTTTAATTTAAAAGCGTGAGAATCACCCCCAGTTTGTCAGAAGCCCCAGGTTTTCCTCTCTGCCATAAACTTAAGCTTAAATTGAAAGAATTTACTTTTTAACTAACAAAGCTGAGGCATGAAGATATTGATTACAAAATTACATATACAAAATAAAAATGTTGAATGGAAGTGATACTTCTGAGCATGTCTCAGGCTTCTTGTTTGTTCCTCAAGTCAGACAACCTTGTGCTGTAAGCTTTATTTAAAATCCTTTGTATCTGTGACAGGGTCAAAGGAGCATATTAACTATAATTTGTTTATGACTATTCTGTGGCAATACTCTGTGGAGTTCACATGGTCACAATGCAAAGCAGAGGCAAAAGGGTTGGTCTTGGTCCTGCCAATGCTGTCATTCTAGTAAGAGGATACTATTTCTGAATTGTTTGTTAATATGGTTTGTTTCATTTCCTTAGAATTTCCTGGCTCTTTGTGCTAGTAACTACTACAATGGCTGCGTATTTCACCGGAATATAAAGGGCTTCATGGTTCAGACAGGGGATCCATTAGGTAAATTCTTCTGTCAGGGTCTCTCTGTAGAAAAATGTACATAAAAATAATATATAAAGAAATTATAAGTATGGATATTAAAACAAAAACATAAATAAAGTAAAAATAAAATATAAGAATTATTGTATTGTTGATAGAGGTTTTTATGACGAGATTAGTTTTCTGTGGTGAGCTTACAGAAAAGCAGCTGTTACCCTAATTCTAAATAATCATGCAGTAGTAAAGCATTCTACAAACTTTAGTTTTTCCAGCTGTTTCCACTAAATATGATGGTTCTGCTGACTTACCAGCTGCCGAACAGGTAGCAGTTGCTACGGTGGTTTCTCTGGTTTCTGCCTGAAAGGCTGCACTGTCTCTAAAGCGTTTGGGGAAAACGTCCCAGACAGTGTCAACTGTTTGGGAGAAAATCTGATTCAACTGTGTGTCTGTTTGTACTCATACGGAACTTAATTTGAGGCTATGTCAGTGTTTTGTTCTGGTACTTAGTAGGTGTTCCTTATATGAGAGTTATGTCTCTGCTCAGTATCAAGACGTGAGAACCTGATCCCTGCCTCAAACGAATTACGGTCTATCTAGGGTCTTTGTTGTAACATGTTATAACAGTACATCATTTCTGGATTTTTCAGTCTGAAAATCCAGTAATCTATTGTGGTGCTTCTTTGTCAGGCACTGGGAAAGGAGGTAACAGCATCTGGGGCAAGAAGTTCGAAGATGAATTCAGTGAATACCTAAAGGTATTTCTGTGCTCTCAACATGCAGTTACGTTTTCATATGAATTTTCTTTACAAGTTGGAGAACGATCAGCATTGTGTTGTACTGTATTAAATACCTCTTTTGTAATTGTGAAGCAAAGTATAATCCCGCAATAAAGGGATAGAAAGCTTATTATTAAAATAGGAACAGGCATTTCTGTACTTGGCAAGTTAGGTTTGATGGTTTTCATCACTGAGAACAGAAGTAGAGAGAATTTGTAACAAAGTATTTTTTCATGCACTGAAGGCAAAGAAGTAGTTTTTCATTGTAAGAGCAATTTTGAGAGCTAATTATAGACTGTGATGGAATATATTGGCAACAAAATTTGTTCTTAATAATGGTATTGAGGCAGAGTACTAAGTCCCAGAGCACTTTGTACAGGTTGAAGTCCTGCTTTCACAGACGTGTATTCATGTTGAGGTCTTTCCCCTCTTTCAGCACAGTGTCCGCGGGGTAGTTTCAATGGCAAACAATGGTCCGAATACCAATGGGTCGCAGTTCTTCATCACTTACGGCAAGCAACCGCACCTAGACATGAAGTACACTGTCTTTGGGAAGTGAGTGATCCAGCTGCATGCCTCCTTATCATAGCGTGTGAAAGATCTGAATATTTCAGGGCACATGCAATGCAAAATTAGAAGCTTCTGGTTCTAAAACTCTTTAAAATATTGGATGTGTATGTGTAAATGTATGCTCTTTCACTGTCACCAGAATTACTTGCTCCAAAATGCTGCTGCTCCATTTTTCTTAGTACTAGGGAATTCAGTGGAAATAAGCACGTTAAAAATTACCTCAAGAATGGAGCTCCCACACACACACACTAGTTATTCCAGCTTGCCTTTTCAGCCATGCCCAAACAGATGCAGCCTGATTTTAAGCAAACTCCAGGACGACTGGATACACAGTTGTAGGGTTTACTCAGAAGCAAGAATCTGATTTGGGACTGGAGCTGGGGGTGGGTGTGGTACTGACATGGTCATGCTTCTGTTCAGGTGGAACTTCCTGTTGGTCAGACAAAACTCACAGAACTGACCGTTTATAAAATCAGATGAGATTGTTTAAGCTGCATCACTATTTTAAAACATTCTTATGTTGATAGACACTACTGATAATATATCATCCTTAAAGCAAATGTTTAATTTTTGAGTCTTTCAGATGCTGCTTTTTCTATCTCAAAATCCTGGTAAAGTCTTTTTTTTTCTTGTTGTTAAAAAGTCTCAAGTGTACAAGTGAATCTGCTGAGACAAAGTTGCCTTTATTAAATGGAGTTAATATTCAAAGGAAACTACTGAAATGTGAAAAAACTATTTTCTACCACTTGTATTGTTTATAGGCATCTAAGTATAGGTGTTCCTTTCATTTCTGACTTTGTTTAGAAGTGTGATTGAAAGGGTTTTTTTGACATCTTTCTTAGAAAAGAGTAGAGGCTTTGCCAGATTTTCTGTGGCAGTTTAAGATACTCGTGCCCCAGATGCAGAATCAGCAGAACAGCATACGCAGTCCCTGCTGGCCTGCAATTCAGCATCCTATATTCAAAGAGTGGATGAATGTGACTGAATTGAACTGTGAACAGCACATGTTTTCTGCCAAGTCCATTACTGGGGAATAAACTGCCAAGATTTACCAGAGCTAATTATTTAAACAAAAAAGTAAGAGGTTTATCAGAAGAATCTCTCTTGCCATTTCTTCAGCCTGAACAGGAGATCTAGAAGCCTAAATATATTTGTGCTATTAGATTTACACAATTATTAATGATTCTGTCCAGTCTTGCCTTTGAGTCAGAAGGTGAGAAATTATAATCTCCCATTTGGAAGTTGATTTTCCAGCCATAGGATTTCAGTGATTCACAGTGAAGTTTGGTATGGCCAGTATCTCGCTGCTACTTAGACCTGTACTGTGATCAGGCAGTCCTGCCTGCCAGGAAGTGCAGCTAGGGTCTTTATACAGCTATGGTTGGTATAAAATATGATGCTGTCAGGTCAGTGGGAATTATTTGTACTTTTTATCAGAAGGGGTCATGGATGCTTAATGTTTCCTTTCCAAAGATGTTATATGCCATATATAGTGTTTTGGCTGTCTTATTTGTATCATTTGCTTGCAAAGTCCTTGCGCTATGATGCTTAACTGTAAAGTGCTTTGAGATACCTCAGTCGTGAAATTTAAATCGTTATCAGAAGGAGATTCCTAGCACTTCTGCTTGTCTTCCAGAGTTATTGATGGCTTGGAGACCCTGGATGAGTTGGAGAAGCTGCCTGTGAATGAGAAAACCTACCGACCTCTTAATGATGTTCGCATTAAAGATATTACGATTCATGCCAACCCTTTTGCTCTGTAGCCACAGAGTGCCTCGACACATTCTTTAGAGACTGGTCAGATTGACTGCTGGATTATGGGGTTTAAAGTGTTATTAAAAAGGGTTACTGAGCTGGATCATGCCTTTGCTCACTGAAGGCAGGATTTTCAGGAGTGGTGACATTGTTTGGGAGTTGTTACAGGGAAGTCTTGTGCTTTAGAAGCCAGTTTTTCCAGAGTATCTTCCAGGATTTTGATTTTTAAACATTGCTTTTTGTACTTGTAAAATAAGAAAATACTTTAAAATTTTTTTTTTTTAAATCTGTGTTCTGCCTTATCTTTCTTAGTGATACTATGTTAAAACAATGTCCTTTGCTACAATTTCATGCTACCAGTTTTCGAAACTTTCCCATGTAAATTCTAACCTTCCTTACTTTACTGGTTTTTAGAACATCGAGTAAGATATGCGGTTTCTTCCCCTAGGTGAGAGCAGTGTCATAGATAGATGAAACCTTTCTCTCCTAGAGGATTAAAGACCGTGTTTAGAGGAGTGCTTGCTCTTGTACTGCTGTGTTGGAATGATAACCTCTTCAGCCTCCCCAAAAGGTCGATCAGAAACAATCACTTCTGCCTCTGGCACAATGCTTTTGGTATGAAAGAGTAAGTGTTTGTGTCTTTATATAGCTGTTGATCGAAACTAGGTAACCATGGATTTACTGTAACTTGTTTTTTCATCGCTTTTTATTGCACAAACAGTAGGGGGTAAACACAACAAAGAGTAGTGACAAGGAGACTGTGGTCAGGCTTCTAACCAAGAATATCCTGATACACCCAAAATAATAAAAGATACTGTGGCCAAGATGATGTTGAACAAATAAGAGAGAGCTGTTGTCTGGTCTTACTTGAGACCAAATGTTGTTGGACTCAAATAAGAAAGTCTGCAAGAGGGTACAGAGATATCTGAATATTGACTGGTCAAGAGGAAAAAATAGAATGCATGCGTACATATGCATGTGTGTATATATATATTGCTGATCCTATGCTTAAGTCACTTAGTATAGTAAGCATGAAATAAAGTGACTTAAGCAGGAAAAAAGAACGATTTGTATACATCAACAAAGCAGTTCTCCGCCTTGGGCATACTGGGAAAAGCAGAATGTTCTACTCTTCCTCGAAACCTTGTAGATCTAAAAAATGGATTTTGGCATCAGTTTGTTTTCATGAAGCAGGAAAAAATCAACTCCTTTCCACAGAGGTTCATTTTCTGACTATAGGCGTGAGGGTATATTTCTAGTTCCAACTGTGCGGGAGCAACCTGGACAGGAGAGAGCATCCACAGTTCCTCCATCCAACTCCTACCATTCTGGACTTCTTCCCCCAGTCAGTCCTCTTTGGACTCAGTCAATATCACTTAGCAAAGTCCATTCTCATATATATGCCTTGTAATCCTTGGGAGGTCCAGGTGACTTGCGGTCCGCTTCAGACCAGTATTTCCCACTTTGAGACTTTGCCTCTTAAAATAAAGAGGAGAAATTATTTGCAAGAGAAAGGCAAAGGTATGTCAGGTACAGATAACTGAGGCGTTAATGAGCAGAGTTAATCGGTACCCTCTCTCTGGCACAAAGTTTCTGTATTCTGTGTGGGGTGTTGCTTAAAGCTCCTAGCCCTTTCTTCCAGACTTAATACACTTTACCCTAGTATTTCAGTCAGTCAGGTAAAGGGTTTAATTTTAGCTCTGTGCTCTTTCTGCCTCTTCCATATAACCAGCGGTAATAGCAGGTGGACAGAAGCATGCAACTGGCATGTTTGGCTGCCACACTGACACTGCTGCCGTGCGGAAGGAAGGGCATACTGGAAACTTTCCTACAGTGCAAAGAAACCAATAATTTTAAATGGTGACACCTGGCACTGAACTGGAAACAATTTCAGGTCTATTTTTTCTCCTGGACAAAAAGAAGGCTGTTACATAGGATGTGTGAAATACAGGGACACCAAGCAATTTGCTTTCTGGAGGATACATTAAATTTAGATCCTTTCTTTTTTATCTAAAGCTATGTATTGAAAGGAGAGTGATCTTATGGGACAGGATTACATCCTAACTTTTAAAAATTGTATTATGTCTGTTTTCCTGTTTCTGGCCCTGAACCTCTCCCAGGTTCTCCCTGCGAACCTGGAATAGAAGAGGAAAAATAATGGTGGGGCTGGCCCCATCCACTTGTTGAAGAGAAAGCACGACAGAGAGTAGGAAGTAGGCCAGCTGTGGAAGCGTGTGATTTTTGTGGGCGGTTGCCGAGTACAGCATATGTGCAGTTTAGTTCTTGCAGAGAGTCAGCTGTTGTGTCACCAGCTGTTTGGACTTTTGTGACATGTATAATCCTTTAAATAACAAAAATGTCGCAGAGAGTACTGTTCTTACTGTTCTCGACTTGTGCTTTATAAACTCCTACGTTTACTTCCATCCCTCTGGTCCTTCACCGCAAACACCACAGCCACAAGGTGAGTTCTGACAAAATAAATCTACCCATGCAAAGAAAAATACCTACGTTACTACAACAATCGTGCATTATGACTGTGATGGAGGGTGTCATCACGTATATTCTGGATTGTCTCTGACCTTTGCTGGCATTTTGGTGTTAGAGGTATGTCACGCTGGGAACAGTACCTAGTCTAAGCTGGAGAGCAGTGGACGAAAAGAAAGTAATGGTGCATTATCTGTGGGCAGTGACAAACTTGCACGTGTAGCGTACGTACTGTATGTTGATCACAGGGTCAGCTGGGGAAATAAAAAAAAATACAAAGAGGGAGGAGGGTCGTTTGCCAGGGTCAGAAGTGTTGCGGAAGGCTTAGTCCTTCCCAGAATAAAAAAAGCATTGGGGTTTAGGGAAGTGATGTGTATAGGCTGTTGTAGTGTTTCAGGAGTGTTTTATCCTTAGATGCCCTTTTCCCACATAAATTAGATTGCACCCGAGATGTTTGACTGCTTATTAGGCGTTTTGGAGAACCAAATTTGAGGCGTAGCGCTTGGTTAGCTCTGCTGAGGCGACGACTGATGGATGGCTGACAGGCTTGAAAGCTCCTTCTGAGAGAGGTGGTGGCTGAAGGGCCGCAGCAAGGCACGGGGTGGCCAGGGGGGTGGCTGTGACTTCAGCTGCCGTCGCGGCCGTGGTAGTGAGCAGCAGAGGAAGGGTTGGTTTTGTGGGAGGGTTTGGGGTTTTGGTTGTGTGTTTTGGTTTGGTTTTTTTTCATTCTGTGGGTGTAGAAGGCTGATTGGTACACTTACTTGAAGAGTTGCATTTAGTTTATTTTACAGTGGGTATTTATGTTGTCCAGACTCAAAAACATGACTAAAAGCTAGTAAAAGATACCATGAGACATTTAAAAAAAAAAAAAAAAGGGCATTCAACTGTTCAGAAATGTTTTTAATGCCAGTGATTTACAAAGACATCTTTAGTTTGTTAGTCGTGTGGTCCTTTAAACCTGGGTTGATTTAAAGCTGACTGGGTACACGCTTTGAGAGCTTCTAACAGTTTGTCTAGGGAGGTACAGAGGCAAAAACCAGGCTTTATCACCAAGGGCGAAAAATGATTTAGCAATTCAGAGTCTCACAAAAAAGAAGCAATCTTCTGGCAGTCATTCTTAAATGAGGGTTAGAATTTTTTTCCCTTTTTTTTTTTTTTTTTTTTCCCCAGTATAACGTTCCTTGTCTTCCAAAGTTCTTGGCCGGAAAACGTTTGAAGGTTTTGCATAGTTGCTTTGCTTAAACAGAACTACTTTAACCTAATTACCTGATGGGGCATACAGGGTTACCGTGAAGTGTCGTGACCGGGTGAAATGCAGCTGCACCAGTCCGAGCAGCAGAACTGGCGGCGTTAAGGGCGTCCTCACCACGCAGTGAGGTGAGGGGACAGCAGCACCGCTGCCGGCGGGGCCCGCTCAGCGAGGGCGGCCGGAGGGACCCAGGGCGGCCGGTGTCCCCGAAGGCTCTGGGAAAGGCAGGCCGCCGCCCCGCGGGCCTGCTCCTGCCCGCGGCGGGGACGGGGGGCCCGCCGCAGGCTGCGGGGCGCGGGCGGGGGAGCGGGGTGTCGCGGGGCGGCCCCGCCCGCCTTGTGACGCCGCGGGTGTGCCGCTGTGACGCGCCGCCGCACTCCAGAAAGTTCCTGGCAACGCCATTTTGTAGCGGGCTGCGGGGTGAGGGCCGGCGGTGTCGGCGTTGAACCCAGCCGTGGCGGCAGAGGAGAGCGGCGGCTCCCGGAGCGAGCGGCGGCACTCCCGAGCCGCGGAGGTGGGGGCGAGGGGAGGGGCGCTGCGCGCTCGCTGCGGCCCCGGGCGGCGGGGGAGAGCTGGCGGGCAGCCTGAGGCGCTGGGCCGGGCCGTCGCCGAGGGGAAGGCGGGGCGGAGGGAAGGGCGCCGCTGCGGTGCGGGGGAAGGAGGCTGTCTCCTGCCGTGGGGGAGGGCGGCCGGTGGCTGGGCTCGTCCCCGCCGGAGCGGGCGGGTCGGGCGGCCGGGGCGCCCCTGTGCCCCCGCCTCCCTGCGGCCGCCATGTTCTCTGCCCGCGCCTTGTTCCGTGCGGAGAGAAAATGGCTTCGGTGGCTGCAGCGGGGGAGGCCGGAGCCCCTTCCCCTGGCCCTGCCGCTGCTCGGGGAGGAGAACGGAGCCCGTGGCGGGACGCGGGGCCGCTGCCGCCCGGGGCGGGGGTGGGCCTGGCCCAGCGCCCCGCGTTTTCAGTCAGCGCGCTGGGTGCGCGTGGGGGACGCGGGGCGCTGCGTCCCGCCCCCGTGGGTAGGGAAGCGGCCGCGCGCGGCCCAACCGCCGGGCCTGGGTGCCGGCAGCGCCCGCGTCCCGCTTGGCGGCATCGCCGCTGGTGCCGCGGCCGGGCGTGTGGGCCTGGGGCGCAGCCCGTGAGCTGGCCCCCATTTGCGGTTGGACGCGGCGGTAAAAGACACCTGTAGTGAGGTACTGGTCTTTCCCTCTTCGAGCTAAGTAACTAGGAGATAACCGAAGTTTGTCATTTCGACGTGGCATTAGGAGTTCTCCGGGAATCTTGAGAAAGAGGCGCGGTAAAAGTTTATGACGAGCTCCTTGAAGTCTTTACCAGCACGCTGGGCAGTATCCGTGTGCCCTTCTTAAGTACACGGATGCCTTCGTTTTTCCTAGCATCTGCACCCCGGGGTGCCTGAGCGGCTTTGCAGAAATAGCGTGCACAGGATGTGTTTGGTGTCCGAGCCACGATACTCCTTTTTAAAATCTTTTGTAAGAAGTAGGTTATTGGTTTATGTTGCCCTGTCAAAAATGGTTAATTATTTGAAAAAGCTCTTGAATTAAAAAATAACGTGGAAGAAAGAGCAGAGAAAAAATGAAAATCGGGTAGTTGAGGAAAAAGACAATCTTCATTATAGTGTTAATTTGATAATTGATGGCTTTGAAAATGAACTGTTCATCTATGGGATGTAGTTCAAAGAGCAAAATACCTTTGTTACAGATGCGGCATTCCAGGCAAACTAATTACCCTGACTGGGATAAAAAAGAAAGTCCGGATCGCAGAAGATGCGAGAGTGCTACTAAGAGAAAGAGGAAGTCCCCAGGCGGTGCGCAGGAGAACAAGCACTGCAAACGTGATCTTTCTAAACTTCCTGACAGGTAAACGACTTTCTGACTTCGACATCAGCAAGCATATGTTTTAAGATTCTGTTATGCTCATCAGGTCATCCGATAATGTATTCATTTTTGAGTTGGAGATATTTCAAGAGAGATGTCTTACAGCTAAAAACAAAAAGCTGTCTTGGTGGGGTACTAGAATGACTTTAATTAAGGTTATTTGATCCTTTGTTTGTAGTACCTGTTCAGAAACCAAATGTGTAAATGAGAGAGACCACCACGAGCGACGCTATGTTGAAGAATACAGAAATGAGTACAATCAAGGATGTGATGCTGGGCATCACAGTAGCAAATCGTCGGGTCATAGTGGGACAAGTAGTTACAAAAGGAAATACAAGACACATCAAACTACCTGTCATCATCATCATCATCATCATTCACAGGTGGTGTGGCCAAATTTAATTTAGGATTTTTTTATTTTAAGAAGATAGATTCTCATCTGGGCAGTAGTAATTGAGCGTGGGGGGTTGGGGAATTCTGTCGATAATAGTTTATTCCTTTAGCTAATATTAGCCGATTATTCTTTTTGCTAGGATTTTATTTCCTTCAGTGAAAATATGTAGTTTGTAGCTATGCTTATGATACCACAGAACATAGTTTTGCTATTTGTTCATTGGCTATATTTGAGCAGATTAATGAATAATAACCATCAATTGGAGTACTTGAAATACAGGCATCACTTTCATGCCTTCAGAATTTTTATTATGATGAGCATTTATTTCAGCCCTACTCAAAAATCCAAGTACAAGCTTTTAAACTTACTTTTGACTAAGTATCACTGAAATAGCAAGGAGATAAAGTCAGATTTTTACTTTTTTAAAAATTTATTTCGTAAGATGTTTTAAGTATTGCTGAAGAATCTGTAGAATCAGATATGTATGATGTCTGCCCACTAGCAGGGCAGTTTTTCTGATCTTTGTTATATATTTAACTCTTAAAAAAGCTGAAGATAGGATTTATAATTTAAGATCTTCAGCTGAGACAGCCTAAAGTAAATGTATATGCTATTTATGATTTTTAAAAAACCAAATTCTTATCAAATATTCAGACCAGTGATTTAATCTCGACTACTTAAGATGGGTATTTTAATTTGGCCACAAGGCTATTCTTTAAAAAAAAAAAATATATATATATATATATATAAGATAATTATTAAATCCTTTTGCTTAAAAAAAAAATATGGGCACTGAAATCCTAATGTAAAATTCAGTGAACCAATCTTTTAAAAGAAAAACAATTGTGTTGTAATTTTTTTTGTTGCCTTGCCACTTTGAGTATCTCATCTGAAAATCTGTTCCTTGCCATGTTTTTCTCCTGTAACATAAACTATGTGCCCTGTGAATTTCCGGGGACTGAATTTGAAATTGCTCCTGCCAACCGTTTGTGGCCTGGCGTGTATCTGAATGCCTGAATATCTCCCTGCTGAATGAATTTCGTATTCTGACCTGAATTCACTCGGGTTTATTGATTGGCTGGACGATCTTGGTGCCGTTCCAGAAGAGTCATCGAAGGAAAAGATCCAGGAGTGTAGAGGATGATGAGGAGGGTCACCTGATCTGTCAGAGTGGAGACGTACTAAGTGCAAGATGTATAGAATATTTTTCAAAATTTATTAACTTTTCAGATAGAATAAGTTCTTTTAGCATAAGATGTGAGGGGGCTTTGGAAGTCTTTTCTTTCTGTCTTGACTTTTTTTGTTTGGGGGTGGGGATTGTTATTCTTTTTCTGTAGACCTTAACTTAAATATGTTTCTTTTTTTCTTTTTCCCTTTTTCCCCCCAAAAAAATAGTAAATGAAGTTAATGAACCTACTAGAATGAGCTCCCTGTAAATGTGCCTTGATGAGAGTTGTCCAGTAACATCTCTCAGACTAGATATTTACAATTTAAAGCAGCACAGTCTAGAATAATCTTCAGTGCTAGTACTTAGTCTTTTTGTTTGTTTTATTTTTGTTTGTTTGCTTGGTTTTTTTTAATAGCTGAGTAACTTCACAACTTCTGTCACTGAGAGTTCTTTTCTTTATAGATGAGATTGTTGCTACTTTGGGCGAAGGTGCTTTTGGAAAAGTAGTGGAATGCATCGATCATAAAGCGTAAGTCTCTTTAATTAAATACATGTAATTTTTCTTCAAGCTGACTGAAGGGGGCTTGTCATCTTTGACTGACAGTCGTGGGAAGTTTCTCCAGTATTAGCCCGGCGTAGATAGATACGAAGGGGAGGCAAATGGGGCTTTTAACCTTTAAGACTAATACAGATATATAAGGTATCATCGAGTATGTTTTCCGAATTTAAAGATTAAATTTTAGTTGTGTTTGTGCATAGATGAACCTTGGTTACATTAAGTCAGGATGTACTTTAAAAAAGACCTGAGAAGATTCCCATTGTTATAAACAACGTCTATGGCGATAATTACTGAATACTCTTAGTTAAAACTACTCCGTGTTCTAATCGCTGGTAAAACCTGTGTTTTCAGGGCAGACAGACATGTAGCTGTGAAAATAGTCAAAAATGTTGATAGGTACTCAGAAGCAGCTCATGCAGAAATCCAAGTACTGGAACATTTAAATGCGTCGGATCCCAACAATACGTAGTGAGTATACAGAGTTTTTTGGCTTTAAGATGTCTGTGCTGTCCTTTTCTGTAACGTATGACGTACGTATCTGAGCGTTACGCAACTTCCTGTTGCAATTCATGCACTTTCCTGCTTTTGCAGTCGCTGTGTCCAGATGTTAGAGTGGTTTGAGTACCATGGACACGTCTGCATTGTTTTCGAGCTACTGGGGCTCAGCACCTATGACTTTATTAAAGAGAATGGCTTTCTGCCGTTTAGGCTGGACCACATTAGACAGATGGCCTATCAGATCTGCAAATCTGTGAACTGTAAGTGTCTTTCTTTTGTTGCTTTATTTGTTCGATTTTCTTCACAGAATTTGCTAACTACATTTGTTATCTTGCAGTTTTGCATATGAACAAGTTGACACATACAGATCTGAAACCGGAAAATATTTTGTTTGTGACGTCTGACTATGTAGAAGAGTATAACCCCAAACTGGTAGGTTGCTGTCCTCTCCCCCACCGCCCCCTCGGCCATTGTCTGGGTTGGTTTGGTCACTTGCATCCTACTGTGTTTCACTTCAGAAATGCGATGAACGCATGTTAAAAAATCCGGACATCAAAGTCGTGGACTTTGGGAGCGCGACGTATGACGACGAGTATCATAGCACTTTGGTGTCTACAAGGCATTACCGAGCTCCTGAAGTTATCCTAGGTCAGTAGGAGTCTGTTAGGCTGATCTTTTGCATAAGATTTTTTGTACGCTATTGAACGCAAGCGTTGCCCGTCTTGCTCGAGCTGTTGAAGTGCCTGGTATAAACATGAACCTTCTGAATCTTCTCACAGCGCTGGGATGGTCACAGCCGTGTGATGTCTGGAGCATAGGCTGTATTCTCATAGAATACTACCTCGGATTCACAGTATTTCCGGTAGGTAACTACGACCCTCAGAGTGATGGAGCGTGTATAATGTCCCCCAGCTTGGTGAAAATACGCTGCAGAGAGCTGGGGCCTAAGAGGAGTGGTCTGTGCAAGGAACTAAGCTGCATTTCTCTGTCGTGCCACGTTGAAGAGGACAGAAGATGTGGACACAAAGGAACTGTCTCAGCAGAGTATTTCTACAAGTTGCTTTCAGTAAACATTTTGGCAGCAGCTAGATAGGAAGCATCACTCCGTTAACATTTGTAACTTACAAGCCACGCTAGCAACAGCTGTAGCTTCATCTGTCACCATCAGCAAATACTACTCAAATACCCGAGTTCTGTCCCCTTGACAGTATACCTGAAACTTTGAAATTATGAACAAAGGAAAAAAAATAAGGCAGTGTCAAGGGGAGGAAAAAACCTCCAGTAGATTGTAACTCATTTCAGGAAACAGATGACTACAGCCTCTCTTTTTTCCTTAATCTGACATGGATTAGTGGTTGGAGGGTACAGTAGAAAAATGAAGTAAGGATAGTGCGTGGTTCTTGGTGACTTCCTCTAGCAATGAACAAAAATGTCCGTCTTCATTTCCCTGCAGACCCACGACAGCAAAGAACACCTGGCAATGATGGAGCGAATACTGGGGCCTTTGCCAAATCACATGATAAAGAAGACCCGGTAATGACATTTTTCCGTACACGGGACTGCTGTAGTTGATCCTAAATATTTTCAGTTTGGTTTCATAGCAAATTTTTTAAAAAAGCTTAATAAACTGGGATTAATCCTTTTGCTCTATTTACCAAGCTGGCCGCTCTTGGGGAACATTCCCAGCTCAGTTGCCAAGTTGTGAACAAACATGCTGAGAAACTTCTAGCAAGGGGACAAAACAGAATCTTTGAATAACAAAACCTGTGGTTTCTTTGTTTAAGGAAACGCAAATATTTCCGTCACGACAGGCTGGATTGGGACGAACACAGTTCTGCTGGTAGATACGTCTCAAGGCGCTGTAAGCCACTGAAGGTAGGCTGACAGGGGGAAAGTGCTCTTGGGGAGAGGAGCTTGAAGCACAACTGCAAGATTACAAAAACACGTTTTGTTGTTTTCTTCCTGAAGGAATTCATGACCTGCCACAATTCTGACCACGAGAACCTCTTTGACCTCATTCAAAAGATGCTGGAGTATGACCCGGCCAAGCGCATTACTCTGGAAGAAGCACTGAAGCATCCTTTCTTCTTCCCATTGAAACGGCAAAAAAGGGGGCTGTCTCCTATAGCTGAGCAGGCTGACGCAGATGTCAGTCCACCAAAGAAACATAAGAAATGTTAAATATTTATTGTGTACAGTTATTTTGTAAATGTCCTATTTTGTATTATGACTTTTTGGATACTGAAGTTTAATCCAGCTGCTGCCATAAAACTTATTTAAGAAAAAGGTACTGACGAACCTGGTTGCATTTCCTCAGTCAATAAAAATCTTGGGACAGTTGCACTTTTAACATGTAGAAAAGGGGACCCTCTACAGAGGGTATTATTTTAATTGTGCTTTATTCAGCTGTCATGGGAATAGCAAAGGACCTAGGGCTGATTTTTGCCCTTTAGTGTGACCGATGCTTCCTTTCTGGGTAAGAGAACAGAGACAGCCCTTGACATTAAGTGTAAGGATGGCCTTTATTTGTTTAAAAAAAAGTTACAAAGTGAGGAAGATCACTGTAGTATTGGACAGATTGCATTGTGACCACCTATTTTTTTCTTTTTTGTTAATTTTAGTAGGTGTACTCTGGTTACCAGTATTTCAGTTAATGCTCATTATTAGCTTACAACAGTATAGACTTCACTCTTTTACCCAATCTTTCTTGAATTGTGACCCGTCCTGAGAATTTCCACTGAGTGAATTCAGACTTTTGGGGAGCAGATAAAGGGTTTGGTTTACCATGTCAACTGCCAGCATAAAAATCATCTCTCAACTTCAGGGGGAGGGGGGAGGGTTTTGTCCGCCTTACCTTCCCGCAGCCATGCATTACAGGGCAGCACAAGCAAGCTGCCCGCCCCACCCCAGCCCTGCCAGCAGCACAGGCCGGGGCTCTGGGAAGGCCTCTGCTGGGCAGCTTCCATGTGGAACAGCCTCTCTTCCACAAGAGGAGAGGCAGCCAGGCTCCCCCGGAGCCGATGCCCAGCTGCAGGGCAGCCTGGCTGCCCCTCAGGAGCGCAGCCCTGCAGCTGTGACAGCCAGCGGGCTCAGAGGTGCCACCCTTTGCACCCCACCACCGGTACTGTTCACCAGAACGGCTCCTCTCCGGAGCAGGGCAGCCGCCTCACCCCGCACGTGGAATAGAGGATTGCTTTATGCTGGAGGAATACTAAAGAGATGACAACCACCTACGACTGGGCTTACTTGGATTGAGTGTCACACCGAGTTACCACACAAGCCATGGCCTCTTCGCTTCGGAGGCTTTTTACCGTTTAATTTGCAAACAGAACTGCCATAAATCTCATTCACTGTATCATGTCTACTCAAATATAGATAGAAAACCCGAGGGGTAAAATGGATTTCATTGTGGAAGGCCTTAAATTACATTATTACAGTAGAAAATACAGGAGGTAGAATATAACCGAAAGGACAAATGCAGGTTAAGAGTCAAATCTAGAATAGCTCCTGTAAGCTACTTAAAACATGGTTTTAAAAACTAAACCCAGTATTTCAATAACTATAGAAAACAGTTAAAATAAATTGCCATGAGAGCCCTTATATCATGCTTGATACAGGGAGGTAGGATGTAAGAATCAGGAGGACACATGAGACATGACACTTATCTACAGCTCCTGTTTGCTTTACTGAGGACAGAGTTTCACAGGTCAGTCGCCCTCTTCACCTTCAGACTCCGACTCTGGAAGAGAGAGACCTCATCAACCGGCTGCCAGCCGGTCAGGCCGCCCCAGCCCCCGAGTTCAGCCCCTGCCCTGCATCCCGCGAGTAGCTGCTACTGGATCCACGTGGATTTCACTGGCAAGCTTTTCTAGCCCATACTGGGGGCCACACCTAGTCTCAGAGGGACAATTAGCACCCTCCCGCCCCCAAACCAAGGCATTCCTGCATCCCAAAATGAACAAGCGCCACTTGTGAGCTAAGCTGCTGCTGCTTACCTTCTTCAGCATTCTTGAGCCATTCAACAAACTTTTTCATTTGCTCCAGAAAAACGCTCTTTCCTTTTGCAAGATGCGCATCTTTATACCACTTCAGGATGGGTTCTTCACTCAGAACTTCAGCTGTAAGACGCGCAAGAGCAGTATGAACACAGCAAACCACTGAATACCAGCTTCTGAGAAGCCCTGACTGGCAGCCTTTGCTTCCTCCCCAGAGGCCTCAGCACACGTACTCCTTCCCTGGGTACAGCTGGGCAGGCCCTGCCCTGGGAGCGCCTCCCATTTTAAAATTCCGAGAACCGTGCATTTCAGAGAGGCTGCTGGGGGTTTCCCGAGCACTCCATCTAGGAGCTGCACGTTCACTCCCACTAACGGCCTTGAGTGTTTCATGGCTATTTGAGATGACACACTCTAAGGAAAGCTTCAGTCAACTACTAAGAACAGATGCAAATTCTTTAAAGCCCAAAGTACGCCACAGGAAGTGTTTAATTGTTTTTTAAATTTTACAAGTACACTATAATCTTCAGTTTAACGTTTCCTTATGCTCCTGTGGTGTTTCCACACGTGCACAGCGTATTTTTCAGTAACACCTTTTAACAGCGAGCCTGCAGCACCAGAACACCTCGGTGGTTTCAATCTCTGGCTGGTCACAGTCAGTGTTCAGACAGAGAACTAAGAAGAATACACTATCGTGTATCTTTCCCTAACTTAAAAGGGCCCAAGAGCCTTAAAATCTAAATTTAGCTTTCATCTACCACAACTCTTAAAATCTAGTAGACAGGCAGCATCCTTGTCTAGAGGAGTACTTCCCCATATGCCAAGGACAGCCACATCCACCTTTGGATTTTACCACTCCATCTTTGCAAACAAAAGGTAGAAAATTCTTCAGCTCATGAAGTGCAATGTTGCAGCACTGATGTTCCCTAAAGGTCTTATCGGGACTGAAGCATTCTGCAAACACAGGCTTTAAAAACCCAACCAACCAAAAAACAACTCCCCAAAACTACAACCCCACAGAAGTTACCTTTATAGAAGAGCACCACTATTTTCTGGAAGGCCTTCATGAAGTGAATGTTGTCATAACAATACTCCTGAATCTTCAACAGAAGAGTCAGCTCTGACTGACCTTGGGTAGTAAAGGCAGCAAGTAGAGGGCTGTATTGCTGTAAGAGGAACGGCAAATTGGCACACGCTGAGCATTTCACATTTATCACCTGACCAGACTGGTTTCATGCAGTTTCCATCAGCCACTGCTTAGAAATTTGCAACCCCCACCCCAGAGCGCTTCTGCAGAAGTCACACTGCCTTTGCCTCAGGAACGTGGACTATAATCCCACAGTCACAAGGGGAAGAATTCCCTCTCATGCTGTCTCTGCATTAGGGGGGTTGTAGGTTTTAACTCGTTTAAAAGGGAGCTGGAGACAGAGGAAAGCCCAAGCCCTACCCAACGGGTGCACAAGTCCATATACTTAAGTTACAGTACCTTCAAGTGCTTAATGGCTTGCTCTGCTACCAGCTCCTCCTTTTTGTTCCATTCCACCGTGCTCATTACACTTGACCAGATTATGGCTACCACAGTCTGTTCCGAGATGTTGTTTTTCTTCATCTCCTCCTTCACGTACAAGATTATCTGCCAGTCAGAATAAAAGAGTTGGCACGTAGGCAACATCTGACACTAAGCTAAATTAAAACTTCTGTTCTAAAGGCAACGTAGGAGCCTTCAGAACCACAAACAACCCCCTTGATCACACAGCAGGTTCAGGACATTAAGGAAAGACTAGGAAGCTAATACCAAAACACCCTGGTCCTGATTTTAATTCTTAGTGAGAGCTAGGTGTTTAAGTTCATATATGCATGATATTGCATTTCAGATAATTTGAGCTAAGTTCCTACAGAAAGGGAGAGAGAAAGGGAGGAAAAAAAAAAACAAAAACAAAAAACAAGGCACCTACACCCTTGTCTACAGACAAATACTTACATCCTTGAATGGATCTCCCCGGGACATCTGCTCCTGAAGTTCTTTCTGCAGTTCCTTCCGAGCTCCTATGGTTTGCTGGTTCCGAACATACTCGGAAAGCTCTTTTAGTCCTGCTTCAGTGAAGTACTTGGAGAAGTGTTCAACACTTTGTTTGTTGGCTGGGAAGAGTTCCTGAAAACGAAGTTTACAACAACTCTTTCACAAAAGAAGTGCACGTTGAGTACTTTGCTGGTAGCTGCTATTTACTAAACTGGCTTAAGCAGTAAATCCGTAATTTCAGCGGTACTCACCATCAGCCTGTTATCCATGTTTACTTTACGAAGACTGACAGCCACTGCATTAATATCTTTCTCATTTATCCATGACTTGAACAGCTTGACTGCAAAAGCTGCAGAAACACCTGTGCAACAGGAATAGTAATGTCATTACTGAAATTCAAAACAAAGGGAATCATAAGCCCTGAGAGTACAGGGCACCTAGTTTGTAAGACCCCTGCTCAAAGCATCAGCAGCTGTGCTCAGAGGCAGCCCTAGCACAGCCTGCAATGCCCCTGCCTGAGGATACCAGCCTCCGGCATGTTGGACTTCTCTCACCACTCAGCATCATGAAGGCTTCCCTTTACTAAACTCGACTCTCCTTGCTGCAATTTAGGAAGGAGCCTGAAGACATGACACACCTCCTGCATCCCGAAAGGTCCCTCTCCAAAATACAGCACTGCCTTGCTGGGCAACACTAGTGCCAGCAGCCTCCAGGGTCACGCAGGGAAGTCCTACACACAAGCTTTCTGGAAAGACTGGATTTCTAAAGTCTTAGCAAGACCTTTCCAGGTTGCGAGGCAGCACGTTTACCTTTGCTAATCCTGTAGTAAATCTATCACTAGATGAAACTAGTGAGCTGTAGGGGTGTACTTTTATCACAATTTCCACCTACTCGTCACAGTTCTGTCCTGCACCATCCTTCCCTAAAGGAGGAGTTGGGCAACACTTACCTTCTTTAACCAAGTTCTCATTGTAAAGACTGTTGAGAATTGATGCATTAAGTGTCCCGTTGGCTAGCAGAATACCCGTCAACATGGCCAGTTTGTTCCGCTCAGACTCTGAGAATCCTTTCAGGAACAGCAGCAACTGCAAGAGGAAGAAAAAAAGTAAGAAGAGTTGCCATAAAACTACCATCTCTCACTAAAGTTTGGCTACTGCCTCCATGTTAGACACTTCTGTTTCAATCAAGCTATTCCACTAGCACAAGCACTAGTTCACTGGTAGTCTTCTCCACTAGTCATACAAACTAGCTGTTCTTAGTTAAGTTAAACAACTTAAGTGTTCTATTTTAATAACCCACTGTATGATATAACTCTTCTGTATAGAGTGATTAACTAGCACTGTCTGCTGATAAGGACCTGCTCCATACCTTTTTGACTTCATCTTCAAAGCCTTTCTCCAGGTACTTGTAACGCCTGATTAGCTTGTTAAAAACCTAAAAAGATACAGAGTCTATTACTTTTTGCTCTGAACTATCATTTAATCAGAATTTTAAAACACCATGTTCAGTAAAGTTCATCTGAACTCTTTAGAGCACTTTTAGCTTAGAACAGTGCTACTCCACCTCTTCTAGTAAGCTTCTTAAAGCCATGCATTATTTTTACCTAAACTTTCAACTACACAAACATTTCAGTTTTGACCACAAAATAGTTTAAGTTAAATTGTACTCATTTCAGAACTAACCTGAGCAAACGCTTGCATGGTTTCTAGGTCCTCCTGTGCTGCAAATACACAGACGTTTGTGCGCGTCATGTCATCTGCCAGGGTGCCACCTGGGGCTAAAGAAGGGTTTCAGCATTAGTGGTATTACTCCCCAGTGAGAGTACTGAGTAGTCTCCACAGCAAGAATTCCAATACCCGTAACATGCAACGCTTTGTCCTTTCATGATGAACCGAATGACTGGATCACTGAAGACACCCCTACATTTCCATCTGCTCCACTGCTGTAGTGGAACTTTAAAATCAGTAGCTTAGATACGAATATTTAAATATTCTGACCCCCTACTGCTAACTGGATTGACAACATATCTTGTTTACATATGGGTAAGTTAACATGACCACATGAGCTCCTCTTCCCTTACAGGAAGCCACTAAAGCTGCTTCATCCTAGCAAGTTGTCTTTTTAGTGTCTGCTGCAATAGTAATGCTTTGTAAGCAAGCGTCTCTTAAATAACAGAGTAAGTCACAACAGGAGATGAAACACATGGAGATGCATGTTCAAAATTCAGAGCCCCAGAGATGAGCTTGAAACTTCAGTCTCGAAAGGCACTTCAGCTTTTTAGCTGCTAATTAGAAGATGCTTCTTCACCAGTCCTATTCCGTTTAACAGACATTTGACCGGTGGTGAGGCTGCTTCACTAACTAGGGTGAATTCAAGTCACCAACTCCAGTGCCAGAATACCTCATCACTGATTTCTATGCCATCCTACGTATGAGGGAGATCCTTTTGTTATGAAGTCAGAAACATTACTTAAAGAAAGATGGAGATAAGCATTAGTGGTAAGAATATTAAAAGGTGATAAGGCAACAGGATGCCATTTTTTATTTTGGCCTTGTCTGACTAAAGATCAAAGCTAGTCTACTTAGATACTTGTTACAGAGAGGGAGCTGAGTAAAGGACCCCATATCGCCATTAATGCAGCAATGCATTTTTCCCTTCCCGCTCAGCCTCACTCCTAGAAAGAACACTTCCTAACACAGTAGGCACTGGTTAACACTCTTGAATGTAAACCCACAGATTGTAACAATTTGTACATTAACGATTACAAGCAGCGATGCTCCATGTGGCAGACAAGTTTACCTACTCATGCTACCAGCTCTTGTAAGATCAGCAAAAGAGCCTCTTGCCAAAAGGAACACCACAATAACTTCAGTCTACCTAACACTGTTCCAATACACAGATTTGAGATAAGCAGGCACACTCAATGAAGTTAAACCATTTTGAAAGCCTTGCCTTTCAGCATTTGTTTGAGCAAGTCACCTGACATTTCTACAGTATCGGCGTGAAGACCACTTGAACATGCAACAGATGCATCCTCCCAGCCCAGCCACCCCTACTGCAGAACTGCCCGACTGTGGCCCAGAATCAGGTATTTCCTCTCCTCCCGCTATGCATTTAGGTAATTTGAATTCTATTTCTGTTACACTACAGAAAATCTTCTGCAACTGCCAAATTCCTCATTTAAGCCCCCCTCCCCCCAACTATTGCATAACAAATGCTAAAACCTGAGACAGACCTTTTCCAGTCTAGGCAGCCCACATAAAGGGTCCTCATTACAGCCTGTATTTTAAATGGGTCCCTGCCATCTGAACCCCTTCTCACTAAACAGGATTTAGTCAAGTAGGAAGTGTAAAGTCTAAATCTAGAAGTACCTTTTTTTTTTTTTTTTGACTACTTTTCAACCTCATTTAGCTTGATTTACTTCTTACCTGGTCAGTGAGCATCTGTTCTGTTCTTTGCTCTTTACACACAGTGTGCACATGAGTTTACAAGATCTTTTGCCATCACGCTTCACTTCCTCAGTTCCCCGTGTTTTCTGCTGACCCGACCACCCTCTCATTTCTCACTCTCTGACATCTGCTAGAGCCCATGACCTCGCTATTGCCAACAACATACGTTTTGTAATAGCATTTCCAGACTAAGCACATCGGATACTTCTGTAAACAATATTACTTTCCAAAATAACAGGACGGGGTGCACAAAGTACAGGATCACGTCAGAATCTTTCAGGGCAACTCTGTTGGCCTTGTGACCACAGACCACACACTTGAAACAAGCATTCATTCATCTCACATCAGCAGAAGGGAACTTAACTAGAGTCAAGATCTACTCCTGGTTAAAAAAAAAAACAAAAAAAAACCCAATATATTTTCCTTTAAGCCAAGTTTGTACAGCCTACACTTTGAAGAATGCAAACTGACTCAAGCAAAAGTGTGGTAGGGTATACAGAGTATTTCTACAGTAACCTGCTTGCTCAGTTAGTCACTAAGATGGTCAGAGAGTTTACCACAGATAACTTAAACCCTGTTCCACACATTCAACTGGCTCTTTAGCAGAGTTTTTACACTGAAAGAAAACTGAACTTTTATAGAACCAAGTGAACAAAGGCTGACAGCAGCCCCATCAAAGGGACTTACCCAGCATTCCACCAGCCACCAGGATGTCAAAAAGTGTTTCTGCATAGCGGCGATAGTCAAGTTTTGCACCAGAAGCATCAAGAAATTTTGCTACTGCCTCCAAGTCAGTGCCAGTTTCGGTTAAACCTTGAATAATACAGTCCTGGAACTGAGTAGGGTCAAACCTCTCTTTTTCATCTGTAAAGACAAAAGCATTGAAATGAAGTTGCCACACATAGCTGTTCGGTTTTTAAAGTCTGTCATTTTTATCTTATTAAAAAAACAAAACAAAACAACAGAACAAAACTTGTACTGGCAAGCCTGAACTACAACAGAACTGACATCTTTCCAGTCTTCCGAGACAACTGGTATTAACTGGCACAATTAGTGACTTAATAATGTAGCCTAAAATGAATTTCAGTGGCCAATATAGCAGTAAGTTCTACTGCTTTCACTCCCCTATTCAGTCAAGGCTGGGGGAAAGGCTATCAAAAGCTAAAATATCCCTTAGTTACCTCTAATTGAATTCTTACAGTACTTTCACTAAGAACAGTTGTTTGTGGTGATCATTAGTTGGCTCTAATAAAGCTTAGCTGACTTCTCAGTTGGATTCTTATACCCCTGTTCACATGTTAGATCACTCCCTCCAAAAAGAGAGGCTTAGCTACATGCTGGAAAGCAATTCTTAATACGTGCCCCTGCAACTTTGTACATTTGACTCCGTTACTCATGTTCCATTTCAGCCCTCTGGGACCCTCACCTTTTTGGATGAAAATATTCTGACTGAAAAGATGCACACCGTTATTGTGTTAGAGCCAATTGAGACTACTTGCTTTTTTGCTATGAAGACCATCCCCTCCTCTTAATACGGAGTTAAATGAGTCTGAAGCAATTGCCTTTCCTCAAGTGCATGGGGGAAGTGTAGAAATCTGAGCTAACTTCTCAGTCTTCAATAAACATGAAATGATAGACTATAACTGCAGATCTATTAGCATCCTTTCTTGTTGTTAAAACAGAACACACGCTTCTTCGCATCTGAGATACACCAGTTGATCATAGCCTTGTTTTTACTATAGGTAGGGCACAGTTAGTACGCAACAAATCCACCCATGTAACTAACAGAAAGCCTTAAATGGAAGGGGTCTTCAGCTTTACTCATGTCAACTTGTCTTTAGATTATGCAAACCATGAGAGGAGAAGCTTCCAAAGAAGCAGCACTCAGCTGCAAATCTCACTTTGAGTGCCGTCTGTAACAGCTTAGCCAGTTTTGTTAGCATCTATTAGCAACCCTTCTGTAAGGGGCATACTAGTGTCCTTACATTCAATGCAAGTATCAACATGTTGGTAACAGTTGGGTGAAGTCTGCAAATACTGCATCCGTTATTTTCCAGGACAGATCCATGAGGCTCACTGTTACCGCAGAGTTGCTTGGAAGCCAAACTACGGTCAAATGCTTAAAAAGAGACAAAACCCCAGAACGCTAGCATTTCATCTGCCGGACAGACTAAATTCAACTCTCTCACTTCAACAGTTTCTCAAGGTACTTTTACTTTAACATTAAAATAGATTCTGTAAGTCAGCACGTACTTCTGTACAACTTAAATTAGTATTTCAGTATGTACAGCATCCTTAGCGTTGCCAATTTGAGCTGGAATGCTGCTAGTATATTAATAAAACAGTATTAAACAGAAACTAAGAGCTGTCCCCACTTCCTCTTTAAGTTTAAGAAAACACCACCAAAACACTACATTATTCATCACACCTCTTCAGTCATCAGCTCTTCTTATGGGAGTAATTGTGCACTTGCACATCCCACACTTTGGTTTTTTTTCTGGTTTGTTTGGCGTGGTGTGGGTGTTTGGTTTGGTTTGTTGGGGATTTTTTGGTTCTGTTGTTTGGTTTTTTTTTTTCTTTAAATTTAAATCAAGTATTCTTATAGCATTAAGAGGACAATGCAACTTTTATTCAGCGGCTAACACTGAAATTCCTACTAAGTTAGATACTCCTTAGATGTACATATTAACCTGCAACAATCCTGTGCTGGAGTTCCCCTGTAACTCAGGGGTACTAGATACTTCTGCTTTCAGGCTAAACACACTCGGTACGGTTCTAGAATGACCGTTTCTTAAGCCAAAGTTATCATGGTAAATGCAGCTACAATTCTTACTGCCAAAATATTTTTTTATTTGTGCAGAGAACATTCTAGCACCCAGAGTTAGCCTCAAGACTTTGTATTTAGCATGGTCTCACTTAAAAAATTATGAGAAGAGCATAAAGGCATTATTTCGTTTATTGACAGAACTCGATGATGTTTTACTGGGGGCTCTCGACAAAAGGCTGGGCACACAGCACCGACAGCAGGCACTGACAGCACGCGCGCTGCAGCTAGCTTACCTCTTTTTCTGGTTTTAAAACGCTGGCCTGATAGCGTCGGCTTCTGCGGCTTTTGATTATTCATAAAAGACACCCTGCAAGGAAGCAGAAACGCACCTCAGGACGCTGACGACGGAGCCTGCCCGCCCCGCCGCCCCCGGCGGCCCGGCGGCCGCCCTGCGCGCCCCGCTGTCGGAGGCCGCCCCGCCAGCTCCCCCCCGGCCTCCCCCTCTCGGCGGCCGCTCCCAGCCCGCCCTGCGCTGCGCTGAGCCGAGCTGCGGCACCGCCTGGCCCCGCGCCGCTCCTCCTTCCCTTCCCCGGCCTCCATTTTCCCCGCGGCACAGGGCCGCTAGCGGGGAGGCGCCGGCCCCCGCCCCGGCTACCCGGCACGCACCGGGCCTCCCCGGGCGGAGGCGGCGGCAGGGCGTTGGCGAGACCTGCGCGGAGCCCACTGCGGCGGCGCCCCTCGTCCCGGCCGCACAGCGCGGAGGCGGCGGCTTTGTTACGGCCGCGCCCCGGTGCCCGTGCGGGGCAAGATGGAGAGCGCGGCCCCCGCCTCCACCCGAGCGCGGCGCGGCCGTTACGGCCTGGCCTGGCAGCAGCCGGCCCCATCCGCCCCCCGCCGGCGGCGCACGGCGGCCGCCCCGCCGCCCCGGCCCCTCTCCTCACCGACTTTAAGGCAGAGAGAAAACGCCCGAGCGGCCCGGAGCGGAGACGGGCGCGAGCAGCGGCTGCGGAGGACGGCGGCGGCGGCGGCGAAGGCTTTCCCAGCGGAACCGACGCCAGAGGAAGAGGGGAGGGCCGCGCTCACGCCCCGCCCGGGACGGACCATCCCGCTCCGCCGGAGAGGACGGCGGGAAGAGGGCCAGGGAAGGGGCCCGGGCTTCCCCGGGGCCGCCTGCTCCCAGCCGCGGACCCCACCGGCACCGAAGGGTGCTCTGCCCGGGCGCTCCCCCGTCCCCGGGCGGCGGAGAGCCCTCCTGATCCCCCCTCCCCGCGAGTGAGCGCGTCCGCCCCCCCACGCCCTCCCGATTTACCGTCACGCGCAAGCGGCCGCCCGCTGCCCTCCCCGCCCCCGCCTGCATCGGAGGGGCGCGGCCCCGCCGCAAGCCCCGGGCCTGGGGAGGGTCCCGGCGGGGGCGGCGGCCCAGGTGGTGCCCAGACCGGGCGGCCCGGGGGCGGCTGCCCTCTGCGGAGAGCGGCCCGCGGAGCGGAGCCGGACGAGAAGTGCCGGGGGCAGGACCGGGTCCTGCTTTGCATGGGGTTTTGGCAGCCCGCTGGGCGCAGGGGGGAGCGGCGGACTGCTCACAGCAGGGGAAGGTCTGCAGGGAGCAGGGCCTGCTCCTCTGCGGAAAGACATCAGGCCCTGAACATAACCGCGCACTGATCCCTCCTCGGGGCTCAGGTTCTGCCCTTCTGGGAAGTGTCCCAACAGCAGATAAGTACAAACAAGACAACAGAACAGAGGCTGCTCTGGAAGAGGAAAGAATTTCTGCAAGACTGTCATAAAACAGACGTTAAAAAATAAAATATAAAACCGTACCAACATCGCTTGGGCAGCAGCTTGCCCAGGGAGAAGGGAGCAGCCGGCAGCTGTCTGAGCTCCGTGTCTGCTATCGGAGATGAAGCAGTTCGATAATAAGCTGATTTCCAGTCGAAGTGCTGTTTATTTGCCCGCAAAATGTGCAAAAGGCTGATGCTTGCCAGCATTGTGACAGCTGTATTTCATAAATGTAACTGCAATAACATGCAGCCCCTTTCCCAAGCTGCTCAAAAAATTATGTAATTTGGTTTTGTCTTTTCCGGGGCAGTTGTTCAATATTCAATAGCATATTGATTGGATGTGTAAAAATGGGAAGCCTGTGCGATCAGGCAAACAGCAGTAAGTAGAACAACTAATAGGGTATCAGCATATTAGTTCAGATGCTAAGGAAGACAACCTCAGAAGTACCCAGGCTGAAAACTGGGCCCCATCAACATCAAAGGGAGTTCTGCTATTGACTTCAGTATTTTAAGATTTCACTCCTCCTCTTAGAACTATTTGTTCAGCAGAAACATGGCTTTTAAAGGGGGAATTACCAATCAACATATTATATTCTTTCCCGTTCATTGGATTGTTTACCAAGAGCTGTAAAGCTTCCTGCCAGGGTACATTGACTGTGTTTTAGAGGGGCTGATGTCTTAACTGATTAAGCTTAGAAAAATCAGACTCATAAAACGGCTTTAGACAAAGCTTATGTCAAGCCATTTTTCTTGTTCATTTAAATAGAGAGTAACTGGCAGAAAATCTGCTAGCCCAGACCCGATTCTCACTTTCAAATGGATTAGATATTCCAGTTTCAGATTTGTTTCATACCGTTTACTTGATGTGTGTATCAGAGGGATCAAAAACATTAATTATTACTGTGTTAAATTCATGCCCAGAATGTCCGTTCTTTATTAGCACCTTGATGAGCATTCACGTTAGGTGCTGTACAAATACATATGCTATATATATACAAAGAGCACTCTATTCCAAAAGGTACATTTGACCATTGTTTCATTTGTGCATTCCTCCAAATAAACCTGGTTTTCTGTAGCTATCAGAACTTCTGTATGTTTACTAGGTCTCTCTTTTCTTATGAGGAGAAGTTATAAAAGCTCATGAGGCTTTACAATTTTAATCTCACACCTTTGTCAATACCATACCTGCTGCACTATTAGGTACTAGATTTGCTGTTACAGTTGTAATAATTTCTTTCTGCCTCAGATCCTGCTGCTAACATCGCCTTATAAAAACTTTGTGTATTCTAGTCTATACAGACAGAATTATCAGTTAAAAGCTACTCACAGCTGACATAGAACAAGGTTCCTTAGTTCCAGAAGTGCAGGCCTTCTCTACTGCAGTTAAAACACAGGTTCTTTCACTAGCAATTATAATAAGAGGTCTCATCCTATCTTCGGGCTGTAGAGCAGTCTGTCTATTAGCAGCCAACATAAACAAAACCAGTATATTAGTGTACGTTCTTTAAGTACTGTCTAAAAAACATACACTGCCGAACTCGCACACCAGCATGTAACTGGAAATGTCTACCAGACTGAATATAACAACACGCAACATACACGCTGATACAGGATGGGAGATGCAATTGTAACTCAGTTCTTTGCTCCCCAAAAGGGCAAACCACTAAACTAACCTAGAGATTGCAAGCTTCCCTCTAGACCTTGCACAGCTGCCAAATTTCCACCAGGTGCAAAGTATAATGTTCCTTTGACTGAAGCTCTTGAAATGACCAGTTATCAGGTGTATAAACAGAGCACCTCACTGTGCTTCAGGAGGGCAAAGTGGGGTCACCTGCACAGCCATGACTTTTTAATTCAGGTCATCCCTAGCCCTATTTCTTTTTTATCCCAACAAACCTCTTCCTTGGCTGTGAAACTTTTGTCTTGTCTGGCTTAGCAGAGAGGTGGTCACACCTCTCAGCTGAATAGTATTTTTTCAGAAGAAAGCAAGGAGAAGTGCTGTATGGAAGATGGCTCTTCCATGCTTATGAGAGCCTCAGCTGCAATAAATACAATTTCTTTAGATGAATATGTTAGGGGCTGTATCGGCCCAATAGAAGTGAGGCTCCATTCCCCAGGGTCCAACCAGTAGCAAGGCTGAGCGTGTATTCTCAACAAGCAAACATGCAAACACGTGTGTAAAACATATATACACATAAACGCAGCTGGCCACACAGATCAACACAGACAGAAACACTCCACGCGTGTGTAGACACAAACAGCACCCATGGCCTCATCCTGTTCCCCTCTCTGACTGATGAGCGTGAAGGCCTCTTAGTGGGAAGTGTACATATGCACACACACACGTGTGTGTGCACACTGAAGACCCGTCCGGTAATAGGACTTAGACACTTAGTCTGTCCCATCTCAGATCTCCCCCCTTGCTGTCACCTGTACGTAAGACCCCCAAGGCCCACAGCCCCACTCCAGCACGTCTGTTGCTACAAAATTCATTGCTTCAGCAGCTTAATGCGGAAGCACCAGGCTCCCCAAGTCACACGTTTTCAACTTTAGGCTCAAACACAGGTCATTCTTATTGTCAATAGGAGCCAGATTTCATCTCACACCATTTTCATTGCTATTTTTTCCTTGAAACAATATTGGTTATAGATCACGGTGTCACAAAATAGCAGGACAGTGCCTTACAAGTTTGCTTTTATTGAAGACATATTTAAGCAAATTCCAGTTAGCAGCCCAATGAAATCCCCAAAATACCACATTCAAAAATACCCTAAGGGAGACCACATTCAGAGGGAGGATTTTCACCTTAATATTTGCAAGTATTTTTTCATTCATTCTAAATCCCAGGCACTGATTGCTTTTTTACTCATTCTAAAATGAGAGCATTTGCCTAAATCACAATTAAATAAAAAGCCAACAAGATAAATCACAGATTATGAAAATCGCATTTGAAGGAAAGAAACACAAAGACATGATAGTTCCTGCTGTCAGCTCCTTGAAGTCTTTGTTATTACGAAATTGCAAAGCATATTGCTGGTTGAGCTTTTCCCATTTGCTGTAATCTCTCACAATTTACCAAGAGAAATGAACAGGAAAACTTTTACCAACATAAGCTAGCAATTTCCTCATTACTTGTAATATTAATTTATTTCTAAAGGAAAAAATCTTATTGTACCTCTACAGATTTAGATTAAACATGACTTATTTGAGGGTGTGTACAGGTCACACTCTCTTCTATACTATGCTAATTTAAGCCTGCACTCTCACCCTTAAAATAAATGAAAATAGTCTAGATTTATGTTTATGTAAATGAGTACACTAATGCACTAGTGCAATACCTGTTGAGTATTTCCAGAGTTATTTCTTATGCTAGTGTTTTGTGTACACAATGATGTTGTTAAATGTGTTCTTACCGTTAATTTTATTGCTTTGAACTATCAGATGCAAAAGCTGAATATTCATTTGTATGTATACCTATGTTGGCTCAACTCAGGCATTTCCTTTTCTCCCTCTCAAGCAGCTTTGCACTTGCTTTTCAGTTTCCTCTCCTCATGGGGAAATGCTCCATGAAGATTCATACAGCTGCCACTGCATCACTTTAAAACCCCCTTTCTAAAACAATCTCTGTCAGAGTGCCAGTAATGTTGTTTGGCTGAGTTAAACTGTGAGTTGACACACCTATTTTTAACAATGAACTTCTGTTGTCATTGTTTCCTCTCAGCCCTGCTCCCC
This sequence comes from Nipponia nippon, assembly GCF_047370975.1. Taxonomy (NCBI): domain Eukaryota; kingdom Metazoa; phylum Chordata; class Aves; order Pelecaniformes; family Threskiornithidae; genus Nipponia; species Nipponia nippon. The sequence continues at coordinate 70,038,940 of NW_028262369.1, read as the reverse complement.
TCCACCTTTTCATCTCAGTCACCTGCTGCACATCTGTTATGCAAACCTGCTGACGGTTGCGATGGGCAACGCCATTCCAAAATTAATGTTTTAGATAAGAAGACAATGAGGTTTTACAGATGTGGTGGTCTGTCCTCCCATATCTTTGCTCACTAATCTATGTTATCCCAGAAATCCTCAGCTCTGTTATGAACTTCACTCAAAGCTGGTACTGGGAACCTGTCGTGCTATTTAACCCTTCCTACCTCCAGTACACCTCCCTCACCTTGTGCCCTCTCCTTACCTACAGACGAATGCATCAGCTATATCCTACTTCACCACCAAAGGAAGAGCAAAACTGTGGGTAAGGCAAAGGAGAGGAGGAGCGAGCACTGACAGTGCAGTGAATAGTAGTGATTTTATTCCAGCTCTGAGAGAGGTCGAGGTCGATAGTGGCTCAGAGAGATCCAATGGTATGGAGCAGGCCTGAGATGGGCTGCCAGGAAGCAGAGCGCTATCCTAGAGTATTACTGTGGTTACTGTGGTAGTAATAATATATTAGTGTCTAGAGAACATTTGGCAGTAGGTACTTTTAGAATGTCTTTTCTACTGTAATATTGATACATTGCCCATCACTAATTTGTACAGTGTTGAAGTCTGATCTTCGGGATTTTCATGTACTAGAAGAAAAGAAAGAGTGGATAACAACAGTTGTGAATCTCAAACTGGATGTAGAAGTGGCAAAACGGTACTACTTGTTATCTGCTCTTCCATTGCAGATATTTTCAAAATTGCATGCAAATTCTTTGAAGTTCATGGGGTAATTCCAAAACTATTCCAGGGTAGCATAGAACAAAATTTGATTTAGAAATAAATGTACGTTTCAAAATGAGAGGTCTCTTACTTGGCAGGACAATAGAACTGGTGCTTATATCTTGTTCTACAAAGACGGATATCTCTCTCTATATATATTTGTGTTTGTAACTATTGCAGTTCTACTTCTTTCTTGCAGGAATGCTTTCAGTCAGTAAGTGGCTGAAGGAGTCACCTGGTTGTTTGATATTTAGGAGAGCAGTATTAATCTATATTGACAGCCCATGGCTTATAGGTTCCAGGTTTATCTTCTGGAATCTGAAAGAAAATATAAAGAAAACAACATCATTTTGCTAAGGAGAAAGAAAACTTACTGTAATTCACAAATGCGTGTTCCTTGTGAGCCATTTAAATGTCATTGCATGCACAAATCCCCACTTTCTCATGTTATAAAGGGTTGTGAAATCAACCGACATACCTCTAGTCAACAGTGACGTACTTGTAATTGAACAGGTAATTAAGCGGATATCCCCATAGCACAGGTAAGCTCACAGCCTGAAAGGCTCAGATTAGAGGAACTGACATATGAGGTTCCATGATGCAACATGGTTTAACGAGACTGCGTTAAATCATGGAGGCCATGATGTTTGCAAGGAAATCCTACATTTCTGAAGGCATTCCTGGAGACAGAACATCACCTCCTGATGACTGGATAACAACTTCACCTTTATTTAAATTCTAAGCTGTTACCAAGTGCTTGCACAACACCTAGCCCACAAAGGTTCTTGATCTTGGTTATGACTTCTATTAATATGAGAAGTTCTATCACTGTGAAAGACTCGACCGCTGGATATCCTGCACAGAAGGAAACAGAAGTGGATGGATATGGAATTCACAGCCCCAACCTCCAGGCAGGTTGAGGTCAGGGGGTCTCTAGCTGGCTGTCATTAGAAGAGATAGGGGCCTGCAGGTTTGCCTGACCCAGTTTGTGTCCCTTTTCATAGAGAAATTTTCAGCCAAGGGTACAACACAGTTGCTCAAACTCAGGTCCGTGGGGCTTTTTAAGTTTAAAGCTTTAATTAATGGACCTTATCATACTTTGGTCTGGTGTTTCCTATTTTCCAGGCCACCAAAGCGTTTGTTTAGTTTGCTTTCTGACTGGATGTGGATTGAGGGGAGAATGGCTGCTAAACATTTGCTGGTTTTCTGTTTGATAATTGCTCCTATCCTTTCATTTTTTATTCTTTTTTTTTTTTCCTCTTCGACTTATAAATAAACAGAAATTTTGGGCAAGTGACAATGTATTAAGCAACTCCAGATATATCTACTTTTGCAGTGCCAAAAGGATGAGTGCAGTGGAAAACCTGTTCGAGTGGCTAAAGCTATTACATCAGAAAACAATGTCATCATTCCCATCTTGCCCTCCTTTCTGAAGAAACTCTTGTGTGATCATTGTTGGCTAGGACAGATGGGGGAGGGAAGTTGGCTCCTGCCTCATAGTCTTACGAAAATAAGTACTCTCCAGCAGGCTACTGCTCTGTCCTGCCAACCTCTTCTAGTGAGGGAAGTGCAAGATGTAAGAAGAGCAGACTGAAGACAGTACTCTGGAAAGAAAGACAGAGGGAACTGCAAGGGTAAGAGTATATTTTCTTGCCATTCTCATTTTGAAGAAAGCAGAGGAAAAGCACAGAGATAGTTATCCAAATAACTTCAGCGATCATGGGGGAAATTTCAATAAAAGGGCACAGTCCACCAGTTGTGGGTACCTGTTCCATCTGTGTGAGAGGGGAGATATTAGAAGATAGTGCTATGTCAAAACCAGCCAAAGTTGGCACTGTGTTGCACTTTCAGAGTGGGGACCCGTACCATTCTCAAACCTACACAACAAATCTACAAAGTAGTTGCGGTGCCTGAGATAAGCAGAAAATAGGCATCTTGCATGTTTGTCAAAAAAAAAAAAAAGGCAGAAGATTGGGGTATTTAAAATCCATTGTCCTTCTTAGGCCCCATCATTTCAGTGTCTGCTGAATGTCTCTTCTTTTCAGAAAGCAAAGAAGAGAGAGCATGACCTGAAGGGCAAGGTGGAGAGCTCTCATAAACCCAGCTGGAAATGGATTGCACAATGGGAAGAATCATTGTCAGTCTCTGCTTTTTTATAAAAATCAAGGATGTGTTCACTCAAGCAGCTCTAGGAATACTTCTCAGATCATGACACAGAAAATGAGCTTATATGAAGTAACTGGGACCTAGACAGTTTAGGTCTTTTCAGTGAATATCTTAAATTTGCACCCTTAGATTCTGTGGATGCCACTGTCAACGGTGATGCTTGCATGGAAACATAAATCTAACATGTTTTATTTGGGAGTGCTCTTGTACACCCAGCCTGTGTTCTAACTCCATGTTGTGGCAAGACCTGGATGCATATGAGCCCGTATTTCCATCTTGCTGGTTTTCAAGGAAGAAAAGAAGGAAACAGGGGTACATGGTTCAGAGTGGTATCAGTCTGGACCAGGAGCAGAGGAGAAGGGATGGAGCACACCTACTAAGTGTCTAGACATAGTCATAATTTCTAATAGAGATGCAAATAAAGTGGCACTAAAGACAAAGTCAGACTATAATCTGAAAAGTACTTTCAAGGGTTTTTAGATTAAAGGAGATATATAAATTGGAAACATTACCACTGAGGAAACAGCACAGGTTCCTCAGTTCTGGACTGTCAGTTCATGTTGCTCTGTCAACATAGCTGAGCAAATGATTAAACAAAGTGCAAAGCTCTGCTAATTGTGGTGTGTTGAAGAAAACACTGATTAGTCTATGTGCACAGTCCATTCAGATTAAAGAGAATTGAGGAGCTGGCTAGCTCACAAAAGGAATGAAAACAACCTTACCACCTCAGTAAAGACATCATCACAGGCCATGCGAATCTGCTCAACAGTCAAGGGGCTCTTTAGTGTGAAGTCCAGGGGCAGTCCTCTTTCTTTCCGTGCAGCAGCCACTGCATCTCGTATTGCAAAGAAGACTGAGCTGCCCAAGAAGAATCTGGCCTCGTCCATGCCCTGGCAGAGGAGAGAGGCAGCTGGAGAGACTGGCCTTAGAAACTGACAGCAGAGTTACATCAGCACATCTCCGCTGTAGTTATCTGAAATACACTGAATCACACCAGCTCAGTATTTGGTCATGTCCGGCATATTTGGATTCAACAATTTTCCTTGGATGTTTGAGAACTTTCAAATCAAGAAAACATCAAGGACCAGGATTTGGCTGATGGAGATAATTTTTAAATTCACAATACAGCTACACTATCAAAAAAACTTCCTGCTGGGACTTCAGTGCTCATATTATAAAGCCATGAAATAACTCGTGACTTCTCACATAAACTACATTTTCTATATCCAAGTGGATATAGATATAGTGGATCTACATGACAAAACAGAGGAAGAAAGACACCCACCCCCACTGCCCCCTTAGTCCCTCTTGCATGGATAAAGTTTGTGCTGTCTAATTTTGATAAGAAATGTGCCCTTTGTCTCTATCTATTTTCTTCATGTGGAAGACTGTTTACTCATTTACACCGTGTAAGGCTGTAAGAATATGGAGTGGACTTTCTTCTGAAAATTCCCATTCCTATATGTACTGGTTTTTGCTGGGGTAGAGTTAATTTTCTTCGTAGTAGCTGGTATGGTGCTATGTTTTGGATTTGTGCTGAACACAGTGTTGATAACACAGGGATGTTTTAGCTATTGCTGAGCGGTGCTTACAGAGTCAAGGCCTTTTCTGCCTCTCAGACTGCCCCACCAGCGAGCAGGCTGGGGGTGCACAAGAAGTTGGGAGGGGACACAGCCAGGGCAGCTGACACCAGCTGACCAAAGGCATATCCCATACCATATGATGTCATGCTCAGCATATAAAGCTGGGGAAGGAAGAAGCAAATGGGGGACATTCGAAGTTATGGTGTTTGTCTTCCCAAGTAACTGTTACAGGTGATGGAGCCCTGCTTTCCTGGAGATAGCTAAACGTCTGCCTGCCAGTGGGAAGTAGTGAATGAATTCCATTCCTTATTTCACTTTGCTTGCACATGCGGCTTTTGCTTTACCTATTAAACTGTCTTTATCTCAACCCACGAGTTTTCTCACTTTTACCTTTCCAATTCTCTTTCCCATCACACTGGGGGCAAGTGAGTAAGCAGCTGTGTGGGGCTGAGCTGCCTACTAGGGTTGAACCACAGCACGGTGTCATACCCCCTTTAGATTCAAGGCTGGAACAGTGGGCGTTCCTGTCTTTTAGTAGCCAGAGGCCTACGGTCCCCTTTAATTCTCCTTTTATTTTGAGGTTCTTTGTTTTTTGCTCTTATTTTGAGGCTATGAACGGTGCTGTATCCTAGTACTGGGTGCCTCCTCAGAGGATGATGTACCCTTAAAACAGAAAGAATGGTGCTCTGCAATGGCTAACAGAAGAACTGGGCTCTATTCCCATACCTGTCACATGTTTCCTGTGAGATTCTGTAAAGTCACTTAGTCTCTTGTTTCATGACTTCTCTGCCTTTAAAAAGAATCATAATATTTCCTTCTTCCATCCCTTCTCCTGTCTAGGCAGTTTAAGCTCTTCAAGATGGACTCTTTCAATTTTGATGTACAAAAAAATTTCAATTTTGATTAGGGTTTCTAAGTGCTACTGTAATACCAATGCATCATAGGAAGAAAATTAGTCCAAAAGCTCAGAACATCAGTGTTTCACTGTTTAAGTACAATTTGTTCCATAGATGAAACAGAAGGGGGGGGGGGGGGGGGAGCAGGGGGGGCACAATTCTACCATACACTACAGTCACTTACGGTTTTGCAGCAGAATCACCTGGTGTGATTGGAAACGGTTAGTTTGGCATGTTTACCTTGGAAGAATAGATAGCAATTGAGAATTGAGTTGTGTGAATTTGGCAGTAAATAGACACAGAACTGCTCAGGAATGTCACAGATGGCAGGGATCTTATATGTATCTGGGCCAAGAGTGAGCTGCTCTCCTTCTGGGGAAAAGAAGATTTCTTCTAATGTATAAAGACCAACTCCCTGAATGAAGGACCCTTCAATCAGAGCAAAGAATAAAAGGTAAACTTTTACATCTCATTCAGTCATTTTAAAAGATCATTCAGTCATTTTAACAGATAAAAACATATATACAATTAGACTTACTTTTTAAGATTACACATGAACTGGCATCTTTCCTCCCAAAAGTAGAAATTAGCCAACATAGACCAAAATAGGACTAAGCTGTCCTCATCTGACTTATACAAATATTTTCATTGGCTCAAGTTCTACTTTTCCTTATTCCTGGCTAACCTCACTGTAACTAGTACAATTACCTCTGATTTGCTTTGTCAAAATTGCCGAAGAGAACTGAGTCAGATCCACTGACTTCAAGCTTATTGCTCACAGGAACTCCAGTGAGGAGATATTTGCCCAGGGACTATGACATAAAAGGTCTGCTCAATCTGATATTTGCTTAAAAAGATTTGCAGATAACTAATGAAATTTCCTCTAGAGAAAAATCAGACACAAACATATGATAGGTTGGATATGAAGAGAAAATAACAGGCCAACCTAAAGTAGGAAGGAACAACTGCTGAGTAGACACCTTGGCTATGACGGTGACGTAAACACTGGTGCATGGTGAACATAGAATTGAACTGCTAAGAAAGAATGATTTGACAAATTTGGCAATCCTTGAATGTGCAAAATGAACATGATCTTTTAGGCAAAGGGCAAATATATCAGGATGAGCCTGTAAATAAGCACGATAAGAAAGGCTTTTAAATGTAGGTAATAATTTTAGGAGCATTTCCTTTGACTCTGCAAAGAAATCACAAATATTTTTTACACTCTGATTTCACCACTACTTTCTTATTTACAAATTATTAGTGAGTGACACCACTTTTGTCACTATTCAATTTGTCTGTAGACACAGGTAGTTGAATCCATAATACAAAGCTATGGATATAACAGACCTTTAAAGAAAGGTCTGTTCCATCTCAATAGCTTTTTCCAGTACATCACAGCTGAAGTCAACGGTGCTCTGCAGCTGGTTAAGATTTAGCCCTCAGTCAGTAATTCTGGGGTAGAGTAAATTGATCAGGAAAAAGTCATAAGGAGATTTAGGATGCTAATCCTGTAAGACATTTCCAAAGTCTGTTGGATTTGCTCTTCTCATCGCTTCTGAGAAGATGAACAAGAAGTAGAAAACTTAACCTAGTATTATTTATAGCTGCAAATAAAACCAAATACTAGTACATCTGTCAATCCAGCATCCTTGAGTGTTAATGGATAGCGTCTCATAGGTTTTGGTGGCTATTAAATTGACCAATAACAGCAATCACTTAGGCACAAAGAGGAACATTCACTAACTTCTAATATAAAGCAAAACTATGGAAGTTCGTACCTGTCCTATATCTATAGCTGGATTTATGCTAGAACAGGCCTCCATGACAATGTCTGTTCTGATGTTCTGTTAAACAATTAAAAGGTGTTATAAAGTTATATTTAAACTACACAACAACAAAGGGATCCTAAACAATATATATGTCTCACACATGAAAGATGTGTCATCACAAGTATTATAAATGTATTCTGAAACATGAAAGCTACTTGAGACAGGCTGTGTTGATGGGGAGTTCATCTAGATAATGCATTTTTGGTGGTTGTCTGAAACTTGGAATGTGATGTGCACATCCCATGAGTAACAGGATGGTCATGAATTCAAGAACGGCTTTGTTGCTTGTTCTCCTGTAGAAACTGAATTTCTTGAAGTGATGTTTAGCCACTTCCTATGCTTTGCTGTGAGTGTGGAAGCACAGTCACCTGAACAGGAGTTCCTTATGTAGAGGAGGGGACAGCGAAGAATGTCTACTGGGCTGTTCTTATACAAGGTCCAGTGGCTTCTCCTCCTAAATCCCAGCCTGGCATAGTTTGAGGAGGTTCACAGACTCCAGTGATTTTGGAGTATAGCTCCACATGGTCTACTAGTTGTCTGGCAGTCACTGCAGCCAAATGTTCTTCCCCAGTAGCCAGAAGACATTGGATGGCCTCCATACAATGCTGCTGAGAGCTGTCCCTGCACTAAATCCCCTTTGCAACAGGTCATGCTATGTGACTGTGGCTTCATCTGTTTTAAATGTAAATCTGTTAAAAAGGGGACTGTAACTAATGATACGGTCTTGTTGTTGAAGACTCAACCTGTAGGGAGATGTTCAGAAGGTCTAATTGAATTTCAAAGCCATCATATATCATATAAACATTAGACCTTCTTTATTTTCTGCTGTTCTCATAGTGTTTCTTATTCTTCTGGTTAACATCAGACTTCTATAACAAGAACAGGATGAACAAATTATATTGTAAAGGGCAGCATAGCCATTTATTGTTCTGCTGACATTTTGTTGAGTACATCCAACAGACTATGTCTCTATTCTTAGTCAAAAGAAGCAAAAGAAAAAAAAAGTCATTTGAATGTAATGATGGTGGGAAATTCACCCAACTCTGCTTCAAGTTCACTGTATTTTTTGACATTACCTTTTGGGCTCCTGTCAAATGGTCAATTTCTACTACAGAACATGCAACTCTGAAGAGAAAATATGGGAACTTATGGCCTTTCTGTGTGTCCCAGTTCATGTTTGTAAAATAACCTCTGGAGGAAGTAAGAACATCCCTCAGATTAGAGGAATTTAATCAAGATATCCCCCGCACCCTATCCTTGTCCTCGCTGTTGAGACCACTACAGGAATCATATGACGTGATATATCATAAACTCTCTAAGCTAACTATTTTCATAGGACCTCTGTAGTCAAAGACAATCTAGGGAGTAGCACCACTGATAAATATATGTTGTGTGGAATGATTTGGGAGGATAGGAGGGTTGCAAACCATGATGGCTGTGGAAAAAAATTCCTTGTATGCCTCCTGTGTCCTACTGTATTTGACCTTGGAGAAGAGTCTGTGCCTCAATTATCAAACTAGCTAACTAAGGATGTAAAGTTTCTCTGAAATCAATATGGGTTGAAGAGAAGAATTCCTCTGGTTAAACACTGCAGTCTCTGATCCAGGCAACTTCTTAATGGTTTGTGTGCTGCATCTGATATGGCCTTGAGAAGGCTGAACGGGGACAGTTTTATCCTTCCTTCAACTTATTGACAAAGTAGCACCACTGATGATGAGAAATTAAAAAATACTAATGGCTTTCCTTACTTGAAATAGCCAGTAGCTGAAAGACTGATGCTTTGCTTGTGAGCTTCACTGATGCGCAAAAGGTATACTCATTATTAAAGAGAGAACATTAAAAATTCTTTACCTCATATTTAAAGAAAAAGTGAAACTTAAAACATTTTAAAGAAAAAAGAGCCCTAAGTAAAAGCTTTACATTCCCTCGTGCCCTGGACATATCTTTAGGAAGGGACACATTGCCAAATCTTGAAAGTTGGCCAGATTTACCAGGACATTGTGTTGCACCACTTCCTTTTGCACTGTTTATTCTCTTCCTCTCCTCCAGTTTACTTCATGCAGGGAGGCCCCTTCCTCCCTCCAGAACAATGGCAGCTTTCACTCTACACTCATGGGTTTATCATAATTTGATAGTAAGAAACAGAGGGAGGTATTTACCCAGTCTTCTCATTTGCCATTAGGATTGTCTCTTTGTATAGGGTCCAAATGCTTCCAAAGGATTTGACAAGCACCCTTGGGAGGAAGAAGGCTGGAAGAAGGTTGAGCACCATTGACCAACCCACAAACCCAATCTATCTGCTGTTTTCAAACCAATAGAAGCTCTTTCTTGGTGGTTAGTTTGTTAAATTCATTCTGAGGACTGTAACTCTGTTCGTTTACCTACAATTTCTTTACTCTGCTAACTGCCAGCTAGAAAGCAGCACTTTGTGAAGAGTGGTATCTACTCGAATGTAGTTGAAGTATTCATACACAGGGCTATCACTGAAACCAGCAACAAAAAGAAGATAAAGGACCTAACTCTCCTCCTATTTTGATTTACTAGATAGAAAACCACGGGCTTGAATGATTTATTCCAAAATAAATGAAAGAAGAATTGGTCCCAAAGCATTTAAGTGGATAAAGGTGTTTCAGTCTGATTATTAAAAAAAGTACCTGAAATATACCTTACGCTAAATTTTCCTTTAAATTGTGTTTAAATACAGAATAAAGTGAAGATCCATAAATTTATCTAGTGGCAATCTAAAAAACCTCCACATTTGTAGAACTGATACAGTAAAGTAGAAAAAAGCGATCCTTTTTAACAGTGCTCTGTAATCTGCCTTGCTTTAAACTATGCATGTGAAATAAACTAGCAAGAAAGATTTTGAGACAAAAGAACTGCAGGCAGCTCAAAAACAAAACAAAATTATGAATCCTCAGAGGGACATTCATTATTTAACAGAATCACTGATTATGTGAAAAAACAGTAATAAGTCCAACCTGGACTGCTCTTGCATTGATTTCCATTCCGACTGATCCTGCTATGTATTTGCCATTAGGTACAGTTGTTGTGCTTGTTTCACAGAAGTGTGTATATTACAATTTGTAACAAAAGTAAACAAAAAGATATCCAGTCCCACTTGAAGATGCAATGTCAAGTCAGGAATTCATCATGCCATTCATCTCTCTCTCTATATACACACAGAGAAATGACCTAATTCAACAGTAATACTATGACTAAGACAAATCCAGAAGTCTTCCTTAACAATTATTCTGTAAAACAAATATTTTATAAATAAATTCAGGTAGTAAAAGATAAGCTAGAACAATGCAATGCAATACTATATGTTTTGCCTCTAATTGATTGCTCTTTCTAATCAGGTTTTGGTTACATATGGAAAACTTAATAAAATGTAAAAAACAATTAATCATTCGTCCTCATGGAGTTTCAAATCTTATCTTTATATTTTATTTTCTATCTCATTTGAAATGGCTTGGTTAGTTTGTGTTCTCACTTTATTGTTTTTCACAGTGTTCTAATATTCAGATGTTCATTCAGCTCATTTTGAAGGAGTGGCCTCATTTTAGCTCCAAAATGACCTATTTGGCACATAGTTTTGTTTATCGCTGTTTACACCAGAAATGCATAAAAATTATCTGATGTTATCATTGGTGTGGGATACACTACAAAGTTGAATTTTCAGCACTTTAACTCCCTCTGCAAAAAAACATTGGGTCATTTTTGCACGTGGTCTCTGTGCCTTAGCTATCCTGTAACAGTGATGTTACCACAAAGATGTTAATCTCCTTTCCAGGTCTTGAAAGATCACTTTGATTACAGCTTATATTTTTCCTAAGTTTTGTCTTCATCAATAACTCAGAAGCAACAACCCAATATTAAACTTAGCTTTCTTATGTCTATAGAATTTGCCCATTGTGCTTCTTAGTGCCATTCATCCTTTTGGCTCCATTATCTTTCTTGTTGTATTTTGTTTACCCTCAGATGCTAACTCACCTGTAACATCCTAGTGTGAATTCCTTGTCCCAGTTCGGTTCCACCATGAGTGACTAGCACAGACCCATCTACATAGATATGGACGAGACCTCCAGCCTAAAGAAAAGCCACAGAAACTCGGTAATTTTCTTACTGCACTGAACAAAGGCGCATAAGAAAAAGAACAAGGCAAAGACAGATTTAATTCACAAGAATCAGTATATTATTGAAAGGGAGTGGAAATTCTCCAGCAGTCTGACAATAACAAATTTCACTGCTCTAAGACAGGATAGACTCTATGAGCTAGTAGTTATTCACAGGAGTTCTGTAGGGATCACATGAATTAGTTCAAATAAGAGAAAAGCATATCTTCTTCTCATGAAACTGGGTGAATTAAGAACATGCTGGCTCTAGCTATAATGTATGTGTAGCCCCAGATACTATTCCCTCCTCATCCACAATAAGAGAAGGATAGAGCAGAATTTGAACCTGGAATCAAAGGCATTTTGGACAAATGGCAAACTATCTCTTACTATGAACATCTACAGAACTTTTATTTTAGAACAAATGACAGCAGGGTTGTACTCTTGTTTTTCTGAAGCTGAAGGATTAGTGCTAGTCCTTTTTGTTTGCATGTATCCATACAGGGTAATAATAAACTGGTGTTCATAGTATGTAATTTTGATGGAGCAATGACACAACTGCTCTTCAATTCTCTCTCATAGACTGTCAAGAGGATGGCTTAGAACCTGATTCACTTTCTGTTCATATTTTGGTGCAGTCTTGTGTCAATAAATAGCTATCTTAAACAGGGGAAATGCAAGAAGCAGGTGGGAATGGAAGTAATGAACTTTCATTCATGGTAAAATCAGGAACAAATAACTTCCCAAGGAATGGAGGTGAAAGAAATCAATCCCATACAAGCCATCCACTGCTATGAAGGAACAAGTGGATATGGAAGAGAACTACAAATTCTGTAAAGAGATATTTCGCTGTAGCATGCAATCAGCTACCAACACTCAGAGAGCAAACAGTAGAGCCTGAGAAGTGTTGTGAAATACAGTGCCTCCGGGACATCTTTTTACTTGTTATTAATTCTACATTGAGAAATAATGGTCATGCAATCTCTTTGGTGCCAGCTTGCGACATTTGCAATCAGCTAACATTTTGCTGATGTCAGTTAGAGTCTTAGCTGACAGAGACAGGATTAAACAATAAATCTATTCTCTAAGATTTACATCTAGCTTTTTGGAAATTCAGTGGAATGCCTGAGCTTTATTTTGAAGGCTTTGCTGAAATGGAACTGTTACTTATGCCTTTTTTTGACCTTTTGTATCAGATGGATTGTGATCCCTAGATGTTTCTTTACCATGAGAACATTGTTGGAAGAAATATATTAATGTAATATACATGAAATATATTAACAGTGCTATTTCAGATAACCAATAGCTGAAACCAAAGGAAACATAAGCTTTTGCCACTGTCAGTAGCTTTAGGACTCATAGACAATTCAGTGAGAAAACAAAATCTTGACATCTATTTTTACCTTCCCTAGCAGTAGCCATAATCTCAGAGATCCCTGGTTAAGAGGGATCTCCACTGAAATGAACCATGAGCCACATGCCCCTTTCAATACCACCCAACAAAGCTTGGGGCCTATACAGTATTTTATAAGAAGTAACACTCATCAGGTCCTTTGAGAATCCCAATTACAAAAATATCTTTAATAACTCTTGAGTAAAAATTGTTTGCTCCAAAGTTATACATAAAGCATACATCCTATTCAATAGAAATACTTCTTGTAGCTCAGGGGCTCATGAAAGACTGTAAAAAAAAAAAACCCATCAAACTCCACACTTTTTTTTTTCCCCCAATCGCCTAACCCTAACCTTTACAATACTCTGGAAAACAGTATCTGCACCAAAACTAAACATAATGCATGCCTCCTTTCCAAAACCTACTCTCCTCCAAGCTCAGATGCTAATGTAACTTAGGAAATCAAACTCCAGAACATTTCCTCTCAAAACCAGTAACCTTAATCTTGCCTAACTTCTAGAATACTCAGGTAACCAGTGTGTGTGCAAAATTTAAAAAAATGCTAGAACTTCCATCAGAAAATCTTATTGCTGTTGTCTATCCATGACTCAGCAAACTCATCTTTGCTTGTTTTCTTTAACATACCTCTAATGCTAAGCTTGGCCTAAGCAATTCTTGATAAGTGATATCTGAATCAAAGGTTTGAAATATATGTCAAATATAAGGCATGACCCAGTCCTCATCATAGCTTGAAGGTCCATGTAATATTTAGAAAGAAGACAAAGTCCTGTTGCTTTCATTTTCCTAGGGACGTAGATGGGTTCCCTAATGCAAATCTAAACCTATAATAGGGATTCTCAGTCAAAAGATGACTGAACCAAAATGAAACATAAGCTAAATGCTGCTTTTCCAAGACAACTATCATAGTACTTCAGGGACCCACGCAAGTGAAAGAGAAAAAAATAATCACTTTTTATTCAAACCTTGACCTTAATCCTGGCCTTAGGAATACTGTGGCACTTTATTCCTTGAGCAAAACTAGACATAAGCCAGGAATGTCTATCAACTGCAGCCCTCGTCTTACCCCTGGTACCTGTGTAAGACTCAAGAAAGAATCAGGGTTCTAATTTCTTCTTTTTCCTAAACTTTACCGTAATGCTAATAGTGCCTGAAAATATTGCTGGTGTCTCCATCAAAACTAAACAGAAGACTTCCCTTCATTCTTTTCAACCTTCCCAGGTGCCTATGGAATAACTCAGGGGGAAAACAAACATCTCAGCCCTTGTTTTCTTCACTTTGTTTCTAACTTTAACCTTAACATTACCATCAGTGATATCCAAGTAATAAGAATCTGCATGAAAACTAAATATAAGCCTTTTCCTTTTCTAAAAGCAAGGCTTATCAGAATTTTTAATTTCATAGATGATTCAGCAAAAAACACCTTCCTTTCCTTCTTTTCTTTATTTCTACCTATATCTGCAACCTAAATCCTAGTATTAATAATGCCACTGTTATCAATATCTGCCAATAACCTATTAATAAATAAAAATTAAAATAAACTGTTTGTCACTTAAAACATCACCATCACCTCAGACTGAGAACAAAATTGGTTATATTAGGCCTATCTTCAAATGCGTCAGGTAACAGCTATATGAAATATCCCAGCCTGGAAGTTTTGGGTGATTGATATACACATATGCAGTAAATGCAATTACACAGACCTGTGACCCCTGCGGGACTGAGAAATAGACCACAATTCTCCTTCCACTTTTTCTGTAACCACAGTCCTAATATTATTCCTAGTATCAAATATCTATAGATGACCTATATGTGCTATAGCAGCTCTTCACTCAGCTAGCCCTCATCTTAGTTCCTGAAGTCCATGCAGGGCTTGTTAATAAACCAACTGTTTAACCACTTTTCCACAAACCACAATCCTTCCCCTAACAACACATTTTATCCTAGATTCAACCATAATCAGGTAATGGATACCCAGAAGAATATGAAATACATATGCTATAGACATCCGTCAGTCACAATCCCATTCCTTGTCTTACGGTTAATACAAGATTTAACCAAAAAAGAAACTTTCCTCCTTTCTTTTCCCAAACCAGTTCTAAACCTAGTCTAATCATAACCAGAATCTAACAGTATTGTGAGCAATATCTTCGGCAAAATAAAAAATATAACCAGTCTGTCCCAGAAACAGTCATCAGCCAAACTCTACAACTCATGCAAGAGTCAACAGGAAAACCGACTCCTCAGCCCTTCTTTATCCAAACCATATTGAACCGTAAACCCTGTCCCACAGGGTTTTAGTGTGCTCAAATCATACACCAACACCAAAGAGAAGGGTTTTTCCCCTGCTACTGCTAGATGCCAAGCTGACTTCAGTGCTAGCATTGTTTACCCAGTTATTTTTAATTTAGAAGTCAAAAGGAAGACTTTTGCTACCAGCTGAATCTGGCATTACCTTGCAGGGTGGCTTCGTATCTGAAAAGTGGCTTGTATACAATTCTGATTTATGTACTTGTCATCTGAGGATGGGGTAGGGCTGATATTAGCAGTATTTTGGAGTAAGAAAAGTGGTGGATAGCTCTGCTTTTTCTGGATATTGCATGGGCTGTAGGAAGAGGACGATAGCTGTTATTTTGATTCATAGTATCTTTCAGGGTGGTCTTAGGACTGGGGCAAGGTTGGTGCTGGATTAGGATTTCAGAAGAAGAGGCGTTTGGTTTCTTGCTGCATCTTGCTAGTCAATTAAATGATTCTGATTTGCCCCAGAAGAAACTATTACCCAATAATTGAGCAAAATACCTTCTCTCACTCACTTTATATTTTCCAAAGAAAGGGTGCTGTCCACCAGTAATTAACATATCCATATTTCTTTCAAGGGCAAAACTGACTGGACACTTGGTCCTAAAGTGAACATTAAAAAAATACACTTTTATTACAGCCTATTCATGCAGATTGCAAAGACATTACATGTACATGAACAAAGCAGAGGAGATGAGCTTTTCAGTGGTTTCCCTTTAGCTTCTCAACAGGGTGATGCAAGTTCCATGAAGCATGCACAGGACATGGCAAAGAAGCCAGAGTAAAGGAGAGATGTGGCACAAAGGCCTGATGTGAGCACACCTATGTATTAGGATAAAAAACACTTTCACTGAAGATCTAGAGTGAAATTTAAGCCACTGTGCCTGGGAAAGGCCTGAATAGTTGGGATTTGTACAGATCAGCCCTGAGACAAACTGCATGGGGTCTTTGTTTTTGCTCTCAGATAGTAAATGAATTCCATTGCCAAAAGCCTAGAGAATTTTCAAGCCTCTATCCAAGATTCACTGCCAAAGAGATAAGAAAGATGATGTCGTCAAGATAACCCCCCAAGTAGGGTTCAGGACTGAAGTTCCCTTTTCATTCAGTCTTGTCATCTTTAATTTGTTTTAGTTAAATCAGTCATTTTATTTAGTTAAATCAACTTACTTGTCTGCCACTGCTGCAATTACAGCAAAGAGTGAAGGTTTAGTAATCTTCCCACTGAATGCTCCACAAACACATTTCACATATCACATAATTTTGTTGGACTGGAGGTTTAAAGCTGAAGCCACTAATTCCTGCAAAAGTGAACATCCAGGATTTTACTGAGAATTGTTACTTACCAAAGTACATTAAAAAACGCCTGTTTTCCATGGTTAACCATATATTAAAAGCTAATAGGTTTAAGAATCCTGGGCAGAAAACTAGAGTTGCTATAGAAACAAACAAACAGATTTCAAACAAGTAAAGATGCTAATGAAAGCACAATCTTGTCTTTAAAGAATAGTGGAAATGTAAAAATAGCCCCATAAACTAGTTTGATTATCTGATGCCAGATATGATAAACTCTATATAGAACTGCAAGTTTCACCTGCAGTTCGAGATAAAGTGTCTCCTAAAATATCAAGCTGAATGGAACAGAGTGATTGTTTACAGCACACTAGATAGTGTAGCTAAAATACAGACAAACCATTGCATTCTGAAAATATCTCCTCTGACAGTGCTTTCAGAGGTGTAAATAGAGATTTAACTTGCTGGGCTGACAGGGAAAGCTTAAAAAATGCAAGCCAGTGATGAATTGCAAAAGCTAATCCTAAACATGTAGAAATTAACATACATACATTCTTTGAAACTGTTGTTTTCTATAGGCCTACAATCCAATTCTGATGTTAGCTAGGACGTGTTAACCTTTTTTTCACATAATTTCATATGATTTGTATGTTGTTATTATTTACATATTCATTTATCACTATTTATACATGATTAGCACCCCATCATCATCAATGTAACTACTCATATGAGCAACGCAACCTGTCTGAATACTCTTTCTAAAGCTGAAGACACTCATTGCTGCAAAAAAGTGATTGTCCAGGATTGTACTGAGGATTCTCACTGATTTTAGGAGGATTTGGCCAATATATCTAAGACAGAATTAGCCTTTTCTCAACAAGAAGATTACAGCCATATTATCTATCCAAGATACCTCTTGTTCATCCCATAGTAACACTGCTCATTTGCATCTGCACTGCATTGGATAGTACAAATAGCACAAGACCTACTGTTACATTCAGCTTCATCATTAGTAGTCACACCTCTTATTTTCATAAAAAGAATCAGATCAATTAATCTGAATTGGGAACACCATTAGGGAGTTTCAAGAGAAGCACAGAAGACTGAAAGCAACTCCTGGCCATGTAGTTCAGCTTTAAGGTTATTTAGGAAGGTAAGAAACAGGTATCATTAATACTTTGTTTTACCTGTACGCCTGTTGCACACATGTTGACACATATACCATCCATTTCTTTATCCTCCACTCTTGGAATAACAAGCCCACTATTTGTTTCCAGATAAAAATGTTCCTGTCCTCCCATGTGCAATTCACCTCTTACATATGTAATTATAGGAAAACCTAAGCTGGGTTTCAAATGAACTGCAAGGAGATTTATATTTGCCTATATATATATATAGGTATATATGGCAGGGGAAAAGAGTTTTTTCACAGAAGAAAAGCAGTTTCATTTATTTTTTATTTCTTTGTATCTCAGTTTTACACCTTCTGGGACCTGTGTTTATTGAGAGGAAATTATTCAATCACTTAATCCTTGTATAGCTTTTTTTTTTTTTTTCCCCTAGGATAAGATTAGTATCAATTAAATATCTCACACTTTTTCTTCTTTAGAAGGTTACATGTCTTCTGCTATAACAGGATTATAATTTCTTCTGAATCATTCTGTCAGGGAAAATACAGAAGAAATTCCTTTCTTATCCTCTTTCCATTAGTTTGCCTTTCTCCTATTACACTTTTTCTACACATTTCTACCCAACACTTTACTTTTGTACCATTTCCCTTACAGAGAGGGAAATCTGTCAACACAGCACACCATAAAAGCTAAGTCTGTAAATTCTCTGTCTTAACTTGGGTCTGACAATATTTCCCCAGCAGTTATTCCTGAAACACATGTTCATGCAGAAGTAGTAGGAATCAGAACTGAAGCCACTCGAGGGTGACATAACATTTGATGGGGAAGAATTGGAAAAAGTCCAAAGAGGAGCAGAAAAAAATCATCAGAGGTCATGAACCTACATGGAGAGACTGACAGAACTGAGGAGGCTTAGCCCAAAAAAGTGAAGGAAGACATGAATCTTGAAATCCACGGAAGGCTGCTGCAAGGAGGCAGAGAATAGTCTGTGCTACATGCTCACAGTAGAGAGAACAAGAAGCATAGCAGTACTTAAATTGCAGCAAATTGTTAGCAGTGAGGATAATCCTTCTAATCATAGGAATGGTGAAGCACTGGAAAAAATCTCCTGGGGAGACTGCAGAGTCTGCATGCTCGGAGGTCTCCAAGAACAACTTAGATAAATCTGATCATTCTTTCAAGCATGATACAGATAGAATTGATGTTGGAACAAGGAAAAGGAGCTGAAGGTCTGTTACGTTCCCTCTTGTGATCACGCAGGTGTCAATTCATGTGTAGTTAGTATTCAGTGAAGAGAAAAACTCAGATGCAGATATTTGGGGAGTGCTAACAGCAGAAGGTAGGTGTGATAATATATGTCATGACAGGACAAACAGAAAAGCATACATGAGTTGTCTAAGCATTTATAAGATGCCCACTAACAAATTTCAGAGCTGCATTCAAGTGTTCAAAACACAGAATTAGGGGAAATATTAAAACTGACCAAGCCAATGTTAAGAGAAGCATATCTTGATATCATATACCTCAATTTTAATAAGTCTTTTTACACTGTCCCACAGACTACTCTCATAAGCAAGTTGAGAAGTACAATCCAGATAAAATCAGGGATACAACTGATTGAAAACTGCACTCAGAAAGCAGTTTACAGGATTGGATGTCAAGCTGCGAAGATGGTGCATGTAGAATCATAGAAGAGTCTCTTAGTCTAATGTTACCCCATGGTTGCTTTAATAACTAATGAGTAAAGTACAAATAATATCAAACTGGAAAGGGCTGCAAGCCCTTTAAAGGACAGGTTCAGATTTGAAAGTGATTTTTCCTGTATTGGAGAAATGGCCTAAAATCAATAGCATGAAGTTCAGTATGGGTAAGTGCCAGTACTTTGGATAGCACTATTGAAAAAGAGCTAAGCAAGGATTACAGAGGAGCATAACTTGACTGTATATCCACCATTGATAACACCACAACAACCTTAATCTCATTCTGTGATACTAATGTTATATAGAATTTCTGGGAGACTCCACTTGGCATTGGTGAAACCTAATCTGAAATATTACCATAGTGAAGTTGGATGTAGTAAAATTAGAGAAAATGGAGAAGTGAACGGTGACAATGATAAAGGTTAGCAAACATGACTTATGGGGAAAAGATGAGAGGACTCTGTTTAGAGGGTGAACCTTTAAAGTTTGCAGGAAGGGAGATTTAGATTAGGTATTAGGAAAAAAAAGGACAGTTAAACTCTAGAACTAACTACAATAGGAGCTTGTGGAATATTCTTCATTGATACTTCTTAAACACAGGTCTGATGCCTATGCACAGAGTATGCTCTGGGACTACTGGATCATGTTCAATATTTGAAGACAGTGAATTTGGTGACTGTAGCAGTGGTATTCCAAACCAGTTTACTCTGATCCCCTTGTTTCTGGGATTAGCCTTAAGTCAAGCGGTCAACTTAAAATGGGATAGGTTAAGTTAGCTAACACCCATAAACAAAGCCTTATTTAGTTGTAATGTTTGTCCTAGGATTAGGGCACTTCATTTTAGTTAGCTGAGTTCTAAGACAAGGAAATGGTAGAGTTTAGTCAACATGAGCTAGCAGGTGTTAGATAAGCTTCATTTAAATGTGACCATTTCATTTCCATTCCCAGTGAAGGGGAAAAAATCAACAACAGAGTAAGGTGTTTTTTTGAGAAGAGAATAGAAATTTAAATTCAGGCACCAGATGGAAATAGATTCTGAACTAGCATAATTCACCTCTCTTGTCTGATGCACTGCATGTATGACCTACCTTCTACAATTTCATCAGCAGACTTGAATCCTTTCTCAAGATCTCCTTTTTCTATTTTCCTTTCTTCAGTAATGTTTGAATTATGTTCTATTACATCGTGCAGAAAAAAACCCAACATGTTAATTGTAATTCAGAAAGTCAGATGATTTTTATATAGTACAATCTTTCATCATCCATATGATCCTTTTTCAGATGGACAGGTGGTTGTAGCTAAGTATTAGAAAGAGCAGGATAGTTGTTCCCCTTCCACCATCAAAGAGAGCTTCTGGTTTTTTTCATTTTTTGTAGTTCATATCATTCTCTTCTTCCCCCAGATTAGGAATACTAAATGCCTGTTAATGGCATTCAGAGCTGTTGAAAATATTTCAGAATCAGATTGCTTGCTACTGAAAACCTGCCAGACTTGAAAATTTTCAGAACATGGATGCAGGATGTGTGATTCCAGAACTTCTGCAAACATAAGCTCTCAAATTTAATTCTATACTGACCTACTCCTGCTGGGAGTTTGACTCCTGGAAGCATGGAATTGCTCACTTAAAACTTTCTGAATATTCTTTAGCAATTTCGTCCTAGATCTACAAAGACCAGTCTCTGACATACTGGATTAATAAGTACCTAATAAGATTTTTTTTGTGTGTTTCTAAAAATAAAACTTTGGAGGCTATTTACAAACTTTTTGCACTTCATTTTCAGAACCAATAAAGTCATATCTCATGCCAAAAAAAACAAAAAAACAAAAAAAAAAGAAAAATCCAAAGCCTGGCAGAGCTCAACACAAGGAAGTAAATAGTGAGTGAAGTGACTTAAGAGCTCTGTCAGACAAGGAATAAGAGACAGACTGTTACCTCAATGGTCAGAATTGGCTCCGGATCTTCATATGCTATCTTTAACTTTTCAGCCCCGCACTTTGCCTGAGCCAGTGACTCTGCAACCACAGCACGGGTTATATGACCAACACAAATCACCTGCAACACACTAATGCATTACCCAAGGAAAAATCACAGGAATGGTTAAGTTCCTGCACAGAGTGTTTCGTGGAAACAGATTCTGCTCAAATGCCACTTTTATATTCTGTTTCTCTAAGAATACTATCCCAGTGCAGACTTATCTTCATTAGAGGAGAAGTCTATTAGCATCTTTCATCTGCTGCAACTTTTCTGGTATTAGAAATGCTGCTGACATCAATAGTCATGAACATTTCCCCCGTGTCCATCCTGAGGTGGCCAGATACTGTGCCGAGTAAATCCCATTTGGCACAGACTGCTTTCCTTGTCTGTACTCAGAAAGGAGGGGAACTCAGACAAGAAGGAATAGAGAGGTAAGAGCAGCACATTAGGAATTTTTCCTGCCCCATTGCAAATACCATGCAACAGCATCACTTGTGATGGATACAGCCTGAGGCCTGGGCCGTTCTGTACAGCCACACTGGCTGCATGGATCCTATAAATTTCTTAGCTCTGTTGATGCTCAACAAAAAGAAACAGTGTTGTCTCCCTTAACCATACTGTAGTGTATAATCTGGCAATTAATTTCATATTGGTTCCAACTGGGCAATTCTTATTTTGTCTCATCTTTGAAAACTCAAATGCTATGGTTATTTCATTCTTTCTCAGAATCCATGACAATCACTCATTTAACAGCCCGTAAGGAATCATGGCTGATTCATTTAAATCCCAAGTTATTTCAGGGAGCTTTTCCTTTCTCTCTCACTGGAGAATGGTAATTCTGTTCAGCCCAGCCTGCCTGGCACTGCATTAATAGCTCTTGCACTTATTGTCATTTCATTGCAATAAGATGATACTTGCAAACTCACTTTCTTTTTCTGTAAATAACTGAAGCAAAAGGTCCAGACACTCCTCCAGAAGCAAGAAATACCTTAGCTTCTGCATATGCTTGCTCAGCCTTGCCGTTTTCCCCTGGAACATCTCTTATGTCACTACATCAACCACTCCTGGCACCTGAAGGGCTTCTGATGCGTCAGTTGGTCTGGAAAGTAGAGCATTCACGTAAATAAGTACATGGTACAAATATCTCTAGTACAAGTAATTCAGTGAACTTCAGGACAGAAACAAAATCCACTTGTTATTCTCACCACAGATCTCTACATAGAGAAGAAAGTGGAAAAGTGTTGATTAGCATATTGAGAAAAAATAAAGGGAAGGCATGAGCATCTGTGTGTGCATGGCATAGAACAGCTCTTCAAATTCTAGTTCCAGTACATACAAAATCTAAGAATATATTTTCTTACTACATTTTTTGTACTAAAAGTGGCGAATGCAGTAATATGGACTCTTCTGTCCATATCTGACACTATTTAAAGCACACAGTAAAGAAATTCTTACCTCGTTTGTAATGCATACTTCATAATATGGCCAAATCAGACAATAAGAACAGAAAATACTTGTTAACGCACTTACATGCATATAGTTTTTTCTTACTTACATAATTTTTGCATGGTCTTTAATACTGGTGACCACAGCCAGTGGAAGTTCTCCATCCACTGGACAAATGTCATCAATGTAAACTGCTTCACCAGTGGCATGCTTAATACCAGACTGGTGCATGATGGGGCAGCCCACAGGATCTTGTGGAGACTGTCCTGGGTCAACATCCTGCAGAACAGGAACATGTTATCCTCAAGCCAGAACAGTAATAATAGAAAGCTTTACTTAAAAACACTTCCTGAGACATTTTGTGATCATAAAATCCATGTGGAAACCGTCTAGATTTTAAGACAATATTCGTGGGAGACATTATAAAGGGCTAATTCCATTTTTAGAATTTCTGCTATATTGGCACCAAGGTGCCCTGACAGAGGTCTGAGAAATATACTATGTTAGATACCATTCACATGTCTAGTAAATGGCAGTCTCTTCTACAGAAACATTGCATTAAATAAGTAGGAAAAAAAATTAAAATCAAGAGAGAGAGACGTAAAAGGGACAAAATGACACAGTGGAACCACAGCAGAAAAATCATAGAATCATAGAATGCTTTGGGATGGAAGGGACCTTTAAAGGTCATCTAGTCCATCCCCCCTGCAATGGGCAGGGACACCTACAACTAGATCAGGTTGCTCAGAGCCCCATCCAGCCTGGCCTTGAATGTTTCCAAGGATGGGGCATCTACCACCTCTCTGGGCAACCTGTTCCAGTGTTTCACTACCCTCATTGTAAAAAATTTCTTCCTTACATCCAGTCTGAATCTACCTTCTTTTAGTTTAAAACCATTACCCCTTGTCTTATCACTACTGGCCCTGCTGAAAAGTCTGTCCCCATCTTTCTTATAAGCCCCCTTTAAGTACTGCAAGGCCGCAATAAGGTCCCCCCACAGCCTTCTCTTCTCCAGGCTGAACAGCCCCAGCTCTTTCAGCCTTTCCTCATAAGAGAGGTGTTCCATCCCTCTGATCATTTTTGCGGCCCTCCTCTGGACCCTCTCCAACATGAGAGCTAAAGTCTTCTGGATCTTATAGCTAGGCTCTCTGCCGGGTCCATACCGCTTCCGATAGCATCCTTGTGCAAGTCACGCTTTTACAGACTTGAGCATCACCACTGCTTCAAATAATCATATTTCACATTGTTTACTTCAGAGAAAACATATCTGAAATCAGGAATATATTCAGGGATCACTCTTAATTCCTTCTTGCCCATCTTCCTAAAGAGATAGGTAAATTAATATTCTGGTCAGTGTTGACTAGACTAAAAAATGGTTTCATCCAGGATTTTGCTAATTAAATTCCCATCAACAATCCCCTCTATTATTTCAAAGACAGCCTGGAACCTAAAGCATTTCAGACATACTTAATGAAAATACAGCTTTGGTGCTCTCTGTTCTTGAATTGCTGATAATTCACATTGACTTGAAACAGACTATTATCAGGGACAGTGAAAATCTTCCAATACTTATGTTTTGGTTCGGCTTTTACTGAGTAAAGAGTTCTCTGTAAAACATATCTTCTCAGTTTCTTAAAGGAGAACAAAAAAAATTCTTGGCTGATGCTGAAAGTTTTGGTGGAAAACTGATAAGAAGCAGCAAAAGTTTGATTTTAAAAGTTTTTCAGTTTTGCAACAAAACAAAAATATGAGTGAAAATTCTTGATGAAATTTGAATATTTTTGTAATTGAAATATTCTACTGAGCAAACTTTTTCACATGCCAGCTATGTCTCCCTTTCACACTGTAGCTTTGCAAATAAATCCTTAAGGCTTGAACAATCACAGAGATGTTGCAGTAGGTTATTTCATTTATTTGTACTGAGGCCCATTGGGCAGTTTAACTAAATTTTGCTGAGTTCCTGCATAGATGAAGGCTGTGCCTCTGTTTCAGCTGTGCCAGGACAGCCCAATGCTGCACAACGCCTTGAGGGCAAGGTGTGCATCTGCACCCTGAGAGACCAGGAAATTCATAAAACAATAAAAGACTTCCCACAGGGTCAACTGTTTCAGCAGCTTCACATTAAAATTAGAGGAGGCTTAGGAATGAAAAGTTAGAAAGGCAAAAACTCATTAAAATAAAGGGTCTGTGGCAGTCCCAGCTACAAACACACCTCACCTGATAGATTTGGACACTCCGGGGAACACCATTTTGTAGCATGCCCAAACCACTCATGTTCTCCTTTGAGAGCTCAGCATACCTGAAGGGATACTGAATGGAAGGTGATGTCAGAGCAGTGTTGTCAGACCCTTATTTCTAAAACAAAACTTTTCCCCTCACATATTTTGAAGTAAAGCCTAGCACCTTTAGCCTTTCCTCTCACATCCCCGAATCTTTAAAAAAGCAGAGTTTTCCTGCAGCCTGTGTGCTGATGCAGGTATGCAATTCTTGTCCGGTCCTTACCATCTGATATAAAACCATGTAACACTTCCAGATAAAATCTGAAAAGGAAGCTGACAAGCAGAGGTCTTCTATATTCTAATTTTCCACCCAGAGCTGATGGAGGGAGAAAAATTTCCTCTAGCACCAGTCTGCAGCACCAGACTGTAGCTTTGTTCAGCATCTGATCGTTCCATTGCCTGGTAGAAAAATAGACTAACATGAACACACACTTTTTTATAAGTAACAGGCAGCTAAAGCTGTTGTGAAGTATGTGGGAAATAATAAGTGAATCAGCATAAATTATAGCAAGAAAGAACCTATTGTTGGGGAGGATAGGTCAAATACAGATTGTAAGAGGCTGATGATGGGATCTCCACTGGCAGAATCAAGCAGACCCCACGCAGCACACCATGACTCCTGCATTTGTCTTAAATACATTAAGATATCCAGTTCCTTCCTATGAACTTCACACAGGACTTTCTCGCACTGAGTGTGGTTGAGCCAGTGCCTCCATATAAAATACTCAGATCTACAGTGGTGTCTGTGCCTGGACTGAAGAGGGCGCGCATTCCAGAGTTCGCTATGGACAAAGCATTTTTCTGACTTTCAGCCTGTCTGAAGGCTGACATAAAGTCATCCTAATGGGAAAAAAAAGGAAGGAAAAATTCCATCAATGGCAGAAATTGATTGTAAGAAAACAAATCTATTATTCCTATATTTAGTTGTTACCATTGTTCAAAGAAAGCAACATTTTAAAAGAACATTTGCTAGAATTACTGTTTCAGTTAAACTTATTGTTTTTCTTGAAGTACTAAGCTAATCATAGACAGGCATACCAAGTGGGGACATTATTTGAAGGACAGGGCATTATTTGAGGTTATTTACATGTAAGAAAACATGCCAAATTTTAAATCAGTGGTTTAATGACTTCAGAGTGCTGGAAAAGCAGTCCTGGTATAAGCCACTTCATATATGGCTGGTATGTTCTTTGAATTCCAGCTTAGAAAATAGCATTTTCTTCTGCAGGACATGGAGGCCCCACTGTGCTAAGGAACCTTATTTTGTGAAGATTTTACACTCAGAGATGCTACATTTTACGCTACAGTAATGGCATTTACAGATGGAGGTGCTAGAAACAGCTGGGCTTTCTATTGTCAGAAATATTTTGTTCTGGAGACAAACGAACATATTTCCAAAGCAAACATAATAGCAATTTCGTTCATGATCAGGCACAGATAAGTCCTTTGAAGAAGATGTATAAAGTGCCCTTTCTGTAGCCCCCGAAAGAAACTTCAGATTCAGACAGCCACAGAACTTTTAAAGTAGGGGTTAGCAGGTTAGATCTGTCACTGTGAGTGTGTGATACTCTCACAACAAATGTAAAACTCAGGATTTCATGTTGAACAGTGAGTCTTGTCAGAGATGGAAAATCCTCTCAACAGGATTTACACTGCTTCTCTGGAGCAACGTTCACATCAAGCTACCCAAAACCAAAAGCCAGCAGCTGACAGGAACAAGAGGGAGAACTGACAGCCAGGTTTCCATCTACACTTTCTGTTGACAAGTCTTGCAAAAAAAGTGTGCATGTGCCTTTTTGTTGTGTCAACAGAGTTAATCAAAAAGGCAATTCAGCGTGAAAGTGAGTGGCAGAAGCAGCCTGCCCCAAAAATGGTGTTAATTTCCTGTGGTGAGACTGCTTACTATCACATTACTCATGTGATGACAGACAGATAATTTTCCTGCTCTTCAAAGTGAACTTTTGAGTTTGCCAGCAGCGCTACTGTCTTTTATTCATTTTGTTGTCTCCACCTCTGTTGTTCTTAGGTGCAGCTGTCTCTCTCCAAAAGGCAAGACTCTGAAATACCCTCTGGGATAGCTTTGGTTCTGTGGTACAACTTGTCATGGGACAAAGCAGGTTGGGATTTCTTTTTTCTTTTACTTTGTGGAGGGAACTAACCCATTCCTCCTTAATTTTCTTTTCCGGGCTGTTTGTCTCTCAAATCACCACTAAGGCTCAAATCTTCTGGGCAGCAGAAGCACTGTTGCTGCTGCCAACACAGATTATGCTTTTGCAGGCTTTGAGCTCGTGGGAATCCTGTTGTTTTTCATGGGAAATCTGCCATGGCCAGCCAGCCTCTCATGGGCAGAAGCACTCCTCCAGCATGAGGCCACATATGTTTAGTATGCTGTATTGCAGTGGGCAGCTACTCTGGGGACTGACCCACTGATATCAAGGTTGGCGGAGACTCCTGTGGTCACTCCCTCATTGATTTCAATCAATCACAACACACTAGCTTGTAGCTGGGTCTTCCTCTACTTACCCCGTACTTTTCCTCACATCCACTAGAGGGATATCTAAGAACACAGTAACAATGACACCATTTCTTCTGCTTCTAACCGTCTAAAGCCCCAGGCAACGACAGCTCAGGCCTGTTCAGTGTAAATCGCTAATTAGTGAGAAGAGGCCAGAAATGAGCTTTATTGCTGAAGACTGTGTGATAATATGGCATTTTTCCTGGGATATTCAGGCAGCCCAAATTTCTGTATCTGGAAGGGGCACAAGTGCACATTTAAGAGTGGGGGAAAAAACAGTAAGACGCCCAAAGAAGTATGAGATGATTGCCAGCTGGAAGAAGTGGGAGAGGTGATGGAGGGATGCCAGAACTTTCTTAGCTACTTCCAAAGCAGTAGTAACCTGCATGTTTCAATGCCCACTGAAGATAATGGAAATATTCCTAACAACTGCACTGGAACCTGAATGAAACCTCTGAAACATTGGGGTCTTACCTTTGTAGAGTATGGGGTGAGAATAGAAAAAATTACCTCCTTCGGCTTTATGTCTGCATGCTCACAGCCAGCAAGAAACTGATCATTTAAAAGAATCTGCCGCTTACCATCTGTTGGAGAAAACTGTACTCTGTAATTGAATGTGGAGCAAGAAGGAAATATTTCTGCACTGCAGATTCAAATTTCATTGAATCGGTGCAAAAGAATATATTAAGGCCAATATGGCCTTAGCACAGTCAGCTCCATTCAGGATCTAGCCTTAGACTGCAAAATCCTTTGAGTGGAAAGGCCACTCTTTATGATACATGTTAAGTGCAATACCTTTCTATATATGAATGCTATAGTCCCCCATCACACATAAAATACTGAGTATTTTAGACTTTCTAGAAAAAACATGTCTTACAAATGCTAATAATATTCAGGAAATCAGTGATTTAAATATGGCTATTCTGTTTCTGCTCAAAGGCTCTTAGGCCATTAAATCATTAAAGCACAGAAAGCTTTTAAGAAATTACCAAGCACTGTGATGAGATGGAGAATCAGCCCTGTACATCTTTAGTTCAAAGACAGTAGAAATTGTTGCCAAGATTTTCCAAAGTACCCATGGATCCTATGTGACAAGAGTAGGACCTGCTTGGGCTTGATACCTGGAAGTGTTATTTAAACATGGTGCACATGTATACACACAAGCACATAAGTACCAGTGACTTCAGGAGAAGTTTCGAGGTGCATGGCCCTAGAGAACGAAAAGAAGTTTTTCTTAAAATGAGAGAGACATAAGCAATATAAGCAAACAGTGGTGGAGTTACAAGATAAAGCTAATCTGTCTGATAAATGGAGCAATATAGCCAAAGGCAGTGTAGAAAGGAGACCTTTCGACCTGTCAGGCCTGCCCACCTCACTTTCATGAGATTGCTAGATGTTGTTTCATTTTGCCTTATGAAACGGAAAGACAGTGTTTTCTACTGGCAGACACTTTTTGCCAGTTAAAATGACAGGTGAATACCAGGATAATGTTGTCCTCCATCCAGTAACATGTACCATTCTAATTCATCTAGGAGATGCATAGTAGTGTGTCATTTGAAAACTATAACTTATAGCCATATTCTCTGTTGCAGTGTTCTGCCCATCCAGCAAAGATATTTGGCAGGGAGTCCAAAGCTTATCTTCCGATGCCAAATCGAGGACAGATTTGCCAACTGATAAGACTGGGTTCAAGTCCCATGTTGATCCCCTGCTTACAATGTGTCCTTCTAAAGACTTTAACAAACAGCGAGGTTATTTTTAGGCTTGCCCTTCTTACATGTAACAGACATCTGTATCATAACCTCATTTTATTCACTTAAAAGGACTGCTGGAAGAACTTACATTTGTTTTGTTCAATCTTAACTGAAGTTCTACATTTGTACTTTTTAGTGTGATTTAATTTGTTGTTCCCTTCAAAAGTTCTGTCTCATATCTGTTGAGAGAGACCGGGTTTACTTTTCTGCTCCCCGCCCTCCTAAGAGATGGCCATTCCCTTAATTAAAGAAAGAAATACAAGGTATTGAGGTAAGGGAGTTTTAAAGGAAAACCAGGGACAAGATCAGAGATGCCTAATACACGATGGGTAAACAGCTATGTGTTGATAGTCAAGCTAAAGCATGTTTGGCTGCAGGGTGTGCAGTACTTTACCAGAGAACCCCACTTTTCTTCTTTGCTCAGCCTCTTTCAGTTCTCTGCTCAGCCAGTGAGCAGGGATACCGGGAGTTTCTCTGGTTACAGTTCTCTGGATATTTGCCCCTGCTAACTAGTGTAGGACTCCCAGTTATTTCATACAACTTTTGTGACGGTATTAACTATTCAGCATTACAAGGCATGATCCCAACCTCACCCAGCTTTTCTCCACATATTTGTAAGTGACATTCACACAGATATGTCTGTAGTGTTTGCTTATTTACTGTCACTGCTGAATACACACTGCCATGCTCCTGATCTGTTCTCCAGCTAGAGTTCTCAGGTGCTGCAAGAGAGCTTTGTAGGTCTTTGTTTTCTCCTCTGGAAGTTTTGGGACTGCCTCCATCGGGATGTCTCTGAGCTGGGTCAAGCAGCAGGCAGCTCCTATTGCTAGCCCTGAGATCAAGTAAGTTTAAAGAGCGAAATCATAGTGCCACAATGTAAATGCAATATATAGCTGATAAGGCCTCTAAAGATTTGCTTTTGTACACAGCTCTTGTCAGCAGGAAGACAAAGAGAAATGATAGCAAGGTGCAGTTTATATGACATGCAATAAGAAGTGCAGGTACTATTTGTTTATTCAGCGATGATTCCTAGTATACACACATACCTGACAAATATACACTGCGTATTTGCACACACCAATGCACATGCCTTTTTTGTGGTCACTCATGACCAGTGAAAACATAAAAAAAATAAGGCTGACTTAGGGCTTTCCTCTGTTTGCTGTCTGCAGAAACTTGAGATTTGAACAAATATATTTTCGCAGAACAGTTTCATAAATTGTCTGTCACTATCCATCATCTCCAGACTGCAGGTGAGCTGACGTACTGGTTAAAAAGCTTGGTGAAATGACTGCTACAGAGAGAAAAGAACCAAAACACTCCACACCAATGACAGTCAACAGTTCTTATTGCTTCTGGTTTCAAGATACAAAACCCAAGTTAATTCAGTCACCACTGTTTGTACCATCAGTAGAGGTAACTTGGAGACTTACCATCATCTGCGCTACTCACAACATGCTTTTCTGGAATCCTAACAGGATGGAGAACGATTGGGTGATAGACACCATGGCAATTTTTTTGAGTCCTGAAAGGCAAAGTACAATAGTATGATTGGAGATCTGTTTAAAGAATTAACCATAACCTTTGACACGGAGACTGAAAAGTTCAAAACCATTGTAACTAAGTAGTTTCAAAGTCTTATGTTTTTTTGTCACGTGGTATCTTGAATATCACATTTTACTGCTTTTACCAGGTCGACTTCATCTGCTTCTTTCTGCAGTTCAAATGCTGATCTGAAGTCCAAAGTCCAATATTCTCTTTCCTGACTCTTGCTCCTTGTTCCTCTGGACTAGTTTCTGGTCCTTTCCTATATCACATTCAGATTCCACCCTCACCTCAGAAATATTCACAATTTCACACCTGCTTCATCATGTTTCTAGCTACTCAATCCCCCTTTCTACATGATCTACAGAATTCCCTTTTTCTCTTCTTGTGCAATGTCTTTAAAAAAATCTCTTCCCAAACTTGTTTATACCTGTAGTAATTAGGTTATCTTATGAACTCTCTCTGTTGTAAACCTCAGGCTTTCTATGGTAGTCCTCTTGGCTGTGCAGTAACTGGTTTAGAGCCTGATCCGATGACGACAGGGGTCTTTCTCTTGACGTGAAGGGATTTGAAATTTTTAGACTTAAGATTTGGTGCTTTGCCAAGTACTGCATCATGGAGGTATACTACTGAACAAATGCCATGCCCTTTACTGGGCAATGTACAGATAACTAGAATACCCAAAGGGTTCTCTTTTGATCTGTGCCTTTACTGTCCCAACAGTGAAGGAAACATTCTTATCAAATTCCTCCTGACTGATTACTCCCTCCAAAAAAAGTATACTGACAATTTATAAAAGTAAAAACCCCGACATCCATAATACGCAGAAACTAGCCAGTGCTTGGATATAATGGCATATGGGGTTACTCTGCCCTTTTCATGGGCATTATTTATTTTGTGATGCTCAAGCTAACGTGGATGTGAAGTGTTTGACTCTCATCAGCATGAGCGAGTCCTTCCTTATTCACACAAATTGTCTCTCTGAGATTACTGAGAGAAGTTAGGCAGCACAAACCCTGGGCTCAGGTGATGGTGATACTAGTCCTAATCTAGTTATTGACATGCTGCAAAAAATCAGAGGAAATGGCATTGGCCTAAATATTGAAGCACAACCATTGCAGTGAGATAATGCATTTAGGATCCTCAGAAGATAAAATGCAAGATTATGTGCCTAGTGCATAATGTAATCCCTGTGTCAAAAGATCTTTTGTCCTTCCATACCCACACTGATGTTCCTGACAACCAGGGGTGCCTTTGGATGCTTGGCTTTCAGCTCCAGAAGCTCCTTCAGGCTAGTGGGTGAAAGCTATGTTGTTCTCTTGCCATGGAAAACCAGAGTTGTTCTTTGCTGCTCTTGAGCCATTCTCTGTGGTGGAGATGACAAAGATTTGGTAATTTTGACTAATGTCAGTATAAACCACCATATTGATAACTAGGACACTGTGTCATGATAGACAGTGAGACATTAATAGAGCTCATCAGAGGTTCCTGAAGTGCTGTACAATGCTGAGCTTTTATTGTAACTATACTATTGCCCAAGAAACTGAGATGAGAACCAACTAAATGACTTGGTAAGAGACACACTAAATGAGTGGCAGGAGAAGATTAGCCTTATGTTTGCCTTTCTCCTGCTCTGATGATTCTGAAAGACACCCTTTATATATATGATGTAAACAATAAAGCAATGTGACTGGACTTTGTGGGAAATCAGGATGCCAAAATCTCACTGCATATGTGACGGAATACAAGAAGTGTATTCTCTTAGTCAGGGAGGATCTCTGCCTCCTCATTTGCTGAGTGTCTTGTATCCACTGTACTAGACCCAGGCTAGTTTCTACAATATGTAAAATGTTTTTTAAAATTAAAGTACCTATTTTCCCATTTGTCTGCAAGGACTAATCTTTTCAGAAATATTGTCTCCTTGGGATGGTTGATCGGTATTTACATTTTCATTTCATCAAAGTGTTTTTCAGACACCTCCTGTCTTACAAGACTAAACATATCCTTTTTTTCCCCTGAGAATACCACATATGTTCTTTCAATATTTGACAAATGCCATGTGGAATATTGGTTTCAAAATATGCAAAAGCAATCACTGAGAAACACCTGTCTTTGCAGACAATGCAATGAACAAACAGACCAGTGGACAAGGCAGAGAACTGTTGCAACTATGGACTGGCCTTCTAGGTAAAAGACATGCCTGAAACATGAAAAAGAAGCTTAGTGTCTGTGGAACCAGTCATAATCTTAGTGGTGTGGGCACACCTCCTGCCATAGGAGAATCTGTCACTAAATATTACTGCCTAGATATCTTCACAGCTGCATTTCGCATGCTTTTTCCACTACTCCAGACATTTAAAGCATATTCACCAAGCAGGTTTAATTTCTAAACACAGAGCTTAATGACCAACCTGTTTTAATCTACTGAGAGCTTGAAACAGACTACAATGGGATTTGAACGAGCTCAGCATAATCAATCAAGGTCATGTTAAAGACCTTGTGTAGTCTGGAGAAGCAGTTCACTCCTCCTGGCAACTCAGTCTGACCATGTAGAACAGATGACGGCACCTTCTTTCTGGCTGAACAGCTTTTTGAGCCAGTAGCAGCTTGGCCAAGATTTTTAATCCAAGGTTTGCAAAATGTCCATTTAATACTTGCATTCTTAAAGCATGCGTCTCTCAAAGGCAAGTCAAGCAGCAGAAAGGCAAATTTGTCTTCCACTTCATGATTTCATAAAGGATCTTATGCCTTACTATGCGTGCTCTGCGCTGAGAGGCAATCATTAATCAAGGAAGTTGTACTCTATGACAAACGTTTAGAAAGCCAACTGCCTTGCAGCAAACAGCATTCTGTAATGCAGTAACAAATCAAAGAACCATGCTATGCTTTCCCAGAACTCAAATGAACTTCTGTGCCTCTGAGGTGGTTGTGTAATAGCAGTAAGAAGTACCTGTGAATATTTGCAAAAGGAGTGCAAACAAGGAATTTCACAAGAAGCTGTTGAAACATGAGTGAGGATTAAAAAACCAGCCTGGACCTGCCTGCTTGGATTCTACTCAGTCTGGTCTCGGTAAATCCTGCACTACCATTTTCACAGCTCTCTTCTCTTGCTTCTCTCTGCAGATCATGGGCACTTTACACCTCCTCCTTTCAGGTTCCCATCTGTCCTTCTGTGACTTTCCAATAACTACTGCAATAAACCCTCTTCTTGTCTCTTCAAGTCCTTTGTGTTTCCTGTGGACCTGCAGCATTTCCCACATGTAAGTCCAGTCTCAGGTTGCCAGGGTCTATGTACCAGTTGGAAGGAAACAATGGGTCCTGTGGTCACTTGAATCCAACAGAGAATCACAAGACAGAAAAGATGGAAAAGGTCATTTGGGAACTTTCAAAGAGACCACTATATTCCACAAAAAAGGCCAACTGGTCCAAAATGAAATGGTTCTGAGTAAGGAGTTCTTTCGGGAAAAGTCTGGAAACACAGTTTTGGTTCTGGAGAGGCAAACAATTTCTTTTTTGAAAATTTGAGCTATTTGTCATAATGACAACATGTAGATTATCCACATTGAAATGCCTCATTATGTTTGACTAAAACTGGTATTTTCTGTTTATCTGAGGATAGATCTTTCAGCTTAACAAAACCATCATGTTTTCAATGTCTGCAGGAACTCAGTCATGCTTGCATGATGGCAAAAGTCAATAAGGCCTACCATTAGTTCAGGAGGAAATATAAATTCCTGTGTTGGATCCACGGGTGGGAATTCTTCTGGATTGCAAAGACCTGAATGAATCTGCAAAGAAACTGGGGGGAAAAAAGGAGAATGCATATTTTCAGAGTAAGTTGCAAGTCTTTGTCAACAGATGAGATTCTTTCCTGAGGTGACATTGAGTTTTGACACTTTATAGGTTGAGTTGCATTCAAAAATTCAAGATGCCCAAATTGATTTTTAATGTTTAGTTCTGTTATACCTATTCACAAACTACTCTAAAGACAGGAGACTATCATACTAATCACTCTCAAGCCTTTGTTTGAAATACATCAAGCATCAAGAAAGATCTTGCAGTATTTCCTGAAACTGGTCATAGCAAATGTGTAGCAGCCACATTGGGTGAAATGTCTATTGTGTGAAAATGCGGTGCTGGATGGTATAGTTGTGTTCTTTTCATAAACTGTGCCTGTTAAGGAGCTTTCTGACAGAGGGAGTTTGGCACGACAACAAACAATGTAGCAGTCCATCTGATCAGAAAGACTTCTTTTCTGCTTAGGTAGAGCCTCTCCATCCTTGCAAGAACCAAATGCTGTCAGCACACCATAAAAATTAGCTCTTTCCGCTTGTCTACAGATGTCTCTTTTCTGCTAGGCCTCTTGTGAGGCTATGCCCCTTGTGAGGCTATGCATCTTCTGAGCTTTCAGGAGTTTACATGAAAGGAGACTCTGGATATGCCGTGTTACCAGCACTGGTTAGTTTTTTTCTGCCTCACTGATTCATTTTCAGAATCAAAAATCTTATTAGACCAGATAGCAACAGCTCTCAAGTATATTGAATAGGAAAAGAAATTGACGTATCCTAGTGTGAAATCTCTTATCCCTTTCCCAAACAGTCATTTTCTCTGGGCACTCTGAACAGATCGTGCCCATGGTAACTATAAGATCTGGCTCTGGATGACCTAGTCTACTGACTGACTCCAGTGATGAAATGGCAAAAAATTCTGGCTCTCCCTTGATCTTCACAATAATTAGGCACCAGCTGTTTAACTTGGATGAAAGCAACTACGAGGAATGTAAATCAGTGAAAGCCAAATAAGAGAGCACCCAAAGTGCTGTTTTGTAACTGGCAACTGCTGCATTGCCAGATTCATGCTTCAAACAACCTTGGCAGCAGCTGGCCAACAATTTTCAGTTCTTAAAGGGGCAGAGACAATACATACGTGCACAAACATACACACAAATCCAATTACACTCCTTGGGGCTCTAAGGTTTTTCACTGTCAAAACAAGTTTTCCTCCAATCACCAAAGACATTTTACTTTAGAGGCTCCTTAAAGTTTTTCAGTCAGAGGAAATTTATCCAAGGAGTTCAATTCCTCATCATGAAGTAAGATGGAGTCCTATTAGGGCACTATGGCCTCTTCTTGCAGGTGGATGAAGACAACAAATTCTGAGATGCACACAGGGAATGGAGGACCTTTCTGAAGGCCTTATGTGTACTGGAGTTTCCACGTGTACCCTTATACATAATAATTGTGGAACCTTTACCAGAAGAAACACAAATGAGGTCACTTGTGATTTTAGAATGTGCATATGTAGAGTGAGAATAAAACAATGTGTATTTTGAAGCGATACCAATATATCGATTACTATAGAATGCAGAAGAATGAGACACTTCTTCCCTGAAGATCTTGGAGCCACTAACACACAGTAACGCTTACAAAAGGCTTTACAAGTACAAACTGACATTGCACAGGAATAGCTTTGTTTCATCTTCAGAAATTCAGAGTTGGTGTCTCAAGCACATAGAAACAAGACATGCTGATGGCTGCAGAACTTCTGTTAAGGGAGTTCAACTTCACATCAAGACCAACTTTTTTAAGAAAGGTATCTCTGATCAACGGGTTTCTTCCTCACAAAACAAAGTTGACTTAAATGTTTAATATTAAGATCCACACTCTCACAGGAAAATGTCACTAAATAGGTCAAACCTGTCTGTATTCTGACTATACAGCAACGCAGATATGCTTGTGCTACCTTTCTGCAGCACCGAAAGCACAGAGCACGGAGTTCAGTCTGGGCTAAATGTCCAAGGACAGGAAAGTAGCTGCTGCCATAGTTCAAGATGGCCCTTTTTTACAAATTTTATAATGCAAACAGGAGATAATAAAAAAAAAAAACCCTAATGTAACTTACCTGACCTCCTGTGGTCACAAGATGAACACAGGCTTTCTTCCTCATCCAAGCAACATTGTCTGGTTCCTCTCAGCTGGCAACATATTGGCTCCTAAAGAAATCATATCCTACTCTATAAAAGCAGTGAGGCAGCTTTGTGCTTTATTTGTAAATTCATGTTTTGATTCTTCCTGTTCCAAAACAGATTTGTTCAGTCACTTGAAGTTGCTCCAGGAGACCTCTTAAACCATAGGGCCCTAGGAGCAAGTTCCCTTTGGGTACCCAACTATCCATAAAGTAAACAGAAAAAAATCAAAATTCTTTCAGTGGTGCCTGGATCAAGTCATTGGAACTGACACAAAGGATTCTTAAGTGCATTGCAAGGGTAGATGTAAACGTAAAGTCAGTGGCAGCTGTAAGTGCCCAGCACATTTAAAAGCTAAAAGAGCTGGATTTTCCAAAAGCTCAACCAAAAAGAATTTCCAAATGAAGCTAGATTCCAGGTAGGTACTTCGAGGAGGCTCAGCCTTTTCAGATACCACCAACTGTCCCAAAATAAGAAACACATTTGAAAATATTGACCTACCCTAGCAAAAGATGTGTAGCTGTCTATAATTGGCCTGTATCCTACGCAACAGCAGGGATTTTCAGAAATATTTAGCCAGTGCTAAATGCCACTGTGTATCCCATTTGAAGTCTCCAGTGTGAACCACCTTTTTATGATTTTGAGATGTCCTTAAACCACCACAGTTATGACAAAATACCGCTTTGGAACATCATCTACTGCTCTTTAAGTCAAATCATACTTATGACCTTGGCAAGCAAACACTTATCCCTTATTATACTGTTTACGATTTACTGGCTGTAGGCCAGTAGTAGCATTTTGACTATGCCACTATGACCATTCATGAGGAAAATGCTCAGGGCAATCACCTAGTTAAAGGATAATACTTGCTCCAGTTTAGACCTTCATGATCCTAATTCCTTGATATGAGAATAGAATAAAGCCCAAGACTTTCAGTTTAGACGTCAATCATACGCTAAATATTTGTAATCATGAAGGACAGAACACAGACCATCTCCTCAACCAGAGCTTCAGCACAGACCAGTCCGAGTCAAGACTCTTGGAAAACTATATTGAGAAAAAAGAGAAAGTTTAGAAAAGATTCTTAAAGCTATGTGGTCAGACTGTGCTTTTCAGGGACAAGCCAGAGTGGAGGAAGTAAAGACCTGACCTAATCCAAGGGAAACCTCTGGCACACAGGGAAAATGTGTCTAATTTAATACCTGTCAGTCTGGTTGCCACCTGGAGTCACTCATCCCTTATTACAACATATGCAGTATGTTGTCCTCAATGAGATGGCCAGATGCCATGCTAGTGACTAAATTAAACTGACTGATGCTCTTTATTCTTCCCCATCCCCTTCTGAAAGCTGGCATCCTACATGGCATACGGATGGATAGCCCTGTGTTGTGGAGATTGTCATGTGCTCCCTGCATGGTAGTAGATTAGGAGGAGTTCCTTCCATGCTCCATAAAGGGCCAATCACAACCCAACAACTGCTGTATTAATTCCTAAAAACACCTGTTCATCTAAAACAATTCGACAAAATTCAGAGTTTCTAGAATCCCTGCAGAGACTGTACATTGCATAGACTCACAGCACCTTCTCGCAGATCCCAGCTTCACTGCAGACATAGGACAGGAAAATCTCATTATCTTGTAGTCCTACACAGTCCAGCTTACTCTCACATGAATTGGATGAATCCTGGTTTTTATGCTTCCAACCCCTTCCACAGTAGTGACAGCAGCACCATGCAGTGAGCATATGGGGAGAAGGCAGGAGTTGGCAGGACAATGTCTTTGAGGTGTGAAGGAGAACTGTGATGTTAAATAACTTTGTCATATGGGTCCATGGAGGAGGAAACAAAGGATATATACTCCAGCTAATCTAGAAATGCTCCAATTGAGCAGAAAGATATAGGGAGAGTGATCTGCAAGCATACAAAATCCTGCGCTTGGACCGTGAGAGTACGCATTCTGCTCCTACAGCTGGGACTTCGGCATTAAGCAATAAGCTTTTCCAATTAAAGAAGTAGAAAGTTAAGTTTAAAAAAAAAAAAAGAAAAAAAAAGTACTAGATATTTTGTTGAAACTCAAAGTCTAGAGCCAGATGTGATGAGGTCAGGCACAGCATTTCTAATGGAACAGTTTCAAGAGCTAAGGAGAGAAAGAAAGCAGAACTCCTCACTTTGCTGTGGGCAAAACTGTACAATTACAACGTAATGTGTCTATTGCTGAAGTCCATGGAGATTTTATCAATGGTCATATGAAAC
The DNA here is from genome assembly GCF_047370975.1 of Nipponia nippon. Lineage (NCBI taxonomy): Eukaryota > Metazoa > Chordata > Aves > Pelecaniformes > Threskiornithidae > Nipponia > Nipponia nippon. The sequence goes on along the minus strand of NW_028262369.1, from coordinate 69,999,994 downwards.
ACCTAGTGAAGACTTATTAACAGTGACATATCCTCAAATAAGCACAAGAATCAGGAGACGCAGATGACAAAAGGGCTGCTGAAATCTCAAATCACAAAGAACACAATTTAAAAACATCATTTCCCCAGAAAGTTGGGGGTGGTTGGTATTGGGTTTTTGTTTTGTTTTTTTTTTTCAAAGATTGAAGAGAGAGGATCTAAATCTCTGTTACTGCGTGACAGTGAGGCCAACCTTGTAATCACCTTTGTAGAGGAAGGCTATAGGTAAGGATTTTAAATACGTACCAGAACTCCCCAACGTCCATCTAAATGGAAAGAAACTAAATATTTCCCAGTGAATGTCAGTTTTCTCAAAACACTAAGTGACTATTTGCAAATATCAGTGTAAGGATACTGTATCTGCTTGGCAACTGGATCATATGTGGATATCATCACAGTGCAGGCACCACAGCCTCCTACTCCACAGCCATATTTTGTACCTGAGAGATGGACTGTAAAGGAGACCACTAAAGAAAAAAAATTACAACATTACAACAGCTATTTTTTCTTTATTTTCTTCTGAGTCTCCCTTTTTTTATGTGCATGTGCAGAACTGGAGGGATCTTCTGACCAGACAGCTCCAGAGACAAGAAAATGTGTACAAGATAGATGAAAATAGAGCACATAAAGCAATGAGAAGGTTAAGGACAGAGAGAGAAATGAGTGTGAGGCAGACTTCCAATACAGAGTTTTTCGGTCTCTACAGTCAGTATCTGGTAAATTCCCAAAAGACTGAAATCAGGACCCTGTAAGTGGGATGGGCTGAACAAATACAGCAATAGGTCGTCTTATTAGCCTTACTCATAATACTTTCCTAATCCTTACACATAATTATCTGTATCTTGCATTTGCAAAACAGTACCAGCAGATCTCAGTATGTTTCCAGTGCTACTTCCTGAACGTGCAAGGAGTATAGTAATTTAAAATGGAGCACAACACCCAAGTGCACACACCTAAATCCTGTATGGAAGGACTCCCTCCATTATGTGCCTCAGTATGAAGGCTCCACCCTCAAATCACAAGCTCCTCCTTCTGGTGTCACAGTGCCCTGCAGTCCAGTGGAATCTACCATTTCCTTTCATTTTAGCTCCTTTTCAGAATGTTATGTAGTTCTATTGCTCTTCCTATTGGGTGTGTGCATTTGCATTCATTTTGCTTAGCTACCAGATGATGTCTTCCATCTGATTTCACCATGTTTCTAGATTTCTTTAAACCCAGAGCAATTTTATCCACTGGTGCATTCCCACTGGTAATCAATATATGACTAATCGTATCACACCGCTTCACTGTTAAAGAGATGCTAGTTATTCTGAATGCTTGGACAATGCACAATGCAAGCTAATAAAAAAGCTGCAGCTAATAAATTACTTTCCACTACTGCCCTTCTCCAGTTAATCCTTAAATTAATGTTGTTTTTCTTGCAGCATAGAAGGCTCTCAACAGCAAAGCTAAACACACTTGCTTAACTTTATAACCTGCATGGCAGCTTCTTAGCTGGGATAACTGCCACTGAAGTCAATAGAGCCCTGACAGCAGTTAGTAACCTGAAGAGTCTCAAATGACAGAAAATAAAGATAATAAGATAATAAAATAAACTTATGCAAAACTCTTTGAAGGACTGGGGCCTAAATAAATTATTTACTATAGAAGTAGTTCTGTGTTGATTTGTTTAGTTACTGTTTTCATCACAAATGCACTGAAACGTTTTTCATGCTTTGGGAAGCTGTAAAGAAGATTTGGGCAGTACTTAGAAAAGTTACACTCAAACTTTACAATGTTATACCCAAGTAACTAACACACACTATGCCCATATAGCACTGGATTGCTCTGCCGAGAACAAATGCAAGGTGAGTTGTGTTATTTCTACTTATTGTTCTGTTTACATTGGTTCCCAAAGAAAAGTGAAATGAATCATCTTAATCCCCAGTTGCAGTAATTTACAGAATTACAGAACTCAGAGGCAAAGTTCAAAAGAAGGATATGGTTCTTTCTTAGATAATACAGCAGCAATTCTTCAGGATTTGCCTGCCTCTCTATTACCTACATTATGAAATAAAAAAAGAGATTATGGATTAGAGAGGGATCTAATATAATCGTCTCACAAGGATTAACTATGATGTTGAAATGCAGTGATTGTGGATTAATGTGGTGTGTTTGTTCAGCAATAGGATCCTGTCACTTGATCACAATCTGCAGATAAAGAAATGCATGGGTCAGGCAGTATTGGTCAAATATGTCCTTTTAAAGTAACAGAAATAATAGTTTACTCACAGAACTGAAAGGGAAGAGAGGCTGAGTAAGCACTGGATGGACAAAAGTAGAAAGAAGTGTCTTTGGACTAGATCCTCTGTTGATTCTTATCAGCATGAATCAGAAATCCCTTCATTTTTAAGCCCTGGGCTTGTGTGCCTGAAAATCCTGTGTATTTTTACCTCCTTGAAGTTGATATTAACCATTTCATTTGCAGAGACCCATCAGCATAAAAGCAGAGGAAAATCTTAGTATAAGAAGAGCAGGGAGGATACCTAACTAAGTATATTTTCAGTGTAATGAAGTTTAATGTGTATGAGTGAGGCTTATGCAGGCCTTGCTTTAGCCTTGTGTCAAGAATGTTGCTGTATCATCAGCATGCTTCAACTTGTTGGAGACAAGATAATACAAACGACTTTGAAAACAGTTTTTAGGACCCATTGCTGCAGAATGAAAAGAAACTGAACCACAGGCTTCTCTCAACAGTTCTGCTATACCAGCAGCATGCTCCAATTTACCAGGTGTAAGACAACATGAACTAGTTCAGGAATTTATTTGGAACTGCGGAGTGAAATAAGGTTTCAGAGTATGCCTTTAAGCACAGCTGGCATGTAATGACAGATAAAACCTAACTGACAGAAAAAAATTGAATTCTTTTTCCTTAATTCACTTGGTAAAAAAAAAAAGCCAGTACCCTCCCTCGAGAGTATAAAAATGTTGACAAAAAACGGAAAAATGTCTCTAGAAAAATATATAGCAAGGTTGGTTCGTTTGTTTGTTTTTTAACAAAGAAATAAAATATCTTCCTTTCAGCTTATAATATGTTTTGGGTGACATGTTTGTTAATAGGAATTCTTATTCACTTGACCTGCAAAGTAAGAAAAGGTGACAAAATGTCTTAGAAAACGAAATGTGAGCTTTTGGCATCAAGAACAGAAAAAAATTAACTACTTATTTTCTTTTGATTAATTACTGAAACTATATTAGTAAGCAGCATATTATTTTACTAGTGATGTATTTACTCCAACTACATCAACTTCAGGAGCATATTAGTATAAAGTTTTAGTAAACAGCTAACTAACTATAATTCTAAAAATTCTGTGATATGAGGGGTGATACAAAGTCACTCAGACTATGTAAAAACTGTGGTAGAAAACAGGATGCTATAAGGAAGATCAAAGACAAGAGATGATTATCCACGAATGAACTGTTGCTCCAGAGTAACAGCTGTCCTGACTATTAAAGTAAACATTAAAGCATTGCTGTTAAAAAAAAAAAAGCAGCATTTAAAAACTTACCTTCCTGCCATTCACAAAAAAGAGAAGCTCATCTGATTGTTGGGAGCAAGCCATGCTGTTGCATAAAAGTCAGAAAAAAAAAGCTTTACACATCAAGAGAAATTAATGAAATGCTATATGCTCCTAAAGATCAATTGAGTTTGCTTTGTCCTGCAAAATTTGTTTTTAGACTGAGCATCAAATTAAGTCGATGGGGATGAGCCAGTGTAATGTATGCCGTTTCTCAGCAATTAATGGATGTTCAGATGCTAATGCACCAAACTTTCTACTCCCGCTCCCCACCCCAACTCTCCTCTGGTGAGCTGAAATAATCTGGAAAGAATTGGAGCCCCTCTAACTCAAACTCTGTAACCTAAGAGATAAGGCACGTAACTGTGAGGGGGGACTTCTGGGTTTGAGCTACAACCGTTAGGCCTGTTTTTTTTATATTGCCCAGTAACTGATGAATTTAGAATACGTCAGAATTCCTGAAGCTAGAACCCAGGACGTGCAATATTACCCACTTCTGCAGGGTGTCAGATGCTAAGCTGTGAAGCCATGCTTCTCATTTTAGCTTGTCACTGACCTGAACTATCTATATTTTTTTTCCTGCAGAGTGACCAAGTTTTAACAAAATCAAGATTACTACTACACACACATTCAAAATCTCCTTCAGGTTATCTCTGTGCCATGCCAGCTCTATACCCTGACTGCTGTGGATACCATTATAAGATGACCATACTCTCTATATATATCGTTCTTAGAGAGAGAAATCCCAAATCCTGATTTGGGATTCTAGATTCTTATCCATTTCTCTGGATGCGCATCCAGGAAACAAGGTCATTAATCTTTAAATGCTTTATTACAGCTAGCCTTTTTTTTTTTTTTTTTTTTTAAGGGGACTTATATATATGTCTTTCAAAAGTCTCCATTTGTGTACATACATGTCTTTTGTTTCATTTACCATTTCTACATTTTACAGCAAAGGTCTCTGTATTTCATTTAACATCAGTGTAGGCGTGCAGCACAAAGTTGTCAGTCCCAGATGTTTTACCACTCCCCAGCAGAAGGAAAGAAAATGATTCTCAGCAGAGATATGCTGCTGCTTTTGTGTTTTAGCCCCTAATGTATGCCTGAGAGCTACCACAATGCAAGCACTGAAGTGGTCAGTCACTAGGTCCTGCAGGCAAAAGCGCTAATGAGTCCTGCCAACTGCAGCACTGCTGTAGTATTCCGCATGTGTTGTAGGTACAATGATGCAGGTTCAAAGGCCTAAGAAGAGAAAGAATCAGACCCAATACTAGATTTTGGCAGTCCAATACCTAATTTTCAGAGTACTAGGCCTCCAAACCAGAAGCTAGTATTTGTGTTAGGTGTTTAAGCTTACACACACCCAGAATGGGAGTGCTGAGGATGAAGAGTTATACAAACACTTCGTTCATGAAGAAAATGAGTAGAAGGAGTTCTTCTCAACCATCTCCAGTTTGGGTGTTTCTGTACAGCACACATTAATGTGTCAATAGCTGTCCAACGTGTCAGTGCCTTTGGAGCCCTAACCTTTCTGCTTCTCTAGCCCCCTGAGTCTGCACATTTTAAACAATATTAAAAATGTAACAAAAAAACCCTCTTTAATGCCTATATAGTCTAAGAAAATTTCTTTCATAATATTCCATGTAGACATAGTCATCTGTCAGGATGTTTAATTGCTGATATTTCTAGCTTCCATGCAGTTTTTCAAACACCTAAAAGCCAGGAGACAGCTTAATATGTTTCAGCATTTCACCTACTCATAGCAGTTACAGAGAAACAAACAAATTGAAATAAAAATTTCGTATCTTAATAGCCAACGCAAAAACAGTTTAACCTACTAAGTTGATTTCTGTCACAGATACAGTATGAACTCACAAAACAGATGGAAGGCAAGAAGATAAAATAGTCTATGGAAAACTGAGGAGCAGTGAAATAATAAGAGCCTGCAGGCTGACATGTCAAACAAATTAGAGCCATTTATTTTCATTACAAATGGCAGTCTTCATGGCTCTGGAGCAATCTGACCTATGAGTAACTGGAAGAGCAATCACCACGCTCAGCAAGGAATAACTGATGCAGAGGTTCACTGAAACCACACATTGAATGCACAAACGACCTATATTCCCAGTTCTACTTTCTTATCAAAGAACCTGCTGCAGTTTTTCAGGTGCTACTTTGGGCAACTTCTGTAGACTCACGAAAAAAAGTGAAGCGTTTTCTCTGTATTAGGATGTATCCTAGTTCAAAGCCCCAAATTCAAATACCATGGAGATTTGTGTATTCGTGTGTGTGTGCATTCAGAACTGAAATCTCAGCTTTGCACTTCAAGAGGAAGAACGGCTGAAGTTCTCAGTCAGTTCAATATTGTGGATTCTGATGCTGAAATCTGAATATTGTGGCCGGAGCTTTCATAATATATTAACTTTGATATATTCTATGTAATTTCTTGGTCTCTTTTTAGGTTACAAATATAAACATACTTAAAATTTAATAACACCAGAATTTCTGTTACCATTTAATAGAGTGCTGCTTTACATTTTCCTTTTCTCTCCAGCTGCTACTACTTGGGTGTGGTCTAATTCCACTGCACCCTAGGCAGCATCAGATGACTGATCTTTGCAGATCATCTTTTGATCTCATTATGTTTTTTCTATCTTCTATATCACAGGAGTGGCCAAGAGTGGGAGAAAGTTCTTAGCTGTACTTTCATGGCTTAATACAGTCCTGAGCACTGCTTAAGAATCCTTTCCACAGACAGGTTCATCCAGTCTCCTATTCAAAGCACGCTGAACTCCATGTGAGTTTTCCCATTAAGTTCAGAGGCTTTTGGCTTGCTCCATGAGAAGAAGAAAACTTCTGGTGGAAATTACAACTAAGTGACTCTTCCAACTTTTGGGATAAAATTAATCTCCTATATATGTAGGTCAGCCATAGCAATTTGCTTGGCATAGCATGTTTCTTGCATGTTTTTAACACAAAGATGTCTGTGCCAAAAGAATCTAAAGCAGCTTTACTACAAATCAGAGCATCACTTCTGATCAAAAAAGGACTGAATCCAACAAACAAGGTTTTGATTCTTCAACAAAGATCTCTGCTCTCACACTCCACCTGCAAGACTCAAATCTAAATTAGAAAATTAGCTGAAGCCATTAAAAAATCATTTGTCATATGAAGTTGTTAAGTGTAGTAAGTGGCAGTAAGTTATCTAACACACCTTTATACTTCATCCTAACTTTCTTCTCCTTCAGCATTTGAGCTGAGCTCTTCAGCAGATCTTTCTAGTTGAATATATATGCTTCAAACGCAGTAGATGTATTTCTAGCAATTAAATGCAGTAATTTAAGTGAAGTACTGTAATGAACATATTGGATGGAGAATGAAGATAAGGACAGAAGATGTAATGTGCATATTTTTGGTAGCTGATTCTATTCTGAAAATGAGAATTTGAGAAAATATATTTATCTGTGTGTTGATTAGTGTGTGCTGGGGCAGTAAATCAGTTTTTCATTCCATTCCATTCCATTCAGGTCTTGTGCGCTCTGGTTTGTCATTCACACAGATAGGGCCCGAGGAGTGGAGGAAGCAGATTCATCATTTGTCATCTAAGAGAACAAGAAAGAAATGAAGAGAGTGACTAGTTAATATTATTTGGCTGGCCAGCTCTCGATATTGCCCTTATCAGGTGCCTCCAAGTCACTCAGCAGGGTGTTCTACAGGAGATACCAACAGAAGATGGCTGGAAGGAAGGTCAGTGATAACTGGGGTCAGGGCCAAACAGGGATGGAGAAGCATGGTCTTTGCACTGGCAGACCTCACCTCCCACAAGCTCCTACGATAAGAGTAAGCCCATGAACCTGTTGATTTGGGGGCCAGTGATGCCCCACCATGACGACAGAAATGCTATGGGAGTAATCTGTGAGTGAGAGCTCAAGAGTTTCCACGGAAGAGCCTCAGAGGTTCAGGGCACAGTATGGATTTATCTGCTGGCAAGGACCTTGCTTCACAGATGTTGTAGGCTAAATAAAAACTTACACAGAAAAAGAATTGTAATAGCAGCGGGAACATGACTACACTGAACACTTGCAGAAAACAGAATATAAAGGATCAGCGTTATAAGAAGTGTATTGCCTCATTTGTTTTTCATCTGTATCCTTTTGTTAGCTCTGAGTTAATTATTTTTCTCCCAAAGAGTACTGGGTATAGCAAGGAATACCAGAATGAGGTGACAGTGCCAGAGTGCAAGTCAGTGGGTGAAAGCACCTGGAAGGAGACTGAAGATGCTTGGAGGCTGGTCCATTTCATGTCAGTAAGAGGAGCTTTTTAATCCTCTATGGGATTTGACGTATAGAAGAAAGGAGGAGGCTTCAGGGAAAGAGGGGATTGTAAAAATTATGTGAAATTTCAAAGAAAAAAAAAGATGAGACAAAAATCAGGGAAATGCCAATACAATGCTTGGATGGCATTTGTTGGAATAACTTGTGTGAGTGAGACCTGTTACCAGACATTTCAATTACAAGGAGCCATATGATATTGCTGTGTACAAAGTGTGACCAATTGGAGACATGATTAGGCACCTCACCATTCAAGGGTGCCAAAAGCAGTATGCACTTCTACCCAGAGATACTTAAACAGACCCTTCCCCCACCTTCCTATTACCATCTCAGTAAAGTCATCTGCGCAGCCTGCCCGTATTTGTTCAGAGGTCAGAGGGCTGTTCGGTGCAAAGGTATTTTTCAGTCCTCTTTCATTCCTCACACTAGTTACTGCATCTCTCAAAGCGAAGAACACAGAGCATCCCAAGAAAAGTCCTGCCTCACCTATCCCCTGAAAAAGAAAAAAAAAAAAAAAGTCGTCAAATAGGTGTAGGTTTTGAGAGAATGAGCAGAGTACATGCCATATCAATATCAACTAAAAAGCTTAAAAGTCATTGACTCAAAAAGTGTTTCATCCTTCAGTAAGGAAGTTTACTTTAGATTTAGTGGAAGCAAGCTTAGATCACACCAAGTCTTCTGATGGTAGCTGCTTCCAGGGAGCTAAAAATGTTGATTTCAAATATTAGCTATTGATTTTAGAATCTTTTTGGCTCATTGCTAAACTGAAATTTAGAATAACTGGCAGATAAAATTAAAACAATCCAAACCCAGGTACAGATACAACTAAGAAACAAAGCCTGAACTCATGATAATTCCCTATGGACAAACACGACTGACCTCAGTGGGCTTGACATCCTCTCACTGGTTCTGACATAAGATTCACATTTGTTCCTGACCTCAAACACAGGTCAAATCCACCCTTATTCCATAGTTCTCTCAGTGCTGTGGTATTGAACGTTTTAATTTGGACAAGATTGGGATATTGCAATTGAATCTTACTTATCACCTTGCTAAAATCTGAGAACCAAATGTTTTCCCCAAACATGGTGCATGAAGACAGAATCGCACCTTCTTATAGTAGATTTTAAGGTTAATTATAGGAGATAAGTTCACAGAAAAGGATAAAACCCCTGTTTCAAGAGGGATATTAGCATCAGCTCTCTAGATCAGCTCTGAATGAACTGTGTAACTACTTCATCTAGATGAGATTTTTTTCAAACATATACTTTTCTAATTATGTATTACTGAGACAGCTTTAAATAATTTTAAAGGACATATTTGTTCTTTAATAACTTTCACCATAAAATATGCTTTTTCCTCTTGTCGTGCTGTTTTATTTTACTGTATTCTACAAGCATACCTAATACTTGAAACAGCTGGAAATTTGCAGAATTACCTTCATCTTGATTTACCATTACTACTTACATGCAACAGGCCAGAATACTTGCTGGTGTAAATTGAAGCAATGATTATACCAACGGAACACTTGAGCCAATCTCTCATACAAATACACACATACAGTCTTATTTCTTATTGCATAACAGACATACATAAGCTGCACACTCTCATCGTCATTATGATTTCTCCATCAATTTCTTTGGTATTTTTATTCTAACCCTCCAGTTTATCACCACATTTTAAAAGCATGGTTTTAAATTCAGCTTGCAGCTTCTGTGTATGGTCTGTTAACAAAACCCTAAAATTACTACTTGCCAACCATGAAAGACATGCAGCAATATCCCTCATATCTTTTCATATTAGCTTCTCTGATGTCATAAATAAAACAATTTTATGGACACTTGTTTGCAATACTACAGAAGAGGAACTGAAAACTTATATATGTTTTATATCAGAGTAATTTCTCTGTCCTGGGAATTAGGCCCTGTGATGGTTTGCTTACCTTGGATGCATAGATGGCATAAGGATTTTGGGAAGATGGCAGCAGGGAAACACTAAACTGTTCTGGAATATCACAAACAGCAGGGATCTTATACTGATCTGGACCCCGAGTACAGAGAACTCCTTCTGGAGAATACTTTAATTCTTCCATTGTGTACAGTCCAATGCCTTGAACAAAGGCACCTTCAATCTTTAAATAAGAAAGGAAATAGCATTTACATTCTCATGTTTGGTAAAACGCGTAAAACTTTGGCAAGAACTGATTTGTATCACTAGCTGTTAGAAGATCATTTTCTTTCCTGTTTGCCTAATGGGATTCTTCAACATTTTGGGCTACCGTGACTGGAAAAGCTTTCACATTCCTCTCTCATACCAGGCAGAGACAAATGCTTTCGTGATGAAGTGATGAGATCTGTGGACCAGCCTGCAATGAAGAAAGGTGTTTCCCTGCTATCAAGTGGGGAAGGCAGGTCAAACAACAGGAGAATTTGGAGACTGTAGATCACAAACAGGATTTAAGTCCAGCAGATAGTAGGCATATATACATACAGGAAGTACTACAGGTTGACACCATGGGTAAAATTCAAGCTTCATTGACATCCACAAAGCTCTGACACTGACTCAAATGGGGCAAGTCTACAAGTAAAGGATCTCCTAATATGATCTATGACTTATAACATTATCCAGTAAGAAAATTGTTTCTGAATTAATGAGGTACTCTTCACTTCAGATAAGGCTATCAGTGTAATAGAAATAAGACAGCAGGAAATTCTTGGCACATACCTGTCCTATATCCACAGCTGGATTTATGCTGCATCCAACGTCCATTACAATGTCTGTTCTGAGGTTCTGTCAATAAAATTCAAATACATATTACTGAGAGAGATGCATGGAGTGGAGGCATTAGAACGTAACGTGGCTTAGAGTTGGTATTCAGAGGAATAATATATGCTATGACAGAGGCCCCTCCATGTACACAATTTCAAAGTAATTTCCAATACCCCATTACAAGCAAAATGGGCTTGTCTCAACTTTAACAGAAGTTTAGCCAGAGAGAGCCCTGATTTTTCCCATTGCACAAGGAAATCCCCACATAAATAAGTACAGATAGAGGGCATATGATCATCAGTCTATGACATTGAGATGTCTAGGTGATCGAATGCCTGAAAATATTTAGCTCAGCTGCAATTTGCTTGCTGGCAAACAGGAAGAGAACAAAGAACATGTCAGATGTCTGCCATAACCCAAAAGGTGAACCCATATGACATTAATACAGATGTGCCAAAAGCTGGTTAACACTGCACAGCTTTCATTCTGCTCCACCTGTAATTTGCATTTACATTGTTGATATATTTACTATCATGTGAAGACAGGTGACTTCTTAGTGCAAAATCTGAATGGTTCTTGGAGCATCCAGTGATACAAACAAGCCTCATTCACATTATTTACAAAACTTCCATGACACTCAGTTATTACCTTGTGATCCCCTGTTAGACAGTTAATTTCAACCTCTGAACAAGCAGCTCCATAAAGAAAATATGTGAATGGCTGTCCTTCCCCTTTCTCCCAATCCATGTTTTCATTATAACCTCTGATGGAAGAAACAAGGTCCACAAGAAGAAAATTGATGAATGTTTGCGTCATAGCAAAGCAGATGAGCACATGAAAGTTTGAAACTACTTCAAGTGAAATCTTAAATAACAGGTCAGAATCCCAGCAGTTAAGTTCCATGAAATCCTACAGAGCACTAGTAGTTTAGGTTTGATGGAGCTGCAATTTATATAAAATTTAGCAGACAAGCAAGCAGCAAGCTATTTCAGTTCAGGAGAGTCCATAACCAGCATAATCCCAGAAATACACTAATAAAGACATGGTAATCAGGTACAGAATACAAATGTAAGGTAATGGTTGCTGATGTAATAGCACATACGGGAATTCAGAAAAAGGAAGGAAAACTGGTCAGGACCTATGAAAGAATAATTTACAAGAGATAAATGAAAGAGTTAAAATTAGAGAAATTACCTACAGAATGAGTGAGAGGGTTAGAACAGGAATATTGAAATAAAGGTGTAATTACTTAGAAGGGAGTGGGACTGTGGAGACTGTAGTAGTCAGGACTGATGGGGTAAATTCAACGGACACAAGAGGATAGTGAAATGTAGTATCTCCCAGCCATGTCAGCTATGTGACCAAGGCATATTTTCTGACCATATGTGACTGAAATGTCTTTGTTGAGCATATTTAAAATTATACCCCATAAAACAATTATACTATAATTCAGAGCATTGAACCGTGCATTGAAAAAAAGAGATACACAAAATCCACATATTCAACTTCTCACATCCCATCTACCTCAGCTGGCTTGGAGATTCTTGGATGTGGAGCATATGACTGGATAAGAACTAGGTCAATACAGGATTTGAGGCTCAGGGATCTGCAGATGATTTTGGACACCATTAAATGTCAATAGCAAAGTATGACTGTTGCTTTGGAGATATCAACATTCCTAAAGGGCTGCATAAGCAGAAAACATACTTGAACAGACTTAACAGCAGGAAGGGGCATTTTGTTTGGGCTTTTCTCGGTGTTTTAAATAAGTATGGGTTTGTGAAGTGCCTCTTCAACTTACTCCAGACTGCCTGAAAAACTGAAAAGTTGCTATTCTTACGTAGGTAAATGCAGGTGGAGGGAGAGAAGATATAAGGCATAGCAGGCTAAGAGAGAAGCTTTGATTTGAATCCCACCTGAGCTATAGCACAGGAATTTTTCCTTTCTGGTTCTTTATAAACACTGTGAAAGAATTCAGAGAAAAAGGACCACGAGACTGCACTAAGAGAGAGCAGTGGGAATTGTGTTTAAGATTACTGTGTCCTACAATAGTATGCTGTTGCGAATAAATCCATATCTAAGAGTATATATGGTGGGAATTTTCTGAGGCTCCAAAAGCAGAGGCCAGAACAGTGACTCCAAAACTAGGGTCAATGAGCAACCCCACTTCTTATATGAGCACTAAGCCCCTCCCGTAGCTTTCAATTAGTGCTGAACCATGGCATCTGATTCCTGTGTTAGTTTAAAAAAAAAAAAAATTACGTAAGCTTTCCCTTAAACTCAACCAGATGTTTTAAATTCTCCTTCCTCTCAAGAGAAATAACCTTAAGATTCAGATCTAGAATTAAATGGTCCTAATTTTCCACAAGTGCACCTGGTTGCTAATTACAGGTGTGTGCTGGATAAATACTCTTATGCTGCCACTCATTCTTCCTGTCATGCAACTCAGTGTGATCATGTTTGTGGGTAAAAGTGTAAATAATTTGTAGTACAACAATATTTATAGCTTACAGCAATACAGCCTCCAGTAAATAAACTATATCCCACCTTGCCCATACTGTTACGGGCAGCAGTCACTTTCTTGATACTGGCTGAATCATGTTGCAAAGATGGGACGAAATAGTCTTTTGATACTTTCTAGAGAGTCCACACAGGGCTAGGCATAAATTAGCACTTAAACTTTATACTCCAGCCCCCTCTATATCAAAGAATTACATAAAACATAAGCTGAGCCATTAGAAAGAACTATTGGACAGGATTTTCTATTCATGGCATTGGTTATCTTCAGAAATCAGTCCTGGTCTAAGGACTACCCTATGCATTTTTAAGGAACAAAAATATATTACCTGAAGTAGCCAGTAGCTGAAAGACTCACACTCTGTTCAAAAGCTTCTTTAATCTGTAAAATATAGCAGTGCTTGTGGTAAACCAAGGAAGGAGTCAGGAAGGAACACAGCATACGTATATTTACTTAATTTACATATATTTACTTAAAAACCAAACTGTAACAAATTGTAAAGAAAGGAAGACCAGCTGAGTTAAGCATGTTTAGCTGCACATGGGGCCTAATACTGTAGAACTAAACCCCTTTTCAATAAGCAATATGAATTATTTTGGCAATACAATAAGGAATAGACCTGTCAACAGTGGTGTTCTTGCAGACTCTTTATTACTGATAATGCCGTAGTCAGAAAGGGCCCTGCTCAATTTTTCTGCTCAAGTTCAATAGAAATGGATCCCTCTTTGTCAATTGAAGAGATCTGGTTTATAAGTCACTGAGATAAAAGATCTGCATGACCTATTTGCACAAAAATGACAGTTGGCAAGAGAAATGCTCTTTACAGTATTCTTCTGCCGGTGGTAAAAATGACAGCATGAGGTCCTAAATCTATTCCCCTTCAGTGATTCTCATGTTAGATTTACTCAGTTTACAAGTCAAGAAGGGGGTATTTTATTTATTTTTAATTAATTGTAGTTTACTGACTTTGCAAGACGTAAAATTACTTCTCTGCATATATTAACATTCTTTCTTAGGTTAGCCATTTCTGCTAATATTTTGGGTGTGTCTGAATTATCCAAATTAATTTGGCACCTATTAGAGGAGAACTGGATTTTATCTTTGCATACATAGCTGTCAGTTATCAAGCTACCACGTGTATTTCAACATTATTTGCTATTGCTAGAAATTACTACTGCCAAGAAAATGTTTACATTTTTGCAGTTATTATAGTATTTAATCACTTGAGAAGAAACACCCTAGTATACTGGATCTGTAAATGTCTCAAGGCAGGGATTGTCCTTTTCGTTAGGCCATAGGTAACAAGCAATATTGGATAAGACGACATAACAAACATGTTTTCTTTTAACATCTCAATACATAGGACTAGATGCCTAGCCATATCTTCATAAGAATAGTTGATATTATAGCAGAAAGCTTTCAGTTAAGAAAATTCAGTTTCTAGCCCTAAAATTCTATTACAGTTTCAAGTAACACCAGACAGGAGCCATTTCTATAAAGAGCTTTAGCACTACTTCTGTACTATTCTACTGCAAATGTAACTAATAGTATAACTAATTACATATTAGAGCAATGGGAGCAAGGATTCCTGCTACCTTTCTTGCAGTTGTGTAATATACTGCATGTGGGAGAAAGATGGAAGGAAGAGGTTAAGAAGACTTCTCTTTATTGATTTGGTAAAAAAAAAAAAAAAAAAAAAAAAAAGAACACCCATGTAGGAAAATTGATGCTGTACACATATACCCTGACAATCTTTTGGCAACAGCTTGTCTGATGGTAAGCTGGGCTGGGTTATGTTATTGCACAAGCTGATATTTTTTGTATATTAAAAACTTCTGTGCCTCCAAATGTGACTTCACAGATAGCTTCCCCTCCTTTCCAACTAGATATGATCCGGGGATTGTTTCCCACATATCTAAACCAAACACCTACACTCCATCTTTCTGTGAAATAACCTGTTCCTGCAGTTTTTAACTTTAGGATTATTAGGCCGAGCAGACTGATAGACTACAAGACATATATCACAGATTTTTGCAAGCACACAAAACACATTTAGTAGGATTCACATGTCTTACCCAATCATTCCAGGTCCCTTTTGGGTTCTTGTTGATGATAGGTTGCAGGCGTTTCAGAAGAGTTTGGCAAGCATCCTGGTGAGAAGTTGGGAGAATATAACTCAAAATTAACACAGATATATTTGGTACTATTCAAGATATGTTCTAGTTAGTACTTAATAAGTATATGCTTTACTGTGATCTTGGTTTGAAAAAGTATGGTAGGAGGTGTCATTTTAACTGTGTAGACACAAACCTTATAAAGGGTTAAGTTACAAGGGCTGGAATCTGCATGAATCAGTAGATTTAGCACAGGATACAAGATTTGTATGGGACTAGTTAGTTTGTTAGATGAAACAAGGATTTTGTCAAACATGAATCTTTTGGGGAAACCTCAGATCATATTCTGAAAACTCATAAGCACTATTACTGAGAAACTGTCAACAAGTTGTGTTCCTTCTTGGCAACCACCAGTGGTATTACTGGTAATCTCAAACTTGATTTCTGTGGGATCACTAATGCTTAAAGTTTGGCAGGCATTAAATACCACGAGAGGTAGGGTGTTTTGTTAACCTAAATACTACTCTTTACCTTCACAGCCATGCCATTGACATCTGTCCCTGCAGATCCTGCTGAGGCACATGCATTAGGAACAGTGGTGGTGCTCGTTTCACAGAAGTGAATATATGACATGGGGATGTTCAGTTCCCGACTAGCAACCTGTTTCAGGAAGAACAACACATTCTTCTCTGTTTTAGAAACATTCTAAACACTCCAACAGTTCCCCAATAGTTGCTAGAAGTCAGTGATACCAGGAAAGATAAAGTTTTAGGAAGTCCTCTTCCAACCTCCAGCTGAAATCATTCTGTCCAGTTTGTCAGTACAAAGAAACAGAAAAGAAGGGCAATGTTTTAGCTGTACTCAAACTCTGGATTGAGACTCTGGAGTCCAACATTTGGTTCCTGATTTTGCTACTTATACCCTGTATGACATATAAATTATGCAGGCCCAGATCCCAAGCTTTCATTGACGTGATAAATATCTTTACAGATCTGTCTCTCAATTATCCATTAAACAAATCTGATCGTAACAATATCATCTGGACTGTGTACTAATCTGAATACTGATTGTCTTTTTTTACCATGGGTTTTATGGGATTAGCCCCCAAAAATCTTACTTCTAATATGCCTCTTCACACACCATTGGAAGAATAAAAAATAAACAAGCTGTTTTTTCCTTCTGCTGTCTCTATGACTCTTAATGAAGGCATCTTTGCTTCCTAACTCTATCAATGCAAAGAAGCAGTGCCTATGCTGATAAAGAAACTGTCCTACTGGTACACTAACCAAGAAGAAAACCTTCACACTGTTTATCTGCATGACAGGTAAAGCACAAGTAATACTTGTTTGGATCATTTGTTACCTGGATCATTTTTGTATGAATACCTTGCCCCATTTCAATGCCACCATGTGTCAGAAGCACAGACCCATCAGTATAAATATGAACCAGAGCAGCAGCCTAAAAAAGAAAAACAAAATCAAGCTTAGACTAGTGAAAAATGCGTTGTATACAGTGATGAACTGATGAATCGAAAAAGACAGACACAGTTTTGAACTGTATTTCAACTTATCTGTTTAATGCTTTTGAATATAAGGCAAAATTTGGAACACTAGTCCCTGCTTTTCGTCTGTAATGAACTTCAAAAGAAAAAGATATAAATCCTTGGAGGTCTGCTTTTTCTGTTGCTAAATCCTGAAATAAATTTACACCTGGCAACAGTATCTCAGTGGTTCCAAAAGAAGCTGGAGGACCTCCCTCACTAGTGGCTGTACACACAAATTGCTGCAAGTTCCATTTTCTCTCTCACTGATGTTTGAGAGCCTTTGGACACAGGTTTTTTAACTGCATGGGTTGAGCAGGCTGTCAGCATTAGACACAGGAGGAAAGTTCTGAATGAGATTTTCCTCCTGGACTCAGTTGGAAGTAGCACTGTAGACTACAAAGATCCTGTGACTTTAGTCTTGAACACAGACGGTTTGATACGATACGAGTCAATCAATTAATTTTCAATTGATAAAATTCTGCCTATTCCAGAAGCACTGGATATATACATTAAACAAAATACATAGACCAAAAATACTACTGTCCTCCTCTTCTTTAAATTTAGTCTTTGATGACATCAAAAGTCATTAAGAACAGCATCCCATAGTACCCCCACGGTCAGAAAGAGTAAGCTCAGAGCTCTATCTAGAATCTAGACTTATCTAATGAACACTTTGCCATGAGTCTTCAACAATTTTTCATAGAAGTGTTCAACTCGTCTATACCAATACCACATCACAAGAGATGGGAGTGGCCTTTAAGTAGACAGGGTCCAAGCTGCCTAGGTCCTGAAAACCAAACAACTTTGATCTCAGCTTGAAGAGAGCTAGAAGCAGTGTAGCCTTCAGAGAACAACTATTAGGAGGAGGATAGTCTTGCAGAAGTTGAAAGATAACACATTTTATATCCTAGGGTAGAGTAACTGTAATCTTCTATGGATAAAAAGCTTAGCTCACTTATTCTTTAAAGAAACTAACCTGAGAAAGATAACGTGTGCCTAGTCCAAATGGAAACTTCATTGGTACAATGGCAATCCCCTTTTTCTTCCAGTAATTTTGTTTGTTAAATTCATTCACAGCTGTTTTCCTACTGTGGTATGCAGATTTCTCCATACATTCATTCCAACACCGTATTAAGTTTTGTGGATCAAGCTTTTGTTTGAAGTGTGTCTGCTCGTTCTTCTTATACATATTTATTTCCCTAATCTGAAATAATAAAATAAACAGCTATCACACAGTCCTGTTAAAGGCAGACTGACCATTTGGGGGGACTAGTAGACAACAAGATTACCGTATGTTTTTTGAACAATTAGCAGTTTGGTTCAGTTTGCAAGAGCATGCTATTCATTCAACATTGATTAAAAAAATATATGAATTTTAACACAAATTATGTTTGACTTAGAAAAGTCTAACATAATCTAATAGAGCTAATCTAAAGGGTTTTATTTTTCCAACTGCATAGACTTCATTTTAGCAGAGAAGATGCCTTCATTTTGTCACCTTTTCTGGTGGCAAACCGGTTTTATCTGCAACTCCTGTTATCCAAGTTTCTGTCACCAGTGCTGCCTGGGGAAAGCCAAACCCTCGGAACGCTGTGTTTGATGGCAAGTTTGTTTTGCAGGCATAAGCCCAGCATCTCAAGTTGGGAATCTTGTATGCGTTGTCCATTTTTAATAAGGATACTTCTGCTACCTGAGGTAGGGGACAAACAGGTATAGTTAAAACTTCAGAATAGTGCTTCTTTCAAATTCACATTTAAATCTTCCTCATCTCATATAAAGACCTTAACTTGAGACAATTAGCTTTGAAATTGAGTTTCTGTCAATCACTGGTAGTAAGAATACTCTTATGCTCACATACAGACTTTATTCGTATATTTCTCATGCAGCATATTAGTCTTCAGTTCTTTTTTGATATTCACAGAACACAGCTGATGTTACTAGTAGTCGAGTGCTGGTCAGTAGTTAAGAATGTAACAGATACTTCATTTTATGATTCATTTTGCTCCTACTTTGATATCAGAAGCCACACAGAACTAAAACCAGGCAGATTAGACTTAAAGCAATAGGACTATGAAAGGAACTGATGAAAGCATTCGGAATTATCACATCCTATGGAAATTCACAGTTAAGGTTTAGTTCCACCAGAAAGCATATGTACTGCAGTCTACCATGTCTTCTGGTTCTTACATTTTTCTTTTAGAGATTCCACATGATACACACAAAAACACAAGAAAACTAAAATCCCATATTAGATACCTCAAATTAGGCTCTAGGAGTCAGTATCAAAATAAATAAATAAGTTAAAAAATGTTTTGATGCCTCATGTAGAGGCCACTGGCTCTCTTCAGTGTTAAGTAGATTTCTCAGAATGGCAAATTTAAGCCTGTATTCCTACTGTTCCCACTGAGCTTTAAACAATAAACTTCAAAACATTTCTGCATAGAAACAACCGAAGATAGTTTTGCTGTAATAACTATGCATATGAATAATGTCATATAATGCTACCTTTACTTAGGAAATATAAGTTGAAATGTAATTTGCAGAATGAAAGAAAAAGAGTAATTTTTTTTTAATTATTATGACCACTACTTCTATGGACTTCAGAGAAAGAATGTACATGAAGCTGATCGGTCTTAAGAGGGTTATTGATAAATCAGAGTGAATACAATGTATTGTTATAATACAACTCGTAGCTATGCCAAAGTTTCTTCCCAGAAATGTCTGCTCTAATCTTGATGCAACCACAGAGAATTAAAACATATTATTAATTGTTGACTGAACAATAACTAAGTTAAGCATAGATTACTGATATTCAATTCCCATGCTGGAAGACCAGGCTTTATGACGATGAGCATCAAGCATCTTGGCTCTCTCTAGGGCTAGGCTCCCATAGAATAAGGTCCTCTCTAAATAAAGAATAAATCCCAAAATACTGTCTTGGGAACACACAGATAAGTCACTCTGGCCCAGAAAGCAAACTGGACTGTAAGTTTGGTAACGCTTATAATTTTATTTCCAATAAACCTACTTCTCCTTTTAAAAGTGTTGAATTATTAATGCTATACTAATAGAATCAAATGGAATCACACAGCTAGACTACTGGTTATTGATCTAATTAATTAGGGAGTGATGTTAGAGAGTTAGGCTGTTATCACATGTGCTATTCCAGCTGTAGCTGAGTTGGGTGGAAAGGTTACTCAGCTGGTTATCACTGTCTCCAATTCTAAGTCCACCAGCTTCACTGTATCTTTGTAGAATTTCATCTTAAGATGGTTCTGACATGTGATCTGGATTAACGTACATGCTTTTAATAGTGGATTTTTTCTAACCCAGGTTATTTTTCAAAACCAGGTTACGCAGCAATAGCATGGGCAGTTACACTGACAGATTTCAGAGTGCAGAGAATACCCATAGGTGGGGCAATCACAAGCAGATGAGGGGTAGTAACCTCAACAAACATTTCTGTTACAGCTAGAATAGCCTATGCAAACACAAATAGCTAGTGACTGATATTAAAGCAAGCAACATTTTATACTTTGCAGACCTGTAAGTGAGGAACTGAGGTATACAGCACAATAAATGCAGACCCAGTACAGAAATGAGTAGAGATAGTAACAGAACTATCACTACGCATTTTCTGAAGGCTAAGAAAGGTCTTCCTTGTACACATAAAGCTTTAGGCAGGCACCAACAGGTGCTATGTATTTTAAAAGGAATATATGATTAGTTGACATGTTTATAATGGGAAAATAAGCCTGAGAAACCATTCACAAAGTGAACGCGTAGGAAAATATCAAAAAGTAGTATAGTGCTTCACTGAACTGAATAAGCAAAGGTTAAACTACTAGGTGTAGATTTTCCAACAACTCACAGTCCCTACATCAAAAGGCTATATGATTAACAATACATGTGCAAGGGAATTTGGCCTTCATAATTTTCCAGCTAATGATTCCTCCATGTCGTAAGATTTGTCAGCTTATAAAATCCTTACCACAACAGATTCATCAGGGGTGCATCCTCCGTTAATGTAGTATTTGGCATCTACAGCTTTGATCCTACCATCATTCATGAAGCCAACCTAGAAGGACCAATAATAACCTATTTAGATTTTGGCATTCATTTATTTCTTCAGCGCTTGTATATTTTGAAAACTAATGTAACCCACACCATTAGGGTCATACTGCACTATTCATTTCTGGGCAGCATTCACTAAAACTATAGGAGGGCAAGAGAAAGAAAGTGTGTTCCTAAGATATTGGCTCGCCCACCAGGCATCTGTGATCTGTATAGGTACACCATATAACAAGCAACATCAGCCCACTGGGAAAGGAAGAAGCAGGGAAGTCCAGTGGTTTCCTGTATATTTCCTGAGATGGCTGATGAGCATGTCGTCTAGGAATGTTCACTGTACACAAAGTCAAATCCCACTTTGACTGTACGAATAGTGTCTGGCAGATGGAGTATGACATTTATTTTTCTTAATGAAGAAATGTTATCTTTATCTCACATCTCTCTTTTCATCTGCTGCCACTAATAGTTCCTGAATTCTCAACACGAGCTACAGCTCATTTTCAACTTAAGGGAAGCATCTTATAAAACCTCTCTTACTTTACCTATGTAGTAGAGATGGAAAAAGTGGCAGAAATTGTCCTAATGAATAGTTATGACTGATGACAGTGCATGAGCAGGGAAGAGATTAATTTCCTCCATAGGGTGAGTTTTCCTGTATGACACTTTCTGTGAAAAACTAGCTGCTCCTTTGTGTGAACCTAACCATATGGATGGTTTAAAATAAACCTCTGCAGAAGAAGTCTGAGCTAGTTTGGTTTCCTGTTCCCCGAAAGAAAGACAGAAAGAGCTATAAAAGGAAAAGGACATGAAGGGACTAGGGAAAAAAAAAAAAAACCAAACATGCAGAGACAGAGGCAGAAGCAGAGAAAGGACTGTAGAGCAACTTTTATCTCTTGGTTATCTGGCTAGTATTTTTCTTTTAAAATTGAATTGATTATACTAATTTTCATTAATAGAACAAATATTAACCAGTAACACTGAAATACTTATTCACAGAATATGGGCAGGTATTTTTTCACTGAATTCTTGTGGCACTCACTTTATATTTACTAATGAAAGGATGTCGGCCACCAGTGATTAACATATCATCCCCTCGGCTCAGAATAAGACGAACTGCTCTGTTGGTTCTAAAACAACAAAGGAAAAGTCAAATTTCAGTCAAAATAAGATACTATTCATCATGTATCCAGATCTAGCCATGCATATAAACATGCATTTAGATTAAACTTAACTTTAATAGGCTTAAATATGTGCTTAAAGCTATGTCCAGAGTTCACATTCTTTTGCATTTACAATCATGTCAGAATTTTCGTTTCATCTCTTGAAGCCAATGAGACAACTCAGTGCAAACTTCTTCTGAATAAATTGTTATTTCAGTGTTAAGACTGAACTGTGTTAAGTGAGCTAACAGCAGTCAGCATTCAACCTTAAGCAAGAAATAGTCACCTCTCAGCTATTCAGAATCATACTGAAATAGGGTGCATTGGAATAAAACCAAACTATGGATAATAATAAAAATATGAAAATTAGTCTACAAATGCATATACCATTTAAAATAGTTACTTTTGAAAAAATGGACGTAAGATGTAAAATAAAATCTTAACAATAAAAAAGATTGTTTAAGCTATAAAAAAAGATTATTTTTAGCATGGTCTGGTTATTCCAAAACACAGATAATATGGCCAAAAATAATCAAGAGCAGTTTGTACAACAGTAACAAGAGAAATGCGTTGAGCTAACCATTCAGATTACAAGATCATTTTGGCTAACAGAGGGTGTAGCCTGATGTGCATTCTGCAGCAAATCAGTTATGCTTATAAAAGAGGTTACTATCCCCTGACAGCTAATTGCCAATATTGTCCTGTCAAATTTGTAGGGTGGGGGATGGAGCTTTATGTGTTAAGGTTCCTAAACTAATTCAAGTAGTATTAGCAAAACCATAATATCTAATAGATTTAAGCTAATTTTGTCTGAAAGATGTTGGGGACTGAACTAGTACTACTTGTTCTTTAAAGCAGTTCCACTCATGAACTCTTCCTTCTGCATCCTGCTGTGCCAGTGAAGTTCACATCTGGATGGTTAATGTCGTGTTTTGAATGTACATACAAAGCCCCAGTAGTTGGGACTGATCCTTTTGAAATGCTCAATCATTTCAAGAATATTTCTAGCTTATACTAATACCAATTTCTTCAAGTCCCATTAATTTAGTTGAGGCTAGAGCTGCTTAACATAAGCAGTCTAACAAAACAAAACAAAGAAATGCACTGAACAGTCTTAGAAAATGTGAGCAGTCAGGATTTTTTGACTTTTTGGCTAGCAACTTAGGGAAAGGAGGAAAAAGCATTTTAGCCAAAATGCAAAACTTGTTCACCCTATTTTCTCTTCATATCCCAATACACACATACTGCACTTACTTGTTTGCTGCCACTGCAACAACTGATGCCAGTAAGCCAGCTTTCAGGAGTTTCCCACCAAAAGCTCCACCAACTCGTTTAACATGGCACATGATCCTGTTGGCTGGAACGCCTAAAGTTGCAGCTACCATCTCCTGTAAAACCAGTTTTAATCTTTTATGCCAACTCAAACTAAGCCTAAAAGTTAGGTTCTGAAATAAAAACCTTTTCTAGAAAAGGGTTCCGTATATGTTTCTAGGTTTTTTTTTTTAAATCAGATGAAAAAAAATTTTCCTTTACCCTAGGTTAAAAAGCAAGAAAAAGATAACAACACTCAGCAGTGTTCACATTTAAAATCTCTGCCATGGAGACTGTGAAATGACCATGGACAGGAGTGAAGAATAATACCCTTGGATTTCATTATCTAAACAGCAAGAAGCTTCACCTATAAGAAAAAGGGATTAGAACACAGTTTTAATTATTTTTATTACTAAGATCATAAATTTGATTTTAATTTTTAATTCAAATAAAATCATTTGTTTTTTAATAATCTAAGGTCTTGCTAGTGTCAGGAATATTCTTGCTTCAAATAATTTTCTCAAACAAAAAGTTCTTCATGCTTCTTGGCTATTGGCAATACAATAATAATGGAAATGATAAAAGGAGGTCATCTGGGCTTTGAACACAAAATGCCAGTGCTGAGTCTGAAATACTACCAGTTTCATGCACCACAGCTATTGCCATGTAGACCATATGCTATGTCAGCATTTGCTTTACCATTTAGCATCATGAAAATGATCAGAGGGCTGGAACACCTCTGCTACGAAGAAAGGCTGAGAGAGATGGAGTTGGAGTTGTTCAGCCTGGAGAAGAGAAGTCTCCAGGAAGACCTTATTGTGGCCTTTCAATATATAAAGGGGGCTTATAAGAAACAGAAAGACTTTTACCAAGGCCTGTACTGACAGGACAAGGGGCAACAGTTTTAAACTGAAAGAGGGTAGGTTTAGATTGGACATAAGGAAGAAATCTTTTACAGTGAGGGTGGTGAGACACTGGTACAGGTTGCCCAGAGGAGTTGTGGACACCCCATGATTGGAAGTGTTCAAGGTCAGGTTTGACAGGGCTTTGAGAAACTTGATCTAGTGAACGATAACCCTGCCCATGGCAGGGGGGTTGGATTAGATGATCTTTAAAGGTTCCTTCAAACCCAAACCATTCTATGATTATGATTTTGGCATGGAGCAGCAGTCTCACCTACAGCTATTAGCATTGATCAAACCCTCAGCAGGCTCTGACTCTGCAGGTTGCTGATTGCTCTTCCCCTCAGTGGAAAGCTAACAGGGATGGAGGAGCCTCAGCACTCTACAGGGAGTTCTTCATGCTTACAATAGTGGTGCATGAGGTACTTTGTTCAAAGGGAAATAAGAAACTTTTACTTGCTCCTTATCCTCACAGTGTAGTGGTCAGTGTTTATGAGGATACAGCAGTACTACAAAACAGCTGTTGTTGGATAATCCAGATGTGTAATTTCATGTTCCTACTGCTTATAAACTGTTAAGATGGATTTGTAAACCAAACTTAAAAAGCTCTATTGTCACATGTTCAACTACTTTCTCTGAGAATGCTCTGTATTACCTGAATAATTGCTGGATGCTGTGTCGACACATACACATCCATTTCTTTATCCTCTCCTTTCGGAACAGCAAGCACACTCTGAGTCTCCATGTAAAAGTGTTCCTGTCCCCCAATGCGAATCTCCCCTGATCCAAAGAGAAAAACACAAGTGTTACTGAGGGAAAAGGACAGAAGAAATGAACCAGGAAAGAACTAACTGCCCATCATCATGTAAATTATGGTAATCAGTATCAAATCTTATGATGCTTTTTGTACGAAGGAGAAACATCTAAAATAAAACCACAGATGAAACCCCTTGCAGGATTAAATTGGTCTTTTTCAGTGGCATAAACAGAACTTGACTAACAGCGGAACAATATTGCCTACAAGTAGTGACAATATTAAATAAAACATAGATAAATTGAACAAAGCATGGACATACTGGACCAGGTCAAGAAGGCAGCCACCAAGACGGTCGGGGGCTGGACCACAGGTTGTATCAGACGAGGCTGAGAGAACTGGATTTATTCATCCACAAGAAGAAAAGGGTTAAGGGGAGATCTTATTGCTGTCTACAACTGCCTAATGGAGGGTGTAGGAAAGAGTGAGCTAGACTGTCCTCAGAGATGGACAGTGGAAGGATAAGAGGCAATGAACACAAGAAATTCCAACTTGATATAAGAAAAAAGAATTCATCATAAAAGAGGTCAAACATTGGAAGAGGTGCCTATAGAGGTTGTGGAATCTCCATTTTTGGAGGTATCCAAAACCTGATTGGACATGGCCCTTAGTAACCTGCTCTAACTGCACCTGCTTTAAGCAGGAGGTTGGACTAGACGACCCCGTTCCAACCTAATTATTCTGTGATTCTGTTTCAAGGATAGAAGATACAGAAACCTTGAACGTATTAGCAGGACCACAAGACCACTAGGTTTAATCACACTTCCTTCCAGGTGACCAAGAGCTTTCTCAGGCCTAATGGCTATATGGAAAAAAGGTAGAACTGGGACTTGAAGAACAGACAGACAAACCCAAATACTGACCACAACTTCTCACAGAATGTATTCTGTAGTTTACCTTCAATTATATTATCAACAGTTTCAAATGCCTGATCAACATTTCCTTGTTCTAATGTTCTTTTTGGCTCAAAGAACGAGTTGTGCTTTATAGCTTCCTGCAGTGGAGAAAAAGAGAAATAGATTTTTAAAGTATTTTAAAGGTTCTCAGCTTGTTGTGTCATTTTACTCTCAGGAGAAACACCGTTCTCTTCAGAGATTTGAGCCACCAGCTATCAAAGTCAATGAATAAGTGTATTTCATCACTTTACTGTCATTGTTGAAGAGTTTGTATTCAGTTCCAGCAATTCTTTCTCGATGTATCTTATGTTACTGATGATAGCAGTTTCTGAAGGAAATGCATTCAGTTTATTCAACCTGCTCGTTCCTCTCCTACATCTAGCAAGTGACCAAGGGAGCACAGAATAAGAATGCAACCCCATCAGCCAAAGAGTGATGCCATTAAGAGGGGAAGAAATCACAAGGACTAAGTAAAAGTAGAATCTATTTATTAAGCATGATTTGCTTTATTTCTAATAAGACTTCATTGGACTTTCAACTGTAATGAAATATTAGTCAAATTTGCCGGTCTTTAAAAAGAGACTACTTCTATTTTTGTATGAGAAAGACTGTTCTGTTACACCTCACATGCATTATGGAAACAAGCTGTAAAGCAATGTTGCAGTTTAAACCCAGCCAGCAACTAAGCACCACACAGCTGCTCGTTCACTCCCCGCCCCCAGTGGAATGGGGGAGAGAATCAGAAGAGTAAAAGTGAGAGAACTTGTGGGTTGAGATAAGACCAGTTTAATAATAGAAATAAAATAAAGTAAAACAGCAGTAATAATAATAATAATGGTATACAAAGCATGTGATGCACAATGCAATTGCTCACCACCTGCTGACCAATGCCCAGCCTGTCCCCAAGCAGCAGTTCCCCACTCCTGGCCAACTCCCCCCAGCTTATACACTGAGCCTATGGTATGGAATAGTCCCTTGGCCAGTCTGGGTCAGCTGTCCTGGCTGTGCCCCCTCCCAGCTTCCTGCGCACTGGGCAGAGCATGGGAAGCTTAAAAGTCCTTGACTAGTATAAACACTACTTAGCAACAACTAAAACATCAGTGTGTCATCAACATTATTCTCATACTAGTTCCAAAACACAGCACTACACCAGCTACTAGGAAGAAAATTAACTCTATCCCAGCCAAAACCAGGACAAGCAACTTACCAGAACTAACGCTAGTTCCCTGCAAGTGTGTCCTTAGTTCCTTACTTCTATTCATCTCATTAACCCAGCATAAGTCTATTTCCCCTGTGACTCCCACATCACATTTCTAAAATGTTCTATGTCCCTAACATCTTTCACCTTGCACTCCCCCAACACTTCCTACGTCTCCAGCCTAACTTTGTTGGCTTGCTAGCCTGAAAACAGATACAAAATGCTACAGATAAGCAGGAGCTGATCGTTCAGCCGATATACACACCCTGATTGACCAACTGGTAGCTACCAAAAGAATTATAAACAACCAGCGTGCTCATTGCCTTTTCCTCACTGGGAACATCAAAAGAATTCTTCTTTTCTACTCTTATGTTTATTATTATGAAACTTGTGGGACCTTAATACCTTTGAGACTGTTGCCTGCCTATCATAAGTGGTCAAAATGATCCAAAAGGTTGAAAAGTTATGTATAGGGACACTGACAGACTGGTTAATTGGATGTTCATATTCACCTTGTTCCCTTAGAAAATCGTGTTTAAAAAGCAAGTGAAGAGTGTGAACTGCTTCTTCCATTAATTATGTAGATAAAACAATAAAAAAGCAAGAGAAAAGAAATTATTAGTACCTCAATTGTTAAGATCACTGGTTCCAGCACTTCATACTCTATCTTCACTTTTGCAGCTGCCTGTTTGACATGAACAGCTGAATCTGCAACCACAGCACAGACAATCTGACCCACACAAATCACCTGTAAAATACACATCACTTAATAGAACAGTGGATTCAAATTATTCCCATATGTGCTGCTGATGTTCTTCTCTCGTCTAACCACTATTCATGTTTCCTTTTTAGAATTTTGTTTTGACTTAGGATCTTTGTATTTTTTAGATCATCCATGAAGCTAATGAATTATTAGAAATACCAGTATAACTGGGGAATCAAGGAAAATACAGTATTAAAAATGGATAAGCGATTTGGGAACCTAACTTTCAATGAAATATACTCTTCTAACAACTCAGATGGTTTTGTGAGGTTTAATCTGTATTCTTCCGATTTATATATTTTTCTCTAGACAGAATATAATGTACATCAGCTGGTTTGAAGTTGAAAAGGGAGGAAAAAATTGTGAGAATTTACCTTGTTATATGCCTAAAGTGATTCCCTGATGTACACACAATACAGAAATTCAAGAGTCAGCAAGTAAAATTTCATTACAAAAATCTTAAGAAAAACAGTAAAAATTAAGAAAATCAGTTTTAAAAAGATCATATTTATACCTTGTTTCTTGCAAATATAATCTCCGGATCATTGGAATAGTAAAACTCATTTGTAGCTGGTACATCATGAGCTGTTATGATATCGAACACACCTGGTGCTTTCAGAGCCTCTGAGGTATCTATAGATCTGATTGGGATATGGGAAGAGAGAAGTGTAATTCATTAGTTTTACAAAGTGTTGCACAGAGGAAGGGAACACAATACAGAGGTATGTTTCTTGTACTGCCAGGATCTGCTCCTAGGTTCAGACATGTCTTTTCCTTCTGTCTCTGGCATGTGAAGAAGTACAGGTCAAAGGCAAATTAAAAATTCTACTAACCTGCTTCATTTCTGTGAAATACTCTAGATGCAACAGGGAAGCCATTGGCTTGTTAGACTGCCTGAACTGCATTGGTTTAATAAAAATCACTGCATAATTATGATGCTACAATTGCAACTTTCTATGACCTCACAGCCTACACAGATATCAAACTGATACAAATAAGCATCTATAAATGGAGAGTTCATGTAGAGAATTATAATAGAAATGGCAAGACCAGTATAAATGGAGAATGAATGGGAATGTATGGGTGTAGAAGGATGAGAAAGAACGGCAGAAGGTCTGTAAGAATGGCACGTTGTGATAGCACCTAGTTTAGCAGGTCATCAGGATCCCAGCACATCTACAGGCATCTTCTCTGGACACCCAGATCAGAAGACAACGGAGAGTGAATAAATCCTACTGACTCACAGGGATGGCGGTGATGTCAGCCCCTTGACGGTACCAAAAAGAGCCCATCCAAACCCAGCATACTATCGCCAACCCAAGAATAAGCCAGGAAATATGACAAAGACTCTACAGCTAGCAGCCCCAGTCCTCTCTATCATCACAATTAATCCTGACCAGACCACCTGGATATACATCTTGGTGCCTGAATGCTGGGCAGACAACTTGGATATGTGCATTTTGGTGCCTGAACGTTGAACAAACTGCTAGAAGAGGCGTATCCTGGCAGTATAAAAACATAAGTGAAAACAGTTTTCTTTCAAAATAAAATTCTCTTCCCATCTTCCTCTCCTCTAAGGCCTCATGTGACCTTTGCTACCTTGTTGCTGCAATGTTGCAACACTATTTCCTACATTTTGAACAATTTTCTTTTTTCATAATAGAGTTGAGATTTCAAAGCTATGTTGGTAAAGCTGAGTTTCAGTGCCTGCTCGTACTGCACAGCTCAGCACTTTGTGCAGGTACCTAGGCTAGCTCTAGGCTGGCTCACGGACCAGAAACAGTTCAGCCTCATTAGTAGAGTAATATGGAGTGAGATACATCCAAACAGAGCCTTCTACCAGAGTGACAATATTGCTTCCAGCACCTGAGCCAGTGCGGGTATCAGGCATGCTCTTCTGTATACACGTAACTCATTAGTCTGCTCTAAAAATCTCAGACAGCAATTCATAATAACACTTTCTGCAGATACACTTTGAACACTTACACAATCTTAGCATGAGCTCTGGAACTAGTGACAACAGCCAGGAAGAGCTCCCCATCCACAGAAGGAAGGTCATCAACATAAACCGCTTCACCAGTGGCATGCTTAATTCCAGACAGGTGCATAATGGGCCGTCCTACAGGATCCTGGGGAGACTGACTCGGCTCTATATCCTGTACAGTCAAAAACACACACCCCCCCACCCCCAAACAGTTAAAAAAAGAATAGTCATGCTATTCTTATAGTAATCAGAAAATCAGATGAAGGAACAACTGTTGGTATTATCATCTTCTGGTTCAATATTGAAAACAGATGTGGATGCAGGACCTGACTGCTGCTCCTGGGGATTTCTTCAATTTCTTCTCTTAAGGAGCCTTCTGAGATCCTTGCACAGGTTTGTCTACTTGAATTTTTTTCCTTAATCATTTACCTCAGACTGATACAAACAGCATTTCTTTTTCAGAAAGATAGTTTCCTCCCTTACTGATTGGTGTCATGAAGCTTTGATAATCTTCCAAAGTATTCGCACGAGATTCTGCTCTGTATTTTACCAGTGTCTGGTGTTGTATTTTGAGCTATTTGCACTGATTCGTAGGATTTGTCTTCCTCACTGAAAGACTGCAAGTGATCAAACTAGTGAGAAAATGTTTAAATATTTCCTTCCCAATTTTATTTCTTTGCACCTGTGTATTAATTTAGTGCCTTATTAACCTTATTTTGCTAAGTCTTTCCCAAAAGTTAATTCAGTGTTGCCAGTTAATTCTGCCACACTAACTAATTGTTGCCAACTTCCAGAACACTTCCAGTTTCTAAGTCGGTGTTCACACTAACTTTTTCCTTTTTTACTTTTAGAACTAGTTAATTGCTCACAACTCAAAACCTTCTTTCTTCTATAGTTTCCATCACACAAGTGTTCTGGCTACACGTTTCTACCTCCTGCACTTTCTGGCACACTGTCTGCTGCACGCCCAAGGCCAAGAACAGACATTTTTCACTTGACTGCCTAAAGTTCTTCAAATGGCTCTCTCAGCCAAACCATCTCAACTTTTCCACTAACAGAATGACCAGGTATTTATCTTTCAGGATACGCATTACTTTTTCCCCCCTTAATTTTAAAAGCTTAATAATGTTCAACTGAAGAACTCCAGACAAAAGATAGGGGCTTGCAAAAGTTAGATAGAAATTTAAAGTGAAAAAACAGATTTTCTCTGTTTCTAAATAATTTCTGTTGCTCAGTGCCAACTGATCTAAATAACAAATTATTTCCATTTCTGTTGTTTAGTCACTTTCTTGTAGCTGGGGAATAAATTGCTGAAAGTCATAAAGAACGAGTACCTTTGATCCTGGCCCTTTTTGTAAGTCTGTAGTGTCTTTTTTTTGACAATAACTCTGAAGTAAGCTGAAGACAACTACTTGAACAAATTTAAAGTATTTAAAGCTGAAATGTTATTATAAAGAATATCTGAAAATGAAAAAATATGTTTATCTGGTTTTCATTTGAATTTTCTTTAGGTTTTCAAAAACTTGAGATTTTTACCTGTGTGTTGAGGGTATGAAGATACCAAAAATCCTTGCAGGAGTTCCCAACATGATCTAGTCACAAAGGTGAGCTCAGAAAATCCAAAAGGCGTTCTTTGCTGCCCTCTACTGCTGACTTCTCCTTGAATACTCTTGTTAATTTGATCAGAGAGCCATCACAAACTCCATCCCGATTCCTAAATCTACAGTAAGACCTAAGAGCCCTCTGAGATCTTAAGAAAAGCGTATCTTGAGACAAGAATACTACAGTGAGAGCTATAGACTTGGGCTTTTCAATCTTTTTTATTTTCTTCTAATTTTTTCCAATTGGGTTGCACACTGCAATATACCAAGTTTAAGCAGTCTGACAATGGAGTTTGTTCAGCATATTTATCTTTTGAGAACTCTTTACAAGAAGTGAGTATACCCGTATGAGTCTATTTTTTACAAACAAGGTTTTTCTAATTGAGATGCAGTTAAAATAAACCACTAAGAATATGTTGCCTTCAATCCTTTGGAAAATTTGTACCTGAGCTTCACAGCAAGTGTCATGCTTGAACCATGACTTTTTACCAAATCTTATAAAGCCCAGAACAATCTTAGAATAAAATCACTTGCCTGGTATATTTGGATACTCTGTGGCATTTTGGTTTTGAAATCTTGTAGGACACTCATATATTCCATAGGTATGCCGGGATAGTGGCAAGGATCCTGAAAAGGAAGTGAATTACTACTAAAACTCACATTTTGAACATTCCAATTAAAAAAGCTAACAAACAAAATCACCACATACAAACTCTTTATACAGGAAATTCCTTCAAGACTCTCACAAGCTAAAAAGGATCTAAAATAACAATTTTAAAACAATGTAGAGTTTTGAGATTTCAGTAAATAATATTTAAAAATATATTGGGTGGGTTCAACAAATATGCTTGTTTAAAGTAAGCAACCTAAAGCAGGGATAGTCAGAAGAGGTTTGTTCTGGGATCTGATCAAAACTGGCACGGAATCACTCCTGGTAATAGTAAATTACCTAGTGATGGTAATTCAGAGGGAAGAGCTCAAGGTAACACAGAAGAAAAAGGCAAAAGGGATATTTTTTCCCCATAAGGACAGATTTAAGACAAAAATAAGTAAATTACACCTAGAATGTATTGGGAAGTGAAATTTTAGAGTCCTCCTCTCCCAGTCAACGACTCATACAAGAAGGATGGTTGGTTTAACACCTACAGTTGCTTTCCAAAGCCTTTATTTCTATTCTGTCTATTTATGTTTTGAACTACAGACAGATGGAGTAAGACCTCATGTATGTTTTCTTTGGGCCTGGGAGCTCAACACCGATATATTGTTCCATTAACATTGCTCAATTTTTTTTAAAGCCTAATGTCCAAGGTAAAGATATCTGAGCACCTAAAAGTTAAATGGGCATCTCTCCATCAGTCTCTTTGGGAGTTAAGTGCTTATGTTCTTCGGTAGATCTGAACCCCAAAGACAATATTTAGCACATTGTACATCAATGTTGTAGCATTAACGGATAGAAAAAAACCTTTCATTTCTTGCACAAAAGCAGACATGGAGAACTATTTTACCGTTGCCTTTAATGACTGCGATACTTCCAGGAAAAATCTGTAGAAGAAACTGACTATCAAAGTTTTCTTATAGTCTACTTTTTCACCACTGGCTGAGTCTGGAAGAGCAATTTCTTTAAGAATTAGTCTGCAAGCTTCGTCCAATATTTGTTCATTCCAGTGTCTGTCAGGAAGAATAATAGATACAATCAGACCAGGACTCAAAAAAATAAATACAAATTACAGTAATACATTTGTACCACGGACCATGTGCATAATCCTGCTCACAATGAAGCCAAAATATTAATTCTAATAATGGCCTGCGATTTTGAAAACAGCGTAGTTCAATGTTGCTCACAGAAGTGAGGTCCCTTAAGTCAATGGAATTGAGTGCTATGCCAGCTTTTAATAAATAAACAAACAAACAAACAAATAAATAAATAAAACCTATTACAGCTTTAAAGCTGATTTAACAGTCTTACAGATTATCACTATTCTGCAGATACTGTCCTCTCTTTAAAGAAAAGTGGATAACAATATTGATGCAAAGTGCAGATGCTTTCAAGGGATCTGATTACTGCTGGATAGTTGTTACATTTTCTGAAAAGGCTGTCTCCTTGAAGTATCTCAAGACAGTTAATTCTTCATAGTTACAGAACCCTAGATATCAAAATATAAATCTGTTAAATTTAATCATGTAAAGGAGCAAAAAATAATGAGTACTTGAACTAGTGAAAGAGTTGCATATTAAATGGTAAAACAGTCCAGTGGCAGATAAATGGTTTTATACTGCTTGAATTATTTGTAATATTTTTCCTCCAAACCTTGGAAAGATGCTGCAAAGTGGGAGGGAATGTCAGGGATTAACTTCAAAGATTATTAGGATCTTGTAGATGAAGAGATATTGAAAAGGTTAAGGCTTGACTTGTGCTCCTAATTTTATTGGGCACATCTGAAGTTCTCAAACTTTGTATCTATTAGAGCCAAATTGAAGGACTCAAGAACACTGATACAAGGGTATTATCAAACCTATGGGATACAGCATAATTTACTAATGCTTGGGTTCAGGTGCACACCTGATTATGTATACCTCATCCACCTGTCTCACACAGCTCATATCTCATATCTCTCTGCACACTTGGCACCAGAGTTGCACCCATGTGCAGACTCCAAAATGTAACAATCCTGAAAAGTCATCATTAAGGTTTGACCAGATCATTCACTTGAGCACATGTGGCATCAGCCAGGCAAGTGAAATCTTTCTGTACTTTATGCTCCAAGGAAGTACTCCCAAGCTCTCAAAGCCCCTTTATTCAGAGACATGGAGAAAGCAGAGAAATTGTACCTTCCAATAAGCGTCCAACAGGTTTGTTTTGCACAGATGGTGGTCGAGACAGCACCTCCATAGAAAATGCTTAAATCCTTTATTATGTCCGTACCTTCTTCAAAAAGGACTCTCATTCCAGCATTAGTTATTGGGAGAGCATTTTCCCGTCTTGGTGCTTGTCGAAACGCAGAGACATACTCCCCCTGAGCAAGATCAGACAGAAGTGGGTAACCTGCAGACATGTAAGTATCTGAAAGCAGAACTTGTTATTGCACTACCTGAAGCAAGAGAATAACAAATGAAAGGCACAAATTCAACTTTCTGAGCATTCAAGACCATACACTTCCTTCTCTTGACCTTTCAGTAGCTTTACCATCTTTGATTTTCTAGCAGCCCATACCAAATCCTCCATCATCTACACAGTTCAGATGACCTAGATTTTTTCACGGTAGATAGCTGGAAGACAGGGATCTTGTGGAGTGGAGTTGCATTTATAACAAGACCAGAGGCTTAGAGGCTTCAAAGTATTGCCAAACTCAGTACTCGGATAACATGACCCATAACTCTAAGATCACATATCCACTCTTGCAAACACAATATCAGTTAAAGACTATTATTCAGTTCAGCAACATTTATGGAACCAGCATGTCCATGTCCAATCTTATCTCATTTTAAGAAAACTTCTCAAGACATGACAATGCTTTACCTGCTTGGTGCCAACCATATCACAGTTGAGCAGCCTGCTTTGGTGAGGACTATGGCAGCTTGTTCAAGATCGCTTTCTGTAGGGGGTCTAGACAATTGCTATTGCCCTCATCATTTTAGGATAAGCTTTTGTCTGAATATCACTCTTTATATATCACCAACTACCTGCTAAGTTGTGGTTTTTGGCTGAAACTGGGAGATAGTATGGCACTGACAGGATCAAATGTAGAGAATTCAGAAAGTGAGCAGTAATAGTGTTACTTTAAACATAGGGATTATGCCCCCTCCTGCTCTTTATTTAATAGTCTTTAACTCTGCACAAAGCAAATCTAAACAAACTAGTAACTTACCTTCCTAGAATGGGGAATATGGACAGAGACTAAGATCTCTTCTGGCATAATGGTATTGCTACCAACTCCATGTGCAAAAATATCACTCAAAGGAATCTGTCGCCTTCTTCCTAAAAAAATCCCAAATCCAGAAACTTCTGTACAATTGTGCAATTAACATACATCAATCATATTTTAACTGGCGAGAAATACCTGGAGCCTTCCTGAGTAAATAATAACTGCAGAGTTTACATAACAATTTATCAGTTGTATGCTCTATAAATACAAATGACTGCTCCATCTTCCATAGTACCATAACACCAGAGTCCTAAGAAAGTGCGCAGAGATCAATGCCCATTCTGTAATTCTCCCTTCTGATACTGCCATGATGAGTCCATCCCCACTCCTGTCAATCTGTTCCAAATCTCTGCAGCTGCTGTTTTTCCTTCTAAAACATAAAGAATGAGGAAGAAAACTGAATGGGAGACAACTGCTGCAAAAGTAAAAAAAAAAAAAAAAAAATTTTTTTTTTTTTGTTCTGAGATTCTGAACACTTCTAGGAGTCCAGAAGGGAATAAATGCTACTGCCTTTTCCTTTCTCTTTTTGGTAGATTATTCTAAAGGTGACTATGTTTGTCATTCTATGATATATACTATTAAAGATGGGATTTTCAAAAGGGAAGAGGGCAAAATTCTGCAAGCAATTTAAATCTGTAAAAGCCCTTTGAACACTTAAACTTCATCTATGCTACATCAGGTTTGCCAATATCACTACACAATTAAGCTAGCAAGCCTTCTGGAAATGCAACATTTTAACACATATAATTGATTCTATTAATTAAACAAGCTCCATTGGCTCAAGAAGTTTTGTTGGTAGGACTGCAACTGTACCAGTAACACAATTGTCAAGTAGCATTGTCGTTCCGCAAGAACACAGAGGCATAAACATTGCACAGATGGAAATCCACAGTGATTCACCAGTGTGGAATTTAACCACGTGTTTGACAGATGAGGTCAAAGTGTACTTTTTACTGGTCTTCTATGTCTTCTGTACTTTTCACATGCTACTTAAGGAGTCCGATGCATTTTTAAATAAATTATTTCTTATTACTAGACAATATTTATCTTGCGGTAGCCCTGACCTATCCAAAGACTTTCTATAACCAGATAATCTTCGGTGCCATTTTTTAAAGGTTCATACATTAAAATACTCCCCTCACATTCAATGAACATGATACTTCAAGACTGGCTGCTTTACAGCAAGATTATATTTTTCATGTTTTTCATGTTACGTGTGATGATCACACTGTAACCTGTTCATCCTACAATATCATTTAGCATTAAAATTGCATTCCTCAAATATAACTAGTGTGACAGCAAAACAGTGAAGGAATTTTATTTTGCTGAAGTGCGAATCTGAAAAATAACACTGTTAAGAATAGCAGCACTGGTGTTTCTGGATTTTTGCCTTTGCAATTCCATCCAGAATACACTTGATTTACATGCATAAAGATTATTGTCCAATCCCACCTGTGAGTCTGCCAGGATCTAGGAAGGTGCATTTTCTCTTACACTGTGATCTAAGATAAATACTAAGAACTAAAAGTGTTTCTGTAACCTCCTTTTCTTGAACAATCCACTTTTCCTGTTTCACTGACTACCATTTGGTAAAGAAATATGTTAAAAACCTGTGAAAACACCTAAAACCCTCTCCCAGCAGTAAAATCCTGCCAGGTTAACAGAAAGACTTATCAATCACTGATCCTATTCATCACTCAAATAAGTAGGCACACCATTAGAGTTGTTCAGAAGATGCAAATGTTTGTGCTTTCACTTGTCAGAACAATATTCTGACAGGTATTTTTCCTCTCAACGCCAAACTATGCAGGAAGAAGTCGTGGAAATCACACAGCGTAAGTTTTTGTGTATCTGTTCCAAGAAATCCTGGCTCAGAAACAATCCCTTAAGGAACATGAATTTCAGGGTGTTGAGCGGAGTAGTACATGGTCTGAAATGGCAACGTGCACCCTGTCTGGATCAAGGGCAAAATGGACATAAGCCATCTAGAAGGGAGAGCATGCAATTCCAGGCCACCAGATAGCTCAAGTTTACCAATAACTTCATCAACCTTCCAATGGTAAGGTAGGGCACAAGAAAAGGAGCTGGTAGAGTGGAGTATATATATAGCGATGGAAGAAAACTGAGGGAAAGGGCAGGGAAAAAGGTGCTGGACTAGTGCCTCCTGTATCAGAACTAAGTATCTGTGAGGAATGAGACGCTAGAGTTCTTCTCAGGACCAGAGGGTGATTTTAAAACCAGGGCAAAGCATCAATTACAGAAAAAAACTACCAGGGAGGTGGTATACAACTACTCGAATTGTGAGGTTTTATGAGTGCTTATAGTAATTCACTGCCCACAGAAGTACATGTGATCTGGTTGGTCTGAACGCTTACCCTTGACATGAGAATCTTCGACATGTTCTTCATTTGCAAATTACTTCTCTTGCAGATGTGAGCTTGTATGAGTGTGGGAAAAGGGTTCCTTAAGAAACACTCACCTGTTGTTATTTCCCCTCTCCCCATACAATAGGATCCTGTACCTCTGGCACTACTACAGGGACAGGCTATCTCCGCTTACCTCTTGAAGCCAGATTGAGCATACAGTTGCTGGCTGCCAGAATAGGATTCAAGTCTGAGGTTGATTTTCTACTTATGATGTTTCCACCTAATGACTTGAAAAGAAGAAATTTATGTCACCTTTGTCCATCACCTTCACATTTTTATGTTGACAATATAACATGCAGACTATACATAAATTTACACATATTGAAAGCTCAAAAAAGACGTATGGACAGAAAATTCACTGCTAAAAACAGAATTAAAAATGCAAGTTTTACATGTGGTCAGGAGCAACTACACATTTGTTACACTCTATTACAATTGTTATTGCAAGTAATGCACAACATACAGCAACGTTTCTTATCTGTTCTCCACCCAGAGTTCTTAATTGCTGCAAGACAGCACAGAAAACCTTTATCTTCTCTTCAGGGAACTCTGAGATTGCATTTGTCAAGATGTCTTTCACTAGAGAGAGGCTGCAGGCAGCTCCCAGAATTAATCCTGTAACCAAAAGATTATGAAAGTGTAATGTGCGCATTGCTTTATTGCCTGGGTTTTAAACTATGTTCAGACTGTAGAGCTAGGACTGCTCATGTGGAATACAGGCAGATATAAGGAGGGCAGCCTTTGCATATTAAAGGTACTGTGACCTTTCATTTCAGGAGACTGAGGGTAAAATTTCATGAAATGATGAAATTGAGCTAATAGCTCACCACTTCTACTAAAAGAGAAATCCCTTCTCTGCTTCTGGCTGCCTATTCCAACTGCTTCCCTTGTACCAACTTTGACTGAGTAAATGTTTAAGTGATGTTTCATCCAAAGGGGAGTCAGCTTCAAAATGCTTTCAACAGGTTCTTCCTATTTTTAAACATGATTTTCACCATAATTTGATTTTGCTTTGCATATGTACATTCTAGTTATTCTCCTAAGGTATGGGTAGGTAGTACTTGCAAAAAAAACCCAAACAGTTCTAACACTGAATATGGTATTCTTTTTCCCATGAGAAAGACAACCTATAACTATATGTATTTATTTCACTAGTTATAAATTTCTTTTTAAGATTATACTTCATAAAAATTTCAATATTATAAAATGGTAAACAGTGCTTTTCTATTAAAAATTATTATAGACTTTATGTAATGTATGAATATTTTGAATGAACATTGGAATTCAATTGAAACTATACATCAAAAGATACATAATTTTTAAATGGCTTCTTATTAATCAAGTACAGCAATACTAAATTTTGTATATTTAAAATAAAAATTTAATCAAAACATGTTTTGCATTTAAATCTAACTAAAGAGAGGAAATACTATTTCTGGCTAGCAAACTAAACTGTGTATCTCTCATTTTAGAATTAGTAAGTCTCACCTTCTCATAACTAGATCTTATTTATAGATTAAAAGCAGCAGTAAACATTCTCCCTGCTTCCTTTCAATTCCCAACCACTTTTCAGCTAAGAACAAACTAGACATTGACTAGAACTGGATGACTGATCTGATATGAAAAAAATATTCTAAATGCAATGACAGAACTGTCAAATACAGTTTACCACTTCAAAAAAGTGCCTTCAGGCATAGGGTTTGATTTTCCTTAAAACTTTGGCAGTAAACTTGCACAACATAATTTATATTTAATTAATTTAGGCTATTATAGCAAGTTTAAATCTATTTCTAGTTGTTATTTCTAATTTCAATAGAATTTATTTAAAAACTAAAACCTAGTCTAAATTTAACTAAAAAAAAAATCCATGCTTACCTTAAATATATAAATTGAGGTACAAAATTTTTAATCTACAATAATTAATGCTGTTATGATTGAGAACAAGATTAGTTAATGCATATTAGCTATGTCAG
The DNA here is from genome assembly GCF_047370975.1 of Nipponia nippon. Taxonomy (NCBI): domain Eukaryota; kingdom Metazoa; phylum Chordata; class Aves; order Pelecaniformes; family Threskiornithidae; genus Nipponia; species Nipponia nippon. The sequence goes on along the minus strand of NW_028262369.1, from coordinate 69,960,102 downwards.
TTTAGTCACAGCCTTTTTTCTAATGCAGACAAGCATGCGATGTTGCTGTCTCTCTCTGTGGTTCTGTATGGGTCTCTCTCACTATTATGACTAACAGGGCCCAAGATAATATTGCTGGTCAGTACTGCACTGTGTCATGAAGACAAAACTGTATCACGTGCTGGGACAGTGGCCACAGCCACCTTGACCTTGGAAGAACCAAGGAATGCTTAGGAATGAGTTGCACAGCACTTCACACCTTCAGCACTATGGAATGGAGCAGCATCCCTTTCTGCAGAGGAATCTCCTATGCCTGAACAAAGTAAAATCTACTCACCGTCATCCGTGCATTTCACCACATTCAGATCTGGGATCCTTGCAGGAGCAATAACAATTGGATGGAATACGCCTCTAAATTTCATCTCAGGTCCTATCAGATAGGAATAGACTTAGACAAAAGACATTTTCCATAATGACAACTCCAACATAGTGGAGAGTAAGCTTAAGGATGAAAATGCAAAAAGAATGATAAACGTAGCCCCACTCCTCCCATGCACACTGAAACTATGGTAACAGGAGCCATTCTGATTGCACACATACCCACACTGGTGTTCCCAACCACAAGAGGTGCTTTGGGGTGGGCAGCTTTCAGATCCAGTAGTTCATCTAAGCTTACAGGAGAAATCCATGTCATTCGTTCCCCATGAAAAATCAGAGTTCTTTTTGGTTGATTTTCAGCCATTCTCTGATGGGGAAATATGGCAGATTTAAATGTTTAGACATATAAACAGGTGCAAGGTCTAATAGACAGTAGACTGAAAGCCAAAAGAAGTTCTTAAACAATGGCAATTCTACTTAATCCTTCAAAATTGGACAGAAATGGGACTGTTATACTGGCTCTTTGCACAGTGGTGAATTTCTAGACTGCATGGCTAAAACGTCTTCAATTAATTCCAATAGGCTAATAAACAAGATTGGTAATAAATAGCTCCCAAGCAAAAAATGTAGGAATAGATCCTGCAATTGCTGAAATTATTAGAAAAGTGATAAAAACTACTCAGGGAGATGTTTGCACACTTAGCTTGCTTGGAGGTTACCGATGACATTGGCAGCAGCATCCCTTTCTAGATTAAGCATGCATGTGGATGTCTTTCACTGCTCTTGCACTGTTCGCTGAACACTTGGAAATAGCTTGTGAACTAGTGGTGGTACAAATACACAGTCAAGAACCCCTGTCCCACAGTTATCGATCTTTCTCCGTAAGCAGCCAGCTAGTTACAGAGAATTTGGCTTTGAATCTATAGATTGACAACAATGTAAAGCAAACAGCTTTCAGTTTTTCTAGGGCAAATACTGCTGTCAATAATTAAGGGTGCCCGACACTTTCCATTCCAGTGCCCTTATTTCAACTGCTTATATCTTTGTTATACTTTAATCACTGGGGCTAAACACTCCCTGGTCTGGGTGGCTGTCTGAGGCCAACATTTTGACAGAAAAGACCAACAAAACTATTAAGCCACAAAATGGCGAAAATGCAGTTTTGCCAATGTTACAAAGTATTTGCCATTCAGTTTGCTGAGAAGTATTTGGACCTTCAGGTGCTGCACTGAAAACCCCGTTTAGGTTGCTTCTTTGTCTTCTCACCCTAATACCCAACTCTGCAACTTCATTTTCCCAATATGATTATTTTTTGTAAGTGAATATTCAATAAGCTCACTGGAAAAAAAAGGAATATAATTTTGAATTTATATTAAAATGTTATGATGTTTCTTCTGATTAATTACTGCTAAGCAGGACTTTAGAATGAGTTATGAACTATGGACTACTAAGGAAAAGACAGAGCTAAAATAGTGTATAAGCAGCAAAAATTACCATTAGTTCTGGAGGAAATATAAGCTCCTGGGTGGGATCTAAGGGCTGGAATTCGTCTGTCGAAAATAGTCTGGTGGAAACCTTAAAAAGAAACAAAACAAGCAAAGACCAAGAATTTTTTCTCATTATTAATTCCATTAAAAAAAAAAAAAAAGCAAACCTAAAACAAACCATGAGGGTCCCACTTGAAGTCAGCAGAAAATTAGTAATTCCATTATCGTTTGGATTTGGTGCTCAATTGTCATGCATCATTTGGAGCTGCTGAGGTGAAGGAAGTGTTCATAACAGTTTCTCAAAGTTCACTGCTAACACAAATGACAGTGTAGAGGCAAGCAACTGAAAGACTAACTACAAGCTTCCTGTAGTCCTACTATAAGAAAATAGCTGGTTTCATGCCAACCTACAGTACTCAAAAAGCAAAGAAGTACATCAGATATTATTGAAAGAAAATTGAGAACAAAGTCAAATATTCATATGGATAAGAGGTTTCATATAAAATTACAATCATAACTGACTTTCAAGAGTGTATCAGTTCTTCAGACTCGAGCCAGCAGTTAGATTCCTAAGAGATCAGTGGTTACATTCAGATCATCACTGATCATTGATTTAAGACAGTTCCACATATTCCCTGTTTTCTTGCACAATGTGATGATCACTGTATGAGTAAAGCTGAGACTATTAATATTCCTGAACTTGAAGAAATGCTCAAATCTCAGCTCTGGAGATCCAAACTACCTTATACAAACTATCTGCCACATCATTGCCCCCTCATACAAATATACACAAAGAATCTTTAATTTTTAGAAATATCTCCAAATTTCTTGCAAGGAATAATAAAATATCTTATTTTATAAGTAATATTATGTAAGGTGAATAGCGTGGATGATAAAAATGGCAAAGTATACTGCATTTACTTTAATTACAAGAAAAAAGCCATGCAATATTCTTTCTGTAGGTTTTATATCTAAATAGGACAGGTAAAATACTTAAAACCCTACCTTCTCCTCCTTGTCAAACAAATCATCTTCCTGATCCAAGCAACACTTTCCATTTGCTTTCCTTTGACAACAAATGGATTCCTAAAGTAGGAATATTCCATTAGTGAAATATTGCCCAGAATGGCAATGAGTTAAAGCCTGCTTAAGCCGATAAGAGTGTCTCTTTGTATTTCAATAAAGTTCTAGATGAAGTTTAATAATAAGCTAAATTGGAAGGATTATGTGTTAAAGAAGTGATATTCAAAAATAGCTTAAAATCATTGGATGTTGAAGTCCTTAATACAAAATAATTCATACTATGTGAAATTCAGTTGACCTTGTGAGAACACAGAGATGGTCTGCATTATTTCTTTTACCCACTGTTCACTCTTCCATTTCTTTCACTGTAGGTCTCTGACATGTTGCATTATGTGATAAATTACTAAGAACATTGATCCAAATTCTGCTTTTTTTTATGCCAGTACTGACCCACAGTAAAACACATGGAGTTACTTCAGATTACTCTTCATAATCCAGGCTAGACACAAGTTCATTTGTGTTAATCAATTTTTGGAATGGGTTAGGCCAGTATAGACCTTACTTAGATCTACACCTCTTAACAGAGGAAAGAGATGATCTTAATGAAAATCTGATGGTTTGTATACATATATACACTAATGGGCACAGTCTAGTATTCCTATCATCACTACTTCTTACCTTACAGAAGGTTTTACAGGCATCTAGGATCGGCCTATATCCAGTACAGCGGCACAAGTTCCCTGAAAAAAAGGAAATCAGTAAGAAAAAGCTTTGTTCTAAAGCATGTGGCTTTAAAACGTCATGTCTTTATATGAAGTTTGCATTTTTGAAGCTTAAGGAGAAGTGTTAGCTCTCCGAAAGACAAAAAAGATCAGTGTCCACAAGACTTAGGACCCTGCAGTTCCTGAGGAAAAAGGCTATTGTTTCAAGGGGATTATGAAATACTCGACAGCTGCACTAGAGGGAATGCTGACTACAGCTTGGTATGCAGGAGAATAAGAGATTGTACAATATTCTTCACCCACTCAAAATGTTTTTCTCCTTCCCCCTGACTTATTACTAATAGTGAAGGAGGTTAGCATTACACCTCCATCTAATTCACCTCATATTAATAGGCAATGCCTTTGGCTCCACTGTGACTCTAGGGCACAACAGATGACAGAAGGCTATTTTACCTCCAATAAATGCTCACTCACACATTCCTTTAGTGAAGATGATCTGCATCTCTCTACCTTATTCAATTGTTTTATTCCTACCACAAAGGGGCTCTCCTGTGAGTCTTATGACATTCTCAACTCCAGATGTAATAGGATCTCAGAGACCTTCAGATGCAGCTACTTCTCCAATATGACATCATTTTTGCGCATCTGATTTAAAGCACTTCTAAAGACACATATGGGGATGTTTTGAACACCTGTCCCTGAAACAATCCACAGCTCCATGCGTCATTTTCCAGGAGAAAAGAATGACAGGGAATACAAGGTCTGTATCCAGTAGTAACTCTGCTGGGAAGCACAACTTGTACAGAGTACATACATACAAGCATGCATGCGTACTCACACAGACATGCACTCACATGCACAAAGTTACCTGAAGAAAATAGCTCAAGGACATACCTACAAATTAAAAAGTGGCAATATTTACCAGCCAGAGCTGCAATCATCTGCTCTGAAGTTGGTTCTGGGTGGTTTCTTAGCAAAGTGTATAGGGACATTACCATTCCAGGGGTGCAGAAACCACACTGGGAGCCATGGCACTTGGCAAGCCTTTCCTGAAACGAAACACCAGAAATAGCACTCCTTCCAGCGTACATCACCATTCTAATGAACTCTCTCTTAAATGGGAGACACCGTACTAAATGTTGTCTTCATAGTAAGTCAGGCTTTTTAAGTAAAACAATTTAAGCACTCTCAAATAAGAATAATTATTTTCGGTGTGATGTCCAGGCACACCTTACTAAGGAAGCTAATTAACCTTCACTGGACTTCTGTCTTTTTTGTATTCATACTAAAACATCAGCTAAAGGGGCATTCTCCACGATGCACCATTCGTCCAAACAGCACAAGCCCAATCCACTCCAACAATTCTTACATACCAACTATTTGATCAGGCTGTGAATATTAAAGTAAGATCCATCATGAGCCATATCTCATCAGCCTTGATCAACCAACCATCAGAAACTTGTGTTGTCTTCCATTATCACTTAGCAGGGAGAATAATCATCATGTGAAATTCCCATGCCCTAAAAGCACTGCCACCCAAGCCAGCCCACACAAAGGAAGAAATCAGTAATCCTCTTCCACAGTGATACTGTACTCTCACCTGAACTGGATGAACTCTGGTTTTTGTACTTCCAACACCTTCCACTGTAGTGACTGCCACACCATACAAGGAACAAATGGGAAGCAAACATGCATTTGCTGAATAATGTCTTTGGAACATAAAGGGCAATAAAGAAAATGAATATTATTTTATGATAATAAAGATGCACAAATATTATTTTGCAGTTAATCAAGACATAGTTTATACTTACAAAGCAGCCATTATCATCATTTGGAATGAGAAGAGAATAAGCTTTATAGAAGGGATCACTTACTACCAGTGCCTCTTGTCCCCAGTATAAAAACTGTATCTATGAGGACAGTTCTGTAGAATTTATATCTTCCTTAAACTTCAGCCTTTTCTAATTGCCCTCTTGTCTCTCTTGCCCACAAGCAACCTATCAAGTGTGTTTTGGAGGAGGAAGATGGGGAAGGGAGGGTTGGTGTAGTCGTTTGCAGGAAGTAAAGATTTCCTGCCGAAAATTTGTGATCAAATTTCTGACCCAAAGGAAATTCTGATGTAAAATAAATATTATAAATAGGAACAACACACCAAAATGAAAATTCTTCAAAGCTTTTCATCATTAGCAATAAAATATTTTGTTTTACTATAGTTGTGTGGTCAGTTGACCTTGGCTGGACATCAGGTGTCACCAAGCTGCTCTATCACTCCCCTCCTGAGCACAGGGGGCGGGGGAAGGGGAAATGAGGTGAGAAAAAAACCCAAAACTCGCGGGTCAAGATAAAGGCAGGTTAATAACAGCAAAAGCAAAGACTGCATACGGAAGCAAAAGGAAAACAAAATGTTTTATTCTCTGCTTCCCATCAGCAGGCGATGTCCAGCCACTTCCCAGGAATCAGAGCTTCAGAACGCATAGTGGTTGCTCCAACATCATAAATAACAACCCCCTCCTCTTTTCTCTTGGTTTTTATTGCTGAGCGGACATCATATGGTATGGAATATCCTTTTGGTCAGTTTGGGTCAGCTGTCCTGGCTATGTCCCCTCCCAAGATCTTGCCCACCCCCAGCCTACTGGTGAGGGGGCAAATGTTGGAGAGAGCCTTGAGGCTGTGCAAACACTGCTGGTCAGTAGCCAAAACACTGACATGTTATCAACACCCTTCTAGCTACCAATGCAAAACACAGCACTATGAAGGCTGCTATGGGGAAAATTAACTCCATCTCAGCCAGACCCAATACAAGTTGAAATGTTCCTTTTCAAGTGTCATTCTGACTGTTTTAATTTCAACTCTTACAATGACTTTAAAGATTTTCATTTGTATTGCATTCCAATGTAATGCAATTGTCAAAAGGAACAACTGGAATATTTTTACTTTTTCCCCACTTCAAAAAATATTAAATTGACAATGACATGTTACCATTTAACAATTTGACTGGGGTTTTCTCAATTTAAAAGTAATTCATTCCAGTTTTTAGCTTAATGAAACTCTGGTTTTGAGTTTCAAAGTCCTTCTTTTTGTGGGCGGGGTGTAGGGAGGGAGTTCGGTATTAAAGGGCTGGTAAGACTCAAACTTCTGCTTGCCTTATCTTCCCATCAGTCATATGACAGAGCTGCAGGCAGGAGCCACATTCCAGTGGTCAGTACAAATGGTGTTAAATACATGCCTCCTAAAGAGAAAACTCCTTGCAGGAGCTGTCAGCATATATAAGCAAATTAAGCATTTGAGCATGATATTTCAGCAAATTTACAACATAGCTGAATGAACAGTATTTTTTATAGCATTCTTTTTTGGATTAAAGTGACCCTTCCTTTGGATTCTTTTACTATTAAGTACAGATTTTACAACTTTGTTTTTACAGTTTCATATCTGGAAATGGTATCTATAGTCATAAAATTCTGTGTGATTGTCAAAATTTTCTGTTAAGAATACCGTATCTTCTTTGAAGCTGGCTCATAAGTTGATATCATCACCGTGCAGGCACCACAGCCACCTCCTCCACAGCCATACTTAGTTCCTGTAAGACGGACTGAAAATACTGTCATTAGGGAAAAAAAAAAATTATCAGGTTTCATTTTGGTCTTTATTCTGTTCAAAAGCTTGAGGACACATTTTTTCCTGAACTACTAAGGAACATAGAATTGGTTTGGTATGATAGCATATGTATCAGACTCCTTTCTATGTTGGATTAAAATTTTCAGTGAAAATAAGATTGAAGCTAAGGAATGACATGACCAAAATCCTGTTCCCAAGAAAACAGAAAACTTGACTCTGACTTCTTTTGGAAGAGGAGTAAGTTGGGACAGAAAGAAGTGAAAAATCATTTTCCAAGGCAAAATATGAAAGGAAAAATCATGTAATGGGCAAAACAGCTATATATCTGAAGTTCCAGTGGAACCAATATCCCAGTTTTTTGCAGAAGGCCCATTTATAGTCAGGAGATTAACCTTGCATCTCATCTGAAAGATCAAACTTATGAGAGAATTGCTCATTTCTATGAATCTGGAACAGTGGCCAACCTGAAGCTGCGAGTCGACAAACAGCTAATGTAATGTTCTACAGCCACCAAAAGGAAGATGCCTTACTCCCCACTTCTTCCTCCTCTTCTGTCCTTCCTCTTCCCAACATTACCTGCTCCAAAATTCAAAACCTCTCGCACCAAGTCTTTTTCTTACCAGTCTCTTCCATGAGTTGACTAATGAAGAGCTGACTAACTAGCGACTGAGTCCCTAATCCAGCTGAAAGCCTCTCTTTTTCCTGGGTTAGTTTTCTTCTGGCCTAATGAGAGGAATTAATACACAGAGAGGTCTGAGCAACTCCACAGCTACCACGAGGTGCAGGAAGAGAACCGTCTACCAGGAGCCGGGAATGACAGAGGGGAAACAGGCCGCCTTCTTTTCACACCACATCGTCAAAAGAAAAAAATGTTTGTCAGTCTGAGGGTTAGCACTCTTCACTTGCAGTAAAGCTTTGAGATGCACGTATTGCTTTAAGGTCTTATCTAATTAAGCTCTACCACTTTTTCCAATGTTAAGTGCTTTACTGAGCCCTTTCACAGACATCCTAACCTGTCAGATAAAGCAAATACATTTTAAGACACAGTTTCTTCCCTTCTTGCACATCTCTTTACTTTTTACTTTACGATGGGCCTTCCAGTTATTAACAGGGGTCTAACACGTCGATTCCTATGGCATTAGGCTCAACAAAAAGATGACAGGATGCTTAGAGAGGTATTATACTGTACCTTGCAATTATAAAACACATTACTGGAAGATGCTAAAGTTCCTCACACTCACTCAGGCAATCATTTCACGTTATAGAGAGTCTGGCAACACCAGCATAAGATATTCCTGCCCTATATTTTTGTTCCCTGACATTAATTTTTTACCAAAGTTAGCTGTCCTCCTAGCTATGTTAACTCAACTATATGTGGAGGCTTCCTGTGAAAAGGATCAGTGCCTCTATCTGGCTAACAAAGTGGTCTCAGACACAGCTGGGCAGGCGCATCTCAGGGAATGGCACACCATCATACAGAGCTAAGGAACAGAGGGCAGGAATACTACAAGTTGGCATTTAAACTGTACGGTGACACCAACTAGCTCCTGAAAGCAAGTTAATCTTATCCTCATTTTTATAAGTGGGGTAAAATGATACAGAAATGTTAAATGACTTTTCGAGGTGTCAGAGCAAGTTAGTGCAGAATTACATTATCTCACTCACTAATGCACTTTAACCAATGAAGTACAACTCGTCATAGGGGTGGTACTGAGCTACTTGGAGCATGTCGGTCTCTTCTTCCAAGGAACAAATGATAGGGCAAGAGGAAATGGCCTCTAGTTGCACCAGAGGAGGTTTAGATTGGATATCAGGAAAAATTTCTTCACCAAAGGGGTTGTCAAGCACTGGAAGAGGCTGCCCAGGGAAGTGGTTGAGTCCCCATCCCTGGAGGTATTTAAAAGACGGGTAGATGTGGTGCTTAGGGACATGGTTTAGTGGTGGACTTGGTAGTGTTAGGTTAATGGTTGGACTCAATGATCTTAAAGGTCTTTTCCATCCTAAACGATTCTATGATTCTACATTTTATAGTTCAATGGAGTCTGAAGTTGTTCAAATTACTGAAGAATAATTTCATAAGCACCATAACTACAGCAACCTATTCTGCTCCAGACTCCTCCTTATGACTGACCAGTAACAAACATGTTTTGACTTAAGTTTTTCTTTTGAGACAAAGATAAAAACTCTCTCCTGTGTGAATTCTATAGTATCCAGTACATCAATTGTCCTGTGGGGGTATGTTTCATGAGACAGTCTAGGAAGCTGCAAAAAGAGATTCTGCTCTTCCGCACATTTGCTCCCTGCCCCCCGCTGTGAGTCCATACACACATGTTCAGAATATTATGCAACAGCTTCATGAACACTGGGAATAAGCTTGTGGTGCAGCAGATTTTGGAAAACTCCTAAGAACAGTTGAGAGCAGGCACATGGTCAGGCCTCTGAAATGGTGAAGAGAGGAAAAGATCAGAGCAAGTGCTGCACAATTTGTAGCAACCCAGAAAGCCACTGAGCTGTGGATTGAAACAAAGACAGGAGGAAAGGACCTTGTCTGCAAGGACAAAACTGGCAGGGTGAGAGCTCTAGCTCTCCCAACTTATGTTCTGTCTTGTCTATCTAATTCTTTTTTTCTGTTTTAAAAACATACTGCTTCATATTTACTTACTTACTGGGTTTTGAGTTTAGAAATCTGTTTGGAGTTCTTATCATAAAAAAAAATAGATTACCTCAAAATTCCAGCAGACTCAGGGTCTCATCACAAGATCTCCCCTTTCCTAGAAGTGAGAAACTTAGAAAACTTGGAGACTCCTGTTCTGTCAAGCTTCACGTATACTGGCCAAAAGGTTCTTAGGTTTCTTTCTGGGGGAGAGGGGAGGAACAGATACACACATACACATCACGCCTGATGGCGTAACTTACTTTGTTTAGAAAACTAGGCTAAAAATACAGCAGCTCACTGAAGAGTATTTGGCTTAAGAAAGACACATCATTTAATATGGTTGTTTTATCTTAAGAGGGTCACAATTTCCTTTAACTTAAGAGAGTCACAATTTCCTTTAACCTGGTAAATAACTTTTTAATTATCACTTATAAGAATTTTGCTGGAGTAAGGCTTTCAAATGAGTGACTTAAGGGAACAGACAAGAAAAGGATACGTCTCTTTCGCAGGTAAGACAACAGCATTTGTTCAGGATCAGCATTTTTCTCTATTATCTGCAGTAAGAAATTAAAAACAAGGTTAAGTGAAGAAACCAAGGCCTTTCAAAATTCAGGGCAAAGACTAGATTCCTACAAAGCCAGAAGAGAATCCTTCTCTGGTTCTGTCCTGGTTTTGGCTGGAATAATTTTCTTCCTAGTAGCTGGTGTAGCGCTGCGTTTTGGATTTAGGATGAGAATAATGTGATAAGACACTGACGTTCTAGTTCAGCTTCCCATGCTCTGCCCGGTGCACAAGAAGCTGGGAGGGGGCACAGCCAGGACAGCTGACCCAGACTGACCACAGGGCTATTCCATACCGTATGGCGTCATGCTCAGTATATAAACTGGGGGAGCTGGCCAGGGGGCAGAGATCGCTGCTTGGGGACGGGCTGGGCATCAGTCAGCGGGTAGTGAGCAATTGCATTGTGCATCACTTGTTTTGTATATTCTTTTATCATTATTATTATTATTAATTATTTTCTCTTCCTCTGCTGTCCTGTTAAACTGTCTTTATCTCAACCCACGGGTTTTCACGGGTTTTACTTTTTTTTGAGATTCTCTCCCCCATCCGACAGGGGGCGGGATAAGTGAGCAGCTGTGCGGTGCTTAGTTGCCAACTGAGGTTAAACCACAACAGGTTCCCTCTCATAGAACTAGACTAATTGTCAAAGACCGCAGGAGAATTTGGGCTCCTTCTAGAAATTCCTTCTCAGACAGGTATGTTTCCAGGAAAGAAGTGCCAGGGCACCTTGCAACTACTAAAAATAACCGCTGCTCAGTGAAAGGTCATACTGAGGGAATTTACCTTCAGCCACACTAGAAATAAAAATGGAGCAGAACTTCGCTACAATAGAGGCAGCATAGCATGAAGAATTAATGATTTGCAGATTTTAGAGTCTCCCTGGCACTTTAACCTACTGGAATGAACACCAGAGGAAGCCTGTAAGGTACCAGCTGGAACCACTTTTCTTCTAGCTTTATTTATATAAACTTTCACTTGCCTTAATAGACTAACAACAGAGAGCAATAGAAATGCTTACATTCTTGATCGATTACAGTATTTCTTATTCCGTTGCTTAGAATCAGATAGTTCCTTCCAGTTGCATTGAATCAACAACCAGTTTAATTTTGTTTTTGCAATATTATCTTTATGTTGGCCAATAGTCCATATTTTGGCACCCGAGTCTTGCTGACTTTCTGTTGTGCCTCTGAAAATCTGATGCCTCTTCTCTGATACCATCAAAGATAAGAAGCCAGGCACGTACAAATGAAAAACTATCTTGCTCACCAGCCAGATTTGATACCCAGCTGAAAGTCCGTTTCACTTTGACGCGTTTTTTCCCCCCCAAACACGGCAGAGCTAGCTAAAACGGGATGTTGTAATCACGTTTGTCCTCTTCTGCTGCCTCTCCCCTTCTAACAGCATTTGCTGTACGCAGAAGAGTGTTCGCTAGCTAAAGTAACTCTTGGAGACTGATTCGCTCCTTACCCAGCAAGGAGGAGATAGGAAGGAATGCTTCCGGAGGCTTGTGTAAGGATTAGGTTACACTCCCATGAGGAAGAAAGTCTGAGGAAACCAAATCTGTGCCCACACCCTTCGGGCTTACTTCTGGAACAGCAGCCCGTCTTCTCCACACTCTTTCCGGGCAACACTTACCTTCCTCCCATTCACGTAGAAAATCAGCTCCTCATCCCCCGCCGCCCCTTGCAGAGACATCGCACCCCAGCCCCGGAACCAGCGGGGCCAGGAAATCCCGGGCAGCTCCCGCAGCCGCAGCGGGAGAGCCTTTAACACGCGGGGGCGGGGCCGCGCCGCGGGTGGGCGACGAAGGGCGGGGGAGCGGGCAGGGGAGCGGGCAGGGGCACCCCCGCCCGGCGCTGCCCAGCACCGCGCCGCGCCCGCCGCCGGAAGCTGAGCTGCGGTTCCCCGAAAAGTGACGGGCCGGTGGTGCTGGGCAGCTGGAGCTAATCACGCCGTTTACTTACGGGATCCTTTTAAGGTACATTCGAACACTAAGACATAGCTCACACCTTCTCAAGGGGCATATATGTTCCTCCAGGGCAAAATGGCAACATTAGCAACGCGAACTGTTGTTACTGTCTAACAATAAAATCTCCAAAGGTAATTTTAAATTCTGGTAAAATCCAGCAATGTAGTCACAATGGGAATTTTGCATAAATTTGCACTCACAAAACACTCGGCACTAACTTCCAGGTATTACAAGCGTTTGTAAGGGCTACTTGTGCAAGCAAGAGTTTACAGAATCATAAATATTTTCCTCTTTAATCTAGATATATAGAATTAATTTCCCTACACATTTTAAAACAATCAAAGTCTTTATTAGTGGTAAACAAAAATATTAAATGTAAAAAAAATTAGATTGAATAATCATGAGAAAAAGCAACTTGGAAGCTGTAAAAAGAAGTTCGAATTACCTTACCCTCAGCAAAATAATCTTAATCCCTGTGACAGCTACAGATTAATTTTTATCTGGAATATCACGAGCTGTTTTTACATCTTTTTCCTGGCAAGAGCTCCTAAGATATCAACTGATCTGGTAAAAGAAGCACATTTAGTGAAGATTCAACAGGCAATGTAACATTATTTATGCAGTACCTAAAGTAAGCAACTGTTTCGCAGAACAATTAAGAGAACTGCATCCTAGAAAATAAGAAAGTAAATTTTCTCTGTGTGTAGAACATCAATTTGAGCAACACAAACAGTAAGGATGGAGCAAACAAGGAAAGAAGGGCAGTAGCAACAATAACATTATTTCAGAGTTACTTAAAATAACTTCTATGCATCTTCAGGTAATTTTCTTTATCCTTCGTTACTTTGAAAGATATCTATACTAAAAGGAATAGAAGAAACTAAGGCATGAAGCCCTAGGCCTTATACTTTTATTGAAAATTACATGCTTTTATTTGGAACACCGTAGCAGTCTACCTGAGACCGCCGAGACTGTGTGGAACAACGGGACCTTCACTGAAAAAATAATTAAGACTGTGGCCAAAAAGATTATTTTTTCTGAGAAAATGAAGCATGTGCTTCTGTTTCTAGCTTTCAAACCACGGGCAATAGAGAGAAACAACCACTTAAAAAACCCACCGTGTTTTGCTGCTGCAGTGCCAGCACAGGGAACCCAAGTTGTAAGAGAGACTTCTTTTGGATTTCTAATGACACTGTTGGTGACGCTGATAAACAGTGAAGCTAGCAAGAACATTTCAATTAAAAAAACCCCAATTAATTACAAACTTGGTAAAAAATACAAGAAACAATGTATAAAAATATTCTATGCATAATTCTTTTTTAAAAACCATTGACTCAGAAGAGAATCTATCTTCCCAACCATTTCTGCACCTCTTCATAACGGTCTTGCTGATGTAGTGACACACACAGCATGTTTCAGAAAGAAAGTCTGTTTGCTGAAACTTCGCAGATGATAAAAATTTTAACAGCTTTGTTTTCCAGTACAGACCACATCGCCTGGGTGATAAGGCAAGTTTCCTATTGGAAGAATTTTCATACTGATGGAATACTTTTTTTCCCGGTGAGGTTCTACATGAAAACATCTTTGTCCTCACTGCTGCACATTCACAATCTTTGCATGGTCTCTGCAAGTGGTGACCACAGGTAGACAAGATCTCTGTTTAGGAGATAAAGGTCCCCTATGTAAACTACCTCACTAGTGGCATATTTAACTCCAAATTCATACATGGAATGTTCTACAGGATCTTGTGGAAGCTGCCTTGGGGCTACAGGCTGTCATTAAAAAAACACAACAGAAAATAGTTGTGGTATTACTTAAATACTTGTAAATAATGCTTTTGTGCCTTGTACTGTTTATGGTTGTAGTTCAAGACTGAGATGTAGAATGGACACATCTGAAAGCTATATCCAGGAGTACCTTTTGATACGTATGACTCATTTTTCTCTCAAAATATGCAGCTGAAATTCTGGCAACTCACAGGAGAAGGACATAGGTTCTCCTTGTTGAACTTCATGAGATTGCTCTTGACCCATTTCTCCAGCCTGTCCGGGTCCCTCTGAATGGCAGCATAACCACGCAGTATTTCAGCCACTCCTCCCAGTTTCGTATCAACTGCAAATCTGTCTAGGCTGCACTCTGTCCCATCATACAGGTCATTAATGAAGATGATAAACAGTACTGTGCCAGTATGAAACCTGAGGGAGCTCTGGTGTTTTGCCTCCAACTGGACTGTATGCTGCCGACCACAACCCTCTGGGACTGGCGGTTCAGCCAGTTTTCAACCTACCTCACTGTGCACTTAACTAACACACGCTTTGTCAGCTTGTCTGTGGGATGTTATCAGAGATAATGTCAAAAGCCTTACTAAAGTTGAGATAAACAACATTTACTGCTCTCCCCTCACCCACCAAGCTAGATGTCTCATTATAGAAGGCTACCAGGTTAATAAAGCATGATTTCCCCTTTGTAAATCAATACCGACTACTCCCAGTCACCTTCTATGTCTTTAACATGTATGGAAACAGTTTCCAGGACTATCTTCTCCATCACCTTCCCAGGTTACAATGGAAGCTACAATGAAGTACAAAGAGCGCAGTTTGGTTTGGTATTTTTAAGAATATATTACAAATTTAAGAGTATCAGTTACACCTTTTAAAAACAGTATCCAACCAAAGGTCTAGCTAACCAAAGAACTGGTCTCTGAAGGTTTCAACAGTGAATGCCCTTGGAAAAAGTATAAAAATTGGTCAAATGCATAGTAAGGCTTCTCCAGAACACTATTCCAGCCTTCAACAATTTGCAATTCATGGACATCCTGTGCCAGAAATGGTGTTTCTGGTAATTCTTCATAGATTTTTCTTCCATTAATTTGTCTGATCATTTTTTAAGCCCACGTAAACTAATAACATCTACTCTTGTAGTAAGGAATTCCTCAGTGTAACTGCATACTGTGTGAGGAACCACCTTCCATAATCAAAATAAGTTAACTTATTTGTATCTCATTAAAAATGAGCTATGGCTATCTTGGTTGCAAAATGAACCTGAACCTTATCCAACGTAACCTGTAAAAGTTGTGTGGACTGTGAGCTATAGCCTGCAGCTGGCAGCATCTATGATTCAGATAATGCCAAAAAACTGTCAGCTGACAGCGCATTTTGGAATGCAGAAGGGATTAAAGAGAATCCAGAGGGGCAGCAGTACAAAAACCTCATAGCTGAATGGTATGATGCAGTTGTATTAGTCATGACACTAGCAGTCTCTCAATTGGAAACTCAAGGTGTTGCTTTGTCTGGATTCTATTTACTATTGAATTTCTATTGAAGTGTGCCTCTGGTGCATACTCTGGACACTAGACTTCTCTCTACTATTCCTCAAAATGAGACTTCCTCATTCAAATTTCAGTTTGATTCTCTCAAATCCAAAAGTCAACTATCAAAAAAAAAAAAAAGGTACTATCTCCATCGATTTCAGCAGATTTATTAAGATTTGGGATGCTTGTGTCTGTTCCAACCAGCACTGAGAAGTGGTTCTACTCATGGTAAATATGAACAACTCACATTAAAATTCCCAAAGGCGATTTATTTTTAATTCTCATTAAAACATACACTTTTCTTACAAATTAAGAAGTGCTGCAAACCCTTTGAACAGATTATAAATTACTGACCAAAAATGCAAAAACACAAGAGTGGAGCCTAACCTGTACTTGCCTTCCTCAGTAAAGTATTCTGTGTCCCTTATATAGGGGCTCCTTTCCAGGAAATTCCACTTTGGAAGACCTTTACTAATCAAAGAACAATAAACACTCTATACTGCTAAACATATACATATTTTAAAAATTGTACCCATTTTAGAAGTATTGTTCGTAAATTCTCTTGTCTTCTTCAAATAAATTTTGATTTACTTTTAAAACTTCTTTTATTTTTTACTTTATAGACTGAGGAATCCAGAAATTGTGTATCTGTAAACTGATCTCCACGCCTTAATTTGCTGTAAACAAAAGAAATAAAAGGCATCATGTATGAATATCACCTATGTAACTATAATTATAATAATTATGTAATTATAATAACAATTCCAAGTGGTAAATACTCTCAATGAAAGCTTGAGAGTAACTAAAGAAATTAAACTTATGGAAAATAAATATGTCTGAAATAGGAAGGCATAGATAACTACTGTTTTCCAAAACAATGCTAAAAATAGTAGTCTTTTTATGTGGCCTGTATCATATTAATACGTGAGTAATCATAACTTATTGCTATAAGACAAAACTCAAAAATTATTTAAACCAAGAGCTTAACAGCATCCATTCAGGACAGTATACTTGAAAATTACATATAAATAGGAGACAGTAATCTAAAATCTTGAGTGACATCCACTTTGTTTTCTGTTATTAGTTACTGTCTCTCTCCAGAAATACAGAAACTCATCACTGTGGAGTAAAAGAGAAGACTCTGTCAATATCATAATATTACAGCATTTTAGCATCCAATCCAATTAGTAAAAGAAAAATGTAACTCTAATCCCTTTGCATTTCTTTCACAAGCTATCTGGCATAAATATTTCTGAAAAGCCAGGGGTAAAGTGAAAAGACACTTCCTACATTACTGTTAGCTCCTATTTGTCCTCAGTCTCATTGCTTCAATTAATTGTTTGCTTACTTACAGAGGTAAACAAAAATATTTTGAGGGTGTATGAGAACATTAAGCTAATTTTTTCAGTCTGTGGATTTATTTTCTTCTCCTTCCACAGTTTTGCCAGAAAAGGAAAACATACTCCTTTTACACCTTTGTCATAAAGTAAGTTGCTATGATCCTTTTACTCTCAACGTTATTACAGAGAAATCTTGATACTGTCTTTACCTTGTGAATATGCATTCTACTAATACACATACAACACAGCATAATTTTTCCTTAAATTAATATTATACTTTAAAAGAAACAAACAAACAAAAACCCCCAATGAACTTTGTGGCAAAAAACTCTTAGAATATTTTCAGAAGTAATCAACTTAAAGGTCCATCGGGATTTAGATCTATTCACGTAAGTGCAAATACATTAGTTTTCTTAATGGAAGTTTGGCTTTAAAATCCTCTTTTAAATTTTAATAGTTATTACACAATTTATGTCTTTTAACAATCTTGGAAACCCTACGCCACTAAATTTGCTAAGAACACTGAGAGGTAAATAACTAATTATCAAATTAATATATCTTAAACTCAAATGATTTCTTATATTAGATACAGCTAGTTAAAGCAAAATGACTGAATTATATAATATTAGTGCATAAATTATCTTGCCACTTGACAATATTACCAGGACATTATTATGGTATAAGTTTACGTTTAAGTAGAACATTTACAATTATCGACCTCCAAAGGGGTCTATATCATGATAAACATTAAAAATTCACCATTATTCACTACTAGTATAAAATTTTATATTACATGCTATATTTACATTTTGAGACTTGAATACTGTTGGTGTCTTACTTTGGCACTTAGAAATCCTGCCACGCTAACAGGAAATGTTTTGTATCAACATTGAAGTATCTTTGCAAAAGAGATTTGTGAAAGAAACAGTTCAACTGTTTATTTGGGAGTTTTAATAGCAAATCTTTACTGGGGATATTTATGTACCCTAAAAAACACCAACCCAAACAAAAGCCCTAATTTATTTATATCTACCTGTTTAGACTGGGTTCTTTGTAGCAAATAGCGGCTCTTCCTCGTCTAGTTAGTGCTGCGGAGTTTTCTTCTAAAGTTGTGGGGGGTTTAGGTGAGGAAGTGTGAGAGCGTATACTAGTATTTGTCAGATCTTGCAAAGCCTTTCTCCCTGTGAATACAATAGTTTATATGCTTCATTGTAAATATTTTCTGAATCATTAAGTAAGCTTTCAATTCATAATCATTATTAATTAGTATTTCTTAATTCAGGTACTTTGGTTACTGCTCCTACTCTAAAGATGCTCAGCAAAAAATGGGATAGATAATCACAGAAAATGCCACTACAGCAGCTTTCAACCTACCCAAATTTGGAGCTGTTTGAGGTCTGCCATGGCTCTTGGGACATTTTAAGAAAGCCCCAGAACTACTGTAATTTGCAGCTAGCTGCTTAAGACTCCCCAAGAGCTATTACAGTTAAAAAAAAGCAAAACTGCCACAGCTCATGGCATTGAATGCGGGGAGAGGGCATAGATGTATAATCTGAAGATTCAGCCTCTACAAGAGTTCTCTAGGACTGCATTTTCCAGCTTTATGCCTGCTCTTTGAGCATATGTGCATAAAATCAGCCCAGCAAGGTCAGCCTCCTTATCTTCAAAACTGTATATTACCGAACTATTTACAATGCCTCATATTTTGAGCCACTGAACATGTCTAAAAGGAATACTCCATAAAAAAAGTAACCAGCCTTCGTAGAAGTACTGTTTTTGTCAGCTTTCCGTAATCCTTTAAGACCAATTCAAAATGCCAGACTAAACTATCAATATTTAATTTGGAGACAAATATTGTGCTAACTTGGGAGAAATATTGAAACTATTATTTAGCCCACATTTCAAAAAATTTGAAACCATTTATAGATCATAGTCTTTCTGAAAAGCACTAAGATTTAATGGAGACAGCAATCCAAGATGAAATAAATAGTCTTAATCTGTATTTCTTAAAAGTTCTTCCAAGAGTGTACATTCCTCTCTGATACAGGTCAAGTTTTAGATTTACTGCATCCAGATGAGAACATTTGGAATGTAGTTTTTCAAAGGAACTACATTTAAAACTCTCTTATCTTCACTTCTCAAATTTCAACGCTTTACCTTAAATCCCCTGTAGCAGCAAATGGATGCTATTGATCTCATAGAGGAAATTCATACACATATGGGATAAATGATGACTTTTTTGTTGTGCCTACCCCGAGACTAACAAATTATATCACTGTATATTTACATACCTGTCAAAAAAAGTGAATATTTTCTTTCTTTATTGTAACATCTAAATGCCTTGTACAGTCTAGCAAACACACTCTTAACTGACGGTCAAGCCGATAGTGCTAAATTACTATTTCCTTGGAGCAGAACGCTGTGTTGAGATCAAGTAAAATACCTCAGTGGGTAAGACTGATCATTTTATCAACAGTCTTCTGAAATGTGTTAAGCAGAGACAAAGTCAGAGGCTCTTCATTGGATTTCTGCTAACTTTACTTCTGAGAGACATATTAAGGTGACTTTGGGCTGCTTGCAGCAACTCCCTCCTGATTTGTGAAGGCAAAAGAAAAGCATAGTCTTTTCAAGGAGTTCATTAAGGAAGAGCAATGCTCATTTGGTTTAAATGAGAGGGCTCTCAGATCATGAAAAACCTCCCAAGTTTTGCTGCCTCACAAATCAATCTTGATTTGTACTGGTTTAAAAGTGAAAGTAAAATGTTATTCCGAGTTTTTCCTAAAGCTTAAGGTTCGAGATCAGGTCAGCTGCTTTTTAAGCAGCAAGGATTTTGAGACATCCACGAGTCTGCATTATTTAGGAAAGCTGGATGCCTTTGAGTGTGAATATTTATGTTCACGTAGATCTAACTATATAGAGACTTTCATGACAGGAGACTTTCAAGGTATATTTCTATGCACAGCTCAAGGTAGTGATCAGAAGAGCTGACATCATCAGAAAGGATGGCATTTCCTTGCCCTCTTTGAATTCAAGATATGGATTTGAATGTAGGATGAAAAATGAACTGGGTTTTGAACTATGCTTACAGGGATGAAGATCAAATGATTAGCTTGTTTTTTATGTCAGTAGTCTTTGATACTGTGGATCACAAGGGTTTACTAATTTATCATTAAAGCTAATAAAATTATAGGATCCTTTTTCTACCTTCCAAAGAAGGAATCAGGGATGAGAAGATGCAACTGCAAACCAGGACTAATACCTCACACAATAGTCTAATTCTGCCAGTATTCCTATTCTGTGGTCATGTAGAATAGGAGATTTTTTTTTTTTGGCCATTGTGTCCTAGCATTCAAATGAAGCCAAGGCAGTATGTGCTTGATAGTTTGGGATTCAAACTATTAATTTGAGCCAGGAAACTGTCTAGGTGTTGGGACATTCTTAGAGACAATGAAGTAAACAGCAACTTGTTGAGAATAAATATGTTTACAAAATAGATCTCTCATGCTAGGAAACTTCAAAGCTACATTTTAAAGCATATTTAAATTCTAGCATAGATGTGTTAGTCATATATTCCTTTAGCTACTTTACAGTAATTTCAGTGTATGACAGACAAATCTAAACCTATCTTCCAGACTACACTAAAGTTTGATTATTTTCTTAACTTAATGTATTTTACTTAAAAAAGAGGTTGCCACATGAAAGCTTGCTTATAGGTAGATTCTAGAGAAAACCTGCTCAAACTGCTTTTTTTAGATCTCGGAATTCCTGTTGAATTGCAGTATTTCTAAAGAAATGCAAATGAAATCTTGAAGTCTAGCTATGTTCTTCATTTATGAAGGGAACCGTGGAGTTCACTCTTATTTCCCTTGTATAAAAGCTCAAGTTATTGTATCTTTTCTATTCCCAACTTTCTGAATGCCATCACATTCTTTGAAAAATGAATACAGGCTCCAACTATGCTCCACAAGAATGTAGACTACTTACAACTGCCCAACTAAATGTCATCTTGGAATATACTGAAAAGTAACAAGGATATTAGTTACCACAATTTTAAAATATATTGTGACTGATACATGATATAGAATAATTTTAGTGATTTTTAGTCTTACCTTTTTCCACTCCTGTTTTATCCACTCTAAGCAAGCAAGAAAAGTAGGTCAGTATTAAGAGAAGATACCTTACCACTATTTCAGGCACTACCTAATTGAAAATGCCGTTTTTTTTCTCACCCATACACTTACCATGACAAGGTGTCAGAGGCTTTTTGTAAGTCTCTTTAGAAATATGATCCAGTTTTTGTTCTGCTTTTCCAGCATCCAGTGCTTTATTATGATCATTTTCCCCACAGATTTCAGAGTTTTTCAGTATAGAGAAGTTGATGGAAGCACTGTGGTTATCAAGAGCTGGGAGCTCCACATTGGAAAGACCTTCCTGGAGAACGCTATCTACATTTAATGGCATATTCTTAGAACATTCGACAGGTAAGAATTTTAAAAATTCTGATTTTTGAACTGTAGGCTTCACTTTGCCCATAGAGGAGTCTATCTCATGAGGGACTTCGTGGTTATCCAAAATATTCTGCCCTCCCTGATCAATATGCCTGAAATAATTTTTTTCTGGTCTGGTCTCAGTAACATCAGAACAAAACCGCTGTTTGCACTTTACCTGATTATCAGGAGAATTAGTCATGTGAGGGTTTTTGTGTGCCACTGATGAGGAATCTACTTGCTTTAACATATTGGCATCATCATCAACTTGTTCTTTAGCTTGTGGTGTATCCATAGCTACACCATTCTGAGTAACTACAGCTACTTGCATTTGCTGAACTTCAGTTATTTTATTTCCATGAACAGCCTCTGCATGCAATGCATCCTTATTTTTTAATTCTTCATTTTTACAAAGTGAGAACTGTGTAAGATTTTCTTTTGGTGTTATATATGCTTTCCAGCTAGCCTTTGCCAATGTACTTTTGAATCTGCCTGGCGAAAAATGGCTACTCTTTTGGTCTACTTTCTGAGTAATTTTATGAATGCTGTCACTTTTTTTGTTGTATTTTCTCTTTATAATATGCTTCTGGTCTTGTTTTCTCTTGCTGTCATGTTGGTGTACCTCTGTTTGAGACTTTTTTGAAATATATTCTCCATACCGCCCATTTTCCTCTCTACAGTTTTTTGCTGTGCTCATTTTAGAAGGCTTTTGAAAAGTTTTCCTGTTTATTTTTGGTCTGCTATGTTTCTCATTTGTATGCAGAAAGTCCTGCTGTAAAGGCAATACATTAGAAGTGTTATCCTTGAATGGTAAATTTTCAGCACAATAAACTTCTGGCTGGATCTTGTTAACAGATGAGTCTGAGTCTGCTTTTTGCATTTTGCTTTCCATGTCTTCAAACGTTTCTGAGACATTTTCTTTATTTGTCTCCTGTTTTCTTGGACTCATTAAGTCAACCTGATATGTCCTCCTCGTATCTTTAGCTTTACTTGAACAATTTTGTGCTTGACAATATTTGCTGGTATTTAGCAAACTCTGTTTCCTTACAGAATTTTCTGTAGGTAGCTCTTCTGTCTGGCTTTGTAACAGTTGAGTTTGTGAGTCAGTAGTTTTTGAAATTTTAGTACTGTCAGCCCTAGTGTGCCCTTCTTCTGCATACAAATTTGAACTTACTTCAGTCTTGCTTTTAATTTTCTCTTTATCCTTCTTAGAATATTTTACTTTTCTGAGATTTCCTAATAATTTATCAGAACTGGCATTACTATTTTTATTTTGGTGTAATTTACCTTTGTCTTTTGCTGTGACTGTGAGTAGTTCGCCCACATCACTGGCAGTCAACTCCATATCAGCATCATAAACAGTTTCTTCAGGCTTCATCTTGTCAGTAAAAAGCATCTTCTTAACATCTATCTGACTTTCATTGCTGAATTCAAGAGGTGAAGGAATAATGCGAGACAACTTACTTGAACTTTCCTGCAAAGTCCGGTCATTGGTGTTGCTGCCACTGTTGATACCATGATGAGGCACATTATTTGAGCTACACTTTTTATCAAAATCCTTGATATTAGGTTGAGTTTTTGACTTAGGAAGTACTGCATGTTTCTTTCTTTCAGTCACATTTCCACAAAATGGCAATGAACTATCATTACATTGTTTTGGAAGCTCCTCAGATTGTCTTAAAGATTGTGTATTTTTGACATGAGTCAGGAAGGCATTATTGCAAGTTAGTTCTGTGCATAATTGATTTTCTGCAAAGAGAAAAATTTCAGCAGCTTGGGGAAAGAGAACAGTTATCAGAATAAGACAGATTACTGAAGGTTGGACCAGAAGCATGGAAAATTACAAACTGCTTTTTTTTTTTTTTTTTTTTACTGAATACACACATTCTATGGTTGGTCCTTAAAAATTCAGTTAACTAGAACTAATTTCATATTTTACCAAAGTTGGACTTTTGAAATTGGTTATAAATAAAAATGTATTTTTCTATAACTACTTCAGTTATTATTTGGTTATCTTATCAAAGTTCTATTCTGTTCACATTAATTTTATTACATTTCAGCTGTGTTATTTCAATGAACATTATTCTACAAGTGATTTTCAGAACACCTATACTTATGGGTGAGCATTCTACTTTTTATTAGTTTATTACAGTTTGGAAATCTTACTATACCTTCTGTGTTGCACATCAAGTAATGAATTATTAAATACTAATTTTCAGATAGCTCTGAAAAATGAATCACCTGTACAGAAATACATCATACCTTTTAAAAACGTATTTTTGTCAATGGTTGTTTCCACCGGATATATTTCAATTAACTTTTGCTTATTTGTACCAGAAGGCAATGGTAATGCACACTTGACTTGATCCGAATCCGTTTCCTTTGACAAAATAGTGGTACACTTATAAAAATTTGATATTTCACACACAGAAGGGTTATCTTGCTGTTTTGCATTAGCTTTTGCAATTAAAGGAAGCTTCACTGGCAATTCTGCAGATCTGAAACGAGGAAATTTTACTGTGAAGATTTTTGTTACATTTTATGCCATAACACTCAATAGTTTAAAACATTCCCTTAATAATGTAGAAAAGCAGAAAACAAGAACTCAAGTATGAAATCTGGTTCTATCTTAGCGGCAAATGTATTTTTCACGATAGAGAATCCTGCTTTGTGCTGGTGAGATCCTATGAAGAAAGCAGCAAGTTATTCAAACACAAGTTTCGTCTGCCACTCTCTCTCTATATAAATTCCAAGTTGCAAATAGGTAATTTCTGAATTAGACAGGAAATTGTTTCTCATTACCTCAAAAATACCTGGGACAATATACAAATATTAATTGTAAAAAAATCCAGAGACACTTACCAACTTCAGCATATAATATAAGCACCTACCTAGCAGACTGACGTGTACTCTTGAACTGGTGGTCATTAGAAGGGCTACTTGGACCAGCTGACAGAGAAAGAGAACTCTGAAGATTCTTTCAAAAGAACAGCAGTGGGGAGGCAGAAACAGTTAAATATTCTCTTTTGGTTTAAGTATCAGAAATATCCACAGGGAAAAAATATAATGAATGGGCAAAAAATAGAAGTACTGATGAAAGGTGCATGATATTCAAACACACACAATAATTTTAAAGAAAAATATTTTGTAGCAAAACTTATCAAAATCTGTAACCTACTTGCATTCCAAAGCAATGCACAGACTTTTTAAATGTAGCTATAACTAATGCAAAGTGCATTATACACATAGAAGCACAGAGCAACACTAAGCAACTGTTTAGAACAGACAATAAAAATAGTATTTTTTTTTAATTAACTGTAAATTTGCCATGATACAAGGACTAACGTGGACTATGTTTTCTGATAAAATTTCCACATGCAAGATATTTATTGCAGCATTAAGCAAGGAAGGGAAGTAGCTCACTCATTGGTGAAGAAACCACACACTGAAGAACTATGCTTTTTTTTTTTTTTAATCACATGACTTCATCAGGGCTAACTGATATTTAACTTTTAGATACTTTGTAAACAAGATTAAACCCTAAATTTTTAGCACAAGCAACAGCAAAATTTAATTGATTTCACTAGACTGGGGTTTCATCACAAGTTTTAAGGAATTGGGGTAAATGTTTTAAAATCCATATATGATTTCAACGTTGCACGCATTTAGATGCTTTGAAAATATTATCCTGGAAAATGAGCTCAATATGGTAATAGCTCAAAAAACATCTTACCTCAGAAAGACTGCTTATTTCTATTGCAGTTAAGAGGTTATCATTCAAAAATGCTTCTATTTCTATAAGACTTTTATTCTACATGTAAAAGAAAAGTAGTTTAAAAAATATATTTTAAGTGGCTTCTGGCTTAAGACAAGACAAGACATAAAGGTGAATCTATATTGTAGTTTGTTTTTTTTTTTTTACACTCAATTGAGCACAAACTGATCTTTAATATCAAATATAAAGATGAAGCTGACACTAAAATAGCTATGGATAGACATATACACCAATAGACAAAACAGTAAGTACAAAAAAATCCTATAAAAGAAAAATCAAACATGAATGCTATGCTATCAGATGACATAACTTGACAAATCCAAAATGTGCATTTTAAGTCACCGTTTTAAGAAGCAATACTAAGTTCCAAAAAAGATAAAGCCTTGGTTTAGCTGATCTAAGTTTAAATGGTATTATTTGCAGCATACCAAACAGTTTAGTTTTCGACGAAGCAAGATATTATGAAGCTGCAGCTTTTCTACTTCCTTCTGAAGAAAAATCTTCTCATTCTTTAGCTTCCGAGAATTTTCTTTCTCCACACTCAAAGCCACAGCTAATGCTTTATTATTTTGTTTTAAAGATACTTTAAACATAGATGAGTTATCTAAAGAAGACAAAATCATATTATTTTCAATAGCTTCAATCGCAGGCCCTCTCTGCATGAACTATCACTATATAACAACATTTTTATCTGTAGGTTTTGGTGGAATATTAGCAAACCCTAACACTTCCTAATATAAAACTGTTTCTGTTGGCTGTCATTCTGATGACTACTCTGTCAGCTTCAAGTTCAAGTTTAATTCATTCACAGATTCTGCTCTAGTCTGGATTTTTAAAAATAAGGTTATTTTAAGAAGAAAGCATTTATAAATCGATGGTTTCACAGGCATAAAAACATTTCCAAACTTCTAAAAAACAAATATACATTTCAGAAATTAAAAACTTCAAACATCTTGAGCATAACTGTGAATTTTGACAACAGAAAGTAAAAAAGCTTTAAATTAGAAAAATACCTTCCACTGTCCTAATGAAAACCTGCCTACTCATATCTGTTGCAGAATGTTTTAGGAACTTCAGTTTTGTTTGTTTTTTTTTTCCAGTGACACTGCATATTAATTACCAAGATGATTTTTTTTTTTTTTTGCCTCACATTCATAGTACACAGAGAGTTAACTTGAACTCAAGGTAGAGACAAGTCTGACCATACTCTTTTATAGTACAAAAAGGAGCGAGTTTAGCTTGAAATCTGCCCCAACTACATCTCTTCATTGTCTTTTGTTATTACTTCTGTG
The DNA here is from genome assembly GCF_047370975.1 of Nipponia nippon. Classification (NCBI taxonomy): domain Eukaryota; kingdom Metazoa; phylum Chordata; class Aves; order Pelecaniformes; family Threskiornithidae; genus Nipponia; species Nipponia nippon. Next base: position 69,933,508 of record NW_028262369.1, on the reverse strand, counting down.
ATCTGTAGTCCAAAATTTGCAAGGCCTTATTTGTTTGCTTTGGGAAACAGGCAACAGAAGTGGAACCTTGTTAATCCAAACATCATGCTTTGAAATTACTATTCAGCTTAGTGAATTATTTGCATTACTGCTGTATGGAGATTTCTAAAGGACATTATTATTATTCATCTATTCAGTTTATTTTTCACTGAAAATTAGTATTTTTGACATAAAGCCACAGTAAGTTCAAATATATACATAAAAACAACAGAAAAATATGTAAAAAATAAAAATATATATATGCACACACAAACAACAAAAGTACTTGCCACACCAATCACAGAAAGAGAAGCAGAAGTCAACGTTCACTTAACCATGCTGCTTGAATTAGAGAGCTCTGAAATAGCAGTGTTTCACTACATTTATAGTTTCCTTACCTTTTGCAGAAGAAGATTTGAGATGTTGCAGTGTTGTTTTTGTGAGAGCCAGAAACAAAACCCAACTGTCTACCATGACAAACCTATGTTTGAATTTAATCCTGACTTACTGGGAAAACAAAGTACTTTCTGGCAAGTGATTAAATTAGCAGAATAATATTAGTAGTTTTCCTTGATTCAATAAATGACTCAATGAAGAATTTTATATAAATCCCATTTTGCAAATGGGAATACTAGCTATTTTACTATGGCAACTATTTTAAAAGGCCATTGATTTTACTCATTTTGGTACCTCAGTTTTTAGACACCCCAAATGGACATGGATGTTAGAAATGCACTTGAGTACACTCTTTTTAAAAAACATTGGCATGCCAAAAAGCAAGTACTGAAAATACTCAGAGAACTAGATAAACAAACAACTACAATCATGTGTTTTAACTTTCAGACTCTCCTAAAAGTCTCAACATACCACATTAATATTTTTATCAGGCAGCAATTCAGCAAATCATGTTAAATACGATTACTATTCCTTTTGAGGTCATACATTCTAAGTACAGTAAATGGCTTCAGTTTTAACAGGACTTACTTATTAATTTAGTTTTGATTTTAGATGCTAAAGAAGCATTCCGTTTTGCAGCTTGTAATGTTCCATCGCTCTTCTTCATATGTCCTTTAACAGCATCCAAGGTGAAAATGGTAGATGATTTAGCAGTTGCTTGTTTATCCATCATCAAAATGAACCTGTACATTGCCAAGAGGAATGCCCAAATAATACGTGATCTTTCTCACACTTTTCAAAGTTAAGTTTCATTACCTCTTATCAGGATTTGTTACCTCTGAAGTTGAGAAAATTGCTTCAGTCTTTACCTTTGTTCAATTAATTCAGACAGGTTAATGAATTGTTCCTTGAGACTTAAGTCACGTTATTAGAGTGGCAAAATATTTAACTGATAAACATAAAGACTAAAAGGATCACAGATATTTGATCTCGTCCATTCCCTCAACTTGTTTATCCGAGTTTACACTTAAAAGGAAAAAAACACAAGGTTCTATCACTTCATAATATGACCAGACCAGCTTTTGCTTTGTTAGGACAAATCTCAAACGGAAGCATTTAAAGAAACTGCATTATAAATGCTACAAATCTAAACAAGCAGCGACAGAGACCGGCGAGCAAGCACAGGCGGAAGAGGGAGCGGTGTCCCAGCACACCCCTCCGCGCAGGCAGGTCCCGCCGCCAGCCGGGCCCCGGCTCCCTCCCGTCCTCACAGGGGAGAGGCAGCGCGCGCGCGCCCCGGCCCGCCTCGGGCGGTTGGGCGGCAGCCGTTGGGCCAAGCCGCTCGCGCGCTCCCAGCCACACGCCTCGCGGCTGGCGGGGCGGGGCGCGGCGGCGAGCGGGCAGGGCCGCGAGGCCGGGGGGCGGGCGGGGAGAGAGGGAGAGATCCGTGCAAACTGATCCATGCCCCCGTTTTATGCTGGACGAAGGGTTACTTGGAATTAAATCCTTGGGTGACAGCTGAGCAAAACAACGCACGAAAGCCAGAAAAGGCGACAAACTTACCAGAGAATCAGTAACGCTTTGTGCTTCATAATTCAAAGGTAAAATGCAGAGCCAGGCCGTAACAGTTGGAGACAAACCCGTCCCACATCTGCAGCTGGATTTATACCACAACCAACATCCACTGCTGCATCTTTTTTGATGCTTTGTTGATAAAACAAGAAAGGCACGGCAGCAGTTTTGTCACGTACGTGCAAAATCAACCATGTTAAAATAGTTCACGTGTACTCTTACATGCAGTCTCACGCATTTCTCTTCAGAAATGGGATACGCATAAGTCATTAACCTTTAATCCATGGTTCCAGTTCTTTAGTGACATTCCTGGGTGTTCTAAAAAGGAGTGAGATGCGTGTGACTTTTCAACTGTATGTCTTTGCAAAACCATTTTAAATACCAACCATTAATAATGCTAAAATTAAAAAATAAATATTAATTGTAGAAACGCTTAGCATCAATCCCAGTACACTGTGAGGAAGGGAGTAGGGAACTGCAGATGTCCCACCTGGCTGGCAGAGATTTTTAGGAAGAGTTTGAAGTATTTGGCTTTCTGTTCAAAGAGTTCCTTTAAGTTAAAAAGAGAAATCCGTGTAATTTCTTCTCAGTGGAAAGTTAAATTTCTTTTTGGCTGATCTGTAGCTACTAGTAATAGACGAAATAACAATTAATAGACAGTCATCAAGACAGTTATGAAAACAAAAATGACAAATTTAAAAACCAATAGATTATAGCAAGTATGCACGCTGCCTGCGTACTTACTGACTTGTAAGGGTAGGAGTCTCCGATGTCAGAATCTGAGCAAGCCCGCTTTTAGTTTGGTTCAGGTAATATTAGCACTGGGAATTGCAAGGAAGTATTTCAGTCTAATAAAATGCTTTTCCCAAAAATCTGTTCTGAGCCCAAAAGCCCTTGCTCTTTAACACTCCCTTCACATACATTCTCTTTCACTTGCTATGTGTGCCCAGCCCTACCATTAGTTCAGGTGGACATTAGTTCCTAAATTTGATCCAGGAATCAGTAAACTTATAGTAAACAATTTTGTGAAAATCTTAAGAGAGTTAATGTTTTAATTTATTTGAAGATTTACAGGTATGTGGAAGGTTGAAATAAAAAACAGCATTAGGTTCCGTAACGCAGTAATCATCATGAAAATCTTACCTTTCCGTCTGCTGACATTACAATATGCTATAAAGTAAATCAAAGGAATTGCACAATAAGTACCTGTGGCATTATCTGAAAATGTATCTTCATGAACTTACTACTTTCATAATCTGCTGCAAATAGCATCTGGAGAGTCTCTCTTTTCTACCTTTTCTTAATTTGTGTGTGATATGTGGCACAATTTCTCAGTGTGGCCCTGAAGCTGCAAAACCCTATGCTTCTATTCAATCCCCCTAAAATACAGATTTGATCCAGCACGCCTTATATACCTTTGGTACATTTCCCCTTACAAGGCAACTTGGAAGTGACTGTAGCCACTGTAAAACTCTGGCCCAATAAAAGAGCAAATAACCTTACGTAACTTTAAAAATAGAAAACCAATCAAATAAAACTTACCTCCTTATCCTTTCCAGAAGGCAGTGGGTTTTTCCTCCAGATCCAATCATGAGTTTTCATTTCCTCCAGTTTTACAACAGTTCCAAGTCCTGAAGGGGCAATCACCAAGTTGCTTCCATTTAATGTTTATGTCACTACTGCGGGCAATAAATTTAAAACAAAACACCAAGTATTGCTTTTCCACCTGTGGTCATACTTTCCTTTACACTCCTCTGAGGAACTCCCACACTGTAACATTTCACATGTAAAAATCGCCAGTTAATTGCCAGCTGCTCAAAGCAGGGAAGAGCTTAAAGCACTGCCAAGTTTCACAGCCTATATATCTTAAATATATATTAAGAGCAAAATTCTGGTTTTCGGACACTTGGGATCCTATGACTGGTCTTTAAACCGAACAGAAATGAGAAGGAGCGAGGGAAAGACAAACAGGCAGGCCTGTTGTAAAAGGCCTAACCATTTGGGAAGTGTTGTATTGAGTGTGTATCTTACCAGATACTTGCAAATCCATCTCTGAGAAAAATCTTCGTTGAGGAATTAATCCCACAGGGTCTTGCAAAGCATAAGCTATGACTAAAGGACTTCTGGTGGGTAGATGACATAGAGCAGCTTCTCGCTCCGTGAATCTTCTCACGTCCAACGAGACTTGAGCTTATGCTATAGTTTTTCCTGAAATTACAGTATTAAGAACACATCTTCCTCTAATCGTACCCTTTCTTGCACAAGCTTAATGAAAAATCATTTCTTAACGCCTCTTCCCCTCTGTCAAATTGACTGAAATTAGTAAATTGAAACACAAACATAGAGGATGAGCAGGTAAGCCTGGCTTCCTTTGGAAACTAGTGAAAAACCAAAACAAAAAGTCCCTGTGTTCATTTCCCAAGAACATGCAGCTCAAAAGGCAGCTTGCTTGTGCAGGCTGGCTATGCTGCATGCTTCTATACCAAGTATATGCTGTACTAAGCTTGAATAGTAATGATATTTCATATGGTTAAATCTGAGCTCCAAAACCTTACCGTTTGCACTGTTTGTCTGTGTGTATACATATATTGACTGAAACCATGTATATTGTTCTGGTCTCCCAGTGCAGAAATAGATGAAGGAACATTGTTCAGACTTTTGAGGCAAACCCAAGCCAGCTTAAAGGCGAAAACAAACATAGAAAGCTGCAGCTTTATTAAGTGAATGTTTTAGAGTGAGAAAGACTGGAAGTTATAACTTAGAATATATTGTAACATTTGACAACAGTGGCCACATTTAAGTTGCCATTGCTATGTATGAACTAATCCCAGTGAATAAGGGACAACACACTTTATATCCTTACTAAAGATACAGTTAAACCAGACACCATTATTCCACAGAAATAATGTATTACACTTATTTTCACTTATTTTATAGGAAGTCCATCATCCATGAATTATCAGTCTGTACTGCATTCAGTGGCATGTTGTAACTTGTGTGCTTATTTAATTAATTAGATATGAAGCATTAAAGACCTGGCTTCTGGGTACATTCTTCGCCAAGAACTGTTCAGAGAGCACATGAGAGCCATGGTGGTTGGCACACCATTTCCTCTCTTTGCGGCAACTGTAGCATGCTTAGCTGCCAAAGAAAATGAAACATGTGACATACTTACTGTAGCTTTAACTGCCATTCTAATGCAAATCAGCATTAAGATAAAAAGAAGCGAGTTCCAAGTAGTAAGTGATCACTCAGAGTTACACAATTTCAAAGAGAATTTATTATCTCCCTACTAGGACCAGATGCAACATGATTTAGATGGCTCTTTCCTTTAATGTCCCTCACTTGACTGAGGGGAAGTCTGAATTACAAGTGTATGGCCCTAAATAGTAACTGAAAACAAAGTAACCTATGAATATTTAGGTATTCTCAAAATCAAAATGTAGTAACAGACCAGAATACAGAAAGCTATGCAGTTGGAACTGCGGCTGTTCTGTGATTATTTGTTACACATCCTTGGACTTGACCCTTTAGCAAGTGAACTTGTGATTGAAGTTTTAAATACCTTAAATATGGTAACAAAACACCTCCAAAGGGTGAGTAAAAAACCAGGATGATACAAAATGAAAAATCAATATGAATTGCAGATATAAGTGAGCTATTTTTCTAAGGTAAATACAGAGAAACTAAATAAAATATGGGCACATTTCTTGTATTTGCAGTGTACAGTTAAATAACTGGATTTTTACTGGACTTCAGATAGCAAGTAAAATATATTGTTAACATTTGGGATTCAGTTATCTCTTACTATGTTTTCTAAAACATATTATCAGCTTATAACTTGAGAAAGTTTGCAGAAACCTCAAGTTTGGCCCTGTTAACTTTGCACACAACTACCAGTTATTTGGCACTTGTATCCATAGGGAAAGGGTCTTACTGTATGTTACGGCAAAAAAGAAATTCTTCTTTATTTGCTTACAAAGTTAAGTGGAGACTCGACGTATAAACTTTTTTTTTTTTTTAATATGGCTGCATCTTAGAACCACTTTTCATGTGTATAGAAATTTTTCATAATGACGCTGAGAAAAAAGCGTAATGAGAATCTAATTTTTTCACCTTTCCATTGTTTATGCATGCATTTTGGTGAGCAAGCAACTATATGCCAGGCATAAGCAATTCCTTTTAACAGGACACTGCTTCTGCAAACCTTTGTGAAATGGCTGTATGAGGGTGAAGCACCTTGCCTGCATTCATCCATGCTATTTTAACGCATTAATGGTTTGCTCTAAAAAATGCGTGCAAGTCTGAAGCAGAAAAAAACCCCCATATTTCACAGGCAATCAAGAGGAAAGCAAATTAAAAGCTATAATGCCTGCATTCATATATATTAGCTAGAACTAAACAGACTGCTGCTGGCACACACAAGCCAGTGAGTTGGTCTGCTCAGAAGGACAAGCAGTCCTGCCAAAGTAGGCCACAAACCACCAGCTGACCTGAGGCTATTTTTTTCTGCCTTTGCCCCCCATTTTAACCAAAGCAGACCGGTCCGTCTTCAGACTCAGCACATACCAGCATCGCATCACCCCTGGGGAAGCACCTGTCTCAGTGCTGCAACTCGGGACACGCAACCACAGGAGAAACCGGTGCCCGCCGCTCGGGCTTCCACCTTGGAACGAAGCCCCGGCCCGGGCTGACCAGACAGGCTCTGCGACCGCCCTGAAGTAAAACGGGAGCGTTGTGGGTTAGAAGAATAGCTCAAGCTGCGATGTTCTTGAGCCTACAAAAAAAGTAACTGAATCAAGCCCACTTTGAGTGAACGCTTACTTGTAATTAAAAAAAAGAAGGAAAAAAAAAAGGGATCATCAGGAAGGATTTCCGCCTTACAGAGTAGCCGAGTTTACGTGGGTCAGCCTCACTTCAGAGGACGCGGACACCAGAGCCGTGCCTGAGGGACCCCCTCCGGGCAAAGCAGGGGCGGCAGGGGCAGCAGAGCCACGGGGGTCCCTGCACCCGGCTGACCCACCATACGCGTGGGTAAGGAGGCCCGAGCAGCCGGCGGTGTCCCCGGGGAGGGAGATGGCGCCCCGCGGGCTGCCCCTCTCCTCTCCCGGCTCGGCTCCGGCCCGGCCCTTCCTGCCGCCCGGCCGCCATTTTGCGGAGCCGAGGCGGCCCCTGAGGCGGGCCAGGCTGCTCCAGGCCCGGCGAGGCGGCCCTGCTGCGGGAGGCGGTGGCGCAGGTAACGCGGGATGGCGGCCGCCCCCGCCCCGCGGCGGGACCCCCTCTACCCGCGGGCGGGGAGCTGAGCCGCCTTCCCCGGCTGGCTCCCGGGGGGAGCGGGAGGGGCTTCCCCTTTTCTGGCGGAGGGGCGCCCCACGAAAGGGAGGGAGCGCCGCGGCCTGCCGTGGGGGCGGCTGCCCAGCTGGCTCTCCGGCCGCCTGCGAGTTCATCAGTCGGTTTTGGTGGAACGATAGCAGGTGCCCGGGCAAAAGGCGTGTAGTGAGAGTTAGTACCCCTCAAAGGGCGTGCTCTAAAAAAAACCCCAAAAAAACAAACCCAAACATTTTGAATATTTTCTTCTGCTTCTTGTGTCATTTTCTTTCTGCCCAGACAGGGCCCCCCTCTTACAGGGAGCTCAAGGCAGGCACAAGTAAGAGTATTTATTGGCAATCTGGCATTAATGACGTGACACCTTCAACAACTAGTTAAAGCAGCTCTAATTAAAGATCACATTTTAAAGAAGCCAAGTTGTTAGTACAAAATTACTGCATTTTTACTGCATTGAACTACGCTCAAAGCAAGATTTCCCAGAATGTCCTTCCAGTGCTCTGCTCACATGTACTGACCACATAATTCTGCTTACCCATTTCTCACAAAGTGTAACCTGTGTGTTTCCTAGCAAAGTAAAATGCCATAGGTTTTTATAGTAAAGGTGTAAAATATTTGGCTGTTTGCACTAACATGTCTCCAGAACTGTTTTCAAAGCTAATTTACAGTATTGTGTAACAAACATGTAAGAGCTGAGCTAATGCTTAGGTCTTGTGTATAATATGTTCAGTCTTAACTGGCGTTAGCTTTACTTTTGTTTGTTACCTGTTACAGGTTTGACTAGCTCGTAATTAACATCATTATTTGCAAATGCAATGGAAGAGGGCAAGACTGAAGATGTCCAGGGTATTCTACGACTTAATGTGCGAGGATGTTTATACACAGCCAGGCACGAGTCTTTATGCCGCTTTAAGGATTCAATGCTAGCTTCTATGTTTAGTGGACGCTTTCCTCTAAAAGTGGATGAATCAGGTAAATATGTTCAAGCTGTAAATATGCCATTCTGATCAGGGACCTCTGTGGCAAATACATGCTTTTATATATATTTATGCATTTTATAGTATATCTCTTTTCCCAACCTGCTGAGCATCAGTTGGCTTCTTTAATTCCAGGATGTAAAACAATTATGCATGCATGACTTTATGAGCAATTCATCTGAGTTCCACAAGACTATGCATGTTTGCAAACATAAATGTTTGTACGGTGCTTAGCCCTGCCTTGTCCCAGTCCAAACTGTGGCTTTGGAATGTAATTCTTCAGTATGAATATGAAAATAGATAAAATAGAAGCTGGCAGAGTATTTGGCGTTTAACTTGGATCCTGTTTGTGACCCCCTGTATTCTCCAGAGGCATCTCACTCTCTCTGTTCATCACATAAGTAATTTTTGTTTCAGAATACTTCATTGCCCTGTAAAGATTGCATTTTTCGCCACCATGGCTTGATATGAAAGCTTGAATAAAACTCTTCATGGGTCAAATCGCACACTTGTTTGTGACTTGGAAATCCTGCCAAAGTACGTCCAGTTTAAAGATATGATGGATGGAGAATAGTAATTCTTCACTGTACACTTTTGACCGTTTAAAATATCTGAAATGTTTAACATTTTTACGGGCAGGGCTTTGCTACCATCTTTCAGTTGCAGTGAACAGCCTGTTGTATGCAGCTGTGTATAGTTTGGTCAGTTTCTGTAGTGGTCCTTGAGCCCAGCAGGCAAAGGAGAGAAAAAGAAACAAAAAATACTGTAAAACTTGAGTAATATTCAGGGAAGGTTAGACTAGATGTGTACTGGAGCTGATGCTACTTTTAACTCTTTTAAATTCCTTAGACCCAAAATTCAAAAAATCTCTGCAATAGCAAGAAAAGATGTATCCGTAGTTAGAATTAGAAATGCATCTAGAGTTTGATTTTAGCATTTTAAGTGGAGTGCAGTACAGCTGAGGTGGTATGGTGGCATGGTCCTATGCAGACTAGTGATTTAACTGAAATTCCAAATTTACTGCACTAAGAATTTTATCTTCAAATAACAAATATTCCAGGGAAACAAAACAGTAGTTTTAAAAGAATAGGGAAAGTACACTTACTCCTCCTAAGTAAGTAAAATTAGTACAGAATTTTTATATAAAGGCTTTACTTGATGATTTGGTAGAATGTGACAAGTCTGTCTTTGCTTGCCGGAAGCAGTATTTTAAATCATTTTATTTGTGTTTTCAGGAGCATGTCTAATTGATCGAGATGGAAGCCTGTTTAAATATCTTTTGGATTATCTTCATGGAGAAGTTCGGATTCCTGAAGATGAACAAATTCGAATTGCACTGCAGGAAGAAGCAGATTATTTTGGCATCCCTTATCCATACAGTCTGTCTGACCATTTGGCCAATGAAATGGAGACATATTCTTTAAGGTCAAATATAGAGCTTAAAAAGGTCTTGACGTTTCTTATATTTTTAAAGATGTACTCTCTAATCCACACCATTCATTAGCATCAGATACTAAAACTACAGTATATGCAAGTTAGCACTTTTTAATCGCCATGTTAAATCACCAGTAAAATCAGAGTTTTAGGTTAAGAAATCCTGGAGTTGATAATGCAGTCATAGTAGTTAAGGACATCAGCTCTTCCCGTCATTGCAATACAGCAACAGTTTAAATTTGGCTCTGTTTTACATGCAAGTCTGATGTAAAACTTGCATAGTAGGAATGACATTGTTTAGCTCCCTGCTTGGCTTCAAATTTTATTTGAGATTAGATTTGATCCCTTCAAGATGTTTGTTTTTTTTTTTTTTTTTCAGTTTTATAAATTCATCGTAAAACTTGAAAGATAAAAGGTACTTTGTCAGTTTTTTAGAACAAGAAAGGAGAAAAGAAACTTAATGTATTATTTAAAATCCCAACGTCTATTTTAGAGTATTGTAACTTAAAAGCTAATTCTAATTAACTGATTGGAAATTAACTCATATTACCAGGTATGGCTGCGTTAGTCCTGAATGTCATCTGTGTTCTCTTAGTAAGCTATTGTTCCATATATTTCACATTCTTCCTTACTCATTTCCTTTTGAAAAGCATAAAACATTGCTAGGCCTTTCAGTTTCTCTTCATATTAGGGATTTGCCATGTCTTTCAGTATTTCTGTTGCCTTTCTGTGAATGTCTCCTAGTTTTACAATATTGTCTGTTAACATCAGATAAGAAATACTGCACACATTATTCTACATAAACTACATCCTTCATTTACTTAAAAGAGCTCACCAGTACCGTTAAAAATACTTAAATACAAAAGCTTATTCAACTAAAAATATTGTATTCTTAATAATATTCTTTATTTTGTGTTCTATGGTTTTTCCAGGCTTTGTTAGATTTTTGCGATTCTTATGATTTAGTTTGTACCAAGCCTACAGTTTGGGTCCTGCACTATCTCAACACTTCTGGAGCAAGTTGTGAAAGTAAAATTATTGGTGTGTATGCCACAAGAGCTGATGGGACTGATGCAATTAATAAGGAGCTAGGAAAGAAAATTCATAGTAAAAGCATTTACAAAAGGTAAGATGACTGTCAAACACGTGAAAGCACTATGAAGTGAGAATGAACACTCACATATTATAATAATACCTAAATATTATTATATGTAGCATAATATAGCATTATTGTACTATAAATCTATGGAAAGAACCAGATTCTTTCCAGCTTTGAAAACAGCTGGCTAATGCAGTGGTCACATTAAACAAACAAACAAGAGAAAAACTAAGCATGGAGTACAAGAATTTGAGAGAGTCCACAAAAGGTGGCTAGCATGCAGTTGCTGTAAGTTCTCATTATGTTTTACTTGCTATTTTTAAAATGTCTCAACCATTTAAAATTACTTTCTAATTTAGGATGGTATTTACACTAAATACAGTGAATTAATCCCCATCCAGAAAAAGTTCCAGAAATATTCACAATGTTGGTTGTGATTCTTGCAATTGTATTTTGCAGTCTTCTAAGACAGCTGAAAGAAATATTTAACACCAAAAAGAACTGAAGATGAAAGGAAATGGTTTTAATTCTTTAAAGGACATGTACTTCTCTACTACACTATTAATATATTTTTATGACAGTAATTATAAGTTATTGGTAGACCTGTGCTTGAGTGTCTGGAAGCAATTTGTCTTTCTCTTGGTCCCACAGTACAGTGTCAGAAATGTACTTCACTGTGTACCTTTTGAAACGTGATTAAGATAGAGCTTTTGATGTTTCATCGTCTTTATAATTAAGATGCTTATTTTCCTAAATTTAGGCCGGGAACATTGATATTTATTCCAAAAGTATTTGGACACATAGTATCAGGTGTCTTTCCTTCTACTGTGTTTTCGCTCTGAATAAATGATTGAGATTTAGAAGAATAGATTTTACACCATTAATTGTGTAATTATTCTTTTATGAACATCTGTTCTTTCATGAATACCCATTTTTAGCAATAGGTGTTCACAGGCATGCAGAGCATAGGAGGATGGCTATTTAGAACCTCTTATACTAATGAAAATGAAATTTAAGTAACATTTTTCTTTCTGCTTTACAAAATATTTACTATTAAGTCCTTATAGATAGGAGTTGGTAAAAAGAGTGATACATTTCATCAGTGGTACATTTTTAAGGACTTCACTAGATCTACCACATAACCATTACCTTTAAAACAATATTTCTAGAGAAGCTGGAAATAACGTCCAATACATCTGGAGCTATTACTCAGTAGCTGAGTTGAAAAAGATGATGGATGCTTTCGATGCCTGGGAAGGGAGAGGTAGAGTATTTTTTTTTTTATTTTATTTCAGTAGTACTACTTTTTTACAGAAAAATCAGAAAAATATTTGCCAATTAACTATAATAAAAACTCTGCATACATTTTCACTCATTCAGTAGCATGTTGTAAAATATCCCATAGTAGTGGCTATTTGGAAAAAAAAAAAAAAAAAGAGTCTTAAGGGGTGTTCCAGCAAGGTGACATGAGTTGACATGAATGAATAGGTGTAGTGAGGGCTACCACAGGCAAGGGGTGGTAGCCTGCTGGCATTGGGCACTCTGGTGGAAGCCCTAGAAGCACATTGGCTGTAAGCAATGTTCGCATCAGCATTGTTTCAAAGCTGAAATTCTACATAGTAAAAACCATGCATTCATTTAGTCGGGCGTATGTACACATGGTATTGACGCTGTTCTCTCAGCTCATCAGTACAGTGTCCCTCTGAAATGCAGGTGTCAGCTACTGGAGAGTGCCTCAGGAGCTGATTGAATGTTGGACTCTTGAAGAACGCCCTTTGAAAGGCAGTTTGCATCATATGCCTCCAGTTCATAAAAGGTATGCTGATTTGCATAGGTGGCTTAAAATAAAGCAGAAATACAGCACTTTTTTTTTGATGATTTCAGGTTCTTTGAATAGCTATGAATGTTGAGTTTTCCCTGTTTTTTCCTATTTACATTTTTATAAAATATAATTGGAGAGTTTAATTGCAAAACTGAACTTAGTAGAAACAAATTACCTTTTTTTAGGCTGCTGAAACTCTGTTCTACTTCTTCAGCCTTTAAAACATCATTTTAGAGTGGGAAGGAGTAATTTCAAAAAGTAGAGAGCAGTATTAGTTCAATGGACTGCTAAAAAAGAAATTTTAACTGAAAACTTTAAACGGTTAACTGATTTTCACATATGCGAGATGCCTTCTTTTTAGAAGGCATTTCTAGAATTTCTTCTTTGCAGTTTTACGGTGATACTTTTGACTACACCTCCATTCTCAATACACTACCTAAAAGCAGCCTTTACAGGTGCAGCTACACAGTTGATCTAAGCCACCCTACAGCCACTTGGCTGCTGCTAGATAGAAGAGGATCCTGCTGACCTTCCTTGTCCCTGGCCACACCGTCATTTCAGCAGCAGCCACAGAGCCACATCAGCACAATGATCCGACTGAAAACTCCTATCTCCCCTTTTTTTTTTTTTTTTTTTTTTTTGATACGGCATTCTTTGCTTTTCGTAGCTCAAATAGGAAGGACTGTGATCATTTGATCCCTGGATTGCCAAACAGCCTACATGTATTCCTGAACGCTCCTCTACTACCATTGCCTGTTTTGTCTCCCATCTCTCTGTTTTGATTTGTCTTCTCTACTCTTCTGCTCCCTCAAAAAAGCTATGTTCAGGTTTCAGCTAAAACTCCTGATGTACTGCAGTGATCCTGGTGAGACCATATATCGTCTTGAAATACTGTAAATGAACTTAGTTACTGGTTATATTTTACCTATACTTCATTGCTACTACAAAAGCACCAAATCTTTGAATGTTTAAGCTTTCCTTTTTGTGATTCCTTTTGGTGGTTCTTTTGATCTGGGATGTGCAGATATTGAGAATACGTTCTCACCTTGTGGCTCTAAGGAAAACCTCCCTGGACTCATAAGTACTAGGCTATTTGCAGGCTTTCTGTTTGAACAGTGTCACCATATACCAGTTTTATAAGAGCAATAATAAGAAATATTACTCTCAGATATTGTTTATACTTTTGGTATGAATCCCTGTGGCATTTCACAGATCTTTTAAAATCCAAAATGCAAGTACCCTGAAGAATATCAGTGCTTTTGTAGTGTATCTTTTAAACTGTTCTCTCACGGCTCTCACAGTTCATAGCCTGTTTACGGTACTGACCTGCCAGCTAAATGTTTCTTCATTCCTGACAATCAGGTCAGTTAAAGCTACAGCTTTTCTTTGTCAGCTCAAAATCTAATATAATCAGATTCGTACATGTTCTTTGTCCTACTACCAGATTTTAGTAGCTTTACCCCATGTAGGAGCCAGCAACAGAGCCACAGTTTGACAGCTTGTCCTGGTTTCGGCTGGGATAGGGTTAATTTTCTTCCTAGTAGCTGGTATGGTGCTGTGTTTTGGATTTAGGATGAGAATAATGTTGATAACACACTGATGGTTTAGTTGTTGCTAAGTAGTGCTCACACCAGTCAAGGACTTTTCAGCTTCCCATGCTCTGCCCGGTGCACAAGAAGCCGGGAGGGGGCACAGCCAGGACAGCTGACCCAGACTGGCCCAAGGGGCTATTCCATACCGTATGGCGTCATGCTCAGTAGATAAACTGGGGGAGCTGGCCAGGGGGCAGAGATCGCTGCTTGGGGACGGGCTGGGCATCGGTCAGTGGGTGGTGAGCAATTGCATTGTGCATCACTTGTTTTGTATGTTCTATTATTATTAATAATTATTATTATTTCCTCTTCCTCTGCTGTCCTACTAAACTGTCTTTATCTCAGCCCACAGGTTTCACTTTTTTTTCCCCCCGATTCTCTCCCCTATCCCACTGGGGTGGGGGAGGGTGAGCGAGCAGCTGTGTGGTGCTTAGTTGTCGACTGGGGTTAAACCTCGACACAGCTTTTGTTTTGATACATTTTAAAATGCATTGTTAATGTTCTCTGAGTTTAATTTGGTCTCTGTGTTGTTCCCCCTTCCTTCCTCATCTCTCCCAAAATGATTGTGATTTGTATTTACTGATCATCCCTCTGACCTGGCCTGGTCTAGCTTTTGTTTTGTTGGGTTTCAGGTTTTCTAACATCCTACTCAGCTGTTTTAGCGTGACCTCGATTTCTATGGCATCATTTATTATTTCCTTGAGGAATTGCAATCTTCTAGGTGTCTGTCCATTTTTCTTTGCCAGCACTGAGAAACAGCATATGTATAATACTTCAAAAAGGCTGTCTAGCTGTACCTATTAGAGTTGCCATGAGACTCCATAGGCGTTCTTACATAGGTTCTTTTTTTTTTAAAACATTTTCTCTTGAAAGATTTTCCATAATCATTTGTATTGAAAAGAAAGAAGCAGTATCTTCTTATTTTCTCAAATTACATAGTATGGAACTCTGCGGTTTGTGTTTATGTGCAGTTGGGTCTTATATTTTTGTAGATAATTTAAAATACATCAGACTAGTATTTAGTGGATTTTGTATCTGATGGAATCTGTAGCATTTTAATATTTTCTTTCTATAACTCCTCCAGCCTTCTTTCTCATTGATTTCCGCTTAGCAGTTTGTGCACCATATCTCTTACATTTTTTAATGTGTAATATTACTTACACAGGTAGAAGAGATTGATGGTACTGTTAATATAAAGGCAAGCCTGATGGCAGTGATGAACAGTTGAGAACCATAAATGATATTGTAATGAGCAAAAATTAAAAGAACTTCAGATTTGTGGATGGCTGTCGCAGAACGTCTGTATTGTAATAATGTTATAAAAAGAATAATTTATGTACATAGTTTGTTTCTTTAATTGAAGTTCTTTGTTTTACAGACGATTAATCGACTTTACTGAAGAGGAAGATTATTTACCGTGTAAAGCGGGTCCCAAGCCAATTAGATTCTCAGGTCCCTCAACAAGTACCCATATCAAAGTCAAGAATTCAGCTTCATTAAAGGTAGCTGCTTGCAATCCTTCACGTTCTGCAGTGACTCTTAAACGACCCAATAGTGAAAGTTGGACGCCGCACAAAGTAGCTTCTGAAACCGTATCCACGACGGGCACATCGGAGCCCGGCAATTCCCCGGCGCCCTGTGGAAGGCAGAGTGCTGACAACGGGACGCCATGTCAAGTGCCGTTCAAGATTGCGGTGCCTAGGAAGGCCATAAGCAACCGTGTAGTAAAGCTGAAGCGAACTCCCCTTTTTCTTGTGACACCATCCCAGCCATCATCTTCTGTATCCAGTAAAACAAGTGAACAGGACGGTGCTGCTGTTGAAACTCCTACTACTTCTATGGTACTAAACAAGGAAGAAGCAGTTGTGTTAGCAGAGAGTATTAAGCTTAAGAATGATAAAGTGGATGGGTAATGTTTGACTCAGCCTGATAGACTGGATAGCTTTGCATCATCTGGTCAAAGAAGAGATCATCATCTCACGTGGTCATTTATTCAAAGATTTGGTAGAAAATTACCATGAAGAAGTTTGTGAAAAGCATAGGGAGAAATTGTTTTAAGTGAGCACTGAAGTGTGTTTTCTGCTTTATTTCAGAATATTTTTTAGATGTTGGGAAGGGTAGAGGAAAAATGGATTAAAAAACCCCCTCAAATACAGACCATGTGCAGTCTAATGTTACGGTATCTCGCGTTCGTATTTCTGTCAGGTTGCACTAGTACAACTGACCTTTTTAAAGGGACTACTTGCACAGCATAAAAGACGACCTGTTTATCAACTTTAACTACAGTTAACATTAACTAGAGTTAATTTCCTTAATTTGTATCTTTAAAGTGGGGAAAAATAGATGACAATAAGTAGCTTTTTTTAGATACAAGTTTGCCACAAGTGTGTAACATACTGAGTACCGTGAGGATTCCAGAAGTTGAATGCACTTACTTACTGGTACTTCTGGTAAGGAGAAGTCACCATTTTGTTATTAACAGCAATGAAAGGGACCACCTTTGCTTGGACGCATTGAGAAAATTCAGAAATACAGGAAGGGAAGAAGCACGCCTAGGGAGTAACAAGGCAATTTTTTCCATAGACCCGAGACATAGGTGTACTGCTTTCCTAATGTGGTGTGGTCTGCCACTGGGGTGAGGCTGCTGCAGGCAGCCGGGGCAGCCTTGGCATTTTGTATTGTGCCACAGCTGGGTGTGTTTTCGGCAGCTGCAGGAACCTCACAGGTCTGAGTTACAGCTGGCCTTCCTGTGTCCTTCTGCAGGTCCTTTCAAATGAGGAGGGGACAACCTCAACTTCTGTGCAGCAAAGCAGCATTAACAGAGGTGCCCTCGTTCGAAGAACCCCTCCCTCCCCCAGAGCAGGATAGAGGAGACCTTCTTGCACCAGGGTAAATTTTGACTAATGATACTGAAGAGCTGCTGTATGTTTCTGTCAGCAGAGGAAAGCTGAATTTGGCTCACTGATTTTAAAAAGCCCTTTTAGTTGTTTAAATTAGTGAACGAAACCTGACTTTGGTTTGTGCCCTTGCTTGCTTACAGTTGGGCGCTGGGTTTTTTTGTTGGTTTGGCTACTGCTTTTGCTTTTCCAGCACAGTAAATACAGCTGTCCCTAAATGTTGAGAAGTCCCATCGCATTGCCAAAACGCAATGTTCTTAAAATTCCTGAGACTATTAGAATTACAGAAGGGTTCTTTAAATGTTTTATTTTCTAGATAATGTAGAAGCTATCACATTTTCAGGCTTTTCTCCTAACCACAAGGACTCAAAACATCATTTTCCCAAGTAAAAAAACCAAATTTTCATGTACTAATGTTTAGGGAGACACTTTGCCATGAACAGTAGTCACGGTAAAAGTGTGCAGTACTATAATTTTCTGGTATTGGTGTGTATATTGAAGACCAGCTTACCTTTAGAATCTTTAAGCTAGTGGTTTTTCTTAAAAAATAAACCTAAAGAACAACAATCCCAAGGCTCTTCCTATCCCAACAAAAAAAGTTTCACTGAAGAAAGGACAAGGCAAACATTATGGAAAGGTGCTAACATAATGTCATCTATTCTTTGAGCATGCAAGTCATCATTGACACGAAGTTTGTGACATTTGTTTTTCATAATAATCTGATTGAAAAGCAGTTTTTAATACTTATCTCCTGTGTGACTTCTGCATCACTATTTATTGAATAGCTGAGCACTTTACCATGCACTTTTAAATCTTTTTACAATGCTTCCTAAAGCAGATTTCCTTCCTCTTCAACTTTTGATGAATTTAGAAGGCTTCTATAAACATAGAATCACAGAATCATTTAGGTTGGAAAAGACCCTTAAGATCATCGAGTCCAACCGGCACTACAGCTCACAAAGATCACTGAGTCAAACACCACACTTAAGCTCACAAAAAGTACGGAATTTTGCATGTGTACAAGAAAAAAGCTTTACAAATAATCCTACAGGACTTCCTGAGTTTGTACTAGCTCAGTTCTTTTTAATTATTCTGGTAGCACAGTAATTTGAGTAACATTTGTGTCCTTTGCATTACAGTAGCTTTAATGAGTCCTCTCTTTGCCCTAGACGTACTGGCTTGTGGTTAAAAGAAAAAAAAAAAACCAACTAAAAAGAACTCCTTGAATTTCAATAGATGAAACAGGAGAGGGGCTGTGGTGGGGAGGTACAGCAAGATTAATTATTTTTTGAGGGACTTGATTTTATTTATTTAATTGGATGAGGTGCAAAGGTGGCCTTTTAACTTACCTGAGTAGGCACTTTCGGCATGTTTTTTCATACCTGTGAATCTTGCTAAGTTTCTCTTAACTGATGGACTGACAGTAAACAGTTTTATGATAGCTGAATAGTATTAACCTTCATGGTGACTTTTGCTATTAAAAATAGCTTTGCCCTTATCTACCCAAAGCCTTTTAAAATGTGGAAATAAAATAGAATTTCATCTTCTCTCTGGGAGGCCAGTAGGTGAAAACAAATGATACTTGCCAGTCCAAGGACGAGTCATCCCTTAACCTGGCTAACAGACTGTGTTTTTTGAGGCCTGGAACAAGAAGCAGAAATTCTGCAAGTCTGAGTTTCCTGCAGGCTCAAACTTCCTCAAAATTGTATGGTCCCAAGTTTCTTGAAAGTCTGCAGTTTTCTTAACGTTTCACTTGTCCAACTCAACTAAAGAAGTACCAGCTGGTACTGCATTTGCACTGATAAACTGTGATACACCGTACGTACATACCGGATAGTTTCACTGGGGAAACTACTAAAGGTGAGCTCCAGTTTTAGAGCTGGGATTAGATGCATTGTCAAGTGGCGTGACAATGGTTTATATTCCATCTCTGTAAAATTATCATTCATTATAGAAGACATCATGTTCAGAAAAGACCATGTTCAGACAGTTACTCCAATTTAGTAATCTAATGATTACTAGTATCTAATAGCTGCACTCTAAAGGCTGACATGTATCGCCAGTGTAGTCTGATGCATTAAATTTTTTCTCACAAATGCTGTCAATTTTCCAGTTGTTTAATTCTCACTTTCACACTACTGTCTTTCCAAACCATCAATGATATGGCATCATATGGGTTAAGGAGACAAGAAAAATACGATTCCAAGTTAAATTTCTGGAAAATTACTCCTCTGTGATTACACATGGGCTTGTGATGCAGAGGGCCTATTACCACCAAGATGTGATTCAAATAGATGTAATTCTATCTGTATGCTTCAGGGCATGGAGAACTCATTTGTACTTGATGTAAGCAAGCAGACATTATTTCATGTGATAGGCATATGTTACCACTGATCCTCAGGGACAGTTTTCATCAGGCTTGTTTTTAGCTGAAGAGCCATGGAAATACCAAAGCCACCTCTTTTTTTTTTTTCCTTTCAAACTGTTCAGTTATTTCCCTACCAGCTCTTCCAGAGCAGAAAAATACTCTTTTAAAGCAGCTTACATTAAATTGCTTAGATAATAAACATCATGTAGTTCAAATCTTACTACGGTTAAAAAGAAATACTAACATTACCCAGGAGTAAGCAGATTTCATCTTAGTTCTTCCCTATCCATGAAGGACAAATTCTCACCTGATAAAAACAAGAGGCTGGTTGCACCATCAAAAACTTGGGAGTGAAGCTGTCTATGCCTTAGCCGCAGTTACAAAGTCAAAGTGTGGTTACAAGTAAAACTCTGTAAATACTCTGTGGTAATAAAGCCCCACAAAAATCTAGATTCATTTTGGGCAACGGCTTTTAACAGAAGATGTTAAGCAGTAGAAACAGGTAAGGTTGATGGTACAGACCTTTGCTGCTTTCTGAGCTTTTTGGATATCTCTTCTTACAGAATTTTCGTCTTGCCAAAAAAATCTGGCTGTTTAGGCCAGAATTGATCGCTCTTGACTGAAAATTACTTTGCAAAGTCATGGGGTCACGTGGTCAGCTGTGTAGCGTGCCCGGAGTTTGCATCAGGGATCTGGCCCTTTTCAAAGTTGCTCCTTGCCTATACATATCTATCTTTTCACTCATTCTAGTCTCTGGCACAACATACATGAACATTTTAGTACAGTTTGTTTTAGTAGTTTGCCATAATAAAATAGCTGTATTGTCTCAAATTTCTGGCAAATTTCTATTATATCCTCATGTGGGCAGTTGGCAGTGGAACTGGAACTTGAGACCTCTGGATCCCATGGTGCCTCTGCTGCAGTCACAAGGAGGTGCACAGGAAGGACGTAGCTGATGTATACAATCTTGATGCAGCCCAGTCGCTACATGGGGAAACAGGCTCACAGTAAGAACAGCCATTTGTGCAAGCTCAGACCAGGTGTTCCCCTACAACAACAGGGTCCAGGAAAGCGCTACGAGATCAGTTTCCCCTCCAGAATTATCAGTTTCTCTTTCAGGGTGACACTTTCAAACACATTAAGTGATGTGGGTTTTTTTAACCTCTTTTTCCAAACATGCCTAAATAACGTAAGTTTTCCAAATAGCTTGGCCGTGTTAAGTGACCTCCTCTTTTTAGTTTTCCAACTGCGTATTTGGTCCTTTATTTTGCTGCATTCTGCCCTTACTCTGAGTTTAATCTTACACAGAAGATAAACAGATCCAACCTGCTTTAAAATACTGCCCTTTAAGGTGTGTTTCCACTTTTGAAAGAGCGTACAAAGTGCAGTGGGAATTCCATGTTTGTGTCTGAGTGATGGCAAACAGCTGTATTTGCTTTACAAATTGAGGGCCCCTTTTTAAAAAAGATGGCTGGCCTGAAAGTCAAGCCTTGCCCTGCCCTTAATTCCCTCACTGACCCCCGTACAAATCCCTTAGGTTAAAAGGAATACCACATGTAGCTAGCTCTGTAATTAGAGGTCTGTTGAAGATGGGCCCAAGAGCATCCAATTACTTACAAGTACTCTGAACAGTAAAACACTCCTAGAAATTGGTAGATATAATTCCAAGCATAGAGAGACACAAGAAATGAAAGATGAAGAGATACCGTTCCGACACAGCTACACTTTAGAGCACAGCTGCCTAACATAGTTAAAACCTGTACCGCAATACTAAACCGTGCTTGGTGTGCTAAGGCTGCAGCCTTCCCAGAACGAGCCCACTCCCCAGCCCAACCAAACCCACGCTTGCATCTCTCATCAAAGAAAATGTGTTTGCACCACAGTCTGAAGAGAAATGCTGTCTCTCACCTGTTAGTCCTGGGTCCGTCACACACTGAGCCTCCAGGACATCAAAGGTTATCTGGTAATGAAGAGCTCAAGGTGGTCCTGTTGTGCCGAGTTATGACTTCTGTTACAGATTTTATTTATCTGCAGAAGCGTGCTTGTGAGAAGCTGACTTACGGAATAAAATAACTTTCAATAATCCTGTCAAGTGGAGAAGCTATAAGGAGGGAGTAAAAGTCATTATAGGTAAGTTAGATTTTCTTTTTTTTAGGAGGTGTTACAAGAAGAGGCATAAATTTCACAAATTATCTAAGGACAATATTATAAGATTCCTGTGTAATATCTTCATGGAAATTATAATTGCATCTCTTACAGTAAGGTTACAGGTCAAACTGTAAGGCAGCAAATAAATGTTGAAAGGCTACCTGTCTGATGGATGTGCACAACACAGATTCTGGAATTTCAGTTCTATTTGCTCAAAACATGCAGCTTAAAAGCGTGATAGATAATTAACTAGGATAGAAGCAGTGCTTGCAATTCTAAGAAAGCCAGCGTCTACCTATGCATGTTTATTTTTCTTTCACCACTCTTCAGTTATTTGCCTTTTAGAATCGGGTTTTACCAATATTCACATGTGGAAAACTGTATACCGATATGAAGAGAAATAAAAATAATCAAGATCACCCATACGGAATGCACCTCACTCACTTCGAGATTATTTCTCAAGGGCAACAGAGGAAAAGTAAACCAGTCAGTACTAAGGGAGTGTGCAGGCAGCTAACAGAAATTAGGCAGAGGAAACTGGTAAAAAAATAGCAAACAATAACCTAGGAATAAACTTTTAAAGATGCTCAAGCGTCCTGCTCTTGCTGACCTTTTACACCTTTCTGATTCTGACACTTAAGCCATTAGTTCACTTGATGCCAGGTCTGGATTCTGACAACTTACTATGTTAAAAAATAACTTATATTAAACGTACGTCCAGGTTGGAGGTGGCTCTCATGGGAAGGTTCTGTTCCGTGCACTTGTGGCATTAGAATCTAGCTAAAAGCAAAAGCCTAGTCCAATCCAAACTGAAAGCCTCCCACTGTTATCAGTTGAATTAAGTAAATACAATTTGAATAAGATTACAAAGGTTAGGCACTGCAAAGCAGCAAACACCAGAATATTTTAGAAAGAAGGTTTTAATTTTTTGGATGAAACAGGTTTTCTGAAATACAGAATCAGAACATTAAGACTAAGTAAGATTTTTATTTTAATAGAAAACTCAGAAGGATGTAGTATCTGCTCAAATATGTACCTCCACATTCTGCTGGATGTTGCTGTAACAAATTTATTAGTCATAGCTCTTGTTACGGACAGATGGTTCCTACAGCAAAAATATAGAAAAATAATTTGGATTCAAGTCTAGAACACCTGCAACTTTTCATATGCAAAAAAATAAATCCAACTAGTCATAGAAAAGTGGCTGATAAGGATGGAGAATAGGGCTGTGCATCTGAATAGCCATGACTATATACATTCCAAACTTAAGAAATGAGCATTTTTCCTCAGCATCATAAAAATAGTTTGTCAATGAAAAATACCAATATGTAATACATTTAATACAATTTATACTTGAATTTAAAGATCTCAGATTATGGAATAATAAGCTAAAATCAAATGTACTGCTTTTTCAAATGTTCTTGTATATAACAATACTCTCTGTGTATACAGTGTGCATGCATGTACGTGTATACACGCACAGAAAGAAAGAGGTGTATAGAGATTTGCTGAAAAATCCTACAAGATTATCTGATTTCATTGCAGACCACAGCGTACAGACTTCCTGGGATCCTTCTAACACAGGCTGCTCTAAAAAACAACGTTGACTGGTATAACCACATATCTACAACAGGATTTTGCTATTATGAATTTAATTATCCATTTATTTTTCCAATCTAGATTTCATTTTTCTAAGAAGTAAATGCTGCTTTGGTAAGATTCTGTACTGTCATGACAAAATAACTGTGAACATATTGGGCAAAGCCTTGAAAGTATGAATTAATTTTGATAATTAGTAAGTAATAAAGATACCAACAAGTTTTAAGCAGCAACAGATTTAAAATGACTATGTTCTGACTTATTTTCTTCACCAACAAGCATCTCGAGCAAGAAACTAAGACGAAGAGATTAAATTTCTCTGCCTGCCGTCACCGTGACATTTTAAGCCACCAAAGTCACAGCTGGCACTGAAAGAACAGTGGCATCAGCAGGGACCTCCATCCTTGCAGGACATAAATTGCATTGCGACACCCTGCCAACACCGCCTTGGAAAGGCCTGTGATCTGCGGTGTCTGGTGTATGCTGCTTCCGCCGGGTCTTTTCTGAATGTGTCGGATTCTCTGTGGTCCTTGTAGTTGTGGACTGCTCTTGATTTTTCATAGCTCCTTTATGTTTAGATCTGAAGCTGTTATGCTGCTGTCTTCTGTGTTCAGACCTGGAACCACTCTTTGTATTATTTTGGTCTGCCTCATTACTGGCACCTTGTGACTTCAGAGATCCATTGAGCCGGATGTTTTGGTGCTGTGGGTTGAATCTTCGTCTCTGGTTAGAAGGCCCATTCTACCCAGAAAGAAATTGGATAACTGTTAGGTTATCTGAATTCGCCCAACAGGACAAGAAATACAGCAATCAGAATTAACAAAAATTGCAGAATAAAATTTTTGGTGTAACTGGAAGAAGGAAAACGCTATACAGTTTTGATTGTCTCTATTTGTAACACTTAAAAACTCAACTATGAGTAACATGCTACATCTGAGTAGCCTGGAAATACAGATGGCAGGTTCACCACTGATTAAAATTAAATTAAAATTAAAATCTGCCATGATTCAAGAGAATACAGAAAAGGGGATGAAATACTAGACATCTCAACAGCAGCAGTTAAGAAGCACTGAAGGACTTGATAATGACTGATTTTTTCCAAAATCATGAAAATACCTTTCCTAGTAAAGTATTCTGTAAATTCTACATTAAGACTGCAGGAAGAACAGAAATTCACATGTAAATTAAAGCCAAGTTAAGAATCCACATGGTGGGAGAGATGTCCATTGTGATACCTTGCTCAGAGGAAGCTTTGATCCTTAGTGGGAAGTGGCTGAACTGCTTTATTTGCGTGACTGCCAGGGCGGCTGACTCCACACGTGCACTGACATTATGTAACACTCCTACTTGAGCCTAAAATCCCTACTGGGACAAAATTCAGACCAGCTTCAGTGGCAGCTTTACCTAAGCACAACAGGACATTCTAAGGTGCTCTTATCATGAAATAGCTACCAATATAGCACAATACTATAAGCCGTATTATACAGCTTCGGAAATAATATGCTTTTAAACCTGACAGGATTCCACTTTCAAAGTCTATCTAATAGTCATGCTTCAATAGCACATCAACTGATCATTTGTCAAGGATCAGGAATAAATGTTTCTTCATTGTAGCATGTAGGGCAATTAGCTATTATGGAGCGTTTTTCTTTTTCAGTCTGTTAAGTGCCACTAGTCACTTCTGAACACCAGACAGCGGTCTTTGCTGGTATGGCATTTCTGGTATTTCCACCTTGTATGTTCACACTGCTTTGAAAATGAAGCTGGAAAAATATACATTTGCACATTTAAAAAAAAAATTATTAATTAAATACACAGAGTGCAAACCAGTATTTGATTTTGTATTAACAACTTTCAATGCTGCATGCTTTTCTGAAATTTTTGAAATAGTTTAGTTGATAACTGCTTTCTTACCTGCTTATTTGTCGGGATTCCTTGGGAAGAAGATTCTGCAGGATTGGAAGAAAAATGACTTTGTCCTTTAGCGCTGGCTGTTTTATCATCAGAGTTCTTGGCATTACTAGAGGACTTCCGGGTGTGCGTATTTTGCTTGCCAGTTGTTGCATGCGAGGTCATTGAAGACAGCACTGAACTACATGGTGTTCTTGAGGAATAGTTGTTCTTTGGGTGAGAAACTATAAAAAAAGTATTCTGTGTTATTGGTTGAATGACCAACATCTAAACATAAGGCTGTATTCTTACCCTGCTTACAGTTAATTTTGGTAGCATCGTTCAGCCTTACTTTAAATAATGAAGACAATTACTTCTGTGAAACTGCCTCACCGTGAAGCACTTCTGGAGACAAAAGAGCCAACGTGGTGGAACCGTGCTAAAACTGGAAGGAGCCTGGCAGAAGGCTAGGCTTTGGTCATCCAAGAAAACTTTTCAAAATTGGTGGCACCTATTGTTTTGCTTGGGAGCTTCAGCTGAGCTGAACATGTGCTGTCAGGACTGCCCCACGCACTGCTGTCCAATCAATAATGCTCCTAACGGGAGTCTTTGGGCAACAATGGAAGAAACACGGGAAGGAAGTGAGTGGTATGCCAGTAACTCTCTCGACTGCTTAAGATCAAAGGAAGCTGTGCCTGCAGACACCACAGACTAAATTTGATTCCAAATTATTCTTTGATCATGGAAGGCTGAAGAGGCTGACGTTTGCTGTCTATAAATGCACTAGCTACAACACAGGTCACAGCCATGAAAGCTTCCTTAGTACATATAAATATTTTTTAAGAAGAAGAAAAAAAAGTCTAGTGCCTATTGCTCATTCCTCTCTAAGGAGATGGTTAACAAAGGTTCTTCTGACCACGGATATCTATAAGAACTGGAACCGAATGCAGCGCAGTAATCCACTTCATGTAGATCATGGCAGCCAGCACCATCAGGAACCACTATTGCTCATTTCAGTATATTCCTGCTCCCTACTTCTTAGCATTTTGGGACCGCGTGATTTCTTAACCACTTCCATGTCTGGATGTGAAGTGTGCCAAACAAATCCTTGATTCCTACCTCTCTGCATTTCCACAAGCTCTTCAAGCTGCCTGTTTCTGTGCAATGGCCCCTAAGCAGTCTCAAAGAGGACTCTGAGGCTATTGAAGTAAAGTGCTTGATCTCAATTTGCTGTTCTGATTTTTCTGATGATGGAATTTTCCTTTTCCTTTTGGTACAGATGACAAACAAGAAGCTCGTTCAGTGAGACACCTGTTGTTTTATCTAAGAGGTACTTCTCTCTTTCCACTTTTAGTACAGAGAAAGAAGATGCGGAATAATTTTAGCAACTGAGAATCATCTGTTAGTTTTTTTGAGGCTCTTATTCACTTATGCCAACATCAGCTATTTCTCCCACTAGATGTCCTCTTCAGAAAAACAATGCAATGATCTGCCCAATGAACTGAATTTTCTGTCCTAAGTTCAGTGAGGCTGTCTGTCACTGAATTCTACTGCACTCTCTTGCCTAAAATAGATTGCTGCACATGGAAGCCCATATAAAAATCCAGGTACTTGTCATAAAAATGTATTTTTAACAAAAAAGATGTACAAGGAAGGGGTACAACCCACCATCAGGCATTCTGGATATATGTCAGTCCAATTATTTTTATTTCTTCCTGTCCTTCATTGTGAGCGTATGCTGCCTACCCTCTTCTCATGCTAGAACACATCTTCCTTTGCACAAGCTCTGTGTTTTTGGGTATTGCTTTTGTTAAAGCCCTCAACAGTGGCTGTTCGTACCTTTAGGCCTGCTATAATCTCTGAGGGCAGCTCCTAGCAGAGTATGAGCCTCATTGTGAGATGCTCCAAACAGAAACATCTTTTGCACTGAAGAGCTCTTACCAAAGACATGCCAACAGCACGAGTTGCTCATCTAAGGTCACTGAGGGCAGATTAGAGCTAAGTTCTTCAGTCGGCCAGTGCACTATCAGTCATTTGTAAGATGGCACTGCTTCCCTGCTAATAGCTGTTCTTTTGATTTCACTGACCTGATTTCAACAGGTCTGCATCAAACTATGCTGAAGTCATGCTTTACTGCAATGAGGTATAAATAATTAACTTGCAGAATTAACTGCAGCTGGAACTTATTTAGGAAAGTAGTTAAAAAAAATAGTCTCTGGTTGTATCAATAGCAGCTGTGGTTATATTAGTCTGGATAATCTTTACAGAATTTTTAGTCTCTTAAGCTTCAGGGTATGAGATAGGGTCTATGAGGTGACTGAACAATTAGATGCATTACTGGGAAGCTTATGCCTTCCTTTGAAACATCCTGGGTTGTCTTCAATAAGAGACAGGATACGGGGTTAGACGGATCTTCAAAGTGTTCTGCAAAAGCAATTCTTATGGTCTAATGAATTAAACTGGTTATGCCTCAAAGGAGTCAGTTCTTTAGCTGTGCAGTCAGAAGATCGTATTGGCAGACTGTGTGATATTTTTTCTTTTTTTTCTATTTCTAGTGACTCCTTGAAAACATTAATTATTTTTCTTCCTGAAATTGTTTTCCTTCCACCAATATCACTAGTTCAGTATTGTGTTAACAGTTTTTCTCCTGAGTGATGGTACTGATGGGATATCATGGGACAGGGTCACATTTGGGGCAAAGCATTATAGCATTTACTTTTTTGTGGGGAAAAAAGCATGACAAAGATGAGAAATAGGCTATCTCGTATTTTGCAACAGGAACCTGATACCTGAAGCAGAAAATGAACCTGAACTTCCAAGCAGAAGGGCAGATGATTTGGTAACAGGAACATCTGGGACCACTTTTAGCTCCTGAAAAACCCAGTGAATACTGTTACAAAGCTGGGGAGCTACTTCCTAGCAGAAGAGATCTGAATTGGTCTCGTAACATTATGCTCACACAGAGACGCTTCCGATTTACTAGTTATTCATAAATTACTGAATCTGAGTGTTCCCCAGAGCTGACTTTTACTTCCACTTGGAAATCCTGTTTAGATGGAAAACTCCAACTGATCTGAGTAATACCTGGACATCAGTGACAAAGAGGGCACTGTGCACATGCAGATGGACTGTGCAGGACATGTACCGTGAGTCTAACGTGTTGCATACTGTAAAGCTGACGTGCGTGTTCAGCAAGCCTGCTGCATCCAGATATACCATTCATGTGAGGCTCGCTGCACACACACACCATGGCAGTACGTGTGCCTTTATTTCTACTGGCATTTCCTGCACAGGTATGTGGAACACTATGCTCCAAGAACTTCAGTGTGAGAAATCACTAGCACTTACTTTCTCCACAGAGCTGAATTTGGGTCTTCAGCTGTTCTGTATCACAGGAAAATCGGGCAGACCTGCCCAGCTCTTCATCGTATTTCCGTTCACTCACAAAGTGCTGCAAAAATACAGACAAGTTAACAGTGATTGGCATTCTGAGCAAAAGACTATATGGATGGTACAGAAACCAATCAACACTTATCTTAAGTTCACTTTAAGGCTCAGCAAACTCTTGACCCTGCCCTGTACCCAGGATCTCTATGCAGAACCAAGTACTTTCCCATCCTTACCAAATTACATGTGTCTCAGCCCAGCAATGAGTGGATCACTTCCGCACTTGGGAAGTGGGTCATTTCATCGGAGTATATGCGTTTGATCGCTGAACCTGAAGATAGCAGGTTTACTTGTTAACTGGCTCTGATAAATGATACACAAACAGCAAAACTCCCCACTGCTCCACTTAGAAGGGGATAGCTTACACTTCTCTGATAGCATCTGTACACTGCTCAGGGGTGCTATTAATGCTTTAAGAAGGTGTGTTTTCCTCATGGAAAGCTAGTTACCCTTTGGCCTATAGCAAGAATGAACAGCCTGGGCATGTTAACATGACAGCTCTTCCCTGGCATTTATGCGAACAGCTAAAATACCCCAGCAGAAGTGAATGCCTGACCTTAATTTCAGCCCTGAGTTCAGACAGTTGTGCTTCAGCCATCTGACTGGCTAGGTCCGTCAGTCTCTTCAGCTCCTCAGCTTTCTTCTGCCGAGCAGTCAGGATTTCCACTGCCAAATACCAATAGTCAATAATTAATACTAGGAAGGCAAATTGCTCTGTATTTCATTACTCTTTGGGCATTAACACTGTCCATCACATGTGAGACAAACAGACACATCTCAGACTCCCAACTTCAACTGGACTTCCAATATGCTGCTTGCACAGATTAAGTCAATCAGTGTATTTAACTCAACTGCCTGATGTTGAAAAACATCTGGAAATGGGATAGCTGTCAGAAAATCAAAGTTAAACCAATCCTTCAAGATTTAGACAAATGGGGCAGAGACATGTTGTTTTGAGTTTTCCAGTGCTTCATTTTTAAGCACAAAATTGGGGAGCCTTCCATGGAGACATGGAAAGAAGCATTACATTGAGTCAAGAGCCTGTTTCTGAAGACGCTATATTTTATTTACACATGGGCATTTCAGTTCCTCTGAAAAAAATCTGTTCTTATATCGTTAAAATCACCAGCACTGAAATTTTACTTTCAAGTACAGAATACACACAGTTGCCATTTCTACAGCAAAGCAGTTGCAAAGGCCAAGAGTCTTTATGAAAAAATACTAAATATTCACTACTGCCCATCTTGTATATTTTATATAAGGAAGGAGTGAATAGTTACGTTTTTGTAGGAAAAGATTAACCATGAACCACAAAGCAACTGTCCACTTACATGCAGGATAATATGACATTACAATTTTGGTGGAAAATTACATAGATGCCAACTCTATTACCTACATGGTGACTCAATGTAAAAGCAACAACTGATTAACTGGCTGGTGGGATCAGCACTTATGGCAGAAAGGAAAGATAGCATCTAAATGTAAAATAATAACAATCAGTCTTTTGTCTAGAGCTTATGCCTACAGGCAGGGTGAGTGGTAGTTGTAAACTATCCTAAGGCCACAGACTCCATTACAGCTGTGGAGACTTTGGCTTCTTTGCTTTCTTTTGCTACAAATTTCCAGAGCAGACTTGGCAAGTCACCTAACCAGCTCATACTTCGTAATGCCATTTTTGAGGTAAGAATTAATGATATGTCACAGAGAGTTTGTTTCTCAACCCGTTATCATTTATCTAATCAGATGGCACCTTCTTTTGAAAGTATTATAGAATCATAGAATGCTTTGGGTCGGAAGGGACCTTTAAAGGCCATCTAGTCCAACCCCCTGCAATGAGCAGGGACATCTTCAACTCGATCAGGTTGCTCAGAGCCCTGTCCAACCTGACCTTGAATGTTTCCAGGCATGGGGCATCTACCACCTCTCTGGGCAACCCGTTCCAGTGTTTCACCAAGTACAGCATGGTCCAGCAGGCACAGGGAGACAGAGCTGCAGCTGTACAGCTGTGTGGGAGCAACCAAACCATATGATAGAAGAGCGTGTTTCACACAGGGCAGGGAAAGCAGAGCGTGGCTACAGCTCCTTTAGCCCTGTTGGTAAAACTGCGTATGTCATTACTTATGCTAAGAACCGGTGTGTATCTATCTCTGTAGGTGATCTTTTAATTTCATTTTTGTGGAATACAGTCTACAAGCCTGAGAAACTTTTATCAGATTAAATGAACAGTTTACTAGCTGTTTTTCTTTGTCCAATAGTTCTGCTTTATTACTTATTCTAGGTAACGCTCATATTGTTTCCCCAAGGTCAGCATCCCCTTTGCTGAAGTGACTGCCCAAACCATATGATCTCATCTCATACTGGCATTTATCTCCGCATGAGATGCCAGCCAAACAGCTGTTTTTTAAAAAACCCTGAAATTATCATATTTGGAAATTTTCCCAGTATTGACAGTAAGAGTAAGGTTACCCACTGTAAAATAGTCCTCCAGTGCAGCAAAGAGATGTGAAAATAAATAATAATGTAAATCTTGGTTAGCATGTTACAGTCCTATAACAATTTTCTGCCTAAAGTTCTGAAG
Source organism: Nipponia nippon (assembly GCF_047370975.1). Taxonomy (NCBI): domain Eukaryota; kingdom Metazoa; phylum Chordata; class Aves; order Pelecaniformes; family Threskiornithidae; genus Nipponia; species Nipponia nippon. The sequence goes on along the minus strand of NW_028262369.1, from coordinate 69,902,346 downwards.
GCACTTTACAAGCCTACAACAGCCTTGAGAGACAGCAGAAACCACACTGTTAAAGACAGGTACAGGGGCTGTCCAGTGTCACATGTGGAGTCGGCACGAAAGCAGGGAAATAGAACCTGCCATGTGCAAATGCCGCACTTCACATGCCTGTAGATAAGAATTAGGTTTACTTTCCACAAAAAGTACTGCTATACCTGGACAAGATTAATGAAGGGGCCCTGTGATACCATCAGCCCTGGATGGTGGATTTTCAAAATGTGTTTTTGTTTATGCAGCTAGGGCTTAGATCCATGTCTGCTGATATCAGTGGGAATTTTACCATTGGTTTTCCTGGGAGCGAGTGCATGCCCTGCAGCCGATTATGGCTACCTGGTCTCTGCAGGTAACCAAAAAGCTGCTGATATGTTTACATCCACAGCTCCTCCCCAGACTAATACAAAACTCCAAATCCACATCTATTTCATGTTAGTACTACAAAAGTTAGCATACAAAATTCCAAACACAAACTAATGCCAATCTTTGCTGTAACAACTCACACCTTTTAGTTTCCACACATACACAAGTGCAAGAGACTTAGCTAGCAACAGAGGATTTAAATTATTTTTTTAATAAAAATTTAACTAGTCTATATTTGTGAACTAAGTGAGAGTTCTAAATGAAATGAAGCATTCAAGAATGTTACATATATTTGTGACCCTCCTTGGAAGGACCTTAAATTCACAAATCAATAAAAGGATTGTATGCATACATAGCAGTGATATTTTCATCTACCAGGCAAAGTATCTTTCTAACAATACTTTGGTTAGTCTTCAGTTTTTTGCTTAGCACTCTCTATTGAAACACATCCACTTGATTACTGGGCCATGAATACCATCCCTCAGATGGGGTGTAAGACAGATATTGTGGTATCCTAATACATGGCTCATCTTGCCTTTTTTTTTTTTTTCCCAAACCAGAATATATATACCTTACCTATGCAAAAAACAGAGACAACATGAAAGCCTGCAATCAGATCAGCTCCCACAGATTATTAAAAAAGCAGATTCCAGTAAACAGCTGGTTTTTGATTTTTTAATTGTTCTAATTCATAAGCTTGATCACTATCCCTTAAAGCTATACAAGGCCGCACAATAACCTATTCCCCTAGTAATTTCCAGTATTCTAACTCATATATATAATATAAGCAAGTAGACAGTGATTAAGAAATGGAAATAATCAACAAACCACAGAAATAAGGGGAAAAAAAAAAGTGTAGTCAAAAAGCTCTGATAAGTAAGCAGAAAGAATAAATCATTTAAATCTAACTTCATGTGAACTTTTAGTTTACCTTAATTTCATAATATTGAAATTTTGATGCACAATCCTTACAGATAGAAACTATACAGAAACTATCGTAGAACATCAAAAACTTATTTGATTGTATACATATACAATGAAAGATGCTGGAATGGTACTAACCAAATTTATGTACTGTGTAATTTTCTGCCAAACAAAACAAATGTTTCCATGACTATTCCAAAAGTTCCCTGTGTATTTTTTTTACTTACTGGCTTCTTCTTTAACTTTATCAATTTCTGCCATTAATGACACTTCTTTGTCTACGATGCTAAAAAAGGAAAAAAAGAAAGAAAAAAAACCACAATTTAATCCATGCTAGAACTCCATCAAAATCAAAAGCTACAACTACACAAAGACTTCAGACCTTAGTTATGGGCAGTTTTGAAATTAGTAAGACTTAAAAAATGAAAGCTGAAGGAACAGCTAGGCAAACTGACTACAAAAAATAAGTGATAATTGGTGTATGCTGATTTACACAAACATCTCAATGGCCTGTCCATGTGTCTGCACAGATGTGGAAGTCACTCCAATTTACAGAGTCTTCAGCACTGCCTGGGCACAGCAGTCCTCAAATAACTAACCAGTCTCTTTCCTAATTAAGCCAGATATACCATTGCTGCTACCCAGGTTAATACAGCCTAACTCTCAGCGCAATATTAAAAATAAAACAGAATTAAAGCCAGGTAGAGAGAGGTTCTTCTCTTCCTTAAATAGGGATATTCTTGCAAAATATGTCAGGGTAAACAAGAAAATAGTTTGTGATGTAAATAAGCATTAATGTATCTCCATAACAGAGGTCAGCTTTCTTGCCCCCCATTCTGTGCAGGACTGGGGAGGTGTGGTTCCACTTTGACCCGGCCTTCCTAAAGATCTCGTGTGCCTCCTTTCACAAATCTCTGGTGTGCAATCCCTGACAGTGGTTTTCAGCTGCCAAAGTGCAAACTGATCAGGTGGGTCTACTGAGAGCAGACAGCAGGTCTCGTAAATTCTTCACATCATCAACTCAGCGACATCGTTCACTGAAATACCACCACTGCAGAATGCTCTCCAGTGGACAGTGCTCTGGTGTGCCACTCCATTTTCCCCTCACTAGATTATTCTTAGTCATGTTCATGTTTAATAAACACCACCAATGTTAATGTTTATGTTTGCATAAGTGAGTAAACTCAAGCAGCTGGGGGTAAATTGCAAAACGTAGGTCAAACAACCAGGAGTAAACCCAGGCACGCATACAGGGGAAGAGTGGAGTTCTCAACCCTTTCAGTAAAATCGTTCTTAAATGTTTCTGTATCCAGTGAAGACACTGAGTTACACGTGAACTACCTTCCATCAGAAGGAAAACATTATAGAAAACTCCAGAACAAAACATTTATCTAGAATGCCCTTAGCAAGAAAGGAAAAATCCTACAGAGTTCAGTGGGCAGCAATCGATGACAGAAGACTTACAGAGGCGAGAAGGACCGACGGGTTGTTAACTAAAACAGCTGACTCAACCAGACGTTTACCAGCTAGAACGTGTTCAAGTGCCATGCAGCCTTCCTTGAAATCTTCCTATAAATTAACCAGGCTCGCACAGGAGGTTTTCAACAGAAGTTCTGCAGAGTCCTACCCTTGGGTTTTACCAATCAACCATGCCACCTTCAGAGGAGGAGATGCTACTCCCTTCACGCTGCCTCCCAACAGCCAACAAGAGGGACAGAGGCAGTTGGCTGATGGCAAAGGATGCAGCAAGAAAATAAAATTGCAGCATAACGCATTTTTCTGTTTCATACAGATAAACAAGACTAAAAATGTTGTTTTGGCCTGCCAGATCAATTTAGTGTGATCTACACACCAGAGGAAATAAAACAGCAGGGTTTTTTATGCTAGAGCAGATCAGTTAAGAGGCATACTCTTACAATGAAAGGACACACTTGTTCCAGTTGGCCCTCAATATTCTCTAGGGATAAGCATTAAGTTTGGCTTCCAAATAGGCAGGTGATGATTCCAGCTTGCTAATCTAAATAGCGATAGACTTTTAGAACTAATCTATTTTCAATTAGCTTTTGTAACTACATAATATAATAAATTTCCTTGGCTTTCATAGCAGGTGGCTGAAATGAGTCTTTTAAGTTCTCACCTGTTTCCACCCTCCATAAAAAAAGAGAGTTTAATGGTCTTTAGTATTTTCCCCTAAATTTAGAGAGTCTGCACATTTTTGCTTTTGCTGTCTCTGTTACAAAAGTGCCTCCCTAGTGTACTACATAGGTTATATAAACATAAACTTTTGGCTGGAAAAAACATTCAAGCAACAAGCTCACAACAGCAGAGCTCATCAGAACTGTGTTTTGGCCCAGTTCATTTCATGAGTGACCTCTCCCCACTCCAACAACAGATCCTTGCTAAACTGCTTTGCCCCTAACATTTTATTTCGATGCCAAATAAAAACGCATTTAATACCAGAATGTGAACAAGGCCATAGCAGTCCTGTATTTATATTTTATAGTCAGATCTCATCTGTTACTAGACAGTTTTCCACTCCTAATGCTTTAGTGTGGTCTCTGATGAACGTTTCAGGAAAGCATTTGGATGTTGTAGTAGTAGAGGCCAGGACTCTGATGAATTTGATGGAGAACAACCACCTGAGTATTTCCCTTGTAGCTACAAACTAACATTGGGAAAACTAAAGAATAAAACAAGAGAAAAAGTGTTTGGTGCCTTTGTCAGTATGATACTAGTTAGTGTGATAAACTAAGTTTCTTTAGCAGACAGATCTTCATGGGGTTGCTCTTCCCTGAAGACAATGCAGCTGTACTTATACACTTATACTAACTTATACTTACTGCTGGCTGGATATGAGCCAGCAGTGTGCCCAGGTGGTCAAGAAGGCCAATAGCAGCCTGGCTTGTATCAGGAATAGCATGGCCAGGAGGACTAGGGAAGGGATCGTCCCCCTGTACTCGGCACTGGTGAGGCTGCATCTTGAGTACTGTGTTCAGTTTTGGGCCCCTCACTACAAGAAGGACATTGAGGTGCTGGAGTGTGTCCAAAGAAGGGCAACGAAGCTGGTGAAGGGTCTGGAGCACAAGTCTGATGAGGAGCAGCTGAGGGAGCTGGGGTTGTTTATTCTGGAGAAGAGGAGGCTGAGGGGAGACCTCATTGCTCTCTACAACTACCTGGAAGGAGGTTGTAGTGAGGTGGGGGTCAGTCTCTTCTCCCAAGGAACAAGCGATAGGACAAGAGGAAACGGCCTCAAGCTGCGCCAGGGGAGGTTTAGGTTGGATATTAGGAAAAATTTCTTTACTGAAAGGGTTATTAAGCACTGGACCAGGCTGCCCAGGGAAGTGGTGGAGTCCCCATCCCTGGAGGTATTTAAAAGAGAGGTAGACATGGTGCTTAGGGACATGGTTTAGTGCTGGACTTGGCAACGCTAGGTTAATGGTTGGACCTGGTGATCTTAAGGGTCTTTTCCAACCTAAACGATTCTATGATTCTATAGCAGCTGAGGACATGGACTCTCTCTCTCTTGACAAAAGGAAAGAAACACACTAATTCTCATCTGGAAGTGTACAGCCACATTTCTCAGCTTGAAAATCATGAACTACCGTATGTCATGGAATAACGGGGGAAGTTAACATTTCTTTAGGAATGTAACAGGCCAACTGTTACTAGGAAAAGCTAGTTTCTTCTTAGTTCACGTAAGGGTCAATTATTAAGGAAACGGAGCAAGAATCAATTTGATTCCTTTCTAGTCACATAGAGCACTTCAGTGCCAAACTGACGAACTCCTTCATCAAGAACTTGGCAAAGTTATAAGCAAACAAAAACGACAGAGAGAAAGCTGGAAATCTAGATTGGGGAAAAAAAAGAGGAAAGACAAAACAATTACAAAAAGAAAACTAAATGCTAACAGATACAGAAGGAGAAAGGACAAGAACATCACAGAAAAATCAATGAATCAAATCTTATCTCTTGTTCCTGCTAAGATTCCACTGTTTTCACACGAAGCTCAGAGAGCCACTTAAGCCGAACAGCGTCTTAACTTATAAAAAGTTTACCTGGTTTTAATGTATTTTCTGGAATAATGCCCTACTCAGCCTCAATAGGATGATCATGATCAGACCACAGTGAGAACTGCTCAAAGCTCAGCTGAGCAATGCCTCCTGGGAATGCATTTTCTTTCGATGCTTCTTAGTGTCCACTTGATACCAAAATGTTCTATCAAGCTGGTACACTCCAGTGCACAGCCTGCAGCCATTGGCGTGCTGTGCAGAACTGGATACGGTGTGCTAGAGGAACTTTCTGCACACTCATGATCACCAGATTTGGGCTCTAGCAGAGCAAAGAACAGAATGCATTTCAGATCTAAAGACACCTCAGGGAAAACATTCTGCTAATTCCTTCCTTTCTAGTTATGCTGTTTCTTTTGGGTCTTCTATAGATGTTAGGAACCAGGGTTAACATCATAAACATGCTTCTTTAGCTGAGGTTCTGGAGAGGTCATACCCTTATCAGTTTTTTTCTGGTTACTCCCAGCACTAACATTCTACCAGGCTTCAGCCATCCCTTCTCCTTCCCTCCAACATCAGCACTTGAGTAGATTCCATACTGAATATATTCCATATACCATTTGAGACTACTGTGACAAACACACAACTCGGTACCACCACTTCCCTCTCTGAATGTACCTGAATCCATGCCCTAATCATCAGTCTGCAGGATCTCCTGCTGTAGTAGCATTTGCCAGTTCTGCTATAAGTGTTCAGGTTTTTATGATACATTTATAATATTCACTGGAGCAAATACTGGGACTCAAATCCCCTCTCCCCTTGACCAGGCTCAAGAACAGATCTGAATCAAGTGGGTCTTACACTCCATGACTGATGCTGGAGCCAAAACAGAGTAACACTACTACCTCTTTGTTTTCTCTCTCTCCCTTTGCAACACCTCTCTTCTGAAAGGACTGATTCTGTTCTTCTCTTACCCCTCACTTTTTCAGGATCAGGGCCTGGGTACCAAACTCTAGCTATCAGCATCGTATCATTGTTGACTGCAGGTGAATATCTGTAGTTTGGAGCAGAGGATTCAGCACTGTTTGATTTTAATATTCAGACAAAATTTTGAGGTGGGGTTCAGGAAGGAGACAATTTTGTTGAAGGAACACAGCAAGGCAGAGGCTTAACAAAGAGGACATGCAAATGGAGCCAGGACACACCCAGTGCTCGTGCTGTAGAGATACGAGATGTAGCGGGAGAAATGCAGCAGGAGAGATAGCAGCTCTCTAGGATTCATTTTGCCAAAGCGATTCTGAAGCCAAGAGCGTAAGTGTCCTATTCCTGGTCAAATGGACAGTACTTGGACTTATGCAGGCTGGCAGAATTCACACTAATATACAATGGGAAAAGAGCCGCAAATGCCAAACTGCAATGAGTTGCCGGCACAGCAATGATAGGGGTAAATTATGCTGACAGCTGCCTCATTTCAGTTTCATACTCAGAACAAATTCTGAATTTGTTCTGACATTAGTGGAAACAAATTAATCTTCCTCTAGTTTACTGCATGAAATTTAGTGCTTGCACAATGAAAAAGAAAAGATATTTTCAGTCAGCTGCAATACCTCAAAATCCCACTAAAATGATTAAAAGTTATTAGTGCCTCTTCAGAAAAGCTGCTTCAGATTGCCGGGCTAGCTGATTTATGCTTTACTGATGAGAATCAGAAGGGTTCCAGATGACCAGAATCTTCTCTTTCCTTCTGCCTCTTCTAGGCATTATGATAAACCTATTGTGCCTGAAGAGATGGGGAAATAAAAAGACCAAGCTGACATGGAGGCAAACATGCTGACACAACTCACAAAGGTAAGCCACAGCTGCATGGCACAGAGGTTACTGTTAAGAGTGTAATGCAAATGAGTCCTTTCAAAACCCTGTTAAACTCCTCAAAATGTCAATTTTCTCCTTCAGGTGTTTAATAAGCTTCACTCTCCCCTAAACCAGCTTTGTGCATAGTTTGAGAATGAATGTTGTTTTGGAGACTGAGGAAGACACAGTCAGCTGTGGCATTCTGAATGACTGCAGCAGGGCTCTTCATCTGGGAGGCGGGAAAAGCTACTTTTTCATGGGCACCCTCTGGGGTCTGGTTCAGCACGAGACACTGGAACACTGAAGTACAATTAGAGTGCTTTTTTCATCAAGGAGTTAGTTGCAGGACACCGCTGGAGTTTGACAGCTTAGGCTTCAAAGAATACAACACACCATTCTCCAGTGACTTTGCTCTGTCAGCAGGCTTTGGAACCACAGTAGCTCCTTAAAGTTGCGCTGGTTAACAGTCTGCTGACAAACTCAAGCAAGTTTGAGGGACATTAGTACTGCCACTGTCTCTACTATATCTGAGCTGATATTACATGCAAATTCATGAGAGTCCTGATAAGCTCAGCATTCGTCTTGAAGCATTATGCCTTATTTCATGTACACATTTCCCTTCTAGCATGAATATATTTGACCAACAGGCAGGGTGAAAAGACAACTAAGATCCTCTAATCCAATTGTGTATTTCACAAGAGAATCCCCCACCTCTAATCCAAAAACCAGAACTGTCCCTGTCAAACTTTCAGCACAAGGAACTAGAAAGACTTGATGAGAATGTAAATATAAAGCCCAGTCACCTGTAACGGGTGATTACAAGCTTTATAGGACTACTGAATAGCCATGCTATTTTGTAATTGGAGAAATGATACTTCAAGTTTTCTTTATCTTAATAAACCTGGAGGAAAAGTTGTTGTTACTTTACATATTTTGCAATGTTTCAGTAAATTATATTCTTCCAGTATTAGCTCAATAGTATTTAAATGTTCATGGTGCTCAAAGGGTGTTATTTGATCACTGTATTAGCATATGCACAATGTTTACACAGCAAACCAGTTTACATGAATTTTCATTCTGACCACAAATACAGTCTGACAATAAGCAGATAAACAAGAGACAGAATAAATCACTTTCACTGAAATCCTTCCCTCTGCAGTGTACCACCTGCTAAAACTAAAAATGCCTGAAGGCTTTTAGTTATTCAAGTTTATTTTGTGTTATTCTTTACCTACCTTCACTAATACTGTTCTCTTTAGCAGCCAGCTAGCACAGTAGGGCCTGGTAAAGCCATCATAATTAAAGGTCTATTTTCATTTTTCTTTTAAGATCTCTTTACAAACAATTAGAAGTTTATTGCCTGATCATAAAAAGTTGTTTAAACTGTAAAGTGACATGGAAAACTTTTTCCTGAAAGAACACTTCTAAATCTTATTTTTTTAGAAATGAAGGCATCACCTCAGGATTTGGCAGAGTTTTAACAATTGTGAGTACAAGTTGTACCATGGCTTCTAGCATCCTGCACATTTTTACATAAATTTGTAAAGTATTTCTTTCCTATTTGAGCCTCAGTTCTGATCTGACTACTGAGGTATCTTACTGGGTTTATATCATAGAATGCTTTGGGATGGAAGGGACCTTTAAAGGCCATCTAGTCCATCCCCCCTGCAATGGGCAGGGACATCTACAACTAGATCAGGTTGCTCAGAGGCCCGTCCAGCCTGGCCTTGAATGTTTCCAAGGATGGGGCATCTACCACCTCTCTGGGCAACCTGTTCCAGTGTTTCACTACCCTCATTGTAAAAAATTTCTCCCTTGTATCTAGTCTGAATCTACCTTCTTTTAGTTTAAAACCATTACCCCTTGTCTTATCACTACTGACCCTGCTAAAAAGTCTGTCCCCATCTTTCTTATAAGCCCCCTTTAAGTACTTAAAGGCCGCAATAAGGTCCCCCCACAGCCTTCTCTTCTCCAGGCTGAAGAGTCCCAGCTCTTTCAGCCTTTCCTCATGACAGGTGTTCCATCCCTCTGATCATTTTTGTGGCTCTCCTCTGGACCCTCTCCAACAGGTCTATGTCCTTCTTGTACTGAGGACCCCAGAGCTGGATGCAGTACTCCAGGTGGGGTCTCACCAGAGCAGAGTAGAGGGGCAGAATCCATAAATATATTTTAGCCTAAACACACTCTGGCAAGGCAGAAAACTGTGGTCCCTGTTGTTGGGCTCCTGCTACAGAGGAGAGGGAACTTTCCCAAAAGCATCCTGGAAAGTGGCCACAAAGAAAGAAGAAGAGTCTGGCTCTTTGGTCTAACCTGTTGAAGTTTTTTTTAAGATAATTATTCCCTATATGTGTTTAATAAATTAGATTTCTCCTTAGTCCAACAACGAGATCAGAAAGGATATATTCACTTTTCATCCACAAAGACATGCACAAAAGTAACCATCTACCTGCACAGCCCCAAAAAGCACATGTGCTTGTGTTTTACTGAGGATGACAAACACACCTATGAATGACTGGGAGGGAAGAGGGGAGATGCAAGGCCACAAAGTATGAACAACAGGCTAAGAGACAGTATAATCCACCTTTGGATTTCACCTCTGTAATGCGTCTTCGCAAGCTTAGTAAAAAATACGGGGATGAAGCAAGTATCTGTAAAAGACAAAGGGGCCAGAAGGGGGACATTATGTATCTCATGGAAACCTACCCCCTGCCCTCCCCAGTTTCATGAGCTCCATCTGTTCTCTCGGCTGCTACACAGCAAGGGTAATCCCAAACTGCTGGAGGCCGTGAGAAGAGAGCGAGCACAAGCCCCTCACCCAGTGCTGCAGCTCTGCAGGCAAGTAGCCAGCCTGAGGCCAGAGCTGTTGGATCAGGTTCTCCCAGACTCCCCAGGCAGTAGGGGCAGGACCCAGGGGCCTCGGTAAAAGCATTGGTCTTTGAAGGTATCTGAAAACCCAGCTAGGCCCAAGGAAACCCAAATGCTTGGGAGACCGTTTTTTCCTTCTCTGCACTGGCAAGGTTATGGACTGGATTGTGTGACTGATGGGCAAACAAGTATCAGAACAAACTGCAAGAGGATTTGAAAATCTGTACTTTAGAGGCATAAGGACTACCAAAGGTCAGCTGGCAGACAGACACAGACAGAAAGCTAATGAGGACTGCCTGGGAACGCAGAGAGAAACAGCACAAGAACTCTGTTTAGTGTAAAGCAATACCAGTCCTGGCCTTTCCGGCCATCTGCCCATGCTCTAAACTACCACATCACTAACAGAGACAGGCAGCTCTTCATCTGGTGCCACTGATTCTGGGCTACGGGAAACAGAAAACCATCATCTTTACAGTTTGCCAAGTAGGGGTCCCAGAAAGGGGATGACTGTCTTTACTCACTGCTCTTCAACTGTGAGCACTGGCAGCATTGCTCATCACCCAGCACTGAGTTAGTACAGACACAACTATGTTCTTTTAAATGTCCTCTTCCCCCATTCAACCACTCTTCCGCTTTGACTTTAAGTTAGAAAACAATAGAAAAACTGCTTTATCTTCTCTGAATATACAGTACGTGCTTCCTATTTATTCCCTGAATGTATTTTAATATATTTTTAAATTGTTAGTACCACCAAACTCCATTTTTCCAGCATTATGTCAGAGTAGTTTTTTTATCCAGCCTATGGTGGAGCTTTCAAGTGCTTTTTGTTCACTCAAAAAAAAAAAAAAATCAACTGTGTTGGTTTTCATGCTCTTTATAAAGCATTGGACGTACCAACGTGTTTGAGATGCAAAGAGTAGAGGAAGCTTATCTTTGGTCCAGTTCTGCATGCAGTGTAATTAAACCTGTCCCTTACTATTTTCTGCAGAATATTTTCCATTTGTGGTTGAAAGCAGACCGTATGGGCAAGTAGCAGATGTTTCCTTTTAGTTCTCCATATGACTGTGCGGATGCCCAATATGCGAAAATGATTTTTCTGGCAAGAGGTGCTATGAGGAACTGTGGCTCCTTTTGTGCTCTACACATTTCATTCAGATTTCCTGGGGCTCTCTTTTTATCCCCAAGGATCATTATTCAGTCTCTTGGTGGAAAAGTGAGAACACAATTATAGCATACAGGTTTTAACCTTGGCAACATGTCTCAAGCGCACTCTAGTGAAAACAGAGTTCACCTAGCTTTTCTGACCTTCCCCTGCAACTTAAGCCCTATTTGGTATTCCTCCTTGCCCTACACTGCTGAGACATGGCTATGCTCTGACATGGTTTACATCCAAGTAGTAAAGTGGAACAACTTATGTTCTCACTCACACAAAGGTATTCCTGACAACCATACACCAAAGCTGGATGCAATGAGAAGAAATACTGGCTCAGGGCGTACTGTTAGAAGGATCTTCCTCATAACTTTCAGGTGCACATAAGAGCCTGAGAAACAAGTGCCCTTCAGCTTGCTCTGTGCAGTGCTCTCATAGCCTTGGGGAAAGCAATGTCATAGAAAGCCTTGCAAGAGCAGGGGTGACAAGAGTGCTAGGTCACAGCAGAAGCACAATTCACATGAGACTGCAAAAGACTTCTTGCAGAGTGGGACAACGTGCCCTGCCTGGTCCAGCCGATGGCCTGTAAAGCGCTCTGGTGTCTTCTGGCATGAAAACCACTGTATAAAAGCAAGTCTTTATCACTTGTTCTGAGCATGCAGAGAATTACTCCAGTTGGCAGGAACTCTTGGGAGACTCTTTAAGAAAGTGAGCCCACTGCAGTGTTTTTAAGTAAACATCTTTCTAGGATTGGTTTTGGCCCCATTTCATTAAAAAGTTAAATCCGGAAGCAAGCACTGCATTTTTTTCCCCAAGCATTTACAGGCATTCACAGCACACCTGCTCCATACCACTCCTTTTTTAGACTGTGGGAGGGTGGTATGCACTGTTTTGCCAGATAGGTGACTTTTTAAATAGCAGCACAGTACTGACTGAGCGTGTTCAGGAGTAACTTCCCTTCATCGGTTAGGTCAGGCTGTGAAATACTGAGCCAGACAAAGACATGGACTTCCACTGGCAACTATCACTCAACAGCTTCTGCTGCTAAAAGGAAAAGTTCTTGTGAATCTTTCTGCTGAAGCTTTCAGGACATCTTGGGCCACATGTGCTATTTACTTCTCTCCATAATAATGGTTTCATACGCTATCTGGAGGTAGGAGGAAGATATATAATGTTATCTTTGCATTTCTTCATCCTTTCTGTGATTGGCAAGATCATGAAAAGAATAAAAAAAAAAAAAAGATGATTCGAAAGTCCAAAAGATTACTGACTCTTGAAACACAGTTTTGATTCTGACCTTGATAGCAAATGCAAGAAGAACGACACAAAAAGGGTCTTTTATCCTATTGCCAAAGGAAGAAAAAAGAAAAACAAACCCAAGAGAGACAACAGAAAGTAGTATGTGTTTCAGCATTCAGCTGCAATGCAAGATTAAAGCATCTGACTTCATTTAGCTTCACTAAAACCCCTTAGGTGGTGACAGCTGTGTGTAACAGGAACCAGTTAAGCTCCCATCTAGGTTATGGTATTGAGCCAATTCAAGTATTCCCTGCAGTTCTGACCACAGACAGCAGTTAGTTGCTGTTGTATGCTTATCTGTGTATATCTCGACCAGTCCACACTCCAGCAGCAACTGGGAGAACTTGCAGAAAGCTTTGAAATTACTGTCACAAAGGAGACCAGATATCATTGGTTTTGGTTACTCCATAGCATTCTGGGAGCAACAGTTTACCTGAATTGCTTCATTTTCACTTGATAAACAAGTTGACTGTGCCACAGCGAAATTCGCATGCCCGAGGAGGGTGACAAATAAGTGAGCACTCAGCCTCTTGCATAATTACCTTGTCCTCCTGCTACCACTAGTAATGCTATGTTTAACTTTGAAGAAAGGAAACTGCCGTAACACAAACTAAACTGTTCAGCCCAGGAATACAATGTGTTGACTGTATGAGGTCTGAAGCTGTATGTATCACTGCTTCTGGTGATTTCTACTCAAATCCAGTGAATCTACAGCAGTTGGCACCAAGTTTCTGTAAATAAGGCACTAAAGACAGCTCTTCCTATCTTTTTCAGAGTTTAAGCCACAAGGTCATACGAAATATCCCAAAACTGTTTTTAATTTTAGCAAAGAAGGTGTTAAGTCATGCATTTTACTGTTTAAAACAAGTTTTCCCTTCATTCATTTGAAGAAAAACCTAAATATTAGGCTTATGAGCTGCCAAAAGCAATGTATCCTGCACTGAGATTTCCATAAACTTGTCCTGATATTATACTGTCCTTGTTGCAACATTATGCTATGTGCATGGAATTGCTTTGTGAGGCCTGAATATTCAGAGCACAGATCTGTTACATTCTAGAGCTTCTGGCAGACTCCACTCCAATAATGTAGGCACTGAGGCTGGTAGGAAGTAAAATTAAATGAAGCCTATTCAAAAGTTTTCCAGGCTATTTTTCATCATTTTAAGTCTACTTGGAATTACATACTCTTTTGGGGTCATTTTGTCTTTTCCCCTATTAAGGTCACCTATTAAGAAACACATTTTAGCCTTAGGCAATACACTTCAGTGTTTTTCAAGCTAAAACATGAATACATGAGAAATGAAGAATTTTAGTTCTGAATTTAGTTCTGAATTATTCTAATATAATGCCTCCCCCTGCATTCTTAGACCACAATAGAGTTCTAAGCCTGTTCCATGACCAGAGTGACTATCATTTAAAGATTGAATTGACTGACTACCTGCAAATAAGATTAGACATGTAAGTGACATTACATATTTTTAACAGTTAAAAAAAAAATTGAATGAGAAGTACACACAGCAGATGAGACTCAACTATGAGTTTACACAGAGAAAAGGTCAGAGCCTTCTTAGCAGAAACCATAAACATTTTAAAAGTTTTCTAAAATTGTACAAAAACACCCCTCAGAACTACCAAAAAAAGGTACAAAGGGTTGATGAACTTTACTTACTTTTTCTATACCAACAATATAATTACTGCATCTTAGTTCACAAGCAAACATCACTATACTGGCTCCAGAGCACTCCTGACAACAATACGCAGTTCAGTACAACAGGTGATCGCAGCCCATGTTCACTGAAGCACAGAAACAAAGTTCTCCCTGCTAGACAGTAAGGTATGCTGGCCGCGCAGTGCAACAGAATCTTCCACAAAATCAGCTCAGTAGCACTTGGACTTTCTGCCCATACAGAAGCGGAGCCCCAGTGGCACTGAAGTCACTTTAGACGCATCACTGAAGACAATGAATACACCACTGAAGTACAGAGTTGCTACAGCACTTTCCTAAAATATGCTCATAAAAATACTGACGAATATTGTGGACAAATTAAGAGTGAAAGGCTGTTGTACTCTTCTGTGATTTGTAACCAATTCTTGTACATTTTAAAATTATTTTTTCTGTTTACGGTATAGTACACAGGTTTTATATGGAATCTGTGCTTAAGAAAAGCTGGAGTAAAACTCAAACCAGAAACTATTTTTCTATGACAAGTGTATACAAAATACGCAACTTGCTACTACAGCAATTATTTCTGCTACAAATTTTCAAAGGGCGTAGACACAGATGCTGAGGATCAGGACTAACCAAAATTATAATGGAAAAAAATTAGAAAAAAAGAAGAAATAAAAGAATAAAGAAAAAGAATGAACTAGAGATAAGAACTGGAAATGATGGATAGGAAAGTTAGAAGAAACTATGAGGGAAAGAGGAAAAAAAAGAATGGTGGGCTAAGAAGCAAAGATGATGGGAAATGAAGAGACAGTAAAGGACTGGCTGCCAAAGAAGATAAGATCAAAGAAGTAGTATAAAAGGAGGAGATTTAAAGAAGGTAAGAGAGACTTCAGAAAACCCCACAGACAAGATTTTTGGAAAAGCTTTCATTTGCTCAGATATGCTGCCACTGAACTTGATACAAAAGAATTAGGTCAAGATGGATCACTTAGGGAAAAAAAAATCCACAGTGCGATTTTTTTCAAAGAACTGTAGTTTTGTCCTCCTTTTTGTATGTATGTAAACATACACTTATGCATATATTACTTCCTGGTTGGTGAGGAGTTACTTAATGGCACCATGTATTTTTTTGCTGAAACCCAATGCTGCAAACAAACAGGGTGTAAGTGATCCCTCCCCACCAATGACAGTGGCCTAATTAGCCCCTTTTTTCTCAGGTGGTGCTGATGGATCTCTCAACCTGATTTACCTACCAGCTGTGTAATTCTGCAAAAGCAGCTTTGATCTTCTTCACAGAATTATCCACTTCCTCTTTGATCATCATACGGTATCTGGTTAGAGAAACGGTGCAACGCTGCAAGTCTTTTACTGATTTTTCAATGTTTGGCCCTAAAATAGAAAACAAAAATTACACAAAAGTCAGAAAGCTGGTTTTGGCTTTTCTGAATGAGAGAGCAGGAATAGTTCAACATGTTATTTTCCCAGATTAGGATGAAGTGGTTACCCTACTGAAGTCTATAAATCCAACTTTTCCATAGTCCTTCTGTGGTGCTGTTCAGTTTCTAAACATGTTTGCTCAAATTCATTCCCCAAATCAAATAAATGCTAAAACAGCACTATTAATTCAAATTATTTATTTTAAATTTCATTTAATATAATGTTAAAAAGACCATAAATTGTTCTAGTCATTTTTGTTACGCTAAACATGATTCTGCTCTCACTTTCCAACACATCTCTTCTTCACGTATTTTTTTTTTTTTTTCCTAGAGGCCTCAGCTGTCTGATCACCTCAGCACACAGCAACCAGGGATCCAATTTACCTCTTTTTTTGACTGAATCATCTGTCTTTGTTTCACGTTGGGTTGCAGCATTGGATGATTTAACTGAGGAAGATTTTGACTTTGGCCTGCCTAGGTTACACTGGAGTTGAACTGATGACTGAAGAGACTCATGCTGTTCTACTCCATTCATAGTCTTTGGGTTTAATTCCACAGATACTCTCTGGTGTTCTCGTGCTTTGTCTGCAAGAAAACATTAAGGTAGAGAACAGGGATTTATAAGATTAAGAAAGATACGAAGCCTTATTGTGGAGCCTGAATGACCTTATGTTTATACACTGGAAAAAAAATCGAGGTTTTTTTTTTTCACTGGCATACATTCCACAGAACCTTGGAAAGCAATGACAGAACAGAAACAAAATGGTTTTGGTTATTAAACACTAATCTGAACACATCTATGTTTCAACAGCCTAAAAAGAAAAACGCATTAAAAAAAAAAATCAACTCTTCCATGCTGATATGAAAAAATACCTCATAACATAGAAAGCATACTAGCAACTGTAATCTGCCCAAATATTAGAGAAGAGAACTAGAGAGGAAGTCTGCTATGGAAAGCACAAGACTTTAATGTTGATATATATCTATCTATATAATCTCACACACAAAAAGTGTTTGTCATTTAATCAGCATTTTAAAAGCACTGATTAAACATTCCTACCTGAAATACTTACCTTGCCTGACTACAGATTTCTATCAAAAGCAACTGCTCAGAGGGACCAAGCAGGAAATGAAACAATGTCAAAGATTAGGCTCCTGGATTCAACAGCTTCAGAGGGATAAGATAACAATACCTGAGCCTGTTTGGCTGCCACAAGATGACCTAGTTTACTCTTTCCAAGACTCCAAAGGGATTCAAGGTATCAGCATAATGATAGAGGGACAAGCAGCCAAAGAATGGCTATGAAAACTGACAGGTAAGGCCAGCTACTACTGCCACTGTGAATTTTAGTTAAGGGAACAAGCATAGAAAATGATTTGTTGTGTTAACTCATTTTTCTAATCTTTGTACTCACTTGATGAATGAATGAAAGTTTGTTCTGAAGATGTTCTTCATGCATCACTTTATTCAGCTGATGTTGTGTGGTGTCTGGAGAAAAGGGGCTTGTCAGATTAACAGCTGGATTATAGCCCACGGAGGGGGATTAACACTGCTGGGACTGAGCGATACCACCTGGACAGCTCCAGGATATCAGCTACTGACTTCTTTGTGCCCTGGCTGGGCACTAGAATGGGTGTAAAGTACACCTTGGTATGTTTCCATAGCAATCACATAACGCCAGAGGAACAAGGAGGAACATTAGTGCCCGCATTTCTAAAACAGCTTTTGTTAATGGGCTTTAGAAAGTGAGTCTGTAAACAGAAAAAGTATCTTATATAAAACAGTATGTAAGAAAATAGTTAAAGAAGTTAAAGAAACCTGTGTATCTGTGAAAGCAAGAAACACCAGGTATGCAGCACTCTGAACATATCAAAGGTTCAGTGCAGATACCAGTCTCACACATAGCCAGGAACTCTGTTCTGAGATAACTGCCACTAACCTCGTGCAAGCCTGCCTGCATCTCATACTAACGCAGATAGCTTTGATTTATAAAGAATGTTCTTTCTACTGTCAGTTGCTAAATAATTCCAACAGAGAGTTAGAAACAAGCAGTCTATCAGCTAAGCTATGGAGAAAGGCCAGGGCTATTGGGTTCTGTCCCCAAGATTAGATATTTTGAAATTTGTTGTTAAAGTGCAAAATATTTATTTTCTGCATTTAATTAGAAGCTTTGGTGTACTTGTCAAGGCAAATGACAAACTGACAGCTTTTTGCCTAAAGACAGACATCTGGAACAATGGTTGTACTCTAAAAACTTTTTAATCTTTTTTTGTCTGCAATATACTTTGACACTGTTTCTTCCAAAATGACACACAAGCTACTTTGAAACCCAGCAGCAAGATGACCAACATAGCCTAGCAAACAATACCTTAGTATGCTGCAATTGAACTTTCAAATCTGATTGAGAACAATCAACACAATTAAAAATAGATTGAGAAAGTCTGCATCAAATCTCTGAAGACTTGGGCCAGCTAAGAAACATGGTTAACAAAATCTAGGGACAAAGTCTCTCTCAAATACTTGAAAGAGAAGTCAAAGGTTTGGGTAATAGTAGCTACAAGTAAACTGTTGCAGGGTTCAGTACGTCGTTGCCTGGAACATAAGCACTAGTCTAATGTGTGAACTCCGCTGTATTAACTGTCAAGTATTACCAGACCTGCCAGTAATGGCAGCAGCCCAAATAAACTTGCTTTGCAGTCTTCTGAGCTGCCATCTTCGAAATGAGTAGTTTATCTTTTTGTAACAGCTTGCCATTCAAAAACCTTTTAAATAAAGTGAACCTCAATGGATTATTTGGCTGAAAGAAGAAAAAAAAAACTCCCTTGAGATAGAAACAGGAAGTTTGAAGGATTCACTAAAAATCATCCTACATGAAAAACAATTTTAAAAAGTAGAAGAGAGATCAGTATCTGATTTGTACCTGGTTTTACACAAGTCCCTGCAAAAGTAATAGCTTGGCAAGGCAGCATTAAATATCCTTTCAGTGCATTCATGCCCCTTCTTTACAAGGATATGCACAGGAAGGGTAGCTGTAAGTCCTTCAGATCGCGTGTTGCCAAGGACTCTAAGACGACGACTTGGAGGGTTTGCTCTAGTCATAATTTTGAAGTCATCTGGTTTATTTGGGGCCTTTTCCCCTTCAAGATATTGAGGGAGAGCCCCTGAACTGACTCATAAGTAAGTGAAACACTCCCTAAGGCCCTCCATGATGAGGCAATTTGGCTTTCCAGGACCTTGAATTCTGTGCTTTATTTTCTCTAGCAGGTCTTGAGTCCCTGTAGGAAACCATCACACAAAAAAGCAACAACTAAAAACTTCTCAGAAAAAGAAAATGGAATAGTGGCAAGAAATAAGCAGACCAGAACTAAAGGTAATAGACACATGTTCTCCCCTATCACTTTCTACCATGGGACACATTATGGAGAAACACCAGCTACACTGCATCCTCCCCCTTCTGGTCCCTGAAGTCCCTTCCAGGCAGCCAGGATTTTATGGCTCTGAAAGACCTAATCTCACAGACTGTGAGTTGGTATAAGCAAAGCTTCAACTTCATGATCCTCATGGGGAGAAAAGCATAAGGGACTGTCAGCAGACACCTGATTATGATCCCTCTAAGCTGTGAGCTGTCTGAAGGTGACAGTGAAATGACTACAGTAACATTAATTTGATAGGGAAGGAACCAAAACAAGCAAGCCAGATGAGGACAAAACAAAGGAGAATACAACACAAGAGGGAGCAATATGAAACGGGCGCAGTTCAGGCTCACTTCAGCGTTTCAAACTGCTTTAGAACGGTCTATGTGCCTTGCTCAGGAACCACAAGGGTGCAGCTGCTGGCCCCTGAGGAATCCTGATCACCCTTCTCTTCGTTCCATGCACTTCAGCACAAATTTAACAATATGTACATAGGTGGCTTTTGACCTTAAGAAAGTAGCTATTATACTGGCTGCAAAGACAAGGATTCTAGTGCAACTGAAAGTGAAGAAGAAACTCTTTCTTCTCTGTATTAAACAAATTGCCAGGAACTTATTTTACCATGCAAGGGAAACTTGAATATTAAAGTTTCAGGTTTTCCTTTCTCTCCTTTTCCTTTCCTTTCTTTTCCGCCTTTTTCTTTTATTTTCTTCTTCTCTCCCCTGTTTTTGAAACAGGGGATATGTGTAAAAGTTTATAAAAAATTGTAAAGCTATGGTAATATCTCATTTGTCACTTGTAAAAGCAAAGAAAAATTCTGAGATACTTTTTGCCCTTGGTATGTACAACTCTACACTGTATCATGTCAAAGCGCAAAAAAAGGACTGAATCCCAATGCCACAGAAAAGGACCACTAAGAGCACGGGTACTCTTCTTGCATTCAGGTCTGTTACCTCCTAGAAAACACTTCCCATGCATGGACAATTCAGTCTATGTATCTTTATTCATGCATGTATTGTTTCAAAAAAAGCAACTCTAAGTAGTTTGACATGGCAGCTTGACACATTTATACTACAAATGTTTACAACTTGCAGAATAAGTGGCAAGAATGCTTTTAGTATTATGGAAATGCAGAGTTTTCTGGCTTATGGCATATTCTATCCAAAGTAAGCGGGAGCCTTTAGCAAGGGCAGGAGGAGTATCTCTGATCCTTTGCAAGACACCAAATTCTTAGGAAAAAAATTCTTGATAAGTAGTTTGTCTGTTTGGTTGCAGAGTTTTCATTTAATTGACCAGAGGTTGGCACCACCAAAGTCGTGTGGAAACAGCAGAGAATTCACTTCAGGACAATTATCCATTTGGCACATTCCTTTAAAATGAGGTTTGAGAGCTGTATTTGCAACCATGGAACAAGGGATTTCAAGGAAAGTTCTTTTAATGCAGTCTTACATACTGCTTAAGACACAGGAAGAAAATACTAACACAGCAGCAATAATCTAGGGCTGTCAGAAGTTTGAAATGCAAAGAGCTGGAAAACCATTACCTGTACTGACAGTAATTAAATATGAGCTTTATGAAAGGATACTTAAAGGCAAAAGTTTTCACAGAGCTTATCCCCCAGAGGAGAAGGTTTGTTTTCATTGATGTTGCTATAATCATAACTGTATCTACTACAACCCAGTGGGGAAGAGCTTTCTGCGTTACTGTCCCCCAGAGTTTCAGAATTAGTATCCAGATCCTAGCAGAAATGCGTGTGTACTAAGAGGCTATCAGACTGCCTTCCCTCAACACAAAGGTCCTCCTTTCCTTGTTAGGGAAAGCTAGTGGAGATCTACTGCAACTAGCCTATTCAGGGAAGATGAGAAAACGAAAAAATGGACTAGTCTGGACTAGGCAATAAAGAAATCTGTAATACGCCACAAGCTCATACTGCTCAGATGACTTTGCTCTAGATGAGGGACTTTATCACTTCTGTCACCATTTTACACTCAAGCTATTTTCTAAAGCTGCATTCTTCTGTATTTATACCTGTAAGATTCTGTATGAGCTGGGCCTCTAATTATAGTTTGATCCTTTTGTCTTTAGAAAAAAAAAAGACATTTTGCAAGGAAACATATTGCAAGGCGAATTGTGCCCAGATATAGATTTGCTTGCATGACTTCAATAGCTATGTGCATTATTTTGCACAAACACCTCTCCAATATCTTTTTTTTTTATATTCTACTTCATGGCAATAAAAATATCACGATCTTTATGTAAATGGAGGCTTGGCTATTGCCAGTTAAAAAGGTGTCTTGTGCCAGATGAACTGACCTGTGATTTCTGGACAGACCAGTGCTGACTCTACAAATCCTGAGCCTTTGCTCTCAAGAGGAGCGGCTTCCAATTTCTGATTGGCAGAACCACTGCAAGAGTTGTCCTTAGAGCATCCATTCAGATGGCAGTCATATATTCCCTGGGGCTCTTGAGATGCCTTCTCAGGTCCACCATTCTTGTTTTTAGGATCTTTATTGCCTTGGTGCTGTTTAGATTTGCTTCTTTTTCTCCTATTGTTCTAAATGAAGAAATATTTCAAGAACAGAGACACCACTCAGTGCAACTCGTATAAACTCAAAATATAATCAATAAATTGTCCATGCTCTTAAAATGCCATACAAGTGACATCAGTGTAATGTAATTTACAGGCCATGCTGTGCTATACAACACATTGCATCTGTTCAGCTGAATATATAATCCATTTCAAATAAAATCTGAAGCCTCAAACTGGTTTTCCCCTTCTTTACATACAACTCCTGCATTGCAAAATGGTAACAGAGCTTCTGCTAAGATGCTGCTCAAAATGTTTGCAGTCACTTAGGATAAGCAGTTCCTGACCATCCAGGGGACATCCACACAGTATCATGGACAAACCCTTAAGGCATCACTCTGATCAGGTAGAAAGTGATCACAGAGGACATAGCCTGCCCACTGCTACTGTAGCTCTCCCAGCCATAAAGAGAAGCCTCCATGACAGTGACTCACAGGGCAGCCTCCTGGAACAGCTCCGGCTTGGAGATACGTAAGCATGAAAATCATATCCCAAATATACACTTGAAGTATCTGACTTGATAGTGTCACTAGTGCACGAGTCCTAATGGATGACTCCTGTGCATAAGTTATTTTTACACCTGGCAGCAAAGCCTCTAGCACTATAAGTGGCTGGGACTATCAAGGATACAATTGCTTATTAAAAAATGTTTCTGCATATGGGCTGTTTTGGGATTTGTTCTGTACTTGTCCAGGGGCTGGTTCCCACACACATGCTGTCCCAGAAATTCTGTCAGAACACTGGGCTAGAGAGACAGCAACAGACAAACAAGGTTAAAAAATACACACATTTGCTTTCAAGTATTCTGACTACAGGTGAGAATGAAGTCACCTATGTTAGTAAAGGCAGACAAAGTACTGGCCAAAATAGAAGTACTACATTCAACTACAGACAGCTGATAAAGGGTCTGAATGCTTTGATTCTCAAGAGCAAGTTCTTACCTTCTTTTTCCCTGTCATATTCCATTCCTTTAGAACCTGAGTTGCGCTGCCTAGAGAAAGCAAAGATAAAATATTTCAACAAAAGTTCAGCTATGAAAAAGAACAAGTGTGCTCAAGAACAGTTTCTAGTCTCCTAGCTGGGCAGCATTTCCATTTGTTGTTGCGAATTCTCTTATGTGGGGAGAACAAAATGAGAAACGCGGTCTTCCTTCTTTTTAGTTACCTGTTTTATTTGATTACACTACATACAGTAGATGGGCTTTTTGTGGCCTTCATTCCACAAAGTCATTAAGTGGGTGCCTAACTTAAAGAAATAGCATAAGCCCCAGAAGAATCAACACTCAAATCTCCTGCCCGAAAAGGGAAGCATCTCAGCACCCTAGTATAAACACTGGCTAAACTAGATAGTCCACCCTGAGCTTCCAAAAGTTTTAAAATCTTTTAGCATTTTATCATATACTTCCTATGTTTTATCTGTCATATTCAGAAGACCTAAGAACATAAAAATGAAGACTTAATTAGCACCCAAAACAGTAATTCTGTGGACTCCTGCAGAAATTCTGCATTACACACAGTAAACTTAGGCCTGGCAGAAAAAAATGGTTAAAATTTATATTGAAAAATTATTACAATTTTGTATACTTGAAATTCTGTCTGCCAGTCCTAATGAGTTGGTTAGATAAATTTATGGAACAAAGCAAGAAGAGCCTTGGTCAGACCAGTGCCAGCTGCCACGTTAGAAGAAAACTCTTCTGCATCTTGTTGACATCATTATTTTGTTCTCCTGGACCCTAAAGCTTAAAACAGGTGCTCATGGCAAGCATGCAGCCTGAATCATCATCCAAACTACTATGGCAGTATCAGCCACAATAATCCTTTTAATCGCAACCAGGTTAAAGGTCTCTGCTTGAATTTAAGAATCACTTTACCATCACTGCATCATTCTAGTAAATATTAATTATCCTTTCAAAATGGGTTTCATACTCAGCCATTCTTCTCACTCATTTCAGTGAACTCTTGATGATATTAGCATTAAGAAGTAATGCTGTTTTCAGACCACCATGAGTCATCAACTTGTATTCAGCCAATGACGTGAGGTTTTCAAATGTACCAAAATTATTTTTCTACCACGATAATCCAGATCCAAGATTATCTGGTGAGTCTATCATGCACATTAGAAGATTATGTATCTTGCTAGCAGTGCTAAGCCCAATTTGTTAAATTGTAAGAAAATGTGTGTGGAATCCTTCAAAGCTGTATTTTGTTTCCTAGGACAGAACAACACAGACAGAAGGCTAAGAAAACTTCTATTATGTGTATAACTATACAAATATCTATATTTAGTTATACACATACATACTTATGTACATACAAATACAATTCCCTCTCCTAAAGGTATGCTATCTTTTGACAGACACCACATTTCAGTATGAAGAAATAAACTCAGACATTTGCTGCCCATTTTACTCCCTGCTGCTGAAAATATGTGATTTCACTTGACAGCTTTGTTAACTGTTTTCACAGTATCATCCAACACTCTTTTTGCGTTGGCTGGTGTTGTCTTAGCTTTGCTTCCCTCAGCTTCCCTGTGAATACTACGCACAGTGAGGGTTATTTTAGGGATTCACTCAACTAACCCCAGTTTCCTCCTGTTGGAAATGCACTAACAGTGCAAGTCCCAAAGCCCTCACTTGAACCCACCAGTATATTTTCTTGAACACATCTACAAAGCAGGTGAACAGACCTTCTGATTATGCTTAATTAGGTAAAACTAAGAAAGCAAATAAAACATTTGAACCACAATTTTATTTAACTCAAATTTCACATATTCATAAATTCATAATAGAGACATCATCTCTATGCCACTCCAGATACAAAGCAAGATAGGAGCTGATCTCAGGAAACTAAATTTGAACATTTCTTGATTCAGCATGCAGCACCTCTGAGAGAAGCATTAAATGGAGGTGCTCAGCCTTTTTACTCAGCATGGCTGTCCCCATGCTTTTCACTGCCCACAGCAATGCGTTCTCTGCGATTGCGGTATTTCAATCTTAGCAATTTTTGTCATTCACATGAAAAGATATTTGAAGTGCTAGATTCATTCCATCCACAGTGGCAGCTGAATGGACACATGTCTCTTCTCATGCTGTTTCCAGACAGTAACAGATATTGGCTGTTTTCAAATGCTCAGTTGCAAAGACTTCTGAACTCAAGGCACAATGACCCCAAACTGGTGAAGTTCAAACAAAAATCATTTGAACTGAGGTTACAACAGATTGCTTTTCTTCAACACTTTGTTGCACTCTTGCAAGGCTTGCTTTTGCCCTGTTTCTTCCTCATAGCAGATGATGACACATGGTTATGAAAGCACATCCCCTTTTGAGGAGCCAATGGAAACAACTCATAGACCACAAGTGAGCAATAACTTAAGACAAAATAAATTGAATGAAAGGAACACTGAATAATCATGGAGCAACCCTCCACTACTTTCCCCAGGACACGTATTACAGGAAAACAAAATTATTGTTCATTAGATGCATCACATTTTCATTTCTGTGTGTGTGTGTGCACAAACTCCAGTTTCCATACATCTATCAGAATCTGACTGTGCAGATGCCTGAATGAAGACGCACCATATAGATCTGATGGAATTCTGATGCATTTATAAGTAGTCCAGTTTGCTTGCACCTACTTTTTACATATTGGTAAGTAATTCCTAGTACATCATGATGCTTTTTGGCTGATATATTTTAGTAAATTAATCCAAACCAAACCCAAAACTATTCTGAAGTAAAACAGATATGAAATAAGCAACTTGGTGAGATAGCAAATAAACACTATGAGGCATTTTTAAGATATATAGGGCTTTTGAGACCACTGAACTTTTAAGCAGCCTCAAGCTACAAAGATTTTCAGAGGATTTGCTCATGGTATGCTATTATTCCTGCAAAGAATAGCATACATACAGACTTTGGTGAAATTTCAAAATACTTGCCATTATATATTTATCAGAAAAGTGTTATTTAAATACAAGTGACCTTTCATTAGAGATGGTCTCATGATGCAAAATACAAACACAAATCCAGATTTAGAATGGCTCGAACTTTCAATGGAGTCTTGGTTCAGCCATTATAAATGTCAAGGCTATTTGCAAAATTCAGATTGAGGTTTGAATGTCAATGTATGCATCAAGTTCAGGGGTTTAGGAGCCCAGTTATCTGCTTCAGAACAATCCCAAATTCTTATTGGTTACTGTATCTTCAACAGTGAATCGTATTCTAACATATTTACTTTAAAGAGCATTAACTTTCATGAGAATAAAGAAGGTCTGCAACAAGAATAGCACCAAAAAATGGCAAAGTCAGGTAGAACAGATAAACAGCCATGTCAAACTCATACTGTGAAGAAGCAAAGACGCAGACAGGAGGATCAATTATGAAAAAAACTTTGTGTGTCACAATCATCTGAATTTCAGCAGAACAACAGAATATATTTTGAGCCACTAGAGTCAATGAATACTTCAGCATGCAATTGAATCCCTCATGCCTTAGTGAAAAAGTACACAGTACTCACCATCCATGAAAGCTTGAACAGCCTTGTCTACATTATTATCAAACTGCTGCAATACCAGAACTATCTCATTATTGCTTTTGTTTGGAACAATTGATCGGACTGCATTGATCTGGAAGGAAAAAAAAGGAAGACAATAACATATGGGTTTATCATACTCCTTTAGACAACAAGGTACCTCTGTGCCAATGCATGTTTATATAAATGCACGTTATACATGACACGCTTACAAGTATACAACAATGTATCTGTATGAAGCAATAACCATCCTCTCCCCACCTGGCCTATGCAAATAAAGAAAATGATTTCTTCCAGAAACCAAATCATAGAACTGGTAGCTAGTAAGCCTGGAACCAAATCCTACCCTCAGTCACAGCAGGAGAACTAGCTTAACTAAACTGACAGAATTCGGCCTTATGCTTCTTTCCTAAATGTTCTGTTTGCTGCCATGTGACTTGACAAGACACATCACCTATACAAACTTACAGAGTACACAACTACTTCAACAAGGCTGTTGCATGGCCTTGCTACATCAAAGTTACGATCAGTGGGTTTTTTGACATCTGGAAAACAGTCATATGCATGAAAATAGTCACAGGCTAAAAGAAAACAGTATCATTTTTAATAGCTCTAGTGGCTGCCTAGCATAATTTCAGTTTGCTGCTGCCTAGCATAATTTCAGCTTGCTGTTCCATATATATGCAGCCACAAAGCTTGTGTAACAAAATCCTGAACAAAGGACATGGGAAGCCAAATGCTTCCTTCAGGAAACTCTGCTGATGGATGAGGTGTTACACCTACAGATGATTCTGGCATGCCATGCTTCAATTTCACAGCATTTGCTATTGCTGTATTGTCTTCAGTATCCATTTATACCAAATAGTAATTCAACCCACTATGTTTTAAACAAAATATTCCTACTGGAATCATGTGGATTATTTACTTTCTCATGCCCATGTAATATAGCTGAAAGTAAATAGTAACACGAAACTTAATTACTATATTGTTTTATTGCTAGACAAGCTTTACTAGGTAGTACCAAAATAAAAATACTTGGTTAAACGTAATTAGCAAAACTAACAAAAGCCAATGGTAGTACTCTGAAAAAACAAGAGAATCGGTGCCAAAACCAGTCTAGTTGTTCCAAATCAGCTTTTTGAGCTTCTGTGTCAAGCTATCCAGCATGTATTTACTATTAGAAACTTGTTATTGCACTGCAAATATTTATCCAGCACCCTTCTTTACCATTTTTCTGTGGGAATACATCCTTGATTAGGGTGTACTTTATTTATGCATCACACAGTTGCCATGCTAATTCCTGATTGTGAAGCACTGGTTGTCTTTTTATTGCACTGTGAAATATAATTGTGAAAAAATAATACATGAAGATAGATCTGTTTAAGGGAACTAGGCTTGCTTACATGGTGAGAGCATTCACACTACCTTGTCTTAGCTGTCCATTTAGATGCTGAAGAACAATCTTTCTAGATTCCCTTTGTGGAATATCCATCAGTGGAGACACCAGAAGGTGATTCAGAACACTTAAGTGCTCAGATTTATGACCAAAAAAATCTTATTTTGCTGTTGTATGTTCACCCCACTCCTCAACCACTCTATTTCCCTGTCCTGTATACCAACATAAGCCACGACTCATTGCAGGCTCTGTTAATGCATGGTGACTGAGGGCTCCGACTCACAATGTCTGCTGGACTTAGCTTCAGCACCACAAAAGGTTGTTACTTGCTTCAGCTAAATCCACACAGGATCAAACTTCCTGGAGGATGCTTTCTAGATGAGCTCATCTCACTGTGTAAGGAAGGCCACTTTCTGACTTCAGCAGACAACTTCAGTATATCTACTCAGTATGATCTAGTCTGCTCCTGTCCATCATCCTATCACACATCTCTTTGCAGCTTCACATTTGCCCACAACACATTTCAAGTAGCAAGTCTAGCCTTGGACAACTCGGGCCACAACCATAATCTAGAGGGCAGTGAAGTTAAATTGCTTGTCTACTTCCCAGGGACCCTTTCCAAAGGCCTATCTAATCGTTTGTCTAATGTTGTCTATGACTGGGCAAAGCTTGCCCACAAGCTAAGTCCCAACCCAACAGCTAGCTGCTTTGGAGTCTCTAGTGAACACAGGTAACTTCATGTTGGAAGTTCAGACAGGGTAGGCT
Source organism: Nipponia nippon (assembly GCF_047370975.1). Classification (NCBI taxonomy): domain Eukaryota; kingdom Metazoa; phylum Chordata; class Aves; order Pelecaniformes; family Threskiornithidae; genus Nipponia; species Nipponia nippon. The sequence continues at coordinate 69,874,058 of NW_028262369.1, read as the reverse complement.
GTCAACTGGACCACTTGTACCAGGGGCTGTTGTTGCCAGAAACAACCCAGAAAATCTGTCTGCTCAAGCTTCTCTCTTCAGCTGTTGTGTACACACGGGGAGGGAAGTAGCGAGTACAGCTCTCTATGCACTGCAGGCATTCAAGTGAAAACAAACGCAAGTCAACAGGATGTGCAGAGAAAGCCCTGGAAAAAGGAGTTTTATTCACCTTCTGATTGTGGGCACAGGCATGCTATTTACTGATAAAGCTGCAACAAGTATGAACTGAGCTGGCTCCATAACAATAAAAGTTGGCAAAGACACTAGGGTAGAGCAGGCCACAAGCTGCAGTCCATTTTATGTTCAAGCTGGTAGTTGCCAAACATTTCCACCATGTGGATTACATCTTCATATTCTCACAAAAACCTCCCCTCTTCTTTCACAATCATGTGGATCATCTCTCTGCCTACTCAAAATTGCATAATCTCCTTGTGGCAACTGCTTACAGGAAAAATAGTAAAAGGAAACATCTAGTGTATTCTAACCATCTTTAAATATAAGCATGGGAATTTCATATGGCTTCTAGGTCCTTCTTTGCTATGAAAGGTCTGGAAGCCTCAAGAAGCATCTGGAAACAACAAAGTAAGGCCAAGACCACAGGATGGATCAGGCAACTTGCCACACACTGCAGTTTGGAAACTTCTTAAAGACATTAAGAAGAACAGCTGTGGGGTGGAGAACACTGACACACAAGAACTCGACCAGGCAGACTATGTTTAAGACTACAGAATCTACTGAAGACTTTGTTTGCACTGTATGGTCTTTGTTAAGAAATTTTTGATTAATAGAAAAACTATTAAAACTAGATTAAAAGCTAAACTGTGCTTCATCTGACTAGTACTATGACTAAATAAAAAAAGGTTATGGAAACATTCTAGTTGTGAAGGTAACCCAAAAAAAGCAAGATGATGATCTTAGAAAGAATACTTGCCAATACAGAGAAAAGAAATTAAGCATGTGATCAACACTGTGGACACATTCCCGTTTTAGTTGGACTATATAAAAATTAGATTTAGGGAACATTAATGTACTGCAGAGCTCAACAGTTCTACTGCCAAAACCCAACAGTATCCTCTGTTGACTGTTGTACAAAATACACATTTGTTTATCTTTCCATTTAGAAAATAAAAACGTTAATTTTCATGAAAAAAAACCTCAGGAAAAGAACATCAGATTGCAAAGTAAAGCATCCAGGGCTTAGGAAATTCCAAATCAGAAGTTGCTTACACTTAATCTGCTTCCCTTGTGTATGTATGCTATGATACCCAGGACACCTACAAGTTGTTAGTGTTTCTGCTTTCCAGATTTCTGCAGTGACTTATGTGGGATAAGATAGAGGAAAACTAAAATTTGCAACCAGTAGGATATGTCAATATTAAGAAAAAAACAAAATATATATACTGTTCTGTTCAGAAACAACAAAAGCAGATATAAACCCAGAAGTCCAACAGAGGAGAAATCCCAAAAGGTTTTGTTCTAAAATAAAATATTTTGTCTTAAAATTTTTTAGGAACAAAATGGAATAATGTTACCATATTTTTTCTGGAATTTCAAAGACAGATCTTGTGCCAGGCATCAGGTCTCCAACGCATGCACTGTGTCACTGATGTTTTCATCCAGAATACACTGGAACTATTGTATACAGGCAATGAAAAAGTCAGCGATTTCTGGACATCCAGAAATTATTGACAAATGGCTACAAGTCTCAAATTGGGACCTGACAGCATACCTGGGAGGAGGACAAGGCACACTGAGGGAGACTAGGCCATATAACAGCCTTAGCCCAGAAATGCAAATGTCAAGGTCCCTGATATTTCACCTCTTAGTCCTTTCGCCCTGGTTTCAAAAATACGTGTAGATTTCTACGTTTGAAGCTCAGGTCTTTCCCCACATGCAAAATGTGTCCCATATATTTCTGGAAAGGGACACAGTGATACAAAAGCAAAAGCCAAAGGAAGGGGTAGGCAACCTTCCTGACAGAGTAAGCCTAACACAAATGCATTTCTACAGCTGAAGGTCATAAGAGACATATCGCAGACTGTGATGAACAGAGGCACAGCAGAGCCCCAGGAACACTTGACAGATACAAGATGACAAGTGGGAAATATATTAAAGGGAGGGATGTGAGCTGGACCTAGGCAGCCCAGGTATGCTGGCTCCCCTCTGCTTCACCTGTTAGTTCAGGTGATAAACCAGTCCTTTTGCTATTACAGCTATACACCTCAACTGCTTACAAGTCTCCAGCTGCTTGAGAGAAGTCAGTTGCTTCCCAATCAAGAAAACTATATAGAGCTCACTTTTATTAAAGGTGTGGTAGGGTGATTCCAGGGCAGGAGATAATTCCCAGCTTTATCTCTCTGAACTTATAGTCCTCAAACTTACCAAGAACATCCATCTTCTGAACATGTAAGCAACAGATTATGGAACTAGAATAATCCAATATTGTATGACTTCTCATCAACAAATTCCTTTTTAAAAATATTTAACAGCCTAAAGGATAAAGTACAAGATCCAAAGAATTTCCTAACATGCAGTGATACTGCATTAATACCTAACAGTCTGCAACAACAAACTCACAGCAGTCTACTTTATTAGATTTATGGGGGAGGGGGGAGGGGACAGACAACAAAACAGTTTTTTCCTACTCACTGAAACTTGATCATAGGAGAAAAACATTACCAGACAGACTACAGGGAAGTCAACTATTTTAATGACTTTGTGAATCATCCTGTCTTTATCCAGTGTAGATTCCCAGTGAACTTCTGTCATCAGCTGGATGCTAGACAAGCATTCCAGGACACGAAGAGAATTCAGTAACATACCTTCTGAACCACAGATAATTGTGCTGTTAATGTCAGCATTAGTTGAGAAGCTGTCACTGACAGTATTTAAATTCCTGGGCTTTCCCTCCTGTAGCCTGACTGGAAAGCGCATTTCTTTGTTTACTACTAAGATGACTTGCTCAGAACTTCAGCTTACAAAAGCTACTTTAAAGCAATCACAGATCTAAAATATAAAGCTGTGATCTTGAAAACAACGGCGCACGCTCATGAACATGGAAGGCAGAACCCACGTCCACCTCCATTTAAACCCACAATCCAGAGACCTACCTTGCAAGCGTGCATTTAACTCCTGTGGACCTAGCTACTCTTCTGGATAAGGCTGAAGTTAGTTCAAAGTTTAGAACGCTTTTCTGAGCTGAAGTCTTAAGCACACACTTAGCTTGAAATGCTTGTTCAAGCCCTGTTAAAGTTGCTGCAATTTGAGCAAAGTTGCATCTCATCAGGACCAGAATTCCACAGTCATGAGGTTGTTTTTATCAGTCTCTTACACAAATTGCTGAGGACTGCCCAGAAGTGATATCAAAATTGAAAAAGGTTCCAAGTCCCCTCAGATAAGCTGTTTCTACTCCAAAATAAAATCCCCAATGTCTGATCAGATATACTTGACTATTTTCCTGAGGATTACTGTTAAACTATAGGCAATCTCACTTGGGGCAAATTTTTGGCTCGCCTAAAAAAAAATTCAGCAACAGGTTACTTCTGAGGAGCATGGCACACAGGAGAGGAGGACACTGAAATTCTAACCTCTCATGGTATCTTACCTGAAGTCCTCATGAACACCCATGTCATGAGACTTTCCTGATAAGTCAAGCTCAAAAAGAAATACAGCCTGCCTGAAAGTTTTGACAGCAGATTACCTACTCCACATCCAGAACCAAGCTGACATTGCTGTGTATTCCTCCGAGCCCTTTAGGTTCTATATCAAGTTTCCAATGGTTCCCAAGCAACTGTAACAACATGGAATCAATTGCTGCCTGTTTGCTGCTCTACTCCATCTGCTCCCCCTTGGCATCATCTCAAAGAGGATGTTTCTGGTGAATAAGTAACATATCCAGGGTTCAGAGAATTTGTTTATATAGTTCTGACATAGTGACAAATTAAACTTCTTTGCTGAAAGCTTACGGCTGTTCTGAAACCCCTGAACACAGCTGCTCTAATCCCCTTGAAGTAAGTTACTATTATGGTCACTTATTCCGTTAGAAATATTCTTACTTATGCTTGGTTAGGAACGCTAATGCAGATCCACCTTTGCTTTGTACTAAACATTAAGATCAATAGATTTTTCTCTAAGTTAGGAGCTAAATTAATTTAGAAGTATGGTTATCAACAAATACACAGACATTTTTCTACTTTACTTTTACTGCATGACAGTAGCAAATCTTTATGTACACATATACACCATAGATACCTACTGCAACTGAGGACAGGTAGCAGTGTAGGCCACGTTCAACTAGATTACACCTGCACTGGGGGTTGACCCAAATCCTGCAAGAGGAGCAAGGAAGGAGGGCTATCTGCAGAACTCTGCTCGTTTCTATAATCTGGGAATTCAGCATTAGCAGATGTCCTGGCTACACTGGGCAGGAAAATGCATTTTAAAAACACTTAATGGCAGAATTTTTTAAGGTTTTGAAGACTCCTACACAAACATATTTCATAAATACAATTTGACTTTGCCGCATTAAGAGCACATTTCTTATGTCGGAGACATTTTTCCAGAAGCTTCACTAAAATCATGACACACCGAACAAGTGTTGTTAACAATCTTCTTTGGGCAAAATAACAGCTTTGATCAGGACTGCACCTCTTTCCACTATACGACCTGTTTATTGCACTGATACCTTCGGATCATTTATCCCCAATAAGCACTAAACAAATTCTACTTGCTGCAGTAAACTACTTTAGGCAATCATCATGGATTTATTATGTCGCCCCTGTCCCTCAAATTTGTACACTAATTAAATGGAAAAACCAGACATTTCAAGAACCCTGAAAGAACACATGAAAAAGTTTGGCCCTGAATCTATAATATCCTTAACCCAAGTTAAATGGCACATCAAGTGACACAAATGCATTTTGATCAACTTTGCTGGTCTTTGGATTAAGTCCATCTACTTCAACACATGGGTAAGGAACAGCTGCAAGGGTCAACTTTAAGGAAACCTAGTGAATTCATAGATTGGAAACTATCTGCTTTTGTAATGTATGACTTTAAATTTATATACTACTTCCATTCCTTCCACTATGAATCCTACTCTTTCCTTGCATGCTATTGCTTATGAAAGCCACAGTTGTGGTGTAATGTAAACAAAACTGTGAACTGCCCAAAACACACCTGAATAAAATTTCCTTCTTGCAGTTTATGGAACAAATCTGCCCCACTGCTCCTACAGCTCTGACACTTGAAATGACAAATGAAAAAGCAAGCCTTTCAGGAGAACTTCAGTGGAACTTCACTCATAAGAGAATCCCAAGAGGAAGATTTTCATCTGAATGAGTATTTTGCTAGTTCCAGCTGACACCAGACCTCACTTGTTCAAACATGTTTAGACACACAATAAAAAAAAAAAAAAAGATAGGCCCAAAAGCAATTCCTGAAGTTGGAACAATTCCCAATATTTCTTTGGATCAAAACCAAAATCACATCCCAGAGCTGAATGGCTGTCCTGGGGAGTGCCTGATATTCACTCTTCTCTTGTTAAACTAAGAGGGTCTAATTGTTGCAGGAGACAATACATCGCTTGTATTCCTCACTCCAATTGCTGCTTCTTTGGAGGCCTTGTCATTCAGAATCTCAGCACCTCTTCTGGTGATGTACTAGGTTAATGCTTGAATACTTCCACTAATTTTATGGAATTATTTTGGATTTAAGCCAATGAGTTTGGGCCATTTCATCCCTTAATCCAGTGAACTTGTGTGCTTATGATCTGAACTACGTATAACTCTCAGTCTCCGAAAATCGTGATACTAGAAAACACGTCCTTAGTTACACTGTATTTTCAGGCACAGATACATATAATCAGAGGCAAAACAGAGACTGGCATAGTGAAGGAAGACTATAGCAAGGGTAAGGGCAGAGGGAATTATTCTGAGGGAGATCCTGATGGTAAACTTCTCCTTGTACTAGCTATGCAGGCATGTAACAACGCTTGCGGCTGCTGAAATGCAGAACTTGTGTTATTCCAGAAAATATGGTAATCAGAACAGTCCTGGCTCCCAACAAGAGTATCACAGCTGCTGGAGCCTCTGCCAACTATGGAAACTTCCGTTAGCCTTCCTGACATCACATTTATATAAATCTCTCGGGGAGGGGGGGGGGGAAAGACATAAACTAGAATGTTTAACCTATTGACTTTATGAACTATTTCAGCTGAAATGCCAAGAATGAATTATACAAGTATCAGTACTACAGAAGCATTCTCTCATTCTCTTATGACTCAAATTAGGGGTAGGGTCTTACAGAGCCTGTGTGTGAGCATAATGCCCAAAATGTCTACCTCGGCCTCACATCACCTTTAAAGCAGTGGCAGAGGTCTTATTTCCTTGGAAACTGGAAGCTGATCATGGAAAGAAGATAGGGAAAGGCAGAACAAACATGATGCTAAAACTTCATGGGCTCTGTACTACATTTTTGTCACAGAGAAACAATATCCAATTTAAGGAGAAACTTGTGTTTTACTTCTGCAGAAACTTAGAAGAATAAGTATTTGTGTGGACATGTACAGCTCCTTTGGCTTCATTCAAGTCCTAGCAGGATCAAAGTCTTAAATATATTTACAATCTGTAAGCATTGAGGTAGAAGAAAGGAAGAACTGGGAAGGAACTGTATTCTATTCTGTTCTTTTTAACAAGGTCTGCTTATATTTCTGTTGATGGCAATGGATTTGTGGAGCTTAGCAAAAGTAATTAAATTTATAAATCTTGGGTTTGTTTCCCAGAAATACTCCCTGCAAAAATGTGGATAAAAGTAAATATTAAACTCATTGCTTCAATGTTGTGTAGCATGATCATGTCTTGCTCTGTAAGTTTTCTAAGTGAGAAAGGGATTTGATTTTGATTCTCTTACCAGGATAGTGTAAATATGTCTGCTTTTCAAATGTGCATAATAAGTCCTTATGTTTTAACAGTCTGTGTGCAAATGTAATTAAAGCCAACTCAGCAGGACTTATCTGTTCAACCCTTTCCTTGTATTTCTAGTGCATTACTCAGAGGGTTCTAAAGCTACAGTTGCTTGAGAGTTACTCAGTTTGTTGCTGACAGAAAGAGCCACAATACTGTAAACCGAATATGAGATGTCAAATGGAGGTTCTGTGCAACCACAATTTAATCTCATTTTAAAACAAGACAGACTTGTCCAGGTAAAGCACCAAACTGAGCATGCTAGCTTCTCAGCTGATGTATGTAGAGTTCACCAGGTTTATGCTGTTCAGTCACTAAGCCTTTACTTAGTAGGTCATTAGTCTATATTTTCCAGAATAAAACCCAGCGATTTTGCAATAAAATGTTAACTGCTGTTAAACTAAGTTTTCACTTTGGCAAAGGGATTTAGTGGCACTAAATACTGATGGAAGATAAAGGAACAGAGAGAGGAATTATTTACAGAGTGTATTGATTCAATTATTTTCCTGCCTTAAAATATATATGCTCATAAACATTTGATTTTAGATACTCCCAGCAGATATCAAACTTGGAATAGCAGATATCTAGTGTGAATAAAAGTTATGTTACAGTTCTTCATTCCTAAACTAGCAAAAGACAAACAGATGACTTGTAAAATCCTGCACTTGAAAAACTGACTAAATTAATTAAAACTAAAGTCAAGCTACACAGTAAATAGGCAGAACTTCAATTGATTTACTGAGTTGCATTTTCAGAGTTACTGTAACTCACCTTCCAGAACTCTGGTACTAGGGGATAGGATTTGATGACATTACTTTCTCTTGCAAAATCCATCATGCTACTCAATATTTAAACCCTGTGCTGTTATTAAGAACTAAGAAAGGCACTTATCACTGAAATACAGATTCACGTTGACATTCTAATCTTCAAGCACAATGAGTGATTCAGGAGTTAACAACAAATATGAGGAAAAACTACTCAAAAAGCAGGCACCTGGGCAATGCAACAGGTGAGGAATTGTCTCCCCATCAGGGGAAATAAAGCAAAAGTTCTACATCCTTTTGAAAGCAAAGAAAGTGAGTAAGCAGTGAAAGACAGTCACAACAATCTGAACAGAAACTCATTCCCACCTGAACTACTTAGTATAAATCATCACTTGCTATGCTGTTTCCTCAGCAGCTTCATTCATGTATTGGTGGGCAGGTAACAGTTTGTAACTGTTCTTTCAGGAAACATCATTAGCAAACAAACTTGAGGAAACCTAGTTTCAGGCTCAGTAGTTGTCATGGTTCATCAAGTCTTTATAAGCCAAATGCGATGTCTAAGCCATTAACTACTAGTCATGATCAGTTCTGAGAAATACATTACGCAACTTAAAAGTTCATTATTTGTGAACTCAGAAGTGAAACAGCAAGTTAACTAAAAATCTGACTACTGATCTCTAGTTCAAGGCTATTTCTTTCCTCTGTCATGCGGTGGTGTGTTGTATTACATCTTAATTCTCTATCAATTCTTGCGACTTTTCTGGATTGGAAAGCCACATTTATAGTATCTTGCACACATTCCTCAGGTCAAATGATTTTTTCCTTGTTATTGGTCCACCTAACTGCAAAACTGAAGTTAGGCAAATCTTTTTCTGAATTATTTTTTCTGTCAGCTCAGGAAAAGAGTTAATCCAAGGAATCATACAGAAATTTTTATTCTTTTCCTTTCCATTGACAGGCTTAGAGAGAAGAGAATATTTTACATGCCTGCTGCTCTGCGGGATGTGTAATGTGCCACAGGCAGGTCTTATGATACAGCGGAAGACGACTACATTTCTCAGTTTCACATTGCCCTCACTGTTCTGTATTTCATTGGTATTTAATCAGTCATGATCCATTCTTCTTGTGCATCTTTCATGAAGTACATGGGCCTAATCAACTTTTCACTGATACCTGGACAAACTTGGGCTCACTGACAGAATTGAATTCTGGTCTTTAACATTTATCACTGCCTTAAAATCTATACCAGAGAGCCACACTGGGCTTAGTAAAGCTGTAAATCAAGGAACTCATTAGCCCTCTCCGAACTTCCTAAATGCAAAGCTCCATCTCTCTTTCCAAACATGAAATAGAACAAAACCTGATTTTATAAAAGATGATGATTCAGGTAAACTCTCAAAATCTTGGCTTCTTTTAAAGAACAACCCTATGATGTTATACTCCTACAGTCTTCCCACTTCTCTCTCTCTCCCCCCCTGCCTTTTTTCCTATTCTTTGACAGATGTTCCGGTCTCCTATTTATGTTGGTGGGGAGTAGCTATAGGTTAGATTCTCTTCACAATCTGCCTGCTGGGAGTCACAAAAGATCTCCTGACCTACCTCATATTTGTACACTAATTAGCTTTAGGTCCTTTACTGCTCCTGAAAGGGTGGTGAGGCTTTAGCACTAGCCAGGATATGGAAAGGACATACTCAAGCACATAGAACACAGTTAAAAGCAGAGCTACTTGCATAGGAAAAAACCCTACTCTTCTCAGGCCCTGTAATTTTAGGAATTGCCTTTAAGTAGTACAGGTATGAATTTTTTGGTCAGAAAAATTATTTTCTAAGGGGTGTGTGTCTTCAAAGGTTGTATTTTGTACAGCAGCAATCATCACAGAGTGCTATTCTCCACAGCATCAGCATGCACAGGAATCACAAAGGAATAAGAGAAGTCTCTCTGACAAAACATTGTCTCTCTGCAGAAAAGCAAAAATGTTTCTTACCAACAAAGATTAATACACTAATCCTATCAATACCTGCCTGTGTACTTAACTTTATGCAGAGAGTCAATGCATATTAAAGTTAAGTATGTGAACGGTGTTTGAAGGAGCAGGGATGAAATATGTATGCAAATATCACTTTGGTTTGCACTGTACTGTTACTTGAACCTACCTTTTCCTTGATATTTACAGGAGAATTGATTTCTGCCATCTCTCTTCAGGTGAGAATATTGTCTGTGAAAGAAGAAAAAAACCAAAGAGATTAATTTGGAGGTTTTAATCCCAACCTATCAAAGCTACACCTTTAAAGACTCATTGCATGTGCTTACCTATAAGCATTAGAGAAACATGAGAACACTTAATGTCCTGCACAGCAGTGCTCAATCTTGCCAAAAAGCAAAGCTAGTCCAAATTTCATACTTTCCCCAGATTAGTTCTGCAAACGCATTTTAAAAATGCCTCATGGTTATGAATCTGGATAGATGGGGTATCATGCTTCTCCCAGCCATGTCTCTTGGACCCTATTCATTATTACTTGATACCTTTGAGGTTATAAAGAGAATGAATACCTTGGACAAACTAAAAGCTCCTGTTTTCTTATTCACCAGCAACCTCAATTTTTGCCAGAAAACTTGTCTGAAGATCCCATCTTAAGAAGCAGCTAAATGTGCCAGGAGGGTAGGCTGACAAGTGCTGCATGGCTTTTTTTTTTTTTTTTTTTTAATTCGGAGGATTTAGCCACAGAGCTCCTATTGAAACTAACAGGGTCTGTACAGCTAAATCTCCAAGTCTGCTCTGAAAACTTGGGCACATGAATGGAATTTGCATGTGATTAAGAAACCCTGCAATATGCTTTCTATTTCCAGTTATGTAGCTGGGTAAGTGAGAGACACTGTAACCACATGATGAAGAGTTAAAAAAGGGAAGGGAGTCCAGTTGCCTAATCCTGCTTCCATCAAAACCAACTGCCTTAGACTTCAGTAAGGAACAGGCTTGAATCTTCACATTTTAAAATTAAGTCACACACAAAGAATTACAGCAAAGACTAAGTCAAATGGAACAAAAGCTTGGTTCGCTCACCAAATTTAACTCTATTGTACACCGATAAGAAGGTACAGATGTACATAAATGAGAATGAAATCTTAGTTCCTTCCAAGTGTTTCAGTTGAAGCACTTCTTCCTTTTCCCCATTTGAGCCCTTTGCTATGTGGGCTGATATAAGAGTCCCCATAATTCTTCTAAATCTCTTTTAATGCACTTAAACAATCCTCCCTTAACTCCTGCTTTGAAACATAGCACTTCAGTGGAGTTCAAACTCCAGAAACTAAGTGCTTCTATTACAGTATCCACTGATAGCATTTAAATCTTGTTACTAATTTTTTTATGCATCCATTTTCTAATTAGAGAGATGAGATTCAAGGAAGCACATTTTCAAAAATAACGTGACTTTGTGGTAAATGGGGAAGAGACGATAGGAAGAAGAAAAAAGAATGAATTTTTGAGTTTTGGTCTGATGAAGAGCAGACACCCAGTGAGATATGGAAACCCTCAAAAATAAGGTGCCAGAAGAAAAAAAATAACTCTTTCCACTGCCAGTTATTAAAAAAATGCTTGAAATGAGTGAGGTTCCTCCTGCCATCTCTATTTTACTATACCATGAACAGATACTCTCTATTAAAACTCACATACCTTATACCTAGTCAGTGGCTCAACCACTTTGCCAAGACACTGAGCCGGAGTCTCACTATGTCCGATAAGACTTCTTCCTGGCAACTGGGCCACTCCATCACTCTGAATGCCTTACTGTCTGCTGGATCAGAAGGTTCTGCTCCCTGCCCCTCCTTAAATCAAGGATGAAAGAGCTCAAACTAGTTTCTTTGTCAAACCCACCCAATGGCTAAAAGCAGCGTTATAAAATGTCTGGAGAGAGCAGGCAGAAAGATCGCACAGCATATGAGCTTGAGGCAACTCGATTTCCAATATTTAGTGCGTTCCAACAATTAAAGTGTTGAGAAATGACTGTAGTCTCTAGTCCCTATATAACATTTTTTAATGTACTTCTTGTCTTTTGCTGTCAGCTATTTCTCATGCCAAATGGGCACAGAACATGAGATATAGGTCATCAAATTTCCCATGCAGACTGGAAAACTTAGCTCTAAAATTACTCTGTTAAGTCTTTATCTCCCTTACTGCTTTTCAGAAAAGTATGTCTTCTACCTAGTAACATCAAAACCATGCTGGGCTGATGTTATTCTCTTTTTAATAGATAATCGTATGTTGAGGAATATTTAAGGAATTTGACTAGTTTGCCCTTATATCTACTATCTAGCTGCTTTTGTAACATTACAGACAACTGATGGAAGCCTGCCCTCTTGCATACCAATTTAAATACACTTAATCTGATCCAACACCTTATAACAACATTAACAAAAAAAAAAAGGAAAAAACGGTTCTTGATGAACCAACACACAGCACAGAAGCAAGTACAGTAAGGATTATAGCTAACAAACCCTTCTGGCCTTAAAATAAAAAACAATAAATAATGGGAAAAGATCTTTGTCACTGAAATCTTCAGGTTCTGCTTTTTCAGCATATATTTTATTAATTTTGTAGCCAAACCGTACATTTTAAAACTGCATCTTGTATGAAGCAAATTAATCCCAACAATTGTACTTTGTGAAAGCCCCACGCCTCTCAATTTATGTTGCTTCAAAGATACTACCTAAATAATTCTTCAAATTTAATTTGCTGATTAAACCCTACCACAGCACTTAGCCAAATTTACTCTTTGTAGCAATGCTCTGACTGTTTAAAACCAGACATAAAAACTTCATACACCACCTTGCCAGAGCTGACTTGTCTCTTCTTTGCTGTATGCTCCAAGTATTACTATGATTATAGTCTTCCACTGACGAATGCGGTGCTGATTCAGCTAGCTTGCAACTGCAAGCTGTTTCAGGAACACCTGGCAAGCCACACAAAGCATACCCTTGGTTTCTCTCTTTCTTCCCCTCTCTTTTTTTTTTTTCCCTTTTAAGACCAAGAACTAAGAGGAAACCAGCTTTTACAAATGGACTTATTCCTCTACACTTCAGACTCTTCATTAATATGCATATTACAGCTGTCAAAGTGAAGATGCTAAAACTGAGTTGGAGCTATTTTTCATTCACCTTCTCCAAGGACAGTTAATTGAAATAACCTGCATAAAACACTTGCTCATTTATATAACTCACTCCAGCACTGCTTGTTACATAAAATACAAATGATACATTAGAAGGAAAATGTCAGTGTAGCACTAATTTTTAAAAATATCCTTTATGGCTATACTTAATAGCTAATCAATTTAATTTTCTCATTGTAGCACAAACTGATTTATTGAATTAACTGGTGTTTTTCCTCTGATGGTATTTTAATCTCTGTATTGAACAATTACTATATTTCTAATCCTGGGACAAAAGATTATAGCACGTGAATAATTTTATGGACAAAATAGTCCCACTGAAGTTTAGAAGCTTTAGCTCCAGGCTTGGATCTAAATTTGAGCTGCTACATTCTCATCCTGAAGTCTTCAGAGAAGCTTCCTTCTGCCTGAGCCACGTAACATCAGAATACAGCCCTCAACTAAGCCCTACAGCCCCCTAGGCTTTAGCCAAGGAGAACAGTGCTTTGCATGTCACTAACAGCAGGCACACAAAACAAACACATTTGGAGAAAGATCTTTTACAGAAGATTTTCTGCAGTGGCTAAGATTAGCACAAGCACTAAATTTATAATGCACAAAACATACTGTATATGAAAGGTTCTCAGCTTGAATGTCAGCTTACATGCTTTGTCTTTCTCTGCATCTCTTGCTTGTATTTGTGCTCCTGAAATGTCACTGCATGTCATATCAACATGAAATGTTGGACTCCCATGAAAAATGAAAGAAAAAAAATACTACAGCATCCCTTATATGCACAGGCCATTAATTTCTGATACCAATTTCCAAATGCATTACCTGGAATAGGAGATTACTCTCAGTTGCTTGTTACATCCTGACCTCAAATACTGATAGAAGGGTGTTATTTCTATACTTATTACACACATCCAAATGAGACATTTTACTTGCCTTGTAAAATGAAGCATTTCAATACAACAGAAAGAGAAAACATAGTAGAGGCACTTCAAGGGAATGCTACATAGAAGACTGGATTAAGTTTGGCAGAACCTTACTTCTCTCCCCTACCAAATGGAGCAATTCATATTACTCTACACAGGTTTAAGATAACATGAAACTGAACTGGGGCAGTTAAGGTGCTGGCGCATGCTCTGTCCTGCTGACCTTACTGCAAGCAGCAATGTCCAGCAGGGCAGACAGTTCAGAACAGTCTTTAACCACTGCAGCAAAATACGTCAGGGCTCACCTGTCACAGCCTTAAGTATGCGGCTGCTCACCCAGCCTTTACAAAAGTCTTTCTGTCTTCAAGCTGCTCTGAAATCCCACTGCTCTGTGTTCAGCCTCCCAAAGAACACCTGCCACCTTTCCACTAGTACCACCTTCAGCGGTGTTCGGCTCACAGACACTTTCCAGCTAGACAGGCCTTGGGTGACAGACACCCCATTTTCTACAACACTTTGCATGGGTGGGATTGCCTGCAACTCAAGCATCAGAGAATCGTGAGACCAAGTCCGTGCCCTGCCCCCACTGCAAAAACCTGGTACATTCAAATTTCAGACTTAGAAATAATATCAGAAAAAGAAGAAATATGCTCCCCTCCAACAAAACGAAAAAGAATCTCCTTTCAAATACACAGAGAGGGAAAGGAGTTTATGAAAGCATAAATGTTGCCAGAAAGATACAATTTGTGAAAATACCCTGGCAGTAAGCTCCATCAGAGTGGAGGAGATTGCGTGTGACGTGTTCCACCATTTATGACATCTGAAGATACAACTTATCTTTGGCAATGGGGAACAGAAAATTCCCTGCGAAACAGCACAGAATAATCCAGTGTTGGAAGGGTTTCCCATCTCTAAGTTTATGGATGAGTAGTCTACACCCCAAAAATGACATATTTCCTCATCTGCCTACTGCAACTGTTTCCTTTTATAATGTTCCCCCATGCGCCAGCACAACAGGAATCCCAGGTCTGACTTGACCCTTGCCAATGCTTCTCTAATCCCTATCTGCTTCTGCAGTCATCTGCTGCACCTTGTGCTAACCCAGTCCTTCCTTTCATTGTGGTAATTTCTTTCAAATGTGCCACGACTAACCTTTTCAAAGTTTCACATACAGATGCTTCAGGTGACAGTACAGCAACACAAGGCAGGAGATCAATAGATACATGGCCCTACCACTGATAAACTTGTTACCAGCCCTACTAAGCAAGACTATACACAGTCACTGAGTAAGCTTTCTCTGTTAACAGAGCAACTGGAGTTTACAACCTTGTAAATATGTTCGTAAAGTAGATCAATGCTAGAATGTTGATTTTTTTTGTTTTTTATTTTTAATTAAGGATCATTTATTCATTGCCAAATAGTTTAAAATCCCCCAGCTCCAAAAAGCTAACATGCAAGGTACAGGAGGAACAAAGCAATCACAATTTTAGAGTCAACTTCAAAAAATAAGATGTAAACTTTAAGTATCTAATGAGATTGTAGCAGCCTGCACTATGCTTTCATCTTCTGCACTTCCTCTACAGAATTATATCTCATTTTAAAATGGGATTCCTATCTATCCATGTGTATTATATTACACTGCCTTGCCTGCAGACTTCCATATGCCCTAGGTAAAGACAAACCCAGCAGAATCAGAGACACATGGCCTCCATTCCACATTTGACTTTGACTTTTATTATAAAGAGATCCTACCAGAGAATTGTACATGAAGGTGGGGATGAACACACCTTTTCTGATGCGGTTTAAGTTATCATTTTTCTATCAGAAAGACCGACAAAACTGCAAGACACTGATTCCAAAATTCAAGTATTTCAGATAGGAATTCTTCTGGTCTTCACTCAGATTTTATTTAAATAGCAGAAGAAAAAAAAAACTACCTTATTAGGTCAAAGGCCAAATATTAGCGTGCATACGATTGTTAGTTACAAAAATTAGCATCCTAAGCTGTGCACAAAGCCCTGCCGCTGTGGCTGCAAAACTACTAGAGATAGCAAGAGATTTAGACACTTGTCTTCACTATCTTGAGATTAGCAACGGGTATGATTTTCTATTTGCTATAGTCTATTGTCTAAAGATAAATATAATAATAAAAAAATAAATGCATAAACATAACCGGTGTCAAGAGCATCTAGGACATATTAACAAGTGTCATCCTAGCTGTCCTTTTAGCATTCTGTGTCATTATAAGTGAACACGCTTAGTAAAACCAACATAAAGTGTAATTAATACAGAACTGCTATTTTTCCAGTACTGTTTTACACCTTTTTAAAGATTGTATCCAGAAACGGTACACACCGTCACTTTGTATTTCCTGGTTTTCAGAAGTTTGAGATTAGCCACTTCAGGCTGGTTAAGTGCCTCCGGGTAAGTTTGATGATATCCGAGGCCATTAGTATCCTTTTCTTTAAAGGCACGCATAAACATATGTACATGAGTACATACACATTCCAGAACATCCTCCATTTCCAGAGCCCAGTTTCACTACCGTCCCCGGTCATGCTTGTCTCAACCACAGAACGCAGCAGTTGCCTCTGCATTCTCCCTTCTGCTCAGCTAATGCAGTCTGATTCCCTGATGGTCACCACACTGCCTGAAACCTACCGGCTGCAGAGTCGGAAACAGGATGCAGGAAATAAGACGTCTCACTGATTCCACATGTAGGTCTGGATTCCTCTAGAAAAGAGGCTTATGCTCCCCCATTGTTTATCACCTCCTCCCTGAGGATTCCTGAAATCATTGACACTACAATCTGAGAAAGAAGCAGATGTTTCACAGATACTACAGCCTTGCAGACCGCTTGCTTGAAAACAGGCAGTAAGGCATAAAAGTTTGGAAAATATGCAATGGTGCATCAGGAACTCAGTTGTGTTATTTAACACCATGAAAATCCATACCTGAGAGACCACGGACCTATCTTCTATAAAGAGAAAAGGGACAGAGGTGAGAGTGGGATATGAGAGGAAGGACAGTCCTTAGCACCTGGGTCAGCATCCTTTGAAGTTTGTCTCCTGTCCTTCTCAGATTTCTGCCAAGGGCAGGAATGGTTCTAAGCAGGTATCACAGTAACACTGTGGTGTCCAACCAGTGTCACAACAAAATGGTTAGGCACAAGTAAGTCCTGTACCTCATTCAGATATACCACATTGCTCTTTGGTCTTTTTCTGCTCTCCTCGTCCTAAGCAGAGATGGTGCTATTAATATAATCAGGGAGAGCCTGTGCTTCCCCTCTCCTGTCAGCTAGCTCACTTCCCAGTCCCAGTGTGTGAGCAAAGCCAGGCCACTACATATGTAGGCTCCACAAGCATCTGCGTTTTCCCTCTGGAAAGAGCGTGATGTGGTGTGTGATGGATCCTTAGGTCCTCCATGCATGTGGTGCTGCATCCCCCGCTATAAGGGAGTCCTGCAGAGGAATGTTCCAGCCCTTATCAAGGTCAGTTTGAGAGAGGGTCAGAAGAAAGCTACTTGACTGGCATCTACCCCAAACTCCATTAATATTTCATCCAAGCAGCTTACAAGTATTTAGTGATATGACTGTATCTTTTGATACGGACATCACAAAACATTCTGGATGTATTTCCTATCATTGGTCCACAGACAACAACACACCCTTGTTATTACAGCAAAGGCTGCTTGCAAACCCTCTTACTGTACAGTCTTTGAATGCTGGGTCCATCCTATCCTAGCTAAGCTCTTCTTTAACACAAGTTTCAGTGTGACACCCCCAAAAGATCAGTGAGTGTCACTGGACTAGCTGATGTTCATTCATGCCAAGTGACTGACACCATGTGACAGTTACCACCAGAGTTGCCATCCCAGAGATGTGTTAAGTGTAAGAATCCGCTAACTTTGTAGAATATACCTTGGGCTGAGAAGGATCCAAAACAGTTGCTTATATTTAGGCCATTAACACCATCCTGCATCTGAGCAATGGAGACCAATTTAAAACAAACAAACAAAACAAAAAACCCAAAAACTAAGAAAGTATAGATTTTGGTACCCTCAGAATCAGCCTTTACACAGCAAATACTGTTCAAGCTTAAATACAGTGTAAATGGCATTACACTACAGTGAAATAAATCAAAGTGATTCTCATAGCCTCTGGCTCACAAGGGCAGAAAATTCAGGAGAACAGCCAAACCAAGACAACTGCAAAATATATGCCCTCATTTCTAATAATGATAAAAAAGTTAGTAAGTGGTAACATTTTGTTCATCTTTTCTTGCACTTTTGAGCAATTCTTTCAGGAAGTTTAGCCTAATGTGCTCAAGAATACCAAACATTAGAAATTACTTTTCTTTTTACTAATGCTTCAGGCTGAATTCTAAAGCCATCTCTGCCACCTCCTTGCATTTTCCCATTGCAAAATGTGGTCCCTGCTCTTACCATATTTGTAATGAAACAACTAAGAAGTCTGCCGTATGAGACATCTGAATCCCAACATTGACAAAAGGCCAGCTCTGCATTAATTACAGAAAATTATTGCAATGAAGAATCGGGCCACAGAAGGGGACACATGCAAGTCCTGCATAGAGCAATGTATCCATGTTGCAACAGATGGGTACCAGTATCAAGTAGGTATTCTGTAACTGCTGATGTATATATATAGAGGCACATTACACATACCCAGAAATCTTACTTCCACAAAGTTGTTCTGTGACAACCCGTGAGCCAAGGTATATATACACACCCATGTTTTACTGTCTGCCAAAGAATCATCACAGCATCATTAAGTTTCACTACAAAACACATTAATTTCTCCTGTCCACCAACCCTTTTATTGGAATAAAGTTGTTTTTCTTCTAATGATACGTACATATATTCCATTGCAATACACACACATTCTTACACCTTCTGTACTTAACATAGTAAACAATTATTTGCTTCCATGCGATGTGAACACTACTCCTTGCTTTGATGACTACTTGGCTTCCATCCACAAAAAGATCTTTGATTCATTACCTCACATTCTGCATCTGTGCATTAAAAATACACACAATACAAAAATCCAAAAGACGACTAATTTTGTGTGGCCTGTTATGATCAATTTATTGAGTCCAGAGGATGGCAGTCAACTACTGCAGGGTGGCAATGAGCTTAGGATGAGTGATCTCCAATGTCTTTGCATGGTGGGCAAGCGACTACAAGTCCAGAGACCTGCAAAGTTCTCACTACCGTTCACCTTCTCTTCTCTGCTGTTTGGCAAACTTGTATTAAATTGCATTGAAATTCAATCATGGTAGTTCTAATGATATCATGAATTAAAAACAAAAAAGACTATATCATACTGTTGGCAAAAACAGAGATAAAGCTACAAGGCAGATCAATCTCCCACCCTCCATCTTTGTTCAGAAGAGATAGTAAGGATGAAGAGGTGTTCAAACTTTATGAAGTCATGAAATATGCTACTATGGAAAACCTAATAAAGTCCTTGCTAAACACTGGACACCAAAAGTTTAGTTAACTTGGAGTGTTCTAAGAACACATTCTAGCCAGTTCAGTAGTAGTTCAGTGAGTGGAAACTACAAATATAATAAAATGCTTTATGAAACAATTATACTTTAAGTAAAATAAATTTGAAAATAAAATAATAAGCACAATTATTTAAAAAAACAAATAGCATTCTAAACACTGAAAAACATTCCCAAAACACATGTAACTGTTTCTTAAACGAAAACTAGGCATTAATTCAAAAAATGTCAAATTGCTGGAAGGGAGTCTTGTTGCACAGTACCAGACCTTTCCATGAAAGGGTATTTACACGATATAAGAGCTGTTTCAGAGCAAACAGCCAAGTGACTTAGGCACAACGTCTGAAAATTCCTCTCATCCTCTTTACCACACTGATTAGTAGCCAAACATTTCTTTCAAGCCAAACCCTCTCTAAAGCTGCACGACTGTTTCCATTTGAAGCAGCCAGTAATATGAAGCCAACAGTTTCCTACCTTGATCAGTATACATATCATCATGCGTTTGAACTCCCTGTCCATTTGGTTTTGTGTCCTTGCTGAGCTACATGATCTGATTCGACCTGAACAGCTATCAAGTATGTTGCTGAAAGGATGTGGGTGGTCGAACGCACGTTTAGTTCAAAACTGAGGTGGCAGTGCTTCCTACCGCTCTTCTTTTTGACCCATACAATTTATACCACCCTTTTACCTAAGAAGGAAACACTCACCAATGGCACTGAAACTCTACTCCACATTAAGAAGCTATAATGAACTACAAAAAACAAAAACAAAACAACAACTAAAACCCTGAAATAAGATAAGCCAGGAAGTCTCCCAACAATTTTTCATTTCAGAGTAGGAAATCATCAACTCATTAAAATCAGAACTTCTGAAAGAATGAGGAGTCCTGTTTCATAAATCCATCTGATAAATGTTTACTTAAACAAAATGAAACCACTCAAATGGAAGAGACTGGAAAAAACCTCATCCCAGCAGCCCAGTGACAAGGGAATGTCTCCAGCCTACAGATACCAAGATCTAGCGCCTGTTCCAAACCAGCCTCCTGCTATACTAAGAAGTGTGCTTTAACCCCTGGGCCATTCTTAAGAGGAGAAGGGGAATTTCTCTAATATTTTTCATCTTCACCTCAAAACCATCTATTAGTTTCCCAGAACCAGTTCAGAGCCAGCAAAGGCGTTTCCCCACTCCAGAGGTCCAAAGCCAAGAATCCCAGCACCACTCCATCAGTATCACAATTACCAGTGGCTGCTCAGGATAAAGTAGCAACTTGTTTGGCTCCTGATGCTCTCCACTTTAGGGACTGCACTCAAGGTCTCTATACCCTCCCCACGCTGCAACAGAATCACTGCTGAGGGCCTATAGCCTATGTTCTGCTGGCTGGCATGCTAGAGGAGCATCTGAAGAGCATCACACTGATTCAGCATAAACTAAAGATGTCCAAAATTCCCAGGTTTACTGCATATATCTCACTAATAGAGCTGAGCCCAATTCAGAATAGCTGGATTCAGCTATGCAGCCAGTAAAATGGTCCTCTCTGATATGCAGGAGGGAGGGATGGGGGATCTGGAACAAAAATTTCAGACTGAGAAAGCTCACTTTCCACAGCAATGCTTGCCAAAATAAACATTACAGTCTTGCTCTTCCTCAAGTGCCTGAAGGAATCTTGCCAAACATACCAATAAAGAGCACTGAAATAGTAAAATACAATCCACCCAAATTCAACATTTGCATGAACCCCTGCAAAACAAACAAACAAAAGGTTAACTTTCAGTTTTTACAAACTAGGTATTATCTTCCAAGTCATTCTTGCCAGAGGCTTGAGTCATTAAAAGTCATTTACGTTGGCTCCTATTTCAGCTCAGAATAGCATGCCAAGAGACAGTGTCAGTTAATTTGCTTCTGTGGTTGCCCAGTGTGACCTGCTAGAAGAGTACGGCATGGGAATGCTAACAGAAAAGTATGTAATGTAGTAGTATACCTTGCCTCAATCGCAGTGGATTCTCTAAACAGTAAGAACAGAGGGACAAAAGTGAATGTCATGAAGTGTTCAAATTCACACTTGTTTTAGATGTTAGGAAATAAAATTATCACAGGGAATCAAACTTCTACCAGCAGACTGGTACTGTGTAATTGCTATAGTAAATCCTCATAATCTTGGAATAAATCTCAAGTTCAAAGAAAGTCCTGGAGCTAGTCGCATTTCAGCCTCCTTTCTATTAAGTGTTTTAAGGCCACACTGTCTTTCCTTCTTGCTCAGACATATTTGAAGAGCCAGTTTACCACTGCTAGATGTGCAGGGCTGATTCTCAGCAAATACAGGTTGGAGCAACTCCTTTGAATTCAAGGAGCTACACAGACTATAACCAGCTGCTTGCTGGTCCCACAGGACAGGGCAGCAGAGCCCCCCAGCACAGCCCCCTGCCCCGGCTGCAGGCATAGAGAAGGAGCCTCTGGGCAGTGGCATTTTGAACACAGTCCCCAGAGCTGCCCTGGCCAAGCACACAGGGAAGCACTGCACTCATGATGACGAGTTGGCAAGTTTATAGTGAGCTTGGAGAAGGGAAGAACTTTACCAGAGCTCTGAAAGAGCTCCCTGAAGTAAAGTGCTTTTGATGAAAACTGATAAAGCCAGATGCTCAACTGGAGGCGAGACAGACCTAAAGAAGCCTTAATGCAGCTAGGCCTCAGGTGACTAACATACGTTCAAAGCATATGTAAATATACTTTATGAGTCAGTGAGGTTATGCATATGCTTGAAGATAAGTACTTGATTTAAATGTGCCAGAGCAGTCTGAACCTTCAAAAACTGAACACTGAAATTAAATGCAGCCTTTCATTTCCTAAGACCAAGTCACCCCATATAGGTCCTTTGAAGAAGATGCAAGTATTTCCTTGAACAGTATTTTAAATTTATATATATATATATGTATATACACACATACAAAATGTACATACATAAAAACTCTAAAAAAATGCTTACAAGTTCCTCTATTAAAATGACCTGATGCATACCCACAATAAACAGACACAGGCCCAGCAATATTCCCATGTTAACAGTACCCATAGAGTCACATACTACATTGGAGGCAATACACTGACATTCTGGTATTCCTAGATTTACAACAAATGCTAGCCTTCCTCTCCTCCCCCACTTTCTTACCCCCAAGGAAAACGTTGATTTCCTATGTTAACAAAAGCTATTCCTGGAAACAACAGCAGCAGCATATAAATAAGTTAACCTATAATTATTCATACAGTCCTTCAACCTAATTGCTATTATACATTAAAATTGCTATTATACATTAAAATAAGTGGCTATTACAGTATTTACTGGACTTTGAACTGCACTTTTTTAGAGAAAAAAACCAAGAGACCAATTTTTCTCTTCAGCTGAAACCCACACTACCCAGGTACATAAAAGTTCATTGCAAAAGTACAGTCAGATCAACACAGACTGTGTACTGCCAAAAATACACAAAGACACCTTAACCAGTCTCCCCTCCAACTCCCACCCCAATAGTCAGAAGACAATGCCAGAAAACTTCTCTGCATCCGAAGGTCAATAGCATATGAAGTGTTGCCTGACATGCATGAACTGAGGCCCTTGTTTAGCCAGGTATATAAGGAGCTTTTTAAAAAAATTACAGATTTCTTATCTTGGCAAGGGCAATCCTGATAAAGAAAGCTGTTTG
This sequence comes from Nipponia nippon, assembly GCF_047370975.1. Taxonomy (NCBI): domain Eukaryota; kingdom Metazoa; phylum Chordata; class Aves; order Pelecaniformes; family Threskiornithidae; genus Nipponia; species Nipponia nippon. The sequence goes on along the minus strand of NW_028262369.1, from coordinate 69,850,993 downwards.
ACTAGTCATGGTAATTAATGCAACACGTGGACAGCAAATAGAGTCATTTTATCAACAGAATAAAAAGAAGGTATTTTGTTCATCTGTTGAGGAACATTTGAAAGAAAATAAATGTATGTTTTATTTTCGGGGTGCTTTTCTCAAAGGCAGGTAAGATCAGTCACACTGTACAGCACAGATACATACTCTAGAGCATTTCTCAGCTCATCTGTTTTTGCCCATTCACTGGAGGCGATCTTTGGTATGCCGCAAGCCATGAACTGATAAAATCTGTAGCACATTACACAGACCTTTACTTTGCATCTGTCCAGAATGTCTGCAAAGAAATATTCAACATAGCTTTGTAGGATAAAGTAACTTACTATTTGCTCCATAGAATCCAGCGTTCAAAAGCATCAAATCAAGCTCCCATTTGCAGTTACCAGCAACGCCCTACCTGTTGAAACTGTCAGTGTGCTAAAGGATGCCATACCCACATTTTGTGGGCAAACATGGATACCAGCACATTTCAGATAAGTGCACAGAAAAGCATGTTTAGTATGGGAACTTCAGAATTCCCCTAACTGCTAAATCTCTTTTCCCACTGCTGTTAATTAGCAATATTACAATAGCACTTACCAGCTCCTATATATTGTATGTAGGGACTATCAAAGAAACAGTGCCAGTTAACAGAATTACCACACCAAGCAAGCCAAATTCTCAGTATCTCAACTTGCTCTAACCATCCTGTAAGCAGTAAGAACTGGCAGACAATAAACTGGGCTGGGTAGGAATTTTCCAATCAAACAGGGGTTTTGTTGGGACGGGTGGAATTACTTCATCATAACCGAAACATTTCTCAAACAGCTGCTGAACAAGGCTTCTCCAAAAAATTAATCGAATTCCCTATGAGCCAGTTATCCTTCCCCAGAGAGCCCAAATCACAGCAAAACTTAGGATAAGCAAAGTTCAACTTATCAAAGCAGGAAGTTACTGCGGCTTCTGCAGTCACAGAAGAGCTGACCACAGTGTTTATTATCAAGTAAGGCCCTGTATCAGTCATGCCTTTCCTTCACTCTTCTAGAGCCACCCCAAGTAAAGGCAAAGGTGCTTCCTGAACAGCTAGTCTTTTTTTAAAGTGTCTGACTATATTTTCATGAAGTCATGCACAAAGTTATCATCTTCATTCACTAAGAGCAGTTGTGGCAGTCATTCGTACAGATTTCTTACTATAGACAAAACCATGCAGTCAGGACTGCCACAAATTCACGTCTCCAATTTAGCCACATACCAAAATGCGCAGGGCTGGCTCCGCAGGCAGCAGATGTGAGCTGCGACTAGATTCTGTGGTTAACAGAGGTCTGTCACTGGCATCCACAGAACCAAGGATTTTGGCTCAATATTTGGACTCTCCTCTCCAACAATGAAAAAAAAAAAAAAAGACCCATGTATGAGAAGCAATTTATACAGGATGAGATTCAGCTCCACTGGCTGTCTTCCTTAAATATGCAGAGTTCCCAAGAATATTGACACAGGTAGAGTTGTTCCAAGAACTGAACTTTATCCATCGTTATTTTTCCAGGGGTTCTGCTCATTAACTGAGACCAGACAGTCTAGTCACCTTGCTCACAATCAGAGCGCAGCAAACAGGGAATGCTTTGGCTCTTTTAAAACTGCCTGAACTGTGCAGTTGGAGGAAAAATACAAAAACTCTTTCACCACTTTATCCCCACATACACCCTGCTTTTGGACAGGGCACAAATTACTGCCTTGGTCCTCCATTCTAGCAGAACACACACTCCATCCTACTGCTCTCAGAAAAGGTGTTTGTTCCTCTGCTGCTGAGGATAAAGATATCCACAATTCTTCCAACCTACTCCAAGTGCATGCTCCATAGAGAAAACAAAAATGTAAGCTATCACTAGCAAAGAAAAACTACTTGCTCTGATCATGAACCTTTACAGCGTGAACCATTTCAGAACATACTGGAGGGGGGCAGTTCTGTCCTGACTTCACTGTAGGCTATTTTTTTATGAATATGTTCACTCTTCACCACCATTCAAGGAAATGTTCATTCAAATGAGTGCTTCAGTATTGAAAAGCCATGAGAAATTGCATAATACCTTTTATGAAGACATTGAAGTTTCAGCTTCACTGTGCTTACCATGTGACCAACCAAATCCCATAATGTCATCTCTCTCCTGGAACTGGATAGCATCCACTGACGAATCCAGTAAGAGATTTGAAGATGGCCACCTCGAACTCTTACATTCAGACCAGTCACGCTGATATACATTCATCAAAGCCTCCGTGATGCTTTAAACCACCAGGAACAAATGCTTATCCATCTTAATATTAACAGAAGTGGAATAAAGAAGGGCCAGCAGTAACAACAGAGCAGTCCAAACATCCTAAAAATAAAGAATCTCTTCAAGAACTCAAGAGTCTCTTGTAACCTCGATGATGTCCTCAGAAAATTCTGTGAAAGCTCAACCTGCTTTCAGTTTCAGAGTTTGATATTGATCAAAGTGATCAGTAAAATCTAATCTGAATTATAAACTTGAGCTCTTTGTGTCACACAGCTGCCAGTTATTTTTCATCGGCAGCAGCATACATGATCAAAACCAAAGTGTTGCAGGGAAGAACAGGGACACTGACAGTAAAGTGATTCACTAAATTTTTTTTCAGAAGTGAACTAAGATTTCATTCCTATTCAGATCTTTTCTTTTTTTCTTTTTATTTTTCAGTTTCCTAGGATAATCACATAATTCTAATTCTTACTGTTTTAATTTTGAAAGCATTTTATCTGTCCAGTCTCATGATAAATGCAGACAATTCCATCTCAGAAAACTTGTAGATTTGATTATTTTAAGGCACAAAATTACATATTTATACAGACAGTAACAAGATGCATCTATAGGTAATTACAGAACTACCCATTTCTGAGATAATTTGCCCAGTGTGAACATCAGACCTTTCTTCAAAATTGCTCTTGCAGGATAGCATGACAGAGTCAGCTTGAACATGCAGCCCCTATTCAGAAAAATACTTAAGTGCTACTGAATTCCATAAAACCTGAACAGATGTTTTGATACATTTTTCAGAGAAAAATGAACTTCAGCACATACTTAGGGTCTTTTTGAACTGTTTCAGAAATGCCCATGATACTAATGAAAATGTCACATCTGCACACGCAAGAAAACATTTTTAATCAAGAAAGCTCCATTCTTAAGATCTTACAATAGGATTTTGTTCTTCTGATGATTCTTTCTTTAGTACTACTTTAAAAGTAAGTGTACTGAGTCTGACTGGGGTGGAGTTAACTTTCTTCATAGCAGCCTATATGGTGCTGTGTTTTGGATCTGTGGCTCCAACAGTGCTGATAACACATCAGTGTTTTGGCTGCTGCTGAGCTGGGCTTGCACAGTGTCAAGGCCTTCTCTGTTTCCCACTACACCCCCACAGCCAGTAGGCTGAGGGTGGGCAAGAGGCTGGGAGGGGACACAGCTGGGACAGCCGACCCAGACTGGCCAAAGGGATATTCCGTACCATGTATCCTCAAGCTCAGAAACAAAAACTGGGGTAGAGGAAGAAAAAGATGGGGTTTTTTGCTTCCAAAGTGGCTGCTTAGGGACTGGCTGGGCATTGGTCTGCCTGTGGGAGGTGGTCTGCCATCTCCTTTGCTGTGCTTGTTCCCCCCCCCCCCCCCCCCTTTTCTTCACCTATTAAACTGTTTTTATCTCAAGAATTGTCTTGATTCTGTTCTTCCTACTTTCTCCCCCTGTCCCACTGTGGAGAGCTGGTGAGGGGAGTGAGCAACCAGCTGTGTGGGTGCCCGGCTGCTGTCCAGGGTAAACCCACCACAGCAAGTCATACAGAAAACCCATTCCAGACTGGTGTACTATACTCTTCTCAGATTCCAATGTACAACTTGCCCCAATATTCCATGTCTACAATATTTTATTATATCTGTAGATATTTGAATGGCATGTTACATCCAAATATCTGAGCTGAGTATAATCCTCAGTACAACTCTACAGTCTGGGGAAGCATTTATTATCATTTTACTGATGGGTAGAGAAGTGGAGAGAGACTATAGGGAAAGATTTTTAGAGCTGATTAAAAATTTTGGCCTTATTTCCAGGAAGAACATTTATACACACTAGCCATCTTTTAATAGCAACCTGAAGGTTTCCCAGAGATGGAAAACCAGCCCTTTACAAGTCTGAGGGCTTTACCGACTTCTCTGCTACTGCCCCTCCAAGTACATGATCTGGTTCACAAATTTGGACCTTCACTAACAAGCCAGCAACAATTTCCCTATTTTCAGAGCCACAAGACATTATACTGATGTGGAAGACCAAGTACAGCTGAAAAACTACCATCTTTTCACTGAAATCACTGAATGCCAGCACTGCTCTTCTGAGAAATCCCTGTGCTGTGTAACATTGCTGACAAGGGTGGAGATGCTTCCAAAGTATCTTGCTCTCTAGGCAGGCCATCTGTTTCTGACAGCTCAAGGTCTGGTCAAGAACTGATCCGATGATTCACTTAGTTGTAGTAAATAGAGCTCATACCCAGACAAGTAATATTTCATCATGCACTTGGCCACACTTGGGATCAGCAGATGTGTAAGAACCACTTTGGGCATCCGTATCTTTTTCTTCTTTCCTTTGAGGAAGTCACACAGCTCACTGCTCCCGAGTTCAGTGTGCTAAACTATTAACTAACAGATTGATTCTATTCAGCCACTCCCTGTAAACCTTCCACAACCAAAACCTTTGGAATTTTGCCATGCAGCAACTCTGTGTAAAAAAAAGTTTCAAGCACAAAGCAAATCCTTAAGAAACAGTGTAACTACCCTCCACCAAAGAAACAGGGTGCGTGCAGTGAATAAGATGTGCAAATGAGTCTTTCTTCTGCCTATTTATTATAATGTCTCAGCATTTCACAAACCTCAATACATAATCTATTTATCATCCCGACACCCATGCTCAAGTGCAGGAGTATTGTTATCTCATTTTACAGATATAAAATTGAGACATGAAGTGATTCACTGGAGATTTCTCAGGAAGCTATTCATAGGGAACACAATCCAGACATCCTAAGCTGCAAGTAAACTGGAGAATCTTAAAGCCATTTGAAAAAATGGTCATCCCCATTAGAATTACATAGAACTATGAGGTCATTAGCCAATTTATTAGACTAAGGCTTTGAACAGACTGAGCTTATGCTTTCATAACATGCTGGACAGAGAGAAACGGCCTACTTTTCAGACACAACAGCAAAAGGCATTACTGGATATGTTTAAACAAATATTTTCTTCAAAACATGTGACAGAAAACATTGAGTTCAGACCACCTCAGAACTGAGGCAATTGCAGAGACCCCATTTCTCAGTTTTGTAGTCTATACGTTAATCTAATTTTTTTTTTTTTTTTTTATTACTATGAAGCTGCCCTTTCCCACCATTCTCTGAAGATCACCTTGGACTATACTTAGTGTGAGATGATATCAGAATACCAGTTCAGCAGAACTTTCAGTTGCAAACCATGATACATCTTCATAGTGGTTCGAACAATAATCAAAAAGAGGATGAGGAGAAGCAGTATGACAATATAGTACGAGCTGATCAACTTAATGACATAGAGAAAGAAGATAAAGGAAAGAAATTTATCTGGAGTGGTGAAAGATAGACTCTGCACACAAAACAGAAACCAAAGCAGCTTCTGAGATGTGCAAATAGGCTGCACTGCCCTGGTGAAAGAAGCCCCCGAAGTTCCTGGCTTCTTGGTCCTGCATTGATAGACCTATAAATAAAGTACCTTCCTATTTGTTATCCATTACACACATGTGCAATGTGAAAGCGGGCACACTTACCCACTAATTTGTGTCTTTGTAAGAAGTCAAAGCTACACAGTAAGGAATTTAGAAAGTACCATTTTACTAATTGTTGCATTTGTCTTTTTTTTTCTGTGGTCACTGTGGCATGTGGCAGTATGATCAGCTTTAGCAGAATAGGTCAAGAAACCTGATGAAGTCAGTTGTAAAGTATAGGTTGAAAGTGTGACTTAAAAGTTTTGAACTTAACCGGTCACACGCCGGTCACAATGAATAGCAAAAAGAGATACAAAAAGGCATCTTACCACTGTGAATGACTCCAGTTTCTGTTCTTATTTTTCTATCTTCTCCAATAGACTACCTCCTGCAAAAACAGCTGGAAGTTAAAAAGAAATTAGTTAATTTACTTTTGATCTACTTTACTGCCCTCTCCTTATAGAAGACTTTCGTGAAAAAATATCCCTCATCCCCTTACTGCTCTGGTCAACACGTGGGGGTGCCGATAGATGCCCTTACCAGTTTTTACAGGGCTTACCTTCACTGCCATGTGAGCTTAGGCAATTACCTAAGCCTTGTTGTTAGCCCCATTCCTGATGACACATACAATTCTCCCAGCTAAAACAAACTAGTTTTTAAAACTAACTCATATTTTAAACTCAAACTAGTCAGCGCATTGGGACATGCAGAAAGATAAACCTTAAGTGATGCGAACCATTCTATCCATTAACACAAGAGGGCTGTAGGTGCAAGTTACAGTAACTCCCCAGTTACTAATCAAATCCCTCTGAGCAGCACCAGTGCAGTTTCATGTCGTCATTCTCCAATAAGTAGCATCATTATCTCAAGAATACTAACTCAGCTGAAACACAGGGAAGCCCAAAGAGTGACACTAGCACAAGGCCTTTGCTGATTTGCATATAAATTTCAGAGCAATTCTCCCCAAAGTTAAAAGACATGCAACCACATGGACAGCTGAGTCCTGTCTATGTCCATACACAGATGAATGGAAACTGATTTTCCAATTTCATTAGCAGGAGCGGGGAAAAAAAGTAATAGCTAAGATTTGTACTCTCTTCTGCAGTTGCAAGGAGAAGGCAGTCATGAGCTGGTCTATGATTTAACCATGCAGGACAGATAGAAATTATTCCTTTCTAGTTGCTACTTAAGCGAGTTGCATACTGGTCCTTGTTTGCTTTGGAGTAAGATTGGTTCAGCAGTCCCTCAGCTAACCCTAGAAGTATAACATGACATTTCTGAACATCCTGACTGCTGAAATCAGCCTCTACTAAGCCACTACAACTGGATTGCCTTTGCAGACTTATTTTTCCTTCTGTATTACAAAATACTCACGCTCTGTAACATACTGAAGTGTGTGACTGCTGTCCTATTTCATACATTTTATTCTTATTGAAGCTACAAGTTTTGCCAAAGTGAAGTTCTAGAGTGCAAAAGTACTGTCAGAATCACAGGTTTTATTTCAAAGCAAGGCAGAAAGTTCTTAATTGCTTCTGCATCTGAAACAGCCAGGTGTTCCCTGAAGCACTTCACCTAGCAAATGCTCCCACAACAAAGGCTCTCACAGCTTAGGTCCCAAAGTCCATTGCAATCTAAACACACATTTCTGCATGGCTTGCCGAGTCACAGTTATGTTCAAAATCAAAGGAATGAATGGAGCAATTTAAAACGTGATGCTTCGATGAAGAAATACAAGTACTCACACATGTCACAGATGTTAAAGAGCACTTCTGGGTGTTGAGATCTATACAACAGGCACAGATCCACGATATGAATAGAGGGGCTGGAAACCTGGTGAGGGAAGCATACCCACTTCCATGCCTTTGGGCCAAATACCCTAACCAAGAGCTCAGGAAGAGGCCTATGCAATGGCCCTACCAGTGCTTTGTTCTTTGCTGCAAACATGGGCAAGACTCGGCTATTCATTCCCTTCAAAGGGACACAGGGAAGGGCTGAGAATGAGGGAGATGCTGTGCATCCCTTCTGTCTAGTGAGCACCTGAATTGAAACCAAGAAAGACAGCAACATTCCTAATAGTTACTGCACTTCTTATGCCAACATATGGGCATCTAACTCCTTCCAGTAATGTCTGTAGTCCACAGGTGGTATTTTTAGGATTTAAATGGAACAAATCATATCATGCACATTATTGTACTGAGGCACCCTACTGATTCTGCTTTTTTCCTGCATAACACACCATCTGCTAAACCCCAGTTTTGATCATCTTCAACCCAAGTTGTGGGAGAGATTCCTCTCCAACTTCAGTGGAAAATTAAAAACCGAAAAATCAAAGGAGTTTTACAACTTAAAAAAATAATTTTTTTTCCTCCACTCAGTGAGTTCTTTTGACAATTTTTGTCCTCTTGAACTTCATGAAATATTGAAGACCTAAGTGACAGGTAATCTCAGAATCCTATTTCTTGATATGGTCTCAGGTATGATATGGTCACCAATATGAAATTATTCAAGTTAGAATTGTAATTCTTGTACTTTGAGGGCTGCTACTACTAAAGACTATTTTAAAGGACAAAGGAACACAAGCAAAAAATTGAAGTCAAAAGTTTTTGTTTTGCATCACAAAGTAAAAAAGCAGATAACCAAGACAGCTATATAACATATGTAAAACCAAAAATTTTAAAAAAAAGTTTTATTGGATGTTGTAAAGGTTTGTTCTTTCCAAACAATACCACATCTATCAAGTTTGACCAAATGAGATGTAATACCTTGAAAAAAATAAACGGATTCTTATGGGACACCTCTCCATAATTCAATTACCTTCCTAACTCACCATTTTGTCCTTACTCAATGTTCCACGGCATATTATGAAAGAAAACATTAAGCAGGGAATAATGACTCAAGGGAGGAGAAAGGAAATCAATAGGAAAGGTACAACACTTAAACGGAAACCTATTTCACTTCTGTATTATCAAAGAAAATACTGTTGCTTAACGTCTGCAAATGTCTAAGGTGATTTCCCATCATAATGAAAGGTCAATTCTTAAAGTGATTTTTATTTTCATACAAAAAAGACCCTGAAATAGGAAAGCATGCTGTGACTCTGCAGATAAGAATACAGACTTTAAACACAGTGGCCCATACCCCTGTGTGGCAGATCTGTGCCTGATGAAGGCCATATGTGTGGAGATGACATGAAACACCCTCTCAGAACCTTCAACCCACTGTCCCCCACTGCAGGGTATGAAGAGAAAAGAAGCAGAGATTCAGACATCACATCCCCAAACCTCAGATCAAACAGAGCTCAGTGACAAACAACTGCACCAAAACTAACACAAGCCAAAAAAAAAAGCAGCAGGAATCAGTGCTCATCACAGCTCTACAGCCCTGGAGAACACACAAATAAACTGAACACTTAAATCCCTCCCCATCTTGAACTCTGACATTTTTAACAGTTCCCTAATCCTATTATTAATGTGTCACATGACACATACAAGCACTAAAACCAGATACTAAGATTAAACCTAGATCACAACGGCTATTCATAGAGATGCAGGCCTTAACGAACCTAAAGAGCAGAATCAAAGCATACCATGAGCTATATAACACTTTGGACAGGAGTCCTCATCCTATACGAACCTTCTTTACTCTTCAGAAGAGTAAAACAAGCTCTGACCATTTCTCTTCTGATACCTAGCCCTGACCCCAACCTTAACCTAAGGTTTCACAATACACCTGTCACACAGAAGAGATCAAAAAACTAAACACTGCACTCTGCTAATTCCACTGTAAACCTGTGAGCCTTCTAGATCCTAACAGTAAACATAACCTTCAATCCCTCCATTCCTGAGTACATATCCTAAACACAGTCCAAAATACAGCGTTAAGTATAGCCCAGTGACAAAGATTAGCACTGAAACTAACTGAAAGTTATTTGACTGTGTCTAAATCAGCTCTTCTCTTTGTGGGAGCCAGCAGTAAAATAAAGTCTTCCAGTCCTAAATAAAAAACCCCAACTTAAAACATAGCTATCATCCAACGCAACTCCAAATTTAAGCAGAAGCCATGAGATCGTGCCTGCAGTAGTCTGCATACAAGCAGAGATATTGCAGGGCTGAACATTAAACTGAATTCAACACTACATATTCACAAGCTCAACAAAAGACTACCGTAAGGAGGAGTGGAAGACTTCAGTTCTGCTGCTTACAGGGTCTAACGCTCACATTTAATTCTAGTGTCTCTACCTGTTACTTCTACATTTAATGTTAAGAATAGTTTGGGTTTGGGGTTTTGGTGGTTTTTGGTTTTGTGTTTTGGTTTGGTTTTTTTTTTCCCCTCAAAAATTAAAAGCTAAGTTTATTGCTGGAATCAGAGGCATGCCAAGCTAGGATGAATGCTGGTAACACAAGGACACAATGGACTATGGCTAGTTTTCATTCCAGAATATTTCTCTGGTGAGGCCACTGATGGAACATCTAGTGTGAGAAGCAAGTCGACAGAAGGCAGGGAATCTTCAATCGAATACTGACATGACCAAGTGCAGAAGCTATTTGGAGCCTGCTGGTACACACACACACAAAAGTGAGATTTTGTTGAAGATTTTGGCACTTGGGTTTTTTGGCCCTTTTTTGTTTTTTTATTTTGGCCTAGCTAGTGAGTCAATCACACTTCCCTAATTGCCAATGCACTCAGCACATGGAAAGAAAACCTTCATGTCTTTGACACTTAGTCAAACCTTAAGACATTTAGTCTCAACCCTACGCCCAATGCAGACTGTAAGCTCTGATGTAGTTGAAGTAAATAAGGTGTGCTCCTTGTCCATCACTGCTACACTTCAACACAGTTGCAAGATTCCTGTTTTGCATCTCAGTATTCAGTCAATTAATAACAACATCCTCCAAAGCTGAGCTCTGCCTGCCTTTACAACTAACCCACAATGTTCCATTTTGCGATCTGCAGTTTCTAACTCCAGCCAGGGAATGCAGTGTTAAGGATACTCAGCAGGATCCAGCCTTCAGAGGACAATTAATATTGACATTTACAATGCGTATTTCTTATTACAACAAAAGATGCATATGATTATAAAGCAGCATAAGCTCCCTGACTAAAACCATCCTCATCTGATATTTTCCAAAGATTTTATAGCAAAAGAATCTGTTGAGTTTAGGATTGGGAAAAAAGCAAGTAAAAGTTTCAGGATTGGACCAGCTCTCACCCTATGCCAGATTTCTGTCCAGTGACACAAGTGGGATAACAATACCACAGTAGGGCAAAGGAGGGGATCCGTGTTCAACACTGGTCCAGTAGGGAACTGCAATAAATGAAGAACAGCTGCAATGAGGAAGAAGACCTGTGCATGCTGTGTGGTCTTCTCAAGGAGAAAAATTGTTCTTGAAGGTTCTCATAGCAGAGAGCCAGCAATGCAATCAGACATACAACTGGCACCACTTCAGTTTCAGCCAGCATGAAATAGCATGGTTTAAAAAACAAACAACTCTGATGTTTACTATGATCTATACATCTTAAAGGACTTGAATATCCAGTCCTTCTAGCCTATGAAACTCTTCCTGGTTGCGTGGGAACTTTGGTGTGAGCTAGAGCATCAAGATGGGCCTCAGACTCTTTATAGATACATTTTTTTTAAAACAAGTCCACATGTAGAGTCTGTAATCACCTTTATTCTAACAGTGATTTGTCATTATTTCAGTCTGTTATTCCTCCTAACTTAATGCCAGTCAACATTTTCCTCCCAAAGCATTAAGGGCCTAATCCAATTCCTACAGACAGAACTGGAGCTGGAATGGACCTGTAACAGAGACATACGTGAGCCATATGACACTAGAAATTCAACACCACACAGTTAAACACGTAAGATCGTATTGGATGAGAAATCCCTCTTAGAAGTCCACAGTCAGAACAACTGGACGCACTAGAAACCCAAAATGGTTAGAGGACTGAGTTGTCAGCCCCACTAAAGCACTAGCTCTCAGGCAATGAGCATAAGGCAACACTTAGAAGTTCTGCTTCCTACAAGAATTGCTGTCTGCTTCCTACACTTTCCATACTCCTGATAGATGGGGATAGTTTTTTCCACAGCTGGGAATGTTTTACTTGGATGTGTTTATTTTTCTTCAATCACTGGCTGCCTCACAGATATCTCCATTTATTTGAGTTTTCTCTACTTTCAGAAACAGTAAGAGGGTTTCTGTAACCAACTCTAGCTACACTGTTTAATGACCCTAGTAGATTTATGAAAAGCTCTCAGTTCACCAAGAAACTCACCCACATGTTCCCAGAGAAGCCTTATTTTGGGAATTAACTTCATTAAAAGAAACTTATACTCATTTGTAACATATCAATAGAATGGCTGTCTCAGTTGTTAACTATTTCAGCCTGAAGGTGATACAAAAAAAAAAAAAAAAGATACTTTTCATTTTGCAGAATTCTTCTGTGGAACAGGGATGACAGCAGACTAGCTACACAGACACCTATGCTATATTCAGTTCTCAGAGTGCCTGTATACTTTGTTAAGATCAGCAAAGGGGATTTAAGATGAGAATTTTCCCTGAAACACATGAGACCACATGCCAAAATTATTCCCCTAAGGGCAGGAGAGGAATTCTGAACCTACATTCAGAAATATTCACAAAATGACATGAGATCCTCAGCCAAATAGTTATGACAGTTCTTCATTATTATCATTACTAACGAAAATATTCCCTAACACATTCCAAGCTAAGCTTTGCCCTTTTCCCTGCCCTAAACTGAGGATGCACATAAAGTATATCTGAACAGGCAGTATCCCAGCTGGAGTTAGCAAGACTGCCCAACGACACAAGCCATTATTTGTTATTCCTTGCTTCCAGTCAGGATTCCAGCTTCTGAACTTAATGAGTTTGTGCAGAATCCTAGTAGTCCAAGATACTGAAAAAACATATTTAAAATAGAAAGCCTTTGTGAGTAGCCAAGTGGAATACTTGAGGAAAAAAATTATCATTAAAGAAGCTGTAGAGGATTTACAATTCTGTTTTGTTTGGATCTGTATAGTAGCCTAGCCCATAAATAGAAACCAGTTGGGTTTTTTTACATTCGCTTTGCTTTATTTGAGAGTTGTGGGAATGATGGTAACCAAGCAACACCACAAAGTTGGAAAGCCCTGATTAAGACAATTGCTGATACCCTGATGAGCCAGGATATGTTCAATGCCTAGAGGAGCTATGAGATCTCCATTTTTGTACACTACAGGGGCCACAAGATCCTAAGAAGAAAAAGATTCCATACAGTCTGTGGCCTCTGGGTGAAAACTGCCTCCTCTGAATTGAATTCTGCTGCCACTTGGAGCCCATTCGGAGTTTCACTCACCATTTTTGCACACTGAAAGCTCAATCTGCCTGGAAAGCTTCCTCTTACTGAGGCTGGGGAACTCACAAATACTGTGTCTCAGACAGCATAAGTGTTAATAAGTTAAAAATAACCTCCACAGATCTAACAGAAAATTCAGTATGGACCCATGTAAATTTGAGTATGTTAGTTTACACAGAACATGACCTTACAATTAAATCTAAAAGATGATCATAGAAAGTATAACTAAGTTCCAAAAAATATCCACAAAGTAATTTTCTGGACAAAAACTATCCTCCCATTCATCTCTAGCAAATCAGAACAATTAAGCATTTTACAGCTTCTACAATTAATGACAGCTGAAATACCTCATTTTCAATTAAAGTGCAATTATCACTATTTTCAAACTGGCACACCCTCCATGTAATCTGTCTTCGGTCTCACAACAGAAGGACAGAAGCTTCTGAAGCAAGTAGTACTTCATATTTTGCACACTTCAGCAAAATCAGTTGTGCCCTCACTCTGTCAATTGGCTTTTATTCAGCACTTTATAAAGCAATTTTTTTTAACTGCTCCAAAACCAAAATAGATATTTTCTTAATAACAAAGCCAATCTATATATTTTTGTATACACATTTCAAGACAATCATATTCTGAGAAAAGTATGGAAATGATGCTTTTTCATCAAGTTAAAAGTTATTTGCTTATCCAAATAAGCAGTAGGCAGAGAAAATATGTCTGAATGCATATGCTTTTAACTAAATGAGGGATTATTTTAGGAGACAAAGGGTATCTACTGAACATAATCAATGTATAGTAGATAATGCATCAAGACTGTGGATGCTCAGTTTATGCTCCCATTTAGTAGACAGCATTACGGCAACTTAATATCACAGGTAAGGCAGCAAGATCAGCGCCAAAAGCAACATAGTATACCTATAGCAGACATGCTTAATACATAGAATATGCAAATACTGTGAAATCTACAGGGTGCATTAAAAAGCTCAATCCTGAGGAACAGGTTTACAACTTTTCCTGATACTAAATCCCAGTCGATACTGGATTTTACTGTGTACTACCCGATATCAGAGACTACGATAAATAAGAATTAAAATCACCAAAAAGCCCCAACTAGCCCCATCTAAAGATGTCCCCTCCAAGTTACACTGGGATACAGAGATAAGGGCATTTCAGGGGACTTGGTTTACTGCCAGCCTCACTGGGCTTGTGAAAAAAACATCACACCATGAATGTGAAAGTAGAACTTTTCATCAACACTAAGCCATGTCATAACAACAGTGTTGATTCTGCCTTTATGACAATGTAAGTGGACATGAAGTCCAAAGAAGGAGACAGCATCTCCTGGGAATCCTTACTGGAAGGTAGCCCAGCAGAGGGATGTACATTCTGCATCACCCACTGGAGCAGGTATTGCATCCTGCTCAGAGAGTACCCACTCTGCCCAGGGTCCAGTACTGCAGCAGCAACGGGATCCTCAAGTCTGGTTCCACCTCACTCCATCCTAGTTGACCTGATCTCTGGAAAGGAGGAGGACTGCGAATTCCCAGCCAGCTGTCGTCTAAGCAGTTTCATACTCTTCTCCTTCCTGGCACTCCTACAAGAACTGAACACAATATAGTATAGAGCTCCTGGGATTAGACATACTCCTTCTTACATAACCCTCCAATCCTCATTTCTCTCCATTTAGAATGGGGAAATATCCTATTTTCTTGTTGCGTACAAATTCTAAGAACGAGATCATAATGAACAAAAATGAATAATGAGATCAATTTACAAATGTAAATATAACTCTAGTCTCTTTTGAAGTTTTAATAAGAAGGAGGAGCAAAATTACTCAGGGGATCTTGGTCAGACTCAGGCATGGGTGTAAATGAGATCTCATTCCTGTGTGGTATTTCACATCACAAAGGAAAGCACGCAAAGCTCCCACAGCCCTGAGACAGCAGGTTCCGTGAAACACTAATTTGTACGTCAAAGCAGTCCTTTCATAGGAATGACATAAAATTACAAAATAATCCCTGTAGTTTTGAAGCTAACTTCTCACGCTGGAATGATTTAAAATATTTTGGCCTGGGCTTCAGCTGAAATGCTTGTGTCAGTCTTTTACTTACGAAGGAATTTAGCTAAAATAAAGCAAAAATACACCTTGGTTTTCTTTCCTGCTAATGAGCTTGGATAAAAGTGAGTGAGTGCTGGTGCAAATCTGGAATGCCTTCAGTGAACTCAGACACGCCCTATGCTAAAGGAGAACGGAGTTCGCCTCAGTTTATTGGCATAGCACCTTCTGTATGGATCACTTATTCAGAATTCCTGTGTGTATTTACCTTCCCAGGAACAAACATGTATTTACTGCTGACACTACGCCTCAGCAACTGACTTACGACTTGGCACCTCAGCTCCAAGTGCCTTTGAGACACCAAGAGTAAAGTTTGTTCCAGTAATATCCACTCACCCACAAGACAGTGTCTGCATATTTTATGGTACACTAAATAAAGTAACGTTACATTTAATGACAGAAAGTTGCATGGAAAACATTATGTGCATGCAACGTGGCCAAGCTACCATCTCTAACCCAACCTTGGCTTTGCAAACTCTCAGACTTCTGTTTGTTTTAGCTTTGCAAACCCACAGTACATTGATGTTATTTATTTTTCCATTTTATTTCCTAAGATTTTTTGCTGCTTAAGAAGAAAGGAGGAGGGGCACAATAAAAATAAATATGGCTAAAACCTATTTTTCTTGTTTCCAAGGTCTCCTGACTTTCACAGATGGACCTGCGTGGTACAGGCTCTGCTCACATCACCCATGAAATCAACTCAACATCATCCTTTTAACTCCAGTCCTCAGTATGAACAACTGAAGCTTTCACATGCCTGCAAATACCTTAACATCCAGACCTGCAGATTTCAAACACACATGCTGCCTGACCACCTTGTATTCACCTCGATCACCAATACGTTCAAAATGAAACTGTGTCTGAGCTATCTTAGTACATAAGTACATTTCTTCTCCTAATCAATTACTAGTCAATGGACTTGAGAAGCCATACGAGCAACTCCTGGTGTATGTTGAGGACTACAGCACATTGTAAAAGCTGGCCATTAAAAGCACAATTACCAAGTTACAAAATAAGAGTGAAATTATTACATCCTCACACATCTTGTATATAATGAAATGCCTCATTTAACACAAATCATACTAACAGTGAACTATCAGCATTCAAGCCTGCCCTGAAGCATGGCTGAAAATCCACTGCTGTCAGTCCTCACAGTTATTTCCAGCCAGCAGTATCTGATTAGGGAGCTGCCATATCTAAAGGACTATGAGACCCACTAGATCAGAAATGGTGTGTTAAGTGCATGCTATTATGCGTGGAGAATTGACTGGAGGCATGACATGATTTCCAGGAATGAGCTTAGAAGGAAGAAAAAAGAAAAAAGGAAAGAAAAAATGCAGACTTTTAGAACTTCCATTTCAATTCCTATTTAGAATAGAAGACTTTCAAAACATTATACACTCTAATTACTCTTTTAATTACATCTTCTCTAAAGAGAGAGTAAAGGGAGATGAAAAAAAACATTATTTTTTTCCTAAGAATTTTTTTAGGGCAATAGAAATACTTTTTGTATGGGAAAGACATTTTCTATGTGGGGGTGATAGGTGGAAAACAATTATTTTAATCTCTCATATTTTAAAAAGGGTAGCAGATAAAAACAAAACAGCCACTCTTCACTGTATTAGAGGCCAATTTTTTACCCAATTCCCTATGATAGTTGTCAGAACTTCCAGCGTAAGGGAAGGAATAAAGAAAAAACTCAGTGCACAAGCAATCTGTCCATCCCCACCCCCAAAAATAAACATGCTGTGAATGCAAAAAAGAAACATGAACTATCATAGAACACAGTACGTAGCATTAGCCCGCTAAGGAACAAGCATAAAACCGCTGAAACCGTCTTCCTTCAGCACTGATGCCTTACAGTTAAGTAAAAAGATCACAGAAATTTAAGGAAAACCTTCAAATTTTAGGTATGTCTAAATATATCAATATATAGTTACTTTATATTATTTCTTATATAAAATAAAAAAATATTTAAAAAATAATTTAAAAGGCTGAAGACAGAACTAGAATATAAAGACTGGTATTAGAATATAGAGTCCAACAGTTTACCAGAAATACCACTAGCTGGTCCCTCTCACACGCCTGGCATTTAAGTAAGAGAAGACTTCTGGAAACATAGCCCTCCTTAGGATAGTACTTTGACCTAAATTTGACTACTATGATATCATGGGAAGTAAGGGATAGAGCCATTGGGCAAAAACAAACAAAAAACCCAACAATGAATAAAATAATCATTCAGAACCTGACCATGGTAAAGCCCCAGCAAGGGAGCCAGGATGAGGGAGGCAATGTAGCCAGGGCTGGGCAGGACCTGCGATCCAGGTTGCTTAATAAACATTACTTAAACCAATAGAACAGAGCGCTGTTCAGTCATGTATTTTTTTCATGTTTTACATAACAGACAAACTTAGAAACTGGCAAATCAATTCCTGTACAACGAGAACGGGAATTTCAAAGAATTAATGCCACAAGAGAAATTATTACTAAGAAACTAACACTTATTAGCAACACAGACAAGTTTCCAGAGATCACGGTGTTGCTTTGGCCCTACTTTTTACATACAAACTGCATATGAAATGGAATTGCAGAGCCATTTTGTAACAGTTCTGAAAGATGCACTCTCTATGAGTGTTTTTCTTCTGATGGCCAGTCGTAGTGATGAGAGGTTCAATACACTTAAGCTCTTTATGTTTCTCACAGAGGAATGCTCACATCTGTCAGTAATCACATGAATATTATCACACGGCTGTTAACACATAATGGCTAGGACCTTATTAGCAGTTCTCTTCTTGGCTTCTCCTTTCAAGGAATTATGAGAACTCATTTACTTCACACAACTTCAGGCCAAACCTTTTATACAAATTACCAGCCTGGACTCATTAGCCACTTTGAGGCAAAAATTAACAACATCTTATTTTTTCATATTTTGTTTTAAAAACAACAAAAAATCCTAGATTCTAATCAAAAGCAAACAGACTCCTGGATGGCTCCAGGTTTCAGCTTATATGCTGAATATGGAAATAGTGTTCCAAACAATCTGGGGAGACAGCTAGAAACAGGCAAGGGCTGCGCCCCATTCCTCCTCCTAGGTTGATCCTGATGCAGGATCAAGCTGTGGGAAGGTAAATCTGGTAGACTCTTTCAAGGAAGAAGCTACACAAAAATTTAAAACTGTCACATAAAAAAGCATCCAGAATCAGACCAGAGTAAATCATACTATCTTTATCTCTGTATGTATAACAAGACAGATCATACATACACTTCTTAGACTTCCTTGTATCACATGTGCTGAAAATCCTATGTAGCAGAGTTCAGATAGTGCTGAATATGAGTGGCTGATACATTCCCATCCCATTACCACCATCTGACAGCTCTTTGGATGTTTCTTTAACCACGTGCAGTTTATTCGTATAATTTCTCTGTGTGTTTTGTTCTTTGGGGTTTTGGGATTTTTTCTTTTTTGGGGGTGGTGGGGTGGTTGTGTTTTGTTCATTTGTTTGTTTTTTAAACTTTGAACATGAACAGGTACCTTTCTACATTTCTATTAACATGGAGGGTTACTAATTTATGGCCTGTCTCTTAAGGAGTCCATCTGTGGTTCAAGAGCCTATATAGTGTATCCCTATATTTTCCATTTCAATTAACAGCAGATTCCTTCCCAAAGCTCTTTTCTGTGGCCAGTACTGCAACCCAAAAATGTAGTACATAACAGCCCCTGAGGTCCCTCCCAGAAAAATTCTAAATTAGCAAAAGGCAAAGCTTTTACGGAGTCAGGTACCAAATTTGCTTAGAGAAAAAAATCCAACAAAACCAGCACACTCAGCAACAGTCATCCCAAGCCACCCCAGCTGCCAGCTGGCGCCAGTTCCAGTGCTCCCCATGCCTGCCATAAGGCCTGCAGGAAGAATGCAGCTCTGCAAGAGCCTCGCTCCCACACATGCGTGGCCAAGCACCTTCATCACACTCCTACCTTACAGCCCAAGATTTCAAAATGAGTTGTCCTTGCCCAGGTCTTTTGGCACTACAGAAAACAGCCCTTACTACAATGCTGTTTGGCCATTTCCCTCTATTAAATCACTTCTGAAGGGTTGGGCTCCAACTTCACAGGCAGCTCAGTGAGGATGCAGAGCCTGGTAGGCAGAGTTCAGTTTAGAATGAGCACTATACCATGATACAAAATGTCTATTTTTTCTCATAAGTATCAGTAATCTTCTTTTTTTTTTTTTCTTTTTCAATTTACAGAAAAGGAATCTAATATCAGGCTGAGCTGCTCTCCAAAAGAAAGAAGATATTATTCTCTTGATATAGTGAATGATAGTTTAAGGGTGTGCTATTCAGTTTAATTAATGATTGCATTTACATTGCTTCATTCCTTTAATATGATGCAACAATGGTAATGACTAACCTTTTTGCAGTTTAATAGACCTTGCAACTGCAAGATGATCCCTCTTTCATTTAACAAGCCCCTTGTTATAGCTTAATAAATCTGGTTTTACTCTTTGGCAATTCTCATTAAAATGCTTTGGAAGGTACCACCATTCACCTACAGCTTGATTTTCAGAGGGCCTGACTGCACACAATTCCAATTAAAACTTTCTGCACTCAACACCTCTGAAAATCCAACACTATCAAGACAATAAGAAGTTTCCAACATTTCCTCATCTATAGGGTACTGTGCAAAATAATCAGGGTCGGATACAGTGTAACTTAAGAGAAGGGAATCACATGTTAAAATGCTAACATGGGAACGTCAACTCACCCCATTAGTGCAGAGAAAGGCAACCCATCATTCTTTGTCGTGATGTCAGCGCAATGGATGAATTTACATACATGACCATCTGTTGCTGACTTTCCAGACTGCCAAATGCCTGACCTTGTTCAGAACTTCCTTGGTTTTGTGGGCTTACTCTCTTTACTACAAAATAAAACACTTCACATTATAGAGTACCCTTCGTCCCAACACACTCTGTGGACAGTGAAATCTCTCACAGAACTGCCAGAAATTTCAGTACTGAGCACTACATAAACACAGGACTAGCAGAGTGAAAGGCAGCACACTGCTGCAGCCTGCTCCACAGCTGTGTCTCTCATGCTGTATTCTTGGCTAAGGACATCGAGCCAAACTTCCACTCATCTCAAAAGTACTGCAAAACTTCTAATACATATAGGGCTCTGACAGGACTTTAGTTTGAAATATCCCTTCCCCAGAAACTAAGCTGCAGAGGACTTAGACTGCATCTATTTCAGACATGTGAAGGGCTTGTGTCTCTCATGACAAGAAAAAATTGTGAGGTTACAGGCCATGCTGCGATGCAGACACAATAGTACGCCATTAGAACCATCTTGTATCAAAAAGCCCAGTAAACTTAATGTAAAAAATAACTACACAACAAAAAAGGAGATTTTAATATACATATTAAAAAGATCATATGGCAAGATGCTGATTTTACACCAGCATCACAAAAGTGCAGCTCCCCGATGTTGAGGATTTCCTGTCTTCAGCATGTGCCAGAAAAATCATGACATTTTCCATACTCCCCTTTCACACAAAGATAAACACCAGAGAGTCAGAGCTCTTCTGACGTAAATCCGATTTGCTGCTCAGCTCAGGGTTTCCCCAACACATCACTGTTTGGGTATTTATTTTACTTCTTTCAGGATAAAATAATAATTACCACATTAAAAAAAGTCAGTGCAGCTATTGCAATCAACTCTATGCCAACCACGTTCTCGAGCTTTCTGCAAAACCTTCCAATCCACCAGCAATTCAGTAAAGAATCAGCATATGTAGGTCAATGAGGCACAAGAGCATGGATATTAAAGACAGGTGTGTGGTTTTAGCAACATATAATAAAGGGAGAACTGTTTTTATTGAGTGACAAGGAAGCAATGATAATGGGCCAAACTCTGTACTTGTGGATTTCAGTGAGCATAAGCCCCAAGAGAATCTGGCTCCAAATCAGTAACATACGAACTGGTGCAAAGCCATCTTTTCCATCAGATCCTTAACCAAATGGCCAAACCTGAGGAAAACCCCATCAGGGTCAGGGAAGCGCTGATCTTGTATTACAATTACACAGAAAAGATATTCCCTGGAATACCCCCCTTTTACCCTCACCTCACAAGCTTCCATTCCCACCTGAGTATCTAAACAGACATGGTCAAAAACCTGGTGCCCGCTGACTGCCAGAGCTCCTTCCAGCCTCTGGCATCTTCCCCGACCTTCCTCCCTCAGCAGGGCTCCTTCCAACGACCACCTTCTGCTCTCTTCACTCCTACAAGCCTCCGGGCACTCTTCTTACACAGCCACAGTAGCCGCTCTAGTTCACCTGTATTTGCCTCGCACTGCGGACCTCTGCACCATTGCAGATACACCTCTTGCCCTACCCACGCTACAGCTCTGTGCATCTGATAGTACACCTGATCTTTTGAGTCCTTTCTGCTGTTCTTTCCTTGTTTCAGATCTGGCTGCCCCTCTGTTGACCAGATGAATCATCCAATCCTTTCTGGCTTCCACTGTGTTTGTACACAACGCAATTTGGCTATTGTGGAGGAAGAAACCCCCAAGTTCTTCGAGGATTTTAATGAGAATTAGCATTTCCTTCTTTCACTCTAGTAACAAAGAGGCTGCAGCACATGGGAAACCTCAGGAGCTGCAGGAACAGATGGGGAAGCCTCTCTCCACCCGAGTGCTGTGCAAGCAGTCTATCTCCACACCATCACTCTCCTCATCCACTCCAGAGCAAGGAGCACAAGCTCTGATCCTAACACCAAAGCACGACTTCACACCAGCAGCTTAACAAACTAGCCAACTCAAAACAATTTATAGCCAGCACTGAATTATTATTAGAAAAAAGGCAACATGTCGTTCAAACCAAGCCCTAAAGATCACTATATCAAATTCTGCACAGGCTAACATTATTGCACAAGATAGTTATTCCCTCTGTGATGAAATTTTGGGACTTGTAGGTTTTTCCACCGCTAGTATAAACCACAGTCTCTGAATACATTCCCACTCAGAAGTACCACCACACCCAGACTGCACGTGCAAGGCTTTATTGCATAGAATTTTACACAGAGAACCATACACAGCACTAATTTAAATACTAAAAGTGGACAGTTTAAGTGTAGTACAGAAGTGGAAGCCACAAACTGGACATGTATAGGACAGTACATACTGAAAGCTGGTTTTATACATTACTAAGAAGTAATTCAGTCTGAAACAACCGTTTGAGTACCTGCTTCAGCTCAGAGTCATCCAAAGGCCCAAATACTCTTTCTTGGCAGTTGTACCTAAACCAAAAAGAAAGCCTAAAGTCCTGATCTGCCACCCCATTAGCTGTCAGCATGCATCAGTCTTCAGCAGCAATAAAAGACACGTGCCACAGAGAGCACTCAGGCAGACACCCCAGCGCTGAACCTTCAGGGCAAGCTCTGCACACATTTCTAACAAAAATCAACCAGGATCCTGAAGAACTACCATCATTCAGAAATGTCTCACAGCACAAACACTATCTTTTGGTGCTGTTCCAGGTAAGATTGAGTCAAACACCACAAATCCTTGCGTGGATTTTGCATAAGGTTGGGACAACAAACACCAGCCTACTGCCCTGAATGTGGGGTGTTTATTTTGAAATGCTGCCAGGCAGGTTGGCCTTACCAGCACAGAATGATAATAACTCAGCAAGACTGCGCTGTCAACACAACAGTGGTAGCAGCTTCTTTAATGCTAACTCAAAACACACCCACAACTTTCGAGGACAGTCACCTCCCAAGAAATTGCACTCACAGTCCACTTGGCCATGCACAGCACAAACAGGTAACATTGCTCAACGCCACTCAGAACATAAAACAGCGTTAGTCCTCTTAGAAGCACAGTTCATGGAAACACCAGGTTTAAGTTACCACTTAAAAAAAAAAAAAAAACAGACCTTCAGACAATGAACATCAATAAAATTGTACCAGCTTACACAGGCCAAAGTCTGTCCCCAACTCTGAGCAGCAGCACACTGGTATTCACAAACAGGTGAGGCTTCTTTGCCATTTGAACTCTTACCTTTTCAACACTTGGGAGATTAGGTTCGTCAGTAATTTAAACACTGGACGCAGTACACAGCCATAAGCATTTTTTTTCAGTCAGCAAACCACTAGAGAGAGTGCTGAAAGGCCTATTATGAAGGCCAATCACCATCCTTTTCTTGAATGACCACATGAAAATCAGTGACTGTTCCACAATGGATTGAAAGGGCCTTTTGTCCGAAGGAAAAGGACAAGGAGTCACAAAGTATTGCAGATTCATTTGTAACTCATGGTTTTTGAAGAAATTGTATAGCTTCAGTTAAGAGCAAACCAAGAAAAGAACAGGCTTTGAAAATGTTATGCCACAAGCCTTTCCTACTATGTATATGCAGAGCATATTTTTAGATTAGTCTCTTTTGCATTACAAAAAGACGGGCAGGCATTCTATATTATTGTTGTTTTACAAGAGAAGTTTAAAACACACACAGAGTTTTGACTTTATTCCAAAAACCTAATTAGGGTCTGCAGCACTATTTGCCTTGTCTAAACAAAATCATCAGAAGCTTTTTTGGTACCAGATTTAGTAAAAGTGTAATTGCACTGCGATAGTAAGTGAAAGCATTGTCACTGTTGCTTAATAACCACTTTAGTAATTGAGCAAATTTGCCATCACCCATAAAGTATATGGTGGCCTATTCAACAAAAAGACATTTTTTATATTGAGAAATCAGCATTTGACTCTAATTTTGAAGTCTGTTTCTGAAGCCTCTCACAAAAAAGAGTCGATTACATCTGCTGACAACTTCTCAGAAGTAAGAAATGTTTAATTTCTCCACCTGCCCCAATCACATTTGCAGTTCTCAGGTTTTACATGCAAATGCACACACACCCAAAATGGGATTTGCACACACATGATTTCATTACAGAGTTTCTAAACAAGCTTCACATGGACAAACTTTCAGCAGGAAAGACAGTGGGGGCTAATAAGCAAAACCAGATTTCTTCTAATCCATATCCAGAACTAGGGAATTACTGCACTTCTATTCAGAAACAAAAGTCACAGCTGTCAGACTTGCCCTCTTCACCCATCTGTTCCACCCACGTACTGTGAAACTAAACAGTCAAAAAACATCAGTTTTCACTCTCCAACTTCTTGCCACATCCCAGAATTTATACTCCTTGTGCTCCCACAACCCCTCCTGAAATCAAGCAATACATTTTGCACACAGCATTGGTCAAGGTGCCAGCTGGATTTAGCTCTTCTGACCGCCCATCAAATTACATCAGGCAATGAGCTGGTCTTTGGCATGTTACAAGGCAGCACTACCAGGGCCAAAAATCTTTGCTGCGGGAATCACCCATGATGCCATTTTCAGATAGATACCCAAAGGAAAAGTCCTGCCATGTCAAATATACCCCCAAGGTAACTACACTCCCCATCATCTCACACTCTGAAAAATACAAGCTTATAGTCTTCAGGACTTTAAAGAGACTCTTGCAAATGCAAAGCAGAGGCAAAACAACGCTGCACCATCTTCTTGAAACTCAAGGAGCTTAGAAACAAACAGGGCAGAGAGATGTGAACTGCACAGCCCCCTGCTAATGTCAGTGAAGTTCAGGACCAAGTTCTTTGATATAATGCTGCTATGGAGTGTTGCTTTCAAACAACCATTAGCAGGGGAAGGTGCCCAGTCTAAAATAAAAGCACTTTGCTGTCGAAGTTAACTATTTCACCACTGTTCATTTTTGTACATGAAGGAGAAAACTGCAAAAGAAAGCTAGTGAAGCATCTGAGGAGGAAAGAAAAGGCAGGAAGAAGAAGAGAGAAACTGAAGGATTGGGACAGCGCAGAAAAACATGGAGGATGGAGGAAACAGTGGCACTAGCCGTAGGTATGGGGTCATACTTTCGCAGAGTAAGAGGGACAATAAAATCCTTAATATTAACTGCAAGTTAACTACAAGTTATTTTTTTTCCCTTGATCTTTGTGCAAAGCCTCGCTGCTCCTGGGTCTTCTGTTCGAAATCGTTACACAGCTTTACTTTTATCCTCCGGTGCACAGTGAAAAGTGGAATTTGACCTTTCCTTTGGATGTGTACAGCACCACATCAGACTGTTTTGAGAAAATGATTGAAGATTTTTTTTGTATTCTGCATGACTAGCATTATTTAACAGTGTCCAAAGACCTCTAAGACATAGGCCCTAAACACATAGTAGGAAATACAGTCCCTAGAATGACAACAGAGGTAACACGTGGGTGAAAAGCAACAGAAATATAACAGCCTGGGGGAATAAATACCAAATACAGGTCGCCTACAACTGCTGACAGGCACAGCTTTGGTACTTCTACCATCGCTAGAAGAAAACTCAAAGGAAAATATAAAACATGTTGCAGGCCATTAGAATCATGTTGTGCTTTCTCTTAAAATTAGGTCTGAACCAATTTCAGTTCTGGGCAGATATTTCCTTAAAATTTGGGAAATGGCAGGAAGGTGTCCTGACATAGCCTCATTTTCATTTCTTTGAGCAAGAAAGACTAGATAAGAAAAACTGATCCAGTTTCAGAACCAAACCTCTCTCAACACAGAAAGTACTTGGAGATGCTTGTGTTCAATTTTTAGGCTCATTACTAAATGTCAGACAAAACAGTAACTCTCAAGCGCATGTTCCTTCTCAGGCATCTGCCTAGGCATAAGGACTGTGGAAATAGACCTTCACTTAAGGATAACCCTGAGAACATTTTGAGGGGTACTTAATTTACTACTTCTTAATCATAACACTTTCTTATACAGTAAATATCTCAGAGTTGTGACCTTACCTCCTTACATATTTGTACAGCACCTGACACAGTACAAGCCTTATCTTGATTAGTGTCTCATTACATTTAACAGATCCTGCTGTTCTCATAAAGGGCCAAACTACTTCAACTCCTGTAACACAATTAGTGGGAGAATACTCACAGCCTAGCAACAGCGTTCAGCTCCAGCAGGTTGTGACGGCGCCTCACAAAATTCATCAACCTGTTCTGACCTGGAAATCATTCTGCATTTACACGGTTTGACTGCATTCACAGAAACAATTGTGGCAAGGGCACAGTGTCCTGCTCACAGCAGCTTATAGACTCTAGTTAGTAGCATTCAACAGGTTACCACCCAGAATTTCTTTCATGGCCAGTGCAAACATGTTCCTGGTTAACCTTGACATTCTGCATGCAGCAGTCTTTTCCGCTTTCTGCTTAGAAAGTTTTTAGTTTACCTTCCTTGAATCATCACATTTTGGAAAATATTTTATGACTGCATCAGAAGCTCAAAGAAACAGAAGAAAGATACCTTATACATACACTGGTAATTCAAATTTAAAAGTTAACAGAAAAGAATTCCCACTGAATATCATTAGTTGCCTTGAAGTATATAAAGCATTTACACATTTTTCAAGCTGCAACCAACCAAATCAATCCAGGGGAATGTGACCTGCAATGGATTTTCTGTGGTGCCTCTTAGCTCTCCTAAAGAAAATAAATCTGGTAGTACGAGTGATTCACATCTCAGGATGATGAGGCTGAGGGTGGAGAAGAAGCTCACACTATTCATTTACAACTCCACAAAGGAAACATTGCATTCTGATAGAGAATAAAAGAACATCGCCAGCTGCCACTGCTTATCAACGACTTGCACACCTAATGATCACATTTTTCACGCACAGCAAGAAAGACAACGAACGTTAAAAAAATAAACAAGCAAACAAAAAAAGCCCTATATCACCTTAGCGATCTTTTACCTTGGTGCAGATAAAAGAAATCCTCAAACGGGTGGATGTGTACAGAAGCAGTAGCTAGGGCATAGCAACCTTCGTCCCTACCTTGTGGTATGTCAGCACTCGCAGCAACGTTTCACAGCCCATGCAAAAACGTAAGGCAGCCTTTCAGGAACAAACGTACCGCTGGCTCAGCGCGCCCGGCCGCGAAGACAGCCGGGGACAAACGGCTGCGCTGGGAAAGACCCGGCTCCCTATATCCCGGGCGTGCAGTTAATCATTTATGACCAAGGCTGTTACTGAATAGCCTTGAGCACCACAGCACTGCCCGGTTTCGGCTCCGGCGGCGCCCGGGGGCCGGCGGAGCGGCGGGAGAGGGCGAACCGCGGCGAGCGGTTCCCGGACGCCCGCAGAGCCGGTCCCGGCGCAGGCCGGGCGGGGTCCCAGGGGCCGGGGCCGGGCCCGGCTGCCGTCCCCGTGCCGCCAGGAGGGGCCCGCCTGCCTCCGCCCGCAGCCGGGTCTCGGCGCCGGGACCCGACCCGTTGGAGCCGCGGGCGGGGCGCCGCGCGGCACCACAGTAACCGTCCCCCCTCCCCGGCGCCCTTCGGCAGGAAACTCCCGGCGGGCCCTCGCCCCGCCGCCCCGCGCAGGTGCCGCCGAGGGGAGGGGAGCGGAGCGGGGCGGAGGGCAGGGCAGGGCGGCAGCCGCCTTACCTGGTAGCCGCCGAGCCGCAGCGAGGCCGTGTCGCCGCGGCAGAAGGCGGGGAGGCGGCTGCGGACCGGCGGGGCGCGGCGGCCGGCAGCGGGTCGCGGCTGTGGCACCGCCGCCCGCTCGCGGGGACACGCCTCGCGCCCCTCCCCTGCACGCGCGCGCCGCCCCGGGCCCGCCCCGGTAACGGCCGCAAACAGCCCCCGCCCACAGCAACGGCCGCGCCGCGCTCCCCCGGCTCGCCGCCACGGCCGGGGGTCCAGGAGCGAGGGGACGGAGCCGGGGGACGGGGCCCTCTCCCGGGACGCTCGGGAGCGGGGTGGGTGAGCTGCCCGAAGGCCGCTCCGACAGCACAAGGCGTGTCGTGCGCTTCCTGGGTGCCGGACGGGAAGAGTTACGTGGGACGGAGAGCAGCCCCGGGCTCCAGCGACGCACTTCTGCAGCCGGTTCATAATTTATGTGTGCCCCTCCTGCCACGTACAAATAAATGCCCGAGACGCGCGGTGACACCCTTAGTCCTCATGTAAAGACCTACTGAAGAACCTCTCACTAAACGCCATGAAACAGGCAACATAAATCATTGCCAGCATACGAATCTTCCTATCTGTGAATACTCTCGGCAAACGACCAGAATATAAAAACTTACCACAAGTTTTTTCAGTAATCAATGTTTTAAAATGCTACCTAAAAGCTCCAAAGAAAATACATAGTCAGGGTTGTTAACACAAAGCTAAAGGAGCAATAAATAACTATCCACTTAAATTTAAACACTAGAATGTGGAGGTACAACCGCACACTTGGAACTGAAAAAAATCAGAGCAAGTTTTCCATAAACAACTGTAATCTGGATTTACTATCAGTATTAGTGTCTTACATCATCATCAGCATTTCCTTAACCCAAACAGTTCTCATTTCTGTTAGCAACGTGAGTACGGGAAAATCATAGCATTTCCTCTCAGAATGATTGCATGCCTCTTCTCCTGCTGATGCAAGGGAGACTCCCTCGGCCACAATGCGCCTCTACTTGAACTCCCTACCCTCAGCCAGAAAAATAACCTCTTATACCTTCAAACACAGTTTGAAGGCAGCACTTGGTCCTTACTATTTTTAACCAAGGCTTCCCAAACTGCAGCATGGAAAATAATTGCAGGTGAGACTTAGCACGAGTATGTATCCGACCCACCCTCCAAACCAGGCAGAGCTGGCAGCGTTTCCTCGTGGCAGGCAGGGGGGCTGGCAGAGAAACCCCTCGGTGTGACAGCACGCAGGTCTCTGTGACGGTGGTGTCCCAGCGAACCTTGCTGGGCAGTTTCTACTCCGTTCAGTTGCAGTGGCTTCGTGGAATGAGGATCTGTTGAATGGACTTGTCCACTTGCTGCAGAAAGCTGGGCTTGAATTACATACTCGACGTTATGGTGAGGCCACAGGTTCAGCATTAACATTTCATTTGGAATAACGTCTTCAAAACTGTTCAGATCTCCAGTAAAAGCAGGTTTATTTTAAACAACGTAACTTTGAATGTCCAGGGCTGTATTTGTGTTCTGAGAGTGCTCTTTATAGTATTGCTGACATTTATCTGCAGCCTGAGCTGTATGAATTTTGCCTGGGAGTTTTGGAAACGATTCTGAAGTTCAAGAGAACGGTGCATTATATTCATAAAACAAGGGTGCCGCTGACCTTTCAGCACAAGAGAATAGATGTGAATCATGGACCTGAGACTCATCTAAAGGAACACAGTGGAAACACATAGCATGAAAGGCCCTAAAGGCTTTACAAATTATATTTGGATGGGGGAGAGCAGGGAGAAAGAGAATGTGGGAAAAAGAAGAATGAAAAAGGATCCTGCTGCTTAGCTCATGCATAAACTGTATGTGCTCAGCCAAAGGTCACTCCTTTTATTTTCTCATTAATTTCAATGATGGTAGATGGTATATGAAGAACAATCTAAAAATAAGAACAGCCAGAAATAGCTTAGGTTTTTCTGTGACAGTGTAGTGGGAAGAAAAACCTGAGCTGCAACTCCATTCCATATCTTTAAGTCACTACTTTTTAAAAAGCAAAAGTAAAGAAAGTTAATTATTCAAGATATATGTAAATTTATTTAGAAAAGCTAAATAAAGTGGTCTACTTTTTAGGTATTTTCCAATAAAGTTTTTGTGCCCTAAGTACACTGAAATTAATTAATTGCTGGGGGGGGGGGGGTTCCATCCACCACTGTTGGGGAGAAATAGTGTATTTGGACAGTTTTGAGGGCAAGTTGTCTGGGTACTAAAGACAAGTGAGGAAAACACTAAGTACTAGGCTGAGTTGTAAACAAATAGAGAAGGAATAACAGCTTTGGGAAGCCTGCAGGTGCATGCAAAAGGTGGCACAAGGAAATTGCGATCCACGGCAACTGAAAGTAGAGGCCGGAATGGGAACATAGAAGGGATCATGAATATTCTGCAGTGAGGATCATGAATGGCTGCTTCAAACGAATCTTCAGGAAACAGGAGCCCGTCATACTGAGACTGATGCAACATCTGCCAACTTTTTTCTAGGGAATAAAGGGCTAACATGTAGAGGCTGATCTCCAGACGAGGTGCCACAGATTCTACATCAGTGTTGAAGGAGTTTTAGCATTGCTGCACCAGCTTTTTTATTTTTGCAGCAAATGTGCAAATCTGCATTGACTCACAGTATATTTGGCTGTATACTGAGCCTACATTTTCAAAAAGAGGACACCAGCTGCCCAGAGTTTAGTTCTCATCTTCTGTTTATGCCAGATAGCAGCATGAACCTTATGGTCAACACATGTTGCAGTGTTTGGTTCCTCTGTAGAGGTTATTCATTGATAAAGGTAAAATGATAATCAACAACAATTAAACATCCCAGCTGGAACCTTTGGGCTATATTAGAAGTGAGATGGCCTGGTCAGAGCACTGACTTTGGATTTTGCATTAAATCCTCAGTTCACAATATTTCCCATACAACCGTAGCCATATTTCTGATGTGACAGATAACTCATTTAATTTCTCTGGGCCTCAGTTTCCCACCTGCAAAAGAAGAAAGGATTTGCCAGGATACCTTAGTGTATATGACAAAGATTATGAGATGCTCCAGGGATAACTGTACAACGTAGTAACTTTGGCAGTAAAGGTACCTTCATAATTTCTTGCTCTCTTGCAACTGCCCTGTCTCCATCTTGTCACTGTAATCTATTATACTTCTCAGTTTGTGAAACTTCCCTGCAGACCAGACCACTGAAATGACCTGGGCTAAAAATACTGCCTCCCTTTTCTTTAAAGATTTTTAAACTGAGATCCAGTTGATAGTGAAATTCCAGCAGCTGGTGACCTGTCATGAAAAGGACCTTGAAAACTGACATGTCATACTCTAACATCAGTTATCGAGCTGCAGTAATCCAGAGGGATGTCACAACACAACATTTGTAAATTCATTGTTCCTGAAGGGGAAGAACAGAACACACCGACACAAATGATATGGGTTTGTATCTTGTGCCACTTGATTACCGTTGCTTTCCTTAGGGCTACGGATGTGACAGGAACCAACTGAATGCAAAGGTAATAAAATAAAATATATCCTTATGTAATTGCTCTATCTCCTTGCTTCTTCAAACACCTACTGCTCCCACAAGACTGACAGACTCCAAAGCTTCTGCTACATCAGCAACACCATGTCCGCTTGGACTGCTTCTCAGCAATCAGTTTCACAGTACTACCCGAAGCAGGTCACTGCCATTTTTCCTGGCTTACAGATAAGACACAGCAGCACAGAAAGAAACGGTGCAGAGAACTTCCCAGCTGCAGAAATGAGACACAGGTCTTCTGAGTCCTGCCCAATGCACTAGCTACAAAGCCTCACCTCCTGCTGTTTGGTGAGGCCTGTTGTCTCACCAAAGGGGCCGGGAGCCATGTGCAGCAACAGGACTGGAGGCGACGGAGCAGGGAGGAGAGGGATCTGGAGGGGAGCTGAGGTGTGCCTCTCTAAGTATGTATTTGTCTGTTGGTTTCAATACCAGAATCAGTGACTAGAAGTGTGTTAATTGGCAACAAACTAAATCAGTTGAAATCCCCCTGGCACAAAACCGTTTCTGGCTCGCAGCAGGGGGAAATTGATTCAACACAGAAATTTGGAAATAAACTGGTACAGTCACAGTGGTCTGGCAACAGATCTGAGGGTGAAGATACGGAAAACAGCAAATTACGTAGCTCATGTTGTACAGTGGTTGCTAATCTGGGGCATGAACGTAACATGGCTCTTTTAAGCCAGGAGAAGGACTGATAATAACATTTTATCCTGGCTTTTGTTAACTGCAGTTAAAAACTGCAACGCTAACGGAAAGAAGTTCAGTGATTTACAGAAGCGATTAACAGGGATATGTCTTCAGCAGATAGATGTTTACATGCTTGGCTTCGGAGAAAGCTGCCAAGCAAAGAAAACACAGAAGGTCCTTTCAAGGGACCTGTGCGGGGTCATAAGGAGCATTATATGGAGTATCAACATGGAAGGAAGAAGATTCATGACAACTACAAAAAATTCTGACAGTCAGTCACAATGAACTAAAAACCTAGAGAGGCTGGGTTTCTCCATGTTATCAGCAGAAAGTTGTATTCAACATTCAGAAAATTTTTAGAAATAGAAAAGCCCCTGCATTTGCATGTGTGATCCCAAGCAAAAAAATCAAGGAAGACAGCTTTTTTGGCTCTCAAAGCTACAGGTCAAATTCAGAAAGGATAATTCACAACCCACACATTATTTAACAGCCATTATGTTTGCTCAGACAAGGCCTGAATTTGATTAAATGGTTATGAGCACGCAGACTATATACTATATAAACAAAAATCTGTTTTGCAATGAGATTATTTATATCAAAGATAATTTCAACCGCTGCTCTGAGACCTCACATTTGGTTAAAAATACAATGTCCTCAAATGACTGTGACAAAGTACAATATTCTAAGAAAGACTTTTCTTTTTACTTTTTTTAAGATTGGCAAACAGGCTGGTTAAAACCTTCAGAGAAACATGCAGCTGAAAAAAGAATGTGAGCATTTTCTGATTCCAGAAGCAATGCAGCAGTATCTTGTGATGTCTAATGTTTCAGAGTGAGTGGACTCGAGCAGGCTGGTAAACACTTAAGAATGACTGAAGTTCGAAAACAAACAAAAAGAAGCCTTGAGCTCACTCTTGTAGTAAATGGGAAAGAAGTGAGGGAAAGCTTGGCAAAAATCAGCATAATAGTAGGCTTATTGTTGATTCTGAAAGCTTCATTTTCCAACAGTGTCCCTTTCCTGGGAAGCTGCACAACCACTCTGAAAGCGCTTTCTATAGAGATGATAAATCCATGGTGGAGATTTATGCACATTCAGATTAAGTCAGGAAATCAGTAATGAAAAGGATAATTAAATAGAGAGACAAAAACCTAGAAGAAAAATTACCAAAAGCCCCCAAAACAAACACAGCTAACAATACACCATGATACATCAGGTCCTGGGATTCTGACTCTGACTTTGGCACCTATTCTTGCTCGAGCAACATACAGGGTGAGCAACCTCATCCTCTTCCTCGCTGCGGTTCCCAGGACTCCAAAGAGGGGCACTCTGCACAGCAGCAGATTCGGGGCTGTAGCAGAGTGTGTGAACAGATGAGGCTTGATATCTTTGGTCCTCCCATCTTCAGTGTTTTCTTTTTGCACAAGCTCTTAATTCATCAATAGGTGGAAAGGCATAAGGAGAAAAAATATTCTGTACTTACACATGGGATTGTTTGAGACCACAGCCTTCCTGCTCCTGCGGGGGCAGCCAAAAAGGAGGGGAAAGATACAGAGACAGCTCTCAGTGACACCAGCCAACCCCAAAAAGACCGTGGTTGGCTGGAAGAGTTTCTGATAATGGCTTGCAGTCCCAGGATGTTGAAGCTGTGTTAATTTAATGTCCCAGGATGTTGAAGCTGTGTTAATGCTCATCTTTTGATGACTTCCACCATACATTCAGGGTGCTGGTATGTGCTCAGCACTAAAGAAACAGCCGAGGAGGTACTTCCTTTAGTTAGCAGCAGCAGTAGGCTTTTGCTCTGTGGTTCGACTAGACCCTGGGCTAAAGAAGCTAGTCTCACCATTTAGCTTTAGGCATCCAACTCAGGTGCCTAAGCCAGAAGCCTCAGTGCCTAGGTTGTCAGGGAAGCTATAGGTGTCCTACTAACTCTACAGGAGCTTTCAGCCCCATAATCACCTGAGTTAGGTGCCTGACATCAGAGTGTGAAAAATCCCAGTGCAGGGGTGACCTAAATAGTCACAGTGTTACTTGCGTTACTTTCCTGCAACACTTGCCTGCAAGGAAAACTACCCTCAGTAACCCAGAGGCACTCTGCCACTGTCTGACTCCAGCAGCTTGCTGCTTTATGTTCCAAAAGGGCTTGGTCCACCCCCAAAACTCCAGCAACAAAGGAACAGGGAATATCCATTAGCTGGTAGCACTAGTAGATTGTTGTCCTCTGTCTGGACTCAATACTGTCACCAGAAAATCTGAGGGTTCATAAGCTAAGTGAGAGCTTTTGAACATTACAGTCTCCATTTTATAACCAACAGCCCAGTCCTTCCAGGCACAAATAAGTGAGGTGCTGTGAGAGCTGGCTCTTTTGACACAGAGGTCACTTCTCCCCTTTCGGCTTTACAAGACGTACAGCTTACTCAGAATCTTGATGGTAAAGCAAGCACAGACTGAACAAAATTTAGTGAAGAAGCCCTTCTCTTTTGCATCACTGCAATTCTAAAACATGCAAACTCAGTACTGTGTCATAGTCCAGGGAGCAAACTACTCCAGCTTTGAAGATATGGTATACAAATGCTGCAACTCTGTGAGAATCTTTAATTTGTGCACCACCACTTTTTAATTAATTTATTTATTAAATGTTGTCCCACTTCTCTAAAGTGGATTCAGTCCTAGTGCCTGATTAATCTCATGTGGGAGCTAAGGACAGATGCAGATGAAAAAACTTGACATCTAAAAGATGTAGATCTGCTTCCAAGTTTTGCAGTACAAGATGATCTATAGTAGTAACTATTTACAATCCTTTCTCCCCCACCACTGGACAAAAAAAAAAAAGTTCCACAAAAAGTGTGGCAATTCCAATTTCTACATAAGAGTTCTGTCCTAGGCGGTGTACAAAATGGTACTTTAGCCCTTGCTCCCTTCTCCTTTCTGCTAACAAGAATAATTTACAACAGTTTGAAGTTTTTTTCCACTTGGGCTGGGTGAGTTTATAGACGGCAATTTACTTGCTGCTTCTAGTAAGCCAGGCTCAATTCAAACAATAGTCTTGAGGTAAAAAGCACCGTATCATTTACTAATCACACAAATCAAGACCATTTCCCTTAAACTCTGAATCTGATAGCAAAGTGTTCCACTGCCATTTGGAGATGCATGGGAGTGTAACTGACGCTTACGTTGGTGGAATGAACGAACGTGTGTAACAGGGAACGATGCAAAGTGGGGGCTACGCTCCAGGGCTGGCTTTGCGTATGGACATTACTCTGGTCTCCTTCACATCAAGAAAAGCTATATGCACAAGATAATCCTAGCCAGAAGGAAAAAGAGAAGAGCAAAAATATTCAGTGCTTTGGAGTGTGGTTTCAAAATCTGGAATTCAACATGAAACTTATCTGGGAAGTAATGTAAATAATGGAAGTGGCACATTTAAATTATGATTTAACTACTGGAGTCAGAGGTTATTGTTGTTGATACAGTAACACGTCTGACAGTATTTGAAAAAAGGGTTGGCCAACAGGCAGAAACATATAATCTAGTTGCAAAAACCAATAAATGCAAGCATTATAGCTTTAGTGTTGTTACACAGGACACACGGAATTAAAGGAAAGTAGTAAAAAATAGATAATAATGACAGAAGAAACTAAAAGGTATCAAAAAACCAAGGGGTAACAAGGTTTGATCAATCAGCAGTGTGCTTTAGAACTACAATGATCCTAACAGAAAATATGCCAGCAGTGTGATTCAGAAATTACCAAGGTTACTTAAGGTTTAATTTGGAATGATGCCAAGCACAGATTTGGTTTGTCTCTGAAAAAGACTCAAATGAAGTTCAACACCGTAGAATCCAAATTCCTCAAAAGCAAACGGAAAGCGTTCCCATGCCTCTGTGCACTGGGAAAGCAGCACCTCTAACTAACAGGGAGAGAGTCCCAGCTCAGAAAGTGCTTCACCCATGACTGCACAGGAAGGCTGCATGAGAACCAAGGCCTGAACACAGCCCTCTAGCAGGACCCTACCTTATAGTAGCTGTTTAAAGTTACCCTAAAATTAAATCTGCTTAAAATAGCATGCTGGCTAAAACAAGAACAAAATCTGCTTAGGTGCAATTATTTGATTTAATGCACAAACACAACTTGGTACTTTCAAAGACCAGAAAGGACAGCTCATGGGCTAAGAGAAGACAGAGCTAACGTTAAAAGAACAGAAGACAAAACTGAAAAAGGGGCATATACATATATACGCACTATAAAAAAAACCCCAACTTTGGAGTCATCCTTTGTACGAGTGCCCTACCGTGTGTAACAGAATTCAGACAATAGTTCTGTAGTCATGGTCCCCAAATCTTCTAGACTGTAACGAACATGTCCCATTTGCAACCCATTTTATTATACAAGAATATCATTCTTTATTAATTAAAATCCTTAGGCTGGCTTCAAAATTTTATGAGAAAGATATCATTATTCTACGCCAGAGCGCTTCTCCCTGAAGGATATGTAAGGAGTTAATGCACACAGATGCATATTGTTACTTATCAGCACTTCACTGCCATTACCATGACAGCAAGGCAAAGACCATTTTGTTCTGCCCCATTCGTCCCTCAGCAGAACTGCCAGCTGACTCCCAAATTCAGAATCTTAACAGAAACTAATGTTTGAGGCCAGATTTTGCATTGTGTCCTTAAAAGCTCCATCTGATATGAAATTTAATGAAAAGCAAAGGTGGAACAAAAGGCTGTCCTTTCATAAGACTAACTGAACATTAGGAGGCTGATTATGCTGTTTGCAGTACAACATGCACAAAAAGAATCAAACAAAACTCAGAACAAGCATTTGCTGGGGTAAAATGTGCCAAAAAACTACCTGCATCTTCTTTTGTTGCTCACAGACAAGCGCAGGGATCAGCATGTTGCTGCTGCCTGCAGGACATGTATGTCTGGCAAGAAAGAGCATGGTACAGTGAAATGACAGTAGGTTCCTCAGGAAAGTGTGTAAAACAACGTGGAGTGCACCAAAGGAGCAGTCAAGAGCATGTACCCTGTCTGCCATCATTATACTTCTGATCTGCATATCCAATAGATTATAAATATTAACATGACAACCAGTGCAGGAGGAGGCTGCTAGGGCATCAGAACTGCATTTTCTGATTTACTCTGACATTTTGCACACAGTCCATGTCTAAAGAATAAAGAGCAGAGGGAAAGAATGCTACAGACAAATAACATAAGGAGTATGACCACTTCCTAGCTGGTTCAAGCTCTTTATCTGGCTCTACACAGGTCAAATAATTAAGGAATCCCTCTCACATTAAAAAATTCCTCCACCAATCCCATTCACCAGAGTGGCATGAGTAAAACTATTGATACAAGCTCTCCCACCATTCCTGGGTAGAAATAATTAGGAGGAGGTAGAGAAGTCAGGAGAGCAAGGCTCAGTGAAACAGAACTCTGGCACAAACAGGCTGGAAAACAACGGAAAAGGAAGGATGAGAAGACAGAGAGGATACAGGGGAAGCAGAACGCAGCAGGTCTTACTCTCCTGGAAAAGAGGTTCAGTGTGTGTGTGTGAACATCACAAAAGATCCAGATGGTCTTCTCCACCCAAAAGTGTAGTTTGCTCACGTAGGTCTTGGAGGACATAGCTACCTGAACAACCTGTTCCCTCTTGTAAAACTTGTCATGTCATCAGAGTTTGCGCTGCCGAGCTGACCACAAACTAACAAAGTACTTCGCTGTTCCTCCCATCATGTCACAAACACTACAAAAGCTGTGTTTTGTCTACAGCAAAGTAAGAGTTAATTTCCCCACAGGAACAGAGGCAGGCAGAGCAAGGCAGAGAAAGAAAGCGAGAAAGGAGACAGAGCGAAGCTGCAGGCTGCAACAGCTATGCTATTTGATTCCCAGCTTTAAATAAACCCTTTGAAGTAGAACAGGTTTTTTATGTTAAAAAAAGCTGCTTTTCAGTATGCATCATTGCTTACGGTTGCAAAAATGACTCCACTTGAACTCTAAACTGGATGTTTGGTGTTGAAAAAAATAGCAACAAATTTATGTGCAGACGCCCACCATTCCCACAGCTCCCATGCCGCATCCAACGCTTATTAGCTGCAGCAGTAATAAGTGCTACAGTAACACCTGACATTGTTTTGCAGGCACAGTTCACAAACTTTACCTTGATTCCTACAAACCACGAGCTGAAAGGTATAGCTCCACAACTGAAAAGTCTGAATTAACTACAGAAAAAAAGAATGTACCATCTTTGTGAACTTCACTTGTCAAAAAGAGTCACAGTAGAGAATATACCATGCGAACAAATAAATGCTGTAGCTGCTGAGCTGAGTTTCAAAGCACTCTCTTCCGTCTCCTACACCTTGTGAAATTAGACTATAAATATCAAGCAGAAGTGCAAATAACTTTCTAAACAGAGAGTAAGTTTGCACTTAACCTGAGGAAGTTTGGCAACTTTGCCAATCAAATTCCCATAATCTATTCTTTTGTTCAAAACAGAAAGTTGAAGAGGAGGAGGTATGCCTAACAGAGCTCTCAAAATGCTGGGTAATGCCCACAATGGAAGAATTTCATTGTTATTTTCTACTGTATAGATCTTGCTTCAGTAAAGGGCTTGCCCTTGCCACCTATGAGATCTCCAGGACTTTGTAGATTTGATAGCACTTAAACCTGTATCAGAATTCTCAAAGTTTTATCTTCCCCATGAGAAATAAAAGGTCTGTGTCTACAGTATACATCAACAGATGATGAAGAGGACCTCACCAAATGCCTGCTGTGTATTTGTGTTTGTGTAAGTAACAGCTGTAAATTAAGGATTGCAAACTTGACTACGTGCAACATCAAACCTTAAGTCCCAGAAGCATTGAGCTATAATGAAACAGGCTAGGAAGCAGTTGTTAATTTAACCAAATTATATAAAGGAACAGCTGCATTTCCAAGAGCAAAGCCCCAAACAACAAAGGGCGACGAAGAAAAGACAAGCCTATATATATATATTTCTTTTAAAATGGCTCTATGAAGGGAGAAAACACCAGAATTAGAATAAAATCTAAAGTAGGACTTCAAGGTCCAGTAAAATGCAGTTCTGGCACTTGTTCCAGGGATACCAACAATTGGCTACAATCCCTTTATCAAAGTCTTGTGATTAACAAGATAGAAAGCTACACAGTGGTCAAGTAAGATGAAATGCTGGCAGTTCGCCAAATATGGGTTCAGGAAGATATCATTTGTCATGCTCAGCATTCGTTGCTATTGCCATGCTGCTCTGAGATCAAAATCCTGATTGTAATCCATCAAACCAATAACCACAGCGAGTCGAACGGCCGAGCGATTGTGATGACACAGCTGGCTGCAGGGATGGTGCTAGGAATTAATATGTGAAGCTGCTATCAGCGGGTAGAAAGCTTTGGACAAAGGGAAAAGCAGCATGGTAATTGCTAATAACCACAACACAGGAATGATATCAAAAGGGTTATTAAAAACAAACCCAATCATATCATGCTGATTTTTGAAGGAGAAATATTTAGGCCTGCTGCTCACAATTTAAACAAAGGTGTGTCTACACATCTCTTCACCTGGTATGGGCAGAAAAACTCAGTTCTCTTCCCAGTCAACGTCGGTCCAGGTCCATACGGAGCAGCGTGAGTCATCTCCCCATCGCCACCCTACCCCTAGTGCTGTCACAGGAACTAAGCCTCCAGCAGCTACAGTCACAGGCTATGTGCAGCGTGGGAGTGTCGGAGAAAGAATCAGCGTGCTGGATGGTTCAAACTAACTGGAAATGGCTTTTGCAGGTGGGCCATAAGAATACCACTGTCACGCAAAATTGATTTTGCTTGGGGCCACTGCCAGGCGCTTTGGCTCTATCTTGCCTACGAGATAGGGTGTGAGAGAACTACGTGGACTGTCCGTGCAAAAGCAATCTGGCACTTTTGCCTCCATGAAAGCAGGATCAGTCTGACGTTCAGCAAGATTCTGACCAAACCCTGCTTAGCTTGCTCTGGTAAGTCACCTCAGAGAAGCCTTCAATGTGACTGAAATCCAGCAACTGTATTCCTCCCTTTGGTTTCTGCTTCCTATCGCCTTTGTCACTTTGACCCTTCATCTCCCGCCCATGGGATTCTTGGCTTTAGTATACATTTTTTTTTCTAAATATAGCAGCTCTTCAGCCTTTTTGTCTTTCTACTGCAACCTTGGCCGCCTTTAATGGATCCATCATGAAATTAGGCCTAGTTTGCATTCTAATCAACTTTGGTGACTTATGCTTTTAATTAGTCTTTAATATTCCTCCAGTCTGCATGGATGGTGCATTATAAAGAACCTTTCTACGTGTCACTGTGGTTTCAACTTGAGGGGAAAAAATATTTCACAAATGGTATGGATACAAGAAATATATGCAATTTATGATAAACCATTATGATTTTATTCTCTCCAGCTGGAGCAGCAGACGTGTTAATATTTTTTTCCAATTGAAAAAATACCATATGATTTATTATTCCACGAGGAGCAGGGGTCCGACAAGGCCTCTATGGGATTCTCAACATATTGTAAATTGCTGGATCTGAGTAAGCCCTCTCCAAAGCCACAGTCAGCCTCTGACTGCCTTGCACGCAAAGATTTAACAGGTTAATTGACCAAATCATGCTCACTTCAATAGCCCCTTTGTGTTCAGGATTTGACCCACAGAAGAGCTCTGAAAGTTTAGAGCACAACATAAGTGGTAAGTATTACTGGGTCACATTTTGAGGTTCAGAATCAGTTGTTACTTAATGTTTATTCAGGCAAACTTCCATTAAAGTAGAACTCTGAGTCAGAAGCCCAGTAAGGACCTCCAAATTTCACCCATTATTAATCATCTGATGTATCAATTAAATGTAATGTTCTCTGACATCTTTTACTCTTGCCTGATTAAATATCATTCCAAATAAAAGATATTCAACTGTCACTTAAAAAATGTGATTTATTGCTAGCCAACCTGCTCATCTCATAGTTGAGTGAACCGAGAAGTTTGAGTGTTCTTGAAACAATCTTTCATCACAGTTACATTTATTGCCAGTTTCTGACTGTTTGTATTTAACAATAATTAGAATGATCGCTCCAGAAATGAGGTCTGGAAAGACACATATCCTAAGAACATTAACTGTGCATAAACCAGCAACTTTTTTTAAGACACTGAGATCTTCTTCAATCATATCAGACATATGGTACTGACATTAAATATACTCGCAGGTGGGTCAGAGCAGCGGGAGATTTCTTCATACCGATAAGAGTAGTTCTCTTAGCATTTCACATCTCCTACAAAATACATTTTAGTGAAGTATTTGTTTCCCACTTGTTATTTGGAACAGAAGAGTTAAGAGATAAGCAGGTCATTAAAATCTTGAAATTTTATCATCTAAAACACTCTGTCCCATCAAAATAATACAGAAGAACTAATGGGCCCATGGCCATTAGTGCCACCAGGATTTCACCTTCTGTGCCCTGGCAACCAGCAGTTTGCAACACCAGGACTAAAGGCGTATTTGTCAGTCTCACGGTTTTCCGATGTTATTCGCTTGGTAAAGTGTGCTCATTTCTAGAATTTAAAAATGACGAGACTCACCTCCTGTCAGCTGTCAATGGCATTTCAGCCATAAAAGAGCACTTGAACTTCTTAACACCAGTAGTACAGGGTCAGATCACAGGTCTGACCTCAGTGTCTCATCTCTCAGAGTTACAGTCAGTAACTGATGCTTAAGAAAGAGTATGACAAGAGAGAAAGCGCACAGTGCAGCTTCTCCACTAAACCCTCCCAGTTTCCAGAAATGTGCAGCTTGGGCACCTTTCTTCTGGCATGGTGGAAATTATCAGGGTCAAGATCTTAATCTTTCAGGGTTTGAACAAGGAAAATGCCAAACAGCACTTGAGTGTGTCAATTTATATGAGTGACAACTCCCAAAGTCCAAATAGTTGCCTGGATCAAGGCCAGGCTCCTAAGCCCTTTGCAGAACTGAAACATTAAAGTTTGAGAGACACTGGGAGGCGGAGGACATTTTCTTGTTCTTGGCTGATTTTGCTCCGAAGCTGCCAGAGTTTGAAAGAAGGCAAGCCTAAACTGCATTATTTTATCAGTGTTTACAAAAGCTGTCTTTACTCAAAGGTATATTCTGGAGAAACACTGGGCCAGACTCTGAAGATCTTACTCATTCTACTTCTGCAAACTTCAAAAGAACTTTAACAAGGTTTTATGCAAGCCTTATAATGTTTCAGCCTAAGGTTAATGAAGCTCACAAGCAAAACTTACTTTCTGTTCAATCCTAGGAAAGGAAACAACCCAGCTTCTTAGATCAGATCTAACCCGTTTAAAGGCAACTGACTTTAGTAAGGGAGAATTTTACCCCCAATTCCTGAACACACTAAATAAATAATAATTATTCGATAATTATCTCTTGCATTGTTTCTTGGAATGCAGGTTTGAGAGACCAAAAGAAGTCTGGGATTCAGAGCTTCCTGCAAACAAGAAAATACATATTTTTAAAGCCATCGGTAAAATGAATCCGAAAAATATTGTCCCAAGTGTGAGATAAATGAAGAGGAAAATACTTTTCTATATTAACCTAAAATATGCACACACAGTATTAAAGGAAAAAGGAAATTATGACTACTACATACTCAGATTCCAGGGAAAGAGCCAAATATATCAGGTTTGGCTTTTCCTCATATGCAGGGCAGAAATATTTCATAATAATTTGCAATACATACAAAAAATGTTATTTTCCCATTTTTCTCCCCCCTACAATGTAACCTCATTATAGCAGAGGCGGTTCTAATCCAGCGCTGCTATTTATCCATGGAGAAAGCTGCTTAGAGAGGCAGTATGCTGCAAACAAACAATACAACTTAAAAAGCCAAATTACGTAAATCAAATACAGAGCTGCTCTCAGCAAGCTCACCCAGAGATTTCAATGAAAGCAACTTATAGCAGTATGAAGTTCTCTCCATTCACAAAGTCCTTGTCCTGACAATCTTTTCTTTTGCTTTAACAAAAGCTGGCGCTTTTGCCATTTGCACAAAGGAGAGACATTTCCTGTTTGCTGCACAGAAACTGAAGCAAGAAATCACGTAAGTGCCAGTCAGCTCTCCTATCTGAAACACTGGGAAAATATATTAAAATAAGTTAGCGCAGTCTAGACAGGCTCAGCACTGTCTACCTCAAAAATTGTGATGCAGGCATACCCAAAAGCATGAGATTGTCTTCGAACCGTAATATCTTTCAAAAATAATTTGTTTACCTTTTAGTTCTTTTGAGTCTTTGTTGTGATTCAACCACTCCCATGATGAATAAATTTTTTTACCAGGTTAGAAAAATTAGAAGCAAATTTCATCTGATCACATGCTGCCAAGGAGCTGGAACTTGAAGAAAAATACAATATATTGCAAAAATCAAAATAAAATTGTGAGAGTGAACAGTAACACTCATTGCAGGAAAAACTCAACTGAATGGGGGGGAAAAAAAAGCATCTCGAAACTAAGCATCAAAAAAATTAGAAAAAAATTAGGAAAATTAGAAAACCAGAAGTTTTACACTGTTGTTATTACTCAAACGTTAACAATATTAAGAATCAGCTTTCCACGACAGCAAAAATGGGAATAATCTTGCCGATACTATAGCATTAAAAGTCACGTTAGTATGAGAAAAGAGATGGGAGGCAGAACGGGCTCCTAGAACAGACCTAGTCTATCCTGGCAGATAGCTGTTCAACGTTGCTGAGGGAAGTTCCTCGGCCTCTTTGAACACTCCAGCATTTCAAAGCCTGTATAGTCAGAAAACCTTTCCTCATATCAAACTTCTGTTTTCCTTGCTGTAAATTAAACTAATTTCCCCATGGCCGGTGGAAGGACAACTTATCATTGTTCTTATTAGAACAATTTTTATATTCTCATTTTTATCTTCACTTAGCTTTTTCTTTTTTAGACTAAAAAGTCCCTTTCCCTCACTTTATCTCATAAGCTGTATTTTCTTAGCTTTCATTATTATCCCAGCTTCCCCAGGCTCAGGTTCTTTGTACAGTTCTCACAAAAACTGGTGACCTACTTTATATATGAATACCCAAAAAAGTACATGTATAAACAGCACCACAACATTAAATCAATCAAAAAAGAATATGTTACAGTTTAATATATTTATATTAACCTGTTAGTCAACAGTCTCATCACTGCCAA
Source organism: Nipponia nippon (assembly GCF_047370975.1). NCBI lineage: Eukaryota > Metazoa > Chordata > Aves > Pelecaniformes > Threskiornithidae > Nipponia > Nipponia nippon. Next base: position 69,806,768 of record NW_028262369.1, on the reverse strand, counting down.
AAGATTCACGATCCCTCCACAACGACCTCTGTCTTGTCCTGTGGTATTTTTTCCAATTATATTTGGTGCAGGAACTTTATTGATGTCTATTCTGTAATGCACCTTCCACATTTAAGACAATATACAAAACCCATGCATAATATCTTTAGCAGTTTTGAATTTTTAACGTTGTAAAGTTACTGGAATGTTTCATTTTCTCATAAAGGTCAGGAAATTTGAACAAACGTAAATGTTTTCTCCTCAGAGAGAAGTCTAGGGAGTAGCTCAAACGTCCTGAGCCATGGATGCCAAGGAAAAGAAGAGAGATCAAAAGATTTCATGTCTGTAGATCCAACGAGTATTTGTAATATCTTTCAGCTAATGCAGGTGCAGCGGGAAAATTGTATGAGACTAATTTCACTCCATGTGAAAACAGAACACAATAAATGTTTTTAACCTAAAGATATGAAAAGAAAGGCAGAAAAGCTGTAGGGGAGATTTTAACTGACCTGAGAAGAAGGAGTCAGCCATCTATTCCAGGGCCGCAAGGAACATCTGAAGCTGGGCAAGGACACCTTGGTAGAGTAATAGGTATGAGCGGGTCAATGCAAGGTTGGGGTTGTTCCCACAGGCAAATAAGGGTTACAAAGGCTCCTTAGCACTGTGAATTAGGGAGTGAAATTGGTATCCAGCCTCTCAAACCAGTAACCTGAAAGAATTGCTGGGCAAAGATGACGATGGATGTGGGCTGTCGATTTTAATAAAAACATTGAGAAACTGAAGGAATTAAGTGGGTTCCAGTCATGGGGAAATATGATGGTAAAGGCAAAAGTAAGTAGCTCACAAACGCCCCAAGAAAAATACAGAGGATATGCAAACATGCAGTGACACAAACTCTAAAGCTAGACATTATACACGGCAATTTGATTAAAAAACAGACACACCTCGTCTGGTAGTAAACCGTAATGGGGATGCAGCATTGCCGCAGAATCTCATAATAATGATTTTGACAACTGGCATAGAGTGAGCATGTTCTCTGTGCCTGCAAGTCCATGATCTGCCAAGACAGGGGCAGATGTCTTTCTTAATGGAGATCATTTGGAGATATTGGATAGATAAGCAATAATAAAAGAGAGAGATTTAGAAGACATTTGGGGACTGAATAAAACAAAGAGGGCTAGTAACTTTTTCTACTGGCCCCAAATAAATAGTTTTGAAGAACCTGTAAAGAGCTACCACATGTACCGAGAAGAAAGCCAGGCTAAGCAAAACAGATTTTGCTGGTAACATAAGAAAATATGGGGCCCAGGGTGCTAGTGGAAAACAGTACAGAAATAATAACATGACAAGTGAATAGGCCAAGGAGTCGCCGCAGCAATGAAATGTGGTAATCACCTGAGGAGAACTGAGTATTTGATATCTCTACAGTGAGAAGATGATCTCAGAGAAAATGGGAAATAGGAATTGGTAAACTAGGATATTGAAAGATAAACTAAAAAAAAAAAGTAGTATGATTTGGGCGTCTGGCTGGGATGAGTTAGCTTTCTTCATAGCAGCCCATCTGGTGCTGTGTTTTGGATCTGTGGCTCCAACAGTGCTGATAACACACCAGCGTTTTGGCTGCTGCTGAGCTGGGCTTGCACAGTGTCAAGGCCTTCTCTGTTTCCCACTACACCCCCACAGCCAGTAGGCTGAGGGTGGGCAAGAGGCTGGGAGGGGACACAGCTGGGACAGCCGACCCAGACTGGCCAAAGGAATATTCCATACCATGTATCCTCAAGCTCAGAAACAAAAACTGGGGTAGAGGAAGAAAAAGATGGGGTTTTTTGCTTCCAAAGTGGCTGCTTAGGGACTGGCTGGGCATTGGTCTGCCTGTGGGAGGTGGTCTGCCATCTCCTTTGATGTGCTTGTTTATTCCGCCCTCTTTTCTTCACCTATTAAACAGTTTTTTATTAAAACTCAAGAGTTTTCTTGACTTTGTTCTTCCTATTTTCTCCCCGCTGTGGAGAGCTGGTGAGGGGAGTGAGCAAGCAGCTGTGTGGGTGCTTGGCTGCTGGCTGGGGTCAGATGCTGGTTAGAAGATGCAGCACTTTATTTAGTACTGTGCTTTTTCAGAGCTTACCTGGCCTTAAAAATAATAATAAAAATAATAAAAATAATAAAAATAATAAAAATAAAAATAATCTAACTGCAGTGTTTGCATTTACTCCAGCTACCAAGACTTGCAACCACTACTACAGGCAGAACAGAACCTGCCTGGATTGTCTTCATCCAGTTTAAGAATCCTTCAACATCCAATACTGCACAGTTTTAGGAGCACTTTACCTACACATATGCCTATTATAAAACCCTAAGACATAAATGAACAAACCAAATTATTCTCCAGTTATTATTTCATTCTCCAGTAAAGCAATGAACAGATCACCCATGTAGAAGGAAATTACAAATATGGAAAGACTAATACAAGCAGTAAAGTTCTTTACCGTGACCCAATTGGAGGAATAACATTTATAACATGACATGGTCCAGAGCCATCAGGGACACTTTATTCAGTGCTGAGAAGGAAGAAATGCAGCGTTTATTCTTTAAAGAAATAAATATTTGGCAACAAAAAGGGGAAGAGAGCAAGCCAGAGTGGAAGATTTAAAGGGGGGGGGGGGGGGGGGGAGGTATCACAAACTAATAAACTCTTTAAATGGTAGGAGCCCTCTTCTAGCACACTGGATCTCAATTTCATTTCCAAGAAAGTTAATGCAGAGCTGACAGGCTGTATGTGCCTGGGTCTTATCCTGATTTACCCTTTTTAAGCCATTCATTATTTCTGCAGAATGGCAAAGGCAAATATACAAGTGAAGTCTAATCTATCTATTCCTCAAACACCAATTTTAATGCAACAGAAGTTCTAACTGAATTAGTGACTGCCTTCTAAGTAGCCTAATGGGCGCAAGTTAGAAATAATTCATACCTATGCTAAATAAAACAGAGCTTTTGGCTTGATATTGATGTATTTTCCAGGGAAACAAGGTTTACTTGGTTTGTGATTTCTGATATAGAGTAGGCACTATATTGTCCGTTTTCAACACAATGGTAGACGTTTTACTACTTCCCTTTACTTTCAAAGGTTCCTCTCTCACCTGGTTTGTCTGGCAAGGTTATAGAGGTTTTCTTTTTCAGCCTTGCTGAATTATCAGCCAAACTACAGAAGCATTTTTCTAAAACAAAGCCCTACTAAAAGTTAACTTATCTAGCAAAACTCTTTTGTGCTTATCATCATCTTTCCTTGCAAATCTCTATATAATTATTAGACAGAGACAATTATTGTCCGTATGTTTACTGGAATTCAAGAACACGGTGAAGAACAGGACCTGGGAATCCTCCCTCGCTGTCATAATTATGCATTTTTAGAGAAACAGCCTGTCCTTTCACTCGAATGCATACGTGATATATAGAAAACCAGGACATATATATTTAATAGTGAGATTGTCTAAGAGAGAAAAGATTTTTTTTTTAATCCATGGAAGTGATAACAGATTTGATTAGGAGAGGATGCTGGAGATAAATTCTTGGCTGCGGGCTGGGTCTACATACCACAGGAGTATGTGTGCTTTAACCACATCTTCTCCCAGAAATCCTCCATTAATCATGATTATCAATTCATGAGTTCACAATAAGCCTCTTTTTGTGCAACCTGATTTTTTCTCCTCCTTGTTTAGAAGTTGAATTAAAGCATCATTACTTGCATTATGCCACTTGTGACAGTATGAGTTGATTAGCTTGTAAAGCACTGATTAGTTTGGGGCTATCTTAGTAGAAAACTATGAATTATAATGGAATATGCAGATAAGCTTAGAGAGAGAGGTACTTATATGAACCAAATGAATTTTATATAAAAATATATATATAATTCAAAATCAGAATATTTCATAATTGCAATCTATTATAGATGGAAAAGAGGACAGTATATGAATGACTATGCTAATCTCATATCCAAACAACTCGCATACTTTCATAACGGGTATGTCTTTCTGTTTTCTGGTACAGCAACTTTGTGTCACAAAGGGTCCCTGCCTCCCTCCTCCCGCATGCTCCAGCTCTTAGTGATGGACTCACTACATACCTGGCTGATGGAAGAACACCACAATGTTTGTAAACATTTTGGCAGAACGGCTTACCAGTGGGTTAATTTACGGCATGCACATCCTGCATGTCAATGCAGATCAAACTCAAACCAGAAAGTTTTGCATTTCATAGCTGAGTGCTCTGCTCACTGAACCACTGGTGCTCTCAGGCCAGGGCACAATGGGTGAGCTAACCATAGCTCAGTGGGATATTTTCTGCAAGTCCTATTGGGTAATGAGATTTTGGAACAGAAAACAGAGTCATAGCAAATGTTTCTAGTGCCTTCTCAGCAAGGTTTTTACTGTATTGCAGTAGTTCAGTTTGCATTTGTGCGTTTTGCCTCTGCTGCGACATGGCATGCAATGTGCAGGTGGAAAAAGAGCACCAACTTACTTTCAGCCTAACACCGTGAAGTCACTCTAGATTACTTTTAATTGATCAAGCAAAAATTAGCAGTTCAAAATATTCCTTGGGCAAGAGAGACTAAACCCCAGCAAAATTTCTCCACGAACAATTGCAAGGAAGGAATCAGCTTTGGAAGAAGTCATAAGACTTCTTCACCTGGCTGAGGTCTACTCTTGGAAGGCCCAATATTGCTGCCACTCCACTACAGCAAAGAGTGCAGAATCCCATTCAAAAGGATTCGGGGCTGCTTATACAGACAAAGCTTCTTCCTTTGATGACAGAATCAGGAGTACTTTTCTGTGACTGCCAAACAAACTATCCATTGCTCACTGTTTCTCAAATTCCCACCCCACTCTTGCTTCAGATATTAGACTCAGGTTCACAGGCTGCAGACTCTACTTATAGTAGAGTAAGACATTTGGTATTTCTTGTAGAATTACAAGTTATTTCACATGAATGCGAGATGACTTTACACTGTGACTAATGCTGGTAGAACAAGAATACACAATACCTGAATGACTTGCTGCTCCACGATTCCCACAGCACAGATTGAAGCTATTCACAGTGTAATGCCAGGGCAATAAAACTGCTGAAAGGGATGGGGTGATGGGAGAAAACACAAACACACACACACACAAAAAAAAAGCAGGGTCTCTTCAATTAGCAAAATGTATTTTCTTATTATTCTTGAAATGAATAAAAGTTTGTGTCACACCAGAGTCCAAATGGCTATATAAAACATGAACCAAACTGTGATGCTATTGGCCAGAACCTACACTGCATCGATGGATTTCATTAGTATGGAAAAGCATGTAGGAAAGCATATGACCTCTCCATAGCATAAACACACGAGTACTGCAGGAACCCTACCCAGTCAAAGGAGGTGCCAGGAAATGTACTACCAACCTGCAGCTTACAAATGGAGGCTACTGCAGGAATGGACTGCTGATAAACACCATCACTTCTGGCATCATGTATGTTCTGGACAATCCATCTCTGTTTCCATGGACTGAATCCTATTCGAATTCTTTATTCCTGTCACCTCTTCTGTACAAACCTCAAGTCTGAGCAAGTGGAAATGTTAAGCAGTTGTGCTATGATGTGAGGAGAGTGAACTAAACTAAACTTAAGGAGTTACACTGACTAAGAGGGCCCAGCTCTTGTTTTCTTGAAAGTTAAGCACTCATTTTTCTGCATGGCCTGGCAGATTAGTATGCCGAGTATGTAGAAATCCCACTAATACGAGTAGGAAAATTCAATTCTCAGCACCTTCCTTCGCAGAGTTGCCCAAATACGAATATCATAATCTATTGCTAAGTATCCATTTTAGAAAACAATGATCTATTTTTTTCCAGTTAAGCTGAAGTTAATTTTACAGGATGTGATCCAACAGTCTTTTCATGAGTCTACTCTCCTTAATAGATTGATTTACATGCTTTTGCTATTACTATTAGGATAAGAGAATACAATATCCTCTGAGAGAGAGTGTCAGCTTGTGCAAAAGAATGCAGATGCACTGACGGTTTTGGAATGTGGTAGATTTACAACAGCTGAACAATTGACTGTCCTCCAGCAAAACTGTTGCAAAGGTCACAGATACACATATCCAAAACAGTATCAAACAATGCCTGCACTTCTATTTTAAGCTAGATTCCTCATAGCTGCTAAACTCAGAATAATCCACATTGTACTATGCAGCACAGATTACTATGAATCTAGTGACTATGTACACACATATGGTGTAACCTTGGTTACATTACTACTAAATCAGTCTTTTAACTGGCTGTAAGATTAGATTACAAACTGCAGTTGAAAAATGTGTCATGAGATGGCTGGTTTACATTTACAGAAATCACATTTGTTTCAATAGCCTTTTCCAACTATAGTTCATGATGTGGAATAGGAATGATGAACACTTCAGAAGTGTTCTTCATCCACTATTTATTCTTTTTCACTAACAACATTTGTGGATTCCTTCTTTAAATTTGACAGCACATAAATTATCTTTAAAATTGCCTTACTTTCTAAGCATGTGAATGGCACTTTTCCTATGGAAAATGTTTAGTAATTTCAAATTACTATGTACTATTATGCATACAGAAATCAATGTGCAACCTGAGGTTCTTCCTTCCCCCTCGAGAGTAAAACAATGAAGCCAGTTTTCAGCTTTATTAGAAAAATCTACTACTCCATTAGAAAGTCAGTAAGAAAATTAACATGTTGATCATCTATAAATTTAAGTTAGTTACTTTAGGCCTGATACAAACCATGCTATTGAATTCAGTGGACTTTGGATGACACCATAAGCTTTGTTTAGTTTTCTGCTGACTTAAAGTTATTCTCTATTTCACACAAAATCTTTTGCATTTTTTAATGCTATTAAGTACGTTGCATACATAAACTAAAGGATTGATTTTGCAGCATCATATTGCATACAGTTGCAAAGGAGATTTTATAGAGTAATGTGATCACGTGATAACTAGTTGGGTATAATAAGTCAGCCTCCCTCTGTCAGCACAATTACTCCTGTTTCAAAGCAGAAATTCCTTCTATATTCTTATAAGCTCAAATGGATTCCTGCTAAATGCCTTCCTCTTTTACTTCCCTAAATGGACACATATTTTTCTTGCTACACTCACTGTCATAATATTCACAGCAGAGTGAGGAAAGTGGGAGTTTGTTTTTGGGTTTTTTTTAGTAAGTATTTGGTTTGAAATCATCCTTGAAATCCCTTAAAAAACAGCAAAGGAACATTTCTCCCGAGCACAGCATCCAGGGGAGAAGTCGTTTTGGGGTCAGAGAAAGAATGGTTCAGGCTTGATGGGTCTAATTTTTCAATGAATTCCCTTATGGCTAGAAAGATAGCCAAGAGCTCTGAAGGAGCCTCAACCCATTTTACTGAGTCACAAGGAATTCTGTGTGATGGACAACTTAAAATAAACACACTAGAGGAAAGCATGGTGCATAAATCAGGAGGAGGACAAAAAACCCAAGTATCTTACAGAGTCCTACAGCACAGACCTGCGGCAGCAGCTATGGTAGAGACTATTCTCCTTGGAATTCAATACTTTGGGCCTTGGTATGTAAAAGGCCCCTCTGTCCTTCAGCAAGTTTTGAGGGTTATCTGAAGGACACATTCTTCTCTGCTATTTTTAAGAATCCTATGCTAGTTATACACCCTGTTCTCAGGTCTTCAGAAGGAGCAAAGATAGTCTTAGTTCAGTCTGTTCATAGCTACCCCACAGAGGAAAGACAGTGCACATCACCTAGCAATCTTCTTCGCAAAGTTTCTAGTCCAACAATGGACTCCTCTGTGCTTATCATTAAATGACACTGTCAATCAAAGCCAGCATTCTTATCAGTTGCTCCAACTGGATTTTTACTGATCATACTCTGTCCTTATGCGTCATTTCACTATCAACAGCGCAACCTTTCAGTCCAGAGGAAGATGAGTACTCAGAGGACATCGATGTGTTAATTTCTCTTTAGTACATTTGATTAATGAGCTAGTTTGCCTGTCTACCACATAATACATGGTCAGGGAAACAATTGCAAATGCAGCCCCCTAGCTTCAAAGCACACACTAAGCCATCTAAGTAAATACAGATACAATAAGATAAACATTTAGCAGGAAATGTACATTACTGCCAAGGTACATGGTCCTAGTGAAGTACATTCTTACCTGTGTATGGATAATTTTTTCATGCTTCTATGGTCATTGATATGCTGTATATACACTTGCAACAACATCCGTGTACTTAGCATATCTCAACACACATATATCTTTTATAAGCCTTGGAAAAACAGCAATAGAAAATTAATTACTGACCTGTACTAGGTCTCCTATTTGCTCCTGTAACCCTCATTCATTATTCTTAAAGATGAAATCATGTACTTTTGATAGCAAAACAAGAAGAGTTCACATGACAATATTATGATGTAAGCAGCAAGGTCTGCATGTGCAGACCATTTGTGAATTACCAGGAGAGGAACCAGACATTTCAGAAGCTTTCACAAGAACCACGTGGATCCTGGGGTTGCATGGTTTATGTCCCCTGAGCCTTACATAATGCATGGAATAAACCACGGTTGGGATGCAGGTCAGGCTCTGATAAATCAACACCAAATTTTTGTTGAATGTAGGCAAAGATCATGACGAGCTATTTTCTTCCCATGTTACTTCCTATGTTTAGTCCATGTTATTCCTTTCCAATGTTTCGTGGCTTATTTTCCTCCATATCTCTGCTCAGTGTCTTATCCATAACCCAATGTTTTTCTGCCACAGTCCCTCTCATGTCCTGCAATTTAAACTAAAAGCTGCAGCAATCAGTCTAGCAAATTTTTACAGAAAAGAAGCTTCTGCCAGGTTCCTGGAACCACACTAGTCAAATTACTTGACAGTCCTGGAGTGAGGGCTGGATAGCTGGAAATGTCAATGCTCTTTGGAACAGAGCTGTCATAACTGGACCTCAGAAATCACTTACCGGTGTGATTCACTCTAATTCGAAAGCCATGCCTCCTCTAGCAGGAAGATGCAACGCCTATTCAGCTAAGTATTGAAGTTATCTTAAGGCACTGAAGACTTCTTAATGAGAAGACCATCAAGAGTCTCTGACCTATTTTCTTCAAAAATCACCAACTAAGCAGGATTTCACAAAGCCATTCCTGCCCTGTTCAGAACCACTGGTGCTAGATATGCTTCAGTTACACTGCACCAGGAGATCTCACGTGAGTATAACTGCCTTTCCAAATGGTTACAACAGCGTTTCAGTTTTATCAGTTAGCCATGTTTGACTGGGCAGAAACTTCAAAGAAGTTACTCATTTATTTGCTTTACAGTACCAACAATACTTGGTAAGAGATTTAGAAAAAAAAAAAAATCTCAGATTTTTTCCTCGTTTTTCCTTGTACACTCAACTTTTGAAGCTATGCGTGCTGGTCTGTTTTCAGTTATTTAAAAAAAAAAAGCATTGTACACAGTACAGTATCAGACCAGTTATGGTTTATACATGTGAGCATATGTGACTACATTCTTTCTCTTTAAGTAAACAGTGAGCAGCAGTGTAGTCCGTGACCTTTTGGAAAAAAAAAGTCACCATTGGAAAAAATTAGTTAGTGGATGTCTGTATGCAATTGTGGCTATAATTCATTATGTCAAAGATGGAAAATAAAGAAAAGAGCACAGCAGTCTATCAGACCCTGCTGAGGCAAACACATGAGAATTATCACACATACATATACAGTCCTAAAATAATCTCAGAGCCTAGCTTCTGGGAGTGGAGGTGGTAAATTCAAATTAAGGCTGAATCCCTGGACAAAGTCCATCTCTGATGTAACTCACTGGAGACCCCTGGGACAGTCAGAGCCAACGAAGCAGAGCAGTCTGACAGCACAGACGGAAGATGCTGTTCTGCGGGCAGGTGCAGACAGCGCTAGGCAATGGCACCCCTGCCTACGGCTGAGAGAATGCCAGCACTGAAACGAAGACAGGCTTTTGAGTACCTGTATATTGAAAAATATGTAACTATCCTCCAGTCTCTGTAACATATTAGAGCACTGAATAAGCAGAATAAGCAATAGCTACAGACAGTGGCTTGCAGCCTCAAATCCAAACTTCTTTTTTTGCAACAAGATTTAAATCAGAAAGTGAGCTCTTTTCTTGGTTAAGTCTTTGACAGATCTTCTGCTGTCTTGCCTGGAGTTACAATTTCACCCACGAAGGTGAAAGAAGATACTTATCAAATGTTAATTCCACCATTTTGTCTCAATGCCCACCAAAAGAAAGGAGCATTATGAAGTACTTTATTTTTTTCATAAAGAGGCTTCAGGAAGATTATATCTTCTAGCCTACCACTTGTTCTCCGTATACTCCACAGCAATGTCAAACACATGTTAGTACTTGTAATAGAGAGGTTATCTGGGCATACATTCAGTAACACCTTTTTATCTAGTAGATCTTTGTAACACCTTTTATCCAGGAGAGAACTACGATGTCAAAAAGCATGTGAATGACAGGTTAAGCCTGAGGACAGTTTTAACTAGCAGGGGAAGGCTAACCAGAGTTACCTGAATCCAGGATGCTGGCCAAAGTATTCACTATTGTAGAACTGAAATTTACTTTTTTCATCAGATAATACGTGTAGGAAAACCAAGCTGCCACTGCCAAATAGGAATGGGTAAGGAATGGCAGATGTTACACAGCAGAAACACTGCAAAGACACCAATAATGGCAGCCCCACGCAGACCTCTAGTTTCTATTGTGTTAGGTGCTGTACTTTCAAAGGCTCAACAGGAAAGGAGAAAAAAGCATGAGAAGAAATCATGAGAAAGACCTGAAGTGATTTGCCTTCAGTTAGGCACCAAATGACAGATATGGGGATAGGACCTGTCTCTGGCCTGCCAGAATATTGTCCTCTCCAGTCCACCTTTGTTTTCTTGAAGCAGGCTGTTGAACTTTTTTTCCCCTTTTCCATATATTTCTAAAATGGAAGTAAACCAGAGAGTCAACAAGTAAAATTCCCAAGACTCCTGAAGTGAAGAAGGACACTAAGTCCTTGCCAAGGGTCTAGCTGCCTACACAAGGAAGTTGCACATAAATTGAGAACAAATTTTCAAATTTCCTTTGAAACTACAGAGAAGTAAGCTTGTGTCCCATCCTGACCCATTGCATTCCATCTCCCCTGCCACTCAGCACACAAAGTATATGCCCTTTTGGGGAAGAAGCACATTGAAAATCCACCCTTCAGCTTGTATTGCTCATTTCCCTGCACAGAAAAATTAGAAGATTTAAATTAAGCTGACAGTCACAAAAAAAGCTGTTGGAAATTTTACCAGGATGTGTAAGTAAGCCAGGTAATACCACATCCAAAGGTTTTCAAATTTTATTGGTGATAAAAGTAACACCCCCACCCCCACCATGGAAAGTGAAATGCTTGGAGGCAGTTTTCAGCCAGCTGACAGTCTCATCCAAGGAAAATGCTTTGATGGGGAAAACAGCTGCTAACATGAATTTCTGCAGTGTTTATTGGACCAAGAACAGTGTCAACAGCCACGAGTGAGAAGAACTATCTTGGAAGCAAAATCATACAGCTCTTCCTTTTCCCTTCATGCTTTCCTTGCAAATGTGGAGAATCAGCGAAGAGACCCAAAATTCTGGCAATTGCACTGTGGACATCAGCTCACGGGATGGCTCCAGAGCACCAAGCCGCTTCGGCTCAGTGGCATGCTTAAGTTGCAAGTCCTTGCTCTTCTCTTCCAGGGGAGGGTAATGGTTTTGCCATTACCTTGCTAGGGCCCAGACTTCTTGTCTGACAGCTACTTAGTTTTTGGAGGGATTTTTATCAGCAGGTTCTGCAAAGAAGCTAGGTGGGTGATAATGGTCAACGCTAGCCCAGAGAGGGTAGACTGGTTATTCTGACTATCACCTGAGTTGTTTAATAATATTTCACAAAAACAAACAAGATCCACAGCAGCAATAAACATACACAGAATTTTCCTTGTCATATACAATCTCACCCAGATGCCTCAATGTTACCATTTTAGAGAGCTGGTATACAAAGTCTCTGCACCTCATATGAGAAAATTTGAAAGACTAACATACAAAAAAAAGATTAAAATGAAACCTATAAACATTCCAGAAAACAAGTAAATAAATAGAAACCTGACATCTGCTAACAATTGTCACTCACAGTTGCTAATTTTGAATTTGGCAGAAATTCCATTTCCAGCACTATTTTTCTATATTCGTACAGTCTTACTCATCTCTGAAGCCAAATAACTCTCTCATTTCAGTCAGCAATACAGCATGATGTGGGGCCCATTGGCTCTGCCACGTTTTTCAAGTTTTCTATCCAGGTAACAGGCACTCCAGCCTTCAGTTTCTGCCTTCTGGCTTGCCCTCAGTGTAAGTCCCCAGACGCTCCCCGCTTTACTCACAGCTGTCTCACATACCACTGGCTCACTTCTTGCCCAGTGCCACGTGTAGGTTCATAAACTAGCAGCTCTGCTGCAAACAATCCTTGTGACCGCAGTCTTCACAGCATCACCTGGCACATCAGCCTTTGTTTTAGAGGCAGCTCTCACAGACGGTTCTGGTCCTTGGCAGTCTCTAGCAGACACTTAGTACAATTCACCTTCAAGCTTGTTCCTGTCAGCCTCTGCAACACAGCCGTACCTGAGCACTGCAGCTCAGGAATCCACTGAGGTCCAGAGAGAAAGCCAGCAAAAGATATTGTTCTTAATTACCACATGTATCCCTAGCTTCTCAAAGAGATGAAGAGTCTGTTAAGATGACTACTAGATTCCATCAAGAGCTAACCACAAGGGTAACAACTTTGGTTCAGGAAATACCCGAGTTGCGAACTGCTGGAGGATAGGAGAAATCTGGGGAAGCAGTGTTTTCCCTGCCTTTTTTGCCTTGCTCTCCTACTGTACTCTACTGTGATGGGTTGCTGAGGGGTTTTGGTGCAGAGGGAAGACAGAGCAAGCCCACAGGCCGTAGCCCAGCTCCACAGAGCTATTTAATAGCAAGTCCTCACAGCAAAGACCTATCCAATATTAAACAGACATGAACAGACACGACAATCTTAGCCAAAAGGCCAAGAAGAATAATAGGCTGGATGGACATTTGGTAAGACCCAGCACAGACACAGAAACTCTTCTGTTTTGCTCCAAGGCCTCTGGACCTTCTCTGTTCGAAAGGCTAGCAGGAGACCAGGTGATATCTTCCTCTCTATTAACAGTGTTTGTGACTTTGTTTCCTGCTGAAGCTTTGCTGTCTCAAAGCAGTTCTGGGTCTGGAACTGCAGCAAGCAAACTTTATCCAGAGGACTAAAAACCATCTGAGCTCTGTCAGCTGCAGTTGCCTGTCCTGTCTTGGCTGCCTATTCTTGCCGCGTATCATTGCGGCAAGAAGAACAGCCATGCCTACTGCTTCTTGCCAGCACTCAATGAACAAATTACTCTGTAACTTTCATAAATTACTCAAATCCAACTTAGTTTTGCTGGATGACTTTCATGATCTGTCAGTTTTTTCACTACCAACACTTCATAAGGTAAAATTCACCCTGCATTTCTAGTTATTTACTTGACCTTTAGAAAAGAGACACTTTTCACATGTGCAAGCTGGCTGATACTCTTTCTAAAAATCACCAACCTCTCAGCCTAGGGAGATATCTGATGTCTCCATTCATACAGATTTTCTATGAACAGCGAATAGGGGGTGAGGTGTTTGACTCTGCATCTTTTCCTTTTCAATTGTGATTTGGATTGCTTTTAGCAGAATCCCTCAGTAACGGGAATGTGACAGATATTAAAAGCTAAAATAAAAATCAGTGAAGCCTTCAAATAAATTACAAGCACATTAAATACAGTGCTGTCAACTCTAAAGGTCAGACTCTGGTTTTGTGGAAAATTTGCTCAATGCAATAGGAACTGCATATGTAAACACAATTTTCTGTTGTATGCCTTTAACTTCCAGGCACGGAAATCCTTTCTGTCCCATGCAGCTGACACACCTTAAAACACAGCAGAAGAAATATAATAAATGCAAAATAAATAACAAATCAATCTACTGGCATTTGCCAGAAGGTAATCTTCATGCTAAGCAAAAGAGTAAGTTACACCCTGTAGACAGGTCCATGTTAGCAATCACTGAAATCCAGGGCAGGAACACAAATCAACTCTCCAGTTTCCTAGCCATCAGATGGTACTTTCAAAACTGTCAACAGCCAGAATTTTAAGTAGATAAAGATGCATATAAATACCCATGGGATTTTTCAAAAACACAAACAAGCTCCATTCCCATGGAAGTCAACAGGGAATAAGCACCAAATGGGCTTTTCAAATGCAATGAGGGATTTACCTGCCATTTCTAAGTGCCTGTATATCATTCAAACTTAAGTAAATTCCCTTGTGAAAACAGTTTTTCAGAAGTGATTTGAGCTGTGAGCTACATTTCAGTTACAGTGCACTGTGAAAATCGAAGTTAGTCACCACAGGAATACAGGAACTGACAATAATTGCTTCATATTGGAATTTGTACAAGTTATGATGCCGACATGTCCCCTGAACCAGATCCTCAGCTGATGTAAATCAGCACCAATCGGACTTTTCCAAGGTCTGGTGTTATATGCTAAAATCTAAAAGAATAGAACCCAAACGGCACAAAATTTGGAATCCACATCCTAATAACAATTTTATGTAATGTCAGGCTCGAAGGATCCATATTCCTCTTAGTACCCACTGAAGGAGAAAGTGGAAACTAATGTTCCTTTCAGTGTTCAGCTAGCAGCAGCTTCTGCTGCAAATTAACCTTCAAGCTTGATACTACCTAAGCACTTAGGTTTGAATTGATTTGTAAGCTGGTGTGTATTGTCCACATGCTTAAAACAGCATGTGAGTTTACGTATTCCCGCGTATGAAGAACATACATACATGTTAAAAAAAGAAAACTGCAAGAGAAAATGGCAAGCCATTGTTTTGTGATGGATTTATCAGTTCCTTGCATAAGCATACTGCTATGCATTTCTTAGCAGAGCGCACATTAGTGTGTGGGGGGTGCTCATATATAAGCATATATGCAAGTATTCCCTATATAGGAGACACGAGCCACTGGTCATGTGACCAGCATCTTTATAGAAATGGAGAGGAATTTTTCAATAGATTTATTTCTTCCTCTCCCATCCTAAACTGAACTCCCTTAAACCCTTATTGTACAGCTACTACATGCAACATAAATAAAACATTCCAGGTGCCTGAACTAAATGTAGAATTTAAAGGTCACCCTGAATCTGAAATTTTCTCACATCAAAAAGAAACCCTGGAAGCTTACACAATGCCCGGCCCTGCTTCATGCTGCAGACACTTAATATTTCTCTGGGTGACACCAGCACGAGGCCAGCGCATCCTCCACCTCACCCAATCAAGCCTTTTCCCTGGTTCTACTGAGGCTCAGTTCCTGCTCACCTGAATGGAAATTCTTTATAACTATTAATAGGAGTAAGCTCTGTGTTACAATAGCACCTATGAGGACATACTGTGCCAGTTGCTATACACATAACGAGTAGGAAGCAGACAGTTTTGCTGGGAAGAATGTATGACCCTTACAGAACAACCAAACCAACAACTCTAGGAAAATGATCAGCCTCTTGAACAAATGTACCTGAGGCACAGAAAAATCAAGTAAAAGTTGACCAAAATCACATAGGAAGGTTCATCAAATCCAGAACTGGCTGTTCCTTGCCAAGAACATTCACATCACAACTGCACAAGCTCACAAGCTGAGCAATTACTTTTACTGCTTGACTGTGTTGAAAATGCCCCAATATATTCACCTCAGGTGCAGTCCCAAAAGGTGCTGCTCTGTTTGCTCAGCCAGTACTCTTTCACTAATTAAGATTAGATAAAGCTTCAGTACCAGACTAGAAATTACAGCAATTACAGAAATAAGTAAATAAATGAAATCACCACCATCACCCTGTTATAATCTTTGAAAAATAAAAAAAAAAAATAAAAAAAAAAAAGACTTACCAAATACAGTAATTTAACACAAATAGCCTTTCTCCAGTCCAACTTCACCAATTGCTCGAAGTCCTCTTTGGTTACATGCAACACGGGCCTTCTCCTTCACTCACAGACATCCCAGCTCCTTATCTTGAACTGAGCCACAGGGAAGCTAAGTGTCCTGGACAAGCTGAAATGACCGTGTGTTCAGTCAGAATCCAGGACATTTTCTGGCAACATTTGATTTTTAAGACCACAAAATAACTACAACTTTTTCTGTAAGCATGCTTCTATTACAAGATTTAGAGTCAGCAGGAACATGCGCGTATTTTTCAGAGAGTATTTTTTCCAGTGACTTAATGTCTGAATGAATCCATCGTGAAACATGGAAGTGTCATTAACATTCACCCCAAGCAAAAGAGCAGCTTTGAGAGCGTCCACACACATTTGCTTCACTCCAGCCGTGGTTCACTACCTTGAATACTCATTCCACCAGACTGTTTGGTCCTGGTAAACACCGGACGAGTTTTCCTGGCTCCTGTACTTATTAAACCAAAAGAACATTTTGCTGACAAGCGTGTAGCTGGTGTATTTCAGAACCCCAGAAATCATTCACAGGCTATCTTTGAAAAAGCCTCTGTCATACAAGATCACAAACCAGGTCAGCACGGTAAGGAACAGAACTTTGGACTCTACAGAGCCTTTCAATAAACCAGGAAAATGTTTTGAAGATGGAAAAAGTGAATCCCCAAGAACTTCCCAAAGATGGAAGGTAGCTATGCAGCCCAGAAGGTGATTTGCAACGAAATTCTCCTTCCTATGCATACCTAACATCTACGCCTTACCTACATGGCACTGCTGCATCTTTCCAAACAAAAGCGTACAATTGAGAGACATTTTCATGAAGCCAAGTTTAATTTGTCAATTTTTCCCACAGGCCAAGCTAATTTTGTTCCCATCCAACTGCAGCCAGAGATCTGTTCTGCATCAAGTGCAGATCCTCCCAGATGCTTCCCAGTGCTCTCCCCCAAATGTCAATGGCATGCAAACGAATTCCACATGCAAATGAGCAGCTCAGTGAATGGTGACAAAAACGTCCTGTTATTCCAGTTCTGCGACTCAAGAGAAACAAGGCAGCCTCACTACATATATGTTACCTTTTATCTAAAACCTCTGTTAAACATTTAGTGGCCAGATTAACGCGTACCTCTTAGATTGTGTCCTAGTCCACGAGCTGACTTACTAGAAACCTAGGATTTATTACTTTGTTTGGTGGGAGGTAAAGGCGGCAAAATCCAGTTCCTAAAGGCAATAAAATGTTGCTGTAGGGGTACTGATGATTCAGTATCTTCTCCCCATGTGAAAACCTGAATAAGTTTTGTTTATATCAGGGTAAGGAATAAGGGATCCTCCTCTCCCTTACTTGCTAAGCAGTTGAGTACTCATGGTTCCAGTCATCTCCACAGCCTTCCCCTAGGGATCCGCACTCATAGGCCAGGAAAGATCTACCTCATTGCCTCACACCTCTTTCCATGTCAGAAACCTGCACCGTAGAAGATCAGTCACAGTCCATATATAAAGCAATTCGTGACAAAGCTTTAGATACTTTGTGATGTAACCCATTATAAACTAACACTTTATTGTTTAGTTGTACCAAAAACTTATTGTACACAGAAGCAAGAAGAGCAATCTCAGATCCCTATCTTGCTTAATAGTTTTAACTTCTACTGGATAAATGTGAATGAAGAGGTTGTATCAAGAGAGGACAGACCCATAATTTTTTAAAGGAAGCTACTATCGACCCCAAACTATGAAAATTTCCAAATATGAAACCACCTTGCATAAGAGTTTAAAAAACTACTGGCAATTTGGGGTTGTTCAGCCTGGAGAAGAGAAGGCTGCAGGGAGACATTATTGCAGCCTTTCCATACTTAAAGGGGGCCTACAAGAAAGATGGAGATAATCTTTTTAGCGAGGCCTGCTGCAACAGGACAAGGGGTAACGATTTTAAACTGAAAGAGGGTAGATTTAGACTGAACACAAGGAAAAAATTTTTTTACAATGAGGGTGGTGAAACACTGGAACAGGTTGCCCGGAGAGGTGGTAGATGCCCCATCCTTGGAAACATTCAAGGCCAGGCTGGATGGGGCTCTGAGCAACCTGATTGAGTTGAAGGTGTCCCTGCCCATTGCAGGGGGGTTGGGCTAGATGACCTTTAAAGGTCCCTTGCATCCCAAAGCATTCTATGATTCTATGATTTGTAGCTAGATTCTATTCCAGAAACTTTACAGATTGTCCTTTACAATAAATACACATCATACTTTAACATAGTGAGTTTACAGCTCTCAGCAATTTAATTATATAGATTCTCAGAACTCATTTCACTAGTGGCTCATTTCACAAAGTTGTACCACAGTACACTGCAAAAATTTAGATAACTTGTGTAAGCCCATGCAACAAAAAATTTTCTCATGTCATCAAGTCCTTGCAGGAAACAGCAACATATTGGGTGACCCATTAAACACATCCTGTACCCTAACAATTCCCTACTGGTTTTAATACAGCGTCAGATGCATCAAACATACCAACGGTTCTCGCATCAGGAAAACATACAGCACTTAAAACTGAATCACTTTGGCCATAATAAAAATCATTCAACTCTAGTGTTATCAGCACCAGCACTTCTTTTAGCTACTCAGTTAAGTACCAGCAATTAGCCATTATATCATTCATTTCAAAGAACAATTTGCAAGGGCAAAACTTTGCTTTTCCATCTGAATCTACAAATATTACTAAAACTTTAATAATTCTTAGATACTAATGTCACCTGTTTAAAACAGCCAACATTTACTAGGTAAGAGAAATAGAGTTCATTGTGCTGCTGCAGAAGTGGGGCACAAACTTAGTATTACGGCACTCTCAGGCAGTTCCAGCTATCATAAGCTTCAAGAACAACAGTTCCTGTATTTTAAGACATTTGTATGCAAAAGTCATGCTAAAGTCTCACAAATCACTGGAATTCAGCCCATCCTTCTCATGAAAATTAATAAAAATCATACTGCATATGCCAATGCTATACTGAGAACTGGGAACATGCAGATAAAAATGTTGGTTTAAAAAGCATCAGTCTGATTTAATTTTTGCATTAGTAAGAAAGACGTCATGGTCCCAGGATGCACCTATGTAATACTATGCCAGCAAAAGCAAATATTGAGGTTGATGAGATTCAATTTCAAGAAATCCCCAGCCATCATTGCCAAGGGGTTCCAGAAAATGTAGGTATTGATTTCAGAATAAGTGAGTTTATGGATCAAAAAGCTTTTGCTTCCTTTACCCAGTTCTTTTGTAAAGGTTGAAGGTTAATTTCAACCCAAGCACAAATCCACTGCAGCCACAGTATCTAGCCAGAATCCCATATCAGGGGCAGACTTACTAGAGAAGATTTGAGAGGGCTGTCCCTTCCCTCTCAGCTCCTGTCACATGGGGCATGCACTCCTAGGACATTTGGTGGATGTGCTACAGTGACAATACAGAGCTCTTTTATGCCTGCATCTACATCAGAGCCACATCAACCAACGTAGTTATACTGGGCAAGCCGTCTGCTGCATGGACCCCTGTGGTACTGGCCTTGCCACAGCTACACAGATATCCAGTTCCTTTCCTCCCCAAAGATGGTGTTTATGTGTATCCGCAATCAACAGATTCACCTGTCTTAAGTCTCATCAGGAGCCGGGCACCCTCCTCTTCAAAGGAATTGCCCGGCTGGTATTCATGGCTGTTTGATCTTTGCATTCAAGAGTGAGGCATCGAACATAATGATCTCAGAGACAAGCCTGAAGTATGCCAACATGCCAGTGTGCACTAAAGCATTCAACTGCATGTGGCACAGTGCAGAAGCAAAGCCTCTCCCTCGAGTGTATGCAGAGCCCTGCTGTGGGCAGAGTGCTGACGCTGCACGTCAGCGAGGAAAACACACTGCAGAGCAAGACTGAAAGCACTGCGTGACCTTGGAAGAGCCTGGCATCCCTGGGGAGGTGCACAGCAGGAGCACATCTCTCAGAGCCCACACCGGGATATATTTGGAACTCTAAATGCAACCTAACGTGAAGACATTATAATATATTTCTTATTTACAGCTACCAGGAACTTGCTTCTATCTGAAATCTCATGGGTCTGTTCTTCCGTCAGCCTTGCAGAATGGCTAGGAGCACTTCCCTAAATTACTAGAAAACCAGTAGGAGCAAGCCAAACTAAAACAAGTTTTTGATACCGACCACTGGTTAATCATTTGCCCATTAAATGAAACATGTAAACAAAGCTCCATAGCAGAGATGTTTGTTAGGGAGCATTTATCAGCTCTTCGATGTTTGTCATCTGAAAAGTTCTTTTATTCTTCCAAATTGTATATCGATGCTAATTTTGTTACATTCAGCTCCAGCAATATGATCTTGTATAAAGCAGCAGCAGCGGTTATGCAAGAAAAGGAAATTAAGAGTGGGCTCAAAGGCAGATATATGTCTGTTATAAGCTTTGTCAAAAACATGCATGTCTTGACAGATGCTATGAGTTGAGTGGTAATTACATATCGAGCTGAAATAATAGCTCAGTAACCCTGTGTAAAGTGATCTGGTGATCCCACCTGCACATGGTCTTAACAAGCAAGTTCCTTTCTATTACTAGCCCACAGAATGGAATTGATGATGGACTTGGACTCACTGCGGTTACTGGACTTTGATGTATCTCTATAAATTCAGTGCCTAACTTTCAGCAGCAATTCTGCTTTTTCTGTCACTTAAGAAGACCCACACTTATTGACTTTAGGAATACTGCATTTAAAAAAAAAAAAAAAAAAAAAAAAAGAGATAAATGTTTAAACATAATGGTCATGACCACAGATTTTTTTTTTTTTTTTTTAAATTCAGTGGCTGAACTGTAAACGTGTGTATGAGTGAGGAAGACATTTTAGTAGTGGTCTATCAAGAGGATAGCTTAAAAAATTCCACCAAATATTCAGGATCAAATGAATAAGTTCTAGCTCATCAAAGATGAGCTTAAAAGAACACATAGTTGTCACTGATGCAAAAAGTTGGAACGCGCTCTCTAAAATGTTAACTATACAGTTCAACTTAAAATTCTTTTGCCTGCCCTAGCAAAGACTGCAAGGTAAGGTCCTTTTCGGTTGCAACGCTGACTGTGCCAGTATGACAGATGTTTCCTGTCCTATTGGCTCTTTTAGTGCTTCACTCAATTTCTACGCTTCCAGCAAGTGTTGGCTAACTAATAGGTTTTAATCCTTCCCATTCATGCTATTGCCTCTGTATCAGACAAACACAGATACCTCCAAATCAGCTCTGAGCATTAACATTCCAGATTCTTCATCTTTTGCACAAAACCCATGCATCGTATTTTCTTCTGTGAGTTTGCAGAGAGGGTTTGAAGGGGTTTTTCTGTTTGGCATATCATGCTTGTATCAAGACCTCCATACTTTCAGATCTCCACTACTTGCTTCAGTTTTTCCTATTTTCCATTTCCATTTTCCAAATATGCTCTTGGAATTGTCACCAGGAGGGAGGATCAAGGAACAAAAAAGCATAACTAAGTGCTGAGCTCACTTTACCATATGTGAAATTGCAACTAGAAGCCAAGGCATTTTTTTGTATCATCTAATGTATTGCAGAAGATGCCAGAAAATGGAGGAGCCAAGGACTTAGCAGGTAGTGGGCCAATATGTGAGCACTGAAGGCCTATTCCAGCTGTCAGCAAAAGCATTGGAAAGACTGGATCAGGGCCTAACGTTTTTAAATCTGAAGCTGGAAGGGTCTTGCCACAAGAAGAAAAATCTGGTTCATGCTACGACATAATCAACTCTATTTCAACACTAACAGTAATCTTTTTTAATTGCTCCCAATGTAAACTGCCTCTTGAGACAACGATGTTTGGTGCCCATGGACGAAAGTTGTGGTAAACTGAGAATATTTAAAAGCATGGAATACATAACTCCGTGTGTGTGTTTATCCATCAGATCACACAACAGACTTAACAATGACCACAGGCATTTCTAGATGACTTCAATGGATCTTATAATTTTGGGGGAAATAGAGCTTGTATACCCCTTCCAAAACACATTTTTACAAAAAATATTGCTGAATGAAGAGCTGTAATATTATTCTGTTTGAATAAAGGGATAGACAATCACAAGAGCAATGGCACCAACCAGCAAGTAAAATTATGTATGTGTACACGTTAGCAGGTCCCAGGCCTTACGGCACCTCTACAAAAATACGTAACAGACTCCCATACAATGGGTTAGATTCTCACATGGCAAAAACTGGTGCAGCTTTTTATCAGAAGAGCTCATAAGATGTTCCTTTATGCTGTCTACTCTCTCTCTAGGTAACATTACTGCCATTTAAGATGAGTTACAAGGATACCAAAAGAGTCAATCAGCTTTGATTTTGTATTTTTGGCAATTTAAGGGAATATGACAAAGTTGCAGCCTGCTACAGTAAATAATTAAAATGAGTAAAGGGGCAGCACTGTGGTTATGAATACATGACCCGTCTATTACAGCTATACCCACCTACTGAAATGAGGGAATGCTTTTGCTCAGTTGAATAGGGGAACTGGAAGGTAACAAGCAGAAAGGCAGATAACAGCCTAATAAGTAACAACCCAACAAACACCAAAAGAGAGTAGCTCAGCCATTGTGAGTTACACAGCTGTACAACCTGCATTTCACAGAGCAAGATCCTAGAGATGAAAATCACACTGAACCTACTGAAAGGTCCTGTTGGAAAGACAGGGAGTTAAGTTGTCAGCAAATGCTCCTGAGGAAGACCCTAAAGGATTATCTCTCCTCAGCCAGAGGCTAGGTTCGGTACCTCAGGCCTGCATGGATCAGACACAAGACGCACCCATTGAGGACACACACTGAGGAGAACAGTCTAGATGACACATGGGATAAATGCTCTGTTCCTTTCATGCTCTGTTTCCTGAGAAAGCCTCAGCTGGAATCTCCTGCTTGTTTCTTTCATCTTTTTTCTTTTACTTTCTACTTCTTTTCTCCATTTATATGCCTAACTTCCATGTGAGCTAGAGTAGGTATTTGGGAAATCTAGTTTGGGAGTCCAGATACTTCTTACCTGAAGACCATCACATGCAAAGTAAATTGGTCTTTCATAGCTAAAATCCTGTGATATAGTCCTCATCTGAAATTGTCTAGCTTTAGCTTCCAAATACTCGATCCTACATATCATCCTCTGCTAAACTGAGAGTGACCAGAAGTATTTTCCCCAATTATATATTTGTTAGTAGAAGGCAAGTTCTCTCTAAACTAAGACTGAAATTAAGTAATTCTTAAATCCCTCACCCAAAAGCCCTCCCTAGCTCTCAAATAATTTTTTTTTCTACACGTATCCCAAATGTTCAACAGACTTTTGAATGCATGGACACCAAAGACCCAGACAAGTTATTTGTGAAATGATTTTGCCAATGATGTTTATAACTTTAATGTCTCTTCCCTACAACCACATGATGTTCCTTGCTTACATGTACAACAATCACTCTACTTCACCAAGCTGTAGAATCACACTGGGAGTGAATGTGCAATCGCTCATTTAGACGGCCCCTCAGTCCTCTCCGGTGTTACTTCACACGGCACTCCATTTGGGATTTTTGACCAACATACAGACCCTGCATTTCACTGTATAATCTCCTCCTCCCCAAGTAAACCCTACAGGACATGATAACAGCTGTCCAATACCATCTTGATCTTTGCCAAATGCAAGAAAACTTAACTGAAAAAAATATTCTAAAGAAGTATTTTTCAAAAACTTCCTATTGTCACCTTTGACTACAACAGATAAGTTTTAAGACAGAAGAATGACTTCCAAGTCCTTCATTGCAACGCTTACACATGGTAACTGAAAAGCTCTAGTCCAACATTCAGAAGACCACAAACCACAACTAGCCCTTTTTTGTCAAGCCATTGCGAGTGGAACATACAGCTGCTTAGTACACAGGAAAACTCTCCGGATCTTGCAGCAAAGATGTAATGCACCTTTGTTTTGTGTAGATATAATTAAACTGGTCACAAAATCCTGTTGCCAACACAATGGAACAAATTGCAAGAGCAGGTTTTGTTACCTCTGTGCTAAGATTATCCAGTCCAACCTCCTGTGGTCTCTGTGAAGGTACTTGTCAGGGACTGGTGCTAATCAGGTCCTTATTTGTTCAACCAGTTGGACAGACTTTCATCTTAGCTTCTATTGTAAACGTACAGGTTTCAGGCAGCTGCTCCATCATTTGCACCACAGATATCTGGTATCCCCTGCAACACTCCCATTAACAACTACAGTCTATTCCCACTGGCTACCAAGCTGCTGATGAGAAGATGAGCGTCACAGAAAGAAAGGTAAATTAGGAGATCCATTTGCAGATATATCATCCCTAGAGACTGAACAGCCTCTGCTACACACAGTCAAGAGACCTCTCCTCCTCTTTTCTGACCCAGAATTTTTTTCTTAACTAGGTGCCCAAGCAGCCCATCTCAGCCTTCACGCCAGGCATGTCCTGCTCTGTGTGCACTGTACCAGCTCTGGACAGGTTCAGTCAGCTCTGGGCAGATGCTCAGGCAGCAAAGACCTTTGTGTGTCTTCAGGTCTCACCACCTTGATGTCAGAAATCCCTTATCATGAACCAGCTGGTAGAAAAAACATGGACAACACAGATGTTCCACCTCAGCACTGGAAAAGAGCATTTCAGCCCCACCTCCTCCTGAAGGGCTCTCCAGAGCCAGCCCTCCAGAAGTGCTCAGTAGAAGCCTGACCGCAGAGCATACGAAGGGCTTTCATTTCTCATTTTAAACCGCCACAGGTGTTTTTTTTCCTCAAGTTAAGATATGCAGGGCCCAAGAGTCTCTGGTACCACTGTATCTAACTGCCTTTACCTCAGATTTCACTGGGCCATGTACATGGACAATGCCAAAGTGCCTCCTGCCTTCCAGAAACAATTCAGTTATTTCATACTGAGTCAGATGACAAGGCAATGGGCTCAGAGACAGTAAGCATTAAGTCTCATGTTTGTACATAGATGTGTCCTTTGGGGACGCATTCCTGCTCATGCACAAAAACCAGAAACCTGGCGCCTCACCTCCATGGGAACCAGCAGGCTACCTTCAGACCCCTCCACCAACTTGTCTCTATGTCCTGCTCCCAGTCTAGCTTCCAAGGTTCCTTCTGCATTGCTCAAAATGTATGTGCTGGGCTGAGGTTTTAAATGTCTCGATGCCTTTTCTTTTCCTACCCCCTCCCCAAAATTTCAGAGAACTCATTCCCACCTGCCTTACCACATGGCTTTTTGCTTCTTGATATAGAAGCTGTGCATCAAGAAGGTGAACAAAAGATCTGCAGACCTAACACAACTCATACTTCATTTCAGCATTCAGTCACCTTCATCCCTTTCTATCTGTGCTAGGGAGGACGGGTGAACTCTCGAGGTTTACACGGGGAGCCGGAGGCAGGCAGAAAAGCAGGACCCTCCACCCCTTTCCAGGGGCTGCAGGGCCTGGACTAGTCCAGAAACACTCACACCACCACATTACCTATCTGTCGTTATTCAAAAAAATAAAAGGACAGAAGCTTTCCACATGGAAAAGCGAGAGTTGGGATTCACTTAATAGAAAGATGTAAATAAAAAGCACTAGCAGAAAACTCACATGCTGGCTGCTGCTAACACCAGTCAGCACCACTGCAATAACATTTGTTTCACACATGTCCTGGCTTGGCAGGCACCTGATTTACATTTTCACACTTTGTATCGGCTTTCTACACACTTGTTCTCTAGCATATTGTTCATACATCAGATACAACTGTCATCTTGTTTTTCAGTGCTAAGTGACATAACGAGGTTATTGCACAGCACAAAACTCTTGCTCTGAAGTACACCTGCATCAAAACACTATAACCTTGAGGTAACACGAATTAATGACATGGCAATTTTATTTTAAAAAGCCATTAACCTGTTAATAACTATGAGCCTATTTAATTTCCAGATTTCTCCCTACTGCACTGTAATAACAAACTCCGCCTGTTTAATTAAAAATGGTAACAAGTAACTATGACTCTACTTGTCTCAACAGAATTGCACTCATTTCTAGCAGTCCTAGATTTGGCCCAGAAGCCACCAAACTCACTTGTCCCATTTTCTGAGGTGCCAAGGTAGGACAGACCTGTACCAGAACCCTCTTTTTAATAAATGACCTTACAGTCAGCTGGCCTCCAATTACAACAAGCGGCCAAAACTATTCTTCCAAGGCATGTGTTTACTCACCCCGAAGGGTGCAGTGGTGGTGAAGAATGCTTTGTATCATTTGTAGTTATGTAGGCAAGAATGATGAACTGATGAGCAGGCAATGTTTCTGGCTAGTCTCTTAACTGAAGTTAACCCTGCTTTTCTGTGACCACTATAGATTTATCACTGAAGGAGTGCCGTTAAACACTTACGGACTTTGGTTTATTTTCAGACACTAAAAAGTATTATTTAATCACATTATGGCAGAGGCATAAGTCAGATAACATATATAATATGGGACCACACTCCTCATAGAAATGATGATCTAAACAGACAAAAGGTAAAGGGAAACAGAGCATCTGAGAAGCAAAATGATCTATCCATAAGTCCATTGCAGAGTTTGTAACAGCACAGGCATTTTGGCTTTCAGTTCCTGTTCTATCGTGTGAGTTCATGCTTTTCTCCAGAACTGTAAGTTTTACACTACAGACACGTAGGGATGTTAAAAAAGGGCATTCCCAGGTAACATTTAAGCCATACATGAGATAGCAATAACTAAGTTACTATGATTGATAATGCAAGACAGGAAATATTAGCAACTGTTTGTTGTGCAACAGTCCCTTTTCTTAACAAGTAGCTCTTAACAAAGGATGGTCCATATCTGCATACAGTGTGGCCAGCGGAATAGTGCAGAGACACAGCAGATGTCAAGAGCAGCAGCTATACACCTTGAGTGCAAGAACCCTGCCAACCCCCGTACATAAAGAGATGGGGAAAAGATTACTGAATAACAGCCAAGTGGAATCCCAGAGAATGATGTAGGCAGACAGCTTGGAAGGGTCTTCAATTGTATGAGTTTCTGCAGATCAGCTAGTTACTGGACACTCACAGATGCATCAGCAGGCAGCAAATAACTCCTTGGCTCCACAGCATAGCCTGATCTGAGCTTTAGGAAAGACGACAAGCCACCAGCTCTGGGAAGAGGTTATCACTGACCACTGAAAACAATGTCCCGCCACCAGCAGGATGGACGTTCCTGTCAGGGACACTTTTCTCATATGTTTCTGCCCTTGTGAATCAGGTTATTCTCATGAAACAGGTCTGGAAATTCAGAGAGCTGGCACCCCTATAAACTCGCATCTCTAACATGGGGAACAGCCCAGAAGATTTAGACATTTGTGTGGAGTGCGTAGTAGGTGTTTCTAACAGATTTTGTTACTCTCAGCTTTCCTGTCTGAGGTCGTAGCTGAGGCGTTTTTGTAGAGCAAGCAGAATAACCTCATCTATGAGAGAAACCAGCGAGATCTTTATTGTGCCGTTTTCACAAGTGACTGTGCTCACTGCAGGCATCTTTAAAAAAGTGTGCAGTTATACCTCAATCATTAGCCCACTTGTTTTGTTACAGCAACAGGGCTCTAGGAATGAAAGCATTGGTATGGCCAAGAGAAAGAGAAGGGGGTGAGTACATAGTGGGACACGCAACAGGGAAAAGAGGATTCACCTCGATGGAGACGTGGGCAGAAAAGCCTGGGTGCATCACAGTCTGTGCTCCTCCAGAGGCACGGAACCAGGAGCGCGGAACAGAAATTGGATGATACTCCACAGCCCTCACTATAGGGAAGAAATCTACATGTGCCCTGCTAGGATAGTGTATATTAGTGGATTAAGACAGTTGATAAGTTAATACTTTACATCTTCCTCTATGACACGGAGACCAACAGACCCTCACTTGGATATAACTGATAGTAAAGCTTGCAACTTGCAAAAGTCTGTTAATTATTAGCAAAATCTCCTGGTAACAGTAGGGAAGTTCTGAAAATATCTTGCCTGGGGAGATAATGGAATTATTTGAGAATAAGAAAGGCAAACGACTACAAACCATGATATAAGCATGTATCAGCCCACCATGAGGGGAGAGAGATGGCCTGTCAGATTCCAGAGTTCTCTTGGACCCCTGTTTTCCAATGAGTCTGTATTACAGGATATGGACCTATTTCCACAACAAACACACAGGTCTTTTCTATATGCCATCACACATATCTCACAACCCAGCCTTCAAACAAACGAAAAGATTAACCTGACTCAGTCATTGAATTGGTATGACGGCGCACTAATTTGCCAAGCCATGTGACAAAGTTTAGCCCTTGGCTACAAAGCATCTCCTGACAGCTCAAGGAGTTCTCTCTGTTTTGGGTTAATCAGCTGATTCCCAAAGGAAATGGAACTGTAACAGTCACAACGTAGGAGTAATTTTTTGTGCATGTAGGCTCACATCCTGTGTAACTTATAAATTTATTAGCGGATTTCAAACAAAGTTGTCAGAGGAATGGGCAATTCAGAAATAATTAAGAGAAACCAGGCAGCTAGACAGAGGATACTATCTTCAGCATCTGGCTGAGGGAACAGCTTTTGTTAGACATCAGAGGACATAGTTAGAAGACTACTCTCACAAATTTTGCAACTGTAAAAAAGTCAAAGTTTGCAGAAATCATGAAGCAGAAATCTATAGAAACCAGATTTGTTGCTTCAATTGCTCATTTTTTCCTGAAGGAAAAGAGAGGTTCAAAGCTTTTCTTGACAGGATACTATTCCCACATTGATTTACCAGTGGTACACAAATCCTATTACTGTATCACAGCACATGTGAAATGTGGGACTAAATGCTTCCCTGACTAAGCAACAAATACAGCCTTTTGCTTAAGAAGCTAAGAGGTTACTTTGGTACAAACACTGGGGCATATAAAGGTTATTTAAGCATTCTTGGCACTAGCTTCCTTTCTCCCTTGAATACTTGTTTTAACTCAGTTTTCACTTTAACCTTGCCCTTCACCTTTATGGAATTTCATTGAATTAATAAAGGAGAAAGTGTTTTCTTTGCCGTCTGTGGTAATGAAATACGTTGGCTTTTCTTGCTCCGAGATGTGGGTGTGCCACTAGCAGAAGAGCTTGCTGCCAGCATGACAGTTGATATCACTGTCAGTATAACTAGAATCATGTTCCATAAAAGCGTGACCCTGGGATCATATAAAGGCGCCTAACAGAGGGCTGTGTGTTTTATAGAAATAATAAAGTTCTACAAGCAACAAGAAAACAGGAGCATTTCATGAAGAGCTGGGTAAAGTTTATTTTGCTGATTTTCACCTAATACTGTGCATTTTCAGTGCTGAAAGTGCCATGTACCCTTCAGACTGGAATTTATGCACCTCAGGCTTGGCTGAAAACATGTCAGAGCCTTGCTGGCCTTCTGCCTGACTGAGGTGCTCAGGCTGTTGTGGTGGAACAAGAAATCTGTGCCCTGAAGCACAAGGGGGAGGTTGCCCTTCTAGTCTTATTTATATATTTTTCATTTAATTTCAGGGTTATAAAAAGATATTGGGGAAAGGCTTTCAGCTCAAACTAGAGTTTATGGATCTGATGCACACTTTACTGTCATTCTTCTAGTGTCAGGGGTAAAGCTTATAGATGATGCTGAAAAGCAAAACCGTTATGCTTTCTCCTGGTACTCATACATCTCCATTCTCCTCTAAGTCACAACCAGTGATGCCAGTCACAACCCCAGGCCTGCAAAGTCACCCTGGAGAACTTCCCGTGAGGAAAGGATGCCTGCCTTGGTGGTCCTGAGTGCAGAGACATTGCCTTTGCGGAATCTGTGTTCCGTATTTAATGAGATGAAACTGGACACACAGTAACGCAGGTCACTAAATAAAACAAAAAGGCTTTTTTCACCCAGGTTTATCCCAGCCTGAGAAAGGATGTGAGCTGTGATGTGTTTCCACTGGACACATTTGAATCAAACATCTGTTAGCCTTCCTTTTCCAAACACCTCATGAATCCAACGTGGCCACATATTGCACACTCCTTTGCTAAGTAAACTCCTGTTAAGGTTGTCTCATGAATCAGATGCTTTGTGGAAGAAGACTGTGCTTTGATGCAGATGGAGAGAGGACTGCGCACAGATAGGTAGCTGTTCACACACTGGCTCAGCTGACACTTTAAAAAAATATTTAGTGTCCTTTGTTGTCTACCAAAATGTTCATTTCCTTTTGCTTATCTGCACTGTTAATGTGGAAAGTAAATTTGAAAAAACAGTAGGATTTTTTTGTCATTTTTATTGCTTATCTGAAAACTGAGCTGCAGTATCTAATTATTCTATAAGAGCATTTTTATAACCTGTAGAAGGAAGCATAGGGAAGCAGCTCTGTTGCCCTTTGAAATTACCCATCCTTACAAAAATAAATGATAGTATGGTAACCTTCTCTGCTACCTGACCTACAGCTAGACCATGCTATGTTAACAAATGCAGCCATATAACCAAAATTGGTCTGATCAAACTTGAATGGAAAACCTCACCTGTGAATCTGGACATCCATGGCTCTGGGAACTCTTTCCATTACTAGCACCTTAGCACAGGACTGAATAGATACTGGCTTTCAGGTAAAATATTGTATTTTGCACTAACAAAACCATACTCAAAGCTCTTGGTTATTAGGATGAAAAGGATACAGAATGACAAGGTGAATCAGGCTACAAGGATTTTTGCTGCAGGTACCAAAATTAATCCATAACAGACATAAAAGACTACCCTGCACTGAAAGGCATTTATGTTATCTTACCTGACTGGTGTCTAGCATCAGGGAAGAGAAGCGTGTTTGAGGGCCAAGTCAGAGCAGAAGCCTCCTCCACGGAATCCAAACTATAGTCACCTGGGGAGAAGAGTTCACAAGGTTAGGTGGATGTCCATGAGTACCATTTGGTGAGCCTGTCCAAAGATGCCCATGCTTCTGAATACACTCGTCAGGCGTGAAACAGCAGTATCACCATGGTACCACGTAGTTGCGTTGTTCACCCAACTGCTACCTGTACAAATGAGAGACAGAGCCTATCTGAGTGAGGACTTTCAGTCTGACTAGACAAAAAGAAGTAAAGGAGAGAAAGGTGAATGGATCCTTGAAAGCATTACAGCAAGTAGCAATCAAACCACGATTGAAGCCCACACATGAAAGCTCTCTCTTTGGTGACAGAGTTCAAAAGAGGGACAATATACCATGAGCATCTAACACTAGCAAAGCGCACCGCTAGGTCAAGAGCAAGCAACCTATCAATGCTGCATTAGGGTGCTCTGTAGCAGAACTTTTCTGGTATACCAAGCGTCAGCGTTGCAGAGAAACACCTGCCCTGGGCAGCAACAGCCCAGCACAGGAAACAGCCATGCTGAGGAAGTAGCTAAGTGCAACCCCTGGTACTGCCACAGCTGATACGACCAGGCATGCGCTGAAAGGCGGTAGGAGTCATGAGCAGATCAACAAGCACAAAGAAAAACAACACTTAAAACTGCTTTTACTGATTTTCAGGCCCCCGTGCTTTTTACCTGGTGTGTGTGCCCTGTTTCATTTGCTGTGGCTAAGCTGGCACAGAGTAACTCAGTTGTGTGTCTGAGCCTTAACTGTATTCCAGCTTCAACCCTGAGGCAATGATGATACTACTTCCACTGTAAATGCCAAGGAAGTAGTAAACAAGGCTTTGTTTAATATCAGAAAATCTACATTCATTTTCCATTGCTCAAGTGACAGACACTAACAAAAAAAGTGAATATTTTAATTTAGAAAAAACAGTACAGATGGAAAAGGATACATGCTATTCTAGGTTCTATTTGCACAATACAATTTCTTTGGCTCCATCTACAAAGGTAGAATAAAAAAAATCCCTCATGACACACAGGTTTTACTTTGCTGACTAGCATTAGACACATGAGCCTCTCTCTCCAGTTCTCCATTAGAGCCAGGGACACATGACAAACAGAATCAATCCAAGGAAAAAATGCAGCCATTATTCTGCTTTAACCAGAGACTTCCAAGAAACACTTAATCTTCTTGTAGTTTGCACAGAACGGATGTTTATTTAAATAATAGTGGAGCAACAATGGAGTGACAGAAGCTGATTGGGAAAGAAAGCTTGATATGTTTAAAGACGGAAAAAAATGAGAAATTCTACAGCAGTTATAGATCGATATCTCAACACCAGTACAATATATAAAGCTTCCTGTCAAATGATTTCTATCCAGCATGAGTTTTTGAACTGACATTGCTAATTATGATATTTTAGCTTCAGTGTAAGACAGTTTTTGTAGAACTAACATTATCTTGCCATTAAAAGACTTTTTTTAAAATAAAAAGATACCTCAACCTAATTATCTTAACGCCATACAAACTCTAGTATAAGTATTGATCTTTTTGCTTCCTTCAGAAATTACAATCAACATCCATCCTGCAGATTAATCTCCTAAATTAATGTTTCTTTGTCAAAGTATCATGCTTTTTCATTTATATGTTGTAGCTAATTGAAATTCTTCCCAGTCTGCTATGCAGATAATTAGCTAAAACAGACCTCAGCGCCAGAGTATACATGCTCCCTCTGTTATATGGTAAACTGTACCATCATTATTTGTATCACCGTAGTGTTTAGATGTCCCAAATGATGCTCTGCTTTTCAACTGCTAGGTGCTGTACAAACACATTGTTATCTTAGCACTTCAGCACCAATAAAGCCATTTTCACATGTAAGTGCTCTGTTGCTTAGAACTAAGCACATGTGCGCACACATACACACAAAGTACTGGATGAAAAGCAGAACGGTCAGTCCTTGTTGTCTGGAGGGAGGAGGGGCATAAAGATGAAACCATTTCATCCAAGATCACGTAAAATGTCAGGAGAAGGAGCAGAAACTAAACTGACAATCTTCTGATCCAGGGTTGCAACTTCACAACTAGCTCACTTTCAAGTCTTTATATTACATACATGCCACAATCCAGACTAAGAAAACTGTAAATTGAGTTGTGATAACACAGCTATCATTGCTTAATTACACAGCCAAAAAATGGAGAGAA
Source organism: Nipponia nippon (assembly GCF_047370975.1). Lineage (NCBI taxonomy): Eukaryota > Metazoa > Chordata > Aves > Pelecaniformes > Threskiornithidae > Nipponia > Nipponia nippon. The sequence goes on along the minus strand of NW_028262369.1, from coordinate 69,773,590 downwards.
AAATACAGTCCTAGATTCCAGAATGCACCTGAAATACTTTCTCTCTAAAGAAGAAGACAGACAACCTGCAAGTAACAACAACACGGTAAGAACCTGCTGTCTTTATACCCAGCTTTTTCATGTATATGATTATAGCCAAGAGAAAGGCAGGTAACTGACAGAATCGTCCCTTTCACATCAGTGGTGGGCACAGTGCAGTAAACAAAGACTCTGAAAGAAGCTCCCATGGGTGGACCGAAGCAACTACTTGAAATAGTTATTTTTACATCTTCCTGAGGAAGCACACAGGTGAATTACAACGTACAAGGAATAATATTCCTGAAAAACAGGAGAGCTTGAATTTTAAGGAGTTTGAGAGACATCACACAATCCTTTCAGGTACAAAGTCATTCAAAAAATTAAAAGGAAAAGTTCACCTGGGATAAATGTTACTGCAGGACAAAACCAGCTGAATTTGTTTCCACTGGAGTAGGATTCTGGTGGGAAGGGAAACTTGAAAAAGAAAATATTAATCTGGTCTTTTGGGGTAGTTTACAGTGGTATAAAATGGGGATGGAAAGCAATCAGGACTGAAACAGATGCTGATGAGTTATTGAAGGGAACCAGATTCGACATGTACTAAGCCAGGCTGCATCTTTATCTTCATGAAGCAGTCCACATCAACTAATGCACAATTCATCAACATTTCTCGCTTCTTCAATCAGCTTAGGGAATTTCTGTCAACATTTCTCTGAATTTCCCCACTATTCTCCAGTAACATGACAGCCCCAAGAGATGGGTCTACTAAGGAGATGAAATCTCTGCTTGTCCATTACCCCCATTGTCACTGCAATTTTTAAACACACCCTTTCAGGCAAGAGAGGGCTTTCTTCATTACCATCTGCCTTCTCTCCATCCTCTTTCCTTGCTTCTGTACCACCTACCAGTCTGCAACTCACATGATACCAGTGCACAGAAAGTTACTGGTTTGTGGTGATCTATAACCAAAGGAAATTTTGAAAATTATTTGTTTGTTGATTGGTACAGCAGATGAGTAATTTTTGCCAAGAAATTCTTAAGCAATTGGACTGTTGTAGTCAAACCATGTCCTCACTTACTTGTGTTAGTTTATCTGCCAATGAATGATCAATAATGAAGTTATTCCCCATTTGTCCAGGGTTAAACTGGCCACAGCTATTTTAAGTACTTCATGTTCAAATATTGCCATATTATTAAGCAGTGCTATAAGATAAAAGTTACTGATATATACTCCTAACACACAGCCAACCTGAAGGACTTTTTGTGTGGAGATTTATGTAATTAATAACAGATTGTTCTCGTATTTTTATTTCAGTAAACCACAGTGCTGTTGCCAATTCATAAAGCAGCTTCAAGATCTGTTCATGCTGAAAGATATTAAGACATAAGGGCAAGAAAATATTCACTTAAGTTTAAGGTCAACGATATGCAATGTGAAATATATACTGAAATGCATGAACCATAAGCGTACCACATTAAATATTCCAGGAAGCTTTACTGGTTATGCTTGTTTAACTTTTCTGTATGTGTGTGTATACACACACACACACACTTCCCAAAAAATAAACTTCAGATCCCTGGCAATATTATCATAAAACCATTCAGATATTGCATGTGCCTCATTCTTTGGCCTGATTGCTATCACATGAACTTTGAAAGAAACAGGCTCCTGTTTCTAATTAGTAAGGACATAAAAGTGTTTATGTAGAAGGAGAACCTAGAGAGCTTATTATGCTGAGTCCTGTTCAGAGCCAATGTGGTTTTGTCATGCGTATGTTAAAACTGACACAGCCAAGTTTGGTTACAGTCCGGTAGAGCATCTGCAAGTCATTTACATACTTTCAAATGCCACAATGATAAATACATACAGCTCTGCAACAACCTGAGGGTTATGTCTGAAAATGAATGAAGAAAAAGCACTCAAAAAGGAGTAAGACTATTTATTAAAGAAACCATCATGGAATTTCTTAGACTGAATTTGGGGAAGGGTGGGAATGGAGAGAAGAGGAAGAAGTCTAAAACATACTTCTAAGGACTTGAGTGGAACTTATTTTTTGCTCTTCTTATCCTAAACAAAATTACTCCTGCCATGTGCTTACTGGTGATACGTTTCATTTATATTGTACAGGCATAGCTGCCTGCCCATGGAAATACCTTCAGACAGCTGGGAAGTAGAAATGAGTTTGCTGATCACACAGCTACCATCACTGCCTTCATCATAACTCCCCAAGGGAAAGCTCATTTTGGGCAGAGATTCATCCCAGCCCAGATCTTGTCTACTCACAACCAAACTTCTGACTCAAGCCTGAGCTAAGGGCTTATTCCCTCTCACACACTGGGCAGGACTCCTCTTCTCAGATGTTGATTTTAATCACAAGAATTAGCCTTATTAGCAATCCCAAATCAATCACTTCAGAGTAGGTATTATTTAGACTTACCCAAGGGAGTCCTTTTTGTCTGTTTTGCTTTGAAGTTAAGAATCTCTCACTCTTACTTTGGATCTCCTCTAAGGAGAGAGAAAAATGTCCAAAGCTGGATCTGCATTCACACTCTCACTATGGCCAATTCCAGTGAATAGTCCTGGTGGTAGAATTGTAGTTTAAGGTCTTTTGGAAAAAGCTTAGGGTGCCAGTGACCTCTAACCTGCTTTATCCATTCATACAAGTTCTAGGAAGGGACTAGAAGGACATGGTATAAGTTAGGAGGAATGTGTTTAGACAAGCAGTCTGCATTATGCACTTCTTGGCTATTGCTGTTAGCCTCTTTATTTTATTTTTTTTTAAAATGAGCAGAAAAATTGCTCTAAATATTCAGTGCATATAAAAAGTCAGTAACAGCCCCCTTTGAAACACAGAAGAATGTGTATACTTAGAAGGAAAATTAAAATTTGGCAGGCTACAAGTTATATTGGTATTTCTAACTTTCACATCAACAGGGATCATAAGCTGACTCCTCGCTGGTGACACCTCTTGTCAGGAGAGTCAGGTGATCTCTGTATAGTTTCTACTTAGTCAGAAGTTATCAATGTATTTTTAGATCCGGATTTACACAGCCTACTCTCTTCAGCTCAAAGCATTTCCCATCAAGTCCAGAGGAGAAATGTTCCAGTCAACCATAGCCAGACATGCAGCCCACAGGTGGGCAGCAAATGTACCTTCAAATCAGCTTCAGACCTGCTCTAATTCACAATGGAAGAAGTAGAGATGAGGGAAAGGTAGTTAAAAATCCTGACTGGCTTGAGGATTATGTGAGCAAAAATAGCCGTGACTTCTTGCCACAAAATATTCAGCAATTAGAGCCTGGACACCTGGCTATAAAGTCCCACAACAACCATGACGGATAAATTGTACTGCCTTCATGCTTTTATCAAGGGATTGGAAAAGAGAAGGCATCTTTTTTGTTTTGTCTGCTCTCTCATCTCATTAATGGCCATATTTTACTATAAATTGAATGCCACAGTGAGTGTGAACGTACATCCAGCTTTGGACATTTTTCTCACTCCTTAGAGGAGATCTAAATCTGTCTGGGCACAGTTTGCTGAAATGCTGCTGGGAAAAGAATAGCTGAAAGAAAAAAAGAGCAAAATCAACAGCAATAAAGAAGGTTGAACCTTCACAGATGAGCAAGGATCTGAGTTAATGTCTTCCTCATTGTTCTGTCTATTAAAAAAAACTGATCAAAAGCAAACAGCAAATATCAGCTGTACAGCTCAAGCCATGTCATTTCCATGGTTTATATTTTGAAGGCTGAAGTATTTACAGTTTCTGTGCAAACTAAAAGTATGGTTCCATAACGGTAGAAGAATTCCAGCCCATAAATTGGGTACTATCACCTTCTGCTCAAGTGCCTTCATGGTAGATTAACCTAAGCCATTTTACTTCACATTTGTGATAGACTAGGCACACACTGATTTAGTTTATATTTCTGATATGCAGGGGCCCTGCGCAACCTAAATTCACATTCAAAGAATTTTACTTACTACCAGTGCAGCAAAAGCACTTCATAGGGTCAGAGTGAAAGGCGGAGGGAGAAATCAATGCCCATACAGGTTGCTTTAGCAAGAAGAGGACACATCACATCACTCTCATTCTTCCTAGATTATTTTCATATGACTTCATTCCTTCCCATGGTGCTACTTGTGATTTTTGCAGATATAAGCAGGAGTAGAAAAAGGTGCAAATTGCCTGGAAACAGTCTTGAGGAGGAGGAGTTTAAAAAGGGGGGGGGGGGGGGGCGGGAATACAGAATTTCTTCAAGTAGGACAAATTGCTTGCTGTACTAAAGAGAGCCAAAGCCACAAACACTTTTAATTATTCTTCTACATAAATACCAGTTGAGATTACCACTGGGAGGAGCTACGATCCAGCTGGAAAGAGAGGTGGCCATGGGTGGAAGTGGCATGTCAATAGGACACTGTCCTTAAAACATGACATGTGACACAAAGAAGTTTGCAAACAGCTGACTTTGTACATACTTGTAGGCACATGTGGGCAGACAATCCCACACAATGTTGGAGCAGTACTGTCAAACCACTCATTCTGCAAAACAACAAAGTTTTGGGCATGGGGCCATGTGACATAATACAAGGATGAGTGAATCATAAACCTAGAGATGCTCAATGAACATGTAAATGAAATGAACATGTGTTTATCAATGTTCACCAAATGAAATGAACATGTAAATGAACATGTGTTTATCAATGTTCACCAACATGTAAACCAAAGGGTTTGATAAACACATCCGAAAATCACCTACAACCGTTTTACCTTTATAGGACTTCTGATAAAATCCAGCATCTCTACAGAAATACTGTTCACTCCTCTTCCCTGTAATTGCAGGTTTGGTAGGAATCCTAAATGCCTTGGCTGAGAAAGGGAAAAAGGTACAGAGACTGAAATGGCAAAAACTGATCACCATTATCAGCTATGGCTGGTATAAAGAGTATTGCAGCAAAATACAGGCTTCAGTTGAAAAAAAGCTCAACCAGCAAGTTGTTTCCTGCTTTTAAAAGTGTATTTCTGGGCTCCAAAATATACAGACTAATGATAAGCATTCAAAAAGCTTCCAGGAAGATATATAACCCATAGACAAAATTATCATTTTGTCCAGTACAGAAAATAATGCCGGTGGGGCGGGGGGGGGAGAGGGAGTCACCAGTGTTGACACTCCGAAATCAGGATATTGGTTTGGTCCAAAACTGGCTAGTTAGTCTGAATCTATGGCTTCTACTACTATAGCTACCCACCTTTGTCTATTTTTATGTGCTGTGCAGTCTATCGAGATTCAGCTAAGTATATACTTGTGTCTGGCAACTCCAATGAGGAGAGGATTAGAAGACAAAAAAAAAAAAAAAGACATGAACTTGTTTGGGTTTTTTTGGGTTTTTTTTTAACTACTCTTCGGTGCATGTCAAATAAGTGTCCCAATTATACCCAACATGTTCACACCATGACCCACACACATCTATGCTTCCATGAAGGGGCACAAAGATACCTCAAGAAGACAGACTCACTCTTGTACTATTGTCAAGGTGCAGCAAGCAGTGAAAAGAAGGTGATGCCAGGGAAGTATCAGCCAAGCAACATTTATGCTCAAGTTAGGCACCTGCTAAAAACCTGGAACAATCTTCTGTTAGTATTATTAAAGAAAAGAAAAACCACAATGAGTTTAATAACAGTCTCCTATAAGGTTAGGAGATGTAGCCTTAGGCAGTGCCAGGGACTACATGTGATTATTCAGATGACAACTTCCAGCTCCAGCTCAATAGTCTAAGCCATCTCCTCAGCGTCCTGAATGTCTCTGTGACCAAGATGGTTAGTTCTGGGAGCCCATTTCCCAAATCACTTAGTGCAGGTTGTGCCCTAGCTGCTCTTTGCACAAAGTTTCAGCGCCGATACTGGGCTATGCCCACACAGCGCTGTGCAGTGCTCTACAGCATGACTGCAGCCAGCCAGGCTTCCTGCAGCTGCCACAACCACGCCAGCCAGCCTGGCTAACTTGCACCGATGTTTAGAGTGTACAGAACAGTATCCAGAACGCCTGAACTTTCCCCTTTCTAGCCCACCTCCATAATGTGCTCCACCATCAGTCTTGAGCTCCCATTACTAATCCCTGTTTTGTTTAACTGCTTATAACAGAGATCAGAAAGGAAAAATTCCCTACAGGGAGGATTACTAATTCAGTGAAATCCTGCAGGGACTCAATAAAATCTGCAATAAAATAAAGCATGCCCCGGAGTTTTCAAAAGACTAGCAGGGTTTGAGAGAAAACAGGTACTCCCAAGCCGTCACTGCTCTTTTTTGCAGGGATTCAGCTCTGTGGAAAAATGCAACATTCTGATTTGTGAATCTGATCCAATTTTTTTAACTGGGCTGCTGTCCAAAGTAATGTATTAAAGAACTTCCTTGATTCAAATTATTTTCCCATTTTAGCTTTCTGGAAGCGGACTCTCTCCACTGACCGAATTTGTTATTTTGGTTATTCACCATTTCCAAAAGTAATGAAATGTTATTTGTTTAAGGGGTGGAGTGGTAGCTTTAAAGCATGATTCTTTACAACAGTGAATTTACTTTTTCATTTGCAACTGATCAAATTCTGTGAGCAGAGTGTGGACCTTTGTTCAGTTCTCAGTTCACTATTATGCAGTCACGATTTAATCAGTCAATCATTGATGTGAATCTGAAAACATCCGAATTTTATTTTTAAAATGCTGTTCCCAGCTGCAGTGGATTCAGTTTTTAGTGTGTTACAGGATATGGCATTGGAAGTATGGCAGAATCCAGCCAGAAGCTTTTTAGTACGCTATTTCAGACAGAGCCTCTCACACCTCTCTCTCCCTCTTCTTGGATTAGGCATATTTCCTGGATGATCATTAGGCACATATAACTAATCTCAGTCACCATCTATCAAGAACTGAAAGAATTAAGCTAGCTGATATGCACAGATCACTTCATAAATCAGACCAATCTCAAAGGCATTGCTTGCTGAGCAGTTCTAGAAAATATATCCTTAAGAGTTACATGTGGCATTTTAGAGCTAATGCAGTATTTACAAACTGAACTAATGAAACTAACACCTTCACTCAGTGTATCGACCAAACACAATATCAAAGTGCTAAAATCTGGTATATCAATTCTCCATATATCAACTTTTTACAAATAAAAAGTCTCAAGCCATTAGCCACTTCACAGGAGCTACACAATGAAGTCCCAGATGACATCATTTCAAGACCAAGCCCAGGACCCTTGAATACAGAAGCACAAGTCCCTACTGCCTCTATACGAAGATCAGGGGCTTGGATATAGAAAGCTGTTTAGATATCTACTAAGATTTCCAAGAACACCTAGCCAGGTTTGGTCCTTAAAGTTAGGTGGAAAAAAAATGGATTTTAGGTACCTACCCTGTTCGAGCATATCTGAAAACTTTGCTAAACAACTATCAGCTTCATTCAGCGACCAAGTACTGTGTAAGGTCCAATTTCAGGTCTCAGCTAAAAGCTGAACTGAGTATTTATACATGTTCCTGTCCCAAGAAGGTGGCAGACAGCCACACTGTATTTTCCAGCATGGTCCAGCCCTGTGGAGTCTGGGGGTCTAAGCACATATTATTTGGCGCAGAGAAACCCTGTCGTTCTTTATTGATTTTCACAGTACGCAACATGGACAGAGAATAAATACATGCCAGGCAACCCACACTGTTGAGAGAAGGTTCCTAAAAGCCCTAGTGTCCCTAGCAAAAAAATGTCATTCATCCATGAAATTAAATGCAGTACACATCCAAATCCTAGTATTTACCCAGAGTCCTAGAAACCTCGAAGATGTGATCAGAGCACCCTTTCAGGAACTGGTCTTGCCAAACAGATTGCTCCTGGTAACTTCAAAAGGCTTACCTTCTGCAAGCTCTGCCCTGTTCTGGGACAGCAGATCACATAAGGACGTGCTACATGTTTGTAGCAACATAGCTTTAAAGGACACTAACGCATCGGGGATTTACATACATCAAAAGAAGCAAGGATTGAAAACAGAAAGAAGGAATGCTGATCCGAAACACTTGTTTTTTTCCAAAGTCTAGACCTGCAATTCAGCTACCATTTCACTGAGGAGGGTAATATTTGCACTGCAAGTTTTGTCAAGAAGAGATAAGCGATGGTTATGTGTGACAGACTGTTCTAATCTACCTGATGCCTTTAAAATTGCTTCCTCTGCAGCCAACCTCCACGATAGAAATAAACACTGTTATGACAACCATGAAGAAAAAAATGCAGCAGCAATAGTTATAGAGGCTTGAAGATCCCTTTGAAGGTCCCGAACTACTCAGGATACAGCTGGCAGTGCAGCTGCCATTACGAGCTCTGCCCCATGCCCAGAACTGCTTGCTAAGCCAGAACTGCTCTTCAGAGTCTGAACGGTGGTGGCCACGAGGTACTGCCAACAGACAGCCTAGCTTCTCCGCGCTGCTTACACTATGCAGACAAGCAGCGTAAGACAAGGGAATCGGAACTTCATAAACTGTATGCTTTCATAGTGAACAGGCGAAGGAAGAGCTTGCTTTGCGCTTAAAGAAACAGGAAAATTTTGAGGTTATGAAGTTACTAGGGTTAACTATGCCTTCAATAATAAGCCCCTGTCTATCTTCTTACAAAACACAGAAGAAAAAACAACCCAGAACAAGAATCTTCTTCAGAATAACATTGCATGATTTTATATTTTTAGATTAAAGAGGCACATTGAGAGAGATGTAGAATACATAAACACAATTATAAGAAACTTGTTTGCTTGTACCTCTAAACCTTCTCTGGGTTTTAAAATGGAGGACTCCTTCCTTGTTTTGAGCACATTTCCTCTGCATTTCATGAGGTGGGGGCTCCCTGCTGCTTGAGAAGGTTCCCTTTATAGAACGCTGAACAATGAGTTTGGAAAAGTTTTGATTTATAATAGCTTACATATGGCATTACAGAAAAGGAATCTATTTTAAGTATCATTCTTCTCTGAGAAGGGATTTTAAAGAGGCACCATGTACTCCAAACTTGCTGGCAACACATTGAGCCTCCTCTCAGAGCCTGCCTCTAGACCTGCTCCCTGGTTTGTGATGGAAACTTACTAGTCCGCCATAATCCTTACTAACATCCAGAGAGTGGTGGAAGCATATTTTATTTCCCATGCTCATGAGGTTTTGAGAATATGGCAGGACTGGTGTGTAACATGCAATTCTGAAGACGATTCCTAGAAAACATTTATACGCTGTTGTCAGGTATATGGATCCAGAGCAACAGATATATTTCTTCCACGTAAACCCAGAGAAACAGAAAAACACTTGGTCATCCTTCAAGCCTACTCTCCTCCCCAGTGTTTGAGGTTTTAAAATTTACTTATAATACATTATTACAAGGAAATATGAGCTTTAGTTAGAGACATTTTGAAATGTATTTGACCAAATATGGGGGAAGAGAAAGTGCATGAAACATTTTTATTAAGATGAGTCTTCAGGTCTTTCTCACTTTTCATCAAGATCTAATCACAAAACACAATGTTAAAGGCATCACGCTGACACATGTTGGCTTTGATAAGAAGTTCATGTTTCTGACCATAATCAAGGATTCCAGGAATTATTCTTTCAGCAAATAATAGGCAGGAAGGACATAGTGACCTTGCCACATTTCAACCTGAATTGAGAGCTGTCTGCCAACTTAAATTTTGCCTACGATTTCTACGATTACACAGCATTTCCTTTTCTAAAGAGTTGCATTGCTTTATGAAACTGTTTCTAATATTATTCACACAGAAGGGTGAAATAATCCCTATCAACTTTAGTGATTACAGAAATTTCCAAGATCAAAGTAAGATTATCCTTATCAAATTCTGTAAGAAGTATTAGTTTGTAGCCATTTATAAACTGTTTAATGAATTAAATATGTTTTCTATAAAGATATTATCAACATTGACCACGTACAAAACAGTTTGTTCATGGTTACAAGATCACTAACAATTATCTGTCATCTGTGACAGGTCACTTGATAAAGCAGATGATAGCGTTTCTGTTTTTCTGGGTATCCACAACTTTGCGTAATGGATGCAACATAAGGACTTCATAGTGGCTGGTGTGGGAAGGGAACAATGAAAGAACTTACCTTCCTTTAACCATAAACCAGGTTTAGTTGTCACATACTGATCAGCAGAGATATGCATACGAAGAGTTAAAATTTAAAATATTATCCGAGTTACATTTTTCCTCTATATAAGTGTATGCTGATAAGTGACAAAAACACTACCAAAAAAGTTAAAGTCATCTGCTTTACTTACCCCACAAGGCTTTTGACATTGTGATCACCAAACATCAGAGGTTCATAAGATGATTCTTCACTGTGATAGAAAAAGATGCTGGTTATCAAAACAGCAAACTACGTTACCTATTTTTGGTTAAACTACTTCAGTGCTTGCATACTTTTTCCCAGCATCAGCATGAATTAACTACAGGCTAATTCCATAAATATACAAGGCCAAAGTTATCTCTAAGGTACAGAAAAGATTATTTTGGTCTAAATTAAAACCACCTGAATTTTAATGCAAAATAATGAAAAAGCCACGTGCACATCCATTCATCCAGAGTTCAATATTTTTGAAATTTCAAATCAAAGACAGTATTGGTGCCTTCTGCCCAATTCAAAGAAATGTTTTATTAATGAAGTTAACTTCACTGAGCTTGTAATGCAAGTAAGCAAGCAAACGAACAAAACAACTTAGTATTGGACAGTTCATAATGTTAGCATCATTGTTCACATCTATAACTAGAGACAATTGTGCTCCTCAGGCTTTTAAGTGATGGGTGTCTGTTTGTACAGCATTCATAGCAATAGCTTGTACTGAGAACATCAAAAGCATTAGTTTAGGCAAAAGCCTTGGCAGAAGGATAGACTTCAGCTTTACATCATAATCCTGTGCAATTAATCATGACATTACGAAGAGCAAATACCTCAGCATCTCACTGCCAGGTCTCGTCATTTTAGAGGTATTTTACATTGTGATATTTTCCTCACCCTTGCGAGAGCTCTTCCCTTTCCATCAGTAAAACTCCCCTTTTCCCATCTGAGCAAGAACGCAAGTAGAATCTTTCAGACATGTGGCACAAAGGTATTTTGCAGATTCAGGGAATATCAAAGAGCCCACCCACAAACTCCTTTCCCCTGATACTTCCAGCTCCAGGAACAATGTTTACTAGAAAGGCAATTCACTTCCCTGGAAGAAAACAGGGAGTGGATAAATGCTACCACCAGGGAGCATTTAATATTCTTCATAAACAGCAAATTCAAGTCAGTGCATGCAGACTCACAGAATGTAAATGGGATGCTAAGGAAAAGCATATGCTTTCCATACAGAAATGATAAAAACTTTCCAAAACTGTCTTTCAAGATTCTCTTTCTTCTTCAGCCTGAGCCAATGCAGTCTAATTACAGGGAGTCATTTGGGACAATCATGCAAAAATGTCTGCCTCAACTAGTGCTGCATTGTTCCTTGCAGCATTTTGAAGCACTTTCCTTTCCAATGAGCTATGCTCATTATATCCTGTGCTTCCTTTATTTTTCCAGGAAAGGTTCCCTAACCAAGCCAGTTTGTCTGAACCATGTTGCTCCATTCCTTGCCTCTGCTGCCTCACCACATGAAATACAACCACTTCAGGGAGGAGAGATACCAGGTCTGTTCTGACCCCCTCTATTACAAATTAGACAAGCTGGGGCCCTGACTGGTAGAGGTCAGAAGAGAGTCTGGGTCTTGCATAGCTTGAAACTTTGCATCTCAAAACCTAGGACTGCAACTGACTGATAGTTTCAAACCAACACTTCCATCCACTGTTTCTCTGCAATATCCTTCTCTCCTGGTTTTGGCTGGGATAGAGTTAATTTTCTTCCTAGTAGCTGGTATGGTGCTGTGTTCTGGATTTAGGATGAGAATAATGTTGATAACACACTGATGGTTTAGTTGTTGCTAAGTAGTGCTCACACCAGTCAAGGACTTTTCAGCTTCCCATGCTCTGCCCGGTGCACAAGAAGCTGGGAGGGCGCACAGCCAGGACAGCTGACCCAGACTGGCCAAGGGGCTATTCCATACCGTATGGCGTCATGCTCAGTGGGTGGTGAGCAATTGCATTGTGCATCTTTTGTTTTGTATATTCTTTTATTACTACTATTTTCTCTTCCTCTGCTGTCCTATTAAACTGTCTTTATCTCAACCCACGGGTTTTACTTTTTTCCCCCCCGATTCTCTCCCCAGTCCTACCGTGGGGGGGCGAGGGGAGGGTGAGGAAGCAGCTGTGTGGTGCTTAGCTGCCGACTGGGGTTAAACCATGACACCTTCCCATAAGCATCTTAAATGGATAATGCTAAAATTAGTGTCCAGAAAAAACTGTGGCTATCTTGTAGAAAAAATGAGATTGTGGTTTTTTTAAAGGAATAAAGATAAGTGAGTAAGATGGCCTTTGAAGAGAGACACCGAACAGATTTACAAACTGGAAGTTCAATTGTAACTAGAACAGTAACATGTGGACCTCCACATAGGGATGTTTACTTACTCAGGCAGCCAGCAGCATAGCCTTACGGTCATCAAGATAACCCCCTTCCAGATCTTCTAACAGTCACGTTAACCAATAATAACATGCTTAACAATTTGATCCCAGTTACCTTAAGCTATCCCAAATAAACCATTTTTCAGTTTGGGGCCTGCCTCTTTCAGTCAAACCTCTAGAAGCAGTAACAAATTCCAGGTAACAGGCAGGCTGAGGGTTAGGAATTTATTCTTTAAAATTCCCTATACTACTTCAGAATCCTTGTTAATTCCTCCAACCTTCCACAGATGTGCGTAAGTGTATATACACACGAGTAGAGGTGAACCAAACAGATTTTATTCTAGGGCAGAAACTAAACCGGTCAAGAGGATTTTCTGTTCATTGAAAAATGTGATCCAGTTTCATTGCATAGCCTACTTTTTTGTCCAGTGAGATGTAAATTCTCTAATGATTACAAAAATTGTCTGTAATATTCTAGATAGGGAATACAAACTGGGTAATGTAAATACAAAGGCATCCTTTTCTTCATTTGCACATACATCAACATTTTGAGGAACAGTTTGCCATGCAAGAACATCCTCCTGCACTCTGAGCTTCCTACCAGAAAAAATAATGGTCGGGTGCTGATCTTGCTTATACCCAAGGGACTATTATGAATTCTGGCCTTATGGAAGATGTAGTTTTAGTAAGTACTGGGGAGCTTTGTTAATAATTATATATATATATATATTGCAGGGTAATACTGAGAGACTGTCAGTGTTCCCAGTGCATTCAAATTCTCCTGGGTTGGGAGGATTATAAATGCTTTCCCTTCCTAAATAGGACTGAAGAAAGCACACAGGGTAAGCTCCTTATAGTACTTTAAAATCTCCCTCAACCAGAAAAGGTGGAAAAGTTTAAGCCTCAGGAGACAGCAGCTAGTAGAACTGCATTTAGATGGCTTTGACTTACAAAGTACAGTTTGGACAAGAATGCCACTACCTCCTTAAAGTAAGGTATATATGGTATATACATGTCACTCACAAAAAGGAGAAGGGAATCTCAAATCCCATCACACAGATGAAACGATGTAAAGCCCTTTTTTGGTTTCCATGGGCAGGGCTGGTCAACTAGGTCATGCTTGTGTATTGTCTCCCCCTGCAAAGAAGAGTGAGCACCGTTACCAACTCCTGTGATTGTTATCATGCCTCACATAGATCCTAAACCCCGATTTCCTACAAGCACATGAACTGGGGACAGTCTTGGTGGCACTGGAAGATACACACTCCTAGCCTTCAACGTCACAGAGAAAAACTTCAAGAAAAAGATGCCTTTAATGAGCATACAACCTCTGAAAGCCAGAATAAAACAAATCAAAAGCAGTCAGATCTCAGAGTTCACTTTGGTTTACAAATAAGTTTTACAAATATTAAACCACTATTGTCAGTTTTGACTGCTTGTGGTCAGCAATATTGGATCAGAACAGTAACAGCAAAAAACTAAGGGGGAAGATTAGTATGTAATATCAGGACACCAACAACTATGCAGATGATGGTCTGACGTAGCAAGATTCATTTGGGGACAGCAGGCTGCCCAAGCACTGGTTCAACTGCACAAGGGAGAACTGCTGCTGAAAGAAGGCACAATCCTGCAACCCAGTATTGCAGGGCTGATCACGTGCAGCGATGGAATATAAATGATTTCCCACACTTCCACAAAGCTCATGACTGCTGGACCAGGCTGGTATCTGAGCAAAGAACCCAATGACTTCTGAGCAGTCTGTACTCCTTTGGGAGCCCGGTCCAGGACAGTTTTTTTAAAATTAAAAACAGCAAAGAGGTAACAGAGGGAATAGGTAGCCAAGGCAGAGAAAGAAGGGGAGTAAACCATTCTTTGCCCACAATTAAATTGTTTGCAGTGTGGAGCACTTAGGAGCATTGTGCTGACTGCTGCCACGTGAGGATCCCGGAGAGAAGCAGCACATGCTGCAGCAGTACTCTTTACTCATGAGGGTGAGCACGGTGAGTTTTTATCACCACTGGCTATCTTCTCTTTTCTCCAAGAGGCACAGCTGTTAATCAAAGCGCTACATGAAGCGGAAATTACCTTCTACTTTCCTTTTCTAGTGTTTCGGGAACAGTTAATGAAAAGTCTGGGTCAGAGCTTATTTATAAGATAAAGCTTTAAGGTAAGCTAACAAATACTGGAGAGACTTGCAAGAGAATGAGAGCTGTGTTTCTTCTATTTTGGCAAGTAGTACAGTGCACAATTTGATTGCTGAACCAAAATACTTTATGTGTTGCACTGTAATTCAAGCTCTGCCTCTTTTCGTCAATGTCCTGCACATGCCTCCCCCGCCTCCCCCCAAATCTTGACTGCCAGGAAGGTCTGACTTCGGCCCTCTGCATATCCCAGAGGACTGTTAAATAGGAAAGAGAATTATAATGTAGAAAAATAAGCCACTGATACTTAAGTCTTAAATCAATATTAGAACAGGAAGCTATAGTCTGGTATATAGGTCAGGGAAGTATTTGAAGCACAAACACTGGGCAATTTGATTCATGGAGAGAGCTGGCTCAGACAGCTCTGCTGCTCTGAGGAAAGCAGCATCCAGCTGCTCTGGGCAGCCAGGCTGTCCCCCACATAACACCATAGAGGCTATTTTACTGCTCCAAGACCATGCTAGGGTAGAATAGGTCTGGTTTCATGCAAAGCTGGGCTTTAGACTGCAGCCAGTGAAGAGAGGAAAGTTATTGCTCCTGCTCTGTGACAAAGCAACATGCACAGTAATACTCAAGAAATGTTACAAGTAGTTCTTAAGAAAACTTATCAAATTGGGAAACTGAGGCTCAGCTTTATAAAAGGAATCTAAAACTGGAATTATGAAGTCTGCAATGTGAGAGGCACTCCAGTCATAATGCTGAAAAAAGAAAAAAAAACAAAAACAAAAACCAAAAACCCCCAAACAACCAACAAACCAAAACTCCTAGAAATCCACAAAACTTAAAAAGCAAGAGTAAAACTATGCAATCCATGGTACTTCGACAGAATATTTGGTAGAACTGAGGCTAGTACACTGAGCAGCACCTTATATTGTTGAGTGCCCAGGCTCCTCAGTGAATCACAGCCTGTTCTGAAGCACACTGAAATCAAAGGGAGTCATTTATAAGACTGAATAGGTCTTGAGTCATTTCTTATGTGAGCTGACTTCAGCAGTACAACTGCCTAATACTATTCACTAAGTCATTGAAAAACCCCAGGTACTCAGGCCTTTAGAAAAACAGAGCCATCAGGCCTCAAACAAGCAAAACCATGCTTTAAAAGAACATGCTAATGAAGTACAAATACTGGAGGTAGACTGTGCCCTGACACAAACTGCACTAGGCTGAGACTGGAGAACTACATTCTCTCCTCGGCTCAGCAAGTGAACATGGATATTCAAGACCTCCTCCACCTACCCCCCATTTCCATCTGTAAGTGAATATATTAAATAAAATGCTCTGCAATAAAATGCTCTGCATAAAAAGCTGCATGCAAAACAGGTTTTTCATTTCTCAGTGATTTAGAAAGACTGGTTACAATGGTTGGCTTATAAGGCACACATACATTAACATTTCTGTATGTATACACCACCTTTTTAGGAGTGATATATACCTTAAGTTTCTGTACCTTATCTTTATTACAAATACATTGAGGGGTTAGTGCATGATACGCACTGTTAAACCACTGTTTGTGAGCTGGTTAAACAGCCATACACCCAGGAAAAGATGAAGCAGTGTAGCAAGCATAAAGGACAGCTGTTCTTTAGGAATTTCATTACAACTAAGAATTAAGCATGAGGAAGGTGAGCAAAATGGAAACAATACTTTAAACACCAGGATTATTTTGCCAGCATGTCATACATTTACACATGCCTTCTGACCCCTGTGAAGTGTCTATGCCTTATGCCACCACATGGGGACTTCCTTTGTTGCCTTTTATTTAAAAATCTGCCTAAGGATGCCCACACACAGCTCTACAGTGCATGGTTTAAGAATTTTGGCAGACCCATCCCAGTATAACATTAATCATGCTTGCCCACTGTCTGAAGAAATTCCATGCGGCACAGTCCGTTCTTGCCTGGGAAGACAAAACAGAACGGGAAGAATTACAAATCCATCTCTCTCCTCAGTACTCACTTCCCAGGGACAATACTTCTGTATTTGCAAAGTGACTTTTCTTCCACATTTACTTGGTGGTGCTTTTGTCTGCATTGGTGGAAATCACCACTAAGAATACTAGGATGGAATAAAGCATTGAGAATAATGGGATGGAAGTTATAAAGAGCTATTTAAACAAGTGATAATAACCATGCTACATTTAAATCGCCTGAACACATAGTGTTTCCTAGTTAGGATCTTTGATCTGCATTTAGGGCCAGACATTCAAATATCCACTGAAAATATAATCTTTCTGGACAATTTCTAGGGGGAGGAAAACACAGAAGAGAAAGTCTGGAAAACAGAGAAGCTAAAACTCAAAACCAGAGCTATTTCACAAACTAAGGAGCCTAAGAAATTAATCTAAGTTAAGCTGCTACAGCAGACTGTAGAACTAATGTACAAGCGTTTGATGCATACCAGCGAATCTTGAATGAGAAAAGGCATGTGAATAAAATATGACTCAATAAAATAATTCATGCTGAAATGACAGGATTTTAATTATGTGTAACTTCAGCCCTGTGAATATGAAGCAGGAAGCACCTCAAGCATTTAGGGCCCTGATGACAGAAGTTACAAATTTATTCAGTGATTTACTTTATGAAACATTATGTTGGAGCAGCATTTGGGAAAAACTAACCAAACGAAACAAAACAAAAACCACACCAAACCAACCCCAAAACCCAATAACCCAAAGAACTCACAAAGACCACATATCTGGATGTGGTCTTCATCAATAATCAGGACTAGCAGTTTAAGAACACCTGAAGTGACAGCATCAAGCCACTTCCCTCAGATACCCGTATCTTCCAAACTGCTGTGGAGTCAGTAAAGGCACACAGCAATAGTGCTGTCAAGACTTCACAAAGAATTGCAACAGAAATGTGGGGAAAGAAAAGGAAATATGTGAAAGTGCATAGGTGGATTTCAAACCAGTCTTGTTCAGGACTAACTTGGGAACACAGAGAGCTGACAGACTTGGGAGAGGGATGTATATCGGGATAAAAGCTCCAAAATAGTTCCCAAATCATTCAGGAAGAAAGCAAGAATGGTAAAACAATTACACATGGTGCTGTTCACAAAGAAAACAGGAAATATAGTCCACTAGGGAGAAATACAGAAGACTACTAAAACAGGCAGCCTGTTGTGAATGCAAACAAGAAATGAAAAGAGATGAGAAAGCAATTCAGAACTCCCCCACAACAGCTGTTACAAACCACAGAATCCAGCAAACCAGCTAAGAAGCAAGCAAGCAACGCTATATATCTAATTGAATCCTTTTAAAATCCTCTTTGCTTTGTAGCCCATTCTGCACCCAAATGGTACAGGAAGGGTTCTTTAAGTAGATGTCTAGTGAAAGTTTAAGAAAAATTTTAGCAATAAGGAAAGATCATGTAAATGTAACAGCGGCATTGTCTTAGTAAAGCTGCACAGAAGCTAAAGCAAACGATTAGGTCTTTTGTGCTCAAACAATTGGCTGGATTAGTGCTTGAATGGACAGAGATTTTACATATCAAATAAACCGTACTGAGAGTTAGGATATCAATTTACATAGGAAGAATATGACCCAGGACCTGTGCTGGAGAGGGCATGCACTGTGACATGGCGCTCTGGTCAATTTTCAGAATCGCTTGCATCCAGACAGGCCTTGACTTCAAGTGTCACAGCAATGCCTGTCCCAACAGAGACATGCAGACAAGCAACAAGATAAGAGTTCATGAAAATCTGAGAACAGGAAACTAACGCTGGCCTTCCTCTGGCATTTTTTGAATATCTGAATCAGCAAGCTTTTTTTTTTTTTTTAAAGTAGCTTTGGCAGAATCTTTGAAACAGATTTTTTTTTTTTTTCTGGGCACAGGATGAAAGAAATCATCGCTTAATCCACCATAAAGAAAGCAAAAGGAACAAGAAAGAAGGGAAGAGCATACTGAATATAGCAGAAAGACTAGGAACACACAGGGTTAAAAACAAAGTGAAGAGACCATGGTGGTAATGTGTCATTGGACAAAAAAAACCCAATGAAACACGGAAAGAAATCCTTACTGGTCACACACAGGGTCAGAAATAATGCTAGGGAGAAATCTCAAGTACTCTTTGCTACTGTGCTTAAGAAGAGAAATGAGATCCTGCAAACCAAGCTTGAGAATACAAAAATAGAAGTATGAAATTAGAGGAAATTATTCCAACACCAGATAAATACAGCAGGCTCATCTGCAGCAGTGTGCTCAGCTCTGGTTAGGCTATTAGAGACACTGAGAAAAGTCAAGCAAATGATTCTGAGACTCCAATGAGATTAATGCATCTGCAAACAACTACCACCAGCTAACCTCTTGAACTAGCTGCTGTACAAATGCTAGATCTGCAAGAAGGTTAGGAAAGAAGAGGGTTGTGTGAAAGTAAATAGGTAGAAAAGCAAGAAGGCCATTTTACTGCAGACTGAATATGTCAGACAGTCTCATGAAAAGGCACTGACTGCTGCTAAAGAGAAGTGACCCAGGGTCTTGCAAGTGAAGGCTTCGGCAGATGCATCTTCACGTTTTCAAGTTTTCTGAAGATTTCCCTCACAACTGAGGCAAGTCACTGTAAATCCTCTAGACCTGGTTTCTTCCTGATAAACAGAGATTATCCTCTTTTATCATACAATCAAGACAAATTCTATTGCCTATTTCGGTTGCCAATACGCTAGTGGAAAGGAGAATTTCTTGTAGGGTTCTGAGATGGTGTCCTGACAAGAGTAAGTACAACACTGACATTTCTGAGAAAAATTAATACTCTCCTACCTTTTAGCAGACATGGGCAGCTAGAGAACAACATCCAGTCAGAACCCTGACCCTCTCACAATGTTTTTATTTTGCTCAGTTCTTCTAAACTTACTTCTATTTCAGGGCTGTTACAGCTTCTGCTCTGAAGATTCAGAATACATACAGCTTCCTCTTCATATGAATCTTGCATTACCATCCACCTTTGATCCCCTTCCTCCCTCTACTTCTGCTATTATAATTTCACAGATTTTCGCCAGAAGGAGCCATTAGATCACTTAAGCAGATCTCCAGTATAATGCAGGCACTAACTTTCACCCAGCTACCCCTGCTGAAACCCATATACTTCAGTGAAATGAAAGCAAGAGATTAAATTGTACACTGCAGGAGACTCTGCAGCACGAGCTGTACCCAGGGACACTGCTGGCAGAAAACTGGGCAAAATACACGCAGATGATTCCATCAGGAAACGACAGCCTCCGCTGCACAGAAAGTGAATCGTGCCAATCTGCCATTAAAAAAAAAAAAAAAAAAGAAACAAAACTTCTTTCCAACCCAGAATCTGAAAGTAGAATATGAAACATGTAAGAATGACTGACTGGATAAAGAATCCACTTTTCCCTTAGATGTCTATACTTTCTCTCAGCAACGGAACACTTTCTTCAGCCCTGACTAACTGCTGTTGTTTAGGAGAGAATTAAAAAAAAAAAAAACAAACAAAAACAAACCCCCACAGAATAATGTGAATGATAACGGAAAAAGCCCTCCGTTATTCACAGTAGAAATCATGCTACCTAAGATTTTATTATAAGTACTGCTTTAACGCAGCTGAAGGCTGATATAAATTCAGACTCAAAATAAGATCTGTCAATTTGCTTCTGAAACTTTTAAGTAGATATACCATGTAATAGTTTATAATCCAGGCCATGAGGAGTCCACCATCTTTACAAGTACTTGTACAGATGTTTTACTGTCCTCTTAGACAGAGGGCTGGAACCTTATGGCAAAAGTGAAATCACACAATTTAACTCTTTCACCAGTGCGTTGCACCATGCTTTCATAGGCAGAGGTTGAACTACAACAGCAGGAATGATGCCTTCTGAAAGCACTTAGCAAAGGTCCATACAGAATTCTGTGTATCAATAGTGGAAATCCTAACCTACACCACCTAGCAGTGCACACTGCACCCAGAGCATCAGTGATTGTTCTACCTTGTGAAAAAATACCTCTTATCTCAGAGAAAAAAAGGCGACCTAGTGACACTAATGACAAAAACATAGGCAACAGGCCAACAGCTCAGAATGTTCCGCCATAGGGGGCTGAGCCTGGGTAGACCTAAGGGACAGTCACCCCACTGGTAATTAAAAAGCACAAAGTGCCTGACTGAGCTCATTACAGATTTTAATAATATATGTACTTTGAACATACAAGAAAGGAGAGTTTTCAGGCAGCTGCCAATCCAAGGTAGATCTCTTCACGACCTAATTTCCACCTCAATCAAGCCAGCAGTGATTAGATGTTCAACTGTTTAACGGTCAATGCCTTGCATGGCATGAGTTACAGACTACACAAATTCGTTTTCATTAGCTTGCTCTTTACTTTATATTGCAGTCTCTCAACTTGTTCCCTCTGAAAGTATATATAAAAATCCCCTAAACCATTACTTATATTTATCAGTTCTCAGTTTATAAAATGATACACACATCACAAAAAATAACATCACAAGTAATGACCTTGTTTGGCTGTACTGTAGATAAGAAGCTTGAAGGTCCTCAAACAGCATAACACCTCCAGCAAGCACAGAAATAAACATTCTGACAAACCCATGGGCTTTAACAAGGCTACTCACATACTCAAATTGCACCACTGAAGCTTTAGTCTCTAGACTTGGCAGCTGGTACTTAAGTTATGGATGCTGCACTTGCCAAGTGGCTCCAGAAAGTTCAAAAGAGAGGGATTATCAAGGCATTTCCCTCCCTTCCCTTTTTCACTCCTGATTTCTAGGGATGTGCCAGCTGCTAATTAGTGTAAGGCAGAGACAGCCTGTAGCTGGCTCTGATTTACCACAGCTTTACCTGGACAGCCTCTCCCATGCCCCCCCAGTCAGGCTGTGAAATCTCTGCAAACTTAAGGTTGGACTTCAGTTCTCATCTTGGAAACTCAGATCCTTCCCTCATAAGCAAATCAGAGTAGAAGTATCGCCTGTTACGTAAAAGGTTACTATCAACTGCAAAATATAATTTAGAGAAACATTGAAGTCACTGCTTGTTTCCCTATACATGCCAAATCTCCCATGTCCTTGAGGCAAAGGGCTGCATCCTTGGCGAAATGCCATCTCCCCTGCCAGGTGCAACAGGAGCAAATCGGGGATAGAAGATTTCCAATGGCAAAAGGGCAGATTCGTCCATGTGGAAAATCGTGTCCTAACAGTCCAACACTACTGTGATCTGACCTTGCTTACACATGCACTTTGCTTTGCTTGTCCTGCTCTTTTCCCTCACAGGTCCTGAGCACTACAGCACCAAGCTCACTATCAAGAGTCTTGTTCTGTGACAGCAGAGGAAGGAGGAAACGGTACAGAAGAGAAACTACAGCGTATCTAATTTTAGCTCACCTCTATTTCCTACAGAATAACTTCAAAGGCAGCAAAAAAGTTGCACTCAGTCTGCTCCCATTAAAACCCATGACAGTTTTCCCATCAACTTCAACAGGAGGACTTTATATTAGGAAAGCATACGTCATTGAATTCAGACAAAATACACTTAAAAGACAGAGCTGTGATAAAGCGGATCACAGGGCTGTAGATGTACGCAGTGACTTACGCAGTGACTTACTCAACTTCCATCCTATTTGGCAGGACTGTAAAAACCCAGAAGAATAGCACATCAACAACAGGAAAAAAAAAAGTTAAAAGACAGGGAGGTAAACCCCTATGACTTATTGTGGTCAGTACTCACTATGCAACTCCATTTGGCCTAGCTGCCTTTCCCTTAGAAGAATAAAAGCACAGATATGTAGGCAATGCTTGCTTTTCTAACAGCCAAGTACCTGTTCCTGTGCCTGTGCACGGCCCAGCACTCAGAGACCATGACATCCATGTGGGAGGAAAGGATGAAGCTGGAAACACCTCCTGCTACACACACTTGTATCCCATCTCACATAAACTGGGAGCGTTCATGTGACTACAGCCTGTGAGGAATCTCAAAGGCCCCCACCTGCAGCCAATGAGGCACATGGGGCAGAAAACAAGTGTAACCACACCACACAACTGAAAAGAGAAGCATAGGACTTGTGAAGTTTTGAAGGAGTATGATCACTATTGTGACAAACAATATGACTTACTACTAAACAGCTTTCCAGCCATAAAACCTGAAAATAATTAACTAAATATAACCTGAAGTGAAGGTAAGGTCAAGCTTGAACATGCCTGAGAAACTGGAGAAAGTCAAATATGGCCCCTGAATTAATCAGACAATGCTGGGACAGGAGGAAAAGGAACCACAATCAACATGATAAACATACTTTAAAATGTGAATACAAAACTAAGGTTTGCTACTGTCAGACACTAAGGTGCCCATGTGAATTCACATGTACAACTCATCTTTCCCATGTTAAGAACACTGTCAAATTGCCACCTTAAAATGGGAAGGCACTGCAGAGAGAACACAAGATACTATCGTTGCCTTGATGAAAGCCAGTAAGAATATCAAGACTTTTTAATAAGACAAGTCTAAATGATTTAAATAGCACTTAAGTGAGAATCAATGCCTCTACCATTTTATTCTTTATCCCTCTTACACTCATTAATGTCAGTCACTTCCCAGCCACAATAGCTGTGTGACCAAGGCCATCTACTGGTGAGCGGGGTGTGCAAATTAATGGTGTTTTTGTTGGCCAGATTTAATTAGTGCTTGTCAAGATTTAGACACATGCAGTGAAATTGTGCCAAGCAGCTGTTTACAGTTGAGCAGTGTCAGTAATTACTAAACATGACCACAGTTTGGGATGAACAAATAAATAAATAAAGGCTTCCCAGACTCCACATGAACCTAAAGAAACATGATTTTACCCAGGGGAGAAGAATGTGGTAGTTTGAATTAGCACAGTCCAGACACTTTGTGACCTCACTGTTCTGTGTAACATGAATCAGAAATGTCAGCGTTGCTAATAGAGATATGAACTTTACCCTAAAAATCACTACCAGACCTGGTAACATTGTTTTCAAGAATTATTGGGGTCTGAATTAAGAAGTTTGCAAGCTAAAACTGCAAATATTTTAGATCAGTATGTATGACGATTTACAGGCTGTACACCATAATTACAATTGTACTTGTCCTCCTGACTTAAAGCAACAGAAATGGAAGTCAGGCAAGGAGATGGAAGGGAAATAAAGCACACCCAAATCCTTACACACTGTGATTTCTAAGGTGATGTCTGAGACAAATCAGCAAGAGAATCTGGGAGCACTAGCATGCTATGACACAGAGATCCCCACACTGTTCTAGTGTTCCCTGTTCAGCATCATTACTCCTAAATCATGAAGATGTTTCTAATAAAACACTTCCTTTAGCTCTTTTTAAAAATTCAGTAACACTTAAGTTAGTATTATGATTTTTAGAGTAAGGTGTTTGAATGGCAGCACTGGAAATCCCCAAATTACAAGACAATATTCTCCTCCATCTTTGCCTTTAAGTCTCAGATCAAGACGAAGCAAACTTAACCCTTCACTCATCCTTTTTGACATAAGCATTTGGGACAACCTTTATAATATATAGAAATGTATTCACTAGGAGCTAGCTTGAAGACACTAAATACATTTCTTACCTTAGATAATAGGAGGTTTGGGTAGATATATTTGGCTGGCAACATAGAAACCAGAAGTTCCTGTTTTGCCTGAACAAGCAACATGGAAGAAAAGTATTTCCACAAGAGAAAATGTGGATGCCATAAAATGACAAACACCCTTCACTGACATTCGCTTCAGTCTGATTAACTCCTATGATGATCAGATTTATGACAGAGAATTTACGGATGGCAGGTAAAAAGGAGGCAAAGCTTCCTATAAACTTCAATGCTTTCTTCTTGAAGACGTACATTTGTCCATTCCTTCCAAGTTGGGTTTGGGGCTGTTTTGTGGGGCTTTTTTTGGGTGTTTTTTTTTTTTTTTTCTGAAGCCAATATTAGACTGTAAATCCAGTTTAATTACACTGGTTTTATTCACTGTGGAAGCAAACCACTTTCCAGTACAGTAAGCCTAGTAATTTATGTGCCTTTCCAATTTATTTTTGGTGCAATAAGGCTATGGGTAGTTCTGCATCTGATGGAGATTTGCAGTCTCCAGGATAATTTTTTTAATTAAGATTAGAGAGGAAAAAACCCCAAACATCCAACAGCCGCCCTCCCCGCCCCACAACCCACAAGACAAACATAACTTTGAAAGAATAAAATAGTACATGTAAATTTCCAATGACATCTTTTTTTTTTTCAGCAAAATTTGTGTTATCATCATTTTGGAGTACGTTCGTATCAAGTCACAGTTTTATAGTGAACAAAACAAAAAAATCTTTTTCCTTATTAGTCATACAGAAGGGTCTATTCTGCCTTTACTTCCAAAAATCGAGCACGCACTAGTAAAAGAGCAGTCCCTCATCAGGCATGACAGAGACTCCCGTTTTGATATATCCAATCAAACAAACAAAAAAATACTAATAAAGTAACCCAATTTAAAAACTAAGATACACCAGCATTTCTAGATAGACCTCTGTTACTCTAATGTGAATGCAGACACTCCTGAATACAAAGATGACTTCACTGGCTTTTGTCTTCTTTTGCTCCATAATACTGACTTCTCTTCTAAGTGCATCTGCACACTTCACTACTGTTCTGCTTGTTTCTCCTGTTAGTATGTTAAATACAGCTGATTGCAGCTTCTTGCAGCACATCATTCAGTGGCCAAACTGGACATGCTACCATTTAGCATCACTCCAGCAAATGGTCCACAGAATAATAAACATTTTTCACTTTGCCTCAAGCTTTTCCAGGCTGCATACAAAATGGCTATGTATAATTTTAAATACAGAATTTTGTTTCTCCCCTGAAGACAAGGCGCTCTGTCATCAATGAACTTTGTCCAGAGGACAAATCACAAATTCTCCATTATAGGCCTAGGCTGCTGCTGCTAAGGCAGAGCAAAATACCATAATTATTTTGGCAAGATCTGACATAAAAACTTGTTGATAAGCTTTAAACATTCTTCTCATTAAATCACTGCATCAAAAGAGCTGAACTACAGAAAATTTAATTTATACTTTTCAATCACAACTACTGTGAATCACAGTAATTATACTTATTTTACATTTTCAATACACTGCACGAATCTCTACAACATGCCTGGGTAGAAAGTTAGCTTTATATTTAAAGTTGAGACAGAAGATAAAAAAACCAGTCATGATTACCTCCTGTTGATCTGCATATAAAAATCTCAAGCCACTTTCACCAGGGATCTCATGTTCCAGAAACAGAGATAATCAGAGAACTGGGAAATTGTTAAGTTGCAACATCTAATTTTCATGATTTGCTCATTTCTTCAACAAGCATTTCAAACAGGGGACTTAATTTAGTTTCACTGTCAGGTCCTCTTTTAAATTCATGTTTTCGACCGATTTTCTTTCATAAACCTCCAAACTTGGAATTGCCTGTATGTTATTGAATTGAAAGGAATGTTGTTTTTATTTTTCAAAATATATATATACACACATTTTTGATCCATTTTCCCAGTGCAATGCTAAAAGTTTTTTTCTTACTCCAATCCTGTACTAAATACTGATAATGGCTCTAACTTTCTTAATCTCAAATACATTCAAAAGCAAGATTACCTCAAAATGAACTGCTGAGGCTAGACAATCTAAGAAGTCCATCTACCTCTATTTCATCTTGCATATTATTCAGTTATACATTGTACAGTCCCTAGGGAAAAAAACAAACATATGAAAATAACTCAGAAGGGCCATCAGCCATGAAAGGGTTGTTTATCTTCAAGTAGTACCATTTCTTCTCAGAATGTAAGAAGTCGACATACCCGTAATACCGGCCTGCGTGAAACTGCGCTGTGTAAATGCCTTGGATGTGCATTAGTACTAATTAAACTTGTACTAGCCTGTTCCAGGGAAAAGGCTTTATTGTAATGCTGCAGCATAGTGTGAGTTTCAGAAACAATTTTGGGAAATCAAACATATAAAATTCATCCCTCTTTTGGACGAGAAGGCAGGAAGGGAAAAAAGAGATTGAAAAAGCCTGGTATTTGTTACATCAGAACATTTACAATGGTACATAAAAAGACTGTAGAAGGCATTTATTCTAATAGCCTTGGATGTTCAATCCGTGTAATTGTCCAGTCTGGTTTTGCTCCTTCTGTAAATTCCCTTTGGAACCTGGAAAAAGAAAGACAGTAAGTGAAGAGTTGTTAAAATTTACTTGATCCTTAAAGAGCTACTAACACCAACAAGAAATCATGAAGAAATATTTTACTTCAATAGTTATTCCTGTAAAAGCTCCTTAGACTCTGATGCTTATGCCCCAAAATGGAAGATCAAAAATAATTCTACGGTAAGAAACAAAGTGCACTGACTTCAGAGTGTTTCGGTTCAGATCCCACAGACAAGATCAAGCAGCAACAGTAAAGACCCTGATATCAAGAAAGCACTCAGTTTTCATAGCAGTAACTACAAATATAGCTTTGTGGCAGATCTTAATCTCTAAATAAAGGTTTTCATTTAATGTGATGGTAACCGCATTGTAAAGGGAAATCACATGCTATGCATTCTACCTGAAAATTTTCATTTTTACTGAACTGTACTTTAAAAAGTAATACATTTTCAGAAAAATATCAAAGACCAAGCTTACAGTAGTACTGAATCTGCCTGAAAGAAAACTCCGGAGCTGTTGATAGGAAAATGAAAACATCCATCCCTATTTTCAAAGAATCTTCCTCTTCCTTTTGGAGTCATTAATGCTTTCCTCCCTGAGCATGTCAGTTTTGACTGTTTGTCATCTAAAGATAAGTTTGAGCTTCAAGCTGAATATTCATGCTCCCAAGTAATCTGCATATTGTGGACAAGAGCAGTATAATCCCATTGCTTTGCAATTACATGCAAATCCACTCCTGGAAACTGTCTTCTCCAGACACCCAAATACTTAACACTAGGCTTCCAAGGCCTGTAGTATCTTTGCCGATTTGAGTTTAGGTTAGCACTGTAAATAGCAGAAGGAATGCATACTTGCAGAGATCTGTCTGCTGAGGATTAGGAACAGATATTTAGGGCTTTAAAGGGAGGCTCTTGAGGTTAATGGAGCCTCAGAAGCCTCCAACTCTAGAAAAAGCTGCTGAATTCGGCTAAGGGATGGATCCACAAAAATCCATCCAGGCAAAAAGCACTGGTGTCCTCAGAGTGTTTCCTTTGTTTCAGAGCTCCTGATCATCTAGACCCCATAGTCTCTCCGTTTCAAAAGTGGGTGTAGAAGTCATTGATTATATTGCATTTGTCTCACAAATATCTTCACTTTTTCAACTTCTGAGAATGTTATTTTCAGTACAGATATTTCTGTACTGCTCTGAGATCAGTAAACTAATACAGACATTACAAGCATTTCTATGAAAGTCCATCTACCTGATGTGTGCTTCGAGGGCTAGGATCAGAGTGGCATGAATTATCTGAACACCAGATGATGTCTGTTTTGTTCTGCCTTCCTGCAGAAAGCATTTGGCTATAAAATTTCCTCTTACATGAACTACTTTTTAATCTAATTGCTGTTCTGACTTTTGTGCAGGAAGTGACAAGTCAACAGCACCACACCTGACTGCTTGGCTTGACTGCACTGCTGTTAGCTGTGCTACAAGAAATGGGAAACAAGGACTAATATTGGCCTATTTCCTGAAAGCTGCAGCAGTATAGGAAAGGATCAGAAACGTCATTCAATGCTCCAACTACTGCTCTTCCTGACAGAGAAAGAATTCCCATTAATCTCTACTCAGAAGCAAGGTAATAACTTAACAACTTTAAGGGGTATTTTAAAAAGTTGGCCCTAAAATAAAAACTGGAAAGCTGGAGGAGAACTGAGATTAGAGTCAAGGTAAATTAAAACATACTAAGTTCTGCACTGGTACAGTGTGAATGCTTTCAGTTCCCAAGCTGCTTTCCACACAGGTAGCCCATGTACATGAAGAATAAAAAGGACAAGTAAACTTACTCATAGTTTGCTGTTAAAAGATGTCTTTTTTCTTTTGTGCTTTCATCTCCAAACACAATCTGGAAAACTTTGGTTTCACCTGGTACTTCATCAGGTAGGTTAGCACCATTCAGATACCAGAAACGCATCAGAATACTAACAAACTTCCTTCCTGTTGGAAATAAATCAAAGCATCAGGTAGATCTCATTTTTCTCATTGGTCAAATACTCCTATTTGCCATTTAGCATATATTCTAGTGAGACCCTGGAAGGGCAGCTGAATTCAGCCATAAAGAACGCATGATAGAATAATGAACAATAAAGCTATTTAAAGCCATACTCATGCTGTTTAGTAGCAATAAAAATACACTCTGTATAAAAGTATGTATTTTATCATGAGTGTTTCATGATATCATACATAATCAAACAGTATGAAGAAAAGCTGGTTACCTGTGGTCCAAAGCCAACTACTGATACTACAAAAGTATGTAAAGTAGTTGAAACTTGGGAGCAGACTAAGAGAAGAAAAATTCCCTATCCCCCAAAACAGGAAAAAAGCTCACTGGGTCTGACAATTTGAAATGCTCATTGGAAGACCCATGGTTAGACTATAAACCATCTCAACTGTGTCTGATAGTGAACTCCGCACATAATGCTGGTATTTAATCAAAAGAAAAACTTGTCTGAGCTCATCACTAGCTTAGGGAAAAAAAAAAAAAAAAATCAAGAAGTCCTAGAACAAAGTATATTCCATGAAAGCAGAGTAGAAGTGAAGACAGCAAAATTTACTTCATCATTCAGCCTTCACTGTTCTTCTTGGAGGATATATTTTCATTGCTGAAGCAACAACTTGCTGCATATAGTAGAATAATTGTTTTTGAGTGGTTTGAGATTGCTATGGACTAATAATGTAAAAATCTGACATTACAAAAGAAGAGGAATGAGCGAGACCTAAACAGAAGTCAAAACAATACCATGACTTATTAACAATAATCTCTCTGGTTCTGGTTTAAAAGGACATCAGGGAATTATATATAGATGAACCATGAAGAGAAGAACAAGGAATGAGAAACAGTACTCAAAAACACATCTGTAAGGAGAATGCCTGCTTAGTAGCAAAACCAGGCAAGAAGACTGCCTGTTGCTAAAATGTTTTAGAATTATAAACATACCATCGTCATCGTAGCAAATGCGAACATCTCCTTCTGTTGTGTACATGATTGCATCAATGTCAGCTGCTAAAGCATCCCTGTGGCTGTCAGGGAGCAAAGAAATCTTTTCCTTCAGCACCTGAAGCACCTAAATTCAGAAAAGCTGTCAGTTTTTCATTAGGAAATTGAAGTAACAATCTTTTCTGCTGCAGTTAATAAAATGAGCTATATCGCTAAAACATTTGTATAACATAGACAACAGCAGAAGTGAAAAAACACCGGGAAGTTTGGGCACTCTCAAACCCCAATTCAGCAATATTTAAGAAGATCCATTTAATGCTCAAACCAATGAAAACAAAGTATTTTCAAAAATGTCTAGAAAAGGTACTGTCAAAACAGAAGTTGCAAAGCAAGGCATGTAAGCCCAGAAAATACCAGTTAAGCTTGCTTCCACAATCATACTTACACTCTGCCTTCTCACTGTTGATCTCTCGCTATGTGTATATTCCTTAGCTTTTGATTAAATTATTTCTTAGTTATCTTTCACAAATTCCTTTGAAAATCAGTTCCATGACCACTAAGCTTATCTTCGTCATTTTGTGATCCACATTCCCATTAGAGAAAGTTTAAACACTTGTAAATCGGAAAAGACTGAAAAATCATTGCTCCGGGACTGAAGTTCCACACCGCATTCACATCCATAGTATTTGAGTGTCCTAAGACTTAGACAGCTGTGTTAAGTAGAAAAAGGGTGTGGTGCACAAACTGAACAGAGGCATCACCTCAAACACCACATGAGAAAGACATGTCACAGGGAATGATGAAGCTTCATAGCACTTATTTTTAACTCATACTCAGTTTTTAGCCTAACTTGAATTGCCATTTTTGAATAATAAACAAATCCAGAGGTCACATGGAAGCAAGAGGTAATCTTCACTGGAAGACATTGGTTTCTAGTACATTTTGCCAGTATAAAATTCACTGGCCAAAGCAACAACAAAGCAGTGTGGTATCACAGCCTCATCCACTACATGCTCTGGTTATGTGAGGTCTCTGTTAATGATCACCTGAAGAATTTAGGATGAGCAGAGGAAGAGGAGACGCTCTTTCAAAACAACTATAAGAAACAAACTCACATTTTATTGCTACCTCTGCTCAGAGAGAGGAGGCAAGATTGTCCAGTGGGGATGCACTAGAACAGCACCAAAATTTCTGCTGCAAAGGCATGGGTGGCAATAGGGCAGGCCAAGCTGACAGCCAGTAAGAAGGCAGATATAGACCTGAAGCATCTCCTCCACTTGACTCTGATGCATCTGCTACCTCCGTCCCCTGGGAAGGCCAAGACAACTTCAGCAATTAAAAATTCATAAAAACACAGAACACACAGCACTGATGCTTAACTAGCCAGGTCAGCCACATCCCTGAGTCCCTGACACAAGGCTGAGGCCTTCCAGCCAAAACCAGTATGATCTGCTTAGGGTGGGAATGTATTAGTGAAGCAGGGATGAGCACATACCAGTTCCTTTCTTCATCAGAATTCTGGTGCACAGACCGAAAGTGTCAGCTATCTGCTTATACCAACAGAGGTATGCAATTCTGCCTGCCATCCAGAACCCACAGTCTTTCAATCCTTTCTGGTACACCAGCAATCTTTTTGGCAATCGGTCCTTATGCTTCATGGGAAATATATATAAATATTTTAAATACATAAAAAAGCTGCAGGACAAACAATTAACCTGTTCTGCATTATGCCATTTTTCCCAAATTAAACCAAACTGGCAGTATTTGTAGATAATGACAGGCTGAATGCATGTTGCTTCATAATGGAAAATCAATTGCTAGAATAAGAGATGGAAAGCATTTACCTCTGCTGATACAAGTTCATCCAGCAGGTCAAGTTTACGCTGAGACAGCAGCTTTGAAACAACAGAAAAGGCCTACCAAAAAAAAAAAAAAAAAAGAGAGAGAGAGAAAGAAAGAGACAGAGCGAGAGATACATGAACAAATAACACTAGGTTGGTTTATTTTTCAGACAAATCCATCATTATGCAACAAGCTACCCAAATATCCCATGATTTAAGATTTCAGTATTTGCAGAGTATATCACCATTGAAATGGAAGCCCTCCAGCATTAAAAAAGTGATTCCATGAACTGATAAAAACATAAGTTTTCTTTTCAGTCTCTCATTTAAAGCATCAAACCTTTTGATAACAGGCAAGTGGATGCATAGCTTATTAAAAAAAAAAAGCATTACAGTAATCTATATAAATTGTTTTTACTCTCTTTTTGATAATTCAAACAGTCTATGTCTTTCCCTGTAAATATTTTGTTCCCCTTCCCCTTTCCCCAGCTCACCTCCTGGTTTCAGTCAAAACAGAAGCTCCAGTTCATAAAATTTCTTTATAAATCTGGTTTAGTCTCTAAACTTCAGGAAACTCACCTCCCCTTTTCCCCTCAATTTTGCAGGTATAATTACGTACAATAATGCCTCTACATATTCAAATAGTGTACTTGTGAAATGCTGACGAAGTGTTTAGGACTCTACAGCAAATAAAAACAAACAAAAAAACCAGGGCAAAGTAAACCAGGTGGTTCTGCATGCACGGCAACTAATTTGGTGTAGGGTTTTTTTGTCTCTCTTGATCTTAAGCATTTTAACATTCTGTCCCTTACCACCTGGTGTGTTGTTTTGGGTTGGGTTTGGGTTTTTGTTTGTTTGTTTTGTGTGTGTTTTTTTTTTTTTTAAATTAAATACAATAACTGACATTTCACAGCAGGTAACTGTAATTTTTACATGATTAGCTTTGAGATCACTTTGACGCATTCTACTGACAAAGCTTATTGGGTTCATAAATTTGGAGAAACAAATATATGCAGCAGCTCTATGCCTGCCTAAGCTTTGTCATTTCAGGAAAACCAGCTAAGAGGAGATACGTTCCCCCTTAAAGCCTCTAAAGCATCTGGAAGCACCTTTCTTCACACGACTTTGGGAGACGGCTAAACCAGCTCATTTTAATTCTGGAGTCTGGGAAAGGAAAACGAGAAAAGCCCGAAGAAAAGCGCACCTCCGATTATTTCTCACTTCCTCCAGAAGCGAGGCACTGGGAGCCAAAAGCAGGAAACTCCACCTGTTTCACACAGGAATTTTGGAGAAGCGAGAGAACCCAGGCCCTAGGATGCACGAACCGAAACCCGGCCCCCGGCAGCCCCCCGGGAGGCTCAGCGGGGCCGCCCTGAGGCGCAGCCGGCGGGGCTCGGGCACCCCGGCCCCCGGCAGGCCGGCTCCCCGGCCCTTCTCGTCTCCCCGAGGCACCGGGCCGGGCCGGGCCGGGCGACCGATCCCCGCCGCCCCTCACCTGCTTGGCCCCCCGGGTGAACTCCTCGATGCTGAACTCCTGGTCGAAGTAGAGGCGGATGAGGAGGTAATAGAAGCGGGTGCGGAGCCAGGCGAAGGGGCTGGTGATCCTCACCACCACCACCCGCCGCTGGGGACCCTCGGCCTCCGGCCCCTGCCCGGCAGTGCTGGCGAAGCGCGCGGCGGGCCGCAGCGGCCGGAGCCCGGACAGCGGCAGGGCCGAGGCGGCGGCGGCCGGAGGAGGAGGCGGCGGCGGGACCCGGGCCGCCCCCGGCGCCGCCAGCGCGCGCG
Organism: Nipponia nippon; assembly: GCF_047370975.1. Lineage (NCBI taxonomy): Eukaryota > Metazoa > Chordata > Aves > Pelecaniformes > Threskiornithidae > Nipponia > Nipponia nippon. The sequence goes on along the minus strand of NW_028262369.1, from coordinate 69,740,057 downwards.
CGAGCCAGCGGCCGCAGCCGGGAACCGCGCGCAGCGCCATGATGTCCGCTGTCCCCTCCCCCCGCCCTCGTCCGGCCGCGGCGCCCGCTCCGCGGGAAACAGAGCCGTCGTCTCCCGTTCCCCCGCGGCGGAGCGTCCTCCGGAGGCGGCGGAGGTCCCGGTGACCGGCGGTTCGGGATCGCGCTGCCTGTTTTCCCCAGGGGCCCCGCTCCGGGAGAAGGGAGGGATCCGCTGGTTCCCCGGCGCTTGCCTAGCGGGAGGACGCAGGGAACGCTTCTGCGCGAGCTCTTCTTTCCGGGGGGAGCGGCGGGAGAGGGACGCGGGTCACCGGCGCGGAAGCGGCCATGGAGCTGCGGGAGCAGCCGGTGGTGCCGGTGGCGCGGGTGGCCGGGGTGACGCGGGAGCAGTTCCTGCGAGACATCTACCCGCGGGTACGGCTCCGCTTCGCTCGCCTGGCCGCACCCGAGCGGCCCGCAGCGGGGGAGGGCGGGGTTCGAGGGCCGCGGCGGGCCCGGGGCGGCTGCGCGGCCCGCCTCGGCGCAGGCTGGGTGCTCTGAGCGGGGCCCCCGCTGGAGCGGGCTGGGAGGGTACGGGGAGACAGGGAAGAGAGGAAGATTCCTGTGGCACCGCCCCACCCGGCAGAGCCAGCGGTGACAAACGGCAGGTTTCGGGTTTTTGTGTCCGTAACAGGTGTCATGGTCCGTTAAACTGAATGGGAGTTCAGGAGCAGGGAGCTCCTGCAGGCACATCTCTTCTGGGCTGCCGAAGTGCTCTGACAGCTGGTCTCTCTGTGAGCTCATTTGCTTTGACAGTGGTTAAAAAAAAGTGTGATGGCTGTTTTTGTTGCTGTGTCATCGCTGCTCCCTTTTTTCTCCGAGGTCCCGATTCAAAGCAAAAGTGTCTTTCTACTGATTTTTTTGTGCGCTGGATCAAATCTGTTCGTGGCTGTCAGCATCAAGGAGCCTTAATATAGGTGGAAAGAGCTTCTTTCATGAGAACATATAGCGCCGCTATAGCTCACAGTCTATACCTTGACTGTATGGTCTTTTATCTGTTTTCTGCTCAGCTCTGGCTAGAATGACTAAAGATATTCCTTAGCCTGGCTAGATTGCCCAACGGCCCCAGCACAAAGTGAGTGTTAACATTGTCTTTGCTTCTCCATATTCTTCCTTATCCTGCTAGGAAAGAGAATATAGTAAATAGAGAAACAATCCCACAATTTACTGCATTTTGTTTCAACATTCAGCATTCGGATTCACTTTGTTCATTTGTGAACAGATCAGTTGTGACTTTGTGTAGTGGGTCCCAGTATTCAATGGACTTGTTTGCATGTACTTCGTTTGAAAAACTAATTCTGATTTTTTTCTACTGGATGCTATGATCATTTCACCATTGAATTTTTTTTTGTTCCTTAGAGAAAGCCAGTAGTGCTGAAAGGAATGGAACTGGGCACTTGCACAACCAAATGGACAGTAGAGTACTTGAGTCAAGCCGAAGGACCTAAAGAAGTAAAGATTCATGTTTCTGCAGTGCCACAGATGGATTTCCTCAGTAAGAACTTTGTGTATAGGTACTTCATTCCAAAGCCTCTTGTATTTTTTAAAGGCACGTGCATCTGTTTGAAGCTGAGGGTGAGAACGTGAAGATACTTTGTGAAAACTTTAAATTACGTATCAAAGTGCTCTCCTTGATTTCCCCCTCTTCTTTTCATTCCACAAATATCTCAACACCCCAAATAAATACTTACAGGGTGAAAGGAGGGGCCAAAAAGGGCCTTGAAAGTGATGGCATGAAGAAGTGTTATAAAGGTATTTTGACAGAGCACTCTCACAGGAAATTTGAACCTGGCATTTGCTCGCGTTAATAAAAAAAAAAAAAACCACAAAAAATTCTTGATACTAGATGATATGCTATTTTGTTCTAATTATATGGTGCATTTTCAGTGTTACTGAATAGTGCTAGTTTCTGACTCACCATGTGTCTGAGCCTCTCTGAATGCTGGCATGTGGCAGGCATGCTATTCCACTCTAGGGGGATGTTACTAATTAAAACCAAGCTCCTTTCAAAGTTAGCATGTGCAGTTCTCAGGATGTTCAAACTACTGGATACTACACGTTTCACCAGCTCTTTAATCTTGATGTGGGTCACATAAACTCTTGATCTCCTCTGAAATTCTTCTCATGTAGCTGCCAAAACATTTCGTCAGGGTTCATCTCATCTCAGTCATTGTGTTGCTCTTCAAGGGTAAATGCCTTTATTTTAGTTGTCGTTTGTTTTCCCTAAGTGGGAACAAGATGTGTTCAGTCTGTTAAACTTTTAAGAAGGCAGAAGCATATGCTGTGAGTGTAAACAAGCTACAAGTTTCTATGAGTGGAGCCTGTTGTTCAGGGGACAAAGACCACCTTATAATCACGCTATATTCTGCTCACTGCATAATGAACTTTTGAATCTTTGAAATTAAGTTGTACTTGAATGACTTTGCCTTATCTCCACATTTCCTTTTCCCTATTTTGTTTCTTTTTATAACACCTCTTATTGTGAGTTCACATACAGTTGATCTGGTGTGCTGGTTTTCGCAGGTTTGTAGACAGCCATATGGAGGTGCTCTGATGGTGCTTCATCATAGCAGGTGTTAGGACTTTCACTTACTTCACTTGAAATTTAGGAAGCTTGTCCCTTTCCACAGCAAGCCCCTCATTCTAATATGAAGGGAGAATAAGTAGAACTAAAAGAATAGAAACACTGAGGACTTAACATGCAGTTCCATGATTTTTAACTGATGCACGTGAGTAGTACTGCAGTCCTGTTTTAAGTTGCATGCTCCTACCCCGTCTTTGTGTTGGTTCTGGAACTCATTCAGCCACATTGTGATGTGCTACAGAAATCTGAATGCTTTTCTGCTGTTTTAGCTTTGCTAGCAGGTTCACCGTGAGGTCAGATGAGTGGCAGTGCTAGCGTAAGGGAGGAGATGGGATGATCAGGGTAGACAGCAAGGTCAGAGCTGTGGCAGCACCAGCATGCATCAGTTTAAGCTGTTGTGGAGCTGTGCTCTCGCTTTCTTCAGTAGAAAATGTATATGGGCATGATATAACAGTTAAATTAACGTAACATTGAATTCATAACATAATATTCATAATAATGAATACGTGTCCTATTACCACTTGTGCTTGGTTTGCCATTCAGCTTCAACTGATGCCAAAATCTGTAATGCTTATGAAAAGCTCCCATTATTTAAACAAATATGTAACACACTTATTGATTTCAGAGGGACAGGCTCTAATGCTTAGTGATTCTTTTTGAATCTTCTGAAGTTGTGTTTAAGAAATTCAAGGAAAACTGTAAAGAAACACTTTAAAATACCAAGATTCCTGTGTTTTATCAGCTGAGGTTGCACATATTTAAAAAAAAAAATCAGATAACTGAAGTAAATTTGACAGATCTACAAATGAAATAGGTATCTGCTTTCATGCACAAATTCATAGCAGAAAATGCATAGATATAAATGTATGTATATCACCTGCAGTGGTTTTTCTTGATGCTGAGCTTTTCTGCAAATTTATAAAAATGTGCAGTAAACAAGCCTAAAAATGACACACTGTTAGAGAAATAGTCTAAGCAAGTATCGTCGGGCATTGGCCACAGTCTGAGTCTAATTTGACTGTGAAGAAATTTCTTACACTGTGACTCAAACCATTCAGACCTCTTAAGCTCAAGAGGGGATCTTATCGAAGTGTATAAATAGCTGATGGAGAGAGTAAAGAAGATGGAGCCAGAGTCTTCTCAGTGCTTCATGGTGACAGGACAAGGGGCAATGGGCACAAGTTGAAATACAGGAAATTCTGTTAAAACTATTTAACCCCCCACCCACCCTTTTACAGTGAAGGTGGTCAAACACTGGAACAGGTTGCCCAGAGAGGTCATGGAGTCTCCATCCTTGGAGATATGCAGCACCCAACTGGACGCTGTCCTGGGCAATCTGCTGTAGTTGACCCTGCTCTTGGCAAGGGGGTTGAATTGGAGGGTCTCCAGAGGTGCCTTCCAGCCTCGGCAATTACATGATTCTGTTTGGATATACATTGGAACAGTTTACTAAAGCAAAGAGGTTTGTAAGTGTAGGATTTCTATCTTGGTAGAACTCTTCAAACATCCACTGCAAACACTGATTAGTCACCATGTTTAAAAAAAAAAAAAAAAGCAGCATATTGCATCTTCAGTAATACTAGCTGTGGTAAGAGAGCTTATGATTTTAAACCTGGCATTTAGACCATGTGTTGTTACGTTGATTCATTGAATAAATTTAAATATTTATATTTCAGAACTCTGCCTTTTGATGTATTTGTACGAAGAGCAGCTGAAGTCAAACATAAGGAGTACTTTCTTTCTGAGGTAATTTCCTTAGTGTCACGGTTTCTTCTGTCAGTTATTTTGCCAGTATAAGGAGAGGAAAATGATTAATTGTAATTTGAAGTCTTACTCCAGTAACGCACTTGATTTTAGATTCAACTGTTTTGTGTGGCTTGGAGCCAAGGAGAAAAAATGTGGGGAGAAGTAATTTTTCTCAGAAGTTGGTTTGTATGTGTACAGTGTGGTTACCTTCAGTTATCCTGTTTCTATTAACAACAACTGCTTACATGAGCAAAAATTCCAGCATAAAATTTAGAAATCAAACCTTGCATTAGAATAACATTTACGTGTTTTGCAAGAAAATGTCATAAAGATATTTTAGAGTTTGATTACATCTGCTATCAAAATACAAATACAGATTTATTGTAACATAATTTGTGAGTAGCAAATGTGTGGCTACCTTTATGTATCAGTGTTCAAACTAGGGATTTTTGAAATAATTGTGATTAGGAAGCAAACAGTTTTGAATGCAGACATGCTTTTCACCTTTTACGCTACATAAGATGCTGTAAGTTTTGAAGCCAATTGAAATAGCTTCCTGCATCAGTGTTCTGAAGAACTTCAATTATAATCTGCATTTGCTTTGAATCTGTTTGGTGACAGCAATGCTGAAGCAGTTGACAAGTCTCCCCCCGCTTTACTCTTCTACTCTCAGTTAACGTATTTTTCCCATTTCTTGAGATGAACAGCAGGGAGCAGTAGAGTAAAGGCAGTATAACAAAGTAGCTGAATTTGTAAATGCCATTTATTTTAATGAAGCCCTGCATTAGATTAATGAGAAAGTACAGGCTCTTTGTTTAAGTGTGTTTTTGATCCTTATTAAAAAACCAAAACAATTCTCTTTTTGTGTTCTCTTCAGGATGAAAAGTACTATTTGCGATCAGTGGGTGAAGATGCTAGGAAGGTGAGTTACTTGAGATAACAGTTCTAATATTGTAAAGTCACAGTTTAGGAATATTTTTAAAAGCCTGTTGTTATCTGCTGGCTGTGTAGTACAGGCATACAACTTGTTTATGGTCACTTGGTCTGTGAATCTGACTGGATTTAGGTCAGAATATTTAAACCTAAATGTCTAAAATAGTTGCTGTTATACAAGAGCTTAGCTGATCACTGAAGAGTACATTCCTCACCTCCCACTTTTTAGCTTTTGTTGTAAACTAATATAAAAGGATTTCTGATTATCTCTTGCTTCCTCAGTGTGATTTCTAGGAGCCATGGTTCAAAGCAGCTTTCTGGCTGTTCTTATTAATATCGCTGACCAAGTCAACGCTGAAAGGGTGACCAGCAAAAAGCACTGCTATTTTCAGCTATTCGCCAATGCTGAAGTTCTAGCCCTGTGTTTCATGTGATAGGAAATGATAGTGAAGTGCTCCCTTATTTTAATGTGCATATATGGTTCTCCAAGAGTTATGTCCTTTTTGTTTCAGGATATTGCAGATATCAGAAAGCAGTTTCCTATTTTGGCAGAAGATGTTCAGATTCCAGAGTATTTTGAGAAGGAACAGTTTTTCTCTAGCGTCTTCCGCATCAGCTCAGCTGGATTACAGTTATGGACACATTATGATGTAGGTAATACATGTGTTTAGCATAAAATGTTGTGGATGGCATTACGGAGTTGAGATATTAAGGTGCAAATCTCTGACAAAGGTCAGTTAATGACAAACTTAACATATTTTGAAATAGTGAAATGAATCACAGTCAGTGGTACAGTGAATTTTAAATAGGCATAATATCTTACTGTTTTTATGTCTAATGCCATACTTGTAAGATTAAATGGTGTTTGATTTTTTTCCCCTTTTTTTTGCTGTTTTGAGTTTCAGTTAAAAATCTGAAACACGGTAACTTTCAACATATTCATCTTCAAGATTGCCTTCATTTTTTTATGGCCAGATTGTTGGTAATCATACAATGATTGTGGTGGTCTGTTGCTGCAATACGGTAGATTCCAAATAAGACTGTCTTCTAACATTTTGCAGTATAATTCTGAATAAATTTATTTATAAGAAAAATAGTTTTTTGCATTATAATTATGAAAAAGAATCCTTTATCAATAGAAAGTCAGCAAAATGAGGTAGGAGTATCACTGAGAAAGAAAAAGAATCCCAAATATATTTTGTATTATGTTTTGCTGGTTTATATGTCTAAAGTATGGTATGTCTTTGTGTTTTAAGATGGATGAAGTTGATTCCTATTTAAGGAAAAACACAAAGTTGTTGGAAAGCAATATTGTATTTCCAGATATACTATTTGTCAAGAATGTGCAGCTAAGGGGATAAAGTAACTCACATTCTTGAGTTTTTTAGATTAACTATATGTGGAAAGTCTTTTAGCTAATTCTTAACATATGAAGCTCTTAATAATTCCCTCTTTCAAGCTAATGATATTTTAGATTAGTTGCCGGCTATGTATTCATTCTTAACTCCTGGCTGACATCTCTCTTACTACGCTTATTCCAGGTAATGGATAACTTCTTAATCCAAGTAACAGGGAAAAAACGAGTTGTTCTGTATAGTCCTCGAGATGCACCGTATTTGTATTTATCAGGTATGCATGTCATCTAGTTCAGAGTTTGGTGACTGTAGTTGCCTTTCCAGCTCACAAGCGTTGCACAGTAGAAAAAAATCACTAACAGACAGCTTGATATAAAAGAAGTCATTTGGTCCCTTAACTCTGATCCTGTTTGCTTTAGTCAAAGCTCAGCATTTCAGTGGGGCAGGTTAGGAAATTTGCAAAGGAGCATAGCAGCTTTGCCTGGTTCTGTTTTCAGCACCTAACTGCGGAGGAGTACAGTGTTCTGTCTGGATTCAAAATGGTGTTTTAAATGTCAGGGAAAGTGTCTTTTAGTGTTAATAAGATTGCAGTTACAGGAGAAATATAGACAACAGGAGAACATGTCTCTTCAGTAAATGAGGAGTGCCATCAGGTTTGCCTGGTTTTTAGAAGAGTTACAGAACAATAAACCAGTATTAAATTTGATTCAAGAACTACCATTTCCAGCAATGGGATAATGCTTTGTTACTGTTGGAAGGGTAGGAACATTTATTCGTTACTTTTGAAAACTTTCCTAGGTACTAAGTCAGAGGTGCTGGATGTGGATAACCCAGACTTAGACAAGTATCCCCTTTTTGTGAAAGCCAAGCGCTATCAATGTTTTCTGGAAGCGGGAGATGTGTTATTTATTCCAGGTAAGTAACAAATAGTTCCTGACCATGCTGTATTTTTAAACAGTTTTGTTTGCAATTTCTTATTTCTAGGGATGGTAAGAGGTTACTAAAGCATTTCTGTGTTATAAGTAGGAGCATCTAAAGATGCTGGCAAAACTTGTCTGCTTCTTCCAACTATACTAATTAGCCTAATAAAAGGTATTACTATATCTACCAACAAATCTTACCTTCCCTCAAGATTACACTGTATGCTTCTGAATTTGTGTCTTAATAGATTAGCACTATAAAATCAACTCGTGAAATCTGAAATTACTTCAAGTGACCTGAGTTTTCTAATGACAGAATTAGAGTGAAGTACCATTTCTATTGTTCTGTAGCTCTGGCACTTAAGAACTGTGAGGCACGTGATTTGATGAGAATTATGGATGGTAGAGTTATTGGACCTTCTAGAAATCTATAATCACCTTTGGGGAACGGAAAGACAAGTCCTAATCATTTTTCTGCACAAGCAGAAAATATAAAGCTGATCCTGAGATGACAATTCTGGTGATCAGGGAAAGGCATTTTAATTACTCCTGTTGAACTACTCCTACTTGTTATTAATTTTATATTTTAACTCATCATGAGCTTGTGGCAGATACGTATTCTGTTGCTTTTCATATTATCTGGGCAATATAAACAGGCCAATAAATGAGAAGGCAGTAGGTTTTTAGGAAGTTTTAAAATAGATTCTTACTTAACTTTGAACTTACCATTTGTGTTTCCTTCTAAAGAAACTTTTGGTTACAGTTAGTGAATGTATGTCACACCGTTGCTAATGTCAGCGTACGTAACTACTGCTTTGTTCTATGCAGTACAGATACTAGTTTGTCTTTGCCAGTAGGTGCGCTGGTCCAAACTTAAGACATACTTGGCACTCTTAAGAATGACTGGGGAGTATAGGGATTCTGGAATGCATATCACTGAAAAAACGAGATATTCTTTGAGAAATGTGTGTGGTTATTATGGAGAAGGTAGAAGCAACCCCTTTTCCTAACCTGAAAGAAACTTCTTGTTCATTTCTCAGAATAAGCTTTTCTATGTCTTCAGCACGTACAAGCAACTAAGCTGCAATAAGCATGAGATTCAGTCTTTTGGCTTAAAATTTAAATAGGGTAAATATACCATATTAAACTTATTCTTAAAATGTACTTGATAAAGCAAAAATGTCTTTGCTTCCTTACCACAGCCATGATGATTCAATTGAAAAGCCTCATGACTTTACTATGAAAAGATAAGCAACTTGCATGGCTGACCTGGCTGATGCTGGTGGTTGACATTAACGCTTGGACAATCTGTGCAAGGTTAGGGACTAAATCTATGAAAACAGATATCTTCATTCAGAGTAGAAATGAGTGAGATGAACAGGGAAGATGTCTTATTTTCATTCTACACGTGCTCATCATTTGCTTACATTTGAGTATCTCTTTATACTTCAGCAATTGTTACTTTTGTGTGAAGTTATGGATTGACGTAAATGTCTTGAAGAACTTCTTAAATTTGGTACAATGCAATATATTCAGGGATGAATATTTATAAATAAAAAATACAGTAGTTGAGGCTTTTCCTCAACTAGATTTAGTTTGGGCGATTCTGACACTTGTTATGAGTCACGTGGAAATTTCCAATAGTAATTTTCATTTTAGACATTCTTCTTTCTACAGCTTTGTGGTTCCACAATGTAATTTCTGAGGAATTTGGAGTGGCACTGAATGTCTTCTGGAAGCACCTTCCTGCTGAGTCCTATGATAAGACTGACACTTATGGAAATAAAGATCCCACAGCAGCTGCTAGAGCTATACAGATCTTGGACAGGGCCTTGAAAACACTTGAAGAACTACCTGAGGAATACAGGGATTTTTATGCTCGGAGAATGGTGTTACGCATCCAAGAAAAAGCCTATAGGAATGATTATGGATAAAATAACACATTGTAATTCAGCAAGCTCCTATGAAAGTAGAAAATCTTATGTTAATATGGAAACTGTCCATGTGTACATACATACACTTTCTGTAAGACTAACAAAAACTATGTTGATAAACCTTGTTACAGATGGATGTTTATCTTGTAGATTTTTTTCTTGTTTTTCTTCATGTGCAGTGAGTGCACAGTCTGCTTGATCTGGAGATGGTCTCTCTTCTACAACGAGGCATACATTTGCAGTGCCTGCACTTACAACACTACTGTTTTGGAGTATTCTACTTCAATTTTTCTGAACAGAAGTTTTGGTATCTGGGATGGGCTGACAGCATGTATGCTTAGAAGTAACTGCAGATCATCCTGAATGCTACCTCGTTTACTAAAGTTTAGGAAAGCTGTAGTGGTTTCTGAGGAAGTCCAAGAAAGCCATTGGTGGTGGTTGTAACGGTCACGGTTTCACTTTGAGTAATAGCCTGGTAATAAGGGGGGGGAAGTTTCTGCTCCCCCTTGCGGTGAAACTGAGAGTGGGCATGGGGAAAAAAAGCAAACGCTCATCATGCAAGGTTAAGCTTAGAATTGTGCAGCAGCTTGACCGCAAGGTAAATGATTTACCCCTTTCCTAGCTGAATAAGGTATTGTGCAGTAAACCTTGTTTGTCACTGTCCCAGGGCAGTTGGGCAGCACTGCTGTTTCTGCGGCTGTGAAACACTTGCAACTAATGTGCCCACAAGTGCACCCAGCTACAGTCCTAGAATCCGAAATGAAGTTCATAGTTCTGGAGTAGGTGTAGAATCTATTGGGAGCAGTGTTTGAGATGCATTATGTTACCATATGAAAGGGGGCTGCATTGCACCTTTTGGGATGGAGCCTGGTGTAGAGGCGTTGTAGATGCCTATTTTTCAGCAGATCGCGGTGCTTAAAAAAGCCTTGTGAAATAAAGACGGGCATGTCACAGAAAAGATAGGTTGTCAATTGTCCCTTTGAAATCCCTCTGATGTTATTACTTGTGGCGTTTGGGGAATGCAGCATTTATCTGACTTAGGTCAGTCTGTCACTTCTAGCAGTGTTTTTTGAGAACTGTAACTTCTCAAAAGCTCTTAGACTAAATAGATATGTAGTGTTAGTAAAGTGCTGGAAAAAACTTTCTCCAGAAGAGCAGGAGATTGCAACACTGTGCAGATTATTCTTCTAAACCTGTTCTTCTTGGCAGTTTCATTACAGTGAAAATAGTCTGCTACCATGTGAATGGGCACCCAGCCATCTTAATGAATAGGCATGAATGGAACCAGCCAAGCGATTCTGATGGGCGTCATTGTACGTTCTGAGGGTAGAATTTAAATTTGGGATCACAAATAGGTCTCCCAAAATTTTTGTTCGAAAACGAACAAGGATTGCTTGTGCATACTGCTGAGACAGAATCTGTGTGTCTGTTAGGGTGGGGAAGCCTCTTGGCTTTGTTGGACTGGTAATGTGGAGGGCCCCATCTGAACTGCAGAGGTGTACAGAGCATATTCTTTATGTGTTAGGACTAAATGGAGAGGCTCAGAGAGCCTGCAGAGCTATACAAAGCTGTGTTCCAGCATTGTGCCTGCACAGCTATCTCTTTTAACTCTAACCACTGGCAGTTTCTCAATATGCTAGTACAGAGTACTGTGCTGATCCATCATTCTGCCATTTCTTGATTCTCCATTCCCAAGAGATGCTAGCTTGGTGTTCTCAGGCCCCCTCAACACTCAAATATAAATAAGGAAAGCTTCATGGAGCAGCAATCAGTGTATGAGCGACCTGCTTATGCCCCTGCTTGTGAGAAGTGCCTGCTGTCCTCTGGAGGGAGGCTGGGAGCTGTTTGGGGCTCTGGGGGAGAGGAGAAAGTAAAAGGAGGACAATCCCGTGGGTCAGATGCATTCACTGCTGTGCCACCTAAGGGTGATACTAAGATTTTCAATAACACTTCTTTCATAGTATGTATGTAAAAAGCATAAATAAGATCTGTCAAGCCACAAGTATTGAGAATGTCATTTTGAATATTTTTCAATCCCCCTTTTTATTTTGTAAGGGAGGCTATTAAACTATTAATCTAAACACCTTAGGCCAAATGAAACTCTTGCATCCCTCAGTTGCAGTTATTAGTGCTGACGTAGCCCAGCAGGAAAGCTGCGATAATTCACCTATTTAGGCTAGCATGAAGTTTGGATTGGAAAGTGTGTATCTGGCTGGGAAGAGAGGGTCATGCTGAATTAAATGTGAGCAAAGTGCTACAGCAAGTGCAGCTATTTCTCTTTCACGCTAACAACTTTAAAATGAAGCCTTTATTTTATTTTTGTATGTCAGCAAATGAGGTTATCTCACCCTGATTAGCTGGTGGATAACCCAGCCCTCTCATGCTTCTCTTCCAGTGTTCTGTGAGAAATCTCTGCAATGACAGTGGGGTTTGGGGGTTTTTTCCCTCCCCATGACCCCTTTGGTTTTCACTTCTCTAAGGCTGTCAGGAAACCCCATCAGACGTTATGTAAGTGCATATTCAAGAAAGACCAACAAAAACTATTCTATGTAGATCAGTGGGAAGACCAGTACGGTAACTGTTCTGTCAGTGCCACCCTTTTTTCACTTTGAAGCAGTTTCTTCAGTTTCTTATTTAATAACTTCTATAAAACAGTTGTTCTGAAATGCTATAAAAGAAGAAATCAAGCCGTTTAAAAATGTATTTTCTTAATTTGAGCATAATGAGACTAGTGATAAAAATCTTGAAGTTACTGTGTTAAAAAAAAATTACTTCGTGCTTTCTAACCACTGTGCTACATGGTGTGAAACAAGCAGTGAAGTGATGAATGAATGGTGAAAGCATTAAAGGAATAACTTCCAGCTAACGTAGTGAGAGAATACATGTAGCCACACTTAAAAATCCATTACTGAAATAACACAGAGAATTAGAGCCACTGACACTTTGTGGAAGTTTGTCCTTTAGAAACCTAAAGCAAAATGGGATCATGCCACAATAAAACAGATGAAATTGTGGTAACAGGTAGTAGTAAAATAAACACTGACCATCTTAAGCATTCAAAACAGCCACTTCAAACAGTGGATTCAACAGAGGAGTTAGGTGATGCAGACTGCCCAGGACTTACAGATGAGTTAAGATACTTAAATACAGACAGTATCTGAAATCAGCAGTTTAAACTTGGCCTACCCCAAACTCTGAATTACTCTAAAAATTTGGTGACTGAGGTTTTTAAAATATAAGTTCATTGCAAATCAACACTTGGAAAGAATTATTTATTCTTGCTCATATGAAATATAAAGGATGACAAATAATTTCAGAAGATAAATGTTTTATACATTTTTCTCAATGTGGTTGCTGTGGAAAGAATCAAATGAAAAAACTGATGTAAAAATATTCTCTTGTCAAACTATTAAACAGGTCACTAAAAATCTGCCTATCATGTAAGTGCTGAAGATCTGATGTACCTAGCTTAAGAACAGGTTTCTCTCCAGGAGCTACACAGGGTCTAGGTTCTTAATACAAGTGTCAAGTTAAATGGCTAATGTGAAAGGGTTTGACTTGATCATGAAGGATCAGAAATACATTTGCAATCCTTTTTAAATATGCAGGATGAAACTGTTTTGCTTCATTCATGCTGTTAGACCCACAACAGGACTACTAACTTGACTAAGATGAGGATGATTTTACCATAGCAGAGGTTATACGCATGGTGTGATCCCCATATGCATTACATCAGGGCTTCAAAAAAATTCCTGTACAGACTTGAGTCTTTTTTCCTCTGGCCAAAACGCATCTTCCCAGACCTGAGACATTTAGATGCTTCCATGCAGACAACACAGGTGTTGAAGATACACGTTCCGAGACAGTAACTTTTACAAGGGATTCTCTGTAAGTTAGTATCACTCAATAACCAAAGATTCTGGTGTTACTAGAAGGACAGATGAAATTTTAGGGGTTTTTGGGGATAGTTATCTAAGTTTGCAGTAAAGTTGCATGTTAAGATTTCCTGGTTTGGTTTGGGTGAGACTCTAGGAGTGGGGATAGATTCTGAGCTCTGTATGTGGTAATTCCTGAGAGCAAGGATCTCTTTTAAGTGGCGATTCCTCAGAGCAAGAAGAGCAAATTACTTCCTTTCCAATTGTTCAGATCTCTCCCTAGTCACCATTTTTAAAAGCAGATTGAAAAAATTAAAAGAATTGCTCAACCACGTAAAATGCACAGCTCCACGTGCGATGCTATGTTCATACAAAAATGCTCAGAAGCTATTGCTTGCAATAATAATGCAGATCGCAGTAATGGACAATTTTTGCTGTGAGAACATTTATACTTCAGTTGTGAAGCAGTACATGAATTGCTTAAAACTTCCATCATACAAAATCAAATGTATTTCTCTTGATGGGGAATGAGAAAGAAGAGCTATGCAGATAGCCTGTGAGGGATACAACAGCTTTATCTGATACCCAGGCTTAGGAGTATTGCTCAGAGGGTAAACTCTGGTGTGGGAGATGTGAAGAGCCTTGTTTTGCACTTCAGCACGGGTACGTCTCTTGACTGTTTTCTGTGTCTTGCAGCAGTGCTTTCTTCAGAAACAACTCAGCTCTGAAGTGCCAAGTTTAACAAAGGAAACTAACAATCGTGACTGAAAGTGCTCTCTGAAAGCTTACTAAAAGAAGGAAAATTTATTCTGAACCTTGAAGTAATGGCATTCTGCTCCTTTTCAAGTACATGAGATGTTTATACACATGAAGAAAAAACAGATAAGAATATATTTTCCCCTTTTGTTCTACCAGATGCTTTTCTGGTCATTTGGTTAAGTAGAATTCGGCACTTCTTGGGTCACTGGGAAACATGTAATGAAGCCCTAATGACAGGAAATGATGACAAAGCCATCACTGCTTTATAACCCACACTACGCTATATGCAAAATGAACACCTGAATCAGTTTTCCATGGTTTCCAGAGTGATGTGGAACAGCTAATCCTGTGCAAGTGTTTTTTTGTCAGTGGAAGGAGTGAATTATGTTGTTAATACTGACAGAATGAATTTAGTCAGGAACCATATGTCTGGCACTGGGAGAAGCAGTGCCTGCCTCTGCCACATAGGTGTTCTACAGTTGTGGACTACCTGCTTAATGACTTCATGTTATTTTATTCGAGTTAAAAACAGTCACCTTGCATCTGAACAGAGTTAAGAGATCAATAAGACTAACAGAAAGCCAGCCTTGGTCTTAGGGTCTCCATCAGCAATAAATGTGTCTAAATTTTCATCAGGTTATGAGCATCAGAAGTAGACTTTTTTTTTTTCCTTTAATGTACCATCCTTAAAAAAAATGAAATGAGATTTCAATATACGATTAAAAAGATTTTGAAGAAGTAACTCCAAAGGGGATTTGAAGAGCCTGCCTCTTGTGGATTGCAGTCTGAGACATCCACCTTTGCTTTTGTATTGCACAGGGACACCAGACACACAATTCACGTTTGTGGATTCTGCTAGGCAGTGATCGACCTAAAAATGTGGCTCACAACAGAGCACACACATTCAAAAATGTTTACTGTTCTTTAACTTCTGTCTTACAGTAACTAATAAGATCCCATGTAATTTAAAATAAGCATTCAAGGTAAATGGATGGGTATACTTTAACCTCAGCACTTCAACTTTCAGACAACAAATATTGTTTATCTGCATAGATGGTAAAGTGACTGTTAGCGTAGGAAAGACAGCATTGTAAAAAGCACCATAAGAGGGAGGAAAGAACAGGTGACGTTTTCTTTCTGCAAATAGCTCAAAAAGAACCTGTTGGGAAAACTTGAGCGCATGATCATGCACAATCACTTTTATCTGTGAATATCCACAGTTGTAACATCCTAACTCTTGAACCGACTTTGCAGTCTTATTTAAAATAATTTCTCTGAGTATTTAAATACATAGTACTCCCGCCAGTTATCTCCATCAGCAATAATGTTAATTTAGTAAGACAGAACAGCTCACCATAAAGTGGTTGTGCTACCATAAGGGAGGCAGCAGGATGTTATCAATGGGAGGACAGAAAAGACTGCTCCTTTCAGCAACATGTTAAGACTTGGACCCTTAATCACCTTTCAAAATTAGGGGTTGATACTGATTTATGCAGTAGCATTTACAGAGATGCAATTAAATTAGTCCTAGATAGGAAGAAGGCTACCAAAGTTTCTAGTATTTAAGATGCACACAAAATCATTTCAGTCATACAGAATCTGGACAATTTCACAGAATCAAGCCCAGTTTTAAAGGAATTTAACAGGCACAGCTTAAAATGTTTTAGCATTTCTCAAAATCTGAAGAATGTCTTGTCTATTGTACAAGAAACAAGCCTGTAATATAAAGAATACCTGCTATTACATACTAGGTTGTACTAAGGACTGTATAATGTTGCTCACTCCATTCAAAAACAGAAATGTCTTGAACTAAACCACTGTAAGTAAGCGTGAGAATCACTTAACTTTAGGCATTTACACCTAAGCTTATTAAAAACTGCCTTTACAGTTAATGTCGAAAACCAGGCATATACAAACTATAACCCATTTCATCCTAACATAGAAATGTTCGCGCCCTTGGGTACTGCATGCCAGCTTTCCCATGTATGCAAGATGCCAGTAAGCTGTTTTAGAATTTCAGATGCTGACTACACAAATACAAAGCCTGCCTTGAAGAAAAGCTATTAAATAAATCTGCGGGTTTTTTTAAGCTAGGTCTTCACAAACACCTGATAAAGGTTAATCCACAAAACTTAACCGCACATTCCTTGTTTAATTGTTTTACATTCACATCGAAGTGGTTTCACCCATTAGAAATAGTTTATTTTCTACATTGTTTGCAAAATTTATTTTTAGCATGCATAGTAGTGAATGACAGAGGCACATTCCAACAGAGTACTACAGCTATTTAGAGAATGAAAACCAATGAGTTTTCCCTCCACAAAATGAAGTCTCAAAACAAGATCAGTTTTACAACAAAGTGCTTATTCTTCAAATTAATACAGCAACACTTGAGCCTATTTTATTTAACAGTTATTGTAAGCAGCCTCCATCAAACAGGTTAATGTTATTTTCATAGGACAGCCATCCAGAAACTTCTGAAGACAATGTCAATATTTTACCGTTTCCAAAAGCTTGCAACAACCTACTCCTGCTGTTTTGGCTGGCACAGAATTGTTTAGAAATTGGTCTGTGATCTGCACTGTTATTGGATAGGGCAAGTTTTAGCAGACTCAAGTTAGCCTGGTCAGTCTGAAACTGAAATGAGAGAGAGCAAGATCAATGGGCTGTTTTGGGTTTTGTTTTGAAATTTTGTTTTATAAGTGGATAATCAGAGCTATTTCAAGCAATTTGTAGGCTTTCTATTAAAACCACTTTGTTAGGTGACCCGTATTTCCTTTACAGAAAAAAAGTCCTCACATATGGTGCAAGTGTTATCTAAAGGACCGAAAAAAGGAAACAGCCTTCCTTGGAACACATAAGCAAGTTGTTATAAGCCCATTAAGAAGGTAATCAATAAATAGGGTTGAACGAAGTCTCCAAGAAAGAGTTTTTAAAAAAAGCTGATGGAACCAGAAATCAGATTATTTTATAAAATGTCAGAATTAGTTTGCATGTTGCACTTTTCCCTGTCAATTAAAATAGATTATTTCCCCTTTTGATCAACTAGGTACATTAGTCTAATTATTAGCAATAGAGTTCACGTTCACATTGTAAGGTGCACCCTCTATGCGTAATCTGACTACCCTTAATATTTTGAGTGTTGAGAAAATTTTCTTATGAGTTCAACACACTTTCCTCATTCTTCAGTGATCACTAACATGTGCACAACCTCTGCAAGAGTTGCAAAAATACTGTCTCCAGTGAACCTTGTAAGTTTTAATGATGCCAGTAGAAGAAAGATGACCCAGGACTTTCCTTCCATAGCATAAGAGTCACGGGAAGCAAGAAGCAGGGGGAAGATGTTGCCAAGCCATCAAACATAGGAAAAAAGTTGAATAAAATGCCTTTTTTCAGAACTGAGCCACATTTGTTTGTGTAATCTTCACAGTGTTTTGCTAACTTGCTTTTGTATTCCTATACTTCCAGGAAATCCAAAATAATTTTAAGCTACTGGTTCATTGTTAATAGCTGCAGTTGTCTTTAAGAGCGATTCTAAGATTTATTCGTAGATAAATGGAAAAAGTTACTTACAACAGTAGAAAAGTTCCACTAATACCCTCATTTGTCCATCTTTCGGTAATTCTTTCTGAAGAACATTTAGGTTTGGGGCCTGAACTAGATTATATCTTTTGTATCTGATTTGTCCAGCTTTGTATTTAATGGGGTGGGGGGATACCTGTAAGAAAAAATAGGCTCTGAAAATATATTTTTGGGTAGCTCTAGAAGCAACTACTGCAATACATTTAAAGGAAATAATAGTTCTAAAAATGGACGCATTTTGAAACAGCTACAGTCAACATAGTTTAAAAATTTTCATGCAACTTGTAATATGTTATGTACTTATAGCTCGATTTAGATCAACATCAATGCAGCAATTATCAAGAAAAACCTCACCAGTCCAAGGCAGGGATAAAGACACCTCCTGACTTGAAAATACAGATATTACTCCTGGTCCTTATAGAAGTTAGTCAAAGTGATAGCAAAGTATGTTGAAACAGCAATAAGCTACACCCTCATCAACGTTCTTGGTCACTTAACATAGCTATGTCAAAATTTTCAAGCCCCCAGGTGAAATGGCTATTCACTAGCAGATACTACACAATGAATTAATGAAACTTTATAGCGACAGAAAAGGCAAGGCGCACATAAGGAAGAAAAATGGATTGGCACTATTATTCCAAAGGTAAATATTTATGACTTTGTTTCAATTAGGAGAAATGTTACTAAACTGGAAGATTTAATTAACTAATTAAAACAATTTTCACCAAAATATATAACTAAGATTGTTCTAGCAATCATCATTTTCCTTAAGCCAAAAAACTAACATTATGTCTGTTATTGACAAAGACTAAAGTTTTTAGCCCTGGAAGCTACTAAATTGAAGTATCCAGACATCTGAAAGTCTTGAGTACTTTAAACTCCCATTAAAGGCAGTATAGGATGTTAGACACCCAGGACTAAAAATTTTGCCAACAGGCTGAGAATAAACGTTCACATTTAGAAAAAGCCATGTATAGGATAGTTCTTTCTAACACTATTTTCCAGGAATCACATGACAACATCTGTTATAGGTATGGGGTCCCAATCCTCCTTTTTAAGCTACTGAAATTTATATATAGTATCTATCAGCGACACATTTAGTCAGGACTGATTTAGTATTCTCTTCAGAAAGCATCTGCTCAAAGTTGTAAATCTAAGATGACAACATTTACAGTGTCAAAAGTGCTTTTACAATGAATATACTGTTCAGGTACATACAGTCTCAAAATACTTCATGAACTCTGAAATGGTTATCTAAGGAGGGAACATCATCAGCAAAATGTAGTTGATCATTTATTTCCACACCAAATTCTTCAAGTATCTGCACAAATTTCTCATGCTCTCTCCCAATCCATGACCTCATTGTGTCAAACACTTGGTACGGTGTAACATGAGCATGAACTTCAATTCCTGTCTGTGCAAGTTCTTTCAGCACTTCAGGGTAAGTAACCCAAGTATTGCTTCCTCCCGAGTGACCACCATCCAACCAGTAAATTGCTTTTATGTTTTTTAAGAAGGCATTTGTATTCTTGTCTTTTTTAGCTTCCTTCAGCTCATAAAGCAGCTGGTTCAAAACCACACAACCTTTACTGAAGCCAATCAAAGTAAACGACACTGCACCTACAGCAGATGGTATAATGAAGTTCATAGCAGAATTATTAGAGCATTCACAATCTCTCTCTCCTTCTGTGGATGAGCAGCCATTCGTTGTAGGAACAGACTGCGGCTGTAATTTACAAGCAGCTATTTTTGCATCCTTGCTGACACCATGCACAATTTTCTGGGACACCAGAATATTCTGAGAGAGTCTGAATGCATTAACTAGCAATGCATGGAGATGCTTGAAAGCTCCAAAGTCAGTGCTGTGCTCTGGTGCTCCAAACATGTTGCTTGCCACAAAGTTGTCATAACAACTGAATTTGTGCAGGTGCATTCGAGAACACTTTACAACCCAAATAAAGCTATTAGGGAACCGGCGAGCAAGTATGGTAGCAACATTTTCAAAACTCCAGTGCTCCCACTGAAAGTTTTCTGGGTGGCAAGACATGATGTCATGATAGTTCTGAAAAATTAAAAAAAAAAAATAGAAAAGACGCATTACTACATTGTGAAATAATTCAACTCTGTCTAGTGTACTTATAAGAAAAGCCGGTAACTAACAGAGAAACATGCATTAAAGACGCGCTCGCTTGCTAGGCTTCCAGAACAAGAAACACATTAAAGAAATTGGCATATTTAGGTTTACTTATTCTACTTTAATATTTTTACTACACATTTTTAATACCCTCAAAATTAATACAATAAAAATAAGCACATGGAAGTATTCATAATTTTTGTTGACGTCACTCCAAGAGAAGATTAAAGTATTATTCAACTTAGTATGACACAGAATACATAATTTTACTTTATTATCTCCATCTGCAGAAATATTCGTTATCTTATTAAAGACGAACAATAGACTTAAAACTCCGTAATAAGTTTTCTCTTTTTTATACAGAAAAAAAATTCCCTCTCATTCAGCTCTGGGGGTCTGTTCCCCTTGTTCACATCCATATGGGGCATAGATGAAAAAAACTAACCCCCAAGTCGCGAATGATCCTCACCTCTGAATTCATAATGGCAGAGAATACTAATTAGTTTATTTTATTACGGAATAATAAAGCCATACTCAGGAATGGTAATCAAAAAGGCCTTCTTAGGCCATTCCAATCCTTAAAATGAAAATCCAGAGTTCTGTGTCTTTACCTTACAGAAATGGAAAGCCTTTTCCCAGAACAAAAAGACACTACCCCTGCTTTCGAGAAGTAATGACTTCTGAGATTAGCTGACTACCCAGAGTACCGGAGCATGTTATGTTACAGAGGTCGACCACACGCTTAGGGCCGGCACTTCGAGTCTCTCTTTCCAACGTCTCGTCAACCCAGAGACAGCACCTCCAGGGCAGGCCGAGGAAGCGCCAGCGCCCGAGACACCCCCGCGGGGCGGCCGCCGGGTGCCTGTACACCTGCGCACAGACACGGTGCTAAGCCTGCCGAGGAAAACTTGCCATCGTAGGATTTCGTCGTCTTCTCTCCACTGAGACTCTTTGATACGACTTCAGATATTGCCGTCACCGCCAGAAACGTCAGTCTCGGGCAGTACTACAGAAGACGACTCCCCCTCCGTTGCTGCTGCATTTCAGGTTTCAGGAGCGGCCCGCTCCCGCTACGTTTACCCGACGGTACCGGGCAGAGAGGGCGCAGGAGATGCTCCCCCGCGGGGAGGCGCTCCGACGGGCCGCGGCGGGACCCCCGCCGCCCGGCTGCGCCGCGGGAGCTGCGGCCGCCACCCCCTCCTCGCCCCTCACCCCCGCAGAGACCGCGCCGTCAGCGGCTCCCTCCCGCGCCGCTTCCCCGCTCCCGCCCCCCCGGCCCCTCCGCCGCCCGGGCCGCTCCCACCCGCCATTGCTTATCGCCCTCGGCCGCCCGCAGCGCAGCGCCGCCCCGCCGTACCTGCACGTCCCCCGGGAAGTAGACAACGTGATGCTGCGGCGGGGCCGGGCCCCGCGGGGCCGGCGGCGGCGGCAGCAGCAGCAGCAGCTCGTTGGCCCGGTGCGGCTCCGCGCCCGGCACCTCAGGCAGCCGCAGCCACGGCGGGCTCAGCCGCGCTGAGGAGAAGCCCGCGCCGCCGCCGCCCGCAGGCCCCGCGGCGCAGGCGGCCGGCGCCCCGCAGAGGCTCATGCTCCTGCCCAGGCAGAGGGCAGCGGGGCCGATGAGCCCCCGCAGCAGCGAGGCGGCGGCGGGCGGGCAGCGCCTGCTCATGGGAGCGTCTGCCCCGCGCCCCGCCGGCCGCCTCCCGCCCGCGGCCCGGCCACGCACCGCGACAGCGACCGCGCCTGCGCGCCGCCCCCGCCCCGCCCCCCCCCCCCCCCCCCCCCCCAGCCTCCGCCTATCGGCGCCGCCCGCGGCCCCCTCCGCGGACCCGGCAGGGGGCGTCGCACGTGCGCGCCGCGCGGCGGCGGCCGAGCGCCGGGGGCGGGGCAACGCGCGCCTGGCGGCTGCCCTCTTCAGCGGTGACGTCACCGAAGCCTTTAAAATGAGGTTGGCGGGAAGTGGGGCAGCCGTCAGGCGGCCGGCGCGCGGGTGGCAGCGCGTCCCCTCAGGGTGCTCCTCGGCCCATGGCGGCGCGGGGCGCTTCTCTAAAACCCCCTGGCGCCTTCTCCCACCGCGGCGTTGGGTACCAGCGCCCCGTCGGCTGGGCTCGGGCGCTGGCTTGTTCCCGGGTGCCCCCAGGCCCTTCTTTCCTCAGGCCCTGTGGCGCTCCAGGTGAGCCTGCGCAGCTGCCGGCCCCTCGGCCTCACCCTGCCCGCGCTAAAGCGAAGTTGAGCCGGCGGTGCCCAGCTGGTGTTCTGTCTGTGCTGCCTTAGCCTGAAAGTAGCGCTGGGCTGGTAGATCCTGAGGAAAGGCAGGCCAGTAAGTGCCTCTGAATTTGATAGTGTGACTGTGGGAGGCCTCCTGCAGTGCAGTAAAACCCCAGAGTGTGTTGCTGTAGCAGTTACAGCACTGGGGCATCTTACACTCTGCATAGAGCAGTTGATTTCAAAACAAGGAGGTATGTGGATTCAGTTATTTCCTAAAAGTGTTGGTTGTATTTAAAAAAAAAAAAAGCAGCCTAGATACGCTTACTTTAGTTATACTAGCGCTACGACATTGGAGGAAAAGCTTTAATGTGTACCATTGTGAGAAACTCTTCATTTTACATGGCAAGCAAAGCAAGGAAATAGAGCCTTTCCTTTATTCCTAGGCGTTCCTCATTGGTTTGTCTACAATTCTCCTACTTCATGTATTCATTCCTTTGTTCTGTTTTCATAGTCTAGTTAAAAATGCTGGTATATAAACCTGGGAAACTACCAGATACCAAGTCTGACTCCTACTAATTGAGTCAGTTGTGCAAGAAAGCAGAGTTAATTGAACAGTGATTGCATAATCAAGTAACTTGCATGGAACTATTGACTGGTTATCTTGTTGAAAAATTCAACAAATGAAAAGAAGTATGGTGATATTAAGCTTATTTGTCAGTGTAGCAAGCTAGTAATAAGCAGAGTACTTTGAAGTGGCTTGTTTTCTACGTATAAATTCTGGCCTGCTTGGCTTTTTGCAGCCTGCTCATAGAGATTCACTTTGAGCAATGATGTGTTCATGGTCTACTTGGCACACTTGTTTTTCATGGGTATGTCCTTGGGCTCATGCTAGACCAAGCTCAACAGTTCTTACTTCCCATATTCAAAAGCTCTTCCAGAAAGCAGATCTTGTCATTACGGTCCATAGGCATAACAGGGGTTAATAAATTTTTTTTTTTTTACTTCTGTGGTTTTATATGTTGTTTATTTTAAATTGCTTATTTTTAAACTTAACATTACTATTTCTTGTATGAAAATTATCTTTGATATGGTTAGAGTTTTTTCTCAAAGCCTGAAAGAAAAAAAATCCAACTTTTTGCTTACCAGAAGATGGTGCTGTGTAGTGTGGTTTGAAAAATCGGTATCAGAACAGGCATCTGATTACAATTCCTTTCATGTCTTGGGAGCCTGATATTAGACGTGCATTTCAGCAATGCTTTCTTTTGTTTAGCAGCTGATTAATATAGGCAGTATTTCTAATACCTTAACAGTAGAGCTAGTGGTCAGTTCCAAAGTCTATCTTTGGAACTGGAATTCCTCTGGGAATTCCTGCCTGTGGTCCCAGGAGTTTAAAGCTCTGAGCAATTTAGAACTGTGGAGTGGCTGAGGCTGGAGATGGTCTAGACCAACCCACATGCTCAAAACAGGGTCAGCTAGAGCAGGTTGCTCAGGACCATGTCTAGCTGGGATTTTGAATATCCTGTTCCAGTGTTCAATCACCTTCACAGGAAGAAAAGTGTTTTGTTGATGGTTAAACACTTTCCTGTATTTCAGCTTGTGGCCATTGCTTCATGTCCTGTCATTGGACACCACTGAGAAGAGTCTGGCTCTGTTGTCTTTACTCACCTCATCAGGTGTTTTTACACATTGATAATGTCCTCCTGAGCTCTCTCTTCTCTCTCTTCTCTCTCTTCTTCTCTCTTCTTCTCTCTTCTTCTCTCTTCTTCTCTCTTCTTCTCTCTTCTTCTCTGTTCTTCTCTCTTCTTCTCTCTTCTTCTCTCTTCTTCTCTCTTCTTCTCTCTTCTTCTCTCTTCTTCTCTCTTCTTCTCTCTTCTTCTCTCTTCTTCTCTCTTCTTCTCTCTTCTTCTCTCTTCTTCTCTCTTCTTCTCTCTTCTTCTCTCTTCTTCTCTTCTTCTTCTCTCTTCTTCTCTCTTCTTCTCTCTTCTTCTCTCTTCTTCTCTCTTCTTCTCTCTTCTTCTCTCTTCTTCTCTCTTCTTCTCTCTTCTTCTCTCTTCTTCTCTCTTCTTCTCTCTTCTTCTCTCTTCTTCTCTCTCTTCAACAGTTGCAGCTTTCAACTTCTCCTTGACAGATGCTCCTGTCTCTTAATCATGTTGGCAGCTTTTCATTGGACTTGCTCCAGTCTCTCCTGTAGTGGAAAGTGCAGAACTGGACACAGCACTGCACCACTGGCGATGCCACATCCAAGTAGAGGGGAAGCAGCACCTCCCTTGACCTGCTGGTGAAGCTTTTTCTAACACAGCCCATGATGCTTTTGGCCGCCTTTGCCACAAGGGCACGTTGCATGTTGTGTCCTGTATATTTATCACTTATATTGCATATTTATCATTTTCTTGTAGCATACATCATCTAGGAAGTCTCAATGTTTAATCTGTTCATGCAGCCATCAGGATAACAGACCCCAAATACCCACTTCGAAGAGCCACAGAATAAGTCGGGTGTAAGAACTTATAACACTTTCTGATGAAATTTCAGGCTATTTTTGAAAAAAGGTAAAAATGGATGCCTGAATTATCTCCTAAAGTTAGGCACATAAACCAGTAGTTTGGTTTCTGAAAAGGTTTAATTGAGCTAATTAACATACCACCTGTATGTATTAGAAATCAAACTAGAGGGTCCAAATCTGTCTGTCACGTAGAAAGATACTTAGCTTGACTATCTGGAGGAGCGGTAGTAAAGTTAGATAATAAAGACATCAAATGTTTGCAACTGAGGGACCCTATTTCACCCTTGCTTCTGCACAGGCTGTGATGTGGCATTGCCTGCAGGAACGTGGGGCTGCACTGGAGTTAGTGGGGCTCTGTATGGAAGGAAGATTCATTTAGGAAGGAAGTTTGGATCAAGGTTCCTAAAAGTCTTGTGAGGCACCTGCATTTGTTGGGAGTACAACTTATTGTGCCTGAGGCCAGCTAGAAATATTCAGGTGTTCACTTTGGAATCTCCCCAAGCAAATCCTCATTCTCCTTCTGGTTTGAGTTTCTGGGGTATAGTTGTAGAATGTCTTCTAGATTTTTCTCTGTGAGCGTGCCCTAAGGCTAAAATCTTAGTGGAAATTTTCACAGTGCCTCTGCTAATGAAGCAAAATTATTAAGGAAAAATCTCTACCTCCCTCCATACAACTGTTTATTTCGGTTCATGCAGGCAGATTTTCTTAAGCCGATTTTGAGGAGTTCTGGTCCATGCTGACACTAAAACTTTTAATTAGAAGGGCTAATGAAACCTTGTCACTTCTGTTCCCTATTAAGTACCTTGCTAAGGAAATACTAGGTAAATACCTGCTAAATGTATAAGCATAAGAAAAACCACAAGTGGTCTGCTTTTCTCATATGAAGCGGATATTTTAAAAGAATTGCCCACAAAAGTATAGAAACAACGTAATACCTGTGCTCTGAAAATCTAGTTACTTAGACCTTGATTGCTAAGGTTTGCTTACAGAGGCATACCTCTGTTATGATTAATGATATCTGAAGTAGTAGGGATCCATCTAAGAGAAGTGGCTAGGAGAATGAAAGTTTCCATTTTAGTAATTATTTTTGAGAAATGTGAATAATTACTATCAGTAGCATGAAAAAAAATCTGTGCTCTTATCCTCTTGTTGCCTATATGCCCTCCTCTGGTTTCTCCAGATGAGAGATTAGCTTGTCCAGAAGGGTTTACAGACATTATTAACATTCTAGTGGCAGTTATTTATGGTAACCAAAGGTGATGCTGGTACTTCTGCCCAGAAATCCGTATACAGTATGTTCATTGTGCAACTGTTAGTAATAATTAAAGCTAATATATAAGGTGGTATAGAGGCTTTCATCTTCATCCCAAATGCTACATGGGAGAGCATGAAAATTAGTCTGTGTTTTAGCCAGAATTCAGATATGCGGAATTACCAAAGTAATGAAATGGGCTCTCTTTTGGTTATAGGAAATAATGGTATACATAACGTGCTGCTCACACTTAGAATAGCAAGCACCAACCTATTCTTACTTTCAAGAAGATATAAGAAATCTTCCACAGCATACTATAAATTTTAATGGTAGAGTGGTTGCTCCGAGTTGGGTTCTAATCTTTGTCATGTGGCTATTGCAGTATGTAAGCAGATTCAATAAAGTTGAGTGAATCAGTCCTTACAAATATCACCCAATGTAGGCATGAAATACTACATTGTGAGGGCCTTTGTCAGCCTTCACATTTGTCCTGTTCTCTGTGATACCTCGTTCCTCCATTCTATTTTCTTATTCTTACAAGTGTTTGCTTGCTATACTCTCTCTCATTGTAGAAGGAAAGACCTTTTCTTTTTACATTCTCTTCTTCTTACCACATCTGTCTTCTTTCCCTACAGCAGCCTTCGCTGTTCTCATGTACTGAATCAGTCATGAGCCAACCACTGAGTTGCTAGCCTATTTTACATGCCTGCGCTGTGCATTTCACTGCTCACTTTTGCTGCCCGCTATAGGTTGGACAGGGAGGTAAAGCGCACAGCGTTTTTTCATGACTCTGCAGAAGTCTACCCATATATCTCAAGGAGTTTGGCAGAAAGAATGTGTATCATGGTTGATTAGCAGTGGTGAAAGATGTGCATATCAAAATTAATTCCTCTGGAGAGAACTAATGGCTTATTCACCATTTCAGTCTCTCTGAGCTTTGGTACAGAACTATGTGGCTGCCTGCAGAGTGGTTAATTAGTTTCATCTATTAGAGGCAACTGTATCTGCAGTTTCTACCTAGAAAGGGTACCACTGCAAAAGTAATCTTTATTATGATCAAAGTACTTTTTCTGGAATCAGCTACGTTTCATTGCCTTTATAGCTCATATACTAATCCTGTGATTTCATTCCGAGCGTATGCAAACAGCACAGAATATAACATAATTCTGGTTGTATATGTTTTCTCAGACCAAGAAAATACATTGCACTTTGTTTTAATCATACCATTTAAATTAAAGCATTTTGATAGACACTTCACCAAAATTCTAGGTGAAGAACAACTGTCTGGTGATGTGACAATAATATCTTTAGCCAAGTATCTAATATATATGAATTTCTATCTGTTCATATGTAGCAACTGTAATATTTCATGGTACTTCAGAGATCTTCAGAAAAACATGCTTCCTGCCCAACTAATGTGCAATGTGCATATATACCTATTTGCATATCTCTGTATTGTTTCGTATTTGAATTTCCTTTTAAACATTTTTCAGCTGCATATGCATTCAAATTGCTAGCTTGCATTTTGGCGAAGGATTGGAATAGCTGTGAAAACACCTGTTAAATACTGATAGGAAACTCTTTTGCAGTTGATATGCAGCTGTGTTTTTCACTATAGAGAGAATGTGCCAGGCCTGGCTCATCATTCTTTCAGGTATACTAACACTTAAAGGACTGAGTTACCTGTCTCTGTGGTGAAGTGTGCACAGAGAAATTCCCAGCGGCTACACAGTGATGAATGGCTAGGTCTTGACTTGTAGTTTTATTAGCTTATTAGTGGCAACAGTTCAAATGAAATTACAGCTATTATGCTCCATTATAAGTACTAAACAATTTACTTCTGCTGAAATTCCTACTGACAGCTCTGCCTGCCAGCACCCATCTTTTGTGTGTGTATGGATATTCAGGAGAGCATAGGGTAGAATAAATTACTCTCTTGGCAATTTACTGAGTTGTATGAAAGTGAGAATAAAAGCTTTTCAGCATGAAAAATAAATCCATGTTCTTTTTCTGTCAGCTTTGTGGAGAAGCTGCTAAAATAACAGGATATGTGATCTCATTTCTCTTTTTACATTGCTGAAAAAATTAGAGTGTATAAAGAATTAAGAACTACTGGTACTGTTTAAAACACCTTTTTCTCTTGTGCTGTTTTTCTGTGGAAATTGGTTTTGTTTAATCATGCGGTCTGTCTACCTGTCAGTCCTTTCCAGTGTCCCTATTGGCCGCTTTAAATGCGGAGTAGGAGTTGCAGAGCAAATAATCTGGGACTATTGGGAAAACTGCTGAATGAATAGATGAGGATGACTCAAATGAATGCCCTTACTGAAGGAAAACTGGGGAGAATTCAGCCTTTGTACAGCACGTTTGAAAGCAATAGGCTGAAAATTCAGTATGTGTTGGCTCTGCATACTTGGGCCAGCATGTGCTGTCTCTGTCCTGGTTTGGTTCACAGAGGACATGGTGGGTAGGAAGGGCAGGAGTTACTTTAATAGAAAAGTTAAGAACAAAGGATACGAGTCCATAAAAAAGCTTTGGTAGTTCTGCTGTTAATGGAATGCATAGTTACATGACAAGCAAAATTTCTGTGCTTTGCAGTTTGTCTAAGTATACAAGAAAAACTTGTGGCTTAAGGAAGGTCTACGCTGTCTGGTATAAATCAATATAAATTGAGAAATCTATTTGGGATTTAAAAGAACACACAGTGACCCCGGAAGTGGAATAGAAGGGGATTTTCTTGCTAAATAAAATAGACCAAAGCTCAGCCCCCCTAACCATTTCTGCAGTCGGAGGTTTGTCTGGCAATGAAATTATGAAATTTTGGCTTGTGCATGCTTGTATTTCAATTTCCCTTCTCATTCGTTTCCTTAGAATATTCTGGCTTTCTGGATGGGTAGTGCAATGTATTCATCATGAGGCTAACTTCTGCCATCCCATTTGTTAACTTTGATTGCTGTGTGCACAAAAATGAGGTCAGAATTTGACCTCAGACAGCGTCTTTGCACCATGGGTTTCAGGAATTTGTACTACATCCTCTGCTCTAGTTTTTCTTTTCAAAATTGGTTTGAGACACTGCTTCAATGGTACATTACACAAATAGGAAGGAAATAGGTCCTCAACTTGAAATTAGTTATTTGTCCGAGAACAATATTTGCTTAGGTGAAGCACTACAAAAGCTCAGGACTCTGATGTAGTTCATTTGTTTATGGGATGCTGATCTAAAAAGGTATTATTCAAGTGGAATACGGTTATATGAAATGAGGGAAAGAATCAGCTGTGTGACTTCCAGTGGATACAGATTCTTCAGCTTCCAGTAATATTCTCCAATAGTTAATGACAATGGAAAGTATGCAACAGGCAACGTTTGTGAATGTACAGTCTCGGGCCTCTGAAGGCAATTCTTCATTCCTCTTAATGCAAATAATCCTGTTGCTGTCAGTGCCTAACTTGGATGAGGAATATCCCTTTTATTTGCAAATAGACTTGCAAGATTTCAACACATGTAATATAGATGCTATAAATAAAGGCATGTCTTATAACTTAAATCATTATCATTCAAAGTATTTAAGCACATGCTTCTGTTCAGCTTTATCAAAGGACTTGTTTTTAAGTAAGTGCAGGCAGAAAGTTATATATACGCTTGTGTGATATGGAGAATTGAGGGTTCTGCTATTTGGTGCATACTTGAAATCTTGAATTTTTATCTTCCTCTAGGGCAGAAATGTAGTCAAGTAACAATGCTAAATACATCTCTAGATTATGTATATAACAGTCTGTTTTAATCAAAGCAACTCCTGTTGATATGTTAGGTAAGAAGCTCTTTTTTTTTTTTTTTAATGTTCCTAAATCCCTTTTAACCCTTGTCCCAAAAGAAACTTCTATCTGACTATAAGAAAGATGGGGCTTATTTCCCATTTGTCTGATGTATCTGCCACTGGTTTTTGCTTTTTCCATTTGCAAAGCTTTGCTATTACAAGTACCAGTAGTGAATTCAGACTTACTGATGACAGGTTTACTTTTTTCTTATCTTTCTTGGATGCCTTTGACATTGTCCATAGATTTGCAGACCTGACTGCAGATGTACTGAACAAATTGGGAGTTAGGGATCCCTCCTATGATAATTTTGCAAGAAGTGTTAAACACGTGTTATTTAATGTTATCATGAAGTAGTATCCACTTTGATTAAACTTGATGGAAGATGTTTGCACGAATGGTGAGATTTGCACATCTACCATCAGAAGGTAGCTATCTAATTCATATGTAGGGTTTGAATACTACCAGTGAGGTGAAAAGACAGTCATCTACTAATAACACACTGCTATATCAGGTGATATTAATCCACCAAGAATTTTCCTTAGATAATGAAAATAACTATAAATATAAGGATGCTTGTGTCTTAATAGGATTGTCTGAGTGATACTTTCATAAAGCTAGAAATTAAAAAAAAGGTTTTAATTTTATATAGGCATTATTTATTTATATATTCAGTAGACTGATATTTTACCACAGTCTTTACAGTGTCAACATCAAAACAGCTCTTCTATTCAAAGAGAGCCAGAACTTTTTTCTTAATTAAAATAGACACATGCAGGATGGTGACATAACTGTTCTCAGATGCATGTGATTTTTTAATTAGTCAGGTCAAATATTAAAATGTCACAAAGCCAATCAGTGGAATTAAGGTTTCTCCTTGCAGAGAATGCTTTTATTATGGCAGTAGTATAAAACTTTTGCCCTTACTATTAATTTCTTGTTGAGGTACTTAAGATGTGCAGCTTATGTAAGTGGTTTTTTTTGTCATCCAACTTGAAGTTGTTTTTTAAATTCTTCTGTTTGATAGACATGTAAGACTTACCTTTTTTCCTTTAAAAGGCATTTTTTTGATATTTGACATGCACAAACATGGGATATTGATAATAAAGCAATATGTGAATGTCAAGAACCATCAAATATTAACATTCTAACATTCAGTGCCCGAATAAAATAAACTTACTGAGTTTTGTTCAATACCAAAACCAGTAATGTAAAATGTTGATTGTGTTCTGAAAATGTTTTATTTCCCTCCAAAATTTTTTGAGTAAATTTCTTAGTACATTATGGGCTTTCTCAAAATGGGAAGACCTTGTAAATCTCTTTAAAATATCTTATCTGACATCAGGTTGGAGGAAAAAAATCAAGTTATTGATGTGTTTTCCAAAAGTGGATTCATGTGCAATCCATTGTCTTGACTTAAAATGCTTCTTTCTCCCTTCCTAGTACTTCACAAACTCTGCATTGTCTCACTCTTAGGTTGGAATTAAAATTCCTCTTTTGTGGAGCAACTAGACCTTCCCTTCAAACAAAGTCACTGAACTCATTACCCAGATATCCAAAGCTAAGAGCACCGTTTTGCACAGCAGTAGTTTCAAATGGGTTAAAATCACTTTAGCAAGAGTCAGATATTATTTCTAGGATCTTTGTCTGTTGAGAGTCTTTAGTCCTCTGTCAAGAAAGCTCTGAGGTAAGACACTCTGATGTCTGCTAAAACTTAGACTTGGTTATTGAAAGTGTTGAAGCATCAGTGGAATGATGTACCATTTTGGCATTGAGATTCTGACATTTTACTGGTCTGATATATTTTTGCTTAATTAGGCTCATACAGTTAAATCTCAAAGTTGTTTTCTGTAAAATAAAGAAATTAAATTGTCTTTTATCCTTTTTCTTCCTTCCCCTTTCTTTGACCCATTTTTCTTTGGTTTTCCTTTTTCCCCTCTTTCTTCTGATGTAGCTGAGCACCTGACTTTGCCCTAGGAACTGGTGTGTTTCTTGGGCGGGCTGGCAAATGAAGTCTCATTCAAAGGAGTTGGTTTTTAAGGAAAGGTTTCAATATACTGGCGCTTTAACCTGACGTAGCCATTCTGTCTTCCCAATGATAAGGTCCAAGAGGTAGGAACTGCAACACTTTATTCCATTAATTCAATGGAGTCAGCAATGTTTGCTCTCAGCCTAATGTGAAGTCAGTTAGTCTATGGAGTAACTCTCGCTGAGTTCAGTGAGGCTTTTGAGCATGCTTGCTGAAAGACTTCTAATTCCTTTTGTAAGATTGTTGTTCAGAGAGTGAGAGCAAGTGATGAGGTCCGTTGGTCTTCATAATGAAACAAAACAGTTTGACTATCAGACTGGATGTAAGGAAGAAATTTTTTTACAATGAGGGTAGTGAAACACTGGAACGGGTTGCCCAGAGAGGTGGTAGATGCCCCATCCTTGGAAACATTCAAGGCCAGGCTGGATGAGGCTCTGAACAACCTGATCTAGTTGTGGCTGTCCCTGCCAATTGCAGGGGGGATGGACTAGGTGACCTTTAAAGGTGCCTTCCATCCCAAAGCATTCTATGATTCTGTGACTTTGTAGTGAAATCTAAACAGATTATGCTGACAGCCATTAAAAAGTACAGGAGAGAGACTTAAAAAGTCTTGGTTTCTAGGAGGAAGGTGAGGCAAGGACATGGTCTTAGTTATGAGAAACAGCTTATTTAATAGCTGTTGAGCCATTATGGAAAAGGAACAGTGTCTTCCATATGTTTCATATGAGAGCAGGCAGGCATCACTCCCTGCTTTGCAAGTAAATCTGCTTAGAATTGAAAATTCTTGTTCAAGACTGGCATTTATCGTTATTTTCTCAGCCAGCAGCTCCTGAGAAGAAAACATTGAGAGAAGCTTCTCTAAGCATTTAAGTTATTTTCCCCATGGTCATGTACAAATATGCAGAGAATTTTGGCTAAACCATCGCTGTTGGTTTTGTTTTTATTTTAAATTTCTATGCGAATCTGCTAATTCATAATTTCATCCTGAATACTTTATGGAAAATACAGATATGCTTTCTCCCAAATAGAGTAAAAATCTGTGCTACAAGGCACAGATTTCTACCACTTAGAAATCATACAGAAGGTTCTTTTTTATATTAAAATGTAACCATAAGCAAACTTTGTCTGGAACAGATTTAATTAACTGTCATTAGAACTTTAGATAAAGGACAAACAAGTACAATCAGTAGTGTTCCTCATTTCCAGATCTGAAGTATTCAATGAATGTCTGTTAAACTGCTGTGTTTTAGTACTTCAGGTCTAGTGTTTGCAAAGGAACCTGAAGGAAGATAATTTTCTTTCATTCCATAACAAATGCAAGTAAACTTTTCATGAAATTGAATAACTAAGGAAATGACAAGCAAATTTATACAGACTGTATTAACAGAAGGACAATAAGAAGTCATGCTGTATCTCTTTATCAGAGGACGAAAGTTCATAAAATAGATTTCATGTTTAGGATTCCATAATGTTATAAATGAAAGTAAACAATGAGCAAAGATGACAGAATAGTCCTTTTAGAAGGTCCTGTTATAAACTTGAGTTACAGCTTCATTGAGAGTGAAGTCCTCTCAGTAAAGTTTAATACTGCAGTGGATTCCATAGGATAGCTCTCTTTCATGTGATAGCTATTACATTGGCCTGTATTGCATCTAATATGATTTATCAGCAGATACAGGATTTTCAGTCAGTGTTGTCTTCTCTCTGAATTTTCCACAGTCCATTAAAAAAAAGGTGATCTCTGCTTTCTGACTTTTGACCTCTTACAATGTCATATTACTTGTGGGTGAACTATTGATAAGAATCCTTTAGTCATTATTGCTGAATTTTAATAAATAATATAAATGAAAAAATGCCCGAATACTTTAAAGCTCTTATTTGGAATACTCTTTGATCATCAAAAAATGCATAAAGATGTCCAAACTAATCAGATTTTGAATTTTAATTGGAACCTAGCACTGCAGTAAAATGAAACTGAAGAGTACTGTGAAATCTGCCAATGAATTTCCAGAGCATCAGGGATTCTGACACTGCTGAGAACCCGATTTCATTGGTGTCATGATTGTTCAGGATACATGCAACTTGTGAGCAAACATAAGCATGGAATAGAAACTAAGGCCACTTTATCAAATGCAAACCTGTATGATGACACTGAAAGCTAATGAGAAGAAAACTTTCCACAATTCTGGTTTCTAGAATGGCTTTTGGGAAAGAGGTCTGTGCACTTGCAGTGAGGTTGAAAACACCTGTGACAGTCATCCTGTTCTAGGACTTAAAGCTAAAATTCTGTAAAACCTAGTAGCTTGGGTTGTCTCCCAAGCTTTGCTTTGAATTTTAGGGTTTTGAAAACAAATACGTCTTGGGGGGGAGGGAGGGAAGAGGTGAGAGGAAAGGGGCAGGGAGGAAAGAAAATTCTCTGTATGCAATTCACTTGAAACCACTGTGTTTTATTTTACTTCAAAAAAGGGGCATGCAAAGTCTAGCACCTGTGGAAGAGGAGGCCGGCTAGCTGGAAAGCCGCTTTGCAAAAAAGGCACTGTGGGTCCTGGCAGACACCAAGCTGACCATAAGCCAGCAGTGGCTTTGCCTCATGGCAAAGGCCAGTGATGCCTTTGGCTGTGCTAGGAAAAGTGTTGACAGCAGGTTGAGGGAGGTGGTCCTTTCCCCTCTACTCGGCACTGGGGGTGCCACAGCTGCAGTGCTGAGTCCAGTTCTGCCCTTTCCACTGCAAGGGATGTGGACATACTGGAGCAAGTGCAACAAAAAGCTGGCAACATGATTAAGAGGCAGAAACATCTGTCATACAAAGAGAGGTTGAGAGAGCTGGGACTGTTTAGCCTAGAAAAGAGAAAGCTCAGGGGGATGTTATCAGTGTGTAGAAACACCTGATGAAGTGACTAAAGATGACGAAGCCAGACTGGACACCAGTCCAGTGTCCAGTGACAGGACAAGAGGCAATGGACACAGACTGAAGTACAGGAAGCTATGTTTAAATATAAGGAAAAACTTCTTTCCTGTGAGGGTGATGGAACACTGGAACAGGTTGCTTAGAGAGGTTGTGGGGTCTCCATACTTGGAAATATTCAGAAGTCCAACTAGATATGGAACTGAGCAACCTGCCCAAGGTGACCCTGCTTTGAGCAGGTGGGTTGGTCTAGATGTCTCTGGAGGCCCCTCCCAACCTTAGCCATTCTGTGGTTCTCTAACCCATCTCAAGGAAATACATGTGAAACCTGAAGGCCATGCTGACCTGAAGCTAAATCTACCTGTGATACAAAACTTTCCTAATCCTCTTACTCATTGATCTAAGGGCTTGTAATGACATTCGGGATGCTGTTTTGTTGTGTTAGGAGTTCCATATCCAGACTTAGCTGCCTTTAGAATGAAAGTCCATCTTCAGAATAGCTGGTGACATTCACAAGTGTCTCAAGCTAGTATAGTCTTGCCCATTTGTGTTTTTCGGGGGGGGGGGGGGGGGGGGGAAATAACCAAAAAAAACCCCAAAAAACAAACCAACAAAAGAGCCCAAACCACAAAACCAAAAACCTTAATTGATTACAGATCCAACAGAGCAATTGCTTTTCAAGAGGATTTTGGTGCCATCTTGTGAAGTTTTGTTTTTGTTAAATCTAACAATGGAAGCAATGTGACTGATAGCAATATGAATAGACAAATTTTGGCAGGATGCTTTGCCAGAAATGGCTTCCAGAAACCCCCCCACAGCAAGAAGATGACAGGATGGATATTTTCTGCCTACCTGGATCATGGGTTTCCCAAAGCCTCTGCTTTGCCTATGTTCAGTCTTGTATGTCCTTGAAAATTCGGAGCAATAATCACCAGAATGCTTCTATGTGCCTATCTTGCAAAAAAAGACTAAGTGGTAGGACTGGTTTTACATAGCATTAGCAAACACTACAGAATGTCTCAATAGGAACAGGCAAGGAAACAAATTCATATTGTCCTACTTTAGCCACTTATAATAGGCAGCTAAATTTCATGGATAGTTAGTGAAAGGATGCACCTCCAGATGTTGATTTAGAGCCAGAGATCCATTTAGGACTGTCTAGCAAATGGATGCCT
This sequence comes from Nipponia nippon, assembly GCF_047370975.1. Lineage (NCBI taxonomy): Eukaryota > Metazoa > Chordata > Aves > Pelecaniformes > Threskiornithidae > Nipponia > Nipponia nippon. Next base: position 69,704,300 of record NW_028262369.1, on the reverse strand, counting down.
GATGTCAGTTTGGTGTGAACTGCTTCTCTAAACTGCCAGCAGTTTTCATTGCATCCCTTACTGAAATAGAGAAGCCCCAATTCTATGACCTATTTTTAAAGATGTAAATTCTTAAACACAATTTAATAAATTAAGTTGTTAATACAGCTACACTCCTCGGCCCGTTTAGTACCTTTATTTTACCTAAAAAATGTTCAGGGAAAATAAGCAAATATGGTACCGAGCTATCTTTCTCCCTTTAAATAGAACAAGGGTTTGCATATACTTTAAAAATAGATCCTCTCAGAAACTTAGATTTTATTGAGAATGGCAGTGTTTGGATCCATTTTAAGAAAAGTTATATGTGAATAACTTTCTGAGAGAAGAATACATGGTTTTCTTCTGTAATCACTGCTTTTAATTTTCTTAATGTACTTTTCACTGTTGTTTTGTCTGGATACATTTTTATTTTTGCTATTCCAGACAGGATCCTGCCACAAGCATTTTTAAATCAGACATTAATAGCATAGTTCACAGTTGTTACTGCCAGTGCTCAAACACAAATACTGCATTTGTGTTCAGCGGAAAACGCAAACATCAGATCTTAATTTTGTGCATTTGTGCTTTCTTCTGTGCTTAAACAATCTGGCATAAGCAGTTTACATCACTATCAGTTAACTGTAGGTCTTTAACTGTCAGGATCACCAGCTGTATGGTTTGCATTGGTCGTGTTTTTGTCCCATTTTTTGCTTGTTTTTAAATGGCAGAATTGCCAGGGAAACTTGAAGCTTTGTACGATTCCTTTATCCATAAGAAGATACTAGAGGAGACTTTTGTATTGGATGCTCAACTAAAATTAGTTGATTTGCAGACTGTTTGCAAACAGTTTTTTGGGTTTCTTTATGGGATTCAGTATGATTGAGCAGGCTGAGCATTAGAGCAGAGGTCAGAATTATGGAGTCCTGTCTTCACTACTGTGACCTGCACTATAACCTCCTCTTCTTGTGTTCCTGTTTCTGAACAGACAAATGATGAGCGATTTGTCAGCTCTTTGGAGCATGGTTTGAGTTGCAGTCTGTCTGTCACAATAGGACTGTCCTCTTGGCATTTCTAGGCACGTTTCTAGTGATAAGTTTTAAAACTTGAGAAACCTATATAGATCATTCAGTCTTTGGATTGCTGATCAGTTGTTGAAAGCTATTACTGTGATTCATTATTCTCGGACGGATCACTAGAATTGCATCATAATTACTCCTTCGATTTTGTAAGGTATGGGAGGTGCTGAACTTCAGTGTGAGTTAACTCATATAAAGACATTTATTCTTCGCAAAGAACTATGAACAAAAATTCTTTCTATGTTAAAGAAGGTAAGAGAGGTCACAAAGAAAAGTCTATTACTTGTCGCAGAGCTTCGTCAGATCTCATTTGTAGAAACAAGAGTAGAATTGGGCCTATTATGAGTTAAGTGCCAGGGAGCGCTCAGAGAACATCCAGCAAGGACTCTGATCAAATCACTACTCAGAATAAAAGAAATATCAGCTAAACCTGAGAACTGTGTGCCATGCAGGGCCCCAGGTCTTTATCAGTAGAATTGTGGCAAGTAAACCAGGAATGTTGTTACCTGAAATTCCAAGTATTTACAAATTGTACTACTGAACAAAGTAAAACTTCAGCATACTATTTTTCGGTTAACATAAATCCACTTACACTTGTTTCTCATTTTAAAATTTGCTCTTCTAAGCATTTTGTTTTAGATAGGTGTTGTAAACAGTTGAAATTATTTTTAATTATTTTCTAATGTATTTAACTGAGAATATGAATCTGATATAGCTGGCAGTGAACAGCAGAAGATTTAGATTTGGTTGACTTGTCCCCCTTTTCATGTAAATGGAAGTTAGCATTAATTCTTTCAGTTAGAAGGTTGATTATAATCTAGAGACTCTTGTTAGTGTTGGCTAAAAGGAGTGTTACAAGCAAGATGTTTTAATTTTGTTTGCAGCTAGGAAGGTTTTGTTAAATGTCCTGTTGTGCCAAAGCCATAGAAATAGTTACTTTTTTCTGCAGTGTGAAGTCAAGTCCAGCAGACTGAACATTAAGATCTTTCTTGAGCAACAAACATTGGTGACTTAGAGAGATCAGTGCTCATTAATTGTATTTTAAAGTTTTGGAGATTGCTCAAAACAGAATCCATGTTCAAGATTCTTTCTAAAACACAATGATACATCAATTTATTGTTGATTTGTTGATCTTGACTGGAGAATAGTACGTACTAATTATTACTCAGCTCTGAAAGGAATTTGGGTAGATATATCTTATGCTCCATTTTTGAGTAGTGGAAAGAAGTTTAGTATTTATGAAATCAGCTCAATTTTTCTAGCTCTTTCATGCAGAACACTCAACAGGAAGACCAAGAGGCCCATCTTTGGAAAATGAATTAGTATTTAGGTGTTACTTTATAGTATAGAAAATGAAGCTGATACGGATGGATAAAAGGGGACGAATGGAATATATCTTGTCTGTTTTCAATAAATGCCTTTCTCTGTACATGCAAGACCTTTGTTTTTATCACACTGAAATAAAGAAACAGAAGAAATATCAAAGTAAAAGGAAATTGAGTGTGTACATATTGGATATTTGTGATTAAGAAGTCACTTGGAGAGAATGAACTTTGAGAAATGAAGATAAACTGAACTTAAAATAAATACTAATGGGACAAGTGGAGGCATTATCACTCTGGGAGCTCTTACCTGAGTCAGATGGGATGCCAGCAGGATAGGTTTAGGAAAGCTAGAATTTGATCTTAATTTTTTTTTTATAAATATGAAAGAACACGTAGAAGGAAAAGTGAGGATTTTTGTTCTGACAAATCTGTTTTTCTAATTATTATAGGTGTTGGAGCCAGCTCATACGTGATGAGGTGCAGTGTGACTATGGACACTCAAGACTTGGCTACACAAAGAGAAATAGCAAGTGCTGTCCAAGGCAGCAGTACGAGTGGCTTGAAGGATCTGTGGATGATTGCTTTTCCTCACAAGGTGAAATTTGAACTAAGTTGTGGTGTGCAAAGCCTTAAAGATAAGACGACAATACACTGACTTTGCATGAAGACTGAATATATTTAATACCGTGCTCTTGAGAATACTTCTTGTATGTCTGTCCTCGGTCAGCAGAGGCTTGCTTTAAAGAATTGGTCGATGACCATGGAAAGAAGACTGCTGGGATGGCACTAGTTGGAATCATTCCTGTACAGAGGACTGTAAGTGTTGTGCATCGTGTGCATTAATGAAAGGCACTGGATAATTTTGGAGAAGGAGAAGCAAGTTTCCATATTATTTTATAAGACATATGTATGTATGATCATATATCTTAAACATATGTATTTTAACTCTCAGCATTGAAAAACTTTGCTGTATTGAATGGGTGAAGTATATAAACTTAAATAATCCTAACTTACTGTGTTTGGGGAAGCGCAAATGAACAGCGTGAATCTGGAATCATTCCATATTAATGACTGTGCTTTGCTCCAGTGGTTTAACTAGGGAACAGTGTCACATATTGCCATAGAATATCAGGATTTATCTGCCCCTATCTGATGATCTTTTGGCTTTAGTAACAAATAAAAGCATAGTCCTCTTTGGAATGGCTTTGAAGGCATGAGGTGAAAATATTACTCAAAGATGGATAAAATTAACATATCCTTTTAGAAAAACACACAGTGAAGTTAACTGACCTGCTCAAGATATATTAGCAAAGTGTGTCAGTAGTCAAGAGCATTTAAATTTCCTGACTTCCAGTCCCTCTTTTTACCTCATTTTTTTTCAGATCAGTCTACAGAATGGTGCTCTTACCGGTAACTGAAGCAGTCAACAGAGCTGAAATATTGTGTATATATTTTCCCTACAACGAGCTTTCTTCTGGTAAGTAACTTACTCGTTTAGGACTTTGCGGTTAGTTTTTTTGTTTTAGATGAGAGGAAGAGAAAGGAAGTGAAGGAGATAAATAGGGAGGCAAGTTAAATCTGAAAGAAAACTTTGACATTTCTTATTGATACTTATACTTCAGAAGGAAGTGGACATCACCATAAGTTAACAAAATGAAAATGAATGTATATTAAAAGGAGATTTTTGTTATTCCTGCCATGAATAGAATGCCTTGACTAACAATAATTGGTTTCATGCCTAGGAATTGGGGTCAGTGGCCAGGAAAAATTCATATAACAGATTTGTAAGAAATTTATCATTTCCTCTGGCTATCTACAGCAAGAGTTCATCTGTTACACCTGCTTCAAATATGCTCATTTGATGAGTTACTTTGTGGGATGTAGGATTGTCTGTCAGTGCACTAAATCCATGCTCTGTTGCACAGCAAATTCAAGTTGCTGTCTAAAAGTTAAGCTTCAAATCCTGTATGACCTGAAGTTCTTTCAAAAATCTTATTTGCCTGGAATTACATGTAAGAATATAGCTTTGTTTTGGAGAATCTATGCCATGTTGCTGTCATTTAGCTATTGTAGGGGATATTATGGAATGTACTGATGAACAAAAAAATCCGTTATAAATAATCCTGTGTTTAGTAGTCCACTAAACTAGAGAAGGATTAGTGAATCAGACAAAGTGGATGCAGTATTAGCAAGGATACAATGACCCAAATTGCATTTTCTGTTGAAATATTGTTAAAGATTGCTCTGTTTTCATTTGTATGATAAACTTCAGACTCATTGAACTTGCAGGCAATTTTGCCACTGATTCCAGTAGGACTAAAATTTTATGCAGCACTGCTAGGAATTTCTGCTGACTTTTCCCTTTGAATACCTGACTCTTTTATGCTTTTTACTATTAATACTGTAGATGACTTTAGTCTCTCTTGTTTGTGAATGTTTAAATTTATTTGTTGGTTTATGTGTTATGTCTATTTTGATATTAAACACATCCCTTCTTTTAAACTGCTTCTTAGCAAACATTCAGCAGGCCAAATAAACACCAAGTGGAACTAGTCCTTGTCACAGCCACGTAACAAAACCTCCTAACATATCTCAATATCCAGGAAAGTTAGCGCACCCCACAGCAGAACCATCAGAATTCATTGATTCTACATATGCTGATCCAGTGTGGTGATGTACCTCATCCAGTGCACACTAATTCCTTACTGTTTCACAACGGTTGATCTTACCTGCTTTAGTACTGTTTCTGCACCATAGGTACTAACTTGTCTTTTTTTTTTTTTGTTCTCCGTGTCAGGTTGCTTGAAATAATTAGGCCAAAATAAGAAACATGTTTTCTAACCTGGTTTTGGCTTTCAGTTTGCTGCTGCTTTGTCAGATCTGATACAAGTATTTTTCCTGAAGTCAGATATTTTCCACTGGAAACTTGGGTACCAACTGTGGAACAAGCCACAAAAAATGAGGTTTTCATGACAAATTTGTAGACCAAGAGTTTTAAAGCTCGGGAGTGATCTTAAGTGCTTAACTAGCATCAGTTGAGGAGCTTGATTTCCTAACATTACTCTAGTGTCTGGTAACTCAGACACTTTTCATATAGCGTGATACGATTACTCCAAAATTAAGCCATGAAATAGCATCAGAAACATTTCAAAAATATAGTTGTAAAATGGATCTAAGTTATGGAATCTAAGTTTTACTTCAGAATTCAAAATTCATTGAGGCAAATATAATCTTCGCAGGACAAATAAACCTCTTGGTGAAATCATGCTTTTTAGAAAAGCACTGCCTTTAACAATGTTATGCAGCTTCATGTACTTCATGGTTTTCATCTCCATATGCTTAATAGTTTTCAACTGCCAGACAAGCTAACACAGATGAACAAAGGCTGATATGTGCTTTTTGACAGCTTTGGATGAAGTGAGTGAAAAGCAGCATAATTCATACGAACAGCTTACAGGGAGACTTTGAGTGTTGTCATAGCTGTTACCACTCAGCTGATCTCAAGAGTTATATCATCCTAACTTCAAGGGCTGTATGCATTTTGTGTCAGACCTTCTTGTTCTAGAAGTAACATTCAGGATAGTAGAGGTCTTGGAAGAAATGAAATTAAGGCAGGAGCCGGGGAAGAGCAGAGGAGCTTTTTCTGTGTATTCAATTTGTGTATGACTCTTAAATTTCTAATGATACAATTTGTTAAAGTGCTGGTCCCTTCTGATAGTACTGGATTTTCTGAAGCTTTATTTCACACACAAAAATGGTCCAGTTTGCCGGTCATATAGTTTCAGTAATCTTTCAGTTTAATACTTGCAATGTGGATATCTGTATTTGCTATTACCCCATTCTTCTAAAACTAACCTGACTAAGAGCATGATTTGTTACTGTGATCTCCTAGACACATGAGCTTTTCAGCCTCTTCAGTAAGAGAAGCAGAGCCTAGCTTTTACCCCCTTATTCCCCAGCTTAATCAAATATGCAAAGAAAAATAAAGTAAGCTATTACACCTACCCCAAGTGTATGCTGTTAACCACTCCAGTACTGTTCCCGGTACCCTGGCCTGTGTGGTTTTCTCTCAAGCTGCACTGTCAGAGTTCAAGTCACCCAAAACTGCTTCTGCTTCTGCAGTTCCTACTGCAGGATGTGGTTCCACAGCAATATATAACAATTAAAGTTGGTAATAGTACTGTGCTCTTATTTCCATGATTTTACCCTTGCCTGACAGTGTTCTTGGCCTTTGTGTGATTAGGGCCTGAGTTTATGCTGCTCAAGATTAGTCACTCTTCTGTTGGCTAATTTTCTCTGTAGTGCTTCTCCATTACAGCAGAGTGAGTGTGTTGCTCGGGATGGAGAAATGTGTGGGGCAGCAGCAGCTACAGTTCAGATGAGATTGAACTGCTATGGGACCTCTCCCTGAGAACACACCAAAATTATAACCATGGGAGAAACTAGTCACTGTCTGTTGCAGCATGGTATGGCTTGAACTTCAAAAGTTTTATAATGGCATCTTTCTTTTTCACTGAAAAGGGCTCTCTTAAGCAAACTTGTAGTGAGCAGGTAGGACTTTCCAAATTCTGCTGAATGAGAAGTAAAAAGAACAGTATGCAAGATACACAGATGGCAAAGTTGCAATTTGGAGCAAGCGATTTAGCTTTTTCCCCTCTCTTCCCACATTATAAACAATTCATGATTTTCTCCAGCTTATTATTCAGAACTATTAATTAAATAGCTGTGGGCGTTTGTTCGTGGTATGTATTTTGCACATAGGTGATTGCATACATATGACAACTCAAATTCTGAGTTGATATTTTTGATTGGATGTTTGGGTCACATCATGTGTTTCCTTTCTCTGACTTGATGGCCTTTATTTCTTTTGATTAAAGTTTCTTCAATAAATGTTTCATTCTTAAATTACCTGAAAATAATTCTTTGTACTTACAAAATTCCCTGTTTTCATCACTTTTGCTGATAAATTGGAGTACTGCTAAGTATCTATAAACAATGGCCATGACCTGAGAGACTGAGACACAAATTTGAGTGAATATTTGTGGGTGGAAAAATGAAAGAGTTTTTCAGTTGTGTCTCCATCCATCTGAATTTGAAAGAGCATGCAGGTCAGTGAGGTTGGAGCAGGACATCATATTTCCGCCATTCTAGAATATCCTCTCTGGTTATAACAAAATAATCGATAATATTTTATGTTTAGAGAAGGATATTTGTGCTTTTAAATCTAAATGTTACCAAAGGAAAGCAGCATTTTTTCTCCTTATGGAGTGTGCTTTAAAGCTGCAATGCATTTTTATGCATGCGATCTCTCCTTCTGTCCTAAACCATTTCCTGTCCATGGAGCACCTGTAGATTGGAATAATTTCATCTGAATCTTTCAGCTTTATACTGATCTAAGATTAAAATGTCACTGTTGTGGCTTGTGGTTCAAATGTTGCTGTTATGCAGCCTGTTACATACACGCTCTCTGCATCTTCACATCTGCCACTGCAGAGATGTCTGCAAAAATACCAAGCTCAGATATGAAAGGTGAGGAATGTCCTCAGTTCCTTTTGACTTCAGCTGGAGCTAACAGCACTCATGCTTTAGTAGAGCACTGCAGGATGAGAAGTGCCATGCAGATCACTATTCATTCTGTGGCTGGTTGAAAGTCATCACTGTTTCACTGACTGTGTAGGCTTTGAAGTCTAAAAATTTTCAGCAAAGCATATGATAAAAATGTACTAGCTTTTAAACAAAATAAAAATCTTGATTTATATACAGCTTTACATGCTAGGTCAGTGGGGTAAATAATAATTTTCTAAATAGGAAGAAGTGCCAAAATGCATACACAGTATTCTGGGGGAGCCATAACCGCAAGCCTAAACTTGCAGCTGTCTTGCAGAAAGAAGTGTTTTGCACTGTTTCGTGAACGTTTAGAAAACCAAATTAGACACGTTTCAATTTTTTTCAAGCAGAGATGGGTACATTCTGACAGTTTTATGTCTGAGTAGGAGAGGATGGAAAGTCCTTATTTCGTGATGACCCTCCCAATGAAATCTGATCATACAAGCAATTTCTGGAGCATGGCTCCATTGCACGATGAGTTGCCTGAGAACATGTCAAAGTGCTGCAAATTTTTATTTTTTACCATATGTGTGCAAGAGCAAACGCTCATTTTCCAATAGTGCTTGATTTTGCTTGAAATTTTACTGTATTTTTCATATTGAACTCTCTGTGTTTGTGGTAGTACTTACAGGGCTAATGTGGCCTAAAGCAGAAAACCTTGTGGTGGAAAGGCTTGCTGTTTATTCCACACAATACAGCAGCTTTCCTTTTCCTTCAGGAAAGGTTTATTTGTTTCTCATTTGTATTTTGTCAGCACAGGATGAGATGCACCCAGCTTTGCAATCCTACCCGTTACTGCAATTACTAATTTTGAGGTTTGTTTGTGGAGTGAGGAAGAAACAGTTGAAAAGCACTGGGTACAGCCCTGTACTTTCTGAAATCATTAGAACATTTCATAGTGATTAGACCAAGAGTTGGAGGAGATTCACAGAGGTCAAAGGAAATAATGTAATGACAAAGTCTGAATTAAACATGGGCCTTTATTTGCTGTTGTCACAGCAAATTGTTTACCACATTGCACTGCAAACAATGCTTTAGCATTGCGGAAGAAATCATGGTTTTAAGGAGCAAGAGGAATGCCAGTCGCGTTCATACTCTACATGCTGGTTACTTTTAATATTATGGCCTGTGAGGGAAGTGCATATAGCCTGAACCACGGAAATGAAGTTTTTCTAAAGAGACAGCAGTGGAAGAAGAAAAATATATGCCCAGCTTAAACATCTTATTTTAACTCTGAATTGTAGTGAGAAGACTTGGGTATAATAAATCTTGTGTTCAGAAACAATAGAATTTCCTTGTTGTAAAAGCTTTTTTTTGGTTTTGTGACCTCAATTAGTCATATCTTACAGACCAATACTGGTGGCAGGGGTCTTTGAGTCAGTCTTTTGGTACAATACATTGCATGGTTCTGGGAAGTGGAGGAATAGGTGGGGAGATAGCCCTCTAGACCAGAAACTTTGTATTATAGAATTTTTTGTTGAAATAATTCCCCCAAATTATTCTTAATGAAAAATATCTTAAAAATTTCCAGTAACAAGAGTTTTCTTTTAAAAAAGACACTCTCCTCTACAATTACAATTAATCCTTTCTTGTGTTTTACTTAAAACTGGAGCCCATCCCACCCCATGGATGTGGGTTTCATGTCAAATTCCACATTCTAGGATTAAACATTTAGATTTAGAGAAGCTCAGTAAGGACTCACTGATAATTTTTTTCTTTACCTCGTACTTTGGCTTCTGATTTGTCACCTGTGTTTCCATTTCCATGTGTAATTGAATTGACTTCCATGCCTCCTCATCTACCTCTGTGCAAATGAATGTTGGCTCAGACTTTGGGTTATTTTTAAGTCTGTTAGACTTAACTAAGATAATGAAAATCAGGGTCTGCTCCTTTTCATTTTTCTCATTCGTTGTGTTTTTTTCCAGGACTAAGTAGCACTGAGTACTTATCAGGGTACATAGGAAGATGGAGTAGCATTTAACTTCAATTGCAATACAGACTGCAATACAAAACCCTTGCCCACTTTGTCAGTCATTTTATAAATTGGTTTATAGAGCTATATGGAACCCTAATTACTTTCAGCTTCTCGAGATTTTGCAAATTCAGAAAATGCAGCGTGTTGTCATTCTGGAGTCTCGGTGTTTAAGGAGGTGTTGCTTTTTTCATCGCTACATTAGAGGGCGGCAGCTGGCTACTAATGTGTGAATTGCACGGACTTAGCATCATCCCTTTTGCTGTCATCTTGCCACCTGGTGGCAAAATGTGGAAGGCTGCAGCATGTGAAAAGCAAAGATCCTGCTTTTAGAGAAAATCTCTCTTCTGCTTACGCTGAGCACAGTGGACCAAGTCCTACCTGTTTCCCAACAAATCTAGGCTCTTTATGTCTTCAAGTGAATCACTTTCTTTAAAATACCACAAGAATTTTCAGAGGGGTCCAAAGGTGTTAAACATTCAGCTTGAAAGAAAAAAATGAGCTTTCCTAGCTCCTTTTCTCAATATCAGCTTAAAATGGTTTTGTGCTCCGTGTTTCAGAGGGCTGAGTCTAACTCTGTTTTTGCTGAAGTAAACAGTAAAGCTTATATTGACTTATGGTTTTGTGCATATTGTGTATATTAGAAGTAAATATAAAGTTTACTTCTATCTAACAACTTGATTGTTGTGTTATAAAGTGGTCACATTAAATCTTTTCTGTTATTTTTTTTTTAAACAGCTACCACACAGTAGCAGCTGAAACACATGGAAACAGTTTCTCCAAATTGAAACAGACAACAGCTCTGGTGTGTTGGATAGTACATGGTGAGTTTGCAAAGTTCTTTTTTTAATGGCTGCCACTGTAATTTTAAAATTCTCATAACTGTTTCTAAATTACTTTTAAAATGCAGCCTGCAGTGCACCCTCAGTTCTTTAGAATATACTAGTGAATCAGTGCCTTCAAAGTTAATGAATAAAAGCTACTACACAGTTGAGACAGGAATTCTCTAAGTCTAGGACAACGGTTTCAGAGACTCTTGTGACATTTTGTAAAAACGTAATGTTTGCAATATTTTGTTCTTTTGCTTTTTTCTGAGTTTTCTTATTGCAGGGTCCTATTTTTATATATTTTTTAGCTGTTTTTTAACAAGGGAAATAAGATATATTCTCAGTTTTTAATAAGCTATTTGGTATACTACTTCTTGACTTATGCAAGCCTTATCCCTTCCCTAAGGATGCCATTACTGAGGCAGTTATAGTATATGTTTTAATGACTACCAGTAGTAAATATATGCTTATCTGATACAATTTAAAAATAAAGCATGATACAGTTTTCCCATATTTTCATAAGTAAAGTTGTATTCTTTGAAATTTGTAATATAATGAAATATGTGGTGTAATACAAGTTGAACTTCTGTTTTTATGTGTATGTATAAATATAAAGCATATGGGTATATGTACAAACATTCAAACATATCTCCTTCAGTGAAAACTATTACTTCATCATACGCCTAGAAATGCTGCCTTCAGTTAATGCTGTTTTGCTGTTGGTTCTGTTATGATGCTTAATTTTTAATGAAATTAAAATGCAACTCTTTATTCTTGGACTATTTCACATTTAATTCCTCAAGGAACTGTGCAAGGGCAACATTCGGTTTGCATTAGTGTTGTTTTTCAGATCATGCACATTGTGAAGTCATTGAGGGTTCAAATCCCATGGCAGGTTAAATAAGGTGGCCATTTAAATTGTAGACCTGAGAGCTTTTCAATTTTTAATGTTTGATTTCTGAATAAGAAGATGCTGGTATAATTTAAGATGAGTTATTGAATGGAGCACAGTGAGCTGCTCATGATGAACTAGGCTTCGCTGAGGTAACCTTGGCAGTGGGGCTGGTGGGATTCATGCCAGTTAATCAGTCTGAGTATATGAATTGGAATCCCCAGTTGTGTACCGAAACCTGGACATTGGCTTTGGATAATTATTGTGTCAGAGATATCAGATAACTGGATAACAATTATCAGATAGACAGGATTTCTATTTACCAGCAATGACTATCAGAAGGACATTAATTCTTCCAAAGCATATAGTCAGGCTGTTAATCTGCTGTATTTGTTTAAGCAAGGCTACAGTGGCTTCTCAAAGTACTTAAAAACATCTTCAGTTTGCAAACTAACTTTGTAGTTCCACAGACTGCTTAAGCTGACAGGAAGCAATACTGCTGCTCAAAGAGGTAATTATACTCTCATTCCAACCAGCTGGTCATTCCAACCATTTCACTCTCCCTTCCTCTGTTCCAACTCAGCTGTTTATGCACATGGTAAATCAGTTCAGAGTGAGGTATCTTTAAAAACAGTGAACTGGCTGATCCTGGTGTAAAATAAGCTAGAGAAATTAGAGCTTGTAGCACGGATGATGAGTTGATTTAATAATCATGTGAAGACAGTGCTATGGCCAATTTTTTGCGTCATTTGTGTAATCAACAACCTCCTAAGAACATGGTATGATGATAAAACAGTACCAGTGCTGCTCTTAAGGAGACACTTATTAGATAAATCACCTCAAAATGAGTTTTCAATAAGTGTGCACAATAGCTGGCAATTCAGTTTAAAGCTTCAACTTCTTAATTTTGGTATGGTAAGTCATGCCCATGGAAGGCATGTGTTAGGCTATGGCACCTTAATCATCTAGTTACTCCTCACTAGCAAAATCCAATTTTTTTTTTTTTGGCCTCCCTAATGCACAAAAGCAAATCTGAGTTCTGTTTTTCTTTTTATTTGCTGGGGAGAGGGGTGAAGACATGCTACACTGCAAGCATTGTGCATTGTAGTTTCATTGGCCGTATTTTTCCAGTATCATTCTAAGTAATGAAAACTCTAGTGTAACACCTAATGTATCAAAGCTCAAGTGACAAAACTGTCTAGTTCAGTGGAACCCGGGTATTCAATTCAAATACCTGTTAAAGGAATAGCTCTGCTGTTCATTTTTACTCTAATTGGCTGAAGAATATTGGTTTTTTTTTCACGCCAATAGCAACTGCTAACTGCTTTTTGTGGGTGACAATGAAGCAAACCTCTATCTTTGAATATGTCTGGAACACACTTGCAAGTCAGTCCAGTTGTGTCCTAGAATAAATTTCAAAAGTGTGCTGAGATGAAAGCTTGCTTACTGTTGGGCTGTATCCCAAAGAATAAAGAAAATGTTTAGATTGCACAGAGATGGAGAGTAGTACGGGAAGGTTAAAATGCCATTGTAAAGAACTAAGACTTGTATTTACTTGAATTGCTATGATCTGGTTACCATTTTGCAAGAAAGAAGTGGGTTTGGTGACAAAGGAGTTAGAAACCACAAAGTTTTTCATAGGAGAGGAGGCTGAAAATATTGTAAGTGTTTAGTTTCAAATGTGGATGAATAAGAAAGTACATGGTAGTCTGAAAAGTAATAATGGCTAGCATAGATTGAGAAGGTAGAGTAGAAGGTCTTGTTTCCCATTTCTCATATCAAAAGGAACCCAGCTAGTGTTAAGTGATGCTCTTAAAATTTACAAGAGCAAATTTATAATTAACCCATAGAATTCTGCTACAAGGTGCTGAACAACTTGAGTCAGAAAAATTTGAGGTTATTTTGTGGCCATGAGAATTACTGTTCCATTTCAATGGGGAGGGGCACAAAGGAAAGAGATCTGTAGTTTTTGGGACATGAACAGAATGTGTAGGTCTTAAACTTTCACTACAATCACCTTTTCCTGAAATACTTTGAATTCTAGCTACTACTAGACATAATTGCTTGTCCCAAACTTGTTTGAATTATTCCTATGATAGTTATATATACAACCATCTCATTTTTATGCGTATCCGTATGTCATTTCAACACAATTGACTGACCTTTATCTCAATGCAACCAGTGAGAATAGTCTATAAAACTATACTTTTCTCATTTGTCAATTCACATTTGTTCTTTACAGTTACATAATCTGCCCTGACACGATCCCATTCCTTCCTCCATTATGTACATATATGTGTGTGTACATACACTTATAAATATTTGTTATATATGTGTGTGTGTATATATATATAGTTAAATGTTGTTATTTATGGCTTGTTTAGTGTAGCAAAGTGAAAACTAAGAGAGAATGTGATAGCTTTCTATATGGAGAAACTAGAGATGGAATAAAAACCAAAGCAGGAAAAGTTATTTAAACTGAAAGAAAATGTTGGCAAAGAGCAAAAAGACATAATATGGTTATGAGTAAGTTCTGACAGGAACTTAGTAGAAGGCTCCAAACCATCATTAGAGTGAGGCTTTAGAATGATGTTGTTAGTGTGAGTAAGAAAACCCTGCTAGTTTTAATTCAGAACTTGATAAATTTGAGTGGGATAAGATTAAATCAGCCGTAGATTGGACCTGTAACCTAGGAGGTCCTCTCCCCAGTCCCATATCTCTAAATGAAAAGTTTCAAGTGCTACAATATGATGTAATAAAAAATTCACATTACATATGATAACACTCTTAAATGTGTTAATACAACACATTAAATGACCATTTCTCTTTAAATTTTAGTGTTCAGCATATTTGTTTTGATAGTACAAGAGAACTGCTAGAACCACTCTGTAAAACTGCTTCATAAGTTGCCATAGCAATTAAATCATAGAGTTCTACAGTGTTCCTTTCTTGAGTCTTAATTCTATTGTATGATTTTTAAAATAACAAGCCAGTATTTCACATTTTATCCTCATTTTTCTGGCTAGTTAGAGAATAGATCCAAATCTTTTTCACTTCTTGTGTTCCTTGCCTTAACTGTGCTAAAATATGTCAACTGTTTTAACTTACCCATAGTTTGGATTCTTTCTGTCTGCTTAGATTGCTCATGTACGTTGCGGACAGCACAGGGCAGGGCCAATGATTTCAAAAGATCTCTAACAACTTGGGGATCTGTTCTTGTGTTTTAAACGTTGTCCCTCTGCGTTGCTCCATCTGGCAACACTTCTAAGCTGTATTTCTACTTAAAAATAATAATTGATGGATCTTTTTTTCCCCGATCTGCTTTGCTGTTGATCCTTACAATTATGAACTCAGGCAGAACTTAATAAGGAAGCTCTGCTTAGACTCTTCACTTATTGTAGCTTTTCCCAGAGGCCACAAATTAGCACACAATAAAAGATAACTTCTGTCCTGGAGTGTTTTCAAATCAATCAAGAAAGACTGAGGGGGGGAGAAGAGACAGGGGTAACTGCCATGGGACAGAGGGGGAGCTGAAACACCAAAGACTGTATTCAGTATTTCTGCTATAGTGACCAAGGTGGAGAGAGGCTTTCTCAGACAGTTCAAGCTACCTTCTCTCCTGGGTCATTACACCCTTGTTCATGGAGACATGGAGTCCTGTGTTGATGTGGAGAGAGTCATTGTGGTATGAATGGGACACAAGCTATGCCAGCTGAGCATGGCCCAAAGAGACTGAAGGGAGAGTCAATGGGAATTCAGACCTTTTGTTCTATAGAAAAATCCATGAGAACTTCAGGAAGATCCAGAAAGTTATTCTGGTTGGGAGAAAACCGTGGAAATTCTGAAGCTTCTCACAGAAAGGGACTTCTAGAAAATTAACATTCTTGAAAGCCCTGAAAATATAATTTGTTTTTCTGTTGTTACTGAAATGGAGCAGACAGCTGCCCTCAACTCCCCAGAGCCATCCTGTGAAATCTCATTACATAAACAGGTCCCCATAGTAAAACTATGAATCTGAAGATCCCATTCTTGCCAGGTGAGCTGGCAGGAGAGTGGCCAGTGTTACAGCAGAACTTTGTTGAACATGCAATAATGTTTCATGGAAAATGTTTTTATGAATCAGTATTTTCCAATGAAAATCCATTCAATGAGAAAATTTCCAGCTATAATTAATTCCCAGTTGTAATTAGAACATTTCCTAAAGGCCATTCAAGAAGTGTGTGTCAAGGTTGAGAACTGAAACAAAACTTTCTTTGGGTCCTTGCCTTATTGGCAAGACTAATTCCAAACTGCTGGAGATAAGTAAATAGTTGTTTCCTTCTGTATTAGTAAGGTGATTAGTGATGACTTTTGCTAGAAAATGTGTGTTTAATAGAAAACCTTCTCAATCTTATGTGTGGTAGGAAAACAATACCGGGTTTTTCCAGCAATTTACTTTGTATTAGGTTCCATTTGGCAGTCAACTATGAAGGATCCACAAAACCTGAATGGGTTGTTCAGTTTCTTATTCCATAGATTTTCTGTTGAAAGATTACATCTTTTTAGATAACGGAGCTCTGATCTTGTTTTCTAATAAGCTACTGTGTGTTAGCCATAGCCTGATGTCTTCTGTAAAATAAAAAATACTTCATGTTCTGAATTTTGATTCAGAAATGTTTCTTCCCATTGAAGTGAGAGCCTGTCTGATGAACTGGCTTCCTTGTCATATGCCACATCTACCTCTGTGTTTGGGATGGGTCAGGTGGCACTTCCTCTCGTTTCCTTACCGGTTGATATCACCCTATGTATTCTGGCATGTCTGTGGGCCCCTTTTGGCTGTGGAAAAATGGCTGCACTTTGTGCTGCATTTCTGAGCCAGTCAGAAATAACTTTTTTTTTTCCTGTTATGAATCTCAGGAGCTTGAGCTGTGTGGTTTCTGGCACAAATACTTCCAGGTGTTGGCCTTTGCTGATCAGTTGTATCAACAGGGCAATACCTCAGAGCCTGTCTTGGAGTAGGAAAGCTGTGATCCTAACTAGTGTTTCTGTGTCCTGGATGATGCCCTTAGGAGGAAGGGCAACCTGTACAAACCTCAAATCCTAAGCAAGATAGTATCACGTGCCTCTCCCTGCCTGAGAAAACAGGTAGGGAAAGGCACATGGTTATTGCTTTTGGAGGGCCTTCTTGCAAGGCCTTCAGCTCCAACTGGGATTCTTGGAGACTAAGCTATAGAAGCAAAAGTCTGTTTGTGAGGTCTGGTGGACCTTTGTAAGGTTAAAAATTACTGATCTTGAATGCAAACCTTTAATATTCTCCTATTTCTAAACTTACTTGTATATAGTTGCTTTTCTGGAGTTAATGTGATTTTTGCCTGTAAGAGTTACCTGCAGTGCATACTCGTAGTGTTTTTCTAGAGGCTTGAAGTACAGATGTTGAGCGTTGTAAATATCAAAGTGATATAAAAAGAAATAATCAAGGAACAATTTTGAGAGAACCATATGTACATTTCTCTAGCAAGAATCAGATGTATAGAATAGGTCCTGTTTTTATTGATGGCATTTAGGAGAGAAATGGGCTCCAGCTGGAAATATTCAGCTAGTCATCTCAACAAGTCATGTCTTAAAATATTTGCCTTACAGGCACCCGCCTTTCTTCTACTTTCTAGCATTAACAGTTATGGTGATCAGCACAGACAAGGGGCAATTCAAGTACTGCAATTTTTGAAGAATAAAAGCTGCTCTTTTCTATCAAAATGAGGAAATTTCCCCATGGCAATGCCAGAGAGAGGAATTCCTTTCTGAAATGTGGGAAGTGGCAGTCACCAGCTCCAAAACAGTACTTGCAGCATGTGGCCTCTCCTTTTTGCCATGCATCTCTGAAATGCCTGTTCCTGACCTCCTTCAAAGAGAGGCTCAACAGCTACCCCCAGCTCTGTCTAGGCATACCTGGTATTGCAGTCCCTGCTGTGGCAGGCCTTCAGCCAAGATGTGGAACAGACAAACTGGTCTCTAAATGTGGAATACCCTGTTGGAAGAAACCAGAGTGTCTAGTTACAGATGTCTTCTAGCCCTTCCCAAAATAGCATTGTCTTTTAATGAAATATCTCCACTGAATGGAGGAAAAAGTTCTTTGCATAAACTTTGTTTTTGGGAGGGTCTTAGATACCTGAAGAGCCCAGATAACATTTTACATCTGAGCACTGTCTATTGTGCATGTAGAACATACTGTATGTGTACATGCTTATACATATATAGACATAGATGTGTGTCTATATATGCACATGCATACACACAAAGACACATATAAATCATGTGTGTGTACTTACGAATCTTCCCAATCTGTTTTCCCAGGCTTTTTCTGGGAAGGAGTGGGAACTGGGTAGGATTCTGAGACTGATGGCTTGGAGGAACCATCTGTTGGCTCTGATCCAGTTTGTAAATGCTTTTGTATTGTTGCTGTGCCAAATGTAAAACATGTGTTAAGAAAGTGACAACCAATGCATTTAGTAAGGGCATTCTTACGCATAAACTCCACTTACTGTTTAACTTTGAAGCAAAAGACAATGGACCTATGGTCATCCAGTACCATTTTGTTAATTCAAATGAGAAACCATGTACTCCTCCATTTATACAAACTGTCAAAGTGCAGCTGATAGTATAGTACAAAACTGATGGAGCTGAGGCATTTTATACTGGCTGAAGATCTCATCTTGTGATCTCAGAACAGTTCCATGTCATGCCAAATGCTTGGGTTGTTCGCTCACAAAATAATTTTTGTGCGTAGATGCAAGCTCCAAGAAATGTCTCAAATGTAATAATCTTATGTTCTGAGGTACTAACTTTTAAATTACTAAGAACCATCCAGAAATACTTAGAGTTTACATTGTTTTACTGGTATTCAAATTACATGGTTTGTAGAGGGAGTTGCATGTAATATGCTACTCCCTCCCCCTTCTCAGCACTGTACAGAGAACATCAATAGTCAGTGCCTTGGAAGCGACAATGAACACTTAATCACTTCCATAAAACTTTTCCATTGACAGGGCAGAGATAAAAAATACTTGGGGGGTGGGGGGGAAGCATATTGATATAATATTGTTCCTTTCAGAGGTAAGTGCAAGTCCTGCTTTCCAAAACAAAGGAGTTGGCGAACAACAGGAAGCAGCTTCATTGTATATAGCTATACAAACCTTATAGCTATACACCTCAGGAAGCTTTTTCTTTTCCTTTTTATTTCTATTTCTTTTTTATTTCTTTTATTTCTTTTCCTTTTTATTCACAACTCCACCTACACAATTCAAACTTCTGACCAATTTTTCAATTGCCCTTGCTCAATATGGTGCTGCACACTAAAGTTTGACAACAATTTTCATTTTGCAAAGAAGCATTACAATTTTATAGTGTCAGTGAGGGCAGCAGTCTTAACTTCAGCACTGTTGCACATCACCCACAACAGCAATGCATTTTTGCAGGAGTTTCTCAGTAATGGTGCGACAGTGGAATGGGAGATTTGGTCTTTTTGAGGGATTTGTCTTGACTCTTGTTAGACTGCGATGCACTTCTATATATGAAGCCAAAGATTCACTTTAGCAGGAAGCCCACTTGAGTCTTTTGTGATTTGAGGCCTGATCCAAAGCCACTTAGTTTGGAGAAGTAACACTCCTGTTGCCAGCAGTAGGCTTTGGCTCAGACATTTAAGTGTCTTGGAAGGGCTAGGAAAATGATGCAAATTCTTAATTTGGGACATCTGGATTTAATGGTTTCTCAAAATCTTCTTGGTCCTTCCTTTGTACTACTGTAACTAATTTAAGTTGTGCTTCTCAATATGCATTTTATATTTATAGTTTGATTTTTCCAACGGGAAGCTTAATATCAAGCCAGTGTTGCGTTCTTCCATGCAGAATAACCAGAAATATTAAGCATTTTTAAGGCACTTTTTGCGTTACTGCATAGTTCAGTAACAAGAAGACAGAAGTAATTGTTGTAAGCTAAATAACTTCTGGAATTTGTATTCAGTATTAGAATAATTAAGTAGAATTGAATTACTGAGAAACAGAAACCTTGGTTCTTTAAAATCTATATCAAAAATATGATATTAATTACAAGAAAAAAACCTGACTCTCTACTGGAAGAGAAGCTTTGTCTTTGAGATTTCTTTTATTCTTCTTGGGCGAAAAACACCAATCCACAACACTATAATGCTGCATATAGCTGAAGATAGGATTGAGTGGTGTGAGCATTATGTGCTTAAGTCTTCCATGGGACTACCTGGATGTAGAAAATTAAATAGATCACTTCTGTTTGCAGACTAGAGGCTATTCTTTTGGACATCTGATTCATTAGTTAATAATTGTGTTTTGTCTGTGGTATACTAGGCAAGCCCAAAGCCATTTAAACACAGATGTTTCACTGACTCTACAATGAGTGTCATTTCAGATTAACTTAGCTTTTGCAAACTTCAGAGTGGCTACTCAACATTAGTTTGATGTCCCTTTCTATAACTTGATATGCTGGCTAGAGGTTGCTGCTACTAGCCTTCCCAGCCCAGTGTTTAAGGCTGCCATCAAAGCTGCTGAAGAGACCATCTCCAAATATATCAACACAAAACAGGCTTGCTCAAAGATCTATGCTTGGAACAAATTAAGCCAGCTGACTTTGATTGTAACAGGGGCACTTCCATAGCAGCTCTGCTGGTATAGTGGAGAGGGAAAGAAGAGAGAGTAAGAAAACGTAGAGGACCAAAGCGTTGTAAATTGCTCCACTGGCACAGCTGTTTGAAGCACAGGCCTGTATACACCCTAAATACAGCAATAGAATGCCAGCTGATGCTAAATCACTTTGGAAAATGTCCTCACTCGCACACATTTGCTCTAATTGATCAAAAGGACTTTGGCACCGGACTCAACTCAAGTTTTAAACGTTTGTAAAAGAAAATGCTGAGGACATCAACAAAGGAGTTGACTTGAATCTAACAACACTTTGGCACTGGATGTTGCTGAATGCAGGCAGTAATCTTGCTGAACTGGATACTGTGGGGATTTAATGTGGTTCAATTCTAGGGCCAGTCCTGTTTGATACATTTATCAATGATCTGGATGCAGAAGTTGAATGCACCGTTATCAAGTTTGCTGATGATGCCAAACTGGGAAGCGCTGTTGACTCTCTTTAGGGACAAGAGGCCTCGCAGAGGGATCTAGATAGATTGGAGCATTGGGCAATGATTAATGGGGTGAAATTTAACAAGTCAAAATGCCAGATTCTGCACCTAGGATGGAGTAATGTCGGGCACAAGTATAAACTGGGAGAAGAGTGGCTGGAGAGCAGCTGTGCAGAAGGGGATCTCAGGGTGCTGGTCAACAGCAGGCTCAATATGAGTCAGCAGCGTGCCCTGGCAGCCAAGAGAGCAAACTGCATCCTGGGGTGCATCAAACCCAGTATAACCAGCCAGTCAAAAGAGGTGATTGTCCTGCTGGATACAGCGTTGGTGCAGCCTCACCTGGAGTACTGTGTGCAGTTCTGGGCCCCACAATTTAAGAAGGATGTGAAGGTCCTTGAATGCATCCAGAGGAAGGCAACAAAGCTGGTGAAAGGGCTGGAAGGCATGTCCTGTGAGGAGTGGCTAATGACTTTGGGCTTGTCTAGTTTGGAGAGAAAGAGACTGAGGGGTGACCTCATTGCTCTCTACGGCTTCCTGAGGAAGAGAAGTGGAGAGGGAGGTGCTGATCTCTCCTCCCTGGTATCCGGTGATAGGATGCATGGGAATGGTTCAAAGCTGTGCCAGGGGAGGTTTAGACTGGACATTAGGAAGGATTTCTTTACCGAGAGGGTGGTCAAACACTGGAAGAGGCTTCTGAGAGAGGTGGTTGATGCCCCAAGCCTGTCAGTGTTTAAGAGGCATTTGGACAATGCCCTTAGTAACATGCTTTAACTTGATCAGCCCTGAATTGGTCAGGCAGTTGGACTAGATGAATGTTGTAGGTCCCTTCCAACCGAAATATTCTATTCTATTAATAGTGGAGTCTATCAGTTTCTCTGCTCCATGGTGACTTTAGTTCAATTCTTCATAGCTATTTTCTCTCATTACCTGGGATATCTAAAGGAGGAAATGAAACCTTGAGACCTACATTCCTCCTGGTTGCTAGTTTGCTCCTTTCATGCCACCCCTGAATGCTGTGCTGCCTTGCAGGGTGTTTTTCCATGGCTGCTCCCAGCAAGCTGTAGGATTAGTGGCAATACAGTGCAGACAGCACTGCCTTCAGCACCACGTGCCTCTCAAGTGTCTGCTTGTTAGACTGGAACTGTCATCTCCATCAAATATCTGTTTAACTGTGATTAACAGCCACTACTGGAGATAGGTTGTTCAACTGTATCCTATTGGACTTGTGACAGGCACTCTAACTATTTATACTGGATTAGCAAACCTATAGCAAAGCTGTCATGGCTGATTTAATAATTTTTTCTCCCAGTGAAGCTTGTGCTGTTTTCAGTGAATAGAATCAGGTGTTTGATGATGTGGAATCTAGGAATGAGTAATTTGTAAGGCAAGTGACTTTGGATTGCTAAAACACCATGAGCTGCGCAGTCTGCTTACCCTATGGAAATACTAGGGGGTTTTGTGGTGGTGTACTCTACATGATTGGTTCACATGCTTGAAAGTCTTATTAGTATGCTTAATGTCCTGAGCAGAATGAGGAGAGAATAAAAATTATACAAACCGTGATGTACTCAGTCACAGCTGGTATTGAGAAAGGGCTGAAGCAGTATCCATGGGCTGATCTGACAGTAGCTTCAGAAAGTGATGAAGTTGTCAGTTGTTCTGCTGCTTGGGCCTAAAGAAGTCTCAATTTCTCTCATTCTGTAGGAACAAAAATAATCTTCCTGTGACCTGTTTTCAGAGGGTTTTAGTTAGGATTTTTTAAAGCCTATATTAGCAAAATGGATTGTATACTGACAAGTCTCGAAGTGCTAATAACCGAAGATATAAATGAAGATGACCTTCTTTTTAAAGGCTATCATTTTCAAAGCAAAAGATATTATTTCTCAGTTCGGGATATTCAAAAAAAGGACGCACCTGATCATTCTCTGTTACGGTATTTTGTGCTAGTTTTGCAAAGCTAAAGAACTTTGAATATGAAGAATGACTGTTTTCTATGAACTCTGAAGAGTGATGGACATTGTGGGGCTTACCATCTGCGTGATAAAAGGGAGTTTTCAAAGTTGGCTGGGAGATGGGAAGAACACTGTAGGAAACCTGTTTGCGTTGTCTGGTGCGATATAGCACTCGGGTCACACAGTCCATCAGGCACTGGCCTCTCCTAGTGGCTTACCTCTCCAGTGACTGTTTGTTTCCTTTTTCATTTGAAAACTTCGGCTTGTGACCTGCCTCTTTTCCATTCCTTCACATTGCAAGTAGGAAAACTTCAGCAGGCCAGATCCTTGCACAATTTATGCTCTCAGACACAAGTGCTATAATCATAAATGGGTTTATGAAGTTTAAGTTAATAATCCGAAAAGGGCTGGACTTCTCAGTTCTCCTTCCACACGTGTGGGGTATGTAAGGGTTAACAGTGATCAAGAGCTGTGGAACTTTTTCCTATGGGTGAGTAAAGCATTCAGCATCTAAGCATTGCTTGGATGAAAGTGGCTTCAGAACCATCAGAAACAAGTTCCTAAATAAATGTCCTTATAAGTCACTTTGATATAGGTTTATTCACTTTTGATATATTATAAATAATGCAAATTTAATGTCCATCTGGACAGTAGGTTTTTGCCAACTGCTACCAGACCAGCTGCAAAATTCACTGACTACAAGCTATGCAGCTGCCATGTGCACTCAGTGCCAAGAAGGAGCATGCTGTTAATGCTCCTTCAAGTGCTTGGGCTGGTATATTGTACTGGAAAACAGATTAAAAAGGAGTGCAACATCAAGCAGGGAAAGTAAGGGCTTATGTATGGGCATGCACCTTTGTTTTAAGAAGGTCACTTGGAGAGAGAAGCCAGCTGAGATCTAATCACCTTTGCTTGCAGTGGCCCTCGTGATTCTTGTTGCGTTAACTTGTTTTCTATTGTAATGCATATTGCTGACATATTGTCTCCACTTTATGTGGCATGTTGTAGTAATAAGAGCGACACAAATACATAGAATCTCTATATACCTATGATTTTGATGACTCCTCCTAGGTGCTTTTGTTTTTCACTTTGCTGGCT
The DNA here is from genome assembly GCF_047370975.1 of Nipponia nippon. Lineage (NCBI taxonomy): Eukaryota > Metazoa > Chordata > Aves > Pelecaniformes > Threskiornithidae > Nipponia > Nipponia nippon. The sequence continues at coordinate 69,680,397 of NW_028262369.1, read as the reverse complement.
TGTAGGCTGCTTATCTGAATGAAACAGTAGACATCCTTCATTAGGGAGAGCTCCCTGTCAACATCTTCAGACTCTTTCAGCCCCTATGGCTTTGGATCCACTTGGCACTCCTAAATATTGGGGTATCCCCCATTTCCTTGGGCAACTGGTCTCCTTTGGTTGTCACTCAGGATTTTGTTGAGGCTCTTCCAACTGCTCGGTGTTTTGGAATGCATGTCCCAGTGGACCTGAAGATGCTGATGAGGAGCCTAGGGCTAATGCTCTGTAAATTGAAACCGAGAGCTCATAGCAAAGGCAATTGAAACCCTGATGACAGGGGAAAATACAAGGTCTGAATTGGAGATGGATCCAAGATGATTGCAAGTTTTTTTTCATTAAGAGGGTGTTCTTTACCTTCAGGGAGAGATCTATGCTATTTGACCATTGATATTTATTATATTTGGCTAATATTTTTAGATCTCTCCAAACAAAATGCCTGTGCTTTGGACACCCACCGTATATATTGGCTATACAAAGCAATGCTCAGTTACAAAAGGAATATAGCTTTCTAATAAAGAGTTCAGCTGGACAAATGTAGTTATCTTGAATTGAAGGCATCTGATGTTCAGCCATGTTGTCCAGCTGCTTTAAGGTTCAGGGCAGATTTTCAGCTGGCAAAAATCAATGTCAGCTTTTTGACTGCGTTGGATCTATGCAGGTTAGTGTGAGCTGAGAAGCCAGGCATTACTTTGTTGTCCTGTCATGTGTGTGTGTCTGGGTGATTCTGCTGCTGCTCTGTTCATGTTGTTCAGCAACCCTAGCACTGCACCTGGGAGTTTTCAAGAGCAGGAGGAGCAAGCATCTTGATTATTTATTCTGTCTTCTTCCAGACCCCAGTACATGGTCTGGTGGGAATTATTCTTCTCTGCCATGGAAAGCAGCATCATGGTACCTTAGTAGGGAGTCATGCATAAATGTATATAGTTAGCTATGAAATGTGCTACTAGCCTCTTCAGCAATAAACTTTTTAAAAGTCCTGATTCTGGGAGATTGGTATGTTATTGGTGAGTAATTCAGAATTTTTCTTACTGTCAATCACATTACACTTCATAAAAAGGGGTTTTTTATGAAGGGGACTAGGCTAGGCTAGCATGCAGCTCTGGACATTTCAGGTTTTGTGTTCAGCTCTCAGTCGCAGTGGTTTGGCTTTTCGTACACTGGATATGGGGGCTGCCCTGAATTCTGGACTTTGGGAAATACAGATTGTTACCTCACATTCATGCTTGCCTCATTTCCACATTTTCACTTTGCTTTGGAAGGCTGTTAATATTTCATCATGTAAACATTTTGCTGCTCCACAGTGGTTTTAATCCAATGGTTTTCAGTTTTATACAGGAAATCTGCCATATAATGAATCTGGTTTTATTAATTGTAATAGAACTCTTATGACAGGAGTTGAATCCTGCATGTTTTCAATTGAATTAGATAAATATTTAATTTCACTTTGATAGCAGATTTCACCCAGAGAGCTCCGGTGTTATGCATTGTCAGTTGAGAAGCAGATGTGTAGCACAAATATGACTTGACCAATACACAGAGTGAGGAGAAACTATGGGAATAGTTCTGCGGTGTCAGTGCAACTGCCCTTCAATTTAAAGTTCAGGATGTGCTTTGCCTGCCGTACTGAATGAGAGCCCTGGTTCTGCCATGCAGCTCTGACTGTAGTGCCTTCCATTTGTGTAAGCTCAGTGAGGAGAGGATATAAGGCATAATCTGGATAATACAAAACAGGCATATCAAAATGGAAACCAACAGACATAAACAGAAGCGATCTCTAGATACTTAAAACAGCACGGTATAGAGGTATTGAGTCACAGGATAATCTAGATTGAAAGAGAACTCTGATGGTCTCCTGGTTGAAACCCTACTGAAAGCAGGGCCAACTTCAAAGATAAACTCAGCTTCAAAGTTGTATCAGATTGCTCAGCGTCATAGTAACATAGTTCTGAGTAATCCCAAGGCTGGAGAGGCCACAGCCTCTCCTGGAAGCGCGAAGACACCCATTGGGTTCTTGTCTGTTATAGGAGTCTGAAATGACTTATTTCTTTTGACTGTAAATATGTTGAACAGAATATATTGGGAAATGTGACCCTGTTAGGTTTCTAGTTCTGGTTACCACTGTGTGTCCTCAGACAATCCTGTCCCAGGTTACAGTAATAAATACTTACGTGTAGTAAACAGGAATGGATCTATGTTGAAAGTGATGGCTGTATTGCATCAGAGGTTGGAAAGCTCTTTGTCATGTACAGAATCTTATTCGCAAGGGTTTGAGTTGTGAGAATCAATTCTTCTTTGCAGTTGATGTAATCTCTGTACTCTTAAGTTCATCTTAGAACAGAACAAATAAATGCTAATGTTGTTCCAAAATTATGACCTCTCCTAAGAATAGAAGGATTAAAAAAAAAAAAAGAGAGAGTTTAGCCACCTAGGCATTTATGCAAGCCCAGTGAGCACAGCAATGAAACTTGCCTTTCCCCAGCCCCTAAATTAGCATTTCTGGGGTTACTCTGCTGTGCTCAAGAGGTCCTATTCTGAAGAGAGACATGCTGGAAGGATTAGGAATAGGAGAGCTGTGATGCAGTCAGAGCTGGAAGCCAGTGCAAAGGCTTGCCAGATTTTGGAACATCTACACGTCTGACGCTTCCTTGCTGGTCCTGCTCTGTCCTCTTCTGAGGTCCAAATGCACTCAAGGTTGCTTTTTGGGGCAGCCTGTGTAAGGATGATCCGTTCCCTGGCTTGTGTCAGATTCACTCGAAAAAATGCTGTGATGACAGATTCCATATTCAGTCTGAAAGAAAGAGCTATTAAAGATTACCTTGTTTTTAGAGATTGTCAACCTCTGCTTGTGTTCTTCATCTGCGTGTTGCCATTGGGAGTTCTTTTCCAAGTGTCTTTGGAGCTGGACTGTCATTACTTTGGGAACAAGGCCTAGACAAGCTGCAAAATATTGAGTTATTTAGTGCTATTCATCTTTTTCTAAAAGAAGGAATTATGAATAGTGGTTTCAAGTTGCTTTTTTACAAATGTTCCTGCAGACAAGAGGTTTCGTTAATGAATCAGCTCAAGCTGCTAAAATTCTTGGTGACGTCCCAAGCATTTAAATCATTTCAGTGAAAGCAAATCTTTCATTAACTCACTGTGAGCATAGGTGCAATGCTTCTTTATGTGAGTAGAAAAAAGGAAGGTGGAAAAGTTTTCTTTATACAATGGAAATTATGCAGTCTCAGATGAGCATAAGTCTCTTGCAATACTTATTATATTTACCCACCATTGTAACATAAACGATTCTGGGGAGAATGTTACTTTCTAATTAAGACATCGTAAAATTTTGGTTCTTCTATTATAATTATTGTGAGTCAAGTAAAAACACTATACAGAAAATCAGCAGAATTCTTTCAAAACTGAGCCCAACCTGGAAGTATTTATCCCAAGTCCTTGGTGCTAGAGCTGTCTGCTTTTAAAGATTCAGAACTTCAGCTACCCCCAGTTCTACAGCTTTCATGTTTAGCTGTACAATGTATTCGGAGAATGAAATGTGCTTTGGGCTGGTCATTCCAATAATTTGTTTATTGAAGTCCAGTGTCAAAACTACTAAACCCCAGGATCTGTGCACACTGAGAATTTATAAAACTTCCATGTGTTTATGATGGACTCAGCCAGCCCTTAGAACTGAACTTCCCCAGATGCATTCAGCTGGGCCCTGTTTCTATTAAACCATTTTGTGAGAACAGGTGCTAACATGAGCTCGTTACTAGGTAAAGCTAATGAGTTGGAGACACCCATGATGATGATGGGGTGGGAGTTGAAGTCCAGTAATGGATTTTGATGGCCAAAATGTGCCATTATGGCCTCTAATATGTGACCTGGAGGACCTTATTGCAGCTGTAAAATAGGACTTTTAAAATATGAAGGATATTTCTAAGAATTTACAATTAGTCAGAGGTTGCTTTTGAAGAAAATACTGCAGTATAAAGTAGCTAATTGAGCAATATAAGCCATAAACACCTCAGGGAAACTCTTAAAGGACACTTTTAAAGCCAACTTTAGAAATCTGCTGGACGTTTTTTGAAGTATTGCTGCCTCTAGCAACACTTCTTTCAAAAACTGGCAGGCAATGAGGAGACTGGAGACAGAACTTTGCTTCCATGAAAGGAAGTGGTAAATTCCCATTGACTCCCACTGCCGGTCCGCTTTCATAAAACAAGAAGGTAGAGAGAATAACTGACAGACACTAGTGGAGTGGGGAATAGCTTTTGGGGCCTCAGGAGGCTTCATTTTTATGACTTTGTAAAAGTGAATTTCACATGAGAGAAAGGGGGCGGGGGGAAGAAAGCATGTGTTATTTTCCACTGCTAATTTTTGGATCTAGGTCTGTATGGTAATAGGAACAAAGATAATCATGAGATTAATATATAAATTCGAGGAAATCTTGGCTTCAGTACAGCAATTGATGAAACTGGCTTTTCATCTCTGTAGGGCCAAGGCTTCGCCTCTACTTCATGCAGTGTTTGTACCTTTTGCCAGCTTGCTTAATTTCTGCCCGCATCACTTGCAAAATGGAACAATATTTATGTAGTTCCCAGAAACCAGTTGTGGTTGCAACTTTCTCTGCAATCAGTGGATGTTACGTAGGTTGAAGATGTTATATTGTTTCCATTGAGGAGCTTTTGTCAAACTACAAATGGACCCTTAATCAAATCATTGAATTCTAAAGCTGCTCAAGATTATATACTCTTTTCCTCCATCTTTCTGTTCATCAGAGTGTATTGCAAAAATGAAACAAAGTTGTTAACATGTACATGTCTTTAAAATACTTTAAAGTACTTCAAAGTTGACTTCACACCTTCTAAAAAATGTCTGCTAAAATTTTGCACTGTTTTCATTTTGTGTGTTTATTCCTTTAAAATTTATTACTTTTATATATTGCTCCTTAATTACAATAGGATTTTAAAGTATATTTACAATTTATTTAAAACTACTTTTTGGTTTTCTTGAGTTCTGTTAGCAGTGAACAGACATTTTCGGACAAAATTTGTTCAGTTTTCATGTAATAAATAAAAAATAACATTTCTAAATGAAGTCATTTTTACAATACTGGAATATGTTGGGCAAAAACATATTTTGGAAATGCTGACCGACATTGCTCTTTTAATGGAAAATCCTGTTCACTGTAGTGTGCCAAAGTGGGTACTTGGGCCTGGCTTCTTTTCAGGTGGTCGATGTAGTTCTTTACAGGGACTTTTAAGATCATGGCTTTCCCTGGTGAAGCAATTATTCTGATGATGATTGTGATCACTCTTAAGGTTGAGATCTGTAAATCACCCAGTTTGTTTGAATTCTTCCAATCTTTGCTTAGTACAGGAATGCAAGGAAGGTCTCTATGGAAATCATTATTCACACTCTAACAGCTGCTATGGACATATTCAGAACATAAATAGAAGTTATTGAAGCCCCCGTGATATGCTGGCTCTGGTGTGGTGGTTAAATAATTCACCATCAGACTAAAGAGCTGATTTGACAGACTTGAGCAGCTATAGGGAATTGGCTGAGCTATTGCCAGTGTAATTTTACCCGTATAGTAGGATTAATTATAAATCCCAATCAAGCTCCCTTTGGAGACAATGCAGGTTTCAAATGAGCCCAAAATGAGGCTAGAGATTTGGGCTGAGATTTCCAATGTTACTTAAAGTATTTGGGAATTTGGAAGAATTTGGAAATCCCACTGAGATGAGAAACTGGGCATCAAACACCGTAGGTGGCTCGCAAATCAGAGTCTTGAATTTTAACAGTGATCTTTCAGTCCTACTGAGACTTATAATAGGAGGTATAAAGGAAATAAACAGGGGCTCTGACCCAAGTCTGGCATCTTTGTAAAGACAGGCTATGCCAGAACACATGTGCAAAATTGCAGGCACATCCACATACTCTGCCTAATGGGTCAGACTATTTGACTTCCAGTGATGTACTGTCTTTATTAAAAAATTACTGATTGGGCAGGGAGCTTTAATACATTAATAATCAGTGCCTTAGGCCAGGTATCAGGTGGCTTTTATTATGGCAGTCTGTGTGGTCCCACATTTAACTCCATGGATATAGAAGTGGTGAAACCACCGTCACATTCATTTATTTTTCATATCAGATAGCTGAACAAACACCTTTCAGATCTCTAGCCCATCTCTATTGCTAATCAGTTCCCTTCTGCATTATTTCAACAAATAGCGTCTTAAGAGATTTCTGGCCAGAAATAGTTAACTATTTGCATATGGACAATCCTGTTGTTAGCATTGAAGCAATTGTGATCATTCTATCTTTATTTTCATTTTTTTAATCAGTGTAATAACGCCCCACAAGCAACTCAGCACTGTTTGATTTTAGTCCCTGTTAGCACTGGAATGGACTTCTAGTATTACATCAATTAGCACTATATATATCATGATGAACTTATCATGAAGGAAGCAGATAGTGCCTCATCTTAAAATAATATTTAATTAGGAAAAATAAAAAACAAAATAGAAGTGACGTTTCATTTTTAAAATAACGCAGAACAGCAGAAAGTGCTGGCCTATTTGACCACATTGCTCAAGAACCAATTGTGTGATGTGGGGCAAACAGGGGACATTAAAGCATTTAACATGATGATAGTTCAGTACCAGTAAAATAAGGGCATGTTTTTTAACAAGACTATTTTCCCTTTTTATCTTTACCCGTAGACTTGCATGAGAATCTCATTTTTCCTTAAGAGAAGAATCTAGTTCTCAAAGTAAACTAAATTAATTTTGAAAATGCATGTAGAAGGTGCAAAACAGGAAGACCAATAAAGGCAAACCCAGATTTATTATTTTTATGAATATCTTGATTTGGGTGGCCTAGTTCATGATCTTTTAATTTTTGGTGTAGGCAGTGCAGTACTCCCTGGTGCTTTATATCTTTCTTGAGCTGTACATGCACTGTTAATTCACACCAGACCCTGGAAAAAAGATTAGCTCATTCATAGGTGGAAAACTGAGAGAAACTAAACGATTTGCCAAAGCGTTGGTGCCCAGAGGAGCAGAAGTTGGTGCCCTGCTCAGAATTTCAGCTCTCCCAGGCCCAAGGTTCTTGTTTCTTAGCAGCAGATCAACTTTTCCCTCCTGTCTCTCATCTCATATTCAGCTTTTGGGTAGGTTTGCTTTTCTTCTCCCTGGGCTCATTTTTTCCCTTCTTTGTGACATAAGGAGGTCCTTTGAAATATCTCTTAGCCTAAAAAGAATCCCAAGACTTTTTAAACACAGGGGGGTATTTACAGTGCTCAAAACATTTTTGAAAGAATAAAAAGTTAATCTTTTATGTCTTTATAACCTTGTTGCCAGAAGGGCTGAGCTTTCTGGTGACTTCAACTGGCTTTGGTGTGAATTGCCATGGCAGTGACTCTCAAAAACCAGGCTCATTTCTTTGAATACTTAAACAAGTGCCTAGTTACCAAATTTCAAATTTGAAAATGTTGGCTTTGGTTGTCTCAGCTGGGGAGAGGAAAATCAATTAACATCCTGAGGAATGTTTCATGCCCCCTGGAGTGTTCGGGGCTAGCCACTGTAGCAATTTCCTTTTCAACAGGCAGGGTAAGTTCTGGGTTAATTTAAGTTTCTTCTTTAATTGTCTGTTTCTTCAACTGACTCCTTGCATCCACTCCAGTTTTGCATGGCAGCGCCAGAAGGTGCCAGGGAATTCGGCACCAGATGTGCCTCTAAATTGCCCTGCTCAGTCTGCTGTTACATTCCTTTACAGAGAAACCACATTTGGAGCATTTGCTTCCCCCAGCTCTTCAAACTCCCCTTCAGATGCACACACAGAAGTGCCCACTAGGGGACTATGGTAAGGTTTGCACCTCTAAATTGATCTAAACACGCTTTGTTACAAATAACCTCAAAGTTCAGTACTGCAGATGATACGCAACTTCAAAGATACTCTGGGCTGTGCATTAAAAGGCATTAGTACTGTGTTAGCACAATAGCTTATTTACAGATGATCATAATTAGTAGTTTATTTAAACAACATGTTTCATAGCTTTACATTGTCATTTTACTTTGATTACCAGGAATGAACTTTGAAGTAACTGATGTTGCCACAGGTACAAGTTCTGACTGGTTTGGGCAGGCATTTGGTCATGTGAACTGCACTTAGCTGTATTTTTACTGCCCTAAAAATACGGTCTTCTAATGCTGGCATTCTAGAGGTCTGCTCTTTCAAGTGCTCCCTGTGAAGATACCGTCTGCCCCAAAGAGATTAGTAAGCATTGGGATTGTGTGGGATTGGTGAGGCTGAGCCCACCAAAAAGAAAACCTTTGTGTGCTTTATGAATAGCTCCCATGCTAATATGGCCCAGGGCATAACAAACTTGGTGGTTTTGGCATATTATCAGTTTGTTTGAATGTGAAACTCAAAGCAAACCTTGGAGGGTGTGAACACAGATGTGAACCAAAACCACCAAAACCAGAAGATAAGTTTGTACAACCCCATGAGAACTGAAACTAATTTCTTTGTACTGTTCTTGTCTGAAAGTGAAATGAATCAAGAAATAAAGCCTTCATAGTACCATCTTAGTGAATAATGATACAGACATGAAAAATTACTTGTAAAAATGTGATGATCTGCTTTGAGTGGTCAGCAGAACCACTAAGGAAGGAATAGAGTCAAGCTTGGGGACAGAGAGGAAGCCTCCACCATTTTGAGTGAGGCACACTCAAATTATGATTCGGATTCATACTAGACTGCTGCAGTTTGATTTCTTGCACTGAGTGAATGAGAAACTCAAGTTCTGGATAAAATCATAGAATCGTTTATGTTGGAAAAGACTTTTAAGATCATCAAGTCCGACGACTAACCTAGCACTGACAAGTCCACCACTAAACCATATCCCTAAGCACTACATCTTACCTGTCTTTTGAATACCTCCAGGGATGGGGACTCAACCATTCCCTGGGCAGCCTGTTCCAATGCTTGACAACCCTTTTGGTGAAGAAATTTTTCCTAATATCCAATCTAAACCTCTCCTGGTGCAACTTGAGGCTGTTTCCTCTTGTCCTATCACTTGCTGCTTGGGAGAAGAGACCAGTCCCCACCTGGCTACAACCTCCTTTCAGGTAGTTGTAGAGAGCAATAACATCTCCCATGAGGCTCCTTTTCTCCAGGCTAAACAACCCCAGCTCCTTCAGCCACTCCTCATAAGACTTGTGCTCTAGACCCTTCACCAGCCTCATTGCCCTTCTTTGGACACGCTCCAGCACCTCAATGTCCTTCTTGTAGTGAGGGGTCCGAAACCGAACACAGTATTTGAGGTGCGGCCTCACCAGTGCCGAGTACGGGGGGACGATCCCTTCCCTAGTCCTGCTGGCCATGCTATTCCTGATACAAGCCAGGATGCTATTGGCCTTCTTGGCCACCTGGGCACGCTGCTGGCTCCTATTCAGCCAGCTATCCACCAACACCCTCAGGTCCTTTTCCACTGGGCAGCTTTCCAGCCACTCTTCCCCAAGCCTGTGGTGTTGCATGGGGTTGTTGTGACCCAAGTGCAAGACCCGGCACTTAGCCTTGTTAAACCTCATACAATTGGCCTTGGCCTATTGATCCAGCCTGTCCAGGTCCCTCTGTAGGGCCTTCCTACCCTCCAGCAGATCAACACTTCCACCCAACTTGGTGTCATCTGCAAACTTCCTGAGGGTGCACTCTATTCTCTCGTCCAGATCATTGATAAAGATATTAAACAGAACTGGCCCCAACACTGAGCCCTGGGGAACACCACTTGTGACCGGCCACCAACTGCATTTAACTCCATTCACCACAACTCTTTGGGCCTGGCCACCCAGCTGTTTTTTTTACCCAGCCCATCCAAGCCATGAGCAGCCAGTTTCGCGAGGAGAATGCTGTGGGAAACGGTGTCAAAGGCTTTACTAAAGTCCAGGTAGACAACATCCACAGCCTTTCCCTCGTTCACTGAGTGGGTCACCTTGTCATAGAAGGAGACCAGGTTAGTCAAGCAGGATCTGCCTTTCATAAACCCATACTGACTGGGCCTGATCACCTGGTTGTCCTGTAAATGCCATGTGATGGCACTCAGGATGATCTGCTCCATAACCTTCCCTGGCACCGAGGTCAGACTGACAGGCCTGTAGTTCCCTGGATCCTCCTTCTGGCCCTTCTTGTAGATGGGCGTCACATTTGCTAACCTCCAGTCAACTGGGACCTCCCCACTTAGCCAGGACTGCTGATAGATGATGAAAAGGGGCTTGGTGGGTGCTTCTGCCAACTCCCTCAGTAGCCTTGGGTGGATCCCATCTGGCCCCGTAGACTTGTGTGTGTCTACATGGTGTAGCAGGTCGCTAGCCATTTCCCCTTGGATTATGGGGGCTTCATTCTGCTCTCCGTCCCGTCTTCCAGATCAGGGGGCCCGGTAGATGGAGAACAACTTGTCTGACCATTAAAGACTGAGGCAAAGAAGGCATTAAGTACCTCAGCCTTTTCTTCATCCTTTGTCGCTATGTTTTCCCCCACATCCAATAAAGGATGGAGATTCTCCTTAGTCCTCCTTTGTTGCTAATGTATTTGTAGAAACATTATTCATTCTCTTTTACAGCAGTAGCCAGATTAAGTTCCAGCTGGGCTTTGGGCCTTCTAATTTTCTCCCTGCATAACCTCACGACATCCTTTAGTCCTCCTGAGTTGCCTGCCCCTTCTTCTAAAGGTCATAAACTCTCCTTTTTTTCCTGAGCTCCAGCCAAAGCTCTCTGTTCAGCCAGGCCAGTTGTCTTCCCCACCGACTCGTCTTTTGGCACATGGGGATGGCCTGCTCCTGTGCCTTTAAGACTTCCTTCTTGAAGAATGCCCAGCCTTCCTGGACTCTTTTGCCAGTCAGGACTGCCTCCCAAGGCACTCTGTCAACCAGGCTCCTAAACAGGCCAAAGTCTGCTCTCAGAAAGTCCAAGGTAGCAGTTCTGCTGACCGCCCTCCTTACTTCTCCAAGAATCGAAAACTCTATCATTTCGTGATTGCTATGCCCAAGACAGCCTCCAGCCATCGCATCACCCACCAGGCCTTCTCTGTTTGCAAACAAGAGGTCCAGCGGGGCACCTTCCCTGGTTGGCTCCCTCACCAGCTGTGTCAGGAAGTTATCTTCCACACGCTCCAGGAACCTCCTAGACTGTTTCCTCTCTGTGACAACCTTTGATGTTTCACAAGTTGACATCCCAACCAGAAACTGGATTCACTCTTCCACTGTAGATCCCTCAATTAACAAAATAAGAGCCCATTTCCATCAAACAGCCTCAATTTCTTATTTTTTTAAAGGGAATGTTGTAGTTCTCTCTTCCTTCTCTTCATTCATCTCCCTTATTCATTAGTAATTTGCATTTATCAAATATTCAAACATATTTAGGACCAGATTGCAAACTCTAGTGGAGCTGGATGTAAACTAGTTGCATGAAGAATCAATAAGCTCACTCATGCGGGTTCATCATCCACAGCACAAGATTCACTAATACGCCCATAGTGATTTAATTGTGAAAAATATTATTAATCAATGACTGGTTTCATTTCTTTCTGAGCAAGTTTAATAATTGCATTGTGGCAACAGAAAAGAGCTCCAGCAAATATTGTACTGTACTAAATGCTGACCACAATCAGAAAAAAAAATAGTCCCTGCCCCAAAAGGCTTATAGTCAATGTAGAAACTGCAGTGCATGGGCAGGAAAGCACAATAAAAACAGTACTGAATACAGATATCTTATAGGCAGAGTATATGGAGTGATGTGGAAGAGAACAGTGAAATAGTTTTACAGTTACCTCCTGCCATACCTGAAAGACCATGTGGGATAAAGCACGAGGAGGCTTTTCTGGAAGCGTAACAAGTGGGTAATGAATGCTTGCATTGCAAAATGGGGGCAGAAAGCTGTTGTCATGATAGAATATGAGACGATAAAAGTACAGTAAGACTTGTCCTTGAAGGACTGGAGATAAAGATGGTGTCTTACCCAAGTCCTTTCTAATACAAGCCAATCAAAGTTGAAGAGCTATGTGATATTAAAAAGAAAATATTATTTTTTCTTACTTGGTGATTGCTGTATAACTAATTGCCTGCTTTCGGAGTGTCCTGAAATTCCTGGGAGGTGAATGTCGTAATCCAGTATATTCAGAAGAGGGCAGCATCAACCTAAACAAGTGGGGAACACAGTTAATTTAAGGATTTCAATCTAAATGGGAGAGACTCCAAAAGGTAACATAGATACAATTGTTAAGTTTGTTAAAACCAGAATCTAGTTTGTATTCTGACATTAAGACAAAGCAAGTCCATAATCCGGAATTACAGGAGCATTGTAGTGTCTCTGCAATGACATGATAGTATTTGTTTTGTTATCTTCCAATAGTAATACCTTCCTCAGAGTAGTGGTTACCACACCTTAGTTATGGTTATGACACCTACAGGCCTCTAATTACAGGTCTTTTGAAAGAAAAATGGAAACAAAATGAAAAAAAGACCAAAATTCTGTGCATTCTGTGACTGAAATGCTACTGAAGTCATAGCCACAGCTAATGCAAACTAGGTATCAATACAGGTGGTGACACACTGGTCCTGAGGATCTCAGCTGGTAGGAAAGCTCTCAAGGACATCAGTTTGGCTTTGGGTCAGGGATTGAGTCAGGCGCAAGATTTGGACTAAAACAGGTAAATACTCATGTAATTGCAGGATGGTCTTAGGCTTAAGTGAATTTGCTAGAAGTTTTGACTGAACAAAGACTGGACTGAGTCCAGTGTTAACAGGTTAGCCATTCCTCATCTAGTGGCCCATGACTAATAATGCTCCATGTGATGAGTTAAATTCTGTTCTCACTGAACGGGCCCATGTGAGATTTTATTCATTTTACCACAGCATTTTACTTTAACAAAGCGCTTGCAAATATGCGCAAGTCCCACTGATGTCAGTGATGCTTACATATATGCTGAAGCGTTTTGCTGAGAGGAGAACTGCAAAAGGAAGTCCAAATCCTTAGGTCATCAGTATAGCAAGATTGTCAGCCTGCCCAGTGGTAATAGGTGATCTAGGAAAAACAAGTGTACAAGCTTTCCCTGTAAGAGTTAACTAACTGCATTCTGAATCAGGATGTGAGGAGATAAAAATGTACGTTGCAAACACTATTGTTCTCCTGTTGACTGTATTTTTTAAGTGTCTGGGTAATACAGCTTTTTTTTCCTGGATGTATTTAGAGTTCTTTGGCTGAGGAAGGTGCATCATATTTAACTTGATTCCTTTCTTAAAAGCTAAAAGAACTGGAACATGTAAGCTGTTCTATTTTGTGAATCTCAAGGTGGGTTATTTAACCTTGAATTGTGTGTCAAAATCCTGTTTCAGCATAAAGACTGCATATGTATACACTTAATGAATAAGACCCTAAAGGTTTGTAAAGAACCTAAGTTTATATACTCCATTAAATATGATCTTCACAGCCTAATTAGTTAGAAATTTCACCCTTGTTTATAGTATACACCATTTTATGGTCAATAACAGTAAAATCTATGTAAACTGTGCTCTTTATTAATAAACATTATGTGCTTCTGGCTTTCAAATAAGGAAATGGATTACTTGCTTTTCTCTTGTGACTGGACTGCTGGCATAGTAAAATCCAAGCAATTAACATTATGGATAGATCACTTCATGTGAGATATGAAAGCTGTACAGATAATTTTGTTTTCTATAAAAATAAGGACACTAGTACTGTGAAGAAAACTTAGATCAGCAATACCCAACCTCAGAGACTTCAGGGAGGGTCCGAGGTCCCTTGGGATCAGTATTGAATAGTATGACTTTCCCCTGTATGTTACAGGTTTGGATCCAAGCAAGATTAGTAGTATCTAGAACTGGTTGTTAGCTACTTGTTGTTGGATAGCTTCTGTCCAGTTTTGGGTGGATAATGCATATACCTCTAAAACCTCCTCTACAAATAGCACTGTTGGCATTGCTAACTGAGACACTGAAATGGAGTGATCCTGGATGTGCACCACCCTCCCCATCCCTGCAGGGGCCTCTCCGGGTTAGCATTTGAAACAAAATGGTGAAATGAATGATCTCTATGGAGCTGTAAACTTATGTGATAAGCTGTTGTTCTGCCAACGCACACAGACATGATCATCCTTTCTATTCCAGTCCAGGAGGTCCCCAGATGATGTGTACTTTGGGGGTGTATATAAATGATCAACTCATTTTAACTTTTCAGCTAATAGGATTTTCAGTTTAAGCCAGCAGAAAATACAGATGACCTAATGTTTGTACCCCTTCCTTCCTCATAGAGTGACATGACTGAAACAAAACGGCCACTCATCCTAGAGTGACAGGTTTACTATGTACAGTAACAGGCATGTATGTTGTATACAGAGACCTACAAACACATGGCAGAGAACAAATATATTAAATAAGGGTCTCTTGTGGTAGTGGTCTCTTCCTTAGCCACACTCTATAAACAGATGCTGAAAATATTTTAATAATTTAGTTAGAAAAATCAACCTAGTAGTTCCTGTGGCTATAAATAAGAATTTAGATTGCCTTTGTACTTTACAAATGTAGTTGTTTAGCACCAAAGGAAGACTTTGGACTGGATGAAGAACAATTGCTTTTTTGCAAAGAGCTTGTCATATTGGCCCTGTCTGAAGAAAGCAGAATTTTCAACTGGTTATGAATATGGTTTTGTTTAAAAAAGTAAGGCTAGCATATAGTGCATCTCCCTTCTCCTTCCAAAGATGTTTGCTGAGCACCAAACATAGTTCCTGGATATATGGAAAAGTATGTGAGCCAATATCCAGCTGAGAACGAATCACTTCAGCACTTAGAAATGGAGCTGTTAGGTGTCTGAGACTTCCCTCTGTCCTGTGTATTCCATTCTTCCATTTTCTTTTTTATCAAGTACAAAGCGTATTGAGAAGGACACCAGCTCAGGAAACTTTTCCTACCTTTTTCCGTCCAATAGCAGTACCTATGCTGAATTAACTTTATGGGTCACAATTATTGCTGAGTTGGGAATCCTGGCAAGTATGAAGGATGAGTTATACCTTTTCCACGAGTGCTTTTCCCTAAGCAGCTTTGCAGTCGCTGGAGCATCTGTGGATACTTTTTTGCATTACTTCTTCACTGGGCTGTACAATGGCCAGTCCAAGGCAGAGCTGACTCATGTAGAAATAAATAGTTCACTCCTGTGTTCTAGGGCATTGTCTAGTCATGAAGACAGATATTTTTCTTCCAGAGTTTAGATCAGATTCGTGTCTGATCAGTTCTCAAACAGGCATCCAGTATATCCAGGTGCTGTGAATATGACTGAAAGGGCCCTATGTGGTGGATGAATGTATGACATTCAGCAGATAAAGGACAAATACTGTGCCCCTCATGTCCTCTCCTTTCTCTGTCAGTTTTTCTTCCTCTAAAACAATCTTCTTCTGATCATTCACGTTTTTAGATGCATTCAGACAAATAGTATTTGTTTTCCCAAACTCCTATGGCTGTTCCTGACCCCTTAATTTCACAGGTACCTAGCCTTCTTCAAGTTCTTCCCCAGGACATGGGACCTAACTACAGAAGTTGTACTGTATTCCATATGCTACTGGAGCCACCTAGTTTGGAGAATCTAGGAACATAATACAGGCACAGGCAGATGTATTGGGCTTGCATGGCAAGGTTTTGGTGGCGGGGGGGCTACAGGGGTGGCTTCTGTAAGAAGCTGCTAGAAGCTTTCCCTATGTCCAATAGAGCCAACGCCAGGCGGCTCCAAGACGGACCCGTTGCTGGCCAAGGCTGAGCCAATCATTGACGGTGGTAGCGCCTCTGTGATAACGTATTTAAGAAGGGGGAAAAAAGCCTGTGCAACTGCAGCTGGAGAGAGGAGTGAGGATATGGGAGAGGACCAACTCTGCAGACACCAAGGTCAGTGAAGAAGGAGAGGGAGGAGGTGCTCCAGGCGCCAGAGCAGAGATTCTCCTGCAGCCTGTGGTGAAGACCACGGTGAGGCAGGCTGTCCCCCTGCAGCCCATGGACCTTAACGGTGGAGCAGGTATCCACCTGCAGCCCGTGGAGGACCCCACACCGGAGCAGGTGGATGCCCGAAGGAGGCTGTGACCCCATGGGAAGCCTGTGCTGGAGCAGGCTCCCGGCAGGACCTGCAGAACTGTGGAGAGAGGGGCCCACATTGGAGCAGGTTTGCTGGCAGGACTTGTGACCCTGTGGGGGACCCACGCTGGAGCAGTCTGTTCCTGAAGGACTGCACCCCATGGAAGGAGACCACACTGGAGCAGTTCATGAAGAACTGCAGTCCATGGGAAGGACTCACGATGGAGAAGTTTGTGGAGGCCTGTCTCCTGTGGATGGGACCCCACACTGGAGCAGGGGAAGAGAGTGAGGAGTCCTCCCCCTGAGGAGGAAGGAGCAGCAGAAACAATGTGTGATGAACTGACTGCAACCCCCATTCCCCATCCTCCTGTGCTGCTGGGTGGGGAGGAGGTAGAGAAATTGGGAGTAAAGTTAAGCCCAGGAAGAAAGGAGGGGTGGGGGAAGGTGTTTTAAGAGTTAGTTTTTATTTTCTCATTACCTTACTCTGATTTGATTGGTAATAAATTAAACTAATTTCTCCAAGTTGAGTCTGTTTTGCCCGTGACAGTAATTGGTGAATGATCTCTCCCTGCCCTTATCTCAACCCATAAGCCTTTTGTTATATTTTCTCTCCCCTGTCCAGCTGAGGAGGGGGAGTGAGAGAATGGTTTTGGTGGACACCTGGCATGCAGCCAGGGTCAACCCACCACAGCAGAACACAGCTTTTTTTAAAATACAAGCTTGGGATGGGTTGTTAACCCAGCTGATTTTATGCTCCTCAGTTTCAAAGGAAAGCTGCTGCTTCTGAAAATGTGTTTCCAAAAGCAAAGCACTTTTTCTCTAGAGAAGCAAAAGGAGGTGTTCGGATCACCGAGCTGAACCTCCATCTAAAATAGAAATTGTCTCAGTGTGCTAAAACATAGGGCCTGTGAGCCTGAGTGGATGCTTTTGTTGCTGAACATGAAAGCAAAATCATATTGCTACTTGGATGATGGATTTCCCTTAGTAGGCAGCCACCATCTTGTTTACAAGGAAATCTCAGCCATTAGTGTGTATGCAAACTGCTTATGGTTGGCTGGTTGGCTTTTAGCAGAGATGACACAAAGAAGAAATGAGACATATATTGGATTGAGGTAAGCAATCTCTATTACCACAACTATATTACTAACTTATGTTTAATTGCTCAGCATTTATGAGGTTCATAGTTTATTGTCTTTCTTGCCACACAATAGGCTGGGCAAGTTAAAAAAGCTCCAAGTTTCAAAGGCTAGAGTTTTGGGTGCCTGCCAGCACTGATCTGTTTAACAAACAGGCAGCAGGGTGCTTATTAGTAGGTTGTGGTTTGCAAACCATGAAGCCTGTAGGGACAGATGCACTGATCAAATAGTGAATCTATAGATCAGTAAGCCCATTAGATGAAAAAGGGGAGCACCACTGAGTATAAATATATTTTTCATAGGCTTCAATTAGGCCACCATAAATGACTCTTGTAACTCTTTCTGTTGACCCAGCAGTCTAAATATTAAACATTAGTATAAGCAACATTTGTTCCAAATTGCCTCTCTTAGAATTTCCCAATGACTTATAATTATATAGTACTTGGTAGTAAAAGAACAAGTGCCAAATTGCTCTTATTATTTCTATTTATTTCAGTGTAACAAATAGTGCCTACTCACAACTCAAGGTGCTTATATATTATTCATAAAAGCACAACAAAAATTGGCAGTGAATCAACCACTGCATAAGACCAGGTGATTAGCTGGTCTGAATCGGCATGGTTCTATGGAAGCCAAAATGAGTCTATGAGTTCCTTGAAGTCACTGGGGCTATGAAAATTCCTAGTTGTTAGGGATCCAGCCAAAGGACTCTGCAAATGATGTTTCACCCCTTTAATTTTCCAGCTTCAGTTGGAACAAATGAAGCAGCAGTCAATGAAACTTCAGCCATGAAGTTTCCAAGAGCAGATTTTACTATTTTAATTACTTGAACTTCTCTGATGATTGATTTTTTTTCAATTGTTTCAGCCTGTGAATCACTTGTGAATTCTTTGTGATGACTACTGCTAAAAGTAGTTGATTTTCATGCTGTACCTCATCACTTAAGTTATGTGGCAAGGTTCCCTCTTGCTGACTGCGTACCTGCTGAACCCATGGCACTTCCATGACTTGAGCATTCCCAGTCCTGCTCCTTTCTATCAATGTTCTTGTGAACACAGTTTTACTCTTATAGATGTTTGCAGGGAGAAAGTGAAAGACGTTGTAATGCCACTAAACCATCAATTTTTTCATGCGAAAATCTGTGAATTCTTTGTAGTGAGTACCCAATTCTGGTTTCAGTTGCATCCTCCAGGAAGGATTAGTAGAAAAGAAAGACCTGAAAGAGTATTTTGAAGGTCGATCCAAGACTATTTAGATAATGAAGAGGAAAAAGAAATTAATTTCTGCAACTGAGAATCTTCTTTTGAAAATGCTCAGAGGCATAGAACAAAACCAAAGTACTCTCCTCCTGGCCTCTGTTGTCAGCATGTCCTCTTTGTTTTCCTTCTGTTAAGTAACTCAAGGCTGCCCTAAATTTTGAGTAAGAAAAAAAGACCACAAAAGAAAACACGATGGCAGTATCCTTTCAACAATTGTCTCAAGTTTTGCATGGTTGACATGAGTTAACTTAGTCAGAAGGTACTCATTGTTGGTAAAAAAGTCTTCCTAATCTGTGCTTTCCATGTCAACAAAAGTGATGTGCTGCACCACTTTGTAAAGGAATCATTACAAATAGTATTATCAAGAAGACATTTAGTTTCAGGTCTTTGCACGCTGCCAGAGAAACACATATTCACATAATATAAAAAGTAACCAGAACCCATGGCTTGACTTTGCAACTTATCAGTTTGAATCTATTTAAAAGTCTACAGTGACCTTATTTGCATGCAGCTTTATTTTGGGTCTCACAGTGGCAAAATACTTAAGTACATAGCAAGTGTTGCATATTTCAGTAGTTCCATGCTGACATGCTAAGGACGTGCTAAAATTCAATGTGTCCTTATATTGTTTAGGCTAGTGCAAACTGGGGCTTTGCACTAGTGGAAGTGAAAGCATGTTCAGCACCAATGTCACTAGCTCAGCAAAATTAAAAAAAAGTCAGGTTGGCATTTTCAGAATGTGTGATTTACTTGGATGTTTCTTACCCTTCAATTACAAGTCTACTTTAAGTCATATCATCTAAGGGCTACATTAGCTCTTTTTAGGTAGGAAACCAGAGTCTATTGTTCTGAGACTAAATTAGGACTAGAGGCCAGATTAATAAATAATATGATTCACTTTCCAGAATTCTTAAATGTCACTAGGCAAGTATACATCTGTGAGGTTTATTAGCCTCATTATTCCTGTGCAGAACTGACATCTAAGAGCACAAACAGGAACAAAGACTAACTGAAAAAGAGCCTAATGCTAATGCAGAAAACCTACATACCATTGAATATAGGGCAATGTAAAACCCAGGAATCTATATTACAAGCATCTTTATTTTTCAAGCTCTAGCACTCCAGGGAAGTGCAATTACTCTGTGACCCTTATATTAAGTTGATCCTTAAATTAAGGTATTTTGGTTCCCATTTTCTCTTTTTGAGGGCCAAGAACTATAACCCAGCCAAAGCAACCACTCACTCCTCCATGCGTGTGAGCACTGACAACCCTATTCCCCAGTCCAGTTTACAAGAAATCTGTTTTCAAAGCCTATGAAGTTTCAGATGCATTGAGTGAGAGAAGGGTAAGAGCCAATAGGCCTCACTGTGTTGGCATCCTTTTCTACAGCATTCCCAGAAAGAACTGGAGGGAACCACTTTTTTTTTTCGTGTCAGAGGATGTCTGTAGCTGGAGAGGCTCCTCCTGCTTGTACAGCTGCTGTAATAGGAAGTCCTTACAAATGGCTGTGCAGGAGTTAATGCTCTCCAGTGACCCCGGCCCACTGAAAAGTGTCCTAAATAAAGAGCAGTAATAGTTTTTCTTTGCTAGAATGTCTCTTTAGAATAAACAAGAGAATACTAATCCCACACCACTTCATGCCAATCTCAATACCTCTGGCTGTGGCCAGCAGTTAGTCCAGTATGGGAAAACCTCAGGTGCAGCAAGTGATGCAGAAATTACTTCAACCCACAGTCTTTCTCCAATCTCAGGTCTTGTTTGCATGACCCCACACCAGAAAAGGGCCAGAACTATTTGGATTGCTCAGATAGAAAAGTCTTACACTCTGGTAAAATTTACCATAGTGTGTGTTAACTCAGACTGGCTAAGCCAAGTTAACTACCTTGATTTAAAATGCCAGAGAAAAAAGGCATCTTGGGTTTTAAGTTGGAATAGTACTTGCTATGAACTCCAAGTTCCTCAATTATCTGTCACTTTAACTGATAGTCTCAGATAGGAAGCTGTTACAGTCTCAGGTAGGAAGTTCCAGCAACCCAAGATAAGAACCTTCTCTTTTTTTCTTTTTCTAATTTCTTTTTTTTTTTCCCCTCTGGTTGGACATATCATTTGAACTGATTTGCTAAGGGGTAAGTGTTTGCAGCTCCCAAGGGTTTTTTCTGAGTTGGAGATGCTCAGGACTTCTGAACTTCAAATTTTTAATGATGCATGGGAAAATCAAGAAAATACTGACACTCCAAGAATGCCACATGCTGCATATCTGTAGAGAAAGAAAGATGAAAACTCTTTTCTTCTACTAAACCAGTGGATTATAGATAATGCCATGAAACTGGACCAATGTTTTCATGAAAACAAGTCTCCTTTTTTGAATTCATGCCATCTTGCTTTGCCTCAAATGCTCTATTTGGCTGGAGTTCAGCAGGGGTATTAGGAGCTGCTGCTAGCTGAATGTAGAACAAACTCTCACAGCCAAAATTAAGAACAGTGCTGTCTTCTGCAGGGTTTTTAAAACCTAATTAAAGTAAATACTTTGGAATGATTAAAAGGCACACACCATTTTAAGATAAAAGTTTATTATAGTTAAAAAAGGAAGCTCTGTAATTTAAAATGGAAAGTTTATGAAGCTTCAGGATAAACCTCAGCTAGGAAAAATAACAGGTTTCAGATGTTCCAAATATCATACGTTAACCCCAAATGATCGTTCTATAACACCAGTTTCCTTAGTCCACGGTGGTCAGAATTAGAACACCCACTCTGCTTAAAGGCACAATGCTCACTACAATCAGCCATTGATCACCCTGTTCCTGTCCTGTACCAAGGCTCCAAGCTTCACGACTTAAAAAGAGAATGATTGTGTATCTATCCCAACTAGATCTGATTTCATCATATCTGGGCCTGCTTTGAGCAGGAGGTTGGACTAGAGACCTCCCGAGGTCCTTTCCAACCCGACTGATCCTGGGGTTCTAATAAAACAAAGGACGGCTCGAACAATATCTCGTGAGACCAAACAGCTAGGAAATGGCATGTTTTGCAAGGTTGTTAATATTCCAAGTAATGTCTGTGTATGACAAAGAAAGAGAGCGAATATTCAAATGTTATTTACTTAAGAGTAGCTGTTATTTAATCTACAGAGTCAGATTTATTTGGATAGTTACTATAATTAAATTCCAACTGACTACTGGAAACATATTGAAAGTTAACAACTATGTAATAAACTTCCTAAGCAACGATGAAGTGTGTTGGGGAGACAAGTCTACAAATCTTTTAAAGGTGCTATCAGAAAGGAGACAGAAAAAATATCAGAAAGCAGCGTAGTCAAAAGTAAGGGATTAAATTTTAAAAATCAGCCTTTTTTTTCTTCTTTTGGGAGCATGCTCCTGATAGTATGCAATAAAAGACAGCGCAGGAGGCTGTTAATGGAAGGACCTGCAACTCACCGTTTCAGGCTTTTAGTGTGCTGTAATTGAAATCTCCCAAAACACGTCAGCTGGAGTCTACTTGCTGTAAGCAAAAAGGAGTAGTTAACAGAAAATTTCTATCAGGTAGGCTACTCATGGTATTTCCTCATTCAGAATTTACTCCCTCAGCTTAGACCACTAGCACCTGGCATTCTTAAGGCTGTGGCAAAGTGTGAAGCCCACTTCTCTTTCTTTTTTTCCCCTCAAATGTATACTGTTTGAGCAAAAACCACCTCTCTGCTTTTAGCATCATACCTGCTGTTCTATTAGGCCTGAACTATTATGTTTCTACAAGTGATACTCAATGAAAAGTTCTAATGAGATCTTCTAGTGGTAGCCATTTGGCTTGTTCACCTTATCTCGCTTCGGGAAGATCTGGCAAGGTATTATATAATTTGTTCCCCTTCCCATGTACTGTTGGGATAACGTTTGTCTGCCTAGCTCACTTCTTATTCGGAAACAGTTGGTGCTTCTGTATGGTCTTATCGTTGCACAGGTGGTTTTTTTTCACTCTCTTTCAAGCTCAGAAAAATTACCTAGGCTAAGAAAAGTTTTTTCAAGAGTGGGACTTCATGAATGACATGCCATTTTCCAGCGCTTTTTTTGCACTGGTTTTTATTGCCCTTCATCACTGGTCATTCCATTGACTATGCATAACTTAATCCTGTGATTGCTTGTCATTGGGCATTGTACTTACTGTGGTGATGGACATCCTCACAGTAGCGAGCATCTGTAGGATTTGGCCTTCAACGTGTGATGTCCTTGTGGTTGCAGTGTTGTCATTCCATCTTTTGCTTCACACTGTACCGTTTTTATAAGCAGTAATCCAGAGCAACCCTTTGCAGCTACAGAATTCAATAATACGTTGTCAGCAATCAATTACAGAAACACACAGTATTCAAACACACGATTTGTGTCATTATTAAAGCACAATAAACTCTCTTACTCAGAGGATAGTAATAGCAGATCAGATTTTTACAAAAGATACGTTAAATCCCTAGAGCCCAATCAAAACAGCCTCTTTTCTGTCATTTCCCCTTTGTTAAAAGCTTCCTCTGCTCTTTTGAAAGAGCTTTCATTCTTCCTTAGAGAATGCCTCAATTTTAAAATCATCACGGTAGATTCATGTCACCCATATTTTATATTCTCTCCCATAAGAAAAGAGAGAAAATTCTTCATCTGCTAAGTCTTGACTGGTAGTTAGCTCCCTCTGCTTCTTTCTAGTCCAGTCATTGCATTCCTGCTGTGTTTCTTTCTGTGTTGCAGTCCTTAGAAAATATGCTGCAAAACCACAGTCTTGAAGAAAGGGTACGCACTGTGCCAATACAAACTTCATTTCAGGATCAGACCTCAGTCACCTGAAATTTCTTATTCAAACTTTTAAATAAATGAACCTAACCTGTTTCTGGACACAATGCTTTAAACAATTAGTTAAGTAAAATCCTTAAGCCAGCATATCCTGACCTATTGCATCCACCTCCCAAATGAACTTTATGATCCATACCCCCTCTTTGCCAGCCACGATGAGCATTATGTATTATGTGCATGAGGAACTCGTATGATGAACCCTGAAGAGATGGTATAATGCACTTCTCAACCAACTCCCTTAACCTGATGAAGTTATCCATTAAAAGTACAGCCAAACACTAATATTTCTTGGCTAAAACTGATGACTAGCTTGAGCTTTTTTAAGTATATGCTAATACAGATAGCTGCTATAAAGACACTTCTGTGATTATCCAACCAGGCTACCCATAATTTAGCACTGGAAATTCTCCCAACTCAGAAAAAAAAAATTAATCTTCTTGTAAAGCAAATGAACAAGTAAGCTATCAGATGCTTTTTCGTACTTTTATGGCTGATTTATTTTACAAATTATTCTTCATTCTTTTTCTTGTATTTTCCAACTACTTGATCATGGGAAGATGTGCTGTATCATTGCTAGTATACATAGTGGATGGTATAGTGAAGGCCAGTGCTATGTAAATGAATCTGTCTAAACTACTGAAAAAAGGATTATCTGCTTCGATTTCAATTTAGATGAATTCCTAATCAGTCAGAGAACCCTGGAAACTTGTCTCGTGCACTTTTGTTTCACAGCTGGCATATTTATTTATATTTAAAGGTTACACGTAGTATAAGTAAAGATTTCATCCTCTGCTTTGTTGCCAAACATACAATATTATGGCCTCCTGTTCTCTCTCAGCATGAAAGTTATACTGGTATCACAATTTGGGTGTGCCTGTCAGAAGAAATGGCACTGAGGGACCTTTTATTTTTTTTTTTTTTTAATTTGACCATTCTCGAATTAAAGAGGGGTTTTTGGAAAACTGCCTGCTTGTCACTTAGCTACATTTCTCAGGAGGCAAAGTTGAAATAATTTTCACAACTATAGTAAGCTCCAGTTTGAGGCTGTGCATAAGCATGTTGAGAACAACGGATAGGTTAAACGAAAGTTGGAAGCAGCTTTCCGTCTCTCCCCATTTCACAAGAAAACAGGAGAAATTCACACAGAAGCACTCATGAAATGTGATGATGTTACTGTTTGGTACCTATCGGTACGTATTTTTGTAGGCTGCTTACTTTAATTCTAAAATCAGCCTCTTCATTTTTTTGTCCTCAAAACAAGTCAAACTTCTCTGTCTCTTGAAAATCCACTTACAAGCATAGGGCCTCTCAATCTTTCTTTCAAGAGTAACTGCTGTGCTTTCATAGTACTCAAGGAAATGCCTAAAAACTAGAGGAAAAAAATCTCTAGCTAACCTACTTTAAGGGACCTAGCCAGATCCTTCTCACAACTGCTTGCTTAGCAGACAGCTTAGTCTGTAGTTTAATGAAAATGTGAGGAATAGAGGTTCCTTATGAATTGTTTTTAGAAAGCCAGTATTGTTTGATGAAAAGTTAGCATAATCATTATAAATGTCTCCACTCATTGTTAAGTTGATTTCCTAAACTGCTTATCTTGTTCATGGTAACTTCTGTGTTTATAGTTGATGGTACTACATTTTTGGCTACAACATTTCTTTTAAAGTAAAATGTCTAGTCATGAAGAAGTCAGTTGTAATCAGCAGATGCCACATGAGGGTGTCACCTGTCAGTTATGATTCTCTTAAGGATCATTACATTTTGGTGCTTTGACACTATAATGAGTCTTTGGTGAAACAGCCTAATAAATAAGATACAAGCAAATAAATTGGATATAAAAAAGCATCATCATTCATGATAACAGAATTTTTCTAGGCTTATTTTAATATTTGCTTGAGGTGGGCTGGATTGGCTTTTCGCACTATAACAACTGTAGCATTGTTTAGGAATTATCTTTCTGAGCAGTTTTGTGTCATTTTTGCTGAATTAACTAATGAAGTGTAATTTTCTCTGCATGTAATTTTATATGATCTGATAATAAGCACAGTTTAAAAAATTGGCACATGCACCATGTTTTCAGGGGTGCAATGTAGTTTTAACAGCACTTCATAACCTGCTGTGAATTAGTGTGTGTCTGAATGGGACTGAGGACTGTTGTATCCATGGGGTCTCAAAACACTCTACAGTACAGCACATTTTTTGAAGTAACTTGATACAAACCGGGAATAGAACACTAATCAACAGGCTTCTGAGTGCTCAGCTTTATCCACTTGACTCCTGTATCTCTCCTGGTCTTAAGCATAAGGAGGTTTATTGATTTCTTGCTAACAGCTTTAACACAGTTTGTAGTATCACTAGTGCTTGCTATGTTTGGGGTGGACATCAAAGTATTTGTCTACAGCAGACTGGGTGGAAAAGCATAGTCACTCACTTCGCCACCGTACAAACTCATAAAGGGAGCTTAGGTTAAGGAAAGACTCCCAAAGGCTTTCTTCCTTTGTTCTGGAATCCTGGTGGCTTTTTTATTAGTCATAGAAGAGGTGGTATTTCCGTCTCAGGAAAAGGTCCTAGGCAACCTACTCTGTTGGCCTTGCTTTGAGAAGCGGTGTTGGACTAGGTGATATCCAGAGGTGCCTTCCAACCTCACCCATTCTGTCATTCCTTACCAAGGAATGGGACTGATCGGTCAAGAACAAGAACTTCTTTGAACAAGCATTTGTCGGGCTCTTGAGAAATACAGTCAAAGAGACGAGTTTACTGCCTGCAGCCCTCAACAGTACCAGCTACACAACTGGAAACGTTTCTTCACACAGAAATGCTACTGCTCTTCCACTCATTGAGTTACCAGTTTTCTGGTGCAAGGTTTCTTAAAGTGTTTTAATTCAGTTTATACTTCAATGTGGCAGGAGGTGATTTAAGATGTTTTAATTAAATTTGAAGTGGTCTATATCAAGCTGGCTAGACAAAAGTGAGCCCCAAGGAATAGCAATCATATGTTGCTTTGTTTTGTGTACGGGAAGATAACCCTTGCAAAAGTTGAACTTAATGGCCGCATGAGCACTAGAAGTCAAAAGCAGAAACGCTTAGCTGCCGTCACTGGAAGGAAATATCAGCCATTATTATTTATGATGCCTTGTATGGTAGAAGCTATGTAGCAACAGCGAGCAAGCCCCTTTTGTGCTTGGCATTGCAAAACCAGAGGAGAAAACATGATCACTGCCACAGAAAGCTCCATCTAAATATCCGTAATTATGTAGACCGGTGTCTGCAGGATGCCGTGAGAGGCTTGCACTTTTTTCCTAGTTTTATGAGAGAGTTTTATTTCTTTTTATTATCAATCAGTGTTTTTATTTCTACAGTTTATTTATCAGAAAAAAGGTACCATAAAATAGATGAAAGGAGGAAAAAGAAGGGAAGTTCCTCATCCGAAAAAGAAAATACTTTTGGTTTACAAAAGGCCAGGCCATAAGCTAGTTATTTGTATTTTTCTATTAATATGGGCATGAAGTTGTTATTCTATGGCAGCCATTATACATCTTATAGGTACCCCATTGCTTTGGAGAGTAAGACTATTGCCCTAAATATTAAGATTGGAGGAACTCTGCTTTAGTTAAAGTTTGGAGCTCTTTTAATTTGGTGGCTAGATTAGCATATTATGGAGTAGATTTGGAACCTTTTCAGGGACACCATCAGGGAGCTTCCTAAGAGTAAATGACAAGTTCATTGCTGAACTGAAATGGTATTACAACTGGAACTGTTGAAGTAACTGTAGGGAAATCACCCAGGTCTTCTAATTATGAATCCCATTTTTTAGGGACTTCAAAGTTTGAGAGACTTCTACCTTGAAAATTTTGTGTTCTTCCATAGCAGACCTCAGCACAAAGTTGACTATATGGAAAATTTGAACAAAAATACTTCCATCACATTTGTGGAGAGAGAATTAATATATTACATAAGACAGAAATGACTGCAAGACTTCAACTAATTTACAAGAACATAGTGTCCTCAATTCCAGGGAAGGGGAAGTATGAACTTAATGGTGACAAGGGCAATCCTAAGTGCTGATAGATCGATAATATTTGTAGGTTTCCTTCTGTATGTAGTCCTCTGCTCCTTGTATAGGATTACTTCATAACTGTCTGTTTCACCCCCAAAGACTTGCAATTTCCATACTTTCGTTAATAAGATTTTAATACTAGAGGGACGCGATCCATTCCAGATCAACTGCTCTTCGTGTTTCCAAATGGAATGACATAGCAGGAAAGGGACCACGTTAGTGAAAGGGTATCCAGCTTGGCATATAGGGTTGTGCTGGTGATTTTGATTTAAATAGGAGCTGGTTAACTGACCTTGGAAAACAGCCACAAGTTTACATCTATGGAAGTCTAAGGAGCCTGGCCTAAATACTGGTAACCACTGTTGGCTTATCAGGAATTGTTTCTGTTTCTTGTGAGCCTGGGAGCTTATGGAGTTTTAAAAGTGTATAGCTATATCCTCATTGAAGCAGGTTACTGTTTTCTTCTGTACCTGTGCAAAGCCTAGCACAACAGTGATCCCATACTTTGGGATCCTCGGTGACATGGCCATACAAATGAATAGTTGACAACAGCTGGTTTGCTTGCATCTGAAATTAGTAATTCAGACTGCGTGCCTGAGGTGTTAGTATGTATGTGTGTCTGTATGAAATACGGGGCAGACAAGACAGAAAGGTGTTCATACTGCATTTACAAATAGTATTTGAATGATCTTGGGTATGAAGGCATAAGCAGACTGAGCAAAGGCATATATTCAAACTTCTGATGCAAGGATGCATGAACCTCGCCTGTACTTTTTGTATGTAATAGTATTTGGATTTTCCATCTGCAAATGTTCATAATTCATTCAAAGGAGTAGTCCTTAACCGTGCTGTTGTTGAAAACTGCAGGGATTTTTTTTAAGGAAAGGATATAGTTATAAGGCTGTGGTTAAAATCTTACTAAATACTAGTATATAAATGTTTATCTGGGTGGAAAGAGAACTGAGAGTACAGCCTGTTTGTTCTCACTGGAAACCCTCAAAAATGCAGGGTCAAAATTTCATCGCCTCAGGCCTATGTGCAACCAATGGACCTGTGCTAACATGGAGGTCTGCCTGCGAACACCCGTGTGCAGCAGCAGTCCTTGGGGACAATGGTCTTTGACAGAATGGTTTCGTACTGCATCTTTGGTGTTGCTGGACCTATGTAGTTGCTCCCTATCTACTCACTGGGAAGGAGAAAGTCACTGTGGTTTTAAAATACTTTAAGGCAAATTAGCTTGCTTTTCCATGGTTAGAGTTTGCTTACTGTATAAAGCGAGCCATTGGTAGCAGTGAATATCAGCCGCTGGTGCAACCACAAACAATATAGCTGCAAGCTTTGGCAAGCATGAACCTGGTTCAGCCTCATTCACTCCTGGCTCTTTCTGTCAGTAAGGATTTTACTATAGGTTAGTGCTTATGCTTATCAACCTTTGCTCTGTGAACCCTTGGTATTCTTTAAAACTGTGAAAAAGCCCTGCACGTATACCTTTGCCCACAAGCAAAGAAACAGAACACTGGAAAAGAGAGGTAAAGGAGTGAAGCCTTTCAAATTTGTATTGGTTTGTAAACAGGGTAACTTTGCACAGAATGATGCTTGTTCTTTCCACACCCCCACCCCAGGAGTTAAAAAATATTTCTAAATTTTGAGAAACCCTGTACGAGAGTTTCTTAATATTTAAATAGCCCTTTCCAGCTGTCAATGCTGTGCCAGAGAGATGGTATTTTAAAACAGGTGTACCTATGCCAGGAGGCACAGAGATTGATATGACCAAGACCACCTTGCAGCTCAGTGGCGGAGAGAGGTTTCCTGGTGCTTGCCACTAAAATGCCCATTTCTCCAAAGAGGATCTGATAGTTCTCTGTCTCTTGATTGATCACTCAGTAGCCCTTTAATCTCTCTGCAGACTGGACAGTGGAAGAAATTGCAGTTCTCCGCCTGTCTCCACAAACAAACACAATTCCTTACCCTCAGTATGCCCTTAGCCCTGATGTGGAGGGGCCATGAAGGGCCATTCAGCCCACATTGTGTATTTGATTTTTGGTTTCTCAGACGAGGCTGCCAGAGCAGGGAACAGTTAATGCCAATTACAGTTAATGCCAATTACAGTCGTGGCTTTTGTGTGAAGAACATTAGTCCAGTAAGAGCTGTCCTGGGACCACCAAGCTGTTTTACAGAAGCCAGCAAACAAGCCACCCAATGGAAATCATTTTCAGTCTTGAAAGTATGGTGTCTTGCCAGAGTCTTTGGAAAAGCTCTTGCAAATGCAAACTTTCTTCACATGTTGAAACCAAGAAATTCCTTTCAAGGTCTTGGTGATGTCTCCACCTTGAATTTTTCTTCTTATAATGCACTTCTGGTTTTTCATGAGTGCTTTAAAATGATCTTCTAAATGTGATTAAATTGTGTATGTGCTTGAGGCTTTCATCAACAAAACAGATTTTCAAGTGACTTTTCCTGTTAACATAAAGTTACATGTAACCGAGAGGCTGTGCCAGAGTGTGCTGTGTGAAAGCCTCTGTGCCAGGTAGGTTCACATTTCACCAGGGTAGCATTAATTTCTTTTCACTCCTCAGTTTACATTTCCAAACGTATCAGTACACAAGTACTGGAGGATTAATTTTACATCTTGTAAAGAGGTTAGCATTGTTCAAGATAATGCATACCCTTTGTTATATTTACAGCAAGTCATGGGAAGGTTCAACTATTTCATTAGCTGACTGGAAACAACGAAGTCTAAAGTTTCATTAAAATCAGATGTAATACTTGTGTTCCAAAATCAGTTGGAAACTAATAGGAATAATCTAAGCCATAATATCCCAACTAAGGCTGAGCTGTGCTAATCACACTGGCAATCTTACTGCAGTGATTCTGCATTAAAATATGTCGTATCACAATCCCAGCCTCTGGATGTAATCTCCAGGAGATGTGGAGAGTTAATGCAAGATGATGTGTGCTTTGCTGATGAAAGCATATATGTGGGGCTCTTCCCTGCAACCAGGTACTAGATTAAGGAGCTGACTTGGATACCTCGGTTGTATTTTTCTCACAACTTAAGCTGTCACGAAGGGCAGCTGGAGTGCATGACAGATTGCCTGAAGATGCACCAGCATCCACTATGTGGACTCCATAGTTTGGACGCTGTGCAGTGGTGATGCAGGGATTCCCTCCCCAATTAATTTTTCCAGGAAATAATTGTGGTGGTGTATAGAAGTGAAATACAGCCTCCTGATGATTAGTAATGGTCACATTTGGCTTTTCATTTCTTCTTGCTCAAAGAAACCAAGTTGGGCAACTCCTCCTCCAGAAAATAAACAATAGGGTTTGATCACAGGTACTTTACGTTTAAAAGTCTGGAACTCAATAGCAGATCCTGATGGTAAAGAAAGGACAGGGGGGATCTGATTGCTGTTATCCCAAAGAAGACAAAGTCACTTGAGTAGCAGCAGTGCTCAGTGCTAAACTTCTAGCTCCCCTTGCTGGACAGGGAGTCATACCCTTCACACTAGCGTAGGCAAAAGGGGTACACAACGGAAGGGTTATGATGGACTCTTCCAACTGGATTTCTCTTGCATCAGTTTCTACTAAACTGAGGCAAGAAATGTGGTTAGGGGTTAAGCCAAAAAATGTAAACAGACAACTGTTAACAGGCCCCTACATGTTACAGAACAGAGTGTGACCTCCAGTTTCCCCATCTCCATAGTCCAGGCAACAAATTCTTGTCCTGCTTTATTATCCCTTACAGATGGTTTAGCCTGTGGAGAGGCGAGATTTTAAAATAAAGGAAGCAGAAGGATTTAGTTTGTTCCTTGTATTTAAAAAAAGTCTTACCCAGCCTGAAAGGCAAGGCTATAATTGTGAAATGAATAAAATAATTGCACATAATCTAAGAGAAAAAAAACTGAGCCCTTTAAATGTTTTGTTTGTTTTTTGAATATTTATTTAACTTTAGTAGCTAACACAGTGGAGGAAAGAAACCCTTGTTAGAGAGTGGAGAATGGTGCCAGTTGAGTTAAGTTGTAAAAGCTCTCATTCTACATGTTCTGAGGAAATCCCAGGAAACAGGGAAGTTAGATCACCATAACATGTTTAACATTAAAGGCCATGCTGGTAGGAAACACAAAGGCCACAGCAACAACACGACGACGTTTGAAATACGACAAAAATCAAGAAACTCATGACCAGCTTTCAGCTCTCCCTCTTAAAAGGTGTGTTATGATTGAAGGGTTTGGCCTTACTGTCTGTTTTCTATCAGTAGGCCTCAAGTGCTAAAGCAATGCAGGGTAACGCAATTCACAATCCATTGGCTTTATCTAGAAGTAGATTGAGAACTTGGTGGAAAACCTACTGAAATCAAGAGAAAAAAGTCTCAGAGACCACAGCGGCTTGAATCAGATGCAAAATCACTTGAGGTCTGTCTTCCCAAAACTTAGGAGCCGGAACCTTGCCTTTTCATTAGCTCCCACGGGAAAACATGTGCGGTGAAGCAGAATGAAACACAATAGAACAAGCTGTGTCTGAACTTCAGCTGGACAATGCACCCCGCTTTGGATAGATACGAAGGAGGCTGTAAATGAAGAAGAGATAGTACAGACAAAAGCAGTCTTTCCAGTGGTAGCAAATAGTCTGTTTGCAGTGCAAGAAGTGAGAGTTCAGCTTGAGGAGCCTGAGAGCTCCTCAAGTGGAGGAACAACATCTTCTGTGAGTTGCTAAACAGGAGGTTTCCTAAACTGCTGAAGTCTGAATCCCAAGGGAACTTTGACGTGCTGCTGGAAAAGTGATTTGTTAGAAAGTGAGCCTGTGATAAAGGCACCTGCACAGTGAATGAGGCCTGACTGGGTTAGAAGAGAGCTGGGAATACAAAAGCAATACAATATAACCTGTGTTTTGATTCAAGAACCCTCTCATGGAATGAGCTGAAGTAATGAAACTTCACAAAGCCTTACAGCCTTAGTTGTGTCTTGGTACCTTTCATCACACAAAATGATATTCAGCCCAGAACTAAAACATTAAGTCAGGGGATATGAAATGAAAAATAAGAAGCAGAAAACATGACTTTTGACTAAATGAGCTGGCTGTAAAAACTCGGGTGAAAATGTGGTATAAAATTATCAAGGCTCTCTTTGCAATTTTTGCAGCACTTTCTCAGCCACAAATATGCTTTCCCACATAAGACAGTAACTGCATTTCTTTGTAGAGCTAGCATTAAGTACAGCAGAATGCCAAGTGAATATCAAAGCTTTGAATGCAAACTATTAGTGATTTCTTTCTTCCTTCCTTCCTTTGGAAAAAATTGAGAGGTTTATTTCAATTATGCGTTTTCAACAGATTCAGATTACAAAATAATATCTTCTACACACATATAAAAATGAAGATGCTGAGAATTTCTTTCAATAAGATCTTTCTAAAAGATCTGTTCTTTCCCGTGGAATGTATGTATGAGACCTTTGGAAAAGTGAAGAATATTTTCAACATACAGATGGCAGTCTGCTTTCTAATTCCACTTTGCCTGACTGGCTTGGCTGAACTTTCTTACTGACCAGTAGTGAACTGGATCGTGCATGAAAGCGTACTGATGCACAGTGCTGAAGCAATGGTAGTTGACTGAGAACAAGTATTAAAATTGTGCAGCTGAGGTGTGTTTCAGTCTTTGCGATTTTGGAGCCCTGTTAAGTTTCTTCTTCATAATTAGATTGTTGGGAGCAGCATGGTTGATGAAATGTAATCATCGCAACTCCATCTAGGACTGAGGTTGCATTACAAGAAATGTGAGTTATGTCTACATGGCACAATGCAGCGTTGTGTAGCTATAGCAAGCTAGCGCTCAGGATCAGAAGTACAGCCTTGTGAGCTGCAAATGTACCCCTAGTGTTTTGCGACAGAGGAAGCTCAGGAATTCA
The DNA here is from genome assembly GCF_047370975.1 of Nipponia nippon. Classification (NCBI taxonomy): domain Eukaryota; kingdom Metazoa; phylum Chordata; class Aves; order Pelecaniformes; family Threskiornithidae; genus Nipponia; species Nipponia nippon. Next base: position 69,647,068 of record NW_028262369.1, on the reverse strand, counting down.
GGCCGGTGGCAAGGTAGCCACAGGCAGGCATACTGAGAAGGTTGTGTAGACGCGACGTCCCTCCTATTACTCTGTTGACCTGCACTGTTTACTTCGTTGTTTGCAACCAGAAAAAATGGCAGATATGTGTATGTTCTTTCCACGCGAAATGTAAACTCCAATGCAGGGGATGTACTGGAAGGAGTTCTTCAAAAAGGTTATATGATATAGTGCTCAAGAAGAGGATTCTCTGGATTCATGGCTTGTGTTCCTCAAGGTTACTGTGTGCAGCCCTGGCCTCTAGGAATTGGTCTGCCAATTACCTCTTAAACCAACTGCAAAGTTCAGTAAAACATGATGTGTTTCAAACAGTATCTGCTTCTGTCTTATCTTTAGGAAACACATAAGTTTAAACCTCTTTCCTTTATCTTTTATTAACATACTGCTCTACTGGAGCTGAAAAATCTAGTTGTTTTATTTACTGACCCATGTGCAGTTTCATCCAGTTATACAATGAACTGCCTTGCTGGGGAGTAACCATTTGAGGTTTGGTTTTTGGGTTTTTTTGTGTGTGTGTGAGAGCTCTCATCTGGAATATTTTAGAAGAGGATTAATCACTTCCCAGTTTTGTTGAACCTGAAACAAGACTTTCTGACTAAAATGCACGTAACTTAATTTTCCTGTGGCTGGCTATAAAAACCACCAAGAAATCATGCCATCCAGTGAGGATACTTTAATTTGGTTTTAGAGAGAAAGAGACTCAGTTTGGCACAGAGTCATAGGGTAGTGGAAATATTTGTACAAAAATAATAGACAGCCTTTTTTTTTTTCTATACCCTATGCCCCTTACGCAGTAAGCTTATTTTCACTTGCAGAAGCATGGACCCCCTTTTGCAGGGGTTTCCTTGTTCTGAGAGGAGGTAGAATCAGTTGGCAACAGTCAGAATCTTGCTTTTTCAGTTTCATGTTGCTCGCAAGGGGAGCAAAGGCAGCAACACAGATTCAGCACTGGAGTGAGGTAAGTTATTTGATTACAAAAATTAGGTATAGAAAAGAGAAAATCATTGTCTGCATTTGGGAGTAGAACATGCATGTCAAAATGCTCTGGGGAAAAGGACGTTTTTCCACAGATTAGTTGCTGGAGCCTGTCCTATTGCATCTTCATTGCAGCTATTATCAGTAGATGAGGAAAATTAGAGCTAGCCTGAATATGCCATTAGTTGCTGTAATCCATCTCCGGTGCAACTGATTTACCCTGCACCTCCTCCATGGAGGTGCATTAGCACACACGTTAAGTCACACACATCAAGAGGCAGATTAACAAGTTGACTCCCACCTCACACTTTCGTGTAGTTAGGATGCTTTTTTCTCACAGAGACGCAGAGCAGAGCCACAGCCTTTTCTAAGGTGTATACCCATGGGCAAAGCACAAGAAGTCAGCAGACGACTGGAACCCACCATCCCATGTGCGTTGCACATAGTGTCACGGAGCAGGAGGGAGGCTGCAAAACTATTTAATGTCTGAGGCTGGAGCCAAATACCAGCCTCTGTACTCAAAGTGTATTTGCTAGTACCCTCTAATACAATGACGTCTTCTCTGTTACATAAACTGTTGTGTCAGATGCAGTAATCAGCTCAACAGGACATGGCACTGTCTTGTGTTAGAAAAGGATTCACCTTCTTTCTAAAGAAGAATTAGATATTTGCTCTTGTTAAGAGCCATCTTCAATTCTGCAGGTAAATAGTCTTATCAGTTTATTCCAGAGCTCCTCTTGTCCCACTGCTCTTGGGATGCAATGAGGAAAAACACATCAGAAGCATTGAAGCAATCTCTCACTGCTGAAATGCTCTACTTGAGGCGGAAATTACTGCTGAAATGTGCTGAGATACTCTTTATGCCATAAAGCACACTACAAACCACTGACAGCTCTCAGATAGCAAATTCTTCACCAATAAAAGGCCAAGAAGCTTCTAAAAGTAGAGCTGGCCAAGAGTTTCCTGTCAAAAGATTTTTAATCCTAGCATGGACTGTTTTTTCTCAACAAGAATTTTCAGTTTCTGTTAAATTTATTTTTACCAAGGAGATGTGGTTTTAAGGAAAAAAAGAATTCATTTTTTTCTTAAAGAACAAGTGAGTATGTAGTATCAAAACCTTTTCACAGGAAAAAAGGGAAATAAAGTGGGGGCTTTGATTTCCCCCCCAAAATAGCAGTGAAAATCATGAGAAAACTGTTTCTTCAAGTAATATGAAGGAGATTTTCTGTATTTGAGCTTTTCCTGTTACTCTGTGCTGAGAGCAAGTCTTTATTTCATCATAAATATCATCAACAGCCACTTGTATGATAATCAAAGTGCCTTACAAGCAAATAATAAATAGTTTGTATATCTGGATGATATCTCATTCACAAAACAGCATTTTAAAAATGAAACTTTAATTGAACACTTTTCCATAATGTAGCTGCTTCCATAAAACCCCAGTAACACATCAGTGACTCAGTTTCCATTTCTTAAACTGCTGGGACATCTGTGTTTTAGCATTAATATCTTTATGGACATAGAATTCTGACTCAAGCAAGTATCATGTTAAAGAATCTATGCATTTATTGTAGTGTCAAGTGCAAATATTCGCATTTAAACCTAGTATTTTCCAGACTGCCATCCAAATGTGTGTTTAGGATGTCTGGCTGTAGTCATTTAAATGGCTGGGGTTTTCCATCTGTTGTCACAGGTTACTTTCTATGACTGACTATTCAGCTTGTTATATCAGTGTGGACATTACTTTTTAAAATTTGAATATTTGAAATAATTTCTTTGTTTTATCCAAGTTGGAAATTAGATATCTGAAATAGATGGGTTCACAGTATGATGTATATGGTGTGGTTTTGAGTGTCACAAGATTTATGCCTTATTTGAAGTACTCGAAGAAACTTAAACCAATTGAAAATGTTTCAGATAGGCCACCTCAAAAATGAAACACTAAAATCACTTGATACACTTCCCGTGTAAAACTTTGCCTTGATTTACTATGACTTAACTTTGGAGGTCCAACTGGAATGAAAAGATAAAAGCTGTGCTTATTACCCAATGCAGTAAATAGCGTAACAGCCAAAGAGCACTTTCCAAACATAAATGAACTCCTATTGCTCAGGATAATCGTGGTTGACACACAAACAGTTAAAGAGAAGTTAAAAAGTTAAAGACAGTTAAAGACATCATGAGAAGTGAGCCCCAAATACACAGACATGTTAAGAACTGTATGTACGTATGTATGTATGTAGGGCTTATCACTTGTAAACGTTATTCCTCATGTGTGTTCCATCAGTGATGAGGGCTTTGCTAGCTTTCACAGTGGTGATCCCTTTCCAGAAGTCCTGAATGTAGAGAGGAGGAGTCTTTTGTGAATGTAGGTATGGCTGATCACGGCATCAGTATCAACTCAGATTCCTGCTTTTCATATATTTTGTATTCAGGGATGATAGCACCTTCAAACAATCCAAGCAGATCATGATCCTAAAATAAGATGCATTTCTAGATCTTCTCTCTTTCCCAGAACAATGCAGTGTATTCTCAGTGGTCATGTGGCCTCCATACTTATGGAAGTCCCATCAGAGTTCCATCTGCCCTTTGACTTTGCATAGATTATTTGAGGTGCAGATATGCCTGTGAAAGTATGGTAAATACTATTTTAATTACATGAAAAATTGCACTTCTGCATGGAAATAAGAATATAAATTTCTGTGAGACATACCTCATGCTTGCTATGTTCCTGCCCAAGTCACTGGGCAAGGTTGATTGTATTTCAAAGATGCAATAGATGATATTTGGAAAAAAAAACGATTATAGCATTTTTAGTACCCAAGGATCTCAGCGTGATATGTGAATGCAAATATATAGCACTTTGCTTGTTCACTGCGCTTTTTCCAAAGTGCTGTAAGAACTGTTCTTTTGATAGGTATAACATCAGTGTTATTGTACATAGAAACCAACATTTCAGAAGAGCATTATTTATCTTATTATATGATATGTAATGAACATAATTCTCCAATGCCTTGACGTAGAGCCTTCACATGTGACTTCCTTAGTGCGTTAAGACAAAATCCTTGCATTTCTAATCACATTGCAAAGATGAGCAGGAGAGAGTACTGTGTAGCTGCCTAGTCACATAAAGGGTGATGACTACAGCCACTGTAAAGAGGTGAGGAAACATCTCTGCTATGTTCTCTGCGGCAATAGCAGAAGCACGAGTTTGCTCATCAGATTCCTTCTGCAGTTGGTCCCTCAGGGAGATAAGTGTGGTCACCTCCCAAGTTTGCTAGTTCTGACACATCTGCTTTAAGAGTGGCAAATTAAAACATCTGCATGGAGTGGAGACCGCTGCCGCCAGGGCACATGGCCTGCATGTGAAGCTGTGGTCTCGGGATCTCAGAGCATTCTTCACAGGGCACTAGCGTGGGCTGGCCCTCTTTAGGACTGATGCAAGCAGGAGTTTCCAATCCCTGCCAGACAGTTAAAAGGCTACAGAAAAATAAAAACTTCTGTGGCTTCCTGGAAAGTTTTCTGCATTGCCTCTAGCTGGTCTGACAGACCTCCAATCACTCCCTGGGAGGAATGGCAATGTTCTCCTAGCATCCAGCCTACCTCTGGGTTTGTAAACACGTGCTAGAGCCATTAGCTGAATATGAGGCCTCTAGAAAGTGCCAGAAACCATGATTAAAAAAAAAAATCCATTTGTTGCAGATACTGCAGCCTCTTGCTGGAAGGCATGGGACACTTGTGATACCAATTCAGTCATACAAAAGTACTTTAACACCTAGAAAACATCTCTGTCTGTTCCTTGCTGGAAACGTGTTTAGCATCAAATTAAATGTTCATGACAGTTCAACACAAGTTATTATATGTTATTTGCTGCCACTGCCACATTGCAAAAGCCTCACTGGTGGCAGAGTAACATGATTTCATAGCATTTGATACAAAGAGTCTTTCAGAAGAAAGACATGCAAAGACCTTTAGCTTTAAATTATTTCATTCCTGTCATTCCCTTAAACAGATATGTGAGACGAATTAATCCATCGTCCCTCATCAAATCATTTCTTGCTGCTCAGCTGTGGAATTTTAGGATATTAAGAAGCTTGTGAGACAGGGGTGTTGATTGCCAAGTCAGCGGAAACTTTAGAAGTCTGTGTCAAAACTAAGCTTGTTTGACATGCGGGACCAAAATATTTGCAGTTGTATAATGATGAGGAGGCTTTGGCTTTTGTTTTTGGTTTGCTTTTTAGTAGTTCTGGGATAGCAGTTGATGTCCTGTTTCGCAAAGCACTAATATTAGAGGACTCTTTGATGTGGACTATTTCTTGGGCTGAAGCAGTGGAGGTTGTTGCTTCAGGATGACGAAAAAAAAGTAATGAAAACTGTAGCAATCAGACTGCTGGGGTGGGGGTCTCAGACATACACGCTTCACAAATGAGCGTGTACTGCTTTGAACTGTAGATCCCACATTCCTTGTTATCGTATGTGCACTGCATGTGTATGACTGACACATTCCCATGTCTGCAGGGCTGTCCTCTGGTAGGCGGAACCTGGGGCTCGCTGAAGTACATGCCAGTTCCTTCATTAGATTGTCTAGCCTGTAGATTTTTAATAAGCAGCATGCAGGTCTTTTTCAGTATGCTATGCCATGAGGATTCTTAGTGACTGACAGGTCACCAGGAAGGCTTGACGCTAGTCTGGCAGTGGCACAAGAAACTCTGGTCTTGGAAATTTTGGCCTGCTCTGTTCAATTTTACAATGAGTGCTTCTTATTCATTGTAAACTACTAAGAAATTATCTATCGTAGTAACTGCTACTGTATGTGTTCCTGCACTACCTGTAACAGCAATACAGACCTGACACTTATTCCAGGTGACTCATGTATTCCCAGGGAAAGATGTTCGGGGAAAGGGAAATGAGCAGTGGTGGTTGTTATCCTGTCTGTTTTCATTGTTTCAAACAATGCTATCTTTAGATATATGATTAGTGGGATTGTGATGCTCTTTTTATCTTCTGCAGCAACCTCCTCTCCCTCCCACCTCCTAACGAGCCTTTTCTTGGTGAGAGACTTGCATGAGGAAATAGGCAAATCCATACACAGCATTTGTTCCCCTTGGCAGCCGTCAGCTGTCAATCCAGGGAAGCCACAGTCTCCTGCAGGGCTCTGGTTGATGGCGCTAGGAACAGAGGATCCTGCGTACAGTCTTTCAAACGTCGTTCACAGATCCATGGAGTCTTGGGATTGAGCCCTGTGCTGTTCTGGAGGGGTAAATCCCATCACGGCTGGCATCAAACTGATTAAAACTCTACAAAATAATATGGCAGAGAGGTCCCCAGAAATGCTATTTCAGCCACCAGAAAACATATGGTCTTAAATAAGCACTTTGGTTAGTTTGAATAAAGATAACAAGTCTTGCTGGCTTAACTGCTTCTGGTCACTTAAACAGAAGAAAAGCTTTCTAGTTAAGTTGCTGAGCTAGGACTCAGAAAATCTGTGTTCATTTTGTTCTGCTGCAGAATTCCTAGGTGACCTGGACAAATTCTTTAATCTCTGTTCCCATCTAAAAAGGCACAGTGATAAGCCTCTTTTTATTTATCTCAAGTTTTTAAACTGTGAGGTTTGACAGCAGGGATTGCCTCTTTCTATGGGGATACAAGGTATTCAGTAGGAGGGAACCTCATTTCACCTGAACCTTACAGTCTTCTTGTGTTGTTACACAGCTAATAACCGCACCTGTGAAATACAACTGTCCTATTATTTAAGTTTAAGATTAAAGGAAAAAGTTACATACTGACTCCAAGGCTTTTCATGTTGCCAGGGGATTTCTTACACCTCCCTGAAACCTGTATTATTACAGAGTTGGCTAGAGGCAGAGACTGAGGATCTGGAACTGCCCAACTGGGAAAGCGGGAGAATGGACTCTTGTATTGAAACAAATCCCATCAGTGCTCATCTTGTCTGTGGGAGAAGAAGGGAACTGCTATGCACACCAGAGCAGGTGGGTTACTAAATTTGGTGCACAAAGAGTGAAGTTACTGCTGGGACACAAGCTGGCTTCCTTTCATGTTTTACGGGGTAAAGGCAGCCGTGATTTGAGAGTCGCTGCGTGGCTTTTGAATGAATACAAAGGGGCAGAGAGTTCCACTTAGTTCTGAAATGAGATGCAATCATATCTGTGAATCACACAGTGGCAAATCACAGTAATCTGCCTTACAATGCCTCATGCTGACGCACTGCCAAACTGCAATGTACTGCAGCAGCAGAAAACACTCCTCGCCAACCTAGGCTGTATCTGCCTAAGGTATAGTGCCATACTGAAGCAGTAAGATACAAAAAGAAGTGCTTTCTGTCACAGCAAAGAGCAGTCTTAACAGGAGTCAAGTCTCACTAATCTGGGACTAGCATTGTTTTATTCTGTTTGCATGATTGCATGTTGTGAACAGTTATTGTTGTTGTTGTTGTTCTAAAAATAACCTGGCATTTGCTAAGTTGGCTATTTGAACATTAGTGAGGTACATAGAGTAGTGTGAAGAGACATGCTACCTTAAAGCTAACACTTTCAGAAGAAATTGAATTTCTCCTGTATTAGCTGCCGCTTCTATTTCTGCTGTCTGGAGACACTATGAGAACAACTGGTTAATGAATCTTGCCTGATCAGCAGGAGAAACAGGATCAGAAAATACCCCTACCAGTATCTTTCTAGCCCCTTCCTCTTCTCATAGCATTTATTCTTATTTAAATCATTAAAGTAGCAAATTGAGGTCCTGTAAGCACAATGTGACTAACATGAAAGCCGAGTGAAAAGCTGATGAAGATCACAAAGCAAGTATTCATAAATACCTTCTCACCACATTCTCTCACTCTCTTTTAAAAGAGTAGAACGGTATATAAGTATTAGAGCACTGAAAGGAAGGAAACAATGTAGCCACCTGATCTGAAAACCTTGAACTCTATAAATAAGGAAATTCAGTAGCTAGCAGGTAGAGAATCGGTCATAGAAATCTAGAAGAAATCTCTTCTTTTCTGGTTCTTTTAACTCCAATATTTAAGACTGCAGATCCTTAGAAGAAAGATATTGGCAGAAGTTTGTCTTTTCTCCAGACTGAAGATTGATTAGAGATTTTTTTACAATTAGAATAGAATTTAAAATTATTTTGTTTGATTGAGTTTCTTGGAACACCAGGATTTTTGACTCTCTGGGTTTCTGACCAACTGTAGCATAGAAAAGTAGCCTCTGTGCAGAAGGATTCTTATTCCTAAAGGTAGCATGTATGGGAAAAGTATGTACGCAAAGCCAAATTTTCTAAATAAAATAGTATATATATATATATATTTTTAGAGTTTTTTAACAAAACACTTTATTGTGAAGTAACTATAGCAGTTTTTTGCATTTGGCTTGATAGTGTCTAGTTAAGCAAGGGGCATGTGGATTAATGAAGTAGAAAATGTTCCTGTGGCAGAGAGTAGAGAAGATTTATTTGATTATGAGTAGTAGCCCTTCTGGGTTTGTGTGCCTAAATAAATGGCTAACATTTTTAGAAATACACATGTATTCACTGATAATGCTGATAGCTAGCACTTGATCTCCTGCCTTCAAAAACCCCCATGTCTACTTTTAAGCAAAAGCAGAGGTTGCTGTCAAGTCCAGAGGCTTTATATTTATAGTCTTTAGTCCTAATGCAACAGATGAATACAGGTTTACATTTCCAATCCACTGTGTTAGAGGGGAGTGTACTTAGCACAAGGAACCAAGGTCTCTAGTGTACACGCCCTTTCTAAGGCACAAGTCAAATATTTTGAATCTAGAGATGAAGAGGGTGTAAATTTTAGTAATAACTTGTTCATTTATATTAACAAGATGCAAATTAGCTAGCAGTGAAATGTTTTAGAAGCTTTAGGAAGTCGATACCTAGTTAAGATAAAATAGGAAGCAATCAAAATCTGCAAATATGGGTAAGAGAAGGTGTGATGGATTGAAGAGCACGTTCATATGTAGTTCTGCGTTCACAGCAATTGCCTCAGCCTCTTAAAGTGTTTGGTTTCACAGTGGAGAAACGTGTTCAAGACCCCACTGCAGCCTAGGCAGGAAGGCTGTTTGCTGTTAGCAGTCCTGTGGTGATGGGGAAGAGGTGAAAAAGGGGGTGGCCAGGGCAGGAGACTGGAGAGTTTGCTCTGGTACATCAACACCTCCTGCCTGAGGAAGGAGAGAGAAAGAGTTGGAGGGGAAGAGCACGCAACTATGGGTTTGAAAGGATGTCTGCAGGCGTGGCTCCTTACCCTGGGTCTGAAAAAAGGTATAAGATACTGAATCTAAGCTTGTAGAGCTTGGGGATTAGTCTGCGTACCTGCCATGTCCAAATAAAACCAGGCTGTTGCTGCCAAACTGACTTACCTGTGCTGCGGTTGTGGGAATGACCTCCCTGGGAGCCACTGATGGCATTTCATGGAGGCCACAGACCATGTGTGGGTTGAGGCTTGCCTGCTTCACGGTGTTCACCATCAAAGTAGTAAACTGCAGGTCCTCTTTTCTCCAGGAAAAGATTCCTGGAGAAAACTGCTTTCCTGCAATTTTATAAGCAATTCCTGCTTATAAAGGAAGATGTAAGGAATAAGAAGTGAGTGAGAAAGACCTATTCTTGACTGGAATCAAGGATGTTAAATGAAGATCTCTCAGAAAGGAAGATTTGTGTGGCACATCCCAGAAATACACTCTCCTAGAAGGGGTTCTGAAGGCTTTGTCAGACACTAAGGGAGCCTTTGGCAGTGCGATGCTCACTGAGGATCAGACAACCACACCAATTCTCTGGTCAAGTGTTTTCTTATTGTTTCTAAATTACTGACTGGGGTGACTAACAGGCAGCAGCTTCACTATTGTGACTTTCTTTTTTTCCTTTCTTCCTTTCTTCCTTTTCTTGAACGTTGACATGCATTTTTAGTGTGTGCTTGCAGTCCTGCTTTAAGCTGTTGTGACAATGTGGAGCTCTGATGTTGAAAGTAAAAGCGAGGAGTACCAGGCTGTGTTGGATGAGCTTTTGACACGTGCTCTTCGCTCAGGTCAGAGGAAGGGTCTGTGGCAAAACCCTGTATAACTCTCTGAAGGCGCAGTGTTGGCTGCTGGTAGGAAAGCTGAGGAAGAGTAGGTGGTGTTTTCTACAGCTGACAGCATGCAGCTTTATGGCTCTTGGGGTGCACTAATGCAGCAGCGCAAACTTGTACACAATTGTGTCAGGCCACTGCAAGTCCTGTTCCGTACTGGTGTGGAGTATTCAGTGCTGTAGATGCATGAGTAGCACCCTGGTGTAGAGAAGCTGTCAGCTGGGAGGGATGCACACTTCTACCGCTGAGTATTTTTCTGTAACTAGGCAAGAAACTATTTTATCTGTTTAACTACACAATGCAAATGCCTCTTGCCAAGAGCCTGTCTTCTCAGTTTGAAGATGTGTTAATTGAGTAATAGACAATATTTGTCACGAGGGTACTATATGTCTCAGGGATATCTGCCAGTGGATCACAACAAGCTCTGCAGAGCAATATTTTTTTAAGCAGCACATCCCTGCTGCACTGTGTGGGTTCTGCTGCGGCTATCGTTCCAGACAGGACTGGCCGTAACCCCTGGAATAGATCAGCAGTGTGAGCTTTGTTTTGTTATTGTGGTAACCCTTGTAACCTGAGAAGTCAATAGCTGACTTCTTTAGTTTAATTTATCTTATAATACAGAAATGGCAATGTGCTTCTGGTAAGGAAACAGAATTCTGTTTATTTTTTTCCAATCCATAAAGAAACATTGTGTTCACCAGATCTTGCTGCTTCAATCATTTTGAGACTACAGTCTTGAGATTATGCCCCTCAAAAAGCCTATGAAGGATTTCTCTGTCTAAATATTCTCGGGAACTGGTGATCTCAAGGTAATTATTGTATGTTTTTAGTGCCTGTCTCCATCTAGGATATCAAGTCACTAATCTTCAAGAACTTTTGGAATCAGATTGCAAAAGACTGTCTTGAGATGTCTTAAGCAATCTTGCCTCTCTGATGGTGGATACTAGAACTTACTAAAATCAGTCTCCTTTCAGATATATCAGATCAGATACTCAAAAGCACTAGTCAGTTTGGAAAGCTAGAGACCCTCACTGAGTGCTTTTCCATGATGTATCATATTGAAATATTACTTGTTTTCTAAAGCTCATAATAATTTAAGACATCTAGAATTATATCAGCTATAGTTCCTAAAACATGTATTTAAAAATGTTGGATTGAAATTAAGATCAGACTACTGCTTCTGGGATACATTTTAGAGGTATTGTACCAAGTTTGTATCAGCAATGACTCAGTTGATTTTGATGCTGACTTCCTATCTGCTGTCAGGAAACACTGAGGTGTGTTTACTACTCACATTAAGTGACACCTTGATTGGCCCCGGTAGCAAACTTCTCACAAGTTAGTAGATCAGTAAAACAAATTGGACATGCAGGCACAGTTCTGATGACCTGTGAGGAGACGGAAAGCAAAATGCCAGCATTATCTAGGCTTTGCCTACAGCAGGAGGGTCTTGCTCAAACTTCACAGCTGTTGTCACTGTCTCATTCATGAGAAAGCTTGTGGGGCAAAGTCCCTGTTACTGACAGTGCCTTAATAATTTTTTCAGGGATGTGTCGCTTCACCTTGAGTAAAGTTTGATGATAAGAAAGTTAAAATAGAATCATATTGCTAGAGACAATGAAGGCAAACTCCTTCGGTTAAAATCCAGACTTGCTTGCATGCGGCTGATTCTAAAACTGGTTTGTTCTTACATACCCTTGGGTTTACTTTTTAAGACACACTTATTGGGGAGAAATGAAAAATGATCCATTAAGAACAGTGAAGTAGAGAATGGAAGAAGCAGAGCATAGTGAGAAGGTAACAGTGTGGAGATAAAGGGGCAGAGAAGAGCCAGAACAGGAAAACTGGTGTGGGAAAAGGAGCGAGCATGAAGGATAGTCTCTAATAGATATTGTCCTGGAGGATACTCTCATTTCTGCTTTCATGGTGTCTGTCATAGAAGAAAGTTTTGATGTAGGTATTTAAATATGTTTTTTAAGGAGGAAAAAAACCCACAGTGCATGGCTTTTAAAACACAGGAAAAGAAAATCTCAATCCCATTTAGTTGGGTCAGCCCTGCAAAATAAGCCTTAAGAATTTCCCAAAATCACAAACCTAGACAGGTTCACCCATCTCTAATATTAAACCTCTGGTTTGTCCACGGCTGAGTATTGTTTCTGGTTGCTTGGGGGATAACATAGGTTTTGTTCTGGCTGACGAATCAGTGAAAGAGCTTTGTTAGGTGACCATCTACAATCCATTCTAACGCTGCGTGTTTTATATCATCTCTTTTTGAGACATACTATTTTTCTTAAGAAGGAGTTGCCTAAAGACCTTGAATATTCAGTTAAAATAATTAACTTATAATACACTTAGAATGTGCTGATCACTCCTATGTTCATAGCTGGCCCACTCAGTTAAACAAATGTAAATTTTAAAGTGCGTAACTTCTCCCACTTGCTGTATCTGAAAAGTGTATCTATTGGCCCTATTAGCAATAACTACAGCCTGTTTATTTGCCTTTACCTTCCATATGCCTCTGACCAAATGCCTCTTATAAAGCAGCAGAGATCATGAAATAGCATCAGAGCTGCATTAAGAAACATTTTGAGGATGTCCTCTCATTTTTGAGACTCATCCTGAAGGCCTCCATAGTAGGTGTAGCTGTTTTATCTAAAATGCTTTTGCCTTAATTGAACCAATGCCTTAACTCTTGAAGGAAAGAAGCAGGCATTTTTTCAAGCTACCCTGTAGCAGTTTATGCAGAGAGGGGAACTGTACTATCTTAGAAAAATTTACTGTTACTCTTTATTGTTTTATTTAATCCTAATTAAGCTCTTCAGATGAAAATAACTGATATTTTTAGTCAGTCCTATCATTAAGGCCACACAAATCTTTCTGTTACCCAAGAAAATTTTTAGTGGAGCCATCTATATATTAAGAGCTGGTGTAACAGCACAAGCTTCTTGTCTTTCAAGGAGAATTTCCCTGCGAGACCTATCTGGGTTTTGTTTTAAATCATACCCTCTAATGAATGACGAAGAAAATGAATGAGAGCAGAGGGGGTTTCCTCACACACTAGAGTGGCCTAGCTGATGATACCATGAAACCTGACTTCAGAAAAAGGAGTTCTGATTTGGTATTTGAGTCTGGTACAAGCTCTTCATGTGTATTTTGGGTCCAGACAGCTACTTGAATTACTCAGGTGTATCAGAGACTGAGGAGGAGTTGCCTCCTGAATAGTCAGAGGAAGCTAAACCGAGAGGGGCCCTTAGGAATAACTGGCATCAAATTCTAGAAATTCAGTTATATTTGGACTTGCAGAGAAGCATCAAAGGTGCAGAGACAGACAGAGCTATTGCAGGAGTTACCCCAGAGGCTGCGTCATTCTTTCCAGTTGTGCATCTCCACAAACGTGGCTGCTGGTGGAAGTGGAGAAGTGGGCAGTCGCAGGGCATGGGAGCTGAAATCCACAAAACTTTGTGTTGGGTACATATGAAGAAAGGGGAAGAACAGTGTGAAGTAGCTCATAACATTGCTGTGTGGTTAATGCAGGTGTAAGATATTTGGAAAAGAAATGAAATGGATTCTAATACTAAAATTAAGGAAAGCAGATTAGTTTGATGCCGGCAGTATGGAAAAAGTGGCTGCACCATTCTGGAAATGATGTCTAGGGCCAGGGCAGGGGGCAAAGTGTAAACGTCGAAAGATTAGCTCTTTCCTTCCCCTCTGCTGCCTCGAGTTTTTGTTTAGATCTGGGCAGTTAGACAACAGTAATGGGAGTTTGGCTTTTGAGTGTGTTTTTTAAATTTTATTACACACAGGCATTTGTTAAACCTAGAGCTATCCTGGGCATGTTCACATTTTTTGGACCCCAAACTGATCCATTTCCAAATGGCCTGTGATAAACTTAAGACTGCCAATTTGAAAGTAAACTCAGGGCCATGCAAGGTGTTTCTAAAATATGTGATCTGTTTTGCACACTGTGGGGAGAATTTCCACTTAGAGAAAAAAAAGTGAATAAAGAAAGAACTGGCTGACTCCCCTGACGCTCTGCTAGGCAGAGTTGTAAGTGATTATGCTTCCTTTGTGGTTTATTTGTGTGCTGGCCAGTATTGCTAAATCTGCTCTCCAAATTGCACTGGGACCGTTTCAGAGGTCAGCGGAGCAGGACTTGAAACACAGTTTCCAGAGTAGCTCAAAGGTATTCACCAACTGTTCAACTTCTTGGAGACCCCAAGGCATCAGATCTCATGCCAATGAACATATTGTCTCAAGTGAAGGGTTGGATTGCGTGACAGAGATTTGGGAATACATTTTGTGAAGGGGAAAAAAAAAAGGCCAATAGTTTTCTGCCAAGTCAGCAAGGTGAATTAGCTCACCAAGGAGTCCACCACAGGGTCCTTTGCCCAGAAGGAAAGAAGGCTGTGTGGTCAAGAGCAGTGGCAGAGAGGAGTCAGGTGGGTGTATGAGGGGAAGCATCTTTCCTTTTCAGCAGTGGAGAGCAGCTAGATTGGCTCAGCTTTAAGGCAGACCTTTACCCTAGTCAAACATAAGGAAAAAAATGGGTGATGGGAATCAATCCTCATGAAAAAATAATGACTGGCAGTGTTAAGATGCTCAGAGAGAGGCGTTTTCTACGTGGCCATGGAGAATACTTGCTGGTTCAGAATGTATAAGGTCCCTGAAACCAGAAACCAAGGAATGGAAACTGGATCCACAGCTTGATGGGCTTTGTTTGTTACTGCCATCTTGATTATAGATATGAAAAATGATGTGGTTGCAGATACAAATCTGGCACATGGAGGGAACAGTTTTAATTCCCTGTTTCATCCCACATTTCCAGTGCGGCCTTGAGGGATTCTCAGTCTTTTTGTTCTTTACTTCTTCTTTTGACAAATGATCATTAGAAACCATAGAAATTCCCCATTTTGTGGAGTGTTCTGAAAAGAAATGCATAAAAAGTGGACAGTACTCAGACCCTGTGCTAACTGAGACCATACTGAGACACTAGATAGATGGCATTATACATTAATTTCTGCTCAGCAATGAGAAAGAGGATTCATTTCTCCAACCTTTTTAGCTTTTTACTAAAGTATTGTATTGTCTCAAAAATATGCATTTGTTTCCATCAAGACTTTCTAAGCTAAATGATTCATGGAGGAGGGGAACAAAACCCCATATTTTAATATGATTATAGATAATTCAATTTCCATGCTGGTGATCAGCAATTAATTAGTAGCTGAAAACATTAATCCAGTCTGTGAACCACAAAGCTACAGTCTATTCCAATGACTCCAAGATAGAGCAAACCTTTGGAGCCAGTTTAGTAATATAAGTAAAGCACGAATCTGACCAAAGCGATCTAATGAAAAAGTTCAACCACGACCCAATGGTCTCTAGAAAGTTAGAATTCCAGAATAATTGAATTCAGAGTAATTTCATCCATTTGTGTGGGCTTCTGTGAAGTGGGAGATGGACAAGAGTTTTATTTCATTCTGGCTCATCTAAAGAAATCTTAGACTTTTCCTTACTGATCAGATTACCTTTAGTTTTCAGTATGACATTTTATAAGAGTTTGTTGGGACTGTCTGCTATTGTTCCTCACATAATCTTATGGAAATTCTGGGTAGAAGTAAGCACAATGGTTTTACCACCACGATTCGTACACATTTTCCACACATGATAAATGTGAGTGATTTGCTAAATGCCTGCCAATTACATACTGTAACTTTCCCTTTTATGCAATTATTCATATAAGCTAGAGACTCCAATCAGTGCTAGTTCGCAAATCTGCCTTTATAACAATTAAACCAGTTGTGGTATTGAAATGAGTTCTTGTATCTTCTACTGGCAGCTACAATTTTGGTTAAAAGGATGGTGAATATAATCTACAACAGTTCCAAAAGGGGGAGGTACTGCAAGCAAATTCCAGCGCAGATTTTTTGTCTGGCTATTTGCAAAGTTCCCAGCAACTTCCATCTGTCTACCCTGGCTTCCATGTAATAAGTTAATAGTGCAATAATAGCTGATGAACTGGGAGGGAGCAGAGGAAGCAGCAGAGCTGTGCTAAGAATGGAACGATGTGCCCTTACGATGATAAACTGATCCCATTCCATTAAATCACAAAGCTGTCTCCACTCTTCTCTTCATCCCACATGAGCGGCTGAAGAAAAAATCATGGAATTGCTATCGCTCACTGCAGCTGTCAGGAAATGATACTAATTAGTTTAATTTGCAATAACACAAGCACTTAACTCTCCAAATAATCTAAGTTAGTAAGTCAGTTTTTATATTATGACAATGACATGTTTAAGAGCCTCTGGAGCAGTGATTTCTTTAACCTCTGACTCAAATGTCTTACAAAGGAACACGGCAAAGCTCTTTGTCCCATGTTATTCCGGTACCTGCTTGTGAGGGCAATTACTTGGTAGGAAATTGTGGCAGCATTACTTACAGAGGAGAAAACCTGACAGCTGTCATATGCTGGTAGTTTGCAAGGCAATGTCAAGTAAAGACATCTTATTCAAAACACAAATGCCTGTCCTATGGTATCAATTACTATAAGATAATACCAGCAAAAGATGGTCAAACTGGCTTGTTTTCCTCATTTAAAGTCTTTGTGCTGTTTTTTAATGTGGCCATAGTTTCTTATTTGTTTCATTTTCTGGCATTCGCACACTTGTCTTCTGGTATTGTGTGTGAGTTTCTGATGCTTCTGGCCAAGGCAGAAAATGTTGATGAAACATTTGGAAATACTCACCGAACTCAAAAAGAAAAAAATGTCACTAGATTGGCTTCAAAATAACAAGATTTTTTAAAAAAACACCTATAAATAAGGTTGGTTTTGCTTGCTCTCTCTCTTTAGCCCTCTCATATTTCAGCCTGGACAGTCATAGGAGGTTGTTCAATGTTGTGAAATTCTCTGATGTAGTCAGCAGCAATTTAACGTAACATCAACATGCTAGCTTTAGAGTTGTAGAGTAATCAAACTTGGAAATGAATGGGGCACTTCATACCCCTCCAAGCTCGTGTTTCAGGCTCTATGCAAACTCAAATACTACATTAATTAATGCATCGCTTATGTTTTTGGTGGTTACTTTGCGTTTGCTTAATATGATGATGGTGATGTGGAGAAAGGAGGAATGGGCATACACTGTCACGGCTGATCTTCATTTTTGAATAAAGACTTAACTTTTGGAGAATTTTGTACAAAAAGGAAAATTCAGTGGCAAGTTTCCCAATGGTGGAACTGTGAAAATTGGTGGCTGATGAAAACAGACACAGTAAGCTGATTTAGAAGCCTTGACTGTGTTGTCTTTTAAAAGCTTCAGTCAGGCTTTCAGGATTGGATTTTAAGAGCTTTGTGTAATCGGTGCAGTTTCCCTGTACAGAATCAATCACACCCCTCTCAGAATCTCCTCCGCTTCCTGCATTTTATTTCAAGACATCACTTAGAGACATACTCTTCCCAGCCCTTCCCAGTCCAGTGAGGGTCTAAAAAACCTGAATGCCAGGAATAGTGGTAACAGTTTTGAAAGTCTATCAGTATAATAAACAGGGGAAAAAAAGTCTCTGTAATCAGGAAAAAAGTAAGAAAACAAAAGCTTATTTTCTTAAAGAAAAAAATCCTAGAACTCCTTCTTTGTCCTAGTTTCTTCAAACCTCATAATTCAGTTTATCAACTGTCAATAACCAAATGCATGTTTCTCTTTTCCCAAGAGCTGATTAAAGCTGTGGTCTCCTCCTGTAATTCGTGGCATTCCATTGTGTTTGTTTCTCCTGGAATTTTCAGGCTGAATTACTGTAACTAATATACCACTAACTCTGTACTGCAAAAGCCCTGACCTTTTGAATCTCTCCTTCTTAGCAGAAAATTGGCATAGAAAATTTCAACACAATAAATGCTCTTAACGTTTTACTTTATCTTGATCCAGAAATACATATACACCATCTTATTAAGTTAGTTTGCCACCAGTATCAGGTTGGGTTAGAGAGTTCTGAAGATGAAGAGATAGGAAAAGACGGACTATTCCATTTGCAGTGGATTAGCAATAACCAGGAAAAGACCAAAGTCGTCATCCTTTTGGCCTCTGAAATGGGACCATAGAGTTACCTCGTGTACAAGTACCCCCCCCCACACACTGATCACAAGTCCTCCCAGAAGTCCCTTCGCTTTTGGAAATATTCAGTTTTTCATGTCTGCTTCAGAAACAGTTGGAGAAAGGTTTTGTAGCTGAAAAAAATATTACCTGAACCATGGTTCTGATTATTCATTGAATTCAAACCATGGCATTAGCTCATTAGACCCTGCACAAATTGAGAAAGCATTCCAAATGACAGGTGCTAAATATCTTTGCCAGGCAAACAGATACCATCTTCTCGTGGTCATTGGTACTGGGTCAAGACTGCTGCTTATGGCAGAGCCTTAGCAACACAGTCCTGCATGGTATGAAATGGAGGTAGTGGAGGTTTGCAGAGAAGAGAACATCTGTGGTAATTGGAGGGTTATAAAATGGCAGTCATCTGGGGCTGCTTATGTGCTGGTTGAATCAGTTTAGGAAGTCAGTGTTGCTGTTGAGTTTGCTTTCTTTTTTCCTAATGTTGTGAGGCAAATGTTGGTATTTTTCAGGCTGTAGTTCTGTAGTATGTTGATTTTGCAGACACATCCTACACTGAGACAAAAGCAAGAAGTTTTTGATCAGGGTAGCAAAAACATAACGTGAAATTACCCTTGGCCAGGGACTTCTGTGCTTTCTGGGTGGATTTTTCAGGCAGAAAGACATATATTTTCCCATGAGTTTTGGCTAGGCTGCAGCCATGGTCTGTGGAGGAACAGACAAATGACTTGAACCTCTGTAAGAAAAAGCAATAGCCAGATGATGGTGGCTCTCTGTGGCGGTACGGAACCACAGGTTTCCTCTGAAGAGTAAAACCTTGCTCAGCATGTAAAGTGGAAGCTTCGAACTAAAGGTGTGTTGCCACTGGAGGACCTCACTGCACAGGACCAGGAATAACAATATGCTACATTTTTCCTAAAGGAGTAGTTTCTGACACTTTCCTCTTTAAGCTGGAGCTAGTAATTTCAGGTAGTAATATGGATAGGACAGCTTGCTCATTTTCCCCCACACCTTTTCTTGTACATTGTTGCTGATCCTTATCCTCAATATATCTGTTTTCCAGTGCTGACTGCAGTGTTATAAAATATTTAGCTTTTTTGATGCTAGGTCAAATAAAACACCCAGAACCACTTTACAGCTAGACTAGACAAATTCCTGTACAGATGGATGTTACAAAAGTAAACAGATAAATCACTCAACAAAATTAAAAATCTTAAGATTGTTCATGAACAATACAAATTCACTACTTAAATACAGGATTTTCAAAAATCTACATTAAGCAGAGTTAGGTATTTAAAGGAAAAAACTTCTTGTAGCCTTTGCAACGTTTGTACATTTAGTTAGAATCAAAGTGAAAAGTGGATTTTTTAATGAGTCTGCTCTCTGAGGACAGCAACGTAGCTGAATTGAAATACCCACATTCTTTCTGCCTTTTTTTTTGAATAGGTTGTTATGTTCTAAACCCACAATGAAAAATATCTTCTCCTAAAGTGTGTAATTACCCTCTGTTGCTCTCAAATCTCCTCTGGTTTCTGAGCTCATTTAATAATAGTGAACAGATGAGCAAAAGTTACAAATGAAGGTACTATCAATTTGATACTCAGCACATAAATACCTATAATGATCGTGTGCTTGTCAGCATCCATTGTTTCCAGTTCTGCCCATTTTCTGTTTCTATAGGGAGTACCATCCTCTTGTGCAGAAAGTGAGAGACAAACAGGGATTTCAGACCAGGCAAAAAGGGCCCCAAGAATTAGAGTGCGTATAATAGTCTCTGTATTCCCCGAGATTTTAGATTGCTGCATCGAAAGGTTTTAACTTGGAGATTCACATCTGCACAGACCCAAGTCAAATCTGGACTGATTTGCCTACTAACAAGAAGTGTGTTGAAAGAATGAATCAGGGCGAAAGGTACAGGCTTACCTCTAGTTTGTCAAAAGCACAAGCTCATTTTGTATGTCATGTTCCCCTTAACCTATCTCATATATAAATGGACCCAAAAACGAAGGAACGTTCAGAGAAGTGCAGTGGAAATCTCTGAAGGGATGACTATGGGGAGATTCATGGACAACATTATTTTGTAGGGGAAGGGGGGAGTGAAAGGATGTAAGTCCAAGGGTATAAAACAAAGAATCCCTTACATCTCCCTTACAGATATTTTGAGCTGTGACTATTGCCTTGTTCTTGCCACCTCTCAAAGCTTCCTGGCAGCCACCATGCAGTCGTAACAAGCATTTAATTGCAAATATTAGACTAGTGATTGTGCTCTAGTGGACTGCTCCTCTGATAGCTGTGGGCATGTTTGGCTTGTTGCATTTATGCCATTACAAATTAGAGAGTCGCATGGGCCCATGGAGTTTTTCCGTATGCCCAGTATGCACGCAGGGCTGGTGAAGCACTGTGGTGGAAGGAACCATGCTGCATGCTACCTTGCAGGTCATATGTGGGTGGAGAGCTTTAGCCAATAGATTGACTTGGAAGGTGTTGTCAGGGCAAGAGCTCCCATATCCCATTTCAAGTGTCCAGGTCTATAAAAGCAGGCCTGGTGAGGATTCTGGCCTCTGGTGTCACCCTGGGAGTGCTGTACAGCTTTGGAGGTTTTCTCATTTTCAGACATGCTAAATTTGTATCCATATCCTACGGTCTTCTTTAAGAGGAAGCCTTAAATTGCACTCCAGGGCTTGCTGGAAGTGAAGAGACATCACAGACCCAGACTAATTTTGCTCATGCACTTTAGATCAAGTGGGTTTTGTGACAGAGGGACCATGGGCCACATGTGAGTGAATTCAAACATGCCTGGACCCTGCCACATTGCTATAAGGCCACCCTTGCTATAAGTACTCCTCGTGCCAGACCTCAGATCTCCCTACATCCAGTAAGGATACGAGATGGGCCAGGTAGGGCAGAGTTCACAGAATCATAGAACCATAGAACAGTTTGGGTTGGAAGGGACCTTTAAAGGTCATCTAGTCCAACCCCCCTGAAATGAGCAGGGACTTCGTCAACTAAATCAGGTTGCTCAGAGCTCAGTCCAACCTGACCTTGAATGTTTCTAGGGATGGGGCATCTACCACCTCTCTGGGCAACCTGTTCCAGTGTTTCACCACTCTCATCATAAAAAAATTTCTTCCTTATATCTAGTCTAAATCTACCCTCTTTTAGTTTAAAACCATTAGCCCTTGTCCTATCACAACAGGCCCTGCTAAAAAATCTGTCTCCATCTTTCTTATAAGCCCCCTTTAAGTATTAAGGGGCCGCATTAAGGTCTCCCTGGAGCCTTCTCCAGGCTGAACAACCCAAACTCTCTCAGCCTTTCCTCACAGGAGAGGTGTTCCACCCCTCCGATCATTTTTGTGGCCTCCTCTGGACGTGCTCCAACAGGTCCATGTCCTTCCTGTGCTGAGGACTCCAGAGCTGGACGCAGTACTCCAAGTAGGGTCTCACCAGAGTGGAGTAAAGGGGCAGAATCACCTCCCTCGACCTGCTGGCTACACTTCTTTTGATGCAGCCCAGGATACAGTTGGCTTTCTGGGCTGCGAGCACACATTGCTGGCTCATGTCCAGCTTTTCATCCACCAGTACTCCCAAGTCCATCTCTGCAGGGCTGCTCTCAATCCCTTCGTCCCCCGGCCTGTATTGACACTGGGGGTTGCCCCAACCCAGGTGCAGGACCTTGCACTTGGCCTTGTTGAGCTTCATGAGGTTCACATGGGCCCACTTCTTGATCTTGTCCCAGTCCCTCTGGATGTCATCCCATCCCTCAGTTGTGTCAACCGCACCACTCAGCTTGGTGTCATCTCCAAACTTGCTGAGGGTGCACTCGATCCCACTGCCTGAGTCATTAATGAAGATATTAAACAGTACTGGTCTCAGTACGGACCCCTGAGGGTCTGTATTCTATTATCGGCTGCAATTGTAGTAGAAACGGTATAGGCCATGTGTGTATGTGCAAACACACACATCATTTCTTCTGTTGATTCTGTTTTCTTCAACCTTTCACTTCAAATGAAGACAGGATCTGAATCTGCTCTTTCACAGATCTGGCCCTGCTACTTTTTGCAGGTAAAGCACCATTTTGTGCTCTGCTTTTAATATATTCATTTCTTAACATTTTAAATGGAAAAAAAATCGCCACAGTTCCATGTAATGTTTGAAAGATCAGTATTTACAGCATAGGCTTCTCCAAATGGATTGCACTGATGTTGCCCTGAGAAAGCACAGTACAGATGGGACAAGGCTAGGCTGTGACATTTTTTATGAGCAGTGGGAAAATCCCCTCAGGGCAATCATTTGCTTTGCTACACACAGACATTCCAGGGCAGAGTCAACAGCAGTCTCTAAAATACCTTCCTCTAGAATACATCCTTGTTATTGGGATGTAAAATGTCAGGCTTCATCAGTGCTATATAGGCAATGCCCCTATAAAAAATATTTATGCAGTGCTTCATTGTTTGTTTCTTAGGGAGATACCCCAGAAAACCCAGATACCCAGGAAACGCAGACGCTGCTTGTCTGCCTTGTTTGCCCTATTGTATTTTCCAGAATTGAAGGTACAGTCAGTGGAATTAGAGACATATGTAAAACCCACAAAAGAAAATATTCTGAAGGCAA
The DNA here is from genome assembly GCF_047370975.1 of Nipponia nippon. NCBI lineage: Eukaryota > Metazoa > Chordata > Aves > Pelecaniformes > Threskiornithidae > Nipponia > Nipponia nippon. Next base: position 69,624,256 of record NW_028262369.1, on the reverse strand, counting down.
AGTGGAATTAACCTCTGAAACACACCCCTGCATAATGTTATTGGGGATTATTTTTTTTTTTTTAATAAATAGCTTTATCTGTCAAAGTAAGGCTGGGGGAAACAGTTTTTAAACTGATGAAAATTTTGGGACCAAAATTTTTGTTCATAATGTAGATGAGTATTGCTTGGCAGGTGTCATACTAATGTTTCTGAAGATGTAATTTACCTTTTACTTTTCACTTGCTTTTAGTACTATCATCTCCTTAAAATGTTTGCTAAACTGCCAAAACTCCTGCCAGTTAGAAAAGGACATACCTGCCTTCTGACTGAACCTGATCTTTCTGTTAAAACCTGCCCGTTCCATCTCAGTCATTTCTTTGGGTATCAGAACTTCAAGCTTGTGGTTTCTATTGTAGGATTAAAGAGGGGTGTCTCAAAGAATCAGGTTGAGAATAAAACCTGGAATTTTGGTAAGAGTAAGGAGGACAAAGACGAGCCCTGCCCAGCAGCAGTTCTGCTCCCAGCCCTTGCTTCTGCCCCTTCACTACGAGGGTTCCTGCGTGTGTGAGTGCACACATGTGCGTGTGCACGTGTGCACCTCCACAGGAAAGTGAAGCTATTATATTCTTCATTCACTGCATTCTACCAATTTTAGTTTAATTTCATGAGGTGCACAAGACCCTGACATGCAGATAATAAACTATAAGCTACATTCACAAAAGAGGAAGAGGAATAGCAGCCTTTATTCTGTTTGTCTTTTGTGTCTTCTTTCCTTTTGTTCAGATCCGGTATTTTTTGTAAAAACATACTCTGCTTTTTTTGTGTTAGTTTTATAAGGGAACAAGCTCTTTGGCCACTTCTGTGAGTTGGAGTGAAGATTAAAAATGAATACTCTGTTCACCTAATTCGAGAAAGCCTTTTTTCCGTATCTGTTGGGATAATCATCCATGTCTGAATAGTCTGTTAGGACTAAGGTCCAAACTCAGGGCCTCGTCACCCAATCCAAAAGCAGCCCAGGTGGTAAATTCCTCGTCCCAAGCCACAGACTGTGAGTCCTTGCTCCTGTGCAAATATTCCACATTGATTCCCCGTTTCCCTCAACCCCTTTTCATTGCAAGTTTTGACCAGGAGCAAAATGCTCTCATGAGCTCTATTCGAAGGATTTCTCATTTGGCATCTGTCCCTGCTGGTTTGTCCAGCAGCACCAATGGGCTCAGCTCACTGTGTGAAAAAAGTGGTAGGGCTACATGATTCTTCGTGCATTGAGCCATTCCTGCAGCGAACAGGATAAACTGCAGTGCTTAACTTCCATTCAGATGTAATGTATGGGACAACGGACTCTGAGACTAGACGAAATAAAGGAATGGGTTATGTTTTTTTATTGATTGAATAGATGTTCAATCAATATAAACCTGAGGCCAGATTTGTGTTGTAACTGAGCCCAGTGATTAGTATCACAACTGTGAATACCACAATCAAATTCTCACTGATTTTATACAGTACTTAAAAATACCTTGCAAAACCTCAAGGTGATATTACCTTCATATAGATCTTTCTTCTTATTAGTTTTTAGGTTTAATTATATTCCTACTTGTTCTATACCTCTCCCAGGCCTGCCTCCCCCATCTTACAAACACGTGTGTACAAATGTTGTACACAATAGATTGAAAGGACCCAGAGGTGCTTTGCAAATTGTGGACTTGATTCTCTCTTTTAAGCCATTACTTTTTCACCTGCGAAGGCAAGTGACGAGTCAGCTAAGCCAGCTGTCAGGCTGTGTCACATAACTGCAGCAGTTCAAGGCATTTGAAAGCAAGAGAAGGTTTGGTGCTTTAGATCTTGATGTCCTTTTCTCCAAAGGGTCTTCTCCATCCCCATCATAGAAACATGCCTAGAGAGACTGTTAGAGTTAGTGCCCTGTATATGTATGTACACATGGGAAAACAGATGCCAAGTTAAAAAAAAAAACAAACTGTGAAAAAGGAATGGAAAAGTCATCTGTTTCAATGACCTTCTAATTCTGCTGCACTGGTACTCCAGAGCATTTGTAAGACCTAGCTTTTCTTTTCCTGAAAATCTAAGTGCGCAAGTGTCAACTGTCAGGGTTCATCATGGTCTTTCAAAGGCAGCAAGAGGCAGCGTTACAATTAACACTTGACCAGCTGTTCTAGGATGAACACAAATCAGCCCAAATGCGGGCAGGGGGAGCAGGACCAGAGTGTCCTGACTGCACTGCATGACACAGAGCCATGTCCCAGGCTGGCTGGTGCTCAGCGAGGACAAAAGCCTCATCTTCCCTTGGTAAAACTGTTGGCAGGTGCTAGCCAACAAAATGTGCAAGTTGATTTTCCATCTTTCAGAAAGGAAGAATGAAAGGTAGAATTATGTTTTACAGGCAGTTTCAGCAGTGAATTTGATCTGTTTCTACTGATACATTTGATTTTTCTTTTAACTGTCCCACGGTCCTTATGTTATGTAACCCTGTCTCCTGTGACAGAACAGATTCCTAATATGCTCCTTTAGATAATTTTTCAGAAATACTTGTTTTTCCATTTAAAGATAGCAATAAACACATCTGTTGGGGTGGAAAAAAACAAACTCATTGTACAAGTTCAGGTAAAGTTTGCTTTGTAACAGTGACTAGATTTTGCCAGCTGAAGCTTGTGTGTGTCCAGTATATCTGAAGAGAACTGCTCTCGCTGTTCAGAGTTCATACTTTGACAACACATTTTACCCAGGAAGAAAAAATAGTTTGAGCCTTCTTTGAAAAAGCCCCTCAAATATGGTTTATCAACTAGGAAAACACTCAGCTATCGTTTGAGATTATAAGGTCTGTGCAAGTTTGCTTATCAATAAATAATAATACATCTGCTATTCAGGTCTTGTTCCTGGGAGCTGGAGTGGAAGACCAGATATTGTAACTTCTGCAGTTTTGCTTTTGCCTGAGGCAAGATCCTGGCTCCATGGAAAGCAGTGGCAAATCTTGCATGAGTTTAGTGACACAGGATTTCTTCTCAGATTTTCAGTATTATAGTGAGCATCACACACCACTGACCGAAGTCTGTCTCAGTCTCTGTAGCATTTACAACTGTTCTCTATTAGGATGAAGTTCCAGTGCTCACACTACCAAAGAAAATCCTTCTGATTAGAATTATTAATATTGGGGCTGAAGATAGATCATATGATGCCCTTCCACCCTAGCAAAACATGCATATGCGTGAGCATTCCACATCTCACCTTGTCTAAGGCACTGGATGAGTGGAAAAGTACACATTGCTTCCAGAACACCAAAACCTCATTTTTAATTTTACTCTTTAATTTATTTCCCCATTTTAGAGCTAGATGAGTAATTTTCAGGGCCCTGAGTGCACTAAGAGGCCTTAATGGCCCTGATCAGCCTCACCTGGGGCTCACCCTTACACTCCCTGCCTGTGGGACCAAGGACTCTATTTAAGCTCAGCCCTGGCTAGCACATGCTGCTTCTTGAAAATAATAAATTTTGTGAATCAGGAAACAAACAGTCTACCCAGCAAAAGAAGCACTTCAGGTCAGAGTAAAAGATTTTTGTGGTGGTTAAAGAAATAGAATAAAATTTTGGAGAAGGTTAATGTAATGTATTCTGAATACATATATATTGAAATCAAAGAGTAATATTTTTGGGTTGGTTTTTTGGTTTTGTTTGTTTGGTGTTTTGGTTTGGTTTTTTTTTTCATTTGGAGCTATTGGCTCATTTTTAAACCATTTGGTTTTTAATTCGGTTACATTTTAACTGAAAAAAACCCCATGATATCAGAATGAAAAGTGTTGTCTGGAAAATGTTGTAAAGAAACAGTTGTGTCTAGAATCATATTTGTCCCCAGATACCTCATCTGTTGGGGGGAAATGGGGGAAAAAGCAGGCAGTGCAAAGATGTCTTTACCTTCCCCGTTGTTTCTATCTACAGCAGGAGCTGTATGAAAACTTGATGGCTCCTGACCCTCACGCTGCAACTCACTATCTTCTCTCTTCAAGAAATTCTTTAACTGAATGCTAGACTCCTCCTACTTCTTTACAAGTTCAAGGATATAGTATATTATACATGCTGAATAATGGGTTCTATATATGTATTTTAGCTCCTGGTACTCTTCCAATTTCTTCATAATGATGTTGCTTGTCAGAACAGTGCTTTGTAGCATCCTCATCTGCTGGCTGTCCCTAGTTGTTTTTTAATAATCTTTTGGCTGGCCATTCTGAACTTTTTCCACTAGCAACGAAGTATTTGCTAAAGACCCATTGAGAATCAAAGGGGGATGAGATTAGAAATGCAGTTCACATGAAATTAGAAATGAACTGCACTTATGGTTTCACTTTCTTGAGGTAAGTAGAGCTCCATTTTTCACATGAAACCGCTCTAGCGGATGTTGTTCTCAAAATATGCAACTAACATAAAAACCAAAGCAGTTACAAGAAATAAATTTCTCACAAAGAATGCCAGCCTACAGAAACATTACAATGAGCTAGAGCATGTTTTTTTAATCACAAATACCCCAAACAGCATGCAATTGCCTTATTTTTGTACAATACTTATTACTAATGCACTGTCAGTAGAAAAAAATCCAAATTCCTAAAAATAATTTTGAATAATTAATTATAGCCACCTGTTTAAACTGAACATCTCTAAACCCTAAGGCAGCAGGATCTGCAAGAGAATAACTCACCAAGAACAATAGCATCCGTCTAAAGTCAAGGTGAACATCAGCTGGAAACTAGTAAATGCTGATGAGTTTATCCAAGACTTGTAGCTTGGCCAGTGGCACAAAAATGAAAACTGATGATGTCTTCAAGGCAGGTACTTCAGTGAGGCAGCTGTCTGAACAGTAGCTGAGTGGCTTGGTTTATTACCCTACTGAATATCCCGGGGGGAATAAACCCCTGCATGTCTCTGAGTCACCCTTTGGAAGTCTTGGATCCCAGGCTTGGCTCCTATGTTCTTCCAGGCTTTCTGAGTTTATTCATAGCTGAACATTATTCATCTTGCTGTAGGTACTGGTAAACAAATTGAAATTTGTTCACAGTGTGTAAGGCCCCTTATTTTTTTGTTTGGCAGGTTCCTTGTATCTAGTCAACAGTTATCTGATTTTCCATTTTTGTTGAACTGATAATATTTGGTGGTTTTGGAGTTTATGACCTGAGGGAAGGAAGGTAGGAACACAGCAGTAAACGTGCCTGCCTGGCAAAGTTTGCTTAAAACTGTTCCTCTTTGATATTTGCTACTGATTTTGCCTGTGCAGAAGGGGCTGCATTGTTTTGTTGATACGGCGATACTGACAGCTCATTAACTCCTTTGATTTAGTAACAGCACAAGTAGTTTTCTGTGAGACAGAAATGACTTAATGTGAGTTCAGGAGGCCTGATGGAGTAACCCAAAGAACAACAGAAGACAGACAGATTGGGCAAAACTTTTTTTTTATTATTTATTCCAAATTCTCGTTGACTTTATCAAGAGGATTTTTTTAATTTGTGTCAGGCTGCACAAATCCCAGACTTCAGAAACTGAAGAGATGAGAAGGAAATCATCTGAAGCCTTATTCAATGTTTGAACATTCTCTACAGCAACATTGGTCACTGTAGAAAAGGCAATACTTATGACTGTATTTATTGTGGATAAACCTTCAGTAAACTGGTCCTTAAAATGATTGAATGGCAAAGGGTTAGCACATTTTAGCTTAGTTACTTGTGTAACAGCACAGAAACCTACTCCTGATGCAACTATAAAAATGGGACTTTTGCCATTGATATGTGCAAGACGCAGCCCTGTTTCTGAAGCTAATTTCCCGTGTTGAGTTGATTATTGATTCAGACCAGGTGATGAGCCAAATGAAGTTTTAAAATATTTTAAATGTATGAAAGAAAAGATAATAAGCACACACTATTTTCCCTAGGGAATTTCTAGATGTTACTATTAAAAGAGACCGACAAAATGTGTAATCCAAATATTTGTGTCCCAACAGGCAGTTAAAAAATTATTCTAAATATGGAAAGTTTGCACATCATCCAAAATCAAATGAAAAATCTGGGAGTCTGGTTTCTGCCTCGTATTTTGGAATGTTTTCCCAGATTGGGAAGTAGCCTGGTCAGGAAGAATGCGCGCAGCACAGGGAATCGGGAATGACTGGGGGACCTGCCGGTGACGGGTGGCGTAGCCTTGGGCAGTCATTCAGCTCCCTGCCTCGCTTTGCTCTCGCAAAATGAGGCTCAGTGGGTGCGGAGGGTGAGAAGCTGGGGAGCAGCAGGGTAGGATCTTTGTTGTCTTTCTCAAGCCTGCCTTCATGCAGAACAGAAATGTGACTGTTCTGCAGGCACTTGGCTCCTCCTTACTCGGGGAAAGGGCAAGAGCTGCCTTGGCAAGTTCAGTGTTAAGACTTTACAATTGTCAGCAAAACAGATCCTTACAGATCTCTCTGAGATTGCTAAGTGGGTCAGGTTCATTTCCTTTTACAGATGTAGAAAATAAGAGGTGACTTCAGAGGTTCTCAGTTATGCTTGTGTGACTTAGGAGGATGCGTCTAGCAGAAGATTAGTCAGACTTCTTCTCCTGTGTCAATAATGTGCTTCTGAAAACCCCACCCAAGAGATCTCTCTGTAGACAGAGAACTGGAGCAAAACTAAGTCTGTAGCCCAGGCCTCTGAGTAGCCAGGCTGTGCACTAACCGTTAGACCATCTTGTTAAAACGTGATCTAATGAAACTTGGGCTCCACCAGACATTAATAAGAATAAGTAAGTGCTCATGTGGAAGTTGTCAAATAGCAATACTACATCCCAGAGGATAAGTTCTGTTATTTGTTATGTAGCTTCAGCCCTACTAAGCCTTAACCCACATCCGGCAAAACTGTTCCCAGACCACTCTGGCTCTTGTTGTGTGGGGCAGATAGAACCCTTCACATTGCCGCGGAGCCTGCGTCATTCTTGATATCTTAAGGCTAGGTTTCAGCTGCTGTGGGCTTACTATCTTTGGTGGCTTGTGCTGTAGAGTAGAGGAATAGGTCCATTCTGCATGCACAGAATGCATTTCATCTGCTTTTATAACGTTGGAAGGAATAATGTCTTATGTACTGTTCCTAGTCCTTAGCAAATCCTCTTGCTTTCCTGAGAATCTGTGTGCTTTTAAGTACCTGAGAGTTATCTGTTAGCACCTCCTATTTCCACCCCCCTCCTCTTCCACCAAATTCTGGAAACTTTCCAATGGACCATAAAACACAATGGGGAGTGAGTTAGACTGCCAGTTACTTATCTAGGGTCATTGAATGTGATGAGGACCCTTAACAAAGTTCCTCCAGCGTTTGCAGTCAGGCCCGGAGAAGGCACACTAATCTCTCCTCTGTTATGTCAGCCTTTGCTTTTGGCCACTGAAGTACAATGAGGAAACTGGGCTTGCATCACTGCTCAGATGTTGTAAGTCGTGTATAACTTTCTGCCTCTGATCTGCTGTGCTTTACTATATTGTCAGAGCCAGTGCAGTTTCTCTTTCTACTGAAGTTTTCCCTACCTTTCTCTTCTCTATATAAGCACTGACTTGCTGTCACTGCTGAAAACATGAAGAGGAAAAGCCTAAGGTGCAGACGGAAGCCTGTCTTCTCTCTTGTCTGTCTAAAAAGCTACAGGTTCAAAAGCAGGTAATGAGTGTGTTTCCGAGTCCTAATGCGTCACTGAATAGTTACAATAGTTATGGCTTTTTGCCTTTTAATATCTTTTTTCCAACTAAGTGCTGCTCACAGCATTGTAGCTGAGCTAGCTTCATGAGAAGATTCTCTCTATACTCACTGACAAAATGAGTGTGAAGGGTGCAACCCCAAATCCTAAGCATTATTCTTCACTTTATTTTAATGGAACTGTGCTGATTTCCACTATCAGAGAGGGTGTGCGTTAATACTTAGGATGAAATCTTGATGCTGTTGAAGACAAATGGAAGTTTTGTCACTGATTTGAGTTGGACTAGGAGTTTACCCTTAAACAAATGAGATTTTTAGAAGGGTATCCAGGAGAAATAATAGATCAAAAATCTGAGCTAATTTTAGAATGGATGAGTTTATGAAAAAGATCTGATTATGTGGTTGCCAGTGATTATCTGAATGGTGAGAGCATTGACTGAGGATTGAAGACCAGTGAGGCCTTTTTCTTGTCTATGTTTGGAAAAGAGAAGTTTTGGGGTTCTACCTGTGTTCACAAAACTATGAGAAGTAGGTATGTTGGTAGATATGTTTTCACTAAAATGTTACACCATAGATTGCCACTCTGCCGTACCTGAGAAAGGACAGATGTTGTAATGACACAGAGAATTAAATATTGATAGCACAACACAGAACAAAATTCTGATTTCATCTCCTGGTACAACTGTACAGAAGCACATCACAGCAACACTGAGTGGCCATTTTTGTTCATCTTCAGCTGATTTATATGCATTGCACTGTAGCGTGCATTTATTTTTACAGCACTCTGCAGGAGCCTGGAGTTCAAATGCCTGAGCTGATGTTCAGCTCGTGCTACTCCATCTTTCTTATGCAGGGCTGACAGAAGCAATGCCTGTACTGGTGTATCAGAAGGGTTCTGTCAGTGAGGCTAGCTTGCCCACAACAGTCTCCACTGATACCAGAACAAAGTGGTCTCGTGTGAATTGCCTTTTGGTGTTGAAGTCTGGGCTAACTCTTGAGATATGCCCAAGAGCTGTTTCGGATAGTGCTAGTTGGCTTAGGCCAAAACCGTGCCAAGAATTGGTCTCAATCTCTGGTGGCACAGGCCATTGTGTTTTGGGGCCCAGGAACATTCCTAAAACTGTGAGGTACTGACTAGTATTGATGGATCGCAAGCTGGTACAGAATTCACCTTGATAAATGTCTATTAAAAATATTTAAAAAATAACTTAAAAACTTTGAAGTTTGTCAGCAAATGTAGTTTTTATTGCAGCGGACATGCACAAGTGTAGCAGGAACGTCAAAATATGATGGTGTTGAGACTACGCAGAATGTAAAAACAGTGAGAGCTTTCCTGGCACTCTGGAACTCCAGTGGGTGGTGAAGCATTCACCTCCTGAGCCGGTGGTATGAATAGCTAAATGTGCCGCTTTGTCATGGCTGTGCGGTGCCTTCGCAGGAGGGGCTTTGTGCTCTTTTCCTAAATGACAGGGAGAATAGAGCGGAGTAGGAAGGATATGTAATTCGGAGAGGACTTGCAGTGCAAGTTTAATTTTTTTCCCCTTAAAAATATGAAACGTTCAAAATTTCAACTTTGTTGTGATTTGAAATGGGAATTGGTTTCTGCTATCCTGAAAATTTTGTTAAACCAGGAAAACATTTTCTGCCCAGCTCTAAGCGAAGTATTGCAACAAACCTCCAAACACAACATCACCAACAGGCCAAAAGTGATTCTGCAGCCCACCTAGAAAAGACTTGGTGCTGCAGAAAAGGTTGACTTTAATTTGCAGGAAAATAAAAAGTTTGCATGACTTTAGAAGTGATGAAAGATAGCTGAATAAAGGCTCAAGGAGCTGTGACTGTACTGAGGGAAGTGGGTGGACAGATCCCTGTATACAATAGTGCTATGAGATGTGAAATTGCTAAAATAGCCCCTGCCTAATGTAATCACCTTTCAAAGAATATTTGAGAGGCATTTTGTCAGTCAAATATAAACAAAGGCTATGTTTGAAATTCAAAACTTGTCCAAAGTCATATTTCTTTCAAAGGCTGTTTCCCCTGCTTGTATTCATTCCAGTGCTTTGAAAAGACATCTTTTTAGAGGACAAGCTATTTTTAATTGCTTATTACACAAAAAAAAAAAAAGAAAATACAAAACCTTTTACAAAGCAGTAAGGAAAACCAAATGCATCTCCCAACAACTCCACTCTTCTACGAGCAATAGCGAGCACAATAGAAACTGCATAAAAGCAGTCATTACCCAAGAACTTTTAGGAAATGCTGGCACTATTTCTAGAGCAGAGATCTCATGAGAATATAGAGGGAACAGTATGCCATGGTACCAATAATTTTTTTACCATTTACAGAAAGGCTGTATCAGGACAATAACTTCAGATCTTGTAACGATTTCTCATTCTAAAACATTCCAGATTGCACTACAAACTAGTGGCGTGATCCCTTAGCTGCCCCTGCGCAAGACTCCCATTGGCTTCAAAGGCAGTGCCATGTTCAGGCTGACATGGGATCACAACCTTGACCCAAAGACAAATTATTCACTCTGCTCACTTCAACTCGTGCTGAACGGGAACTACTGAAAGGAAAGGGAGCAAACTTTATTAGCTGTTGCTTAAGGCAGGAAAGGGAGGGAAAAAAAAAACTTTTTGCAATTAAAAAATACTTTTTGAAAAATACTTTTTTGCAATTGTTTGGAATTGAATTATGGAGGACATAAGTCAGTAGCGTTGAGATAGGGTCCTGAATACAGTTACATCTAGAGTATCTCCAGTATCCCCCAATCTCTCTTGTAATCACCTCCTCCACTTTGCATCTTGAAGACTGAAGTTCACAAACAGCAGGAATAGCGACGTGTTTTCTCGTGGCTTTGTGTCTGGCAGCTGACTATGATCCATGACATGGAGTTTCTTTGCTGCAGTTGGTGTGTTTATATCTGCTTTCCTCCTCAGTTGATTCTCTGTTGTCTAATAAGATGGTTTGTCGTGGAGCTTTTCTGAAGGCAGGTGACACCAGGGGAGTACTGACAGGATTGCCCTCCTCTACCCGTCACCCCATTGCTCACTGCTGGCAGGAACTTACCGATCTCTTTCACCTCTGTTACAGTTCTTTGGGTCTCTGTTAACTTTTTAAACCGTGGCTTGTTTGAACCATCAGCTACAAGCTTTTAGAGGGAGTTGTGAATGTATCATGACTGTGTATGATTTGATTTATAGGAAACTGGGGAGGGGGGGAAAGTCACTGGTAATATTTGCAGGCATTGGTGGAAATGATCTCAAAAGGAAACGTGTTAATTTGTGAGCACCGGCATAGTTTTTCTTGGTTGCAATGTGAATCACCAAAAGGTTTCAAAACAAATATATGCCATTGTATATTCTACCCTTTTTACCCTTGAAGATTCAAAGAATGTGGGAGCCCTGTTCTAAGGAGGCCTCTAGGAGGACACACACAGCCCGCATCTCCTCAGACCCTGTCTTGCTGGGAAATCCTTGATTGTACAGAACTGGGGGGGGCAGAGGGCTGACTGGTGAGCTGCCAGTGGCCCCCACTGCCATCTCCAAGAGAAAAGTCACTCCACGGCTGGTTGAGGGTCTTATCCCGCTATACATGTCTGCTCAGATGGCCAGCTGCAGCCTAGGCCTGATTTTTAAGAACTGGGGGAAATAAGTTGTACATTATCCATCAGTCATTAATATATGAAAGAGAAATCCAGCCTGGCAGTTGCACAGTTACTTTCCATGCCTGGTTTCCCATGACGCCTACCTCCTATTTTGCTGCTTTATTAGCTGTTGTTTGTAATTTTTGTGAAGGGATCAGGAAGCTTGTTTTAGCCGCAGAGAGTAAACTGTCTTGGCAGAAATGAGGAAACTGTTAAGAGGGAGGGGCTGCTACATTGTGCGGGTTATTTAATTGTCTTAATCGAAAATATATGAATATAAATAGACCTCAGACTTCCTCTCCTCTCTTTCTTTTTCCAAGCTGAAAGACATCCAAGGCCGTAACAAAGCTGAGGGCTGCCCCGGGTGGCAGGGGGCGGGGGGCAGGCCCCGGGGCGGGGGGGGGGGGGAGAGCGGCCCCGGCGCTGCGCTCCCCCGTTTGCTTTGGGGGAGCCGGCGGGCGCCGGGAGTTCGTTGGGATTTGAGTGTTGAAGCTTTCGAAAGCGGGGTAAATCTGTGTGCACAGGCTGCCGGGCAGGCCCATAAAAGCAGGACTATATAATCAAGGTGGAAATTGAGAAACTGATTTATTTGGTTCCCTTCCTGCCCGGCTCTCGGCTTCTCCCGGCGGTAACGGGGCTGAGACCCGGAGGGGACGGCGGGCGGCAGCCCCTGTGCGCTCCGGGGCCGGCCGCGGCACCCCGAGCCCTGCGGGGCCGGACGGGGGCGGGCAGCAAGCCGGGCTCCTGCCGCCCCGGCTGCACACGCCGGGGAGCCGGGCCGCCGGCGTGCGGGGGGGCGGCTGGAGGTCTGGTTTTGTTCGTAGGCTTGCGACTAGTCCGCAAATATTTGTTTGTCTGTGGTCGCCCCGGAGGCAGCTGTGCCGGGAGGGGCTCCCAGGGCGCTCGGTTCCCAGCCTCGGCGGGTCTTGGGAAGCCTGGGAGCGGGAGGGCTCCGGCCCCGCCCCCGCGGCCGCTTCCCCGCCCGGGCACCGGGACGGAGCTCCGCGCCCCGCAGCGGGACCCGCGGTTGTGTGTTCCGGTGGCCGCCGACCCCTCGAGGCTCCTAGCTGCCCGGCAAGGGGCAGTGAGGACGGAGGGCACGGTCGCCCCGGGTGCAGCTCCCGGGCAGGCGCGAAGCTGCTGACAGGCTCCCCGCCACGGGCACGGCCAGGGCCCGGCGAGCTCCGGCGTGGGGAGGGAGAGCACAAACGGCAACAGGGCCGAGAAGCGGTGGGCCCGGGCGGCTTGTGTAGCGGAGGCATCCGTGCCCCCATCTTTCTGGAAGCTGGACTGGCCGTGTGCTCCCCCTGCACCCCCCACCCCCTTCTCCAGCTGGTAGAGATGCACATCCCTGCAGATCGGAGGAAAGCACCCGGCGCTGAAAACCTGGGACAACCGCCTCCATTTGTAGGCGTGCGAAGGCCACCATAACCTGCCAGAGGGACCCTGGGTGGGGTGAGAAGGACGGGGTTAGCAATGCTGCTTGCATCCTCCCATCCAGTTGCAAGGACTGGCGTTTGCAGGGAGAGTCGACACTCTGTGATAGCGGTGGCAGCGTTTCGCGCACACGAAGCGGGGAAGCACCCACCTGAGAGGGGGCACGCCAGGGGAGGGGGAAGGCCCCGTGCCCTGGGCGCTTGGTAGGGTCGGGCCGCCGGCCTGATGGTGCTTCAGCTCGGTCGCCCTGATCTGCGGGGGGCCAGGGAGAGGCCGATTCGGTTCCCCGGGCTTAGCCCTCCAGCCCGGGGGCCTCCGCCAGGCACAGGCGGCTTGGGGAGGTTGCCCATCGGCAGGGGCTGCCCGCTCTCCCGCGGCTCCCTCGGCGGGGCCAGGGCCGGACCCGGACCCTCTCCCACGGCCGTGCGCTGCGGCGGCGTGCGAGGGGCAGGGTGCGGGAGGGCCGCCTCGCCTTCGTAACGCCTGAGAGAAGCGGCGGAGGGGACAGGCGGCGCTCAGCGGGCCGGGAAGGGGTCTTCCGCTGCCCGCACGCCTGGCCCGCGTCTGGCCTGAGAGGTGCCTCGAAGGGCGAGCGGGGCGGAGGGCCACCGCCGGCACCGGGGGGACGGGGATCACCTCCACCCTGTCCCCCGCCGTGCCGGCCTCGGGACGCGCCTCGCCGCGCAGCACCTGCCGCCCTGCCTCGCCCCGCTCCGCTCCCGCGGGTAGTCCCGCCGCGCCGGTGGCGCCCAGAGCCGCCGAGGCTGAGTCGCAAAGCCCCGATGCTGCTGACGCTTCCCTCCCGGGGCGGCGGGAGCACGTCCCATCTCTCCCCACCCCATAGGAGCCGGAGCCCGGCTCCCCCTGCGTGGGGGCTTCCCCGTCAGTCCGGTGCCTGAGGTAGCCCCGCGTGTGCAGCGTGCCGGCAGGGCTGTGGGCTCCCACCAGTACGAGCAACAGCGTCTGCCCGGGGAGGCGCCGCTGCCCGCCGCGCTGCTCGGCTGGCGAGGAGCCGGCTCGGCTTCGGACTGGCCCGAGCGGGTGCCGGAGCAAGCAGAGGGCTGGAGGCTGGAGCCGCCGGGACGCGGGGGCCACGCCACCCCTCCGAGGCGTGCGCTCCTCTCCCGGCTGGGCGCCCACTCGCGGCCCCACAATGAGAGAGAGGCAGTTGTGTGAAACGCCTCCGGAGCTGGCCGGCGGGGCGGCCGGGTTTTTGAGCAGCCCCTCTCTTGCAAGCGATCTAGAAAAAGCCCAGGGCTGCGAAACTTTGCGAAAGTTGGGCGAATTCCTCCCTGTTGTGCGAGGGGAGAGCGAAGGCGCACGCCACGACCCTCTCTGAGCGGGAGCACGCACGGGAGCCGCTGCACCTCCCCTCCGCCTTGTCCTCGCTGCGGGGGGAGATGCTGCAGCCCGAGAAATCCCGTCGGGTCTGGTTCAAAGTAGGGTGACACAGAGTCAAGGCGCTGACAAACCGCCTTTCCCCCTAGGAAACGCGCGCAGAGACGCCCCAGAAACCGAGGGGCTGCCGTTGTTTGTGTCCGTCTTAGCGAGGCGGGATGCATAGAGCTGTTCCCGGGGACAGAGCAAATACCTGCTAAGAACTGAAGGCGCCACAAGTTGTTGCACAGATGAATTGATCCAGTAATCGTTAGGGCTATAACACCCTTATTTATGCTAAAGCATGTGACACAATCTTCAAAATGTGGTAGCTCCAAGTTACCACCTCTTTATTACTTATACAAGCTAATAGGTGAAGTGACTTTTACGTTCTTTACTTGAAGGAGGCACAAAGAAGCAGACAGGTAATTCCACGCTGCTAATTTTTATGATGTGACGGGTAGGAAAGGGAGAGGTTGAAGTAAAAACTGGGAAGACCGATAATGAAATCTCGGAGTTTAGTTAGTAGTGACCAGCTCAGATCTCATGATTTTTTTTTTTTTCTTAAACTGCGCTTGCAAATATGTTAGAAAATCTGGCACCTTATCTGCCCGCGGGTGAACCGATTTGTTCTGTCCGAAAGGATGATTTGATAACAGGCACCTCTTTCTCCGTCACTGTTTTGAATTCTCGCCCTAACGTTAGCGTTTTTAATCGCGTGTTCGGCTGTCGCGTTTCAGGGTGCGGAGAGAGGGGGGTGGTGGCGGCTGTCGCTCCGGCTCCTGGCCGTGCGGTGCCGGGGAGGATCGCCGCTCCCTTCCGAGAGCGCGGCGCTGGCGGTGCCGTCTGCCGCCGTCAAGTTGCGGTAGCGTTACCGTTCCGCTCGGGTGAGGCTTGCCAGGCTTAAGGCTAAAAAAGTCTCTCGTATACAAAACGGTCAGAATATTTACAGGTAATTGTGACTGTCAAATACTCCGGCGTGTTGACAAAGCGCAGAGATCTCGGAGCGTTTCGTCTCTCGGCGGGTGGGAGGCTGGGGAGGCTGGGAGCCCTGCGAGGGGCAGCGGCCGAGGGACGGGGTTGCCCCTGGCTGCCGGCCAAAGGCTGGCCGGGAGGAGACGGTCCTGTCACCCCGCAGGGGCCGTGTGGCCGAAAGGCGCTTCCCGGGGCAGGAGCGCAGCGGTGGACGGAGCAGCGCAAGCGAGAGCTGCCGTCCCCGCTGGGGACAAACTGGCTTGTTAGATGCTGATTTAGTTGGAGTGATTCCGTGACGGGGAGCAGACGAGCACTGCGCCTGGTCTGGTTTCGTAATGGGATTTCGACCGGCGGGTACCGCCAACCCGTCCCCTTGCAAACCTGACATCTGTCACGGGAGCGCGCTGGCCGCTCTCAGGTCGGCGACCCCGCGCAGAGGGGAGCGGGGTCAGCCGGGGGCTACCGGCGCCGCAGGCCGGGGGAAGCCCTCGGGCTGGTGGAAGAGGAGGCTTCGGGCGGAACCGCGCTCGCTGCCTGACAGCGGTGCGGGGCCGCGGCGGCCGCGCCCGCGCTGCGGGGCTGGGAGGTGGCAGCCCCCGCAGGCGGCCGGGCACACGCTGCCGGCCCGCTCCGCGCCCTGCCCGCCGCCTGGGGAGCGGGGGGACGCGGGGACGGCGCCGTCGGGGGCGGCTGTGGAAGCAGATAGAGCCCAGCGGGCAGAAGGCAGGCAGGCGGGCTCCGGGTGGTGTACCCAGGCCCCCGCTGCCCCGGCACCTGCCTCCTGCCGGGAAGCCACGTCCAGGTTGGAGGGCGCAGCCTCTGCAGGGCTACCGGGGCTGCCCCAGGCGGCGGGCTACCTTTCGGCCACCCTTGAACCTGCTGGGAGTGGGCGGGCAGCCCCAGGCCCGGGGGGATCCCTTCGAGGGCCGAGTACCAACCCCGGCCCCGAAAGCTCTTTTCAAGTGTTTGCGCATATAGGCAGGCAAAGTTTTGAGGCCACGGGAGAAGACGATGGGGTTGTTTGCAGGAGGAAAAGCGACAGGATTTGGCCTTTTCCTGCCCCGGTGCCCCATGCGTGTCCCCTCTGCAGAGAGCGCCCTGCTGAGCCCCGTTGGTAACAGTACAGGGCTTGCGAAAGCCTAAAAAGGCTGAGCGCTACCCCGTCGGCCGCCTGCAGCCTTCCGACTGCCGTGATTTCTCCAGGGACGGGGACCAGCCCGGTTCGTGGCACGGCCGGGGAGGCTCTGCCGTTTGCTGGAGCTGGGCTGCGGGACGTTTGCTGCTCGTGTGTATTAGGGTGCGTTTCCTCGATCTGTTCAACGGCGTTTTCAGCCTTGACAGTTCAATTAAACCTCTGTTGTTTATCTTCACTCGAAATCCGCTGCACTCTCTGCCCCTTTTCTCTGAGCAGCTCCGCAGCCTTCAGCTATTTACACAGCAAACCATAAATCCCCAGCGCGGTCCCGCCAGCCGGCCGGGCTGGGCTCCGCTGCAGGCTGACCTGCCCTTGGCTGCAGCGGGGCCAGGGCGGGCGGCGGGGCCGCCCGCGGTCCCGGCACGGCTCTGCTCCCCCGGCACCGTTCCCAGTGGAAGGAGCCGGCGGGAGCTGCCGCCTTGTGCCGCCGAGCCGTAGGCATTTGGTGGCTTAATTTACGCGGGCAGTTTGCGTGCAAAGATCGGGCTGTCTCAAAAGGCAAAGTTTGGCTTGAAGAGGAAAATGGCAGCCGGCTCTGCACAGAAGCCGGTCGCTAATGAGCCGCGCCGTCCTGGGGAATGAGGGCGGCGGCGCTGGGGCTGAGCGCTGCCCCCCGGGAATCTCCCTGGGCCGGCGCTCGGAAGCGGCTCTGCCCCGCCGGCTCTGCCCGGGTCTCTGCTCCCATCTGGTCTCCGCCGGCCGCAGGAACTTGGAGAGAGTTTGGGAGGCGGTGGTGTCCAACGTGGGCGGGTGATGCTGTGCTTCCAGGTCGGAGCCGGGTGGGGGAGAAGGGCTGATATCTTGCTAATTTACGTAAATCGATGCAATTAAAACGGTTCGTGCCTCGGGGTACGAGTCCTCAGCCCTGCGCGCTCGGCATGTCCTGCTGAGCTCCGCCGCCTCTCGCCCCCACCCCGAGGCTGGAGGGGAGAGCGGGCTCGGCGCGGAGCCCCCCTCCCCCGGCTCCCCGCGAACACCTTTGGGGTGCGAAGGCAGGCGCCGGGCGGCCGGCCGCTGCAGCCCCCTCCCGCATTCGTTCGTGCCGCAACTCGGGCAGCGGGCGACAGGCGGGACGCGCGTTCCCCCGCGCAGCGCGGCCACCGCGGGGTGGGAGCGGGGCCGCCGCCGGCGCGGGCAAACGGCACCGGAGGGGCCCGGGGCTGCTGCGAAGGAGCAGCCGCAGCTGGTGCTCGGGCGGCGGGGCTCGTCTCGGTACTTGTTAGTCACTTCTTTTTCGGATCCAGGGAATTTTCCTTAATCGCAACGAAGGTGGAGAAACTCTTCCTTCGTTTGCAGCTATGAGCTGCTAATTTGAAGGAGAAGAGCCGCAGGGCACAGGCGGTTCGGTCTGTGCTCTCTGCTCCTGACAGTTTACAAATCTAAACATTTATTTTAGAGAAGCCGTACAAAACCGAAGAGTCTCGCAAGTCTGTTAAGGTGAGGCGTGTCGATGAGCGTGAAATCTCACGGAGGAAATCTCTTGCGGCTCGCACCGCAGCGTGTGATTGCGGGAAAACGCAAACCCGCGGCCAGGGCGACAGCCAAGAGCTGGAGACGAGTGTGAGGAACAAGGGGGAGCTGCAGATCGCAGTGGGGAGCTGGAGGGCGGGAGGGACCCCGGCAGCGGCCGGCTCAGCCCCGCACCAGGCGCCCCGACCTCCCCTCCGCGCTGAGCCGGCCCGGCCCGGCGGCGAGCCCCGCTCCCTGCGCTCGCCTCGGCCGGGGCTACGCTGCCTTCGGGGCACCGAAATACGGTGTAATAACAGCTCCGGCCGAGTCCTTCCCTTCCCTGTATACGGCTGGCTGTAGAGATTTCCTCTCTATAGTCCGCAGCGGCTTCTCCATGTAACTACCGTTAGCGGCAAAAGACTTACAAATAAAAGCAGTGAGGGGAAGGATGAAGGCGAGGGTAGGGTCTGCAGCGCTACTGCCGTCCCGAAACCGTTTAGTCGCAGCTCGGACGCCGTAAAGACGATTTTGGTTCTGTTTTTTTCTTTTTCAACGGGCACAGTGAGAACGAGCCGCGGGGACCCCGAAGGGGCCGGAGGCGGCCGGCGGGGCGCAGGGCGGGCAGAGCCCCTCCGCCGGCTCCCGCGGGGCCGAGCGCGCCCTGCGGCGGAGCCGGGGGCCTCGCCGAGCCTCGCCAGGCGCCCTGGCGGCCGCCGCGCTCCCCGTCCAGGCAGCCGCCCGCTTGGGCCGGCGGCTGGAAAGCACCGGCGTGCGGCCGGGAAACGGCGATGGCCCGACCCGTGCTCCCGCCGGCACTGCCAGCTGGAGCCAGAGCTCTCCCCTCGAAGGGCTGCGGGCAGGGCTGGGCTCGTCCCGCCGCTGGGATCTGGGACATTTTCGTTTCGTTTTAGCTTCACCTCCTAAACCTGGCGCCGAGCGAGGGACCGCGCTAGCGCGGAGCGGCGCCTGCAGCGGCAGGGTTAGACGGCTCGTCCCCGGGGCCGAGAGCTCGATGGAGGGGCCGCTCCGCCGAGGCGCTGGGGGAGGCCGGCTCCCCAGCTGCGCAGGGGGGAGCGCGAAACAAGTGCAGCCGGGCGGGGGGTCAGTCCCCAGGTGCTGCCGGCCGCGGGTTTTCCCGTGCCGGCCTCTCTGCCCTGCCCGGGCCGCGGGCGAGGAGCGCGGCGCTGCGGGTGCCGGAGCCTCGACGGGACGGGGCGAGGCGGCAGGGCCGAGCGGCGCTGCCGGGGCGAGGGCGCAGCGGGGGCCGGCGCGGCGCGCAGGAGGGGCCCGGCAGGCCCCGGCAGGCCCCCGCGGCAGGTGCTGCTCGCCCTGCCCGGCCGCACCGGAGCCCCGGGCGGGCGGGAGCCGCGGCCGCCGCGGGCTGCGCCGGCGCCGGTGCCCGCGCGATGGCGCTGTGCGAAGGGGAAGAGGCCGGGTCGGGTCGGGCGGGTGGTCCGGTCCCGGCCCCGAGGAGCGGCCGCGGGCCCGGGTCCCGCCGCGGTGGCGGCCGCTGGGAGGGGAGCCCGGGCCCAGCAGGGAGCCGGCAGCCCTCGCCTGCGGGAGCCGCCCTGCCCTTCCCGAGCCCGCCTGCCCCGGTGGTGCCCGCTGCGGCCGCCGCCCCCTCGGGGACTCGGCGCTGCCCCGCCGGGGCCGCAGGGCCACCCCGCTCCCATCCCGCGGGCCCTGGGCCTCGGGGCTTCGAGGTGGTGCCCGCGGGCGGCGGGCCGGCGCCCCCCCGGGACCCAGGTGTGCGGCGGCCGGGCCCCCGCCTCGGCCCAGGCCGCAGCGCTGCGCCGCGTCGCGGGGGGCCCGGCCCGGGCGAGCCCCGCAGTGAGGCGGGCGCCCCGCCGCCGCGGCCTCCGGGAGGCACTGGGCGGAAGGGGAGAAAGAAGGAGGCGAGAAGAGCGCGGGGGAGCCCGGCGGATCCTGTCAGGCACGGCGGCCGGCTGTCGGGCACAGCTGCGCGGGGCGAGGGCGGCCCCGGCCCCGGCCCGGGGGCAGCACCGCGGGGCTTGGCGGGCGGCGGAGGCGCGGGAGCCCCCGGCAGCCCCAGCTGCAGCCGTCCGCCTCCGAAGCCTGTGCAGGCACGGAGCTGCGATCGCTGCCATGCGTTTTGGCTTTAAAAGCGGTAGTTAATGAAAACCAAACCTTTCCAAGGAGGTGTTTTTGTTCGTTTGTTTTGTTCAAATTTTTTTTTGGCAATCAACCACTTGAGGCGTCCATAAACTTCAGTAACGGGGAGCGCGGGGACTCGGAGTGCACCAAATCCTGCCCTCGCCAGAGTGCAGGAGCACAAAATTATCGTACTGGAGCTCGTGTTAGAAAAAGAAAAAGATGTTATTAATAATAATAATAATAATAATTTAAAAATCCATTTCTTTTTATAGCGAGATTGAGGACGGGTGGGGGAAAGCGATGGGAAATAATCGCCCTTTTTTCCAGTGGAAATAAAGACAACATGTGAAAATCATGCACTGGGGGGGAGGGGGGAAGAAAAGCATTTGTAATTTGAAACAGAAAGAAAAGGCTTTTATTGGGAAAAATATATAAAAGAAAAATAAGCATCGTGTATCATAAAATCTGTCTAAATTAAATGATGTTTACAGAACAGAAGTTACCAACCAGCAAAATTCATACGGACTCGGTTTGGTTTCCCCTCGGTTTTACTAACAAGCCCCTTTGCTTCTGCGTCGAAATTTTCAAAACAATTACCGCTCCCGATTTCAAAGTTAAAAGAGTATTTTCTGTAAGCGTTCAGTTTGTAAATACAGAAATAAACACGTATTTGGCAATCCTGATATTCCAGTGAACACGCAAATGAGAAACCAGCTGCCGGTGGGGAAAAACCCGAACGTGAGAGAAAGGTGCAGGGGATTCATTGCAAATAAAGCAATCGGTACATATATATTTAAATGTATTTGATTGTATGCATTATTCAAGTGCCCTTCTGACTAGTTTAATAATTTAGAATCGATAGTTTTCCTAAAAACTTTATAAAATATTTACACTTAATAAAATATTAATCGATTAACAAGCCAGTCGTACTCTTATAGGAGCTTTGCTAAAGTCCTGTAATCGCTCTGTCGCCACACGTCTCGCTGTTAAGGAAAGGATCACTGACAAAATGTAAATGAAGATCTTCAGACGGTGGTGTTTATAAAATAGCTCATTAATGGGCTTGGATTGAATCTCTCCATCCATCCACATCATCAGATATAATAATAGTAACGAATCAGACAGGGAAGATCCTGGCTAAACCATTGGCATTTTTTTTTTTTCCAGAAGTACTGAAGTCCTAAATCACCAATTCTTCTAACTTTCTGGCCATTGATCCGCGGGAATTCGTAGTTCAACATCAAAGGTAAGAACAAAACATTATTCAATTATTCGATAGCTGGTGGAAAATGTTAACTTCCATGTAAGAGCTGCTGCTGAGCTTTATCAGATTTAGGGGAAAAAAAAAGGGAGAAAAGTTAGCTCGGGTTATTTAAAAAGAAAAACGAGAGTTCTCCAAACTTTGAGGCTCCTTTCCGGAGGGGACGGCAGGAGACCTGGCTGGCGGCAGCCGCCGCGCTCCCTCCTCCTCCGCAGCCTGCGCGCCCCCGGCACCGGCGCTCGCTCCTCCGACAGCTCCCGCGGCCCCGGCCCCGGCGCCCCCGGCCTTCCGCCGCCCCCCACATCTTTTCTGGCTCCCCCCACATTTCAGCCGGCGGTAGGACCCGGCTCCCACCCCCCTTCAGGGCTGGCCGTCCCGGGGCAAGGCTGGCACCGCGGCCAGACTTCGGCGGCGGGTCCCCCTGTCCCGTCCCAGGAGGGGAGAGACGCGAGTCCTTCGGCCGAGGCGGGGGAAGCCGCGCTCGGCGCTGCTTTTTTTTCAGGGTCGGACGTGGAGCGAAGGGATTATTGCTCTTACCCTGCCCGGGGATCCGCTGCTTCTCCCGGCACCGCTTCCAGCGGCGGCCCGGAGCCCACTGGGAGCCCTGAGCGCTCGGCGGGCGGGCGGGCGGGCTGTCGCTGCCGCTCGGAGGGCGGGGGGGGGGGCGGGCAGCGCGGCCAGCGGCGGCCGAGCTCCCGCGGGGACCTGCCTTTCCCCTCCTCCAAATCCCGGGGCAGCACCGGCGGGGTTCGCCGCATCGGGACGGCCGCTTGCGGGCTCGGGTCTCCCGCTGCAGCCCACCCTCCCCTCCCCGGGCGTTTACGGGGCGGACGGAAACCTGCCGCTAGGGCTGCCCGGTGGCGGTGATGGTCCCGCCGTGCCCGGGGGGGGGTGTCTCTGCTCCCCCCCTCGTAGCCCCCTCTTTTTTTTTTGACCCTCCGGCGCCACCGTAAAAGGCAGAGCTCTTAAGGGGGCACGGCGGGGAGGGCGGCGCCCCGCAGGGAGCTTAGCGGCGGACGGGCGGCGGGGGGGGGGGGAGGCGGCGGTGCCCGCCCCCCCCCCCCCCTCCCCCCCGCCGCCCGTCCGCCGCCCGCCCCCCCCCCGCGCCGGAGGGGATTTCCTCGGTCCACCTTAACGCGGGGCTCGTTCCCGCCGCCGGGCGGGCGGGGAGGGCTCGGCGGTGCGGGGCCGCCGGCTCATTCCCCTGCGCCCCCCGGGCCGGGCAGGGGGCGCTGCGAGCTGTCGGGGCGCGCCGCCGGCCATGGCCCCGCCGGGGGAAGCGCCCGCTCCGCCACCGGCCCCGGGGAGGGGCGCGGGTGCACCTTGCACCCGAGGGAGAGGTGACTGCCTGCCGGGCGACCGCTGGCCTCACCGGGACCGGCGAGGAGCCTGATCCCGCCCCGCCGCGACTTCCCCGCCGGAGGTTTCCCCTCCCCGCTGGCTGCGCTTAAGCCAGCGCTGTCGTGCCCTACCCGGAGCTCCGCTATTAAATAATTCAGCGGCGGCGGCGGCAGCAGCGCTTCCCTGCTCGCTTCTCACCTCCTCCCGGCCATCAATTATTCAGGGCCGGCCCGGTAACTGCCTGGAGCCGGGTGCGGTGAGGAGGGCGGCTGCGGGGCCCTACCTGGGGCCGGGCCGGGCCGCTCGCCCGCTCTCGGAGCCCCGGAGGAAGCGCGACCGGCCCTCGGGGCGGCAGCCCCCGCCGCACCACGAAAAGTTACTGCGGCCTCGCCCCGGCGGGGAGAGGTTGCGGCAGGGTCCCTGCCGTCGCTCGGCTCCCCCGGGGGGGGGGACCCCGGGTGGCAGGAGGCGGCGAGGCCGCACCGGCTGCGTCGGAGCGACCCGGGCGCCTGGACTGGATGCCGGTGGCAGCTTTGCTCCTGCCCGGTCGGTCCGGTCTCCCCAACTCCGGCTTCGCCTCTATCCCTCCCCCCCTTCTTCTCCCGGCTCCTCCTCCTCTCCTTCCCCCTCGGCCCTCCCCCAGCCCGACTGCCCCTGTCCTTGCGCCCTTCTGCCCTGGGTCCCTCCTGTCACCGCCGCCTCGTCCTGCCGCGCTTCCCCTTTCCCACCCAGCCCGCCCTCCTTCCTGCCTGCCTGCCTGCCTGCCTGCCTCCCTCCCTCCCTCCGTGGGGCACCGCACTCGCTTTTCGTGTGCGAGATGTATTATTTATTTATCGGTGTTTAATTTCCTGCCAGGTGGGGCTCTGCCTCCCACCCCTGCGCGCAGCGGGGCCGGCCGGGCCGGGCCGGGCCGGGAGGAGGTGGGCTGCTGCTGCGCGCCCGTCTGCGCCCGGTCCCCAGATAGCACCGAGCCTCGGTTTTTGCGGGGGGGCGGGGAGGGGAGGGGGAGGGGTGTCGGAGGCGAGGAGGGGTGGCGATGTTTGGGATGCACAGCCCTGGGACGGGAACGCCGCGCAGACAGACAGGCAGACACACACACACACACACACAGGCGCGCACACACACCAAACCCGAAACCAAGGACAACCCCAAAAAGGACTCACTCTGCCTCGATGACTCAACGCAACTAATAACCGTTTCTCCGCTCTCTGTGGCGAGTCCCTCCTGCCGCTGCTGTCGCTGGCAGAGGAGGGAGCGATTGAAAGTGACACACCGGGGGCCGCCGCCGCCGCTTCCCCGCGCCGCCAGGCACCCTCCGCCGCCGCGGAGCCCGGGAGAGCGGCGCTCCCTCCTCTTCTCCTCCCCCCGTCTCCCCCGGTATTGATTTTCTCCGCTGAAGGTGTGAGAAGTCGGCTCCCGCTCCCCGCTCCCCCGCGCCGCAGCCGGCGGCCCCGCGGCTCCCCGCCCCCTCGCCCCGACCTCCCCGCTCGGCTCGGCTCGGCTCGGCTCGGCTCCGCTCGCCACCCGGGACCCTCCGGGAAGGGGCTCTGGCCCCTGCCGCCCCGCGCAGCGCGGGCAGCCGCCCCGGCCCCGCCGCCTCGGCACCCCCGGAGGAGGGCAAGGAGGGGGCTGGGGGTGGGGGGAAGGAGTAGCGGGGAAGAAAGCGGCGTGAAAAGGAAACAAGAAAACTTTCCACCCTGGATTCTCTACTTCTGATCCATGGACAGAGCCCAACTCAGCCAACTTACAGACAGGCTATAAGCAGTAAGTATAGCGGCAGCTCCCGGGAGCCGCTCGCTAGAGGCTTCCTCGGCAGCAGCCGGCTACTCCCTGGCTGCACAGCTGGCCGGCGCGGGGGGGCCGTGCCAGCGGGGCCGCCCGGACTGGCAGCCGCTTCCCCGCGGCCCCCGGGGGCGGGCCGGGGCTGAGGCCGGACCCGGGGCGCAGCACCTGGCGGCGGGCGGGTGGGCTGCCCGCCCCGGCCGGCCTGCCCGGCGCGATGGGGCGCGGGGCGCCGCGCTGCCAGCCCCCGCCCGCGGCAGGTTGGGGCCGGCCGGCGGGACCCGCGTCTCCGCCGCGGCGGGCCGGGCGGGTAAGGCGGCCGGGCCGGGGCCGAGCCCCTCGCTTTTAGCGGGGCCGCCTCCGGCGGCGGGAGCGGGGCGGCATCGCGCCCGGCCGGCGCTCGCCCGGCCTCACCGGGCTGAGCCGCCCGGGGGACGCGCGGCGGGGACCCGGGCGAGCGGGGCCCGATGCCGGGCGGCGGCCGCTGAAGCGCCCCATGTTTCTCTCGCCCTAGGTCCGTGCTCCTTCTACTGCGACCTGCCAGCGGGAGCCGCGTCTCCGAGCATGGAGCGGAGGAGTGAGAGCCCCTGCCTGCGGGACAGCCCCGACAGAGGCAGCGGCAGCCCCGATGTCAAAGGGCCCCCCCCCGGGAAGGTGGCCAGGCTGGAGCAGAACGGCAGCCCCATGGGCACCCGCGGGAGGCCCAACGGCGCCGTCACCAAGCCCGTGGGAGGTAACCGTGCGGCCGCGCTCACGCCGGCACCGCCGGCCCGGCCCGGCTCGGCTCGGCTCGGCGCGGCGGCCCCGCAGTCCGGGGCGCGCAGAGCGGCGTGCCCGGGGCGGCATTGCGGGCGGGTCGGCACCGAGCGCGGAGGTGCCGGCAGGTTCGTGTGGCGGCCGGCGGGCTGCTGCCCGCTGTCCCTGGCGAGCCTGCAGCCGCTCCGCACCGCTGCGGGGTTAGGGGCCCGTGGAAGGACTTCTGCCGAGCTCTGCGGCGCGCAGAACTCGCTCGTTAGAAGGCCGCCTGCCCAAAGAGGCCACCCCTAGGCCCGGGCTCTAGCTAGGCGGCTCACAAAAGGCCAGGCCTAATCCTGCTGGAGGGCAGCTGGGGGAGAGCTGGGCCCTGCGCTCGGCGCTTTCTGTGTGAGAACTGGCGGATCGCCGCCGGGGCAGCCGGCGGGCATCCCCCCCGCCTCGCCGGCGGCTCCCGCAGGGCACGGCGCGGCGGGCCCGGGCAGCGCCAGCAAAAGAGGGCATCGCCTCCAGGTGAGGTACGAGCAGCCTGGCTGCACTCACGGGGGCGGGTGAGATGGGCTAGGTGTGTTGCACCCACCGTCACAGCTTGGAGAGGGGGCTCTCCAGGGTGGAAAAAATGGTAGCGTTTATGTTCGCATTTAGGGATTTTTTTTTTTCTTCCAGTAGATAGGATTTTGTAGCAGTTGTTGTAAAAGAGGACAGGGCAAAACTCGTGCGAGGTTCAGCTCTTTCAGCAACATTATTGAGCATTAGTTTTGCAGCATTCCTGCAATTCTCTAGAACGGTTTAACTTTCATACTTTGCTATCTGGTTGCTGGTCAATTTTGTGTTAAGAGCACGTTGAAGTGACATGCGTGGTTGCTTTTTTTTTTTCCTTTTCTTCCAAGCAGCTAAACTTTCCGGTCACTTCTGCTAAATGCCCTCTTTTTTTCATCTTAACTCTGATGCTGTTGCGTTTAATGCAGTGCAGCCTCGTGTTAGGAAAAATGTACTTAAAAATCTTGTAATTAGCCTGATGTTGCGAGCAAAATACCGCAGGGCAGGCCACGAATGACTTTACCTTTTTTAAAAAAATATCTCTCTGTATTTGTGTTTTAAAATGTGCAGAGTGGTAACACACGAATGTAGTTGTTTATACACAAAGAGTTTGTGTAAATGACATTTCAAGAGATACTTTGATATGGTCGTCACATGACTCTCTATTACGTGAGGTTTATTTAGCGATTTTACCATTAGATGCTTGTTTTAGACCTCTTTGGCTCAATAGGCTTCCTAATTGCTGAAGTTTGCTAAGGGGCGGCAGATTTTATTTTATTTTAAAAACGTAGGATTCATTTATATACCTAATGAAGGGTAAGAGATCTCACCAGTTTTTTATGTTTCTTGGGTGACTATATGTCTGTTTTTTAAAGCTCTTCTCCATGTTCTTCTAATGTACGGAAAAAGAAGAAGCAGCTTTGCAGTGAAAGACTTGTAGTTCTATTCCACTCACAAATTGGTGGGGAAATAATTTGTTGCATAATTTTAAAAATGAACTAGTTAATCATATAAAAAGTAATATATGTAGTTTTGGATGCCTTTCTTGAGACTGAGGCATTATAGCTGCTTGATTTTAAAGAGAATGTTAGAATTGGAGTTAAAATCTTTTTCCTTGGGGCATTTATAGAAATATACTTTAAAGGAATGCTTTTAAATGTTTTGGAATATATATGTTGCTTTCTAATTGCAGCTGTGTTAGCCAAGAGAAATCCACCGGCTTTTATAGTTATATCGGTGGTTCAGCTTGCATCTGGCCTGTTAAGTTATAGAAGATTTCTTCCACTTAAGACAAAGACCCTCATTTCTGAAAGCAGACTTTTAAGAGCCTACATTTTCATTCATTACGCTTCAGCTCATTTATAAACTTGGTGTAGACTGGAGTGTAAAAGTGTGGGGGAATAGGAAATGCAGGAGTAATTTTTTTCTTCTTTTCCTTAGCTGGCGTTCTTTAAACACTCTCAATCTCTTTGGTTTTAGGCTGTTCATAATAAACTTTATTCATTACTCCTTATTGATACTGAAAGCAAGAAGAAAATTATTCTTGTCTGAATACTTACCTAGGTTCTATAATACTCAATACTAAATTAGTTAAGGCAGTTTTTTTTAATAAGATAATGGTGCTGTTTAAAATTGATTTCATTTTTTTTTTTCCTCCTGGAAATGCTCTCAAGATAAATCAACATAGCTAATTTCCAGATATTTTTTCCTCTGCTCTTTTTCAAGTTTGATCTTTAAGAACCTGTGTGACCAAGTGATGTTTTTCTGAATGCAGATCGCACCGTTTCGGGTATTTCTGGAAGTCTGTATCTTTGCAGCGATCGCTGCGGTGTTAGTGATTTTTTTCCCTTGAGTTATGAAATGCAGCTGTAGACGTTCGCGGAAAGGCTTACTTTTAATATGCTGGCAAATTAGTATAAAACTTCTCTTCAAATAAATATTAATAAAGGCTCTTTTAGTGTTGTTCCTAGCGTTTGATAAAAAGGAAACTATTGAAAGTCGTAGTGAAATGACATCTAAGGCTTCGGCTGTCAGTCTTTCAGTTTATTCTTATTTTTCAAGATTTAAAAAGCGCTAATATTTATTGAATGTGAACTTCATTTGGGAGAAAAAATTGAAATACTTTACTGGAAACTAGAGACCATTTTAGTTTTGATTTTTTTTTTTTTTTTTAAATTCTAGAAAGTGTATCTATCTAAAGGTTTTGAAAGCAAAGACAGATGCTGGCAATTCTTTTTTTCATCTCGTTTTGGGCCTTAGATATGTAAATGCTGAAATTCCTTCTTACTTGTCAAGTGGCTTTTTGGTGTAATAATATCTGTTTCTGAACTTAATCCCTGCGAACAGAGCAATGAGTTCTCAGCTAACTGGTGCTATGATGAGACTGATGACCTTTGGTAACAAGTTTTATAATCGTAGTGTTTGCTACAATTATTTTTCCAGTGACTTCCCTGAGAAACAGAGAAATATTATAGTGCTGTAGGTGTTTTTAGCTTTCTCTATAGATTTATGAGTGAAAAAGTGTTTTAAACTAAGCTTTTGTAGTGCAGACAGAAAATCAATTGTTCTCATAAGAAATTTTGCCTTATGAGTCTCCTTTTTTTTTATTCCTAACCTGAATGTACTTAATTCAAAGGGCCATTACAGCAGCTGTAATAAACTAGTGAAGGTCACTAAAAAGATAAACGGGGTCCTAAAGGTTGTGTTTAATAGGGGATTTAAAAGTTTCGGTACTGTTTACGATGTTGTTAGCATCAGTCCAATGTGTTAGAGTCCAATTTTGGTCTGCCTGACTAACCCAGCGCTTTCTAAAATGCTTCAGCAGTTATCTAACCAGACTCTTTTAAAACCTGTATGTAAGAAGGCACAAATGCTCAGATGTTCAGGAGAGGCAGGTTTTATAAAGGTCCCTGGGAAAAAAAGGCTAATATCGCTTTAAAAAACATATGAAGCCTGGGAGAGAGTTTAGAGCAAGCAAGAGCACTATAGTGTTGACAGCTTTATATCCCTGTTGGGTAACATTCACTTACTAGAATTGGCGTCTCCTCTCAGTTAGTAATTCACTCCATAAGGATTAAAAAAAAAAAGGGGATGATTAATGGTTAGGAAACTTATATTTACAAAATTGTTGATTGCAATTCATGAACCTGTTTGTGTATTAGTGGATGTGCATATATATATATGTATGTGTTGATTTTGAAGAGCGTATAAAATAAGCATCCAAAGCCTCTGAATGCAGCTTAAAATGCCAGTATGCAGAATGAGCTGTTTTGAAGTTTGGTTTTGCTGAAACAGAATCACAGAACCAAAATATAGCCAAGACACACGTTCAGATTTGGAGCAGGAAATGATTGCAAAAAATTTGCTGGTTAGATTAGTTTGACGCGGTCTGATAGTGATACATTCTTATTCATTTAACTGTTAAAATGTGTGATTTAATTTACAGAACATTAATGGAGGAGAAAACTTTCAGACAATTCAAACTAAATTGTATGATTGGGTTGTTAATCTGTGGCTGTGGTTACTGTGCTCGTCCAAAGTCGGATGTACCAGAAATGTGGATGCAGTCAGTCTTCGGAGTGCTGCTGCTAATTGCTGTAAGCCCCCAAAAGTTCTGATGTATCACGGTCTTGTCTGCTTAGGTGTAGTTAGAAATCTGTTTTAATATATCTCTGGGGCGACAGACATGCTGACCGAGGATGGCTAAAGAGCTGTTTGTCAAAATTCATTCGAAGTATTTCTGCAAAAATGTTACCAGGTTTGTGCTAGCTTTTATATATTTTACAAGGATTTAAAGTACTTCACTGGAGAGAAAATCCACTTCTGTGCAGACGGAAGAGTGCAGCTTGGTCAAATTTGCTCCTCTGTTCTAAACGGTTAGTTAACATTAAACTCTAAATGGCATCCTGAACGGAGTAAGGAAGCATGTTTCACTTGTCCGTATGAATTGAGTAAAGTGAAAGGTTAAGTTTTAGATAGTCATCCTGCCTAGATCCTAGATGAGGGATATCTTCCTGCTGCCTGAAAGAAGTACGTAGCTATTTGAAGGAATTAAACGCATCAAGATACAGAAGCGTGAAAGCCACAAATCCTTGTTAGTTCAGGAACCAGCAGTATGTGCATATATTTTATGTTTTATCTGTCGCAGAATAGCTGGAAAATGTTGCCTTGTACTTCGATATAATTCATTAGGGATTATGAGGAAATGTAAATTCTTGGATTTTAAGCATTTTTGATACCTAATGAGGAAGAGACCTCTAATTTAACAGCAACAGTAAGAAAAGCAAGGCAGTGATTTCTTTTCATGACCGATGGTTAAAAATGAGTTAC
The DNA here is from genome assembly GCF_047370975.1 of Nipponia nippon. NCBI lineage: Eukaryota > Metazoa > Chordata > Aves > Pelecaniformes > Threskiornithidae > Nipponia > Nipponia nippon. The sequence goes on along the minus strand of NW_028262369.1, from coordinate 69,594,383 downwards.
TGGTCTTTTTGCTGATTTCCACCCCCCACCTCCCTTTTCCAATCAGATTATGTCATGTAAGTAGAATAAACAGAGCAGTCACTCCTAGAGGGTCATGTAGTGTATCAGCTGGATTTTTGCTGAGGTAGAAAAATAGTCTTTCTTTATGTGTTTTCAGTACTTGGTCTGTTATTAAAATAAAGACACAGTTGGTTAAAATATACGTGCAATTGAACATACGCATTAAACAGAATATAGGGTATCCACCCATTCGGTGACCTAGGCATAATTTGATGTTTAGAGTAATTTTGGAACTCTAAGTTGCATCTGCAGAAAGCCACCGACAATTTTGAATTCAAGATTTAAGATGAGCCGTAGTAAGATTTTATTTTTTCCCGCAACAGTTCCCAAGTGTTTCGAGTCACCTCCCCGCTTCCTCCCCACCCCATATCCATGGCCACATTAGTTAACTAGATGCTATTATTCTCATCATGAACCAAAGGAAAGAAAAAGAAACCAACATCTTTGAAAAAGTCAGTGTTAATTCCCCCCCATCCCCCTTTATAAGTTGGGTCCTGCCTTTTCTTAGTTTCACTGGGATAGAACAGAGTAATTTTACTGTCAGTTATTTATAGGGTGTTTGTTGGAAAACTCCCGTTAAGGTGATTCTGACAGTGACTCCTCAGAATTGCTTTTATGCCTGAAGAAGATGGCAAAATCATATTAAAAACTTAAAGATGCCAGTGAGGAAATGTATTTTCAAGAAATTAAATAGCGACTTATTTCTCACTCAGAATTTAGATGAAGGATTTGGACATTGAAGGAAGAAATACAGTATTAAATTTCTATTGTTATGAATAAACACTTAAAGGTGAGGTTTAAAGATTCCTTTCCTTTCCTAAATACTTAATTTTGGAGAGTCTTTATATTTTATTTAAATTACTTTACTGTACTGAATATTTTATCTAGATTTAAAAGTAGAAAAAAAACTGGCATGATGTAGTTGTAATCAAGTCATCATTTCAACAGACAGCTATGTCATATTTAAAATTTCTCATTTGTAGCACAGACTTTCAGATGGTATCAGTTACTTTAAAATATCTTTAAAAGTATCTGAGTTTAATACTCTTCATGGAGATGCTAGTCTGAATATTTATTTTTGCAGTTACTTTCCATTATTGCTGTTCTCCTTAAAGCTGGGGAGGAAAAGGGCCACAACGGTGACTTGGAGCTTAAGTAAAATACTTGGACCAGTCAGATTTTTGTCACTCGCATTGACGTGGAAGATGGTAATACAACATGGCATCTATGATGTTATAAAATGAAGACAGTTTTACTGCAGTCATGTATTTATATCCGCCAAACAGCTGTGTGACCTGTTTAGAAAAATTCTTATTTTTGTGATTGAGCAGTTCCCAACCTGCTTTTAAATCTTATTTTTAAACTTTTCAAAATAACTGAAAATCTGTAAAACTTAGGAAGATTTTATTTCGAATCCCAAATTGCAAGGCATAGATAAGTTAGGCCTTTAATTACCATGCCTCATCATAATTTAGTTAAATTAGTAACTACTGCTGTGTTTTAGGATTAAAGGCCTGGTTTTTCAAGGTATAAAGTATTACCAAGTCCCTTTGAATTGATACGATGGGGGTTTGCTCAAGATAACCTGTGCCTGATTCAGACTCTGTAACCACCGAACAAGCGTGCTCTCCTTTTGAAGCTCAAAGTGGTTTTGAAACCATCCCGCTGTGTTGAACAAGGAACCGATGCCCTTTCTAGCTTTGAAAAAATTGTCTTGTGGTAATTGGTTCCTACTGTACGAAATGTCCTGGGTCAGATGCGCTGGTCCCCACGATGACATGTGTCATTAACGCAGATGTAAGAAATAGTCACAGCAGACAAAAGGCAGCTGAGTATTTGATGGCTTTTGAGAAATGTTTTCTAGCCTCTAGCCATACTAAAAAAAAAATTGCCCTCCAACAAGCTTTGTACTTGTTGCAGAATGCTCATCAGCGACGTCTCTGCTGTGGGGTTACATACAAATGAGTTTACATTGATTAGTGGTACGAAAGAGAGAAAATACGCTTTGCTGTTTAATTTGGGGGAATTGTTACCCCCTCTAGATGAGGTTCTTGTGGCCATTCGCAAAGTGTTGACTGCTTTAATGTGTGATATGTTCTCAGGCAGCAAGTCATGTTGTCCATGTTGTTGCAATTCTATAGTTAGGAATTATTTTTTTTCCAGAGTTCCTGAGCTTTATACAAAAGCATGTATTGCAGCTGTTGTGTGTACTTTGTCCCTGTCTTCATTTGCATTGATGCAAATATTAGTAAGGGAAAAATATTTAATTTCATATTTCCAATTTTATGTCCTTTATGTTAGAGAACTTTTAAAAAAACATAAACTTTTTTCTTTTTAAATGCCTGTACTAGCTCTGCTGGTATCCCCTGAAGATTTACAAATATACCGAGATGTCAGCGTTTGTCTATTAGCAATTTAAGGCTGCTGACATTGTGAAACCCTTATAGACAATGTTTGAAAGATTTATGGTGGGTTTTTTTTTTTTTTAAGTGCAATTCTCACTCTGATTTTTAAACATGTGAACACTGATTTTGCTAATATCTGAGGACTTAAATAAAACCCCCTTCCAGGAGGCATTTCTACTTGGAATAAGGCTACACAAATAATTTACAGGATTGTTTAAAAGACGGAGTGTGAGCCCTGCATTGCTCGTATCCTAAGCCAGATGCTAGGGCAGAGATCTTCTGGCTGAACTCAAGATATATTTTAAATTTCCTGGCAAATGCTGAATGATTATTGGTGTTACATGCAGCCATGTTAGGGAAAAGAGAGGATTGTCATTATTTGTATGAAGGGAACAAAAAGAACTTGAAGAAAAGAGACAGGTAGCTCTAGATAAAAGTTTAAGCATATGACTTGTCTTCTAAATAGAAAATTACCTGGCTAATAGTAAAAATTGTCAGTCATTTTGCTCTAACTGATATCCTTGTATCAGATGGACATGCAATATTAAACAGCCTGAGCACAACTGTACCTTGTTAGTAGCAATGTCAGCAAGGTAGAAAAGCTCAGAAAAAGATAAATAAAAATAACCTGTCAGACTATATTTTATATGAAGCTGAGGCATCTCTTGAGATAACCATACGCCCACTGCATTTTCAGAGTGCAGTAGAAATGTCTCCCACTTAAATATGCTCCCTCCTTATTTGTTCCCTGAAGACACACACTGAGATGAAAAGACACTCTATTGACAATAAACCTTTTCAAAAGGACTAAATCTGGCAAGAAATGTCGGGAGGGGAGTTTCTTGTATCAAAACCCATGATTTGTATCGCTGCATACAGCCACAAGGTTACTTTCTCTCTCTCTCTCTGATGTTCTGTTTCTATTTGTATAATGTTGAGAAGTGGCTGGATTAGTCTTTCTTTACGTATGTACGGCCGGCGCTTCACTCTCTAGAAGTCGCTGACTTTGTCTGCATTTGGATGGAAACTTCAGATAAGTGAGGAAGCTCGCATAGAAGTATTTACCATCATGGTAATCTAAACTCACAGAGAGTGTTTTGTCATAAATTCAGCTGACAGGCATATATTGGAAATGAAGCATGTCATTTTCAAAACTATAACCAGGCTATTTTTCGAGAGTAATATAAATTCATATTTTGAGCATATTTTGGTTTATATGCATTTCCATTATTTATATATTAAAATCAGATCTGCACAATTTCCAGCCTTATTATTTTGAATGGTTATTAAGAAATGTAGTTATAAATTATGAGTTATACAATACTTTGGAGTAAAAGGTGATTTTCATAATGTCTTTTCCCAACTTACAAATAACTTTTTTGCCATAATACAAACATGCTAGCAGAGCAACATGATAGATGTCTCTTTAAGTATCGTAGTAAAAGAAAATGACTTGTATTCTGAGGCTGTGGATAGTTTATGTTGTTTTGGACCCATTTCCCAAGCAGTGATCGAAAACAGATTACAATAACAATTATACAGTCAGAAGATGCAATATCCATTTCTGTTTTAATTGAGTGAAAGAATAATAAAAACATCATTAAGAAAAATGAGGTGGACCTGTCATACACTCTACCAATTTTTAGACTTGGAGAAAATGCAGAGTAACAGAAGTGTGGGCTTTTTTTTTTCTATTTTTCCCTTTTTTTTTAAGTCAAGTTTGTTGCGCAAGTTAGAAGTCTGGATGGTAGACTTCATATGGGCTGCTGTGAGCAAGTACACAGTAAGTAGGCATACTGCTTGACAGTAAAGCTCAAGTTAGGCATTATCTGAGTGTCTGGGTTTGGCTTAATAATGAATGTAATGTTTCTGTTATTGGTTTGAGCCTTCCTGATTATATTAATATGATCACAGACCTGCCAAATAGATGAGCTCAGAGAATGCCATGGACAGGTAGAAAGTAGTAAAAAAGACTTCTTTCTCCTCCAAAATAAAAAGCTGTGCTACTTTATGGGTTTTTTTGCATTTTTTTGCCTCTCCAAATCTGTGGACCTGTATGCCAGTGAGAGTACTCAGTCTCTTAAGCTGTTGCTACCAGGACTGACTCTTCTGTGACCCTTTAGCTACCTCACCATCTCAGTCTTCTGATTAAAATCCCGTAGATAGAAAGGCCCCGTGCTGGGTGGGTGCTCCACAGCTGTGTTCCTCTTGAAAGAGGACCTAACTGTAGTCCAAGGCCTGAGGCTGAGGGAACCTGGCTCTTCGTTTTCTCTGAAGCTGAGTCCTAGAGCTGTAAGCCGAAGTGTCCTTTCTGCTGTACCGTTGATGGAAAGAGAGATCCTCTCTACGGTAGCCTTGGCTCTAGTCGTGTACCATACAGCTTTATAAATCAACATTTGGAATGGCATCCGGAAGTGAACCAGGAGCCAGTTCAGCCTTTGGAGAGCAGATGTAATCTGCTTTCTTTGGCTAACACCTCTAAGTGAGCACATGCATTTGCACTAGCAGAAGTATCTGATTCTCCAGCGTAGCTCTGTGTACGTAATGTTGTAGCAATTCAGCCTGTTGAGCCCCAAAAGCGTGGATTGCTGACTCTTAACAAGTGAGTCCACACAGTCAGCCTGTAGGTAGGTCCTTTCCACTCTCTCCCCAAAACATCGCTAACTGGCTGAACAAAGTAAGTGTACTGTGCATACCGGAGAAAGAGGATGTACCTGTTTAATTCTTGTTCCTCGATCTCATGACTTGTTTGATAAAGATGTGGTGGTTATTAAAAACTGTTAGATTAATGTGACCTGCCAGCTGATAAAAGTGAATGTTCCTAAAAGAATAATGTTCAAGTGGATAGTTGTCAAATGTGTGGTCTCGTCTTTGTGAAAATGTGGAGTGCTTCCTCCACAGCTCTTGATCTTCTGTCCTTGAAAAAGAAGGAATACGAGAGAATGCCACTCAGAAGTTGCTCTCTCTCTTCAGGGGCGTGGGGTGTGGAAGATTGGAGTTGTAAGTAAAGGCCAAGCCCCAGATGCCGGTTCCTGACCCATAACGGGCTGTGGGTGCAGGCTGTCTGAAGACTCTCTGCATAGTGACTGGTGAAAAGGGAGACAGAGGGATGGAGTGATGGAGCAGCTCCTACTCTTTCTTGGTTGTGGTTCTCCCCTCCATTCATTTTCCCGCTGAAGATCTGATCTGTGGTCTCCTTATACCAGAAGAATACCATCTAGTAATGATGTTGCCATAGCAGTAGCTGAACGCTTGCTGAAGGCGTAGCAGGGTGAAGGGCTCCATCAGTAACCATTCAGTTTGATGATATTTGTTCTGAGACAGTGTTTAATGTGGCTTGTCCTATCCCATGCATACTTGTAACTTTGGCCCATAATCAGTTCTGCCATATCTATTGACATTGTCACTTAGAAATGAGGTTTTCTAATGCTGCCAGTATCTAAAGGACATGAGGGAAGGAGGCAATGATTATAACGATTACAGATCCTGTCAGCTTGTCTTACAGCTGGAGCCTGCAATTGGGCTTGAAGACAGAGATGTAGGTGCAGTAGTTACATTAGACTCTCCGTCAGCCATTTATCTGGTAACATGAAGGGGGGTGATACGATTTCTTCTTTTTCTTGCCAGGGAGCGGCTCACAGAGGAATGGACGCACAGGAGAAAAGAGCTTGCTGGTGGGTCCCAGTGGAGATCCCAAAACAGGCCCAAGTGTGGTACACAGCTCTTCTCCAGAAATAAAACCTCAAACCAGCTACGAAAGCTTTTCTGTTACATTCCAGGGGACTTATCCTAGTACCAGGAGACTAGTTAATAGAACCTTCATTAAAATGCTTTTGCTAGAAGATGGTTTTTTGCTTTAAAAATTACATAATATGGTGGCATCTGCTAGCACCACCGAAGTTAAGGGCTTATTAGTGGTTCCAGTTTTCAGGGTTTAAAAATGTTGGTCATTAAAATTAATTCTGGATGGAACTTGGCGTAGAGAGTCTTAGCCCCTTAGGCAAGTTTTGTTACGTAGTTGAGAGAAAAACAACAGAAAGCAGTCCCCCAAACCAAAAACCCCTCCCGAACCCTAAACTAGTTTTTAAGTTACAGAAACCAAAACCTAAAACTTATAGGAAATTAATGGCTTAAGATAATTTTTTTAAAAAACGCCGGTTTAATTTAAAAGCGTCTCATTCACTGGTTTTGAGTGAAATGAATATACTTTCCATTAGTTCATATTATAAAGTACCGCTGTGGGGGTATTTGTTCTTCTTTTTTAACTGGGAAACAAGTTGAAACAACTGAGCTGTTTTATTTAGGAAAAATGTAGCTATAGTGTCTTCACCTTTGCCTTTTGATGTGAGTGGTTGGACTGGATGATCTTAAGGGTGTTTTCCAACCGAAATGATTCTGTGATTCTATTCTATGAATTGGAAAGCCTGCATGTGGTTCTGGCGGCCGAACGCACGGCGCTGGTACCGCCGCAGGCCTTCCTGCGTGTCTGGGGGGGGCCTGGCTGGCAGGGGAGGCTGAGCTTTCTGCTAGAACAACAGGGACAGCTGTTTGTGTCTTTTCTTGCTCAGGCTCCCTTAAAACCGTATTTTGGGGTCTGGGTTATCATCGCTCTCACTTTTCACTCATTTAGGTGGAGAGCTGGAAGTGCTTTATTCTCCTGTTTCATTGCTTCTGCCTCCTGGCTGCCCTGTGCAGGGCTGTGCCTGGGCCAACCGGGTGCCACAAAGCCCCAGGGCTGGCTGCTCCCTTTCTTGCCCTTTGAGCCCAGCCGGTGTGTTACAAGAGTCGAAGTTTGGGTTGAGCTAGTACAACTAGTTTAGCAAAGGGGGTTAGTTACCAGAAGCAGCTGATCGGCTTTGACTAACAAAAGGCCTCGTCTCCTGCGAGTAACACTTCTGTCCCAGACATGCAGCAGGAGAGGCTGCACTAGAGGTAAAAGCTTTGGATCCCTCTCTCTTTCTCATTTCTTGTTTGTCTCAGCACATGCTCTGAATACGGCTTTTCTTTTATACTGTTTTTTGAGAAACTCAAGTATTATCAAATCAAGTTATGAGTTTCATAATATGTTTCTGTGGTGGGATGGTGGCCTGGAATATTTTGTGTTAAACAGTAAAGCTGTTATTTCAGCTAGGAGAAGGATTCTTTGGCTAGTTAAGCTGTCAGAAGCAGGGGACATCTGCAGAGACGTTAGTGACTTCTTTATAAGATTTCCTGAGATCTGGGGTAGTTGTGATGGTTGGGAGACTGAAGCCACAGAAAGGACTGGAAGCTGAAGAAGGATGTAAATAATATCTTGTGGTTTGCATTCACCATTGGCTAAAATATAATCTGTAGAAATGCATTTCCTGCCTACAGATTTATTGAATATGTAAAGCCAGAAAAAATAACTGAGGAGGAGGAGAAAGATATTGTCCTTAGTTTTACTTCCTCTGGCCCTCCTAAGAAGAAAAATTTTACAATGTAATGTTATTTAACATGATTTTGTTTCTTTGGCAAATGCTGTATTAAAATCATCTGTGTACCGAGCTCTTCTTTACCAAATTGCATCCTGGAACAAATTATTTGCAACGGGCTTATAAACCCATGAAGAGTAGGAGTGTCACAGCATCGTATTACTGGTTATATGCAAAATCAGATATCTCACATTTTGTCTAGAACACATTGGGGAGCAGAGGATTAGCAGAAAGTAAGGTCCTTGTTTTTAAACAAAACCTTTTGCTGTAATGAGGTGCTTGATGCTTTTGTTTTGCATAGGATTGTACAGTTTCAAAGATCCTGATATGGTCTCCTGTATTTGACATAGAGATTTCCCGCTGGCCGCCTGTCAGCGTGCACACACAGCTTTCTTCACGTGGTTCCGAGTGGTTAGTGACAAACAACTGCAAAGTCATTCCTCCAGTCCCCATTAAAAAAGATTTACAGTGGAAGAATTCTCAGCCTCATAATGAGACTGTTGTAAGCTGGTGCTTGATACGTAAAAGGCTGAAACACAGTCCATTTACCCAAACCAAGCATTTATTGTAAATAAGTGCCAGCAACTTATATTCTGTCCGATTTAATGATATTTATGATTTATGGGGTAGCTTGAAAGTGAGCCTTAATGGACATGACTGAGCTGTGCTGAAATGTGTGAGCTCTGCCTCTTCCACCTCATCACTGAATTGCACAGGCATGGGCTGAACCTGGGATCTGCTTCAAGCCTGGTCCTCCTTGAGCGTGAATAGTGATGTACCTGTGGTGCTGTGGAAATGGTACGGTTGTGCCTGTTCAGCCTGTCGGTGCGTGTCCTGTATCTGCAGCTCTCAACGGGACTCTGCAGCGTTTTCTGGGGAAGGTCTCACATCACCACCAGCTACAGCTACACTGCGACTTAAATAAAAGTGGTGTTGAGATCAGAACAAAAACCTGGTTTTTTGAATGCTATTTGGTGGCCTTCCTCTTAGAAAAAAAATGGTTTGGAATGCAGTTGATCTTTTCTCATTATGAATTTATCTTCTCTCGTTATATGTGATCTTAAAGGTCTTTTCCAACCGAAATGATTCTGTGATTCTATGTTCGTTCAGCTGGTAAAGCCTTGAATAGAAACCCCCTGATTATTAGCGTACACACTAGGTTTTCATTTCTGATCGCTTCAGGATTTGCAGTTTACGCTGTGTTGAAGTGGCACGCTGAAGCTTTGAAGCTTGACTTTATTTTTCCTTTTTTTTTTTTTAATCTTGGTGGTGGTGTTAAGTTTTTCAGCATAGAAATTAAGGATTTATGTTGCACTAGGAGGTAGTATGGCCATCTTTGGTGCAGAAATTCAGGTATTTCTCAATAACTGAAAGCTGTCAAACTTAATTGGTTTCTGCCTTTTCAATTAGAGCTGCAGGATGTGAGGAGGAGAACTGGCAAACCTCTCCTGTGCCGCATGGATGCTGATTTGTGCCTTTTAAAACAGTTTTTTCAATTTAGGTTAATTTTTCGAATTTGTTTAAAAGAAAGGGAAAGAGAGTTAAATACCAAATTGATATACGAAAGGTCAGCTCTATCGCAGCGCAAAGAGAAATAAATAAATGGACTGCTTTCCTATCACTGCCTTTGCTGGATAAAGGGCTCTCATCTAAAGAAAAAACAGAAGCAGATTAGGTTTAGGAAATGTTTGTAGTTTGATTGCTTCCTGTGGTTGTTACCAGTTGTGGAAGCGTGCTTTATTGTTAAATATATGGAATCTTTATCGAGATAATTTCCTCAAGACGACCCATGCTTTGCTAATTGAGCTTCCTAGTTTCTGTCGCAGGGTAAGGGTCTCATCTTAGAAGTCCAACTGAAGTTGCTCATAATTCAGTGTTTTGAGGTGTGCACGGGAATAAACATTTGTGGATTCTGTTCTTGTTGTTACCTAGATTTCTTTTTTTTCCCGTTCCTTTTTTTTCTTTTTTTTTTCTTTTCTCTGTATTGGAAAGACTAGCTTAGAGAATGACCCATGTTACAGTCTCTGCTAGGGAAAATGTTTTCTGCATACAGTAATGAAGAGTTTTCAGCAGTTTATGAATTTCCAAATAAATGTCCTGGTTGCTGAACTCCCAACCATAGAAATTTGCTTTGTCTTTGAGGGAGATTACTCTGCATGTGCATCTGTCTTGTGTTTAAAAAAAAACAAGAACCAACAAACAAAACCTAAAAACCCAAAGCACAACAGCAACAACAAAAACTTTATTTTCCACTTTCTTCATTTGATAAAAATCTCTCCACTGTAGAATGATTTCCTTTGGGTTTGACACCACCATTTGATCTCAGTTTTTAATAATTTTGGTGAGTTTCACTCCCAGAAGAAAACATGCTTGTGCTGTGAAGTATTCCCACTAGAAATCTGGGAAGTCTTAAAACCTCGTGTTACTCAGGGCTAAGAACTGGCTTCTTTATTAATTCCCTACTAGACAACCCCTGTACAGTAAATCTTTCCGTAACACCATGCTGTTGCAATTAATCAAGCTGATGTTTGGAAATCGTTCAAATTAGATTAAATTAAATAACACCTAGATGGGGCTCAAAACTTGCGCTGATGGAAACAGATTTTAATCTAAAAAGACACGAATTTTATTGGTGCCTCTCCTTATTGGTTGATCTTCATGTTGTACTTACTAGGACACACGAGCGCTGCTCCCTATGTAATGGCTGGAGAGGTGGGTGGCTAAAATAGTTTAACCTCCTCCTTAGCTTTCTGTATCCTTTTCTTTTTTGCTTTAGGTGCCAAGCCTATGATGGTTATGTGGAAGTGGACAATGCATAGAAGTTCAGTGCTGATGGTATCGCATTTATTACTTGCTTTAAAGCGTGCACTGGACAAAGTATCATTTGCAAATGAATAAAAGGAACAGTGCAGGACTTAATATCTGCTCCGTCTTGTCCTTCTAGTTGGCCATTAGAAATTTACAGCTTTTGCTTGCAAATCTTACAACTGAAAATATTTTCCAGGGAGCTGCATGACTGCAGTTTGATAATACTTTTAACTGGCTTCAAGTTTTTTGTAAAAATGTGTGTTTTATGCAGCAGCGTCTAGACTTTCACTGCTTGAATGAAATATCTGTTTCTCTTTCCTTCATTTTTAAGAATGGATTGCTCCCCGGTGAAATAAAACTGAAATTTTGATTGAAATGGGCAAGGAGGAGAAAATGTGCATTTGGACACGGGTCTCTCCGATACATATTTAATTTCTTAATTTCTCTGCCCCTTGGAAGAGTCTCAGCAAAAAATGCAACTGTGTTTACGAAGTCTTCTCTGTACATTGCAGCTTCTCCATGAAAGCAACTGCGGAGCTTAAATCCTATCTCTGATTTGTTTTAAAAATATGTGTTATATAAAGGTACCGGTCACTGCTAACCATTCTGTTCTTCTGGGTAATAGTGGGAACAGTTTTCCCCTGTTCTCTTCCATGGATTAGAAGGAATTCTTGCTGTGTATGTACGTCCTTACAAAAGCCTTTATGTAGATCTTGTTTTATGCTCCCCTAACATTTTATGCAGATGCTATCTATATGGGGTCAGAGCTCTGCGAGAAGCACGAAAGAGCTGCCTATAAGTCAGCTAAGTGAATTAACACTAAGGAGAAAGTCTTTTGTATGATTTGTGATCACTATTAATGTTTTGTATGCATTCCAGCATTGTGTTCATCCTTTAAGGAAACAAACAGTTTCCTTTTTAGCCCTCAGATTACCCCTTGTTTTCTCTGTGTGTGAAAATCAGTGCCGTATGTCATCTACCATGAGCTGTACAGCATCATTCACTGCAGCATCTGTAAAGCTGGGAGAGTGAACACGCAGAAATTCAGTGCAAAAGGGACCTAAGCCTTTTTTGTGCGTATGCATGGGAGAGGCAGGATGACAGTAGTTCTGGCTGATCGGGCATTAGGGAAAGACCTGAGGAGCTTCAGGATTTATGAGTAGGGCTGGCTTGCATCGCTGCATGCAAGACTTCATTATGGATGCTTAGTCTCTGGCTCTCTGAGTATTGCTGTAAGTTCTTCAACTGGAATGACTATGAGCAGTGACTAACTTGCATTGCTCTTCTGTAAGGGCCCTGTAGTGAGCTGGAGGTGTAATATATCCATCTAGGAGCAGGTCATGGTGTATATCAGTGTGTAAAGAGCATGTTGACTTTTGGCTGCAGATGTTTTTTCTTCTGATTCCAACGTACTGAGAGTATGTTAATTTGTTTTCAGGTAACATTAGGAGACAGAGAAGTTTGAGGCAATAAATTCATTGGAGATATTATAGCTTAACTGTCCAATGCAAGCTAGAGGGCAAAGCAGATGGAACTTCCTTGGAGTGAGATTTACTTGGAAATATTACTGTTGTTTTTTAGTAAAATAGGTTTGGTATTAAGCTTGCAGACGCTATAGCAAGAGGCATGAGAATGGGTTGGCAATGGCAGATGTGGTAACCTGCCCTTTGCTCTCTGTTTTTAAGGTACTAATAGCAGCTTATCATCAGTTACGCTGGGTCACTGAGTTCAGAGATGTTTTTGCAAAAGCTGTTTCTGTAGCAGGGTCCCTGCAAGCACGGGCAGCAGGAAGGGGCAGGAAAGTCATCATGGGCAAGGGTCCTATGGGTCTTTTGTGCCATCCATAAAGTGACGTCGTGCATGGCATCAGGTCTAGCATTTGAGATCCTGTTTGTACTGAGACACTAAACAACGAGTGTGGAGAATAGGTGCAACTTCTGTGCTGAAAAGGTGGAAAGACTTGTATGACAAGCAAAGCATCCAGCAGAAGGATAAAAGATGCTGTGGAATCCCTCTCATCTGTTTGCATTTGCCTACTTTTTCTGTCTTGCCAAAATGTAATTTATACAACCAATATCACATCCTCTGCATTTGGTCAACTATCGTAATCTTTTGTTAAGATATTAATAGCCCCATCAAAGTGCTATGACAGACGGTGTGTTTGACAGGAGGGGAAGTTTGTCACAGCGGTTAAATTTCATTTTAACTAGTTAAATGATTTATGGACAAATAGAATTCGTTTTTTAACCCCTGATAGGAATAGAAATTTTGTCATTGATTTCAGAGGAACAGGATCAGCCTTGCACTGTCTTTTCAGGAAAGCACCTAGAGATTTTTTTCCACTGAGATTTTTTTTTTTTAACACTGTGTGTTAGAATTTGGCTGCTCGAACTTGCAAAATGCACCAGTTTAACCCAGAATCAAGCAGTGAAGAGGGAGCAGCATCAATGTGATGCCGTAACCTACTTACACATTACTTCAGGATGTGTTTTAAAACAAAGAACTAAAACACATCAACTGGATATTGCGGCTTGTAGCTGCTGCTGCTGGCCTGCAGTTAGAATGTCAGATTGGGAGCCACTCCGTGCCAGATAGGTCACTGAGTGAGAACTGTATATCTAAAATATATTTTAAAGTAAATCTAGTCTCTGCAAATTCAAGACAAGGAGGATTTAAGTCCCTTAGCAATTGTTACTGGTGTGACTGTATCTATTTCAGGGCAGGGCGACTCCTCCGAAGGGATATGTAACTATTGGTTTGTAGATACTTACACTACTGATAGTTGAAAATCTTGACGATATTTAACTGACTTTGTATGGAAGGAGAACTGAAATGTGGCTTTCTCCTCTTCTTCCCTTAAAGAAGTGCATGGTCCAGGAATACAGTGATTTGTGTCTGGCCTTTCATAAATATATTCAGTTATTTTCATAGTTGTTATCTACTGGAAATGGTTATATTTCATTCTGAAGAACAGGAGTGAGAGGTGACCTTTCTGGCAGTACTACGAGCCTTAGATAGCACATTTGGAGAACTGCTTTAGGCTGAGATTTGTCTCTGCCCCAATATTTCCAAGTTTATCTAGGGGCTAACAAATTGTACATAACGAATTAATAAATTTCTGTGACTGGAGGTAGTGGTTTTTCCTTTGCCACCCCCTGACTACAACCTGGCCTGTAGCAGGCGATGGAGATGGCCGTGCCGTTCTGTAGGTTTTCCATCTGTTCCGTCTTCCCTCCGTGCATGTGCTTCGAGGACTGTAGGGCCGTTTCCTGCAAATTGGCTTGTTCCTCTACTGTCTGTAGTATTGAATCCCTCCCTTTTTAAGTTCATGCCCCACAATTTATTGCCATAGATGACTTGATCCTGTAACCACAAAAGTAAATTTACAATAAAGCAGAACAAAATTGAATCCAGACCACCCCCTGAGTTTTCCACTTCTGTGGTTCCTCCTCATCCTTGATCCTCTTTCGAAGAGAGCTGTTCTCACTCTCGTCATACATGCAGTGGGAGAGCAGCCACTGGCCTCTCTGGGTTTGCATGACCGTCAGCTGCCAACACAAGATTAGCGTTTTCAGTAAAGTCAGTGTGAGGGTATTTTCCTTGCGCAGTGAGAAGACTGGCCATGGTCTGAAAACGTGCAAATAAACCTACCCCAGCCAAGAGCAGCATATGGGACCAGCCTCTGCTGATACCTCCATACGTTCACTGTGTGGAGAGAAGCAGAAGCGGCATCTGTGTGTTAGGTTTTCCTATGGCTGAACATGGAGAAGTCCTGACCTGAAAGAACAGGGACACTCATGCAACTGTAGAAAACTTTCGGCAATGTTGAAAAGGTCTTATTAGGAAATCTTGTTCGTCCTCATGCTGACTGTGATTCTGTTCCTGAACTGTATTCTCTGGAGCTTTTAGTGTGGTTTTTAAATGAGTCAAGTGATGAGACTTCAGTATTTCCCTTGGAAAGAAAACAAAAGCTATCCCACAGGGAAGAAAGGCAGATTTCCACTTAAGATGAGCCTTCTAGGAGGTGTTTTAATTTACAGCTTTAATCAGAGATGTATGACACACTTCTTGTTCCTCTCTTATTGATATTTTGTTGGTTTTTGTCTTTTTTTCACGTAGGTTTGATGATTCCAGTCTTTTGTGTGGTGGAGCAGTCAGACGCCTCTCTTGAATACGATAATCGAGAAGAGCATGCCGAGTTCGTTCTGGTTCGCAAAGATGTGCTCTTTAGCCAGCTGGTGGAGACAGCGCTCCTGGCTCTGGGGTATTCCCACAGTTCTGCAGCTCAGGCGCAAGGTATTTAATAAAGTTCTTTTCCCTCTTTGCACTGGCAGAAGACAGCACCAGAGGTTGTCTGATGTAAGGACAAAGCAAGAAAATTGGTGGCAAATCTTGGAAGAGGTTATATGAGTTGTGTTGATTGCTTAATCTTAGACTAGGTGTACAACAAGCCCTACCTTGTTCGCCTGCCTAGAAAGCTTTAGCTGGATCTTACTGAAGTGTGAAATATGGTGATAATGATCAGTCAGCATATTCATGACACATTTGTTCTCTACCACGAGGCAGGTTGCTGCTTCGAGGAAGTCAGCACAGAAGAGCTGGATAGAACCTCTAGGTGTACAGCTAGATGGCATCTAGTATTCCTCTTTGTATCAGGGCCGTTTTGAACAGCATATTATAGTATTTCATTTAAAAAATTAGACATTGTATGTAATGGTTATATATACATATACATGCTCTCTTTATGGCCAATAGTTGTAGTGCTAAATGTGCAGGCTGATTTCTCTGTTTTCACTTACCTACTATATTGCTGCAAAACCCTTCGTAAAGCTCTACAGTCCCTTCCACTTAGCAATGATTCTCCAGTAGCAGTGAAATCTTAAAATAAACAAAGCTTTCCTCTCTCTATCCAAAATATTAGCTTGAAAAAAACAAACCTAAAATCCTAATCTTACGGGAGACAGGCAGGAGGTGGTGGGTTGGGAAAAAGCTTTCCAGAATGAACTTTGCATTTCAAGAGCATTTTTTATACTAAACAGGTTATTTCAGTGCTTATTCTTTTGGATGAGAAGCCTGTAAGTTTCAGTTTCATCTCCATGTCATCAATAAAACCCGTGCACATTTAGAGTAGTTTAATAGGAGCTTTGCCGGGGGATTTGGATTTTATCTGTTGGTTTTAGTTATTTTGTATAGCTAGGTATTTGAACGTGGGAACAGAGGGAGCAGCGGTGGTGTTGAATCCAGGAGTTCCAGGCAGTGGTTAATAGCGCAGCGCTCCTTGTACAAACTTCTTTCCAAGCAGGGTGATAATGATTCATTTCCTCTGTCAGCTTCTGCTCTGTGAGAGAGGCTCAGGTTCTGCATACAGGCAGAACTCATGCACACGTGTTTATTTACACAATATGGTAATAAAAGCTCTGCGAGAAGGTAGTTGTTTTGGTTTTTAGTATGAAACATTTCATGTCATTTTAGGGATGCTTTTTTCCTGAATGTAAAAGGTCAGCATATCCCACTGTTTCCATCCTGGTGAGCCAGCTTCCTGTTTGACAGCACTATCCATCTCAGTTAACACAGTTGCTCAACGTGTTGCGAGCTAACATGTGGAACACGCTGCATTAGGTGGCCAAGATTTGATTCTTGGCACTTACAAAGGCGAATGGGCTTTGCAAGAAACCTGCTCCAAAGAGGCACACCATTCAGTGCAGTGATCCACGCTGGCTGAGCATCTCACTTGGGGGAACCTTGCTTTTGCAGCATCTCTCTGTTGTGAGAATAGCAAGGAGGAGAGACAGATTGACTCACGAAGGAAATCAGTCACTGTGCAGGGAGGAAACGGCCACTGTGTTTTTGAACTACAGGCTTTGACGATGAGCAGGTTCAGATACTAATCTGTCACTTGATGTGTTGCTCGAATAACTCATCTAGAAAATAAAAGTTGAACCTCTAATGGTTGTAGTAAGTCTAAAAGACAAGACTTTTTGGCATTTTTGTCTTTAAGGCAGCCATTACCTTCCGCTAGAAAACATCAGATGGTATAATATTTAGAAATGTCAGAAAATACCTTAAAGATCCGTCAGCTAACAAATCTCTTACTTGGTCAGTTTATTTACCTTCACACTGAAGGACCAGTTCTCCAAAGTCTTTTATACATCCTGGGCAAATACTGCAGGTCATGCTGATTTTAAGATATGAAGCTGAATTATGCAGCATGTTCTGTAGTATCTGGCTTCTGTGCTAGCTGTCTGCAAGCTGAGAGATGAGGTACAGGCAGAGACAGAGTGCTAATAGATCTCTGAGATTGTTTAGTTTAATGAGAAAATTTGTAGAATATTGGGCTATAATCTGTCAACTAGGGTTGACAGAAGCATGCTGCTAAATGGTTGATATAAGGATTTATTTGGGAACACAATTTTCTGATATTAAAAAGAGGAAAGCAAATAAAGCTATTTGCTTTATTCATTCTGGTTGTAGGAGAAGCCTGCTTCTGTTCTAGTGCTTGGGATTGATTTCATTTAGCAATATACATTGATAAACAGTCACTTAGTTCTTCTTTCTGCTTTATGATCAGCTGAATTAGAGGATCTGCATGAGAAGTTGAAGATCCTCAGGTGCATTTTTCAAAACGCTGAAGCTTTAAGCAACATGCTGTGCAAAACAGTGACATGAGTAGGTGTCCCCTTGTCCTCCGGGGACAAAGTAAATGTGAGCTTGTCAACGCTTTTGTATTGTAAAGGCTGTCTAAGCTGTAATGTAGCGTGTAATAATTGTCACCTTTTGGGTTGGGAAGGTGTTTCATTTTGCCCCCCTCTTGTTTTGGATGACTCTGAGAGGAGTAGCAGTGTTCACTTCATCTTGTGGGAAATATCTTGCCTTTGCCGGTTCCTTTTAGAACAGGGTCTCCAGCGGCAGATAAAAGAGCTAGTTGTGGGGGAAAAGAGGAGTTGTGGCAGCAGAGAGAATTGCTGTGCAATTTCACACCGCCTTCGCTGCAGTTCACCATGGCACTTCTACAGACCTGCCGAGGCTCCAGCAGGCGGTGCGTGCCTTGCGTGTAGGGCCCTGCCTCACACTTGCCAGCTGTACGGCGGCATGGCAGAGTCTGGGTGCCAGAAAGGAAACGTGGCACAGAGGGGTAGGTGGTGCGTTGCCTCCCCGAGAGGTCTGTGGGCCCAAAGGAGCCCTGCTGTGGGGCTGCTGCCCAGGCAGAGCTCCCCAAGGAGGTGATGCCGTGTCTGAGCATGTGAACTGTAGCCTGCACACACAGCTGCCACCTGGCCTGGAGCCTCATGTACCGGCTTGTGGTCACTTAGCTTATCATGGCTAATTTTTAGTCCTGGTCATTAGGTAAATTGAGAAGTCTTAGCATAAATAATTCTGAGGCAAACATGTATCCAGAGGTATACATGAACGTGGCCCCATGCCTCACTGGAAGAAGCTCCTTATTCCCACACAGTTTGGGCAGGACACATTTATTCCACAAACAGCTGGTTGTGAACATTTTTTGTTGATGGTGGCGAGAGCAGAGACTTTTCCAGCGAGTGCTGCCCTCGTGAAACTTCCCTTTTCTGACAGGAGCTGTGAAAAGTCTTCTGGAACAGCATGGGAATTTGTTAGCAGCTTGGCACTGGGGTGTGAAAGTTGGTGGTGTGAATGGCAACAAAGGTTTAATAAACATTTATGTATTTTTCTTTCATCAGTTGAGTCTACACCTGACACTAGGGAACCTGCTACATGTGCCTTCCAGAGAGAAAAAGAGTCATGCTTTAAAGGGGCACCTGTTCTATGTGTAGTTTAATAAAATTTATGTGCCCTGATGCAATTTTTTTTTTTTTTTTGGTGGGTGGGGTATTCTAACTGGGTTATGCAAGAGAAGGGAACTGGTAGGGGCTACATGCAGTATGTAGTGCTGAGTGCTGGGACCAAAGTAGTATGAAAGTAGCTGCAATCTGGAGTACCCTGTGTGCAGTCCTGCAGCTTTGGAACCTGCTGTGAAAGCAGATTCCCTCCTCAGTGCGGGGTGGAGGAAGAGCAATGCTAGTTTTTCGCTTTTAGCAAGTTCTACTTTCCTAGAACCCATATGAAAAAGAAAATACTGTGATTTCTTGTGGATATATGTATATATTTTTTTTCTCTTTTGACCAGTTCCTTGTTAGCTGTCATGAGTGTATACACAGCACTGGTGCACATCGTCTGCAAAAGCTCGCAAAGCTGGATGGGCCATCAAAATGGAGTTTGTCTTCTCCTCCCAGCTGCTTCTGCTAGGTGTGTTGGCAGGGCAGTGTGGAGTGCCTGCCCTGACTGCTGTTTAGCCAGGCACCGGCAAAGTACTTGCTTGGGTTAGTTGCTGTGTGTGGCCAAGCACAAGGAGAGGGGTGTACAGAAGAGTGAAATGGTGCTGAGATGCCAAGTGGAGCAGAAAGAGAGGTGAGAAAACAACGGAGGGAAGTTAACACAGAGCAAGAGAAACATAAGATCTTTCCAATCCCTGCCACTGTAGAGATTGCCAAGCCCTGGTTCTTAAGCAGTGTATTGCCATGAGCAGAGCCACTGCAAGAGGCAGTGCCTTGCGTTAATGCCTTGGATGTCCCTCTTCATGCTGCCCGGTTTCTTCTAGTGCTGTGTACTGACTAAAGAGTGGGAAGCCTTATGGCTGCAGAGAGCTGGGGGTGGCTGGTTGGAGTAGAAGAGGCTGGCAGTGGTCAGTGGAGAAGGTGTAAGACGAGAACGAGAAACAGAAAAGGTTTAAGTATCTTGCCTTGCCATGTGGAATTTCAATAGCCGGGCACGGAGGAGAGTGATGCTCTGTGGGGACTGTGACTTAGCAAGCTGAGGTCAGACAGCATCGGCCCTGGCAGCCTTTCATGACTGGAGTGGGGAAGAGGAGAATTTTGTTGCTGCCAGTCAGTGCCTGGCCAGAGTAGCTGATGGGGTACCTCTGCCCTAATGTCATGACACCCAGAGGTGTATCTCGGGACTAACTGTCCTCCAGCTGCCTCGCCTGTGAGGCTCTCATGTTGCTTGCAGCCACGGGAAGCTAAGACAGGCTTGGCTTGGCTTTGATGCTTCTGCAGCGCACTGTGCTCTGGAGCAGTAGTGAAGCTGTCCTTGCAGTGAGCTGCAGCAAGAGAGAAAGGTGACTCTCCTGACTGTATAGCAAGGAAGCCAAGGCACAGACAGGTAAGGGCTCGCCTCTTGATCCACAATGCACATGGCTGGGGCAGGAAGGAACCCAGACTGCAGATGCGTTTATTTCCCTCAAGGGCTTAAATATGTGAGCTCAGCCCTGCTCTCTGCTGTTAATTGGAGGCCTCTTGCACTTGCGGCCTGCATTTAAGTAGTATTTCAAAGCAAAGACTGGATCTGTTTGATATGGTGACGTTTAGCGTATCAGTCCAAACGGCAGGCTGCTGTGTGTGAGAATGTGGCAGCCTGAATGCTGGGCTCCTTCACTCTGGCTAGCCTTTGTGAGACCAATATGACCATCTTGCCACTTACAGGATTATAACCATGTGTACAAATATTTGAAGGGTGTAAATACCGATGAGGGAATGGATTTGCTTAAGCTGGTCCAAGAGGGTTGGGCTCTGGCGCACTTGGAAGGACCTGAGCAGATGATGAGTAGGGAAAGATCCTGTGAAATATTCCCATCTGTGCTGTCTTCAGGGCCACAATAGCTTCCGATTGAATGTCAGGTAAAGGCAGAACATACCAGCTGGGGGCTGTATTGAACATGCACAAGCTGGTTTTACATTTCTGTATCAAGAAAGGTACAGTAAAACTGTAGTGAAACCATGCTAAACTGTGCTTGATGTATACAGCTAAGTTTGCTGCAGCTGGGAAGACTAGGTATGCTGGTTTTAGCACAAGTGCAAGGTAGCAGTATGGTAAAAATGAGAGGAAACCTGGGTTCAGGTTTCTCCTGTGAATAATGTGCAATAAATTACAAGGGTGCTGTAATCTGGGATTTTCTGACTCCTCAGCTAAGTGCCCAGTGGCTCCCTGCTCATGTGATCAAAGACCTTCTAGTCAGTATTATACTGGCTTTAATGAATAGGAGAGACACTGGTGATATAATGACTTAAATAACAAGACAATACAGCAATCAACAAAGTAAATGTCGGGTCATTTGCCGGCTCTGTCACTGTTTGCTGCTACTTTTTTCTTTTTCGGCTGTACAGTGATAGCACAGTGGTCTAACTGAGTTGTCAGTCAGTGTAGAGTTGCTGTATTTCTCTCAGCTCAAACTCTTTTGCTACAGAGTATGATCACCCTGCTAAACCAATGCGTCTTCAAACCAAACCAAACCAAACCCCATCCCAAAACAAACGAAAGATACAAACTCTGCAGTGTGGTCTTACTCCACTTGTAATTAACAGCTCCTTACCCTTAGTAATCCCCTTTTGCCTTCCTTGCTTCTATTTTATCTGTAAGCTCTTCTTTCTTCTCTCCAGTTTTGCAGGTGAGATTGTAAAAGGCCCAAATCAACTCATTTAACAGTAATATGTGTGAGGGGTACGACTCAAATGGACATCTTGCAGTAAACTCTGACATGTAATTTCATGACAACTTGTCTGGAATTGCTAAGCAGACTGGATTTCTTGCAGCGATACTCAGCCATCCAGATCAAAGTTTTCCTTGTAAAAGCTGGTCCTTCTTGAATTGAACATTGCTTGAGTTGTATTCTTTGTCTTTCTCCCTGATGTTTGAAGAAAGTGGGCTGAGTACTTCTCAAATATTTATTTCCCTCCCTGTATACAGACATTTACTAGCAAATCACTGTTTTGTCTACCCTACAAAACTTCATGACAACTGTAAGTGAAACTCAATTACAGGAACCATGAGAGAAAGTCAGAATTTAATGAGAATGCTGAAAACCTCTTCCTTCTTTGGTTTTTTGATAGGCATTTCAGTGCATAATGGACACAGGGTTTGAAAGACACTGTTGTTAAAGGTTCAGCATCTCATGCCATTTCAATTAAAGCCCCAGCGTTCTCTTTAAACGTTGCTTGGAACCCTTAAGAAATCTTACGTAAAAAATAAAAGAAGAGGTAGGGATTGAGGCTGCTTATATTTGTAGGGTTTACTAAAATTAGTGGTGGTGGTTTTTCGGTTTTTTAGGTTTTTTTTTTTTTTGCAAATATGACATCTGAAGAAATGTTAGGATGTCATATATATAAAATGGAATATATTTTATGTTTTACTTTTTTATATATATAAATACATATATTTATAGTTCAATCTAGAATATAAATACACATATATTTTATACATATACACACATACATATATATTTATATAAAAGTATAATATATATATATATGGAAACAAAAGATCAAATCCAATTAATAAACCAACCTTTCAGGTTACTTGTCACCCTTATTCTTCATCTGTAGTGTTATTTTGAGTAACCTCATTATTCCAACAGCATGAACTCTAGTGAATACTTGATTCTGTGATAAGCTCACTGTGCAAGTTCTTAACTTCTAACCAGCGGTCAGGAAGCGTCTCTCTTTCCTTTTCTTCCCCACCCCCCCCACCCCCCCCCACCCTGTGCTGGTGTGTGTAAAAGTTGCCATGTGGTATTGGCTTTGTGATCCCAATATATTATTTACAGGATTCTTGTGATGGAACAAAACCTTCTACAAATAATAATCTATTTTTCTAGATGGCAAACATCTGGGTAGTATAAGTAAATGAGTAATTTATTAGTGTTTGAACAGCTTAAAGGAAGGTAACTAAAGGTAGTCCTGAACAGCTCAGCACTTCTGACGGCCACTTTCCGTCTCATTTGCGGTTTGTGACTGAGCACAGCACCGCACGTGAGCGGGAGAGAAGGCAGGGGCGAGAGGAGGAAGCCGAGTGGACAGAGCAGGCTTCGGCTATCCCAGTGAAACACCCTGTCTTCCTTCCCTGCCTGTCTTCGCGGATCTGCGATGGGAGTCTGAGGCCAAGCACTTTGAAATGCATCGTGTTTTGGTGACGGCTCCAGGGGCTCTAGTGGACTTGTTGCAGTGGCGTGTGTCATTTGTTTGTTCCACAGTCGTAATGGATCAAACTCAGACTGTGCTGTGGGTAAAAATCATTAAACCTTTTGTTCCTCTCTCTCCCCCTTTGTTTCTGAGAAATACTGCTAAGGCCGTAACAGCAAATCGGGGCTTCTGTTTGATGAGGGTTGTATTCTTTTGCGCTTTCCCTTCACTTTACGCTGCACGCTGTGTATAAAAAGATAACGCTGCAGGACAGAAGCTCCTTCAAGCTTCGCACTCTTCAAGGAAAGATTTTCACATATTCTGCCAGTTTTATAAACCAATGAAGAAATGCTGGGGAAATTGAGCCACAGGCTTTTTTGTGTCACAGCAACCCTTACAGTAGTTTGGGGTAAAATAAAAATCAAGTTCCCTCCGAAAGGCCTGTGTGTACGCAATTAAAAACTTAGACCAGCGTATAATAAATTCTGATTTTTCTTGGCCCCCTTCCCAACCTCTCAGCCCACAAGCCCGTGAACAACAGGTATTTTTGAGGAAAACTGGGAAATGGTCTTTATTAATTTTAATTTAAAATAAAATTTTGTTGTCTTTTTCTTGCATGAATCTGATAATGATTTTATTTAAAAATGGAATAAATTAGGTTAGACTAGGTCTTCCCCTGTCCAGAGAAGGAAAATGAGGCACAGTTAGCAGCCTGTTAGCTAACAAGCTAAATATTTAAATATTGAGTAGTATGTAAGGAGAGCAAAGCCTGGTGGTGGTTAACACAAGTTAGGGTAGCTTCCCCCCCCCCCCCTTTTTTTTTTTCTTTTTAGACATTGTTGTCTGCTGAGATTTTTTCCAGTCCTTGCTCTCGATAAAGGAAGCAGCATTTTAACCCTGTGGTACGAGGAGATGCCTTTCACCCCAGCTGCAGGTTGCCTTGCCCCATCTCCCCTCCCCACAGGGGCGCAAAGCTGGGCCCACCTCCTCCTGCTGCTTTCCTGTAACCTAGCAGAGGCAGGGCTCATGCCCCAGATTGGCTTCTGCTTATTGGGAAGCACATCCCAACTTCTAGGATCTCTGGTGTGCCTTGGGCAGAGGTTCCCCTGTGCGGCATTTGTAATGGATACACTGCTGGGGAGAAAGCAGAGCACTTTCTGCTGGCTGGTCTGTCCGAAGTCGGTTTCTCATCTGTGCCCGGGTCCGGATCTCGCTGCACGTGTGAAGGGAAATTGGTTTGAGCAGGTTGAGAGCAACAGCGCTGGCTGTGGGGTCCCTTGCAAGCTCATGGTGTAAGGCAGTGCTTCTCAGTCCCCTTTAACCACATAGACAAGCTAAGCAGGAAAACCAGTTTGTTTTGAAACTGAAAACCTAACAAAGTAAGGGGAGAAAACTTAAAGAGGATAAATGGAAAGTGTCTTCTGGTTTAAAAAAAAAAAAGAAAAGAGAGAGGCCAAACACACTGACCCTTGTTCTGTGTCTGGTCATCTCTTTAGGGAAGATCCTTCTGGCATTGACAGCAAAGGGTCAGTTAGGAGGGTTTCTCACTGCTGTGTGTGAGCATTGTAGAAGGGACGCAGCTTTAATCCTTCTGGCCCTTACTGGAATATAAATGAACCTGTCAATCAGCAACTGTATTTGATGTCTGCATCTTTTCATACCGGTTGAATTTTACAAGGGCAATCTGCCCTCCTGCATTTTTTGTCATTGGGGGTCTGCAGGAGATTAAATGGCTACATTTACAGAATGGAAAAGGAGGAGCAAAAGGCAATGCTATTAGTGACCTCCTTTTGCCTACTATCCTGCTCACTGGAAACTCCCTTGGAGAGTACCGATGAAGGTTCAAATTCAGACTGTGGCTGAGAGAAGCGGGTGTGTATGTCCTCCTCCCGTCCACTGAGCTACTTGGTTATTCGGGGTGGGTGTCTCTTCCTCTCCATACTGGTGCAGGGCTTATGGAGAATTGCTCCTACTCTGTCTTCCTTTCGGCCAGTGAATACCTTTGATTTATCCAGACAAGTTGAAAAAAATATATGTTTTTACAGGTGTGATTAAAAAAAGGCATTGCATCAAGTTGAATGAGATGAGGTTGAGGTATTTTTTACTGGGTTTTTAGGGGCGATTTTACAACAGAAAAATAATTCTTCTAGGATGAAGTAGCTCTCAATTAAACAATAAAGCTCTAGTAATCCTGGGATCTGGGTCTGTATTTTATTCCATTTTCACTCCCCAGTTTTGTATGTGCAGCATCTTTGACTTCACCTGGCTGTTTCCGCAGTTGCTAATGAAGAGTTAAATTCCAACAAGCAAGCTAGGAGGAGAATGCATGTGCCAGTCAGGATTCTTAGCTAAATTGCTTTCATACTTTGTTTTTATAATATATTTGCCGCTTAGCCACATTTTGGCCTTTTTCCTTTTTCTAACAAAAATCATTATGTGGGATAGCTAGTAGATAGTTCTACTTTCACAGTGACAACTCCATGCTAAAAATGTCCCTCGGCATAGGGATCGTTAACTGATGGCAATTTGTCTGCCTTTCTGAGCAGGTTTTTTTTCGGCAACAGCTACAGAGTCTACGAAATAGTCTGTGGGGGAAAAAGTGTTTATCTTGTGTTGAAACTGAGGATGGACCAAATGCTTGAGGAAAAGAACGTATCAAATAACGAGCTATAGATAATACTAAATCTTTTCAAGATCCTGGAAGGAGATGTTTAGGCAGAATTGTGTGGCAGTCAGCATGAGAAAATTGGCATTTTGTGAAATGCTGCCGTAGAATATGTTTCAAACGTCACTATTTGTGTATCCATTTATATAGATAGCATCAATTACATATTTTTAAGTGTTGATGATGGGTCTAAAAACTACATGTATTATGAACATAAAACTTTCATTTTTCTGTGGCTTGAGCATGGAGAACAAGTCTTCTTTTTTCTCAATCTGAAAGTTGTATTTGTTTGCTTAAAAGAATGGTACTTCATTGGTAATATTCACAAAGATTTATTAATATTTTATTGTAGAGCTTTTAAATGGAGGGCTACACATACTAGTTCCTTTTTTTTCCTGATAGCTCTGCTAAAAGAGCATAGCAACACCATACATTTGCGTTTTCTGATCACTAAAAATCCCCCCTACCATAAATGTGTATGTGAAATTGAGAACCTAATTAAAAGATTAACAGCATGTACAGTACTTTACCCAAAAGGCATGTGTTAATTTGTTAAAACACTAAAGATTTTTATGCTGTCTTTTTTGACGCTATCAAAATATTTTCAGTGGAACTGGTTGAACCTGGTCTCTTTATTATAAATTCTTTTGCAGAGTAAGATGACTTAATTTCATATCTAATTGCATAAGGAATTATAAATTATCTTTTCTAAGAGACCTATGACACTAAAACGCAGAATGAACAAATAAAACTGATTTGTTCTAGTACAAATGAAGATACATGGCAGTATTTTTATTACAGACACCATTTGTTTGGGTTGAGTGTCTGAATATTTTACAATAAGATACAAAGCGTCTGAATATTTTACAAAGATACAAAAAGACTGTTGAGCAGTCGTTCTAGCAATGCGTCTTAAGGTGTTTTACAACTAATTGCCGTGAAACGAAGAAACCCAAATCAACAAAAAAAAGCCCCACCCATAAAATAAAACCCTATGCAGAATGGGATAAATCTGTTCCAAAGGAAACATGCATTCATAGAAGCAGCGGGATCTGCCTCTTGGATCAAACATGGAACTTGTCTTTTGTTCGCAGAGGAAAGACCTGTTGATTTCAAAAGCGTGCTTTATCTCAGAAAAAGGTGACTTGCTGTATGTAAAATGGTAGTTTCCAGCTAGGTAAGAGATGCCGCAGTCTCGACTAGAGCACGCAGGCGAAGGATTACAAGTCTGCTTTCTAGTGGGGAAGGACGATTGATGTATAGGGCAGTGTACTGGAGGTGGGCATTTCCCTGATATAAAGGGAAATGGACATCCTGCTGGGGCCGCGTTAGTGCCATGTAACCCGAGGGGATGGCATGGTGCTGCAGAGTTAGGATTTCCTTCCCTCCTGGGGACTTCTGGAGGAATCTTGAACAAATTCCCCTTCCTGCCCCTACAGCACAACCAGTAGGTATTCGCCTTTGGAAACAACTGGGTATTTACCAGTAGAAAGCGACGTATTACTTTAAGAATTGAATATTACCCTTATGGCAGAATTTAGTAGAAACTGGCAATTATTAAAGATTTGTCTTCTGTAACTACTCTCCATGGAATTTTATTCTGTCATTGAAAGTTTAAGATGGTTTATAGTAAATTTACCATTTCATACTGAACTGTGTCAGTGTTGGTGCCAAGGCTGTTTGAATATTACTGAACATCTATTTAACCAGATTAGATTGAACCCTGTTACATTATTTAGTGCAAGTGTATTGTTCATAAAGGAACAAATTAATATTCTGCTGACCTTTTGAGGGTTGAATTAATGAATTTATCAGAAGGATTAGTTTGGTATTGTATAATAGAGACGCTCTTTTATTTATTTATCCAGAAGTACTTTTATTATGAAGTTTACTGATACAAAGCTGCTTCTGTTAAGCTGATTGTTATTCCCAGCCACTAAAAGGCGAGTGCTAAATTGTCTAAATCCCAACGTATGTATGCATTTATGATTTTTTTTAGAAGGAGGCCAAGAGGGTAGTATGTGACTTCATAAAAGCAAATAGGAAAGAAGTGTAACAATTTTTAGCTAGAGAGCTTCCATGCTCTAGTTTGAGTGATAGGAGTGATGACAGGAAAACTACAGCATTTATGGTGAAATGTGCATTGCACTTGAAAAAAACATTTATGCCTAATAATCAAAAGTTATTTCAATAACAAGGTTGAGGAATATTTTTATTGTCATAAAAACATGAGATCTTTTTCCCTTGCCTTTCTGTAGATCTGCAGTAAATTTTCATTTTGTAAGGACTTTTTGTACTTTACAATTTTGAGTATGTGGGGAGGGAGAAAGCAAAAACGACGAGAGACAGCCAAGAGAGCAAGTGTTTCTGCATTGTTTATAATAGCAATGTCATGCCTCTGTGAGGGACAGCAGTGTGGCGTTATTTTTTTTGGGGGGGGGCGGGTAGTGTAGTAAGCACCTGTGTCATCTCACCAAGGTACAGCAACTCCCCTGTCCCACTCTTCTCCTTCCCCTTCTTGTTGAAGCGAAGTTGGGATGGAGTTGCAGGTACAGCTACAGTGCTGACATGGCACTGTGGTGTCCCGTGGTCACAATGTGGATTTTGTGGAAGGAGGGACTGTTACAGAACAAAATTCACGTCAAACATCTTCAAGGCTTCTACTGAACTCTTTTTTGTCTGTGTCTGTTATGGAGAAACTCTGGTTTTGCATGTAAATGTGAGGGAGATGGAGAAATCTTAGCTGCAGATGGAAAAAAAACCCAGTGTCTTGATATTTTAAAAAATCCAGAATTAGAAGGAGATAAATTTATGTAGCCTTTGCACCATAATAATGTGGAAAGACCTGACACAAAGCCATAAGGCTTTTTTCACAGATTCAGTTGTCTGGAAATTGTGCAATGCTGTTTAAACGGAATGACTTTTAACAGATCGCAATAAATTAAAAAAAAAAAAAAAAATCATGTTTTCACCAAGGATTACACGATGGCAGTGCTAACTCCCATGCAATTAATAGACAGTGTGTACTTTGTTTTCCTTTGAGTGCTTAGCATTTTGTCTAGATTTTATCTGGCCATGTATCCAGGAACTGGGTATGGATGCAAGCTGCAGTTAATTGAACTGTATTTAGGACTACTAAAACCATCCTATGTGCTGTATGGCAAGACGTGTAGCTAAATTTGCATTTGGAGCAATGTAGCTGTAGCATGCATATCCTGTAGTAGATAGGCAGCCCCTAGTCCACATGTTTTTAGATGCAAAATGTAATTGGTTTATGACAAATTAACTTTTTATATCAACATAGCATTTGTCTTTTACAAAACGTGCAGTTATTTTCCCAGAGCAGTTGCGAGGTGCAGTTTGTAGCTTCACAGGAGGGAAGATGGAATATGTTCTAATTTTGGTGCGGATCGTTGGCCCATTGAGTCGGGTCTTGTGTTGTAGCAACTTCTTTGTAGAGGAAGGCTGGTCCTGGTTTCCTCTGATCTCATACACCTACTGAACGTCTTTTTACATCCAGCTAGTTGTGTATTTAGGGGGAAGAAGATGCTGTCTGATATAAGGAATGATGAGTTTAAATCTGGAAGCAAAAAAAGCCCCATGTTTCCGTGCTTGCTTAAGCACGGATTAAGTCTTTTATATAACATGCTTTATAGAAAAAGGGCTACGTTTGTACAGAAGGAGGTGCCAGAACGCTAATAGAAGTATAGTAGCTCATCTGATGGGTGGGACAGACTTCTGCATGCTATTCTGGAACAAAATTAACCCTGTGTGGGAGTATAATACCTAGCATTGTTAATTCTTGACATTTTCATTTTCTCACCCATACTTCTGGGGCTCTTGATGAGAGGAGCTTCAGTTTCTCTTTACAAATTTAATTTGTAGAGATAGAAAATAAAATCTTAGAGGATTCCGTCAGAAGCTTGTGAGCATGATCCTGCCTTTGGCATGAGAACATGGAATAGAAAAGAATCCAAGCATTTTGATTTGCTGGGAACAAAAAGAAGCTGACTGGTAACTTTGGGATACGGTATTGCTGTCCGAAGTACATTACTTTGCGGGTGCGCAGGCATGTGACAGTGTGATAGTACGTGGGTCTGTGTTGGTTTCAAACACACTCGGGGCCTCCTGTGGCCCTTTTGTTATTCCTGAGCCTTTGGCACTGAGTGCCGGTGGGGGATGTGTGGAGATGGGGAAACGAGAGAACTAGATATTAGAATTCAGTAGCAGATTTAAATTAAGCAGAAACCTCAGTATGTTATAAACTTGTAAGGCTATATATACACTATGGCATGTGGCTGGACCATAGTCATGCTCAGCAAACCACTGAATGTTATAGGACAGTTCATATGTTTTCTAATTCTTCCCAGAAAAAAGAGGATTTCAGTACTGAGTAATATCTTATTATCCCATTCCTACTATCGGCAGCACAGCAATTTGAACTTAGAAAAATAGCAGATTAGATATTTCCCTGAAACTACATATACCATTTAGCGTCTTACTGATGTTTTGGCAGAACAGCATCGGGATTGACAGAAACTGGGGCTGAAAGTGACTTAAAGGAGCTAACGGAGTTTAGCAAGGTTATGAAAAAGCAGTGCTTTCCATTAGGCATCCTATGAAGAGAGAGATGGGAAAGGAAGAGAGATGCCAACATGGGAACTACACACTGACCATGGCTTTATGAGCTGGGAGGAGTCTAGGCTGACAATTTCATTTGGGGATTTGCTTCCTTAGTAGGAAGAGTTAAGAACAGAAATGAAAAAGCTAGTAGTAATAGAGATAATGTTCTGACCTCTTAAAACATAAGTGTAAGGTGCATATCTCAGAGTCAAATATTCCTTGCAATGGTGGAAACTTAAATGCAGTGTTCTGGTACTACTGTAGTAAGGCCAAAAATGGAACTAGAAAGGTTTGTCTTGATGTAAACGCTAAGTGAAATGTAAAAGCTAAATGGGCATCCAGTTGTGTGATGTAGAATCCAAAATCAGCACACACAATGCTGTTAGTGTTCATAATTGTTGGTGCTGTAGCTTCAACAAGGGATTCTTTACAAGAAAATTAAGCCATGTTTTAAGTTACAGTGGTGTAAATAAAGTCAAATGCTTCTGAAGTCAGTGGAGTTTTTGATTTCCGCTGATGCAATTGAGGACAGAGGTTGAAACATGATTTTTATTTCCAGATATATCTCAAGCTACATTTCAAACTTGTTTTATGTGAAGAAGTAAATAATCTTTTGGGAGGCAGGTTGGGAGCATAGGTAACACAGCTTCAGGTACATTTATCTATAGGACCAGTAACCACTGTAGATTGTTTGCAAAGCTTGTTTGGGGTGTTCCATCCGTGTAGTTTTTCAGCTGTGTCCTAAAACGGACAACCAAACTCAATACAGCTATTCTGAAATGAGTTACTTAGCTACAGGGGGATAGGCCAAAGCCATTTTACTAGAGAACATTTTTCCTTGTATGAAAGTCATCCATTTGCAGGATATTTTTTGTTTAATGATCTTCAGAGGAATTTGATTATTTTTTATAATACATCGTGGAAGCTTGGCGTTAGGTTCTTGCTTGCTTATGTGAATACCTGAGACACAGGGACTTAAGACAGGGACAACAAAATAGAAATTTCCCGTAGGAATCCTCCTACCTCTGCAGGGTGATGGAGAAAGATGATCTGTGTCCTCAAAGGACAGACGCATGGGAGCTCTGAGACTGAAAGTGGGGAGGCATGTTTGTTTTAATATATGTAAGATTTGACCTGGTTTCAAGTACTTCTCTTAACACCAGAGGAAGGAGAAAGCTGCAGAGACATGTGAAACCTGAGGTTAGGAGCCTTACAGTAGGGTATGGTGTTGCTTTAGTTGTGTGTGTGTGTGTCTGTGTCTATGTGTGTGTGTTTGACTGAAGGTGGGGATGGCAAATATCCACCTTTTTGGCAAGGACCGAGAAGTTGGTCTTTAGCTTGACTAATACGTGTGTGTTTATAGGAAGGTTTTAAAAGAAGGGGAAAATATTTGTTAATTTGGACTATTTGTGCTTGAAATGTCATAAACACTTGGATGTAATAAGAGAAATACAGTAACTTTTTGTTGTCAGAGAACTTGTTAGAAATATTATTTGAAATTAAGATTCATATATTTTTGCAGAGGAGCTTTCTTTGTGAGGTTTTCATGTAAAAGCAGGGTTCCCTGTCTTAACTGCATCCATAAGTCAAGGTGGTGCCTTCTTTTCTTTGGAACTTAAGGTAAAGAGTTTTGTTTTTAAAGCATAAGGTGGTTACTACTTGTCTGTAGACTTTTAAATAGTGTACAAATGCACAAGATTTTTCTTTGATGAACTTTTTTTTCATTTATTAACAAGGTGGTTATGTAGGAACATTCATCAGAAGCTTTAGAAATTGTGGGAGATTTATGATGTCATATGATGTCATTACAGCAAGATGCTGCATTGTAAAACTTCAGAGCAACCACTGCTGTACCACCAGGGTGAATAATGGAGCATTCATTCACTCCTACCAAATGCCAACATGGAATATTCCATGGGCTCTCTTAAAACAGAAATTGTGCCTATAGGAACATGTAGTGAGAAGTTACGCTTGGGAGGGTGTAATTGGAGTACCTCAAAAGGAGTGGTAGATACTTCAATTCCCAGAAGTCGTCATGTTAGGACTGCACAAAAGCTACAGACTCTCTGAGGTACAAGCTCCTCAGAAGGAAGTGGCTGAAAAAATCTTGGCTAGCTCATGGGGAGCTTGTGAGAACAAGTACTAGAGGCCAAATTCTGCTCTGTTACACCATCCTACGTTTGGACTCGTGCCAAGGACGAACGCTTTCCCTGCTGCGACTAGACTGGAGGGAGTACAATTCTGAGGGGTCTGAGCAGCCAGTGACTACTCTAAACCACACATAAAATGAGTTTAGCAATCTTGGACTGTTGAACAATGATTCATTTTATAATATGACCACAAAATGTAGCTGAGTTGGTAATGATTGCTTCAAATGGCTCAAGAAACTGAATGAGCAAGGAGGAGCTGGGATTACCCTTAGCCCTACTAAGTGTCCTTGTTGGGCCGGAGGTCAAGGCTTCCCGGTATAACTTTTGCCCGGGGCTGCACAGGCAGGCAGGGGAGAGCTCTGCCTGCAATAGAGACAGACAAAGGTCTCATTCTTCAGTGGTAAACGTGCTTTAACAACCACCACTATATACTAACACTTAAAAGAAAATGAAAGGAAATGTTAAGTCTGCTGCATGTTACTTGTTCGGGATGTTAACAGCTGTATGGCAAATACATCTATAGTATAGGAGGGAGAGGAAGATAGAAGCAAACTTTCACAGCCATCCTTTCATATCTGTAATTACATCCAGACTTAGCAGCAGTGTCATTTCATTTTGCAGAGGAGCGTGGCAGCCCTTGAAGTGAGATTTCTTGGTGTTCAATCCCACACGGTAGAAAAGGTCCATTGTGCTCTGGCCTGCTTTACAACAAACCATACCAAACCATGCATGCATGCTCAAAGAGCCCCCCCTTTATATAGGCAACTGCCATTTGTTGCAGGGGTTGCTATGGCAAACTGGGGCAGAAAATCCTATCTTGATGTTAAAGCGAAATACTTAGAAATTGCAAGGAGACAGATTTTGAGAATATAAATTAATTAAATGGCAGTAATTGCATTATTGCACTATCTTGCCAGGGAAGTAGCTATTCCTGTGAGAGTCTATTACTGTGTTAGGTCTTGAAGCAGAATGTAATTTTTTGAAAGTGCTTTAGGTTTTCCAAATCTGTCTTTCTGCTTTTATTTAATTCTAGCTAGTGGTAAACTGCAGCTTAGCCCTGCAAAGGTGGTCATCATCCTGCATGCTTGAGCTGTTAAAGCTGTAAGAAGACTGAATAAGCATTTACAATTTGGGCTTCAATTGACAGAAGTAAATAACTTTAGCCTCACCAATCTGGCCCAAGTAGCTGCCTGATAGCTTGCCCTGTTGGGATCAGTGCCTTTGGATTGGGATGGGAAACATTAGGCTTCTTCCAGATAGGAGTCCTACAGCTGTCTAATGTGCCTTTTGCTCCTTGACTGCTGGAGGTGCAGTGTCAGGCGGGTAGGAGACTTCTATGGTACATTGCTTCATTTGCAAGAAAAATGAAAAAACCAAGGCTGTTTTATGTTGCTTGCCTTATTTTTTTTCCCTGTGTCCTGGCTACTGAATGCCTGTGACCTTACTGTAGTTGTGTCCTTCTTCAAATCTCCAATGAAAGGATGAACAGTACACTTCAGAAACAGAACTGATAAACGGGATGCATGTTTTTAGTCCAATTAGAAAAGCTGCTTGGAAATATTTTTTGCTTTTACTGCTGAAAACAGGCAGTTCTATATCGTTACATCTATAATAGTTATTCATTAGAGTATTTCCTTACATTTTTATGTTATGGGCCCTTTGATGTTTGGGGAGAAGTGGGAAACTAAAATGCCCACTTTCCACATCTGAAACAGAAATGGAGATTTAAAAGGAGAAAGAAATCAAACCACTACATATGAAGAGAAATGAAAAATGTTTTTTGTAAATATGTTACCTTGGACCATAAAGAGCCTTATTCAGTTGACCCAGTGAGTGAAGTCCGTTCTTTAGGTGTTCTCCAAGCATCTTTAGTCTTTGCTCAGTTGATCTCAGTTGATCAGTCAGCCTCTGGTTGGCTGAATCTGGGCACGTCAGTATGCCAGTATTGCCGGTCTTATGAATTAACCGTCTGCTGTTTGCTTTTGTGCGCGCATTAAGAATCGAGCAGCAAGAACATGGCAGTAGCCTAGGCTTAATGCCTACATCAAGGTTCAGGAATTCTTGAGTCTTCTCAGTTTTGCCACTGCCTATTTGTCTTCAAGAAATCATCTTTGGGTGTGCTACTAGTACAGCTTGCTGCAGTTGGTTGTGCTGGTGAACGAAGGTAAATATGTGCTTCTGTCAAATTTCCAGAGTTCATTTTAGTGCATTGAGAGTGTCATTTTGTACGTTCTCTTTGGGTTCCTGAGTAGGCAGTAGACTGTCCAATGCATCCAAGGAATGGAATGGAATGTAACAAAGCTTCTATGTTGCGGATTGAATTTGATATGTTTGGGAGAGGGACCAGCAGCTTCCCAAATGGGAATTAAAAAAAAAAGAGAAATGTGAAAATGTTTATAACTAGCTCAAGTAAGCATCCTCATCTGGAACTGGCCAAGTCTAATTCAAGATGCTTTTCATGCCACCGTGTTTGCCAGCTACCTCTTAGACGAAGGCATTTGTAGTGATTGAAGAGTTCAACTTTGTGTTAGAAAAAGAAAAGCACTTCTTGTGGAATATCATTAAAAGCTGAGCCAAGTTTTTTCTCATTTAATATTACTTACTTGAATCCACTCTCTTTCCTAATATTTTGTGCAGCATTATTATTTCTTGTTACGTTTATCGTTATTCAGCTAAGAGGTTTTTCACTGCATTACCTGAGTTAAAATGATCTCATGTTCAAGGCTAAAATGAAGGAGTTTTGAAAACCTGGGTATTCCGATTGTCGCTAGCGCAGAGATTAGGTATAGATGACTGACTGCTTTGAAAGGGAGCTTTGTATCCACTTACCAGCTTTTATCATCTTCATAAAAGTGACAAAGAATCAAATAATTTTAAAAATATAAGAAAGATTAATTGAAAACTACTTTTCCATACATGTTGCAGTCATTCCTTATGGGTAAACATATGCATAAAACATTGTAACTACACCCACAACATTCGTTCTTATTAGATGAATACGCTTTTTTTATACTAACTCTGCATGGTAAGTGAATAATTTCTATCTTAAATTCTACATTTTTCCTCTGTGGTTACAACCAAAATTATACAGATTCCCTGTGTGGAATTATATCCCCAACTACTTTCCCCCAAGGTATTTTTAAACTTTTCGCCTGAATGATGTGCTTTATTTTAATTACAGCACATAACAATTATCTGGAAGCTATTGGCTATTATGTCAGTTGGAGGTGCCACTTTTCTTCTTCCTTTTCTTCTCACAATTAACAAAATAATAATTGTTTCAAAGGCAGGCAGGGATATGAACCCCAATCAACTCCTAGCAGGCATGTCATTATCGTAGCAGGGGAAAGCAAAGGAGCAGGTCCCTCCCTGGGTGAAAGCATCGGGAAGAAACGGGTGGTTGTATTTGTTTTGGCAGGCTGAAGCTGTCGTGAGCCCAGAGTCCCAGCCAAAACCAAGTGAGCTTTGAGTTGACTTGAGCCATGTCTCAAATGTTTTTGTGAACTCTCGCTTTTTTTTTTTTTTTTTAATTCCCCATATTGTTTTAATTATACTTCTCAGTGCTGGGAACATCACACCAGATCTTCCATGTTTTGGGATTATTTGTGAAAGGATTTCTCATCAGCTAATAGCCATTATTTCAAAAAATCTTCATTGGTTGGGTTAAAATCTGAGCTCAGATGTGTGATCACATAAGGGAAAATTCCGTGGAGACTTGGAGTGGAATGAAGCCCCCTCCTTAATACTTTTGTCTAACATATGTCACTGTATTAAAAATAATTACTTTGGT
Source organism: Nipponia nippon (assembly GCF_047370975.1). Taxonomy (NCBI): domain Eukaryota; kingdom Metazoa; phylum Chordata; class Aves; order Pelecaniformes; family Threskiornithidae; genus Nipponia; species Nipponia nippon. Next base: position 69,558,460 of record NW_028262369.1, on the reverse strand, counting down.
TCCTTAGAGGGGAAGAGGAAGGGGTTTTTTTAAAACTTGGAATTCTATATTGAGTAGGCAAATAAACTCCTGAGATTGCTTTCATTTGAAAAAGATATTTTAAATGGTACCTTTTACTTGAATGTTAGCCAGTTTAATTTAGATTATTGCTTCTGACAATTAACCTCGTGTTGGGCTGCACTTGTCTCATTAGCAATGTGGCGAGTGATGAACTTGGATTCATGAGGGCTCAGCCCTCACCTGGGAAACTCACCCGCCAGGGCTGCGCCGCTGCTCTGACGATTAACAAATCCACGTAAAAGCTGTCTGTGGCGGGCTGGGGCTGGGGGATTAAACAAATATATTAGTAATCTTATCAAATTCACTGAATAGTTTTGCTGGGAGAGAAAGTTAAACAGCAGAGGAGGCATGGGCATGGGATTTAAAAATATGTCGTTTTGAGGTGTTCTGGTTTTGATATTTTCCTGTTTCAACTTTTTCTAGTTTGAGACAGAATTTCTCCTTCAAAATTTATCTGCTTTAAAAACAAGTTTTTAAATAAAAAGGGAATAGAGTGATAAGGAGTAAGGACAGGGCTAAATAATTAAAGAATAAAATTCTTAAATTCTCTTTTAATGTAATGCTTCATCTGCCAGGAAATGATCAGTTAATTTGTTTTTCATTTAAGCAAAACCAGTTATGCAAGTTGTGGTTTCATGAACTGATTTCCCCCCTCTTTTCTCCCCTGATTTTTATCCACTGAAGCAAAATATCTGTTACTTCCACAGTCTACTGATCTGTGTTACACAGGGAATAGTCAGGAAAAAATGTTGTCTTTTGGTGGTGCTTTGACGAAAAGGAGTGACGATAACTTTCTGCAATAGAAATAATGACTTTACCAACTTTGTATAGTTGAAGGCTTCTCATCTAAATATCATCAGAGAATGACTACTAATGTTCAAACCCCAAGATGAAATACAAAGAATTTTCTGGCATTACTAGGAGAAAGAACTGAAAAAAAAATTTTTTCAAAAATTTTTTTTCTTCTTACATTTTTAATTTCTTAGTTATACCAACATGCTGCATACCTGTGTCTAAATTTAGATATGTACATATGTATCAACTGTATAGTGTCCAGAATTAACAGATAGAGATCTTTATATGCAGAAAGGAGGAAAAGTGTTAGTCCCTTGAATAAGTGTTTTATTTTTTCCTTTTAATTTGAATTCACTTGGCATTTTAATGTATCAGCTCCCTACAAATACTTTACTACTTTTGCTGTGAAAATCAGTAAGGGGAGCATGATTTAAACGGACTGATCTGTTCTCTTCCATTATGTGGCTATGCATATAATATTTGCAGCCACTTAAAAAGTATTATACATGTTATTTAAAAATAGTTATTCCATTGAATATTTAATAATGTATACATGGAAACTGATCCAGAAGAGACTGTAAGAAAAAAGATTTGCTCTGGCAGTAAAGTGGGTTATTTTAGTGGAAAAATGAAATCTTTTTTTCTCCTTGACTGCAGGGAGAGGTGGGTCCGTGCAGCCGGCCAGTTAAATGTGTAGCCCATATGTGCACAGCGAAGAAAGCTAATGCTGAGGTGCGAATGTGACTGGCAGAGATCTCCGTGCCTGCCTGCTGTGTTCCTTTCTCATCTATAAGGGTAGCTTCACCCTGCCCTGGGACCTTGCACCTTTGTGTTTTCTGGGCTGCTCTGCACTGTGCAGGCTGAGTGAGCATGCCTGGTGGTGGGTACCCTTGGGTACCGCTGTCATGGAGCAGGCATCCCAGTAGACTAAACCCATGGCAGTCTCTAGTGATCTCTTCCTCTTGTTTATAAATTTGGGTAACATGCGTGGTAAGAAGATGGGAAGAAAAGTCATGACTCAAGCTAAACAGAGTGTAAGTTGTTGCCGTGGGGGTAGGAGGAGGGGATATTAGAGGTTTGTGGTCTGGAGGAGACTTATTCCTGTAGAGCTGGGAGGACGCTGGCCGTCCTTCAGAGACGGGAGCAGTGTGGCGTGGGCAGGAGGAGGAAGGCGACAGTGATGTGGCCCCAGGTGGGTGGGTGAGCAGGCACTGACCAGCAGAGCCGCTTGCCACGAGGGATTCTCAGCCAGGGTTGAAAGCATCTTATGGACTGTGACGAGTCTGAGCTCTGTTTTAGCAGGAAAGAAAACCTATTCATTTATTTGTAAAAATTAAAACTATTTTCTTTGTACAGAAGGAGACCTAAAGGGCTGGCAACAAGGTTGAGACCATTTTCAGGCTGGGGCGGTTGTTGATGGAGGGTTCTGCTGTCTCACTGAGGCTGATGGAGAGAGTGCATCGTTCTCGCCCATCAGCCTGTCAAGTCTACGTGTCTCTCGGGAGATATTGCACTGCAAATTCCCTTTCCCCCTACTGGCAGAAAACACCTCAGCCATGATAATAGCGTAATTTTGCAGTTCTACCAAGATGGCTCTAAAGTTTTAGTTGTGATGTTTTGTTACATGTGCTAATTTTTTCCTTCAATACAAAAATTACTCAAAAGATGCTTCAGATATGACATTCCTCTTATTTAAACAGGGCTCATGCAGGCACACAACACAGCTAATCTTATTTAAACAGGGCACAGGCAGGCATACAACACAGCTAATGGAATATGAAGCCTTTCGTACACTACGTACCTGGATAAAAGCTGGCTTAAGTCCTTAATGTCTTGAAATTGGTGCCTCCATTTCATTGCTGTTTGTAAAAAGCTTATGTTAGCACAGCCTAAAGACAGAGTATTTCCATTACAAACCGTTATCTTCATTTCTATAAATTAACAGTGTTCTTTAGACATTTCCAGATGAGGGGCCTCCAGATTTTCAGTTCCCTTCTTTGGGCATGCAATGAAAAGCATTTCATCTCAGAGTAGATAAAGGAGGTAACAGGCCAATATTTTGGACCACCAGCAGTAAAATTACTCCTGATTGTGAAGATTGGGTAGAACTTCATTTTCAGCATGACTTGATTGAACAACTTCTCAAATCCCATGAGAGCAACATGTTTGGTCTAGAACAGTGTATCTAAAGGAAGCCATTTCTCACAAAATCCTATAGATTTATCCATAATTTATCCATATTATTCAATATTTAAGATTATTCTCCTAGATTGCAATTGTAATGATGTGGCTTTGACCTTTGACATCTACACAACAGTGGTGCCTGGTCACACTGACTGGGACCTTGGGGAACATGAGAGCTCTTTTAAGGCAGATAGGCTCCTCTGATTGGATTTTCATCCACCATAAACTCAAGTGTGAAATGGAGAAAGGAGGGTATTTCTGAGGCAGTGGATTTTTCCAGGTGGACATGCATTATGATGGGTGTTTGGTCCTGGTCCTCACCTAGAGTGCTGCCGATCAAAAAGGCAGGCAGAAAAGCCTCTACTCAGAGAGCTACAGACCTGAAGAAGTGCTGGAGCATCCCATGTGGTACATGTGCTGCATCACCTCTTTACTCCATATACTCTTTTGGTTTTCCTTGTTTGTTTTTTTTTTTTTAACTGATTAGAAAAAGAAGAAGTTTCAAATGGTTTTGAAGTCTGAATTATTTTAGTATTTTAGGCACCTCAGACTTTTCAGATAATTCTTTAGTGATAAAGTTTATACTTACTCAGAAAGTCTTTATTTTTTTGCGGTTTATACCTGTCTTAAGACCTGCAGTACAAAACAACCAATAATACTCCATGCCTCCAAAGCAACAACAGACTTTGGGGGAGTAAAATAGACTTTCATTAAGATGCAGATACCCACAGTGGAACCCACGTCCGACCGCCTGAGTGAGTGCCAAGAGCAGGGAATAGTTATTGGCAGTGGGAAATGACTGTGTCGGCAGAAACCAGATTGAGGGTTTTCCTCCAGGGTGACCTTTGAAATCAATCAGATTGTGAAAACGATAAACCTCCCAAAGCCACCTCTTTGTGTTGTGACTGCTGCGCTGGTAGGGCTCTCTCAGTGCTGAGGTTGTGCGAGTAAGGAGAGGAGAATACATCTGGATTATTGGAAGGTTGTTCTGCCTATTCGTTCGGGACTGCATGTGAATGCAGTGTCTTCATCTTCCTACATAAGAATTCAGGAAGTACTGTTATTTATATCTTATTATCTCCTTTTCTATGATCTTATTAGTTGGAATCCCCAGCCAATTATTCTGTATTTTTGGTACAGAGGAGAACGCTGGCAGCAGTATAGGTCGTACCTTATGGTGAAATGCATCTTTGGTAGATTCCAGAGATTTTTCCAGTATTGGTACCATGTTCTGAATAAGGCATCATGTCAGTGTATCTTTATTTAACAATATTCCCCAGAACTGTGATCGGACTTCTGGATTCCCTTTCTGCTTACGCTCATGTAGAAGCTGTGCATATGTGGGCCCAAGACACCGGCGCCTTTGGGAGATGATTAGAAATTACAATCTTTCCTCTTTTTTTTTTTAAATATCAACGTGGGGGATTTTTTAGCTCTTTGTGTTCGAACATGAGACATAATTTAGGAAAGAGAAAGAAGTGGTGAGAGCACTGAGCTCTGGAGGAATGGAGTTCTGGTACGGAAGTTGGTTTAGTACAAGAGTGTCAGTATTAAACAACAGTTTCTTTCACCACAAGAGCCATCACTGGGGCTATGGTGATAACCTATCTCTTAAGCTGTCTGCAGTGCCACAAAGAAAAAGAGGCCTGAGAGTGCTGGTGTGTTGTCTTCCAGCTTGGTGGCTTGTGGAGCACTGTGAGCTACTTACTGGAGGATGGATCTCAGGAGGTACTAGAGCTCTCCACCATCTCATGAGGGTGTTTGCAGTTGCCACCAATGCTTGAGACTTTACTGAGTCTTGCAGCATCTGATGGTGTCCATTAAACTCCTGTCCTGGTTTTGGCTGGGATAGAGTTAATTTTCTTCATAGCAGCTCCACAGCTTCTCTATCCTGTGATTACACGAGAAACTTAGCTGCTACATAAAGAAGTAGTAAACTTCTGGAAATGCTTCAAAGCATGACGTGCGTGTGCTGCAAACCTCCAGATCCAAAAGGTGAATAACTCTTTCCAGTCTTTGCCATGTGCACATAAAATTACCATTCAAATAAAAAAAAAAAATAGTTCTTTCTGTCTTTCTATCTTTCAGTCTTTCGTTCACAAACTGACTAACGTGAAGATGAAAATGCTAACAGGATCCAAAAAGGATCTGGTGGCTTTGTAAGGAAATAGGTTCAGTTCTAGGAAGATGTGGGCTAGGAAAACAAATCTGGGTTCATCTCAGCATAATGTGGGCTCATCAACCGTACAAGGGAAGACTGTTTTTTCTGAGTCTGGTAACAGTTCCTGCTTGCTCTGAGTCATCTCCTCTAGTGGTGAACTACAGTCTTTTTTTTCCTCCTTTGTTTTCTGTTGATAGGAAATGTAGCATAGTTCAGTAACCAGCAAATCTTTATTTAGACTTGTCAGAAATGCAGAATTGTTTTGCTCTCCCTTGGAAGAAAACAGGGAGATGAGGAACCTGAGAATCAGGTTATTGACTGAAATGAGTGTCAGTGAAGGAAAAATTTGTATTGAATTTAGCTGAATGTATCTGAATTTACAGTACTGCCCAAATTAGGGACTAGGATTATTAAAATGTATTTTGAAAAGAAATATTGCAACCTTAAGATACTATTCTCTGTCTCTCTCTAGTAGATCAGTTTGTAAGAGAAGGGTGAGGTTTGATCCTTTGCCTTTTACCTGTTTGTGAGCTGTGAGGGAGACCTGAGCCTAAAGATCAACAACCCTTCAGTCTTTGGTCTATTGCATATTCTTAAATATATGTGTGCATGCACACTTACACATGGATAGTTTTGCTTCCTTGTAATTTCTTAATATAAAAATGCTACAATACAAGTCTTACCTCCTTTGTTAACTGCTTCATGGTGGCTCTAGTTCTTAACTGAATGTCATTAAAGATACTAGGATCAAGCTTATGGACATTGTCTGGTCTTGTACAGATCTGGATATGCTCTTACAATAACGCAGCTACAGAGAACAAAGGACTTCTGAGTCAAATTGCAGAGGTAACAGCAACTGTATCTTCACATATTACATTCATGTTGAATTAGTAGAACCAGTTGTTGTTTGGGGTTTTCAGCAAAGTCCTCAATCCCTCTCTTTCCTCAGCAATACATCGTTTTCTGTCCTGCTAGTTAGATGCTGGCCTACTAGTTCTTCAGTTGTTCATGTTGTTTTTTTTCATGGAAGTCAAGAACTGAATGTCTGGTAGGAGGAAAGAAAAGACAGAAGGCAAGCCAAAAGTAGTAATTTAGTGAAAAAACGTTCTGCTAGTCTTTATACAGCGTAAGGAAAATCCCAAAAGACACAAATCTTAAACTAAAGAGATTAAGCTGTTAAACTGCATAGGCCAAAATATGAATCTGCATTCAGTTTAGGGGTTTGTTTGTGCAGCAGAGCATGCTGTGTGTCCTTTTTTTTCTTTGGACTTGAGACCCATGAATTTTCAAATCTACTTCTAGTTGACTCCACACAAAGATGGTTGGCTACTGTATGTCTGCCATCTGAGCCAGACTTTCTGTGCTCTCTGTAGCTGTGTTACTGTGAGTAGGCAGGATATTCAGATTCATACAAGGCCAAACAATGTCCGTAGGCTTAATTCTAAGCCTATTAGCGTCTACAATGTCCTATTAGCAATGCTCTTTTATAACCTTTAAAATGTGTTTTATGTATTCAGCTGCAATGCCACGTTATTGTGCTTTTTTCCTGCTCAGTGGGCTGTCTTTCCGTGTGAAGCTTATAGGCGAGCATTGAAGCTGGGTGAATTGAAGGAGTTTGGGGCACTGGCATCTTTTTAAAAACAGGTACAGGTTTTTTCTCAAGGAAGGGAAACATCTTATGCCTCTCCCTCTCTTCTCCATTCAAAACTATCACAATATAAAATCCGAGAAAGGCTTCTGGGGGGTGGGGACCAAAGGCTGTCTGCTCAGATGCCTTGTTCTCCTTGCTGGAGGTGTCGTGAGGCAGGTTGCGTCAGTGACATTGGGCTGGCAGGAGGCTGACAAAGGAAGCTGGAAAGCAAATGTTTGTGTAGAGTTCTGTCCCTTTTACTCATGTGCAGCCCCTTGTAGGTCATGAGGTGGCAATACAGTCACCGAGTCCAGAATTTAGGGTGAGATGATCCAGGCATCATTTGTGGCTGTTGAAGAAACATGTGCAGTGGAGAAAAGCACCACCTGTTGAGTACACTTGCATTCATGTTTCTTAGCAACTGAGGCAAATACACTAATTTTCAGCCTGTAAGCCTGAGGTGGAAGGATGTTACGGGTCCCCACTAGCAGTATCTACCAATGCTGGCTCTCTGTGAGGCTAAGTGCCAGGTCCTGCACTTGGGTCACAACAACCCCATGCAACACCACAGGCTTGGGGAAGAGTGGCTGAAAAACTGCTCAGCAGAAAAGGACCTGGGGGTGTTGGTCGACAGCTGGCTGAATAGGAGCCAGCAGTGTGCCCAGGTGGCCAAGAAGGCCAATAGCATTCTGGCTTGTGTCAGGAATAGCATGGCCAGCAGGACTAGGGAAGGGATCGTCCCCCTGTACTCAGCACTGGTGAGGCCGCACCTCGAATCCTGTGTTCAGTTTTGGGCCCCTTGCTACAAGAGGGACATTGAGGTGCTGGAGTGTGTCCAAAGAAGGGCAACGAAGCCAGTGAAGGGTCTAGAGCACAAGTCTTATGAGGAGCGGCTGAGGGAACTGGGGTTGTTTAGCCTGGAGAAGAGGAGGCTGAGGGGAGACCTCATTGCTCTCTACAACTACCTGAAAGGAGGTTGTAGTGAGGTGGGGGTCGGTCTCTTCTCCCAGGGAACAAGTGATAGGACAAGAGGAAATGGCCTCAAGTTGTGCCAGGGGAGGTTTAGATTGGATATTAGAAAAATTTCTTCACCAAAAGGGTAGTCAGGCACTGGAACAGGCTGCCCAGGGAAGTGGTGGAGTATCCGTCCCTGGAGGTATTTAAAAGAGAGGTAGATGTAGTGCTTAGGGACATGGTTTAGTGGTGGACTTGTCAGTGCTAGGTTAACGGTCGGACTCAATGATTTTAAAAGTCTCTTCCAACCTAAATGATTCTATGATCCTATAAATTACAGACAGGAGCCATAGTCCTGGTGCCAGTCTGGGGGATGGTAGAGAAGCATCTCTGCCGGGGAGCCTGGGACTCAAAGAGAGGGAGCTGCTGTCCAAAGCAAAAGGAACAGTGGTGGTTTTAAGATGGCAAAGCAAACCTCCAGGCATGGGAGCAGCTAAGGAAGCTTTTTGATCAGAGAATAGGCTGAGTTGTGACACTCCTGGTCTAGATTTCAAAGGTGTTCAGCAGCCACTGCTCCCTGGGAGGAGGCACAGCCTTTGCTCCTGTGCAACTGGGCAAGCTCAAGCATTCCCAGGATTGAGCTGGGAAAGATCTTACCATAAGAGTAAAGGTTGCCGAAAAGACAGTAATTTCATGCAAAAATGGGGAGAGTGCCGTGCTTTGGGCTTTATGTGGGGATGATGTTAGTGAAGGAGCGGGTGCCGCAACCCTGTGAGCATTGGGGCTACTGAATAATACTGCTGAGAAAAGTGGCCCTGGTGTGACGGGGCCTCTCAGGAGAGGACACTCTGGTGGAGAGTAAAGCTGAGCTCCAGGCTGACAGGTTATTTATTCATGCATTAGTTCTTGCTGTCCAAGGTAAGTGCAGACCTATCCCAAAAATGCCAAAAGAGAGATGTTATGCAGGGCTAAATGTGGTTTTCCTCAATGGAGGTAATAGTTTTAAAAGTCATACAGAAAAATGTAAAACCCACTATTTTTGTAATATTTTGTACCTCCTGTGCTTCCTCACTCTTCTGTTTCTTTGTGGTATTCATGTTCTATCATATAACAGTTTTAAAAATAATCCCCTGAAGTAAATAAAATCAACTTTTTTTTTTCCCCTTCTGTTTCCTTACCAATTATTGGCTGTTTTTTCAAACAGAATAGGGGGTTGGAAAATTAAATAAAGACTTCCAAAATAACAAGCTTCAGAAAATTTTATTTAATTTGTGGGTTCATTCTGTTCTCTGTCTCTCTCCCCCTCTTTTTTTTTTTTTTTTTTTTTAAGAAGATCTTTATTAATTTAGTCTAGTAACTTAGTGCCTATATTAAATTAATCTAATAAAAGTCAGGGTCCTCACGTAACGTTTCCCAAATGTGAAGCAGCATCTATTACATGAGGCACAATCTTTTTACAGTAAAATGTAAACCCGATATGTAGAATTACAAGGCATCAAACTGTTTGGTGTATGTTATTTAAGTCAAATACTTGAGTACAGTCATGCTGGAGGAAAGGAATGGGCAACACTAGCATTCAAAAAATTAAAAACTCAAACCAAGCTTCATATATCAAAGCGATTTTCATCTGTGAAAGTACTCTGAAGTTCAGCAATTAAACCTTGTAACACTAACAGTCTTTCTATTGACAGTTACTCACATCCATGTTTCTATAAACATTTTAATATATAATGATATAAATATCATATATAGTGATATAAATACGTAGTCTGTATTAAAGTCTGTGTATTCATACAGATCTGAAAGGCTAGATATGAGTGTTTAAATTGACCAGCTCATGGATGCGTTGTTGCACCACAGAATTTCATTCTGTAAACCACCACTGGTACACATAGTTTATGACAGCGTTTTAAAACGGCAGTAGCAAAGACCTCCAGCAACAGCCGTACAAGGGGCTCTGTGCTGCCAGAGCCTCAGGTAGCTCGGCCGTGCCTTCCCCTTGGGTGAAGGTCACCCTTTTGTGCGGAGCCCTGAAGTTGCACAAGTTTCACGAGCTGGGCTGGAGTGTTCATCATTCAGGGAATGTGGGTGTTCCTGTTGATTTGTGGATGTGTACATCACAGTGTAATCACATAGTTTATTCCTGTTCTCTCACTGAATTATTTATTATGGACTGAAATGAGGAAGCAGGGGGATTCTTTTGTATTGGCATAAACACAGGATTATGTTCGTTGTGTGCTTTCAATCACTAAATCACCGATATGTCAATTGGCATAATGCAGTCTACCTCACAGGGATGTTATGAAGCTTAATTAATTAATGTTTTTAACGTGCTTTGGGATCCTCTGATGAAAGGTGCTTTAGAAGTGCAGGGGAGGATTATGCTGATTGTTTTCCCCATCTATTACCCCAATATGTCACTGATTGAAATTCAATAGAATAATATGGGCACCCTTATAATGATGGGCAAAGGCAATATAATATTTTTTAAATTGCCATAAGAGCTAGAAAAGGCGGCTCAATAATATAATACAAAAATTAATATAATCAGTTTTCTTTTTAATTGTTCCTGTGGCTTTTTTCTCCTTTCTGCTTGAAAAGTCATTCTCTTTGCTGAATTAACAATAATAACTACAAATTATGCCTTTATGTTGTTACAGTTTGATGATATGCTACAGCCAGGGCACAGGTTAGAAACACAGACCGAGTTATTATGTACTGCAGGGTAGTGATTTCCTGCAAACTGATTTATGGATAAATAATTCTATGTACATATTACATGGGACAGGCAGTTTTTAATTTCTGTAACAAAGCAGAGCTGAACAAAGGAAAATTACATGCTATAGCATAGGGACAAGATGCCTCTGAAGAGGATAAACAGATGCAATCAACGTCACAAGAGCCTACCCATCTTGTAGGGAGGCCCCGTCAGTAGTGGCTGATGGATAAATGGCTTGATGGTCCTGGAAGTGAGGGTTTTATTGAGTGTTTCAATGAGGTCTTTCATTTGGAGTTGTAAAAAGAATCAAAAGTGTTTGGGTGCTAAGGCTAATCTGCAGTTTCTCCCGAGTTGCCATTGCGTTGATAAGAGCTGCTGTTAAAAAGATGTTTAAACAAAACTGTTTGATTGAACTCACAGCAGAGCAGCAAACGACAGTTGCGTTCTTCACCCAGCCTTGTGTTTGCAGTCGGACATTCTCAGGCTGTGATCCTGTGATGCAGGGGAGCGAACACTAGGACATCTAGTACAGCTCTGCGATGGCCACAGCCATGTGAGGCACAGCTCTAGTTGGGTATAACTCTGCAGAATCAAATTTGCTCAAATTATTTTGAAGGGGGAAATAAAGCCCAGGAGATCTTATGCTGGGTTGGGCACCGCCTAGTCCCTCAGCCTTTCTGAAGCTCACATAAAACACTGTGTTGTTTGCCATGTCTGACTGTACAGGCGTGTACATGTTCTTGCCTGAGCTGTATGTAACTTGTACTGCCACAGCCTGCAACAGTGCTGACCCGGCATTAGCGAACATGGAGCTGTACTGTAAGAAACAAGCTTCGCACTTCTCCAGTTTCCAGCCTGACTGTGTCTGCCAGTCCACAAGGAGAGCAATTGTCTGCTTTAATACCTCAACCTATATGAGTCTCAGCAGGTTACATTTGCTTATGCTGTAGAAAATAAGAGGTTTTGGTGTTGTGCATCAGGGATTCAAATGGTTTGTGTGCTTAGTGTTGACAAGTGCTTTTCTTAACAATGTTTGGTAAGGAACCAGTATTCTCTGCTATCCTTCTTTTCCTCTTTAGCCAAAGAACACAAAAGCCCTTCTCTTTCCTTCTCTCTACATATTTGGGCAAGTATTACTCATGATTCATTTTGTAGCTGTCTCCAGAAAAATGTTGAGGTGGGGGTGGTGATGCTAATAGGGACTCCCAAAATGTCCTTCATTTGATCCCATGACTTATTTTTAACCCTAGCAGATTAGCATTTTAAACAGGTTGCATTAATCCTGTGTGACCTACCTACAGGTATCCATTTAAGATGTAACTCGGGTATGCTCATGATTTGTGAAAGGTGAAATCAGGAGTCTAACCATGGTGGGAGCAGGAGATAGTTTGTGAAGGGAGCCAGTGACAGCGCGAGGCATGTTCTGGTCCTGTTTGCTCTGTTTAGCTGCAAAAAGGAATTTGGAAAATGCCCCATGTTAAGAGTTTGATTTTACAGTAGTGATGTATTGAAGTGTCCATGAGATGCCCCAGGAATTTCCGTGGGACTATCCGGATAAAAAGTTAACTGTGCAGGTGACTGGGAGATGCAGGACCCAGACCTCATTCTGTTTATGACCAAGAAGTGTCACAGCTAGACTGTGATAAATATGTATTCTAAACCCCAGATGTAGCATTCTTAGAATGAGTGTACGGTATGGCTATCTTTCCGTTTGCAAAGCCAAATGAGGCTTCTAGCCCATATAGGTAAATGATTTTCTGGGACAGTATAAGCTACATAATAATGAAAAGAGTTTGCCAGCTTAGCTGTATTTTTCTAGGAAAGCAGCTTTTTGCCTTTTGCTGTTGTTATGCTCCTGATTAACGTAGTTATTCTAGAAGTCTGCTTTAGCCCCAGCCTTGCGTCCATTCAGTTCACGTCTCACTAGGGTTAAGTCCCAGGAATAAACCCAGTGCTTTGGATGCATCACTCTTTCAGGTGATACTGTAAAATAAAGGTCATGAAGATCCTGTGACAAGTTCTGATAGATACACAGGTCAGCCATGGTGTAGCTAGTCAAGCCTTCTGTTCAATGTATTGTTCTGCTCTGCCTTGCACAGTTATCACTTTCTTCTCCAAAGGAGCTGCGTTTTTAAGGAAACTAAATTGAAAGCACTCTGGTGGGGTGGCACATCATTGGCCTAAGTGGAACGACAACAGTGAATTGCAGTGGTTGTTATGTATGAACCTGACACTCGAGCTCACAGAAGTTTGCCACTAGTGTGTTCTGGCATTCTTGTAGGTAAAGGGAGTTATGCAAATTTAAAACTGGGTTACTCTGTCTTTTTTCCCTACCTGCAGTTTGATGAAGCTGAGGCTTAAACTTAATAAAAGACCTGTCTGTAGAAGGACATGCATTCAAGAACCAACAGGCAGAGTAGGTAGAAAATCTCCCGTAAAATACGTTTTGGAGAAAAAAAATCTTTTGAGAAAACTGTTTGGTCTGTTTATTGTCTTCAGTTGACTAACTGGCCTGGGCCGCATTCAACCATTTCTAGATGAGTTCCCAGGAGCTGTTCTAGTGTATGGCCATTTCTTGAGGGTATGCAAGCTTTGAAATCTGTTGAACTTCCAGTTCAAAAAAACTCTTAGAGGAAAAGAGTCCCAAAGGATCATTGATACAGGAAAGAGAACCAGACTCATTAACAGAAGAGTTTTGTGAACTCATGAAAGATGGGCTTTTGGATTTCCTGAGCAGTCTGATCTGCTGCACATTGGCCACACATAATTTTGGGAAGGTCTGGAGCTGACAGAGGAGTGATATTCCTGGAGCAGCAGAAAATTCATTAATAACACAGTGACCTTTGCTCATTCCTGTACCCGCTCCAAAGTCTCGGTTGTGGTAGGATAAAAGCTCAGTCAGGCCAGTTAAAGTGATTTCTTTAAAGGCCTGAGCTGTACCATTTGGAGTCAGTGAGAGGAACAATAAAAAAATGTGTATGTGGAAGTGACTCCTTGCTACCAGGCTGTCTCATCTTGGCGTTGCTGTTACACTAGAAACACCCAGTCCTGGATGAGAAGGGACCTTTTTAGGGGCAAGATTTTGGTCCGCTCAGATTTTACTGAGGAGTCATTCCGAGATGTCTTCTAGCATGCAGAGAATATGTTTGCTTAACAAGCTGGCATCATCTTCCCAAATGCAGCCCAATAGTTGCCTTAAGTACAGTGTCGGTGCCATGAAATAAACCACCTGTAAAGTCTGCTGAGGAGCTGGATGGAAACCATGGCTTCTGGCTATCGTTTGAACCAGCTTAATGTGCTCTGGGAAAAAAAATTTCACACGTCATATCACACCGGCTGAAAAAATAGTGCACATCAGCAGTGCTGTAACACAGAGTAAAGGACTCGCAGCAGGTGTTAACGTGCAGAGGCACCGAGCATTATGGTAACACCTGTGTTTGTCTAAATCCAGCCAAAACAATTTCCTCTCCAGTTGTAGAGGAGGATTAAAAAAAAAAAAATCTACCTAACTTCCAGTAGTAGCAGACATTTCCTGTAAAGCAATTTGCATAGTGTTTCCCATGGTGCACTGTGGCTGCGCTGAGGTTTTTCCCTTTTAAACTTCTTTAGTTTGGGGACACCTTTGGTAACTTCAGTGACCCCCGACCATCTCTTTGTCTCTCGCCACCATTACCAGGCCCAAGCAGTTGCAGATGGTGTGCTCTCTGAGTGCTTTCCTTAATTGAATGAAAAATAAAGCCTCTTGTAAAATATTACCAATTTAGATGTGACTTATGGGGCACATATGATGCTTATTTTTTCAATTACATGAAAACTTGGCGTGGTTAAACATAGGAAGCCAAGTGTTCTGTGAAGCTGGTATAGATTTCTGAATTTTTAGGTGATTTTGCTTTAAATTATTATATAGCAGAAGGGGGTGAAGGAAGTCAGCAGCTAAACTGTGTTTTCCCAGCATGTATTTCACTCGGTGGACCCTTGATGCTCATTTCATGACTAATATATGCTGTACTATATGCATTTCTTGTTGTCACCAGAGATAACATTAAGTAAACTATCCCCTTAAGAAAAACAGCTTTTCTTGGCAAGCGGAATATGACTCAAGGAGCCAGCACTGGAGACATACGGTGCTGTGAATGAGTGCTGTGTGTTACTCTACTGGATCTGAGTCCAGGCACTATTTATACTGCAGCATATTCAGCACCAGATTGTTAAATCTTAATACTGAAACAGTGCATCATTTAAATGTTTTTGTTCTGTTTATGTCCCATTTCCAAGCACTGGATATCAAGCAACACTTACTAACTTTTTGTTTCATTTGGACAAGATCTCCCCTTGCCAAAAGCTTTCTAATCTGCTCTTGCAGTATTAGCCTGTCCGTACCAGTATGTTACAGTGAAGTTTTGTGCCACTGAGGATGAACTAGGTCACTTCGAGCTTCTTTCAGTATGTGGTGGTAGAATACCTTGCAAAGCAATACGTCAATGGTAAATGCAAACATTTAAGTGCTACACAAAAGGAGTTGTACTAAAATTATTTCCTCCTCAACCTGTGTAGGAATGGGGAAAAAAAATATTCCACGGCAGTTATTTCATGGGCTCATAAGCACTGTGTTCTGTCATCATCTCTGTGCAAGAAGCTTTGTTTCACTGTTTCTGAGGTGGTATTTACTTTTTGATCATGCTTGGGAGATCAGGATAAAAGGCCTTTGCCATTTATTTCCATTTGATTCGTTCCAGAGCTGCTGAAGAACTGGGAGTAGAAAGTGAGGAGAGAGTTGAAGTTTCTTGGCATCACAGCATCCTTCCAGCTACCCAAAGAGGGTTCTTGGAGCTCCTGTTAAGGAAGCAGTTTTCTCATCTATTAGTGTATTTCTGGCAGTAGAGTTTACGGATGGTCTTTTCGAAGATCAAAAAGTATATAAGCAGACCTCAAAAGGCATCAGTTTAAATGAGAGAAAAGATGATTGGTGTCTTGTAGGGCTGCGCTGAGAAAAGTTATGTGAGCAGAGCAGTGGGGCAATGGGAACACGGTAGAGGAGGGAATAAAAGCAGTAGTTGCAATAGTGCGGAACAAGGCTGAACTGCTTTGCTCTCATTTAAGATGGCACTGTGGCTTGCTTTGTTTGGTGTCTTCCTGGAAGTCATTCCTGGGTATTAGTCATTGTTTTTGGCGTGGGTGGGGCCCTCTGCAATTGTCTAAACAGAAATAATACCTCTGCACCAAATGGTTTACCATCCGAGTTTACAGTCTTTGTGACAAGCTCATCCAGAAGAGGTGATGATCTCTATTAAAGAATGAACAGAAGTAGAAATAGGGCTTACAGCATTTCCCCCGCCCCCAAAATGCTATTTTGGATCTGTGGTCAGCAGCTTGCAGTTGTTTTTTTTTTTTGCAAAGAAAAGCAACCGTCTGCATAGTGCAACTTGTAGCTGGGAGTGAACTCTTCCTACTTTGTGGATTTCCAGTGCCATCCATCCACACTGGGAATCGTACCATGCTTAGATTGTAACTGTGTGCTGAAAGCCCACACATAGGAATTTTCCTGTTCAAGTCAAAACCAATGCATTTATTTACTGAAGGGTTTTGTAGACTGCAAAATCAGGACTATAGAGTATTTAAAGCTTATTCTAACTTCGAGAACTACGCTTTAGTGGGATGATGAAAGATGTGGAAGCCTCCTGTGCTTCCTTGAAGTAATTTAAGAGCCAGGAACATGTCAGCAAGTCTCTGCTAAGAATTTTAAATCTATTCCTACTCTTCCCCATTGTCTGCTTCAGGAATCAGTACAACACATCTTTTTGAGCAAGACTGCAATAAACCTCAAGGCAGATCTTGAATCTCATGAGCAAACAAGCTTATCAAAGGGTTTAGTAAATGGCTGATAAAATATGAAGTATGAATTTTTTGTTTTCTTTTCAGGAATAATCAAGCTTGGGAGGTGGAATCCCCTCCCTCTCAGTTACGTGACTGATGCACCAGATGCGACAGTAGCTGACATGCTACAAGATGTCTATCATGTTGTGACATTGAAAATCCAATTACAAAGGTGGGTGTTTCTGAACATCTGTCCTTCTCTATTCTCTGAGCTGCTCTGTCGATTACAGCGTTACTACAGAGATTAGCACATCCTGTCTTCATTAATTTCTGGTCTTTTGATGAAATGAAAAGAAAAATGAAGAGAAGGGCGGGTCACCTGGCAGCTTTTTGGTGCATGTTCCAACTGATTTTGTATGTTTTCTGAAGTAGCAATATGGTGGCAGAGAGGGAAGGGGCAGAAACTCAATCGAGTAAAGATATGGGGCCTTTAAAGGCAGACCTTTCCACAAACCCTAATTTAATGGATTCTCGAGGCCTTACTGTATCAAAAAAATAAACTCACTGCCTTTTTCTTGGGGCTGCATTGTGAGAATCCAGGTCTTCCACTGCCAGTTGCTGAGATGGGGAGGAGGGGAGCTTTTTGACTTTCCTTTTTTCTCCAGTGGTTTTCCCAGTGAAAAGGCGAGAAGATGAGGAAGGGATGTGTTGTTGCAGCTCCAATTGGCATTTGGAAAATATTTTCCTTACCTGAATGCTAGTTCTGATTAGAAAAGCAAAAGCTCCTGACACTTTTACACTTACTTGCCCTCCCTTCCCCCCCTCCCACTTTTTCTCCCCCTTTCTCTCTATTGGCCTTCAAAAGAGTCCTCAAATAGTTACTGATGTCTATGTAAGGAGTTGTGGCAGGTCCCTGGCAGTGCATGGCACACTCTAAACCTGCTGGTAAGCCTACATTGCGCAGTCTGCTGTAGCTCTGTGGCCAGGACATGTCAGAGGAAAGAGGCAAAAATAACTTAGCCTGGAATAATTTGCCCACAGTTCTTTGAAGTTCAACTTGAACAGAAGAGGGGTCCATTGGGACATGTGTCTGTCCCCTTTGATGGCAGGTACCTACCCTCCAACTGTTCAGTTCAGTTTGGAATTTGGAAGCAGTTGGTGCCTCACTGACATTAACCTCCCAAACAGCAATATTTCTTTCCTGTTGTATCTCTGATGGGGCTTGGGGTTTCCAGTTCCTGCTAACAGGCATTTCCTTGGTTTTATATACTGTTATCATTTCTGAGCTAGACTGCATCTCCGCAGCATAGTTGTAAAAGAGCATCTAGAGTCTGTAGCTGCTATAAAACTGGAGTGCAGTAACTCATCTCCTCAGAAGCATGAGCTACCAGGAGTCCATCTAGCCTCCTGTCATGTCTGTATTACCAGAGGGTATCAACCCAAGATCAAGGTCTCATTCTTTATCTTCAAAGTGCTTGAATGCCTGGATGCCATGTAAACAAAAGATAGCCCGTGACTTTGAGATAAAGATGGTCATTGACTACTTGAACTCCTCAAGTGCAACAGAACTTTCAACTCTGAGGGTAAAGCCAGGCTGTATAGGCAGAAGGCAGAACCACCTCAGAGGCTGACTGGAGAGCATGCATTAAGTTTCTCGGGCATGAATGGCAATGACAAGCTTCTCCCAACTTTTTGATATGCTTCTCGAGCCTGTCCCCATGTATGTAGACACAGACCATAAGCTTGTTAAATTAAAAGAGGCACAAGTCACATGAAGACAAAAGCTTCACTACATATGCAGTTCTTGTAGAATGAAAGTGAGAATGAACTACATGTGACAGATGTTGGGCATATGGCTTAATGTGTTTCTGAAAAGCTCTCGGATACTTCAGCAATGAGGGCAGTATAAGAACCGGTATAAAATTAATTTTTCAGACTCACTGTTCAAAGCCTTGCCTCCACACAATGCGGGCCCTTACTGTTTAGTGATTTTGTTGGTGGCAGTGTGGCATCTTCTGTCCCAGCAGGAGTATCTTTCTCTGTCTGGAGAGGATGGCTTTATCCAGCCATTTCTGGGGCTTGCTTTACACAGTTTCTTTGCTCTTCACCAGGCCCCAGAGGGAATGGTTAGGCACACATATAATATCATAGTAGGATTAGCTGCTATTCCTGCCATGTGCTGTCATTCCTTTACTTAAACTACACATCTTCTGGGAGTTGGGCTTGGTGGGGAGGGGAAAGAGGGGAGAAACACCTTGATGGGCTGGCTAAGCAGGAAACTCCAAGGTTGTGCTGACTACTTAAAGGTCTGCAGCACTTGCACGCAAAGAGTAAGCATCTATGAAGGTGATGGTTCTATCTACTTTTTGCTTTCTGTTTCAACAGTTGTTCAAAGTTGGAAGACTTGCCAGCAGAGCAGTGGAACCACGCCACAGTTCGCAATGCCTTAAAGGAACTGCTCAAAGAGATGAATCAGAGCACATTAGCCAAAGAATGCCCTCTCTCACAGGTCAGTGTTTTTAACAGGCTTAGGGAAAGCCAGATTTACAAGATCTAAAGTTCGTATTTGTTCAATAAAGGGCTTAGACTAAACAATTCCATAAATATCAAATCAATTTCTTGTTTTCTTTAGAAAGGAGGAATTCTAATTAATATGAAAAAGAGTATCTTTATACCCTGTTTTCTTAGTGGGTTGCTAGGTGGAAATTATGAATGAATTGTTTGATTTTTATCCTGCTGTTGAAAGATATGTAAATTCTTCATTCTGAACCTTTTGCAATAGGACTAATGATCCTCAAATGGAAGATTTGAGTTGCTTCTTCCCACTAGCAGAGGCCTGTCTCCCCCACTAACCCGCAGGTAGCTCTCATCAGCCTCCAACTATGATAAAAGTATGCTGTTTTAACAGTTGTGCCCCAATTTCTAGGAAACAGCAACAAAAAATATATATGTAATTATGTTAAAAAAAGAACAAAAACTCAGTCTCATTCTCCATGACTGCTTTATAAACGGCAGTGATGTCATGTCTAAGACACTAAGACACAGGTTCCTATACATATCATGAGTTCTATTTGTACTTCAGATTGTCATAACAAGAGATTAATAAAATTTTCATGACTGAGTCCTCCTTGCCTCTCAGAAAAAACAGAAAAACACTTCAGCACCCAGACCAAGTAACTTTGCTAGGAGTGAAAAATACATTGCCTTCTAAAAACTTTGTTAGACTCATAGGTTAATCTGTCCATTGTATCTTAAAAAAGTCAAAACATCAGTAATCCCTGCTTGCTAAAAATCCATTGCTTTGCTAGCCCGTATCCAACATTTTTTCTTCTGTGGTTGCCTGTCTTGCATTGCACTGTATGCTCATCCTGCAATTCACGATCCAAAGCCTCCGTGAACCAAGATAATTCTTTCTGTGTATAACCAGCACAAATTTGCCTCACTGTGTTACGATTACAACTCCAGAGATAGCACAGAGGTGAGATACAGAGCAGAATTTAGGTCTTTGCAATTGGTAGGAATCACGTTTCTCATCTTCCCTAGCCATGTTGGATCTGCAGATCTAACAGGAATGGAAAGGCTGTGTAAGGAAAAGCCATGTAACTTGCCTTATTTACTAAAGGAGTAGCAGTGACTCTGGATGTGCACAGAGCGTAAGTGCGTTGAATACGGAAGTATTTTTCTTTTCACACAGTTTAAGTGTAATTTCTTTAAATAGAATTATCTGTGGAATCTGGTCAGCTAATGATGATTGCAGCATATGGTTGTCTCTGCCCAGTCTTCCTCAGTATCCAGTATAACTAAACTATGCATCATTTCATATGCAGAATTCATTTGTTGTCTGGGTCTTTTTCCTCCCACTTCAGTTTCAAAGCCTACCAGGTGGAAATGCTGCAGTTGGTTTACTCCTTCTATAGCCTCAGTCTGAAATATATTTACAAAATTACTGATGGCAGGTCTGTAGCAGCAAAAATTTTTGCCCCAGTATTTATTTAGTGGACAAAGCTAAAAGGAGATCCTTCTGTAGAAGATTGAGCTTCCTCACTTTTAAGCACAGGTGTCAGTGACCTTGAGTAGTGACTAACCCTTGAACTGGGACTGCAAGAATGCAGCTTGTATTATTATTGTTGTTGATATTGCCATAAAAAGTTGCAGTCTCTTTTGTTTTGGCTCACAAAATGCAAAAGATACAATGGAAGGTTGTATAGGAGCTGTCTATTACCATCATCTGAATATGCCTCTAATACAATTCCTTCTCCCAAATCAGTTTTAAAAAAATATCGTGCCAAATGTGAAATGTCATTACAACCCCCTTGTGGTTAATATATTATTGACAGCAGCAAATTGCAGAGTGGTCTCTTAGGAGTCAAACTGCAGAGTAAATGCTGCTGTGTATTAATGTGTTCGCAGTGCCTCAAGTACAGAAGTGGAGAGGGGCAGTGTGAGGAGCTCTCGCTCCCACCAGCGACGGTGCTCCGTCTCTGGTTCTCAGTGCCCGAGCTCTCCATGCAGCCCAGATGGGGATTCTGATTGCCGCTAATGGGAAATGTAATCATTCACTTTGATTTAAAATTGTTCTGTTTTTTTTCTGCTAGGTGTATTATGTGGCTGCAGCTTAGCTACCCTTAGCATACGGCTCCTTTTCAAACAAATAAATCCCAGTTAACCAAGCTGGGGGGAAGGAGGGTAGGTGGGGGGAGTGTGCGTGGCAGAAAGAAATCCAATTATTTCAGCATTTCCATCTTTGCATAGAGACATTTGTCTTTCCTGTATATTGTAAAACTCATTTTAGCACTGACCATGAGTTTTCTCTTTGCTGGAGCAAGATTTCTTGGGATGTGAGCACGTCCCATATTTTTCTCCTTGCACTTACTGCACTGGATTTTCTTTGTGTGGCTGTTTCTTAGCTCCTGGTCTAAGTAGTTTTCATTCCACGTGGCTGTCATGGCCACACACATACCAAAGATATCTGCTACTTCATATAACCTGTTCCTTCTTTAAGGATTTTCCCAGGAATAATATGCAATATTCAGAAATTTGCAATTAGTCAAAATTTTTTGCCACTCTCTTCTGAGTGGATATTTCCTTTCTACAGACTTAGCAAGATTCCTAGCAGAAACACCCCTAGGATTCCTTTCCATTTAATACTAAGGATATGTAGTTTGAAAGTTGTTATGGTTCCTTCCCCTGCTTTACTGTCAAGCAGTTGAAGAGAATGTGTCCTGGATTTTTCACCAATGGTTGATTTACTCTTTGATTTTACTATTTAGTTTAAGCTTTGCTTTCTCAAATAAAGGTTAATGGGTTAATATATTTTGTGATATTTAATAGCCTTACAATTTCAATAATGTCGATTTATTGTAGAACTAGAGGATTGGGGCGGGGAGAAAGGGGGAAAAACCAAATTGTTATGTAGACAGAGCTAAACAATTTCCCCACCCTTCCGTAGTGACTGGAAATTTAAGTAAAGTGACTCTAAAAACAAACAAGTTAACTCAACTTTGTTCAAAATCCTTCCTTAGCAGAGGCTATGTCCATGTCAGGCTTTCAGAATACTATTGCTTGTTAAAATGACTTGGAGCAAGGGAGGATTTATGGGGAGGGAATTGCTGCTGACTGCCACAATGCTAGGTTTATGTCTCAAAATATTGATTTTAATTAGAAAATTGAACCTCAGTTTTAGAGATTGAAGCTGCCACTTAAAAAGGCTCTTACTTCATAGCCTTCAGACTCTGCTGCAGTGCACCGTAGCAGCCTTCGAGTGGAAAAGTTAAAGTGAAAAGGCAGAAGAGCCTCTTTACTGAAAGTGAAGTCACCTGTTGAAAAACTGAAACTAATCTGCACCACCCGGTTATCTTAAGTGTCTCAGTTTTGCTCACATTTTTTAAGTCCCCAAAACTCAAGAGTTCAGGAACAGCTGGAGTCCTGTGATATTGCAGTGAATTGGGTAGAAGGCTTGATAAATCTGGAAGAGGGAGGGGATGTTTTTGTTTTTAAAGCATTGTTAAAATTGAGTAAGCCAATGTGTAAGCTTTGAGCTTTCCAGGGATGGCCAGGATCCCATTTTGCACAAGAGCCTGCAGGAACTTACCAGGAACCTATGGTAAATAGCTTGTTCGAGCTGTGAGATCATCCTTGCTCTCTCACCTCTGTGCAGAGAGGTCGTACAATGTGCCAGGGCTTTTTCTGAGCTTTGACGTAAGTGAGGAAGGAGGGCGTAAGGAAAATGTGATTTCTGGAGAAGGTGCATTGGCTCCCATGTGTTAGTGGTCTTAGATTGCATTTCCTTGCTGGAAATTTACACATGCTGGGAATGATCTGACCCTGGAAGAGTTCAGGGAGGGGAAAAGGAAAGCAAAATGTTGTTAAAATGATGCTTCCTCTATAGAATGGGTGAAGGGAGGGGAAAAAAAATAGAAAGGAAGAACTACCAGTAACCAGGCTGTTTCCCACCCTATAGGCAGAGGCATCCCAGATATAAAGTATCATTTTTATGGGTATCAGATGCTGCGAAACAACTCCGTTCCTCTCTGCTTCAGTTGGCTTGTACTGAGTCGCTTAGAGGGAATTCGCAAAGAGTAGAGAGGGGTGGTGGTTAAGCAAGTGATATTTCAGTTTTGTTGAGCTTTTTTTGTGGTTTTTGGCTGTTCTGTGTTGTAGTATGCATAGTTCCCTTTGCTCTGAATGACACTGTTAATTTCTCTTTTGGGTGATTTTTCACACAAGGGCTAATCGCACGTTTCTATAAATTATATTAATTTAACTTATTTGCCTAACTGTTGTTCTGCAGTGAGTAGCACGGATGTTCTCCGATTCTTGGCTGTGTGGTCTGGCTGCATTTGGAAGCAGAACAGAGACATCTGAAAAGCATTATTTGGATTATGCATGCTGGAGCATCTAATCTTACCTTTAGGATCTGGTTCCTAAATCACGCTTGTTCTCACCCGGGTGCAGTGAGCATGTGTTCCCCAGTATGGCACTGCCTGTTGTCATGCAACTAAAGTTCAGATATTTTAATATCACAAGTACAAAGTAAAGTAGAACTGCCCCCCTGGCCTGAGCTGCAGGTCTCAGTCTAGGTTTGTAAGGAATCTTTTTTGCATTATTATGCAAAATAATAATTATTACTTTCTAATTTTAATTATGGCTGGGAATATAGAATGGAGAGTAAAACCAATTTTGTGTACTCATCGGACACTTCTTTTGGTTTTAAAGTCACAAACGGATGATCATTGTGCACTCGCATGTCATTCACTTTCCCTGGAAGAGATTTCTAATTGTGCAAGATATTTTAAAACACTTTTTGTCTTTCTTTCTGTACTTGCAGAGTATGATTTCATCCATTGTAAATAGCACATACTATGCCAATGTGTCAGCAACCAAGTGCCAGGAGTTTGGGAGATGGTACAAAAAGTACAAGAAGATTAAAGGTAAATTGATTTTTTTGTGACTTTCCAAGTTCTTGAACTTCTGCTGACAGTTTGAGATTATTTGCTTTAAGTAAAAGTGATAATAAGCTGTAATAATATTAGTGAATTTGTCTACAAAGAGGGCACAGGCACAGCACATTGGAAATTAAATCTGATACTTTACAAACAAGGCTGGCGTGAAAACACAGGCCACTTAAAACATGCTTAAAATATCCCATTTAGTTGTGCTGAAAGATCAACTGTGTTTTGAATTAAGCTAAAACGTTTTGGAAAAAAAAAAAGTTCTAGTAGCTCTGGATTTAAAAGTTAAATTGCTATGTAAATTACCTTAGTTGCGTTTATTCATGAAAGCTAAAAAATTGTCTTTCTAACTTACATGTGCCCTTGCTCTCTGTTTTCGATACTACTAAGTGTACTGGCATTCCTGCCATGTTTTATCGTGTGGAATCTGAATACCAGTGGTGCATTTAATACCTGATTGTTAGGAGACGTTGCTAAATAACAAGGTGCTGCACCCAGTGAAGATAAGATGAAAATAGCCCATTGTTTGTATTTTTTTCTAGAACAAAATTGTATTGGTTAGCAGTGAATGCCTCAGGCAGTAAAATTATTTTATGTAAGTTCATCCCACTCTCACCACTGAAATGCCTGATCATCTTCTAATAGTACACGAAGCGATGTGACAAGCATCCGTCATGTGTAGTTTGTTCTTTTATTCATCCTTTCCTTTGGGAAGGGACTTGCATGTGTACTGGACCAACTGTTTTGGTAGGTTTTTTTGCTTTAAAACACATGTGTTTTGAGCAGGAGTTTGGGGATAGTCAAAAGCTTTTCCACAATACCAACTGGCTCCTCTCTCCCCAAATGTCCATCAGCCTTGGAGATTAGCTTTACCCCGGGATAGGTTTTTTCATAGTTTTTCTCTCTGTTACACCACTGAAGGGAAGATTCATTGTCTGAAAGAAGACATAGGCTATTTTTGTTGTTTCTGTCTGTGATCCTTTCAGCGGCCAGGAAAATCATAACAGGATTCACAAGCATTATACAGAAATAGGGTAATGTCCTGTCCTTCTTGAGAAGCCATTGTATTTGTAGTCGCATGAAGATTAGGATCTTTCAAAGAGTCTGCTGTCTTTTTCTCTTAAAAGATTGGCATACAGGAGCTATGAAAGGTTGCTTGTTTAGTTCCATAGGACAGACTAGAAATCTGCATAATAATACCATAAAGAGTCTGCTGCTTAAGTTAGGAACACATGAAACAAAATTGCATAAAATATCAGAACAAGTTCTGAGGCATCTGGTTTTCCTCTGCACGTCTGGTTTGGGCAGAGCATACCTGTAAGACAGTCAGGCCTGGGCTGTGCAGTAATTAGATTTGCACTAGGGAAAAAAAAAAAAAGAAGAATGTTTTATGGTAAAATTATTTGTGTCTAGAAGGAAGATTGTTCAGACAGAAGTGAGGTAGCAATGCAGATGAGGAAATGGAGGTGTTGCTTTTCACCTACTAAACTGATTTAGGCTTGAAGTAAAAATGTTGATTGGACATTTTAGTACATGGTTACCCTCGTGCCAAATAAACTGGATAGTTTCTTCTCTCTTTAAATTGCCATTGTGTGACTCAGAAGTGTTTTTTTTTAAATGGTGTCTCTTAATAAAAGAATTTTATTCAAAGTGCTCTAACATATCCTCTTGGTTAAAAAACAATCAAAGGAATCAAACAGCTTCAAGGTCATCACCGTTCGCTTTTACTTGCCATTCTAGGCGAACAGAAACGGGCTTTTTTCTTTTCTTCCTTCTTTTTTCCAAACTGGGCAAGGGTGCCAGTTGCAGAGGCACTGGAAGCCCTTAACTGTAGTGTTCTTAACTGTAGAGATGCCACTACAGCTTCTGAGTGTTTCTAGCACACTGCTGTCTTCCACTTTCTTCCATTCTTAGAGCATTGAATTCTTTAAGCTCTTACTTGTTTTGCTTAGTAAGTGCACAGTTAAATTGTTTAGTGCAATAAAAGCAGAATGAGACCTCAATCAAGAGGTCAAGGATCCAAACCTGAAGAGTTTGCCAGATAACTCTGTATCTGTGCTGTTCAAAGAGACACAGCCAGTCGTTGCTGTTTGGAAGTGTATGTGTGTGTTAGTAGGAGGAGAAAAAGGAAGGTTAAGGTATGTGTGAAGTAAACACAAGCTGCTATAAAGCAGTTCAAGTAGTGTTGATTCATCAACCATATGAGTGGGAGAGAAAACAAAGAGTCTATGGCAGGTACAGCGGTGCATGGAGAATAAACAGCCATGCAACTTCAGGGCAGTAATCTAAACCCCCTGGAAACAGGAAGACTTCTGCCCTTCTTTGGGTGGTTTCAATTTCTCATCATCTCTGCTTTCATGACGTTTTGTTTCTTTTCTGTAGCCAGATATTCCTAAAGGACAGCGCAGTTAATATGCAAGATCAGTGACTTGAGTTATATGCTTCAGTCATCACATACTCCTTTAATAATAATTATAAAAAAGGACTTAGGTTTTCCATGAGGCTGGATGGATGATGCAGCAATTCATTTTTCGGGTTGTAATCTGGATAGATTGGTTAAAACTATAATTTGGAGTCTTTGGGACCAGCACTCATATCCATGTGTAACTCTAGAGCCGGTTATTAGAAAGTAAAAGCAAAAAAACAATTCACATGAGCTGTGGTAAACGCAAAATAGGAAGGGGCTTCAAAATAACTTTATTGACGTTGCAAACTAAATGCAGCCTACAGTGTTAAATGTGTTTCCTATTATCTACTAATGTCTGTTTTAATAAAACAGTGGGAACTAAATGGTTGCTTCTTAATCAAAACCATGATTTCCTAAACATAAGCTATGTGATTCTGTTACAAATTGCCACATATAGATCTCCTAGGTCAAACTTTTTTCCTTTCTCATAGAAATAAATAAACAGTAAAATAATTATACACTCTGGAAGATCAAAGTAATTACAACTGAAGCCAGGCAAAAATAAAAAGTTCTCTGGAAAAAAAAAAAAAAAGAAAAGCATCAGGTTGCCGAGTATACAGTTAATGTTTAAATAAATATAAGAAAGTGAACAATCAATAATTCGATATCATTAGCAACAGATGTAAAAGCTGTACACAAATGGAATTGTATCAAATCTCAAGTAAACATTCTCAGTGTGCATTCTGTTGAACTCACCGAAAAGACAACTAAATTATTTACGCTTGTAATTTAAAAAAAGTTTTCAGTTAGTTCAGCTCAGCATGGTAATTTTGTCTTGTGTCAAGACGATGCTAGAATAAAATTCTGCTTGAATTTTTTCTCCCACCCCACCCCAGCCTCTTAAGGTTTTAAGACATTCACAGTTTACTCAGCGGCACGAGAGTTATTATATAGACGGATTCGGGAATTGACTGGTGTGAGGATGGAGGCTTTCTGTCTCCTCCTGGCTCTGAGCCTACCACTTGGGATACGTGCGAGGACACGACTGAGTTTATAATGGGGTGTCCACTCTTGCCAGTCTCCTTGGGATACACGTATATATTTGAAGGAGAGCTTAAATCACACAGTTCTAATGGAAAATGCACAGTAGCCGGGAAACAAAAAGCTTACAGTTCTTCTGTGAACTTTCCCTTCCTCTCGTGGACGTCTGTAATCATTTGCGGTGGTAATTAAGCTATCTAGTTTGTGTTGTAATTTTGTTCAGAATATGCACCGTGAATGAATTTAATATTACTATGTGAAGCCTTTTTTAAACTCTTTTTATTTAGTTTTTTATTTTTCTTCTTTTTGAGGGATGCAAGGCATTTTAGTACACAGTTGTGCGTACGTGACGGGGTTTAATTGTGTTTAAACCTACTTGAATGAAGAATCAGAGTTCCCCCTTTTTCGTAAAGGTTACATATTGATTGATGACAATTATACAGCAGTGGCTTAGTCCAGTGGTTCTCAAACTGTCTTTCTCCTGCCCAGTCCCACAGGGTTACTCCTCTCAATCTGAGAACCACTTGTCTGGTTTCTCTAGGTGCTGAACTTGATGAAGCTGGGAGGAGGTATTCAACGTTGTTGAAATTCAGGGTTTGAATAATTGGTAATTTGATTAACAAATAGATACACAAATAAAAATAACACTTCGTAAGTAACTATATACCTATATATATATATATATATATGTATGGAGAGAAGCATTTCAGAACTTTGCCATGCGACTCAGATCATTGTTAAGAGATCAAACTTGTACCAGTTACCTACTCATTGCCCAGTGTTTTGGGTTCGTAGCATTTAGAATATTTTTTAGCTCTATTTCTCAATAGATATTTCACTTCCAAGTGTCATGCTTTCTATTTTTATCAGGAGGACTATCACTGTATCAGATTTCTTTCACAACTGAAACTCTTAACTGGTGTGAATTTTTTCTTTTTGCCTGATGACACAACTTAGCTTGGTGGGAGGAAGTTAGGAAGGCAGAGGGGAGAAATAAATACGTTGTGAACTTAAAAATAAAAAGACATATTTTCTTTGTCTGCGTATTAAGAACATTTCATCTTTGCTCCTGCCATCAGTGGCTGTCAAAATATAGCTTTCTGTGGATGTGAGTTTTGAGACTGTGGCTGTATCAGAGTTTTTGTGAAATGATGATGCTTTTCAGTTTAAAGGAGGAGGGCTCAGTTATTTCTATTTCAAAAGCTCAGGAATGTAAGAAAAAGCTTTCATAGCTTCC
Organism: Nipponia nippon; assembly: GCF_047370975.1. Taxonomy (NCBI): domain Eukaryota; kingdom Metazoa; phylum Chordata; class Aves; order Pelecaniformes; family Threskiornithidae; genus Nipponia; species Nipponia nippon. The sequence goes on along the minus strand of NW_028262369.1, from coordinate 69,530,007 downwards.
TTAAATTGAAAATCTGCTTTGGCTGCTCTTTGGTTTTTCCAATATTACTGATTTGTTGTTTGTGTGCTGTTTTATTCTTGAAAGTATGTTTGCTTACTTCCCATAATGGATAGACAGAGCAATCTGTTTTTCTTATAATGGGTTCTAGAGGCTGTTGTAGGTTGAGAGAGGTTAGAAACAGGATTCAGAAGGGCTCCCAGCTTTGTTATGTCCAGGCTGAAGGAACCTAGGATTGCAGCACGGTGATAATGCCAGTGCAAGTCTGGGGAAAATTGTCATGACGTGCTTTGAGGAATGGTTTTTAATTGTTCCTCTGAAGCAGATGTTGTGGAGGCCTCATGAAAAGGCACACTAGATCTTTCCCAAGCAGTGTTTTTGGCTTTTAAAAATACCCTATTTATTGATACATGCGTGTGTATATGTATCTATGTAAATAGAGGGGGGTATATATGTGTGTGTGTGTATATATATATGCATATATAGATCTTGACCTTTTGCCTTTTTAACTAACAGATTGAGGCAGAAATGTTAAGTTTTTTAAGAAGAGATCATTTCATGTCTTGTTTGGATATTAGTTGTGGCTCTGGCACTAAACCAGTTAGGGTCATTCAGGTCGGCTCTGTGGCTCTTGACATTACTATAATTTTTCCTTTGCTTACTTTTACACTCCTGACTGTGTATTTATTTCACTAAAAATAGGACTTTCCTCACTTTCTTAAGGGAAAGGGAAAGAAAATAACATCGTTCACAGGCGAGCTTTTCAGCATCTAGGTGACATACATGACCTGAAGATCATCTCTGACTCCGAGACATCTTCTTAGTCTGTGGACTGCTGTGCTGTTTTATGAGGAGAGTGGTTCATCAGTTCGCGTTGGTCATGAGGAAAAAGTGGCATCTCTCTTTAAATATAAGTTTAAAGTTGTCAAGATTCAGCAAGAGTTATAGACCCCTTGACTGCTGTTTTCCACGCCCACATTAGCATTTTGTATTTCAGCATTGTCCCTGATGCTAAGTGCCAGTTTGGGGGATTCATGCGTGTGTATTGTTAAGAAACAATTTACCCACTGCAGTGCGTTCCAGGGGCTTTATGAGTTGTGGCCCTCTTGGCTATTCCTCTCTGTAAAGAGAATTAAAACAGCCCCTTTGGGTTTTTTGGGTTTTTACTTAAGCTTAACTTTTATCTAAAGTAAATGCATATATGAATTTCAACTTCACAGAATGTCTTTCATGTCTTCTGGCTGTTTTGGAATAATGGCTCTCACTCTTCATAGTACATGTGGTGTGGCAGAAGGATACGTGCGGTTAGCTGAATGCTCTCTCTTGCACGTGCGTGTGGCTGGAGCTGCAGCCGTTGCTGCTTTAGGGAACATACGCCTTTACAATAAAGGTTGGAAACCTTTCTGTAGAGAAACTGCCTAGCCACTTGTCCCGTGTCTTGTCCCTGCCATGCAGGGACATTATACCTTTTTTAATTAAGAGATGCTGACTAAACCTCCTCAAATAATGTCACTCACCTTTACGGTTTTAAAATGTTTCCTGTTTCAAGTACAGGGCTTTTCTCAGCAAGGACCAGTTGTGTGCTGAGGCTGGGACTTCTGTCCAGCCACTTTTGAATTCTTAGTAAAGAATGGTCATCTTCATTTTCTAAAAAGCAAACACTTTTTTTTTTTAATCTGCAGAACCTCAAAATGAATTTTCCTTCACATTTACAAAAATATTTTGTTGTGCTGCCAAACAGTGACATGTTAGCTCAAAAGGAAAGGAATTTTTAGAAAGTAAGCATTGGTGGAGATTAGACTGGAACGGGAGGAAAACCTGAAGCTTAGGTGCAGGCATAAGCTTTCCTGGTGCAAAAGCTGCAATGTGGCTGGCTGTGATCCCATGGATTTCATAGAATACATAACTCTGAGAGCAGAATTGAGTTCTGTTCACTCAAAGTATCTGAAGAGTTTATATGTCTGCCTTAATGATGTTTATCTTCTGCCTCATTCCTTTCACCATCTCTGTTGTTATGAAACAGGAGGAGATGCATACGTATCTCCTGGAAGGATTGCACAATTGACTGGGTGTTCTAGGAGGTTTGCACCTACCTCTTGAGGTGCCCACAAAAGGTTAGTACTTAAATAGCAGGACAGACTTCTGTCACAGTAGTTTGTCAGGAAGGGAGATATTTTTATACCAGATGAGAACATCAGTCCATCTAAACCAGTACTCTGTGTTTCTGTCAGACAGTTCTGAGTAATGTTTGCCCTGCTTCTCCTTTTCCGTTTCACCTGACCAATATTCATGCATTAGACCAGGTAGTCACTAAGGCACCTTCAACGTAATGCTTTTCTCTGCCAGATGGATCTGGCATGTCCTGTCTACAAACGATGTTAACATGATGTTAACATGATTGTGAAGAACTGAGTTCATACTTGTATGTGCCCTTTTGAACCCGTACAGTAACCCAAAAATAATCTGAAAATAAGATCATGGGTTAAATTATTCTCTTCTGACATGCATCTTTGGAAGCAGTGCAGTCCAGGGACAGCCCATGGGAAGAATATGACTTAGTATGTTTAAGCAGAACGGACAGAAACCATGTTAGCATCTCTGTGTCCCAAGAGATGACTTGGATCTAGTCTTTAGGACAAGGGGAGGAGAAGGTCAGCTGCACAGAGAGAGTCAGCAATGTTAGTACACTCTGCTCAGTTCACCTGAAACTGGTGCTGATCAAAGGCCCACTTTTAATGATGGTTCTTCTAAATACAAAAATAGCGATTGGTGCTTTGGTGGGAACGGAACGATTTGCAACACAACCAAGAACAGACAATGGCCTTTCCTGTCTGTTTTCCATTAGGCTTGGATAAAGGCCTTTGCTACCCACAGCCAGCAGCCAGACAATTTCTGTATGTCCTCTACAGCTATTTTGAGGTTATTTGGTATCCTGCAGGAGTAGAGGAAGAGAAAGGTTTTAAAAGTTACAAATTCTAACTTATCAAGTCTGCCTCTCCGGTCAACCTGCTTTTTCTCCAGTCCTGACTGCAGGAACAAATGGCCCAGGCAGAGATCAGACAGTGAATGAAGACAGTGAACGACTTTGGGGAAATACGAAGATTAGATGTTGAACGAAAATGAGACTCCTCAGACCAGCCCTTTGCACTGAAGTGGTTAAGTGGGCTGTGATTAAAAGAAATAAGTAATTATCCTAATTATAGATGAAAAGATACAGAATTACCACTTTAAAAGCACCTCCTGTGCTCTGGAGTGGTTCTGTTATTTACAAAGTGGTAGCTCATAATTATGTAGCATAAGCAAGAGGGCACCCTCCCGTTGTAACGCAGCAGCCCTGTCTCTCCGAGGCGGAGGGTGGTACTGTGCCGGAGAGCGCTTCGTCCCCCAAGCACGGCTCCAAAGTTCAGGTCTTGCTCCAGTGAGTAGGATGGTGCTAAGCCAGGAGAAATTGTGGGAACCTTTCTGTCTCAAGCTGAGTGCAGGGCACACTAGAGTTCACAGAGCCCTCCCTGCTTGGCCATGACCACTGCTGGTAATGGCTTTTCTGATCACCAGGTTTTAAATAATAAATAAAACAAAGAAGCAAATTCTGGAGCACTGGAGAACAGTCCTGGGTGGTGACATCCTGTCACAATTGAAGCATGGCAATTCTGCCGGCTAGTAACTTATTACAAAACGTTTCTTTACCAGCCTCTTCCCACTCTGGGGCAAAGTGCCCGTATGCCTGTGGGACTGAAAAGTTCAGGACTCGCTGGGTCATGGGTGCTGGCGGGTCCTCTGTGCCGTGCAGCGCTGGGAGACGTGTTGCACTCTTGCTCTCCCTGCCGCATCCGTTATTGTGCATAGGAATTTGGTTTCCAGTGCTGTCAGTCAATTCAGTGCTGCTCATAAGCCCTAAATGCCCCACAGGCTGTTTGTCAGAATGTTCCTATTAACAACTCAGTGAAAATAAAGGGTGAGGGGAAGGGAAGGTGGAGAAATAAATCTTATTTTAAATCTTTTGAGCTGGTTTTATTTCAAATGGAAAGTTGCATGCGGACCACCCCAAGCTATTGTGCTGTGGACCGCGCCAGCTGCTTGACTGTGCAAGGAAGATTGGGTAGAGGTTAAGAGGAAGGGGAAGGGTGCGCTGGATTCCTTTTGTGCTGTATCCAGGAAGTTTCTGACTCGGTATGGAGTTGAAATACATTGACACACGTGGTAATCATTACAAGAAGAGAAAGGAACATTGAAATATGACAATTTGCTGCTCCCATTCTGGGGATTATGTTGGTTTCTGACTGTCTTGTAGAGGTAGTGACATGTTGTAAGGGGGTATAGGAAAATGAAGGGCAGATGCTATCCTGGAGTGCTCTGAGAGCTGCTTGTTGAGCTTAGCACAGTACCTGTCGTCCAGACACCTTATATCTGCCTGCCTAGTGCTTCAGAAGGGTGTGTGGCTCTGAAATATGGCAGTACTGTTGTACTTGGTTTAAAAGAGCTCTTCAAGCAAAGATCTGCAGAATCGTGTACCAGCCAGTGCGATGCAGGGAGAAAAGGGAAACGCTGCCATGTCTTTTGCTGTGGTCACACCACAGATGGAGGTGGGTAACAGCCTCCTGGACCAGCTTTTGTTTAACTCGCACAGGCATCGCTAGCAGAGGAAGGTTATCAGCAGTGCTTGAACACAGGCAGCACACGTCTGTGGAGCCCCTTCTTTCCCAGTTTAAGGTCCTGCTGCTCTGTCTTCACGGCTCTATATTCCAATATATTCAAGTACCAGCCAGTTCATACAGGACTACAAGAGCTGAAAATGTATCCCCAGTTTGAGTGGAGCCATAGCAAACAAGGGAAGGATAAGGCAAAGACTGTAATGGGGTAGCAACGTGGAAAAAGGAGCATGCAAATGGAAAAACCCTGTCTCGGGAAGATCTGAGGCAGAACATTGGTGTCACAGCAGCTTTGTGGCTCCTGTATCCCTTTTTTCTGAGAGCATTGCTGGCAAGCTGACCTGTCTCCCAGGGCAGTGCCAGTCTCCAACTCGGGGTTGTCTCAGGCTTGCTCCTGTTCAGCCCCGCAGAGCCCTGCCGATCCATAGTTGCCAAAGAACAACAGGGAATCTGATATGGGCACTGTGTTAGAGAAGGAAAGAGTCTTGAGGAGTTGAGTAATGCACATTTTTTCCATCCAGCGTAACTGTTAATGGTAACCTTTTATTATTGAAGTGGTTGAAGTGACTAGAATCTGGTTTGTTTATTGGGAGTAGAGGCGTGGCTGTATAGTGTAATGTGATTGAAAAAGTAAACTGATAATAAGGGAAAAATACACCTATAGCAGCAAGTCAGGTGATGTCTCTGTGTAATTGTAATTCCAAGTAGCTCTGCAGAGATTAACAGCCTGGCAGCCTTTTCATCTTAAACTTTATTTTTATAGGGGTTTATAACTTGGCACTAAAGTCAGGAGTGGGTGGAAACTTGGCAAATGTGGTTCAGCCCAGAAAGTGAATGTTATTTATATTTATTTCTCACCAAGTTTTCAAAAACACTTGGTTACTGTTTTTGTGTTCTAACAAGTAGTAATTTGTTGGTTTCAGTGACTTATTCTCTGTGTGTTTCTTAAACTACAAAATAGTTCAGAACTTATTTCAGCTCTTCTGAAACTCCTAGTGGAAGGCCTCTAGATTTCCAGGGGTGTAAATGAAGACCGAAAGTAGTTCTTATTCTATTTTCTTTTAGCAGGACGTTCCAAGTATTTCACGTACACAGAGCAACATCTTTATTGTATTTACATCAGATTAATTCCTGATTGCCAAGTAGCTACTGCACCTTTGGAATAATTACATTTGGTTTTGCTGGCAATTGTGTGTATTTAATGGCATTACTCAGGTGCAGGCTTACCGCAGAGAGACTGAGGAGGTAATAGTAAGGATGGCCGTGCGGGCTCTGAATTGTCAGTGTCGCAGAACATGGTCTGGGGCTGTGATAAAGCAGCCCCTCTTCCTCGCTCGCCCGCCCACACGTGACATCGCTATATTGACGCTGGGTCCATCCCTGGTATTAACACTGCTCGTATTTCATACTTCACATTGATTTCATGTCTGTTCCCAAAGCCAGAGGCTAGCGGTATAGAGCCTTCTGTACCTGATTCTCAGGGAGGCCTACTGACATCGTGAGGAGCGGCATTTGAATAGGGATTTTCAGTATTTTCAGCAAACTGAAATACTGTGTTATGTCTCTGGCAGGCTGTGGGTAACATAGCAGAATAGTCATTTGCTGACATTAGTGTTTGTGTATTGAACGTATTGCATTGCATTTCATAGTTGAAATACACTGCACAAATAAGCACTTATTTAGAAAATCAGTCGGGGTTGAAATATTGGCCTTTGTGGAAAAATGGAATTAATAATTTTCTTAGAAACGCTTAATTTTTATTTTAAAACGTTTTTCTAAAGCAATTGTTTTATGGAAGGTTAAAGATGTTGTGGGGTTTTCCTTTAAAAGAATGGGAAGAGTGAGTTAAAATTTCTTACAAGAAAATCCTGGGTACTAATTCACCTCGTTGTAAAATTCAGTACTTGTGATGTTCCGGAATGACAGCTCTAAAGATAGTAACTGTGTGTGTTTGTGTGTGTTCAGAGCATGACTCCCTCCCCAGTGAGAATTCAACGCTCTCCGTCTGAGATTAACTCTGGAAGGTGAAAAGAGCTGTCTTTCTATTTAGAAGGAAACAGAGAAAGTCATCAGTAAACTGTCATCCTGAGTATTAACTGTGTAAAGCTTCAAAGCTTTATATAGATTAAGTTTTAAAAAAGAGTTCAAAGCCTTGTACAGTTGTTAATCATGATACAAGTTATAATAGTATTATGGCATTTATGAAATAAATCCTATCTTGTTACTTGCTGAGAGCAATACAAGAGTGAGGCGGTAGTTTTCTAGTTGTATGATATGTGTCCCTGAACACTTTTCTATCAGATCAATATATAAATGCCTATCCAGTTGCATGTAGTGAGGCTCATGGAATCTGCAACCTACTGTAAAATGACTTCTGATTACTTAAAATTATCCAAGTAATAGTTATAGTTATGTACTTTTTAAACTTGATTTCCTATGTCAAATACTACTTTTAGAGGAAATTTAGGTCTGTGATATGCACATTTAGTTCTGCAGTTACATGAAAAGATATTGCAGTATTGCTGACGTAAGATATTTAAAAAGACAATCTGTCTCTGTATATAAAATTACAGTATATGCATTTGGTTTGTAGTGTTTAATTTTTTGTACGGTGTCACTTCAAGATCACGGGTCTTTGTTGTGCTAAACAAAGTGGTGGGTTTTTTTTTAAGAGAGTGAGGCCGCTTTCTTGAAAGTGGACATTCATGCAGAGATGCTTTAAGGTTTCTGGACAGACTCATAGTGGTGGGGCTTTGGATATAGGAACCATTGCTTTAAAATTTTCTCATGTGTGAATCACATGGTTTTGTAGCATGCTGTCACACAAGCAGCTTGATTCTGCTGTAGTGCATCTGGGTGCACTTTATCCACACACAGCGCAAGGTAGAATTTATGTTGGAGAAGATATAGTTGCTGAGTTTGTAATGAGAAGCTGTTCCATGAGCTGCACCGGGAAGTCTGGTTTCCATTGGGTTTGTGTGGGTGGATACTAATTTGGCTTTCTTTCCTTCACCTAGATGCCAGTAATTCTGAAACATTCACCCCTTTTAAAAGTTACTCAATTTGATGACAGGTTCAAAAGTCAGTGACAGTGTGAGTGGAAATGTCCAAGCTCGTTTCTTTAGGAAATGAGGCTGGAGAGGATACCTGCTACCGATTTGATAAGGAGGCTTCCTGAGCAGTGGGTGATGCCTGAGAAGTCCAAAAGAATGTTAATTATTGTTGTTGCTTTTACTTTGTGCTGCTTTTGCTCATGTTTCTGTGAAGCTTTTATGCAAGTGCAGATTTGCAAACTAAAGCGGGTGCTGTTGTGTACAGTCACCTGCAGTAACCCTTACTCTAACAGTCCTCTTCTAAGTGCAAACTGAAATGACAGCAAACTAATTTTTCTCTTTTAACAGTGGAAAGAGTGGAAAGAGAAAACCTTTCAGACTATTGTGTTCTTGGTCAACGTCCAATGCATTTACCAAATATCAACCAGCTGGCAACCTTGGGAAAAACTAACGAACAGTCTCCTCATGGCCAAATTCACCACAGTACTCCAATCCGAAACCAAGTGCCAACGATGCAGACAATGATAAACCCTGGGCTCCTGTCTCCTCAGCTCAGTCCACAACTGGTGAGGCAGCAGATAGCAATGGCCCATCTGATAAACCAACAGATTGCTGTCAGCCGGCTATTGGCTCACCAGCACCCACAAGCTATCAACCAGCAGTTCTTGAATCATCCACCCATCCCTAGAGCTGTCAAACCAGAGCCATCAAATTCATCGGTGGAAGTCTCTCCAGATATTTACCAGCAAGTCAGAGATGAGCTGAAGAGAGCCAGTGTGTCTCAAGCTGTCTTTGCAAGAGTAGCATTCAACCGCACACAGGTATCAATTTCTATTCTATAACCAAGAAGTGCTGAGGGGGCAAAGTTGTGGCTCTTGTGGGGCTGTATGGTTCTTGCAGATCAAGGCAGGAGGTATGCCATAGAAACAGGTCAAACCACCCTCCATTTTTTCCCCCAGTCTCTTTGTCAGGATTGAACAAGACTGCTTCTTCCTGGAAGAGCTGTTCATTTGCATTTGGTCACCCCTGTGCTTTACCTGAGCTTTGTTCTCTAGCAGTAATTCTGCTCGTGTGAATTCTTCCCTGAAGTCCTCTCTGTGGTTGTAAACTTCCACATCTGCCCCTGCCTGATGGCCAGGAGGAGGTAACAAGAGACTGTGAGAGTCAGAGGTGTCTTTGGGCTTCTGTCGTTGCCTCAGTTCCTTCCTGTGGCACAGCTGATGCCACAACTAGTGCCAGAGGCTACTGCCACAAGAAATGTGTAAGACAAGTGTGCATAGGCATAAAGACTGACTGCTGGGAAAGATGTCTGCCATTTGCAGCAGATCATGTTTGCTTTCATACATCTGACACAGGTTTTCTCCCTCGCCTAGTGAAATGCAGATGTTGAGACGATCACATGATAGCGTCAGCTTAGGCTTAGCACCTGGAGTACCCAGGGACAATGCATGTCCAGACAGACAAGCCATTTATGTTTATCCTGCTGCCAGATGCCATTCAAGGCATTTGAAGTATGAGCTCTCAATTGTGGTACTCTGTAACAAGGCTAAAGAAATGGAAAGTGGCTTCATATTTAATATTGGTACAAATTTATTTTGTGCAATCAGAGTTGGTCTTTGAGGTAAGCTTTACCAGCAAGGAAAAAACAAGCGCCACGTGTATGTGTCTCCTGGAGGTCTGTCCCTTGCCCCATACACTGCCTTTGTCTGTTCTCCTGGATTAATGATTTTCTTTGGCACTGCCATTTTGGAAATGCCATGTTATGAAGGAACTAATTAAAGTGTGGAGCACATTTTTATTACTTCCCTTCTTCCATTAAATTCATAAGATGGCTGCATTCAGAAAAAACATTCACTTCCAATCAACGTGATTTTGAGTTCTGGGGTTAGCCTTGAGGATATCAAATGAAAACTGCATAGGAATGTATGAGTATTTCCTCTTTAAAATGCTGCTTTTAATTTGGAAAAGCTTTTCATCCCTCTGGGATCATAACCCATTTTATATAAAGCCTGGTATAATCAAGTTAGATGGTATTGACAGAATGACATATTCTGAACTCGAGCGAGAGGTCAGCAGTAACGTTGAACGTTGCTGGTGAGGGTTTTGCCACCATCACGGAACATGAAGCTCTGCTTTAGCCAGATTGGGAGACCTGGGTTGGTAACGCCCAAGTCTGCCATTAAACCAAAAGCTCATCCCCCAATGAGAAAGCTGTCATACAACTTGTGTGTTAAATCGACAGTTCTGCTGTAGTATTTAAAAGGAGGCAAGGTTTTGATTCTGTGTGTCTAGGAAACCCCAAGCCTTGCGTATCACTGACCAGACATTGCAGATTGACTTTCTAGGACAGCAGGGAAAAGGCAAGCATGTGAGAGAGACCACTCTGGCCTTTTCCTAGCAGTGGCACAGCACTGCATCTGCCTGTGGTGTTTATTAGCAGCCACGGTACAGGTTGTGCCACACTCTTGACAGATAAAATGAAATCTGGACTAAATCAGCTGCAGTATGGTTTGGGGGGTTGGGGTGGGAGTGGGTTGTTTTTTCTTTTTTCTTTTTACACCTCCTGCAGTATTCTGACATAGATCTAGTGGTTCTGGGAAACTAAACAGGTCTTCGGGGTGAAATGTGGTTTCGTCCCAACTTCAGTGGCTCCTGGCAGTGTGACTGTGGGCCAGTCACGCCTGACAGCATTTTCAAATGCCCTTTAAGACTTAGGACACCAGGTGTGTAACCATTCAAACTGGGCTCACTCATCGGGAGCACGGACCTGAGCAGACATGTCAAGGTAATGTCCTTTGAGAAGGTGCCAAGCACCTTTCCTGGGAAGGACTGCAGCTGGAAATGGGACATGGTGCTTTGTCCTCTGACCAGTTTACATTTGAGTTCAGTGTATAAAATGGGGTCTGTAATTCAGGGTACTAGTATCACTGGTTTTGTCAGTCCTCCTGTCCTCCTGCTGACATTTACCTTAGGATGCACTCATTTCTCTAGCTTTCCTTTAAAAAAAAAACTTCCTGATTTTGATCACTTCATTACAAGATATCAGACACATAATTTTATATAAAAGGAAAGAAATTACCTACTTCTTAGCCCTCCATCATAAGTAATATGATGTACTGTACAGTCCATGGCGCTGATTCCAGAACAGGCGAGTCTTAAACATCCATAAAAGAGCTGCTCATCTCAGAGCTGTGTTTCATTAGTCTACAGGGCCTTAATGTAGAAGACCAGTGGATCTTACATATAGTGCATCCTGTCCCTAGGAGCCATCACCATAGCAAAAGAGTGTAGGTACATATTTATGCTTCCCTGTCATCAGCTTTTAATTCCAACTCCCCTCGCGTCAGAGACTGAGGTATTAAGAAGGCAGTCGGCCTTGCACTGCACAGTAGAAGATGTGGGATGTTCCCACGCACCCACGGTGGAGAAGCAAACTCTGTTAAAGGCACTTGAAGTGGAAGTTCAAGTCTGCTCTCACCACCTTGCATTCCCCCTGCTGCCTCCAAGGATCCTCTGCTCGGGAGGTGCAGAGACCACGTGCGTTTCTGTCTGGAAATGTTTGGGTTTGTTGCGTTCCACAGGAAGTGCCAGCCTTAGAAACTGGAGGTCTGTTGTTTCTCATGATGGTACCAAATAATAGATGCTGTATGCCAGCCAGCTAATAATTGTATTAATCACTGCATTATGGGCCACTGCTTAATCTGTCTTCATGGTAGCTCTGTGGTGCACATTAGCCTATAATTAAGTATAGCTTCATGAAATATGTACTGTGAGGCTTGTTTAATAGATAAACTATTCTCTAATTTATTTTAAAGTCCAATGACCTACATACTCAGTGCTGAAAAACCCCCTCTTACTAACATTATTTCTCCCCTGAGACCTTCCATCTGAGCACATCTGTTAAATGAAGTAGAGGAAGCTTTGATCCAAACTAGGCTAAATCCATCGGAACAAATGGCTGGCACATGTATGTATACAAGTGTGTGGGAAGGGGGACATGAGGAGGGTCAGAAGAAGGGGAGGTGCAATTGTATGGTTTGTGAAACATCCAAGTCTTTCTCTTAAAGTTGGAAGTACATGGCTTAAGACAACAATATTTACTTATACCTGTGGCCATGTTGTCTGAACACATGAAAACAAAGCGCTTCAGGCTCTGTGACAAGTCCTGTGCATTTCCTGGGGCACAGCGCTCCCACTGAGGTCCCACTCTGAGATGGGGACTGAACATCAGGCAGCTTCGTACCTGCTGTGGGCATGAGAGAGCTGCATGGGGTGTTTGGCTAGGAGCTGACCCAGGCTGTGTTAGCTATAAAGAGGGTTTCTTTCAAAGTTCCAAAGTGAACACTTTCAGATTTGTTTGAAACCGGGTTTGAAGAACCCTCAAAGTGTATATGACTGATTGTAGTAAATGCCTTGGGCTAACCTCTGCCCCATCTTTTCATTTTATCTTTAGAGTCAATGTCACAATTTTAATTCACCCTACTGTGGAATCTAAATGCCTATTTATTCAGCAAGCAGGACAGGTAGAAGAGAGTTCTCAGACCCACAGAGACAATATAGTTATTGAAAGTGGTTTTAATGACACCGTTTCCAATGAATAGGAAATTCCTACTCAACCTTCAAAACATTTTAAATGGTGGTCCACAACCATGTTTGTCTAAGATAGTGTTGCCTACAACCTGCTCAGCAATTGTAAGAATGGCATATGTTGAAAAGACACCCTCTTAGGCTCTATGTAGCCTTCCTTTCTCTTGTGGAAGCTGGCAGGACTGCAGTTTTTAACTCCAGGTATGGTCCTCTCTTCTTCTTGAGTCGCTATTCAAACTTGTCAGGAAGGTGGTGTAGCCCAATGATTGGAGCTGGGGCTGTTCCGCCCTCTTCCAGGAGCCCTGTTGAGATGGGTACGATGCACACAAAGAGGACAACACACAAGGGGTGGTTATATTCCTCGCCCAACGCTTAGCTGGCCACCATTTCCCTTCCTCCAAGGCAACCAGGGGGCTCACTGGCTCATAGAGGGAAGAGTGGATCAAGGGAGTGGAGAAAGCTTGCCATGACTAAGGCCGTTAGCAGTATTGCAGGGGCAGGAGGTTCAGTTTCTTGCTTGTGTAATTGCATAGTTTGTGCTCATGTTCTTCATGGACAAGGTCCTTGGCCTTGGCTCCCTTTTGCAGCTCTGCTGGCCTGTGACCCCTAAGTTGGAAATTTGCAGGCTCCTTGATTTGAACATGTTGTTTACTGAAATAGTGTGTTCCCTTTGTTCGGACTGCTGCTATGAACTAATAGCTTGCTAATGGAAAGCTAGGCATCCTTGTCTGGGTCTTAAAAACTGAGAAGAGTGTGGGTGGGTTTGAATGGAAGGCAAAGAGCCGTATGAGGCCCATCAAACACTTGAGAGTTACATGGTCATACCCCATGTCTTTATTTTAAAATAGAGGGCATCTTCATAAAGCATGTTGACATTCAGCCAAGCTGTAAGCTGAAGTTGCTATTAAAACAGTCGTTAGTGAAAGCTTTGCTTTCTGTAAGACTTTGGCACTTTTTGATTGTATAAAACCATTCAGTCAGAAAAGTCTGATTAATACTGCAAATCCACAGGAGAAGCGCAACTGTCAGAGGCAGAGCAGATGCACCTCGTGCTTGGAATTGCCCTGTGCGCAGTTTTAAAAGCAGTCAAAGCTTTGAAAAGGCCAGAGTGAAGGAAGTGCCTGCAAGATAGAGGCTGCAGAGGGTGAGAAGGTTTTAATGGGCAGGGGGAGCAGCTGTCCTTCACTGGTCTCAAACAGTGCAGTAAAAGCAAAGGGGCTGTCCATACAGGCTGGAGTTCTCCAAAAATGCCTACCTGGCTGAAGCATGCATCATCTTTAAATCAGGATAACTTCTAGGTGACTAGTAGCCTCTAAAAGCCTGAGCACCCTTCAGGCTGGCCAGCCTAGCTACTGTGAAATGGGAGGGAGGCAGGACAAGGGGACTGCTGGCCAAAGCTGTTACCAAGGCTATGGACTTCTTCCTGGGGGAGAATACACACATGGATTTTGGCCATCCCCGGGGCAGAGTCCTTGTGCGATCTCCCTCTTGCACTATAGTGTCTCCTAATACAGCATATGGGTTGCAACAACAAGGTTGTGATAATCAAAGCTTGCTTATCGCAGGTTGTAATGTATTGACAAAATGGGCAGGTGGTGATGGTTACAGAAGAAAGAGGACTATTTTAAAGGAAATGCATGAAAATGCTCTCTCAGATTTACCTTGTCCTTTGCTGGAAGGTTTTTTAGCAAATCTGGAGGTGCTGAAGTGATCTGTGCTCTTCAAAATCCTAGCTGGAAAATAGGTCATTTGAATCCTGCTTTGCATAAGGAAAATGAACATACCCTCCTTCCTCTCCCCACTTGCTCAGCATCCCTCTGTGCTGCAGGCTTGTGGAGGTGCAGTCAGGACGGTTGGTCAGGCTGTTTGTAAGAGTCCATACAGTCTAAATCACTGGGTCAGTGAACTGCTGCTTTCTTCCTCGGGAGTGCCCAGTGAACTGCAAAGCCTATAGACTGAATGAGTGTTTCTGTTGATATCTTTCTTTTTTTTTAAGCATCTTTTTTTTTTTTGCCAATGTTTTGACACAATAGCCAAAACTAGTAAAATGTTTGGGCGAGTGGCCAGTGCTTGTTTAACTGAACAGCCTCAGAAGCTGGAAATATCCGTGAACCTGAGGCTTTTTGTATGAAACAGTTGTGGTGCCACATACAAAGAGAGCTGGGTAAAAACACCAGGCATGTTCAGGCTGCTCGTAAGTCTCTTCCCAAAGAGCACTGCTCCCTCCCTCCCGCCCTGAGTAGCTCCGGGTGAGGAACATCGGCTTTCCAGCGGGCAGATAGGAAGGCAGCGCTTACCCAGCTCGGCTCCTGCCCAGGTTAGCTGGTGCCTCACCATGCCTCTCTGGATTAAAAGAAGTAACAGCACAGGGAAACTCTACCAGCCTTGGATGTAGTGAAATTTATGATGAAATAAACTAAACTGATCCACCTTGTTTGAGGGATTCGGCCGCACCTTGGCTGCAGGAGTGGGTTGAGGCATAGGGAAACGGAGGATCGATGCTGGATGGTGCCCCAGCTTCTGCTGCGACTGTGGGCAAGTCCAGGCTCCCGCGACGAGGAAGGGGGAAATAACGCTTCTGCGGCGCGCAAAGGTGTTGCCAGTCAGTTAATAGAGGGGTTGGGGGCTCTGAGAGCAGGAGCGTGGTTGGTAAGGAAGCTGCAAAGAAAGGCTTTGGAGGCAGGCAAGGAGGGAGGCGGGTGGTGACTCCCCATTTATGTCTAATCCTGCTTTCTTTGGCGAAATTCCCCCAAACAGAAGTGGGATCAGAAAAGGGTCCTCTAAGAGACTTTAAGATTAGAAATATGGTTTGTTGAAATAACTAACTCTTCCACCTCTACTTGCTTGTGAGCCAAATCCTGGACAGAATTCCTTTTGCAAATAATTTTCCCTTTAACTTAAGCGAGAGGAAGAGAAGCAGCTTTAATTCTGTGCCTGATATCTAGTGAGACAGTCATGCTGCATTCATCGCTATGGTGTCTGCCCCGTTGTGCACAGACTTTCAATTAGCAAGGGTTCTGGTTTTGGTTGGGGGGGGGGGGGATTTTTTGTTAGGTTTTTTCCCCGCAGAAAACTCTCTCTTATTGCATGAAACCCTTTCGCGCTGCCTGCTTGTTTTATTCCTGTGTGTAATGTGGCACAAGCAGTGTTCTGTTGTGCTCACAGGAAAGAAGGCAGTCTGTAAGGGAAGTGCTTAATTTAATAAATTGCAGATTTTTGGTACATGGAATATTTGTTCCAACAGTGGGTTTTGCACTGCCCAAAATTTCAGTTTCAATTAACTTAATTGTATTCAACAGGCTGAATGAAAAGATCTTAAGTAGCATGTGAGTCAGGCTTTCAGAATGTGTGCTTGTAGGAGGCGGCTGCTGCCTGCTCAGCTGATGCACAGGAGTCCTGAGCCTTGGAAGCAAATGCACCGATATACAGAGTGTGCACGAGCTGTGCGTCTTGCTCATTTTCCAGCATATTTCAGTATAAAGGTTTGACATGCGTGTCATATAAATGGTGGCACTTTGTGGCTGCAGGTGGTCGGTCTTTCTCTGCTTCCTTTTCCCCATGCATCCCCATTCAGCTCCACATGCACATCCTGTCTTCCCTCATAAAAAGAGATACCATAATAAAAAAGAGGCTTTATTAAACTAATGCAATAAAGGCATTTTCTTTGAGGATTTAAACACTTCATTTTTAATAATAAAAATCAAATTGCCATTGTTGCACCCTGTATAAGTTTTATTCAAATCAGCCTCTAAATGCTTCGTGCCTAAGCAGCTCTCTCCTGAGATGTATGTATTTTAGCATTAGTTAAATGAGTTTAAGAACAAGGCTCATACTCTGGCTGTAGGCAATGAATCTAGAGATCAGGAGATTTCTTTTCAATGAGGGACTGATGTTATGCATTCAGCTATGCTAAAGAGTACTGGGAGACGGCTGGTCTCCCATTTACACTGGTGGAAAACCAGTCAAAGTCCTTTGAGTTCTGAAATTCATATGAACTGACACGAATGTGGCACCACACGTTTTGCCCATTGAGACAGAAGAGTTGGTCAGGGAACAGGGTGCGAACACAGTTTTGCCCAATGGAAACTGTGACAGGATGGATATGAAGGTGCTTGGTTTGGTTAACCACTCAAAAATTTCAACTGATTATCTCAAGCAATTTTGCTCAGCAAAATTGGACTGGACACATTGCCAGGTTAAGCATTTCTAAGAGACTTCCAGCACTTCTGCTTCATATCCTAGCTGGAATTAGGAAGAGATGCAAGGGAATGGAAACAAAGCAGTGAGCGTTTGAAAATGAGCTTGTGTCCTAAGAAGCCTGCAAGTACTTCATATAGAGGTTCTTCTCGAGTGCTGTATACTTAGAGGCAGAGAAGTATTTTTAGAATTGTTGACTGTATCTTATTCAGCCTAGAAGACAATATTGAAGGTGGGACCTGGAGTAAATGCAGAGAGGCAGAGAGATGTCATGGTAAAAGCTTGCCTTGATGTGAGAAAAACACAGCAGGTGGAGTTGCTTTATTTCCTTGAAGTGTTATGAGAAGTTAGTGCTTCTGCTGCAGAGCTCCCCGGGCTGACCTGCCTCCTCTAGCTTTCAATTGCAAGTAGCAGTCAATTTTAAATACAGTCATTTTAGCCTTTCAAAACCAAGTTTGTTGTTATATGTTGAAGGTACGATTTCAGTCTAGTTCAGTAGGAATGAGTAGCGAACCAGGGGTTCGCCGAGTGTTGCCTTCCATGCTGGAAACAGGCCTTGTGTGCTGAACTGGGATGCTGAGAGGGGACAGGTTTACATCACTGATCTTTAAGATTCAGATGTTGAATTTGAATAAATTCCTACATTTTCTGATCCTGATCAGGGTCGCATCTGTACCTGATGGGAAGCAGAATAGCTTTTCTATTGAAACTCTCATTTACAAGTACTGGGCTTAAAGTACTTGGAGCTTTAAGTACTACAGGAGCAATATTTTTCTAATATTTCAGCATTTTCTCTGTTGCTTTTGGCAGTAGCTGAAGCATGGAGAGGCATAAATAAACCGAAAGTATGAAAAAAGTGTTTATGCTTTTTTAGTCCTTCACATATATAATCTCCTTATACAGAACATAAAAACTGAGGTTTAGCACATTAGTTGAGTTTGTTTAAGTTTTTGCCTTGGCCAGCGTTTCGATTGTCCAAAGCCTGTTTTGAACCTTTTTAACCTTAGTGCCTGCTCCTGTAGATACATTGCTTAGGTCTGTATGGGGGGGAGCAGAGCTCCCACCCAAGTCATTGGACCTGACACGTGTGAGGTCCTGGCCAGGGCTCGCGAGTCTCCTGCTGCCTCACGGCCCTCGTCCTCCTCTGTCCCCAGGACACTGGAGTCTGGGCTGCACTCCAGCGTGACTTCCTCACCCCCATCCAGATTGCTTTTGAAAAGCTCTGGTTGCAAAACTGTCCTGCCTTCGATCACTGGTAGTGCAGTCTGCTGTCCCACTGAGATCTCATTTACACCCTTTGCAGGCCTGAGCCAAAGCCCTTTGGGAAGAAGGCAGAAAGGCTTCACTCGCCTTCTGTGGGCTTTAGTCAAGCCTTTGGGTTGGCCTCGATGGCTGGTCAGTCAGTCCTTTGGATGTAGGAGTCAGCCTGAATAACATTCACTCTACATTGTACTGCACTGTCTTTTAGAAGTCGCTTAAAAAAGGATTTCTTGCCCATGAGGTTAGGGTTGCTAGTCCTGGAAATTCTGTAGTTAATAAAAATAAAATAAATGAGTTCACAAATGGGGCTTGATAGAGTGAGTGCAAAGCAAACCCCCAAGACAATGACTTTGCTGGCTGGGTTTTGAAGGACTAGATTTCAGCTAGTTTGAAAAAACACTGCCAAAATTACTCCTACCTTACATAGCTCCAATGACTTTTTTATTTTGATTGGACGTTTGCTCCTTTTTCCACCCCTGGTTATTTTTTTTAAGTCAATTATGGATCCAGCGTGTAATTTAAAAAATGGTGCAAGTTCCAAGCATAAACCAAACTGTGCCTGCGCAGAGTCCTTGTCTTGGGGTGAGGACACACCTCGTTCATGAGCGTGGCCTGTGTGAACATTAAACTTTTCATCAGTCGCCTGTTCAGCCACTACCTTAAAAATGATGCACAGGAGTGGGAAAGCAAAGATATTATCAAGTTACGTATCCTAAAATGTATCCCGAGAGCTGTCTTCAGTATAGCTGTTTGGCTATTTAAAATCAGTTTGAGACTTTCTAGTCCCTGAGGATCTTCTTTTAGGATTGCAGAGTTGGTTACTCTGCAAACTGCCAATTTTTAATTTTTTTTTTTTTAATATGTGAGATGTAAGTAAGTTGGAATGAGCTAATTTAGCCAATGGAATTTTATAACAAATGTACGAATGCTGTGGGTTTCCCTCCCTCATCCTCTCCAGCAGAAACATAATTTGCAGAAATGAAAACAGTCCCTGGCTGGCTTTAGGGTTTTCTCAAAAATAGAAACAGTAGGGTTTGTCTGGCTGGGCCAGTTTCCTCACCACACACCTGGTGTATATCACTTTAAAAAATACATTATGCCTCATTAAATTACAATTAAATGAAATCATGATCATTTGTTTTTCTGGAAGGAAGATGTTTTGCATATTGAAAGCCTAATTTGTTGCAGGTGACAAAAAGGCTGAACAGATTATTTAATATCACTTTATTTTTTATAATGTTCCTCACTGGTTAGTTTGTATATACTTCAGTAGCTCAGAATTGTATTATTGTGAACATTATTGCTCTCAAGATACTTTATTTTATTGTCCTACCCTATCACTCAGCTATCTAGCCGCTGTTGTTTACCAGCGTTGTTTATCTTCAGTTGCAGGAGGACAGGAGATTTTTCCCTCTGAGTCAGTTTTCTTATTATCTATCCTGCTGTTTACATGGTTCCTAAGCTGCCAAAGCACTTGGAGGAGCTGCAGAAAAACCCTCTTTGCAACCAGGTTTTCTACCTGCGGGCCTGGAGCAGGGCATGGGGGAGCAGGGCTCAGCCCCGGCGAGGACCACGGCGCTGGGGGCAGGAGCTAGTCCCTCTCCCTGGAGCAGGTGCCTGCATTAGGAGGTGAGGCTGCCGGTGGCTGTACAGCCTGGTGATTGAGCAGCGATGCAAAATATTGCTACGTCCCTGTAGCAGAGATGAGACACTCGTAGAAGCAAGAGGCGCAGGCTAGGGCTCAAGACCACTGAATCCACCCCGTGGTAAGCTTTTTCTGGTGATGAATCAGAGCCTCCGAGCACAAGAGTTGGTATCTCAGGCAGTGAGATACCTCTTAGTGCCATGGCCACTTGTACCTGTAAGTCTCTGATTTACGTAGGGAGTCAATGACTGCACTGAAAAGTAATTGCTGGCATGCTTTCACATATGTTTCTGCTCTCCATTTTTGAAATTGGACCATAAATTTAGCCAGGCTAAGATGGGGGGAGAAAAAGCTGTCTTAGAGTCAGCTCCAGTAGCTTTCAGGTACCTTTCTTTCAAGCTAAACCCATTAATTTTTGAAGCTGATATTTTCTTTAAAAACAAAAAGTAGTTCTGTATCCTTTAAAAGACCCAGGAAATTAAGAATTCAGAGAATCTGTGGAACTGATATTTCATTTATTTACTGCATTTGGAGAATTTTCCACTGACTTTAAGGGAAAATTATAATAGGGACTTGATGTATCGATCTTGGAATTGTTCAAGTCATGGCTTCAAGCTTCTGTAATGTCCTTTTTTGGTTAATCTCCCTCAGCCTGTGAGCCTGGCAAACTTTGGAAAGCTTTTCAGGATGTCCCTGGCTTCTGTGAGGGATGGTAAACCCTGAGGAAGAAGCCAGGTATGAGCATGCAGTTGTGTTGCGGTCACAGAGAATACCAGAGGCCAGCCCAGGGCCAGCCCAGCACTGCACCTTCTTCAAACGTTTTCCCAGTGTAGATCTTTTTCACCAGTTGGCTTCTCTCTCCAATCCCATTTCTGACTGGAGGGTCGCACCATGGCTGTATTCCCAGCTCCAGTCCTTCTGGTAACTACTCTGATAATTGCAGGAAAATGTAATTGGGAATCTCTTAGCATGATTATGTAGATGAGGAGCTTAAAAGATGGAGCTGCGGGCAGCCTACCTTCAGGTTGTGTGTGGAGCTTGTTTTGAGCACTTCTGGTGTAAACCCTGCTGAAGTAGAGCTTTCATGTATGTGTTTTAATGTAGGCGTTTAATAGCAGATAGCAGAGAAATGCAGGTACAGATACATAGTTTGCTTGTCTGTTGGTTTTGTCGGGAAGTCTGGTAAATAACATCAATAGATACTAAAAATGTTGGCATTTGGTTAATTGGCCAACTGTAGTGGCAGTGTTTTAGCAAGGCTTTTTGGATGAGACTGTCTGATACGGAAGAAAATAAACGAAGACTAAATATTACAGGGTTTTGATTACGTGGTTGTTTTCTGGTAACATTTTTCTCTCAAGAAAGGAGTAAGCCTTGACTATACTCCTGAGGCAGCTTGCCTCGGTCATGGCTGTAAAGTAACTGCAAAATGCTCATGTCAACAGCGACAGCTATATCGTGTCTGGGGCACTGCGGTGTCCCTTTGCAGGCGGCTGCTGAACGTTGCTCCTCTCGCAGCAGTAGGTCGAGGTGAGCCCTTCCAGCTCCTACTGGGATTTCACACGGCTTCCGTGGCCAGCATTCCTGGGAGCAGCAGTGCAGAGAGCCTGTGGGTCGTGGCAGGCGGGAAGGGTATCGGACTGCTCAGGGAAGCATCGGCAGAATAGCCTTTTAAAATAATGAGCCACCGACCGCCATTTCTTATGATACGTTATAAGTAGTCTCAATGGGCAGAAATGATCCCTCTCTGCTTCTTTGCACACCAGTACATTTAAACATCTATAGTTCAGGAAATTGCTGTTACTGCTTTTTGGAGTGAAATACCCATTTGTGACATGTCGGGTGCCTGGGGGAAGCTGGTGGCACACGCTGTGTCCCAGTAGTTTCTGTAGGCCCTGATCCAGGCTTGTGTGTTGTGCCTTTAACTTCTAGATAATCTGTGGAAATGTTGAGTGCATACAGTTATGCATAAATTTAATCCCATCATTAGATTTAAGCCTCTCTTAATGATATTTTCATCTCTCCAGCTCTTTTTTTTTTTTTCCTTTTTTTTTTTTTGGAAGTGCTGTGCTGGTTACCTCCTGGAATAATGGCTTTTGTAAAAACTAGATTAATATGGTGTCCATTCATGGTTGCAATGTGAAGCCTGTGGTATTTTAAAATGAGACATGAAATAATGGGTTAAATCCCTAAAGCTAGATTCTAAAGCTTTATTATTGCTTCATTTTTCTTCTCTCAGAAATTACTGTCCAAACCAAAATGAACGGACTGTAACATCAAAAACCAGCCAAACGTTTTTCTTTATAAACCTCCTGCACTGTTTAAATGTCGAAACTAAATTTATCAACCTTGGCAGATTTGTCAAAGATGAACAGGATTGCCAAGTGTTCCCAGCTTCAAGTAAAAAGAGAGAGAGGGAGAGAGAGAGCTAACAGCTCCTAAAATATTTGCAGCAAGCACCTGGTGGTAACTGCAATTTCTTCTACCCAGTGCACCTACCTTCCTATCCAGCATCTCCATACTCAGAAGCTTATTATAGTGCCAGAATAGGACAGTCCCAAAATAAACCCCAGCCCCCAGAAGACAAACACTTCCCTACAAAATATCCCCTCTGGAAGAGCCCATGAGATTCTGCTGTAGGTTCTCAGTATTGCAACCCAGCTGGTTACACTAAACAAATTTAAAAAAAAAAAAAAAAAACCAACACATGACTGGGCTTTTTTTTTTTTTTTTTTTTTTTTTAAATTTTTTGAACCAGGGCTTGTTGTCAGAGATCCTGCGTAAAGAAGAAGACCCTAGGACAGCTTCCCAGTCCCTCCTGGTAAACTTAAGGGCAATGCAGAATTTCCTCAACTTGCCTGACTCGGAGCGGGATCGTATCTATCAGGACGAGAGAGAGAGAAGTATGAACCCCAACGTGAGCATGGTGTCTTCGGCTGCCAGCAGCCCAAGCTCCTCCAGAACCCCCCAGGTAAGATGGGATCCCTCCTAACCTGTTTGTTGTGTGGATTAGTCCAGGGAAGGAGTTCCTCTCCGCCCTTCCCCTGTCTGTTGCTCCCCTCGCCCAGATGAGTTGTGGAAGTCCTTTTGTAAGGTTTTGGAGTGCCTGTTAAGAGTTGTTTAGTGGATTTCAGCAAGACATTGTGATGATGATTCTAGCTTTAATCAATGCCATAAATGCAAAAAAACATGTAACATTAGTGCCTGAAAGAGTGCGTGTGGGCATTACATACAGGCTGTTGATATACGTCCACTAATATAGAATTATAGAATATAGTCTAGAAAGACAGCGCGCATAACTTTTTATCTGTGTCCATTACATTCTGCAGAACACACAGGAAATTTCTGGGCTTGTAGAGAGGTTCATACATGGTGCAATAAAAAGTGTGTAGTGAACAGAGGTTGACAGTGAATTAAATAGGCGTTGCTAGAAATCGGTGCACTCCATGTTCTGCATAGGAAATCACAGTCCTTGAGTTAGAGTTTTACACGAGTAATTATTTGAAGTACAGAAAGTAGAGATGGGCAGGGTGCTGGGAAGGAAGATGATGCTTTACAGCTCCAAACCAGCTGTCATCTCATTGACTTAACTGCACGTGTTTATTAACATGCCGTTGCCGCCCACTTCGCCAAGTAGGTTGTTTCTTTGCACTAAGAAAGAACATCCACATACTACACTGCAATAGTCATCCCCCCTTTTATCAGCCTGCTTGCAGTCCTGGACTCTGAAAAAGTGAGGGTGCTTCAACAGAGGTGATGATTAACTCCTGTCATGACATTTGCCTAACTTGAGTTTGAAATTTCTAACTGTGCAGACATGACGGGTCAGTTCTAGCACTTCTCTTGATCTTTAGTAAATGGGCCTGTATAACCCTCCTGCTTCAGTGCTTTCACAGACATGTAGTCTGCAAAGTCTCGGGCTGCGTTAGCCATGCTTATAATAGTATTACTGAGCACTTCTCCTATTGAATTCTGTGGCCACAGCTGCTAAAAATAAGTAAGCATTGGGGGGGGGGGTGTAGTTTTACATGCAAACTGATCATCCTTAAGGAAGGTATGTTGATTTTGTAGAAACTGTTGAGCTTGTTCAGTTTAACCCTGGCATTTGGGTGCACTTCACCACAATACATGACGTAAAGAATTGTTTTCACTGAAACTGAGTGTATCCTGCCAACCCCAATTTGATGCTGAATTTTTATTACATGGGAAACTCATTGTATAACTCATATTTTTTAGTTACCTTTCAGTGAAAATAAAATCAGAAACGGAACTATTTTCATGTTTAAGTAGTGTATCCACTTTCTGCATTTATATTTATTCATGAAAGAATTAGCTTATTCCTACTTACATTTATTGCAATAGATTTCACAACTAAAATCAAATAACAGAAGGAAATAGAGAGGTTAAATGCAATACAGTGAGAATAAAAATGGGATCTGTTGCCCATCTCATTCCTCTGTCGAAATGTGACATTTTTCTCATGTTCTAGCCACAGCTAGAACATTATTTAAAATAATGGAAATTTTTCCTGCCTTTTTAAGAGCTAAGCATTGCTAGAAAAACAAACTCTAGAAGTATAAAGCATCCTTGCCTTATTCCGGCTTGAAGAATCTAGTAGAATATTGTGAGGTTTTTAATCAGCAAAAGCAACACACAAAGGTTTGTGTACCCAGTGCTCACCTTGTGCCCGCTGGATAACATTTCCCCAGCCCTCAGAGGGCCAGCACCAGTCAGCACAGGTGCTGTTTTGACAACTTGGACACCTCTGCAAATGAGGCTGCTTCCCAGCTCCCGGGCAGGCAGCATGGCTACTGCGCTTCCCCATATGCCCGGTATTAGTTCTGACGAGACAAATGCCATCCTCGCGTTCAGCGCAGCGATTCCCGGCAGCGTCGCCTCCCCAGGCAGGTATGTTACCTACCCCGGAGTGGGGTGCTTTGGGGCAGCAGCAGTAGGAGCTGCTGATTCCTTTCAGGAATCGTGTTAGGGTGCCGGAGAAGTTGATGGAATGGCATTTGGAAATGTGGTTTCCATAGATACCGATCCTCTGCGGCAATACTTCCGGGAACGATGCTTGAGCGTGCCGGGAAGGAGGAGAGCACTGGCAGGTGCCTGTGGAGGTGCAGGTGCTGGGGCTGTTGCGCAGGCAGGTGTAGGGGCACACAGAGCCAGCTCGGCTCTCCCTGAGTCTGAGCCAGCCCCAAGCCCCCATCGCGGGGCGTCCCCTGCTCAGGACCTGCCCCAAGGTGAGAACGGCAGATTGACCCGGCAGACGGGTGCGAGTGCGATGGGGGAGAAGCTCTGAGCTGTTAGGGGCTATTGTGTGCACGTGGAAGACCAGCAATAACGGCTGGGTTTCAGCGCTCTGGCACTGTGGTTGCAAACACTTCTTTTTCTTTTTTCCCCACTGTTTGCAACAAGACATTGCAATAATGGCAAACTCCTTAATATCAAGACCAGTTTTGAATCTAGGCCTCTAACATAAAATACTTTATTTTAGAGACTGATATTTTGGTTTGGTACTTGCCCTACCTATTTCGGTGATTAAATAAAAACTGGCCCAGCTTTCAGGGTGTGCAGGGCAGGCTTTTTTCTGACGTGTGGCTGTGGAGCTAGCAGTGCAGGAGACCCATGCAGGATGGAGCTGTACTTTAAATCTTTCTTTTACATGCTAATTTTGTTCTTCTCAGGATCTCAGGCCTCCGTAACGGCCTTTGCGGCTGTGGTGACCTCAGCTGCTGCGCTAGCCAAAGGCTTCAGCAACTGGGCAGGCTTTTTTTATACCCATCAAAGCACTGCAGGGTCTTGGGTAAAATTAAGCTCCATTGAATGAGTCCTGACAGACTTAGACAGTCCTCTTCCTTCCCATGATCTCTTTGTTGTTTTCTTATGTTTCCCACAATTGCCCTAACCCTCATCTATCTGTGAACATTGAATTTCAGAGCGTGGTGTCCGTCGGTCTGTCCGTCGGGCTGTTCCTTGCGTGTGTTCATGGCCCGTGGATTTAGCACTGGCCTCCCAGGGCACGGGTGGCTGCGGTCCGCCCCAGCTGCCGTCCAGCTGCCCCCACCTGAACATGGGGGAGCTAGCCTTAGCAGGAGCAGGAAGATCTGAGGCCCTTTCTAGGTGGGTCCTGCCTACGACAGTCAGGGAGCAAGCCCAGAGGAGTGCCTGCTGAGCTTGGTGGGTAGGAAAGGGAGAAGATAGAGGTTGCTTAAAGCTTTATCTGGAAGCAGTAGGAAGAGTGATTAGTCTAGACTGTTGCCTTGATTGGATTTTGGCTCCGTTATTAATGTGGTCTTTGATACAAAAAAGATGTTAGGGAGAGGAAGATTTGGAGGACAGCAAAACAGAAGGAGAAGTTCAGAAGGTTTGGTTTTGCCTAGTTAACCTTCCCATTAACAAATGGGCATTTGGGCATGTCTGCCTCGTTAAAAATTAACATTAGATGTACTCCAGCAGGCTTCAACTCTGGCACAAAAACGGGAGCCAGCTGAAAAGGTTTATAATTGGGCCAAATATCTGAATGTGACCAGGGTTTATGGGAGGTTTGGATCTATTGGGAAGTGTGAGCTTTGCCACCTAGGTTGTTTCGTTTCTTAAGACCTTTACATCTCAAGGGAAAAGAGAGATTTTATATCAGTAACCTACATATTTCCTTTAAAAGGAGTAAGGGGTACAGTGATCAGCCCTGGTATCTCTCCTCTTTGAGCTCAGGAAAGCAAATGAGATCTGTCTCTCCAAGGGGCTGCTGGTGCCGGGAGCACCCAGCGAGCATCGCACCGTCCTCGCTCCCTCGCCTGCCAGTGCCTTCTGGAGACTGCCACGGCCGAGGGGCTTTAAAATAAAAGTCTTGTAGCAGCCTGCCCAACTGTATTGATAGAAGCCTTGTAGGGGTAGTCCAGCCCAGAGAAAGTACTGGCAGCGTCCGTTATTGTCCTTCATTTGTCACAGAAGCTGATGGGAAATCATTCAATTAAAAGGAGTGCAGCAGAATACACAAAATCTCAATATGAGTTTAGGAGAATGAGGGCAGCACATCAAAGGCATGCCAAAGCCCAGCTTTATGAAATGATTTTTTTTTTTTTCATTTCCACTGATTTCCTAGGTGAAATTAGGTGACTGTCTGGCTAGCATAATGATGATAAGGCTGGGAAACCATACATACTCAAGTGACATACATATAGTTTTAATAAAGGATGAGGGAGACTTGAGGGAGTGCATTAAATTGAGTAATAATTTATTATTTAGAGACCTCTACCCATTTACTCATTTTTTCTGGGAGAATTGGCTCTTCCTCCAAGGTGTAGGCCACTTTTAGAGAGGGGGGAGACGGCAGAGGCTGGTGCCTCTGCTGCAGTAGCTGGCTGGCAAAGGCAACTTCAGCGACTGCCTGCAGCCGAGTGCCCCGGCTACCTATCCTGTTGTTGAGCTGCTCAATAAACATGCTGGGAGAGGGAGAGGGGGAGAGTTGACAGGGCCTTGCATGTCCTATAGGAATGCACTGCAATTATTTCCAATCACAATTAACCTGATTAGAATAATGGACAGGAAGTGTCCCTC
Organism: Nipponia nippon; assembly: GCF_047370975.1. NCBI lineage: Eukaryota > Metazoa > Chordata > Aves > Pelecaniformes > Threskiornithidae > Nipponia > Nipponia nippon. Next base: position 69,503,056 of record NW_028262369.1, on the reverse strand, counting down.
TGTAGCTAATGCAGTTTGGCATCAGCTGACTGAAATCCTTTGATAATTTCTGCACAGATGGCTGGGCTGAAAGCAGCACTTTTTTAATTATTATTTTCATGGTCTCTTGGTAGGCCAAAACCTCGACACCAACAACAGACCTCCCCATTAAGGCGGACGGCGCCAACGTCAACATCACAGCTGCCATTTATGACGAGATCCAACAGGAGATGAAAAGGGCCAAGGTATCTCAAGCTCTGTTTGCCAAAGTGGCTGCCAATAAAAGTCAGGTGAGTGGTAGAGGGGATTTCGTTGTTGCGGGGCTTTTTGGGCTTTTGTTTTTAAAGCAAACTCCGGGGTTGGAACTAGACCCATCTCCTCCTCCCACCAATAAAAATACATCTGTTCCTACAATAATAATAATCTTCATCTCTGGGGAACCTGTCGTGTTTTTGGCTTTTGCCTGCTTAAGTGGTTTCCTTTTCCCTTTTAAAATAGGCTGAGGAAAGGATCAGCTCACAGCCGAGCTTTTTCTCCTCTTTTGTACAAACGCTCATGTCTTTTCCCGCTTGTGGTATATAACTTACACCTCTGCTAGTGGGACAAGGACCTTTCAAAATGATGGTATCCTTCTCATTTGGCAGGTAAAGAAATTGTTTTCTTAAGTGATTAACTGAGGAAAGGCAATGGGAAACCACATATTAGGCAGGTGTTTCCTTTTTTTTTTGTGCGTTGTATGTGCTGCATACGGTATTGCCATGTGAATAATTCACATCAGATCCAATCATTTTTACAAAAAGGCATGAGAGGGCACTGCAGTGAGCTCTCCTGGATTAATTTCCACCTTGGGTGTAAAAAATACATGCAAGCAAACCTAGGTCGGGCTGAAATTCTTGAAGAGAATCCATTAATTTAAAAATTTCATCCAACTCTTTAAAAAAATATAGTGCACCAGAAGGGATTTTGTGGAAAGGAGAACAGAATTTTTTGTAGGAAGGGCAGCAAGTAGATTGGAGACCATTGGAAGGAATTGTTTACTCAGTGAAAAGGGCTGCTTCTGATCCGGGATGAAATTACTCAGTTGTGCTAGGAGAGGGCATCAGTATGCACACAAAAATGCACAAATGTGTCCGTGACAATGAGAGAGGGGAAGTATCTAGATGCATGCACTCAGCAAAATACATACTTTCTTTTCCTCTGTGCAGGGAAGCAACATTGTAGTCATTAAAGTAGGTATAAAATAAGAGGTTGAAAGGCGTATAAACAAAGCATCAAAGGCTATCAAAGCACATGGGAGAGCCCTGTCCTTGTTACAGGTATTTGCGCCCTGACGCATGGAGGTCTGATTCATTTTTTCTTCCTCATTCAATCATTAATTTTCTTTTCCTTTTGCTTTCTCTTGTCAGGGTACAGGGGTTACAGTCCACAACCCCTCTGCCCCCCAACAAAATCCCAGGCACAGTATGAAATACATAAAAGGAAAATACCATGGAACCCTCTTAAACTGTTAAATGCATAAAAATCTCATGTACCACATGGCAAAATATAATGAGAACTGGAGCTGTTAAACGAATAAAGCTGTTAAAAGCATAATGCCACTTGGCACAACTACTGTGCATTTAACGGTTTTCCACTGTGTAATAAATGACATATGTGGTAAACGTGCAGTAAATATAAAAACTGCACAATTGATTTTGCAAACGTGCCCCTTATTCTTTACTCCATGCAGATATCAAAGTTCCACCCAGAATCCGGACTGGACAGCTTTTAATAAGGAGTGTTTAACACAGACTGAATGCCAGCCTCTCTGAGGTTTGGCTTAAAATTGCCTGCAAGCTTCCTGTCATTATACCGAGAGGCTTCTTGAAATAGAGAGGGACTGAACCACCCAACAATAATTTGGGTGGCTCACCAGCTTCGGTCTGTGCCAGCTTGAGTGCGCTTCTCTGGCAGCATTGCACACCAGCACCAAAACAAAAATAAGCTCCGTAGTCTTTCACGTGGAAAAAGAACAGGGCAGATTTGGAAAGCCAGATGCAAAAGGTTAAGAACAGGATCCACAAATGTTATTGTTTAAAGCAAAGTCACTGCCATAAAGGTTTTTTTTTCTTCAGCAGCAGCGAATAAAGAAGTGTTTCTGAGGCTGATGTTTCTTTTGTTTCACAGCCCTGCCAAAGCAATACTGGCTCCCTGGCATGACCCAGCATTCGCCATGCTGAGAAGTCATAGCACTCTGCTGGAGCATGAAAGTGGTTTATGGGGGCACTGGAAGGCAGGGACAGAGAAGCCGTAGCCAAGAACCATAGTAGTATGGGGCCTCTCCCTGCCCCAAAGCCACCTGCATGCCTGCCCCCCAGCCTGGCTTGGCGTGCCTGTGGTGTCCCGCCGCTGGCTGGGGTGCCCTGTGGCCGGGAGGAGTGCCAAAAGCAAGGACACAGTTGCTCATGTAGGGGAAAGCCACTGGCATGGTGGGATGGTCAGCATGTTGCCTTAGGTCTAGCTTGCCTAAAAACTAGCGGTGGGGCTTTCCCAGTGCTCTGTGCAGGCCGGTTGCATCAGTCGTGGGCACTTCTGGTGAAGAGGCTGCTGATTTCAGCAGCTGAGTTACATGGTGGGAAGCGCTCATTGAAAACTGCCCATGTTTGCAGAAGAGAGAGTTTGAAAGAGGGGAAAAAAGAGCTAGTCTGAGGGTTTGCTTGGACTCTCCGCCAAGGTTCGTTCACTTGCTGTTCTCCACAGGCCTGGCTTGCATTGCATTGGCTTCCTCTATTATTCCCTCACCCCAGACTACTGAGAGGCTTCCAGTTTGCTAACAAGGCATGTGTTATGTTGGGCACTGCTGTTCTGTCAACAGCAATCCACGGTGCTGTGAGATCTTCACAGTTTTAGCAGCCAGTGAATCTCCGACAGGGCTGTTTTGACATTTTATACGCAGGGCTGTATGTCATGTACCCGAGAGAGCATCCAGAGCCAATGGAGGCCTCATTTCGTCTTCTGTCTTCGTACAGGAAGAGTGATACCCACTGAGAGCAGTTATTGCAAGCGGCATCATCTACTGGTGGAGTTAATTGACCTCTAATTTAACAAGTAGCCATCTTTATTCTTAAGTCATGGCAGAGTCTCAGTTCGGCAACTAAAGGGAAGGGCAGCTGCTAGAAACAAAGGTTACAAATCACAGAGCTCACAAGTCAACATAAATGCAAGGAACAGGGCCTCACAGAGGAACCAAGGTAGTATGGTGAGAATTCTTTAAGGGAATCCACCTTCACAAAAATCTCAGGCCATTAATTTTAGACATTGACTTAGTCATTCCTTATTTCCCTTAATATGCATTTTATTCCTTGCAACTTATATCTAGACATTTTTAGTCCTGTTTGTAAAATGCTGTGCATCCCTTTGTATTTTTGAAGGCAGCAGGAGCTGAGGAGCTCAGTGGCCTCCAAACACAGCCTCCAAAGCTGTCGTCCTGTTTTAGCTGCCAGCTGTTAGTGAGGTACCCACTGGACAGCATGCTTCTCTGGGGATGCCGCCTGCTAGTGCCCTTTGTCCTTTAAATAGCTAAACTTGGGACCTGTATTATCATGTTGGGAGTGTTTCTGAGCATGGCTGGAACACCAGGATTTGGTTTCCAATCTGCGCTTTGGGCCCTCCTGGTTATATTTGATTCATAAGGAGACGGGTTTTTGGTGTGCCATTTCAGAGGTGTTCGGGTGGCCTGTGTGTCTCCAGAGCTCGGGCAGTGGGACAGGCAGAGACTTTGACCTTGGGTTGCTTCAGGTTTGCACTGTTGGTCTTGAAAACTGGCTTTGAAGTCTGGTTCTGCAGCTGCTTTACAGTATAACTTCAGGAAAACCATTTCCCCCTCTGATCATGTGCCAGTGCTTCTGTAATACAGTGCAGCAGCATCACCCCTCTGACCTCTGCTAGTGAGACTCCTAGCAGAGGCCGTGCTGTGCTCGGCAGACGTTTTTTTCTTAGTCTGTGCAAAATGAGTTCAGGAATATAGTTCTGTTCATAATAAACAGTCACTATCAAAATAATAGCGGGCATAGCTGGCTGGAGCGCTTGTTGACAGTCTGAGGTAGGGCAAAGTTTGTGTGAACATGGAGACCGAACTTCCCACACTTCTCCCAGGGCAAGAGATTCACTCTCCTTAATCAGGCTGGGGCGGTGTGGAGAAGCAGGGCACGTGTTGCTGGAGATGTACCCCGGGCAGGGCAAATGGAAGGGTTTGACCTTCACCAGTCCAGTGAAACCAAAAAGGAAACCCTTGAAACTGAAATTCTTCCTCGAGGGACTGCAATTTGTTCCATTGCACCACAGTAAAGCAAGAGAGACCCCATGGAGCAACATTTGAAAAAATGTTAAGCTGGCAAAGCTTGGTCTCTAGTTCGTATCTTTGCCCTTTTTAAAAATGAACAAACAAAAAATAAACTTGACTGGGGGTCAAGGAGGTTGGGGGGAGAAAAGCCCTTCAGTTGAGGTCCTTCAGGTTAAGAGAAACCCAGGACTATGGATGGAAATCACTGCCACAGTTCCTCACCTTTCCTCTGACTTTTCATGTTGAGATCCCTGCCTCATTGCCAGGATTGTCTGGGAGCCTGTTCTCTGGCCAAGGAGGGTTTTAGCCCCACAGTAGGAGCCCATGCTAGATGAGTCTCAGCACCATGGCCACCTGCCCATGCCCTCACCTCCTGCCCACGCTCTGAGAAGAAAATAGAGGTACTGTGAGTGGGATGAGCAGTGTCACTCTGGGGCAGGGTTAGCTCTAGAAACCCCTTGTTTTGTACTTCCTTCTCTTTCCTTCCCAGCTTATATTCCCTTGTATTCATTTGATATGATGGGATGCCTTCTCTCCCCCTTTTAGCTTCTAATAGGTGTTTTCTGTGCCCTTAAACTAATTAGCTTCCAGTGATGATGAACAACAGCTAGAAAAAGAGCTGGTGGTGAAGATGTGTAGCATATTTAGTGTAAGCATATAGGGCATTTCTTACTGCTGTAGCATCTTGGTGCCTTCATGATGTTGTGAATCTCTACAGCTGGAGTGTATCTGTTGTGCTGATAATTTTGATGTTCTTGTTACATATGAAGGAAATACAGAAAGACATTTCTCTTCTTGACTGAACTTAAAATTTCTTTGAAGTAGCTTTGGACATTAGCTTCTTCTTTACAGACTTCTATATGCAGTCACAGTGTGACCCCCACCCAGGACGGCATCTGCAGCAGTGTGTTAGCCTCTCAGCAGCTGAGCGAAGCAGGGACAGTCGTGGAGCTGGGGCTTTGCTCAGGAAGTCCTTGGCAGACCTGGGAGCTGATGGCAGGCTGCTTGCCCTAACCACAAGCCCACGCTTCCTCTCCAGCGTGGGGAGAAGCTAGTTTGAACTTGGCACGCTGGAAATATCCTCAGCGCACAGCATCCTTCCCTCTGAGGCCAAGAGCTGTAAGCAGACTTGATGTTCCCATGAATCTAAGATACGTCAGGACTCATGTACCTCATTCATTTTTTGGTATTATTTCATGTTTTACAAGGCTAGTGAGAAACTGGCCCTCATGTAAGTGCTTTGCATGTTGCCTTAAATTTTTGAGGGAGGAAAAGTAGAGAGCATTTCAGAAGATCCAGGGTATTGAGTGATTAACCTTGAACTGTATCAAAATGCTCCAAGTAAAGCTTCTCAGGTTCAGTCCCCCTCCCCCGGCCCTCATCAAGAATTCATTGAAGCCATGACAGAACTCTCCATTACAGTTAGTCTTTTATCCATTTCAGCTTTCTTGATTAGGTTATCTTGAATCATTAGGGGGTTTATTTATTTTAATAGACACTTATTGGATTCATGGAACGAGAGTTTGGCGACTAAGGAACAAGAGCTGAATATTATCTGGCTCATTTCGCACTGCAGAGTCCCAAACTGAGTGGAGGGAAGACAGGCTGAGGAAGTTTGTCCAGAGGACTCCTGTGATCCTGTGTAGAAAGGGAGCTTTCTCCGTGCAGCATTTCTTTCCTAATCTTTCAAGACTTGCGTCGATCATTGCTGCTTTTTTTCCCTTTTGTCACATATGTTGACATTTTCTGCACTGATGATGTGGGTGAGGAAATGGCCTTTTACATTTATTTTTGAGATTTATTCCTGAATCACTCTTACTAAAAACTCTTCATTTGCCTACTCATGCTTTCACTGGCGACCTTAGAAAATGTCAGCACAGAAAACTAGCTGTATTATTATTATTATTATTATTATTATTAATTTCAGTGTAAGTGCAGGGACGCACAAGGTCAGTTTAATTGCAGTTTTATCCAGGCTCGAAGTGCCTCATGGTCCAGCCGGAGCAGACAGGCTGTCTGTCACTAAGTCACTGTGGACACCCAGCTGCCACCTGCGATGGATTTCAGTAGAGATCTGCTCGAAGTGCAAGCACTGGCCTGTAGCCCCAGCATAACTGAGCCTGAACTCTTCCCACATGCCTTCTTGTCCTTTAATCAGAAATTTGGTCCTTGGCTGACTGCAAGTCAGCAGATCTGCTGGAAGCAGTTTTGGGGGTGAGGATATTTGTGCATACCTTCGTTGAGCTCTGGACAACGTGACTGTAGTCTGGTACCTCTGGCTGCCGGAGCGTCCTCCCCTGCTCCAGGGTAAGTCTAGCAAAAGTGAAAGGGTCAAGCTGCTAAACAGGGCTCAGGGATAAGTGACAGAGAATATGGCTTGCGATTGCTGCACCAGCTAGCTGTCCCTCAAGGGGGTTTGAGCCCGCCAAGGCTAATGCTTTGGCGTAGTAAGCACGCTGTTTCTTTAACACCATAAAAGCACAATGGGAATGGCTGGCTTCCTGCAGATTTTTGTTGTTGTTTGCTTAGCTATGTGGAAATGTATTTGATTAGGAGACAGAGAGAGAGGTTAAAAATAGGACATTAATATGATATTATTTGTTTTATCAAATAAAATGCTTAGAAAATGTTTATCTTGTCTCATGAGAACAACAAAAATAGAGGCCAGCACTTCTCTGCAGCTCTCTTTAATGAGCTAAATTGGGCTGCATTCTCGATGCCTCTAGAAGTTTTGGGGTGAAATGAAGGAAGTTCAGAGCAGAATTCCTTGTAACCACAAGCCCTGGGTGTGCCTGACTGTAGAGCCAAAAGCATCCTTTAATTGTGCTGTTTTTCCTCGCCTTATTTTTAATGGAAGACATTCCCACTTAAGAACCTTAGAAGCTGACATTAAGGGCCGGATTCTGCCACCCATATTGACACTGGCACGTATCAAACTCTCCTGGTAACTCTGTGGCAGTCAAGGGGGCTGTTTGTGCAGAGGAGGCAGGATCAGAAACACAGCGTATCACGGATCTGGGGAAAGGATGTGTTATTTGTTAGATTTTCAGAATACGTTCACAGAAGTTGGATTTGCTTGTAATGCAGTGAGCTTAGATGTTGTGGGTGAGTGGGGGGAAAGGTGGTGAGATAGCATCTCCTTCTTCACTTTTCCTTCTTCATGCTAATAAATGTAGCTATAGAGGAAAATTCGCTGTGAATGGCTGTAGCTCCAAGAATTTCTGTATGTTAGCATTTCTTAAATGAAATAATTCTCCTGGAAAGCTCTGTGTAACATACACAGACCCAAAGAAATAAATAAAAGAAAATACAAAAAATTGCCACCAAAAAACCCCAAGTTGAGATTTTTAACAGGAAAAGGAGATTTGCGTATTAATAATTCATGAGTTCTCATTGAACATGCACGAAGAAACGGTGCTATTCAATAGAGAATACTGTCATCTGTCACTGTTTTATTTGACATTTACACTTTTTTTTTTTTTTTTTGCCTGGTACTGCAAAACTTTCTTGGATGGCGTGCTAAGATTATTTAAATAAATAATTTAAAAAATCCGATGCAGACTTTTCATCTGCGCATGGGGAAGGCGGTTACTAGCAATCATAAAGAATGTGAGAGTAAGCTGCAGCGCTGTGTTTTCTCACGTATTGGCCGAAGCTATCGCCTAATAAGCAGCCCCGTAGATGGATAGATAGGGTCTTGAATGGACGGGCAAGAGAATGAATGCTTGAATAAATAAAGGGAAGGATAGGAAAAGAGCAATGAAAGGACAGATTTGATGCAGATAAGTGTACACATGCACACAGTGGGTACGCGTGTGTATGTGTGGGGGTGAGCGAATGATGGTTGTTGTGAAGAAAGCTGCCACAAATACATTGCCGTTGCCGATGCAAAAATAAATATTTATAAATGGCGTTGGGGGAGATCCAGTCCCGCACAACGTGAGAGAAGACAGGGCATTTAGCACAATGACAATTCAGAGTTAGACGCACCTTGCAATTTCTTGCTAATATTAGGCTCATGAAAATCTTTCTGCTCTGTAGGTTAGTTATTATTTATAAAAATCACAGAACCAGCTGATACATTCATAAGCTAATTATTGTAGCAGCTGGGTACACATGGTGCAATATGTCTGAGGCTGTGAAGTATCACAGATTTCTTGGGGCCTGCTGTGGTGGGGGTGTGCTGTTGAAGGCTAGATCCCTTAATCTGATCAGCCAAGCAAATACTTTGTGGGGAAACTGGATTAATATCTCTCTAAATACCACGGATGTGCTTCACCTTCAGAACCAGGCTCCTTTAAACGTGCCATTAGCTTATCTCCTTTGGGGAATAGAGAAGTTCTCAGGTGTCCTCAGGATGGCGGGGTCTTTGCCTGGTGCCTCCCTTTGCCAGAAATTAATTTGGTTTGCTCATGTCTGCACACATGGTCACACTGCAGTCTAATCTTTTCCCTAATAGCTCCAAGGTCAGGACCTCGCATGTTGCCGGGCAAATTGAGCGCTATCCTTCTTAAAGACTAATGGCAGCGAGTGCCTAGTCCATAATGAGGCCTGTAGTGTTGCTCTAAGTGATTGTAATGAGCGCTGATTATAACGGGACAGATAAATCAAAATGCAGCAGTTGCCGTCGGGCTAGCCGGTCCAGCTTTGGGAAGGGGAGGTGGCCCTGCCAAGCCATCCCCAGGCTGCACCGGAGCCGGGCACCGCACCGTGCCCCACAGCCCTCGGGAGAGCCCCAGGAACCTTCCTCCCCTGGGCCTGCCCCGCACAGGGCTCCGGTTCCACCAGGTGCAGGGTTTTGTGCGTATTTTCTGCTAAACCATTGGTCTTCATGCTGCAGCATCCCTTGGGAGATGTTAAACATACCTGCTTGAAACATTTGAAAGAGTTCAGTTGGAGACTTATTCAGATCACTGAAAAGAGGGAGAAACTGGAGCTTATTTTTTCCACAGATGGTTTATTTTCCATTTCAGAATTATTTCCTTTTTACAGAGGAACCCCTGAGAGAACACTGCGGAGCTGGAAGATTTTCTTCCTGTCTTTTCTCTAAAAGAGAGAAAGTTTTGGGGGATCTCTGGGCGGAGGAAAGGGAAAGAGGAGAACTGAGGGCAAGGGATGTGGCCAAACCACATAAAATGCAGACATCACCTGGCTGAGAGATTACCCAAATACCAGCCAAAATACTTTGAAAATATAATACAGATTATTTTTTTCCCTAAGTAAATGATCAGATATCTTGTTTTCATCCTTGCCTCCCCCCCCACCCTCCTAGTTTATTGCAAGAAAAGATCAGGTCTGCACAAATGTGGCCTCTCACTTGTAAAAACAAGGCAGTGTTGTGTTACAGATTAGTTTATAAATCCCTGGTGGCTTCACAGTTCAGTGCCTACAGCTGCTGCAGATGGGCCTGGGTTTTTGTCTCTTCGCTGTGCTGCAGCCGGCAGTTGAAGGAGAAAATGGAATGATCAGGTTATTAACATGTAGGCCGTGAGGAAGAGGCTGCACAATGAGAACAGCTGGTGTTGCTGTCTTGGCTGATGCAGCGGAGATAATCAAATCTTGCCTTTTTTTGGGGGGGTGAAGGCAGAAGACACAGTGGAGAGTAAGACAAACAAGGGCTTATGATATTATATACGGGGTTTAGAGCGCACGGTAGAAGTTGTCAATGGCTTACAAGTTGTTACACAAAAAAGCAATACTAAAAAACCCCCACGTGGGCCAGTGATGAACCTGGCTGTTCAGCTTGCTCTAGTCGCTGTTCGGAAAAATACAGTTTTGGCTTCTTCTTGTACCGAACGTTTTTAACATTGATCAAGCTATCTTTTAGGTATTGCAAGGTGCCTGTCAAAATGGTGTCAAAATGCTGAGTTGTAGCTTGAAAATGATGGGTTATAAAGCTACTAGGTAAAATATTTTGACAGGAGTCAGTAAGGCGCGTTGACAGCATCCTCAGCATTATCTTCTCGTATTCTGTCATTTGCATTGCGTCTCCTTGCGCGCAGGCAGAGGAGGGGAGTCGCTGTCCCCAGCCCCAATCGGGGCTGACTGCTGGCAGGCAGGATGGAGCTGGCTGTCCCCCCCGCCCCGGCCAGGTGCACCAACAGCCACCGTCCCTGGTTAACCTGCTGGGGATGCTGGGTCACCACCAGGCGTGCTCAACACACACAGGGGGGGCTGTCCTCACCTTAACAGCTATTGTCATCGTGCTCTCTGGTTGGCTTTGTGTTTTAGGGTGGTTTCCTCTTGCTGAAGCACTGGTGCGTTCCTCCAGGGGTCTGAGCTCTCAGCCCCTGTGGAGAGGTCCTACGGGATTTCATCCAGTGGTAACTTTCTGAAGGCATTTCAAACTAACCTTAAAACAATATAGCAGGAATAAAATCTACTATTATTATGATCTGTAGTTGGGTTTAGAGATACTTCCACCTAGTATCTCGATCTCTCTAGTAACTTCTGCAGGACCCTGTTTGCTGCTTTCATGCTAAATACTAGAGGATTCCCTTTCTGTGAGGTTGCATCTTCTAAGTGGCCATTTGATTATTTAAAGCTGTCAAATTTTACTGGGGTTCAGAGCTGGGGGAGTCAATGCAACATAGTGACGGCAGATCAGAGGTCTTTACTTGATAGTATCTTCTTCTAAACATTTTCAGTAGTGGTTGAATTTCTGGTCCTGCAGCTGCAACCCTTAGCATGAGGATTTTTAGCAAGTCTCAGGGGTGATGTCTCCTTTTCTCTTGCTTGGATGAAGAAATAAAGGGGCTCTGAAATGGAAGTGGAGATACACATTTATTTCAACTCTGGTTTTTTATAGGAAAAATAGTTATATCTGAGCATTTTAAACATGCTTGGGGGCAAGATGCTGTGCTTCCTGGTTCATGTTAAGCACTGCTGGTTGTGTTTGTTTCTCCAACTTGCAGGAAATATATCAAGGATTTGTTGAGACCGAAGGGCAGCTGAGGTTAAGGGGTGTTCTGTGTGAGATGAGACCAGAGAAACTTGCAGCAGAGAGCTTTAAGTCTAGCTGACCTTCCACTCACATCTGGTTCTTCGGTGCTCAGTGAATTAACCATGCTGACCCTACCGTTGCAGGGCTGGCTGTGTGAGCTGCTTCGCTGGAAAGAAAACCCAAGTCCGGAAAACCGCACCCTTTGGGAGAACCTCTGCACCATTCGCCGCTTCCTGAACCTTCCCCAGCACGAGAGGGATGTGATCTACGAGGAAGAGTCCAGACACCACCACAGTGAGCGTATGCAGCATGTTGTCCAGCTCACTCCTGAGCCCGTGCAGGTCAGAGCGCTAACTTCTTTCTCGGGGTGTCTGCGAGGGGGAACAACTGTCAGAGGTAGAGAGAAGCAACTGGTTCCAGCTTCCTTCTGCTTTGCAGGTTGAGACACCCCAGTTTTCATCTGTCTGTAGGGTCGCATGCAAGCCACAGCTCTCAGGTTCAGAGCTCATTGTGTGTGTGTTGCAGCATGTGCGTGAGCGTGTGCCAGTTTGTGCTGGTGGTTGAAGAGAAGGGATGTGACAATCCATGCCACCAATAACAGCAAGGTCAGTAGTAGTGATGTTATGGAGCTCCCTTGTTGTCAGTAGTTGTGTTGTGGCTGAAACACAATTTAGCTGTCTAAAACTGCTGAGATTTAGAGGAGTACAAATGTGTTCCTCAGCAGCAGCAAGAAGTGTGCGGTTATTTGGGAAGCAGAACAGGAGTGGGGGCTTGGTCACTCACTTCCTTCTCACAGAGCCTGAGCACCCCTGATACCCACTCTCAAATGGTGGCCAACGGGCAACTGCAGCCGTACATTTGCTTTTGTTCGAAGGAGACAGATAACGGTTCAGGAAAAGTAGGAGGTAGGAGAGGAAGTTTGTCCATGCGTGGGTAACACAGGGGTTTTGAAGAGTGTAACATGGGCAAATGTTTTTTATATATTCACTGAAACTTAAAAGTACTTCTAAAATGACCATGGTGAGTATTTTGCAGGGAACAGGCTTTCATTTCACAGCCTCCTTAGGATTGTTTTGCTCCTCTCTACAACCTTTATGACTAGTATGAATTTTTGGTTTGTGCACCTTTATTCTATCCTTGTCTCAAGTCTTAATAGAATGAGAAATAAATAGATACAAATATGCATAGGGAAAATGAAGTGAAAATACTGCAAGATTTTTCACCTTTGCAGTTCCAGCTTCAGTCAGAAGAGAAAATCAGCCTTATGTGTATTCCTAATAACTAGAGATGCATGTCGCAAACCCAAACATCTGCTGATGGTCAAGAGAGGCTCAGGAGATGTTTTTTCAATCTAAAAAGCTGAGGTGATGCCTTCCACAGCAGACCGTCCTTTTGGATTGCCACTGGCGCTTGGTGCCATTCACCTGACCCCATTGCATGACCGCTCTCAGAGAATCGTCCGTACTGCGTTTCTCTCTGATAATCCCACAGTTCCTTCTACCACCTTTGCTCTCCCCGTTGTTGTTTGATGGCAGCTTGCACTGCTTTGCTACTCTTGCTGTGAACCTTGGCATTCAACCTCTATAATTTGTCGCTGCTCTTGTTCTGCTGCTGCCAGCTATCTAGTCACCTTTTTCCAAAGCTGGGAGGTTTTTCAGTCTTGCAGTCCTGCCCCTTCTGAAACACGTTGGTCTCACCCAGATTAATTATTGCCTAGTTCAGTCTCCTTTGTCTCTTCTGCTACCGACTTCCTCCTTACTTTCCATTCGGTCTTTACCTGGAAGAAAAAATGCCTTTCCTGGGGTTTGGATTCTCAGGGCTATAAAGCAGGGGAAGTGCTCTAAGTAATTAACGTTGCAAGTTTTGCCTTCTGTGTTCCCAAAAGTTTGTAGGATCTTGGAGGCAAGGAGCTATAAAAGGGTAAAGGGCTGAGCTAACATTTGGGAAGACGACTAGACCTGTGTAGATTTGAACATATTAACCCAGTTCTGGTGCCCAGAGCAAGTAGGAATATCCTCGTAGGGGCAGTTTGAAGAAAAAGTTTCCCTAAGCTCTTGTGGGTGACCCTGATGATTAGCCTACTTTCCAAAGCCTTCTGCGCATCGCTTTTCTGTGTCGTGCAGGTTGGCTCTTGTGAGTGACACGTTACACTGTGTTGGAATGCGATGCATTTGTATTTGTCAGCAAGTTACAAAGCCATGGATTAATTATTTATTACAGTCAAAATATGAAAAATGAAGAAAAATAAATGGAACCAGCTGGCAACTACATACAGCAAAACTCTGGAGACCCTGGTATACAGTTGATACAGTAGGGTTGTGTTTTGGGGGTGCTGCATTTTAAAGCTATGTTTGCCCATCCAAAAACCCCAGTAGGTTTCTGAGTGGCACGCAACCAGTGCAAGACACAGGAGGCTTGCTGTCCACCTGCTCCCTACTGTCAAAAGATACCCTGCACCAAGCAATTTTTGCATAGTTTTTAGTCTCTGGGACTCGAATTGTTTCAAGCAGCAAGGTTTGTTTTTTGGCTTTGCTGCAAGGGTCACTATTAGGTAATTAGCCATGAAGAATCAGTGACAGCAGCCAGAGACGTAAAGCTGAGGTCCTCACACTTGCAGTCATTGGAGATTTTGTGACACTTTACGTAAGGGTAGGGGTCTTGGGCCCTGCTCCTGGCCGAACTCCAGGCCAAGTAATTACATTCTGCCTGTCTGAAATTCCCTCCGTAGTGTCAAGTGGGAAAGCAACCCTCATTTCCTTCTCAAAGCGGTGGCGGGTGCAGAATGTCTGCCACAGTGCCTGGCTGCATTTTAGCAGGGGGTGGAAACATCCAAGAGCTGCAGTCACCAGCCTACTTTGCTTTGCAGGCTTTGCTAGTGAAAAGCGCACTGTAAGTTGAGCCCTTACCTGCAGCCTTGATGTCAAGATGACAGTCCTTTAAAGAAGATACAAGGAGCAGCGCTGTGACTAACAGCAGGTGCAGTACTGTAACACCAAAGCAGGCAGGAGGCTCTTGGTTGTGCTTTCTCTCTCCACCCGGCCCATCTTTCTCTCTGCCCTGATGGATTTGACGTGTGTACGGTAACTTGTGTCTGATGCTTGAGTCTCCTGCTCCTCCAGCTGTGAGACTGGGAGAGCCTGAAAACAGGCTGCCCCATGCTGCTGCCAGTGCTCCCTGCCACCTCTCTGGGCTGGGGATGCCCCTCCGTCAGACTGAAGAACTTGGAAGAAGTCACAAGAGGCACGACCAGGCAAAAGACAGATAATGGATAGATAAAATTCAGCCTTTTCGCCAGCATGGCTTCTTGGAAATGGCAAAGATTTCATTGTGATGGGCTTTGTGTAGTTCACTTGCAGATTACAGGGTTGGGCACACCTTCAGTGAGGGAATCGCCCCAAGGCTGGGTTTGGTTTCTGTCCTCTAAGGGCAGGGTGTGCGCAGCGGGGCAGTTGTTACAGTGCTGTAGATCAGCTGGACAGAATTTGGCTCTTGATGTTTATGGCATTGTTGTTTCTTTGTGGCAGGTTCTTGCCCTCTTTTCAGTATTACTAGCGTGTACCTCACTGTTTAGTTTTAGGTTCAGAGCTTTAAAAAGAAACATTGTCTTTTTTTCTCTCTTCCATTAGATTTTTCCTGTCAGCCATATATTAATCCATTCAATCAAATATTTTTCTGTTTCTGAAATAAAAAATGTCTATAGTGCAAGCTCAGTGCACAAGAAATTCCTCCCTGCACACTTGATTTATTTGTTATTGTGCTGAGGAGTCATAAAATGTGAGCCCTGTGGAGCTCTGTGACATGGCTGTGTTCTCTAGCAGCATCGGGTGTGACCATATGGACATGCTGGAGCATGGATTTTCCTTCACATGCTGGTTGCAGAGCATCCACACTACACCTACATGTTGCTGTGCACGCAGGCTGAGCTCACCACAGCCGCTCGCCTGTTTTTTAAGGAAATTCAGGTGTGCACTAAGTGACTCTTTCTCCATCCCGTTCTGTGCAATGTGGTGTAATCACAAAGTGCTGCTGTGGGACTTAGAAAAAGACCAGTGAGTTTGTTGCTAGCTGGATACCACAAGGACATCACCTCTGATTTACAGAGTGCTTGAGCCACAGGTTGCTGGAGGATGGGAGGGTATGCTGGAAAGCATTATTATATTTTTGCCCTGTTCTTATCCTCTTACACCACCATCACACGCGGGATCCAGGCTGGACCTTTGATCTGGCCGGGCCTGGCTCTTAGGTAGATCTGTTGGACAGACTGCATGCAAAGTAGTCGCTTTGCAGCAAGCAGTCCTCGTGCTTCCGTGTTTAGCTTCCTACTCTGCAGAGGTGGGGGTACCCTGTCTTACTTTCCATCCCTCGCTAAATCCCACGGTTCCTGGGCTGTTCACTGGCATTGGACCTTTCTGGAGTGTTAATGCTGAGAAGTGCCTACGGCCGCTTCCCATTGCCAACCAGGGATTCGGTGTTTGTTACAGACATGCTGGGACACAGTAAATCTAATTTCTCTCCCTTCTCCCCCTATTCGTCTGCTGTGTCCAAGGTGACTACTCCAGAGAATAACCATCTTGCCTGGCACTTTAATATAGTGCTAATTCATTGTTAATTGCTGGGGCAGAGAAACCTGACTCAGTTGGAAAAACGATGAATCAAGCTGTTGTCTCTGGAGTGTTGGGCTGGATAAGCCAATTCTCTGGAGTAATGAGCCACCACTGCAGCAAAGTACCTACTATTCAGAGAGCAGGGAAACCTTGCCTTTCATTTTCTACAGATAGATCTGCTGAAGCTGGTAGGTACATATTGATTTAAGAGCAGTCAAATGTTGACTTTAAAGAAAGAGGAATGGTTTTCACATGCTTTCTGATGCACTGTTACTTTTGTCACTTTTAAAATGACGTCCCTCTGCCCTTTTTTTCTCAAAAGCTTTGATTTAGACAAATCTGGCAATTTATAATAGTTCAGATCATAAATCATGGAGCAACATTAGTAAATAAAAGAAGGCATAGCAGAAAGCTGTAGGAAGGCTCTTTTGTATTGTGTGTTCACTGCAAACATTGTGGTCTCTCTTTAAATATGCGGAAAATAACATACCACAGAAGTAAATGAAATACTAATTTTGTCATTTTGTGCGGGATGGAAGGGAACAAATATTTTAGAAATGACAGTAAAATACAAAGCAGCAGAACGTAGAGCCCTCGTAAAAATGGGTCAAGGCAAGTGGCGATGGCAATCCAATGAAACTAATTTTGTATTCTCTTTCTAGAAGTAATAAAGAGGGGAATGAACACCACAGTAGTGCTTCCTAATGAAATATCTGATTCTAAACAATGTCTTAAGAGTTCATGGGTCACACAATGCATAGCATGCAGATGGGAAAAACAATGACACTTAAAATTGCTTTTCTTAAAAAATATTAATTAATAATACTTTGGCAATCATAGATGATGAGTGAAGCAAAACTGTGTTATTCCATAAGGGAACATGGTGTGCTTAATGATCTATAGGATGATGTGCACAGTGAGTTTTGCCGTGTTTGCGCGGGTTACAGCAGGGGATTTCGCATACTGGAAATCAGGACTGAGTTGTCTGGGAGACTTGGACAAAAGCTACTTTCGCAAACCATGCTACCTCTCAAACTTTGGTGCTTACTTTTTTATCTAGACAAATTTTTTTGTGGGGATGGTGTGCTCTGTGATTCATTCTTAATGGCTGCACCCTGATAGTTTTGCTTTTTGATCATTTCTCTGCACCTAAAAGACAGACCATAGATGGATACCCACTGCGTTTTGATTCCTCCAGCTCCTTATTGCGTGGCTGGATGTGATGTCTGCTCAGACAGGGGTGGTCAAGACTGGTGAGGCAACTTGTGCTCAACAAGCCCAGATGGGCTTTCAGAGATATTTGTATCACAGGTTTATTCGTTCCAGCTCAGAAAGCTCAGAGCTTTGGTTTGGGTGGGTTGCAGCTGGAGTATTTATTTTGCCTTTGATTTGGAAGTACAGGGGGAAATAGATGTCAGATCAAGATCTGTGAATTTTGTCAGTAGAGAATATCTGTCGTCTTCAGTTGTTATATTATCTGGAGTTCCATTCTCTCTCTCTTATCAAAATTAGACAGTAACAGTCAATTTCAGTATGTTCTTTCAATCTAAACCATTCAAAAACCACGGGAAAAATATCAAGCTATGTAACTTCTGTTTCTATGCAGTATTAAAGCTGAAGGCAATATGTATTTCAAGTGCCACTTACTCTGCATTTATCTCTATCATGTGTGTGTCTGCTTTTGGGTGGGGGTAAGGGACTCTCTTTCTTTGAAGAAAGCAGTATGTGCAAAATGCTCAGAGGGCTTCCACCTCTGAACTGCTTTCTTATACTGCTCCAGTACCTGTGCTCTCCAGCCAGACACGCTGCGTTTTGGAACAAAAGCTGTGGCTGTGCGCTCTGGTTTTCCATCCTTTTGGTGCACACCATTTTCCTGGCAGGACACAATAACTCAGGAGCCTTGCACGAGATTTGACAAAGGCAACAGGAGCTCATATCAGACAACGAACCCCTTACATTTGACTCTCAGGTGTCCGATAGAGCTTCTTGTGATTGATAGTTATCACAATTGCAGTGGAAAGCTGCTGAGCTTTGACTGCTATAGCCAAACCTGCCTAATGCGCCTAGCGTGGATATCTAATGTGGCTGAAAACTGCTGCTGATTTTTATTAACTTTAAGCTTGCAGTTCCCCTTGAAATGATAGTGGGGAGTGTACTTGCAATTAAAGCAAAACTGCTTCTGTGTCTGAAATTAGTTTCGGTTTAGTATTATTCCATTTAAACCTAGAAATGGAAGATCAAGTAAAGCGGGTAGTTTTGTTTTTTTCTGAGGTGGCATGTTTAGTCTTGTCCAAGTAGTACATCCTTTCCCTATTCATTCAGACTCCTGGAACCGAGGGGCCACCTCAGTGCCACCTACTCCGGGACAGCTTTCATTTGGCCCAGGATCAACTGAGGACAGGGCAGGAATGAGGTGGGACTCTGAAGTGAGGGAGCCCTGAGAGCATGGCTGGTGTTTTTCTTTACCAGCTTCTTATAACGAAGACGACTGTGAGGGTACTGACGCCGCGGCAGAGGTAAAGGCCGTCCCTGGGGCCGAGGACGCGTGCGCGGTCACACAGGACATGCTGCCCCGTTCGAAGCAGAGGCAGTTCTGCCCAGACGGCGGCTTGTGCGAGGCTGCCCCAGAGCAGCTCTGCTTGGGCTGCCCCGGCTCCCCCTGGGATGCTCCAGGCAGAAATTCTGCTTAAAATCTGAACGTGCAGATTTAGTGCTGCAGAGACTTGGCAGTAATTGGCGGGGTGGTGGTTTGCGTTGATGTTGCTCTGACAGGTCGTCTTTTTAGCAAATGACATCACTGTAGCTTTAGCCCCTGTCGTCTCACCCTTTTGCCGTTCACACACAATTTGCCCAGATTTAGCCCTCATCTCTTCCAGTCCTGGCCCTCTCGCCAGCATTGTAAGGAGTTGTAGTAGGTTGAGGATGAGCAAACATCTAGAGCAAGATTACTAAATAAAGCTCTTCAAATTCACACAACCTTTGAAGCTTGCTGGCTGGCAGCAGGCAAATCTTGAAGGCTGAAAAGCCACTAGATAAGCCTCTGTTCCATTTACGTTTGAAAATTTTTGCAGTTAAAAATATTGCTCTTTTTTATTTCATTTTAATGGTCCCTAAATACTCCCTGTCCCTCACACTTGTACATAAATGATAATATCAGGCTTTAGAGACGTGTAAATGTTTATAGGCTACTGGCCGTATGCAACATTTTATTCTCAGGACCCTTACAGAAATCTTAGGATAAAGTTAGAGCCCTGGATCATTGCAGGTGGCCTTTCTGTGCAGATCGGCAATCATAAAAATTACATGGGGAGCGAAACAAGATTGTATTGTGCTACCAGAGCACATTGCACTGCTTGTCCCCCAAAGATCTCTGAGAGCGAGCGAGATGCTCTCCCTCCCGTGTTGCACAGCATCCCCCAAGGAAATCCTGCAGCTTCTGGGCGGTGCTGGGAGTTAGGCTATGGTGGAGCAGGATATAGGTGCTCGGTCTCCTTGCCCCGGGCCAGTCTTTTTTGGAAATTCATTGTTGTGGACTTTTTTTTTTTCTTTTTTTTTCTGAATGGTTAGAAATGCCCAGAGACTGGAATATGTGCAGGGATATGTTTTTTTCAGGGCTAGTATGCTGTGTATGTTGTTCCATGTTCGTATGGACTTCTACAGGAATTGCAGATTGAAATGGGAAATGTTTCTGTGTCTGTGCACTATTCTCACACATCAAGTATCCAGAAGTACAGTAGCACGTATTTTTTCTCACAGTCATCTATGCTTACAGTGTTTCAAAGAATATTCCAAAATATCTTGGCACAGACAAAGCGAAGCTGTTTGCAAGATCCCTAGCTGTGGAACAACAAAGGCTACATTCTCAACACACATAACACATGACTTTAATAAAAGCCTTAAACAAAAATCAGATAATGTATTTAGAAAATTAAACTTCACCATTTATGATGCTACTTACATTGTGAAAGGAAGTAGGCATCCCCTTGTGCCTCCTTTCCAATGTCTTTTTCCCCAGTTCTACTCACTTCTTCAAGGCTGAAATCTTATATTTAAGTACAAATAAATACATTTTAAAACCAGTCATTTGGGACTAACTCACATCGTGGTGCCTAACTTAAAAGGGACTTGGTGTTCAGAAACCAAGGCATACAAGCACGTATAAGGTGCCTCTGGTGGAGCACTGAGAAGTTTGAAACTTCTAAAATCATTATTAAGGTCTTACCGTTACATATGGCAAAAAGGATGTGGTAAATCACAGAACGTATCCTGGATATTACAGACCCAGCTGTCTCATTAACTTTGGGTCAAAAAACATTCCTTTGTTTCCAGTTTGGATTAAATTGAGTTTTATGATACTTGTACCATCATAGTACAAAATAATGTTGACACCCTTGAATTTTATAGTTGCTTTTTCTCAAATTTATGGTTTAGATCTCTACATTATGCTCTTACTAGGCCATGCCCATTTGATCTGCTGCACTTGAATCCAAGGCACATGGGCAGGGAGAATTGTGAGGAGCCCCCTTCCTTCCTGCCACAAGTCCCATCACATGGATGTCGAGGAAGGCGAGCACATTCTGCCGAAAGACTTAATGCAGACCCGTCGTTGGTAGGGGCTTTTATGAGTTGTGTGGATAAGTCTCTTAGTTAGGTCTGGAAAACCTTGGTCTTCTCAGTCATGCTTGCAAAAAGCTTGGCAACCTAGATTTCTTTTTACTTCTTGGAATTTTGGTAATTTTCAGATTTGAAGCATGCAGGGTATCGCAGAAGTCCCGTGTGCTATCACGGGATGCAACGAGGAGTTGTATCCTGCCCGTGAGGAGTAAGAGCTGGCTCCTCTTTCTGTGCTGTGTTGAGGGAAGCTGCGGTAGCAACTGCGAATCCATCCAGTTGTAGCAGAAGGAAGGAGACACACTAAATTTCCAGGACTCAACAGGCCCCATAAAAAGATCTGTCTGACAGCACTTCACTAGTTAAGTGCTAAGTTATTATTATTATTATTTATTATTTATTTCCTCTTCTGTTTTTCCTCTTACTGAACAAGCAGGAAATATCTTTGTTCTTTCATTTTAGAAGTGAAATAAATGTATTCCCTCCAGGATTTGAAATTTTAATAATCCATAATAAATAAAATCATATCTAATAACATAACCGCTTTCAATTGGCAACGCGATCTCCTAGATGCATTGCAATGGCAGAAACATAAATAGTTGCAGCCTCTGAAAGCCTACTTCCTATTTGCTAAATATACTTGGCTTGCTCTAAATTCCTTTGTGTGCAGTCATTAATACAATCCTCTTTGACAGCATTTAATTAAAGTGCTTTTCTCTATTAAATTCATTAAAACTTTTTTTTTATATACAACTGTTTCCCAGACACTGAATGTTAAGGACCTGTAGGCCTCTCTTTAAATAACTTCTCTCTCCTTGCTGTAAATTGTTAATTAAATTTAACTTAGACTGTTTAAAGATGGCTTGGAAAAGAAAGCCAGATTTCAGGATATGGTCTCAATCACGTCTGATTTTTTTTAACACGATTTTTTCCATGTAGTTACAGACTGCGTGTTATATTGTTTATGAATGTTGCTGTACTTTCAGCTGGAACCAAGCAAAGAAAGACCCTAAAAAGCTCATTTCCATCTCACTTCAAAAATTTCCATCTTTTTAGTGCAGTTTCTGAGCCTAAGAGTATTTGCATGGGGGAGTAAGGAGGGAGGAGCTGTTTAGTATTAATAGATTATTGACAGTTTAATGTCTTGGCACCTAGACAGCCCATAAGGTATAATAAACAGGAAGCTGTCTGATGTGAGCGCAGTCAATAGCGTATTCAATCAGAACCTTTCAGTTAATTGCTGGTTGACCTCAGAGATTTCCTTTAAGTGAAACTGTCCTTCGCTCAGATCTCATCTGGGTTTCAGGGCTTAATTTGAGAATGCCCTTTCCATATGGATGGCTTGTGCATACGTTCCTGGTCGGATTTTTGCTTTGCTCCCATGCACGGCATTGCAAGAGCCAGCGTCTGCCCGGAGCTTTGTAAAACACGTAGACATGCACTGTGTGTGTGCCACCCCTCCGAGGGCTGCGAGCGTGGATGGGGATACGCCGTGTAACCAGCCTGCCGGCAGGCACTGACACCGCAGTTAAAGCAGGCAGGGTTGTAAACTGATGTCAGGGGTATTTTCAAAGCAGCTGAGCTGTTTCCCAGAGTGTTTTGGATAGAGTTAGGCACAGCTTTGGTGCCTGGGCCGGCACAGCGGCATTAACGAGACCTGACCCGGCCTCTGCAGATGAGATGTGCCGCAGGCCAACGTGGCTGCCCCGGCAGAGGGGTTGGCACCGCTGCATTCATCCCGCCCACGGGCACAGATACCCTTGCTCGTCTGCAGAAGTGCAAACCAAGGCTCATTTGTATTTAGTTTCCCTAATTTCTGTACTTAGCCATTCTAATTTTTTCGGACTGCATATCTTGATGAGATCTAGATAAGCTACAAAGGCAAGCAGGCAGGAAACCACACGGGCAGTCCCTGACCCTGACTAACTGGAAACCATCTGCTTATTTGGGGAGGGAACCTCCATGGAAATCTCTTCTAGCAAGTCTGCCGCGTTTGGGTTTTTCTTCCTTTCCCTCCAACTGTTGACTTTGAGTGTGTGTGTTTTCCTTAAGCGAGATCAGGGAGGGTCAGCTGCGGCAGCCCTCGTTTGCAGCAAATGGGTCTGGATTTCCCGATGGCATTGAGTACTGCCCTGTGAAGGAAATGCTTCTGTACCAGAGCGGGTTTAATTTACGTTTCATTCAGTCAGGAGACTTTTTTGTCTTTAGATCTTGCAGTGATTGTGTCTTTTAGCCACTTATCATGCATTCAGACTGTGGTTTGCTGAAAGGAGTATTATTACTTTTAATCTCTAATTTTTCCCTGGTTTTTGTTCGTTTCTGTGGTTGTCTTTGTCCCTCTGCGTCAAACAAACGGCTTATGCCTTTTTAATGGCCTGATTAGCACCGGGGAAGCATTGCTGACTTGGAGTAATGTTATTCCTGGTGTTCCCTTGCTTAAATGAGATCAGGAGTAAGAATGCTGTGTTGCTCTGTTTGGGATCCATTAAAGTCTAGTCCGGAGCCCTGACTGAAGCAGGTTGTAAATTTTTTGGGTTCATGCGTGTTGGAAAGGTGACGGGGAATAGTTTTGAGATGATGCCTCCGTTATGGGAAGATTCAAGGATAAGAGAGGCTTGGAGTCGTTCTTTCTGGAGAGAATGGAACAAAACCATGGCGAGATGGGACAGAACCAAGGAAGAAATCCCAAGGTACGTGTGTGCCCCTGGGGCCGTCAGCTGCAACACGCACGCTTCACTCCCAGGTGTCTCTGGCCAGAATATATTCGAAAGTACTTTCTGGCTTTATCAGACTTGCTGGCCAAGCTGCTAATCAGTATTACACAGACCAAAGGACTCCCACATGCAATAAAAATCATAAGCTTTATTGGATTTTGAGATAGGAAGGATTCACATCCAGCTCCTTTTATAAACTGCATTACATTTCATTCTTTCAGAGCTCCCATCAGTACAACCCGTTGTAAATATGACGGTGAAGGAGGTAGGTGGGTAGATAGACGGCTATGAGCTTCTGTTCCTTGGGTGGTACAGCCTAGAGCTATAGAAGTGCTTGAGCTGAGTTTAAGGGGTTGCTGACATTTCTGAAATACTGAAAGAAAAAAATATGTTGGCGCTTTTTAAATTATTATTTCCAGTTAAAATTTAAAAAAAAAAAAAAAAGGTTTGCGGCAGCTTAGAGCAACAAAATGCTTTAAAGGAAATAGGAAGAATTTGAAGAGCAAAAGTTGTTCTGAATAAAAGCAACCAGAATATGCTGTTTCATGAAAAATGCCTAAACAACTGCTTGAACTTTGTCAGAATATCCACCCTCCCCCCCTGCCACCCCAGGCAAACAGCTTGGCAAAGTAGACTTTATTTAGGCAATACTTTCATGTTCACTCAGTCAACATTTTTGACTGAAAGAAAGATTTTTGACTGAAAAATGCCACACAATTCTAATCTTAATGAAGCAAAGAATGGTGTTTTGCATTTCTATCAAAAGCCTGGGGCTCCTTGCACACAGACCTACACAAGCAGCAGGCTTGTGTTAAGCGTGAGCTTACCCCTCCAATTATGTGTGTGTAACCAGCCATGGGCTGAGTGGTCCACAGAGCTCCCCACAGCAGGCAGCGGCAAAGCCAGGGATGGATCCCAGGGCCGTAACAGCGTCATCCTCTGCTTTGTCCTAATACTGCCTCGCTGGCCATGTATTAAAGCATTTTATTAAAAATGAACAACTGCATATTTTCCCCAACTGCATATTTTCTAGTGCTGTGAATATAAACTACAGGTGCTGTTTACTTTCCGTAAAGCCTTTTTCTTCCAGCATCCAGAACCTATAAAATAGGTACAGGTCAGAGTAGTGAGACAGGGAAAGCAGTAACACCAGCGTAGCTTCTTCAGTCTTCCAATCGTGTCCACCTTTTCCAGAGCGTAATCAGGAAGACAAAGGATTTCAGATTTATTTCTCTGAGGCCTCCTGTCCTCAGTGCCCTAATCTGTGCGGGAGACTGTACTTTGGTCATTTGATTTTTATTTACCCAGTTTCAAGCTAAGGGTATAATAAAGCACATTATGCCAGTTGCGTGTGTGGTAACGCTGGATATTTTGCCTTTTACCATGGTAGTTGATTATAATGCACTTTTTAAGACTTGCTTTCTAAAAAAAGGAATATTTATACTTTTATGTGTTTGATTCACACAGTATAGTTTGCTCAAGTCCTGTTATTAAGTGCATTGGTGGTTACGTCTAGAAAGCAAAAAACATGCTGAGTAGTGTTTTATCAGCACAAATCTACTATTTTCACTAACCATAACAGTCAGGTTCTTCTGACTTCTAACTGCCCCCATTGTAAAAATTAGCAGTACAGCTGGGTATTCCTGGAACCCAAATAGCCATCCGTAAGGACCTAAAACAGTTTGATGGGACAAATAATTACCCCCCCCGTACACCCCCCCAGAATCCAGTGTCTAATCCAAACATATTCTTCCTGAAATAATGCAGTGCCTACTCCTGATCTGAGTAACTGGAAAACAACATGATTATAGTGGCGCCATCCGTGCCACCATAGTTACGGGTTTAGAGCTTGGACTTAAGCATGGCTCTAGGTTGGGGCTTCTCAGGGAAGATCTTGCTCACGCTGCCCGCAAATACTCTTCTGATTTTCAAATTAAAAGGAGAACATGTGTAGTGTTAATTAAACAAGAAGACGTAGAGGATACAAGAAGTATTTTGTCTGCAGAAAAGCAAACCAAAAAGCCTTTTGTTCCTTCCGTAGTTCCTGTGGCATTCTGCCAGCTCCTCATTAGGATTAGTAGGGTTGGGGAAACTCAGAATCGAGTCGAAATCTTTGACAGACCCTCCCTCCAACCACAACCAAGCTCTGTCTCGATTCGGAAACTGCCAAGCAGGGCTCTACACGCCGTGACACCCCGGAGAGCCTTGCTAGGGCTGCAAGAGAAAGCACCGAAGAGGCAAGTCAGAGGCCCACAAAGGTCGTGGTCTTGTTTTGAAGAAGGTGAGTGTTAACTGGAAGGTTTTGTGGCCCTTGATGCATTCGCAGGTGCTGAAAGTCCCGCTTGAGTGGGACTCCGGTTAGCATCACCATGCAGAAGGGCAGCGAGAACCTTTATGGGGTTGTTGCTTTTTCCCTTGCGGGGGCGGGCTGCCTCGCTGCCGCAGGTTACAGGCAAGAGAGGCTTGCATGGCTTCTTCAAGGCCGGCAGAGTCCTGCCTGCCTGCCAGGGGATTCAGCAAGCCAGCCCCCGTGCCAGCTGTGCTGGCCGTGCCCCATCCCCAGACAATGGAGCCATCCATCACCAACGCCTTCAGGAGAGAGTCTGCAGCGGCGTTGTGCAACACTTCCTGGCCCCATCGGCCTCTCTGTCACCAGCACCCTGGTTTGTGCCAGCAGAAGCCGGAATGAATCTGGCCTGTTGCGTATTTATACAGTAGGTACGTGCCGGCTCCACCTGCAGGCTGAGTCGTAGTTGTTGACAACCTTCCCAGGCTGCAGCTAGGTATTTGAGAAAGGGATATCCACTGCTGGCCACAGTTACTATGCCATAAACCTAAGAATCTGGTTTAAACCAGCCAAAGATGGGAAATTCAGAGCTAATCCACTAACGTTCATCAGCATGAGCTCATTTATGCTACCCCATAAAATCAGCCAGTTCTCAGGCACTTGCACAGCAATGAAAGTTGTGCCTGTGCTTTTGTGGGAAGAGTTGAGTTAGCGTTCGAGGGAGAGCAGTTACCCCAGGAAACACCGGGACACTGCTCTGCATTGTCAGAGTTTTGTGATTTATTTTTTTAACATTATACAGACAAAATAGTGGCTATTGTGTAGGCACGTGCTGTCTATTAACAGAGATCAGGAAAGGGAAATAAACCACGCATTACTGAAGAATAAGATCATGATTGTGGTCGAGTGATGGCAGAATTTTTTCTTCTCTTTGTCAAGCTGATTTGTAAACATTCTTCAAACAACTGTGCAGACAGCAGTGCCACGGCTTCTTGAAAGGAAAGCAAAGACAAGGAAAGATTCCTCCACACAGATGTTTTACGGTAACCTTAGGCCTGTCCAAAAGCTATCTGGTCATCTCCAGTTGTCACTGCGAGCTATGCTGCACATGTAGCCTCTTAGCAGCGCCGTGTAATCAGACTGTAATTTATATTTTATCTCCAGTGATGATAGCTCTTAAAAATGTTTTGTGGTGTATTTGCTCTTTGATGCATGCTAAGCTCCTGTTAGCATTAATGGGAGCAGTGTGTGCCGGAGGGGGGAGACACCTTCCCCCCCGCCTTCCAGTCAAGATCAATTGTGTTTTGCTAATGCTTGTGCTTATCGCTTTGCCTGGGGTGGCAAAAGCAATGCACAACTGAAAGTTTTGTTAGTTTTTGATTTTTTTCTTTCTTCCTGTTGTCTTTTTAGTCACCTTTTTGACCAGTTTTGACAGCTTGGTCCTGGAGAAGCACTGCAGGATGGGGCCACTGTTTCAGAGCCCGGGTGTTTGTTCAGTGTCTTGCCATGTTTTCAGATCACTGCCTATTTCCTGCCCTTAAGCAAGGCGACCGCCATAAAGCAAAGGGAAGCATGTGGCGAGTGTGCTCCAAAGATGTTGAAATGAATCACTTCAACCAGCTCGCATTCCAGCCTGGAAACCAAACTTGCCTTTGACTTCAGATTCCCTGTGGAACTCATTTCTCTGCTCATAGTTCCCTCTGACTCCCCTTTTGCGTGGCTCAGAGAGTGGCTTGTACCTCAAAGCTGAAAGATTTAGGACTTGGGGTTTGTCTGATCCAATATTCTGGCTCCAGTGGTGGTCAGCAGCAGATGAAGGGTGATAGGAAAGGCCTGAATATTTGGGGGATTTTTTTACTGTGTGACCGCTTTGTCTTTGCGGCTGAACAGGACCCAGGGCTGCTGGGTTACAAGTCGTCGTAGCCACCAGCTCTGGTTGGCTGATTTGGTCTGGCTTGCATGAGACGGCGTGCATCATATCACAAACATGTATTATAATTATCTCTAATAACGGTGTTTACTCTTGTGAAGCAATTACTAAGCTGTATTGGAAAACGCACAGGATGTGCGGCTAGCATTTGAGCTACAAAATTAAAAGAAGCTCAGACTGAAGTTAGATGAAAGTGAACATATTTATCCATGTCAGACTTCCTACCATTTTGCACGCTCATATTGATTTCTTTTGACACGGTCTTCTTTTATTGAGTACCATATATTTTTTTTTAAATCCCTTACCGATAACGGTACCTGCTAAGGGCAATTGTAAAAGGAAACTAAAGTATATTAAACCTGCCTGGAGTCAAAATGTAATCTAACACCTGTAGTCTGCAATTTGTCATCACTTCATAGATAGTTTTTCTTTTTTAATAACAGTTTTGGATTTTCCTGAGTTTTGACCTTAGGATACTGTATAATCCAAGAAAAGCAAGGAAACTAAACCACAGTCTTTAACACAGCTTTATGGTGTCAAGGTGTGAAATCACCGCTGTGAGAATGAGCCCAAAGAAAATACTTCATTTGGAGCTGCGACTAGTGCTGTAGTGTTTACCTAAATGAATATATTTTTGCAAGGGAAAAAAAGAGAGTAGTCTAACAACCACATTTTTGAGAGGAAAGAAATGAACACAGGTGCAAATTGTAACTTCTGCTACAGTTTCTTGTACAGACATTCCTAGGGAACCTGTAAAGTGTCTTGGCACAGTGATTGCATCTAATGAATGCTCCTACCCCTGCGAGCCCCGGACTGGGAGGCTGTCAGGGTGCAAGCCTGTTTGTGGCAGCAGCTTGCTCTCTTCTCTTCTTGCACATTTCTGTGGACAAAGATAAGCTGTGAGAGACTGGGAGTAGCAAGTGTAAGGTTGGTTGTTTGAATAGATAATCTCCCACAGATTATTCCTGTAAGATCTGCTAAGAGGGACAGACAGTGCCTCCTTCTAGGTGTAAGATTTCTTTGCAAGGTGATGGAAGTGGTCGCTTAAGTAAACTCTTAACGTGATAGGTAGGCAGTGCCTGGGAGCTCTCAGCTTTCAGAGGTGAAGTGTTGCAAATTCCAGCTA
The DNA here is from genome assembly GCF_047370975.1 of Nipponia nippon. NCBI lineage: Eukaryota > Metazoa > Chordata > Aves > Pelecaniformes > Threskiornithidae > Nipponia > Nipponia nippon. The sequence continues at coordinate 69,474,541 of NW_028262369.1, read as the reverse complement.
CAGGTCTCAGTAAAATGCAGCTGAACACCTTGTTCAGGCTTGTCCTCTGCCCTCCCTTTGGCTTTAGCTTGTCATTGGGAAGGAGCTTTTCCAACGGGCTTGCTTACATGAAGTTCCGAGTGAATCCGTTTTTGCATTGAGTCAAACTGGTGGTAAATCCCGCTGACTCGTCTTGGATTTTTGTAAGGGATGTAACAGATGACCGGTGTTAGATGGACCAAACACAGGTACTGAACCTACGTTTTGTAAAGTGTGGGCATTCTCTCTGGCTTTTATTTTGGGCTCCTTAAGTGGGCTAAAAACTTGCTCTCTTCGGCATAAAAGTCCTTGGTGTGATACAGTGTCATGGCTGGCTACGAGAGCAACGTAAATGTGAAGGAAAGCTAAAAAGTGAGACCCCCTTCCCGGTGTGGAGGAGAGAAGGCCGATCCGTTCAACTCTGCTCCGTGTGGGTTTGGGTTATGAGAACGGGTACGGGGCAGCGCGCGCCACTTGAGCTGCCTGTCGGTGCTCGCCCTGTCTGTGCGCAGGGGAAGGCGGTGCCCGTCCAACACGGGCAGGCTCTGTGGCAAACGCACAGTCGTGACTTCCAAGAATGTAACGTTTTTGGTGTTTCTCATAGTAAGGGGCACCTCATCACCTCAGCAAAACCGGTCAGAAAGGAGCTCACATGACTAATCCTGTCTGCAAGGGAAGAGCAGAACCACGCTACGAAACAAAAGAGCTCGGGGTTTTCATGTAGAAATGCAGTTCCCGTTTGTAATCTGCTGCGAGGGCTGTTCAGGCAGCGAAAGGTGGCATTTCACGGAGCGAGCGTTGTCAGCCGGTGCCTCGCTACAGCTGGTGCCCCTGCGCCTGTGTGTACCCCGCTCAGGCGTCCTGCTTGGCTCCCCTTAGCGACTCACCATTTTCACGTGTCTAGTTCTAGCTAGAAAGTGGGTGGAAATGGAAACAAACATCAGTGGGATGGTGAATCCAGCCAAAATTAAATGCAGTGCAGACACAGGCTGCAATTACATGACGTTCATCATTCAGTTTGGGTTCGCTCACCTCTCTTTGCTGTGGGAACGCGGCTGTCCCAGTCTGCCGAAGTCAGGTTTCTCCTGCAGCAGTGTCACGAGACGTGGGGAGCGGATATGTGTAAAACAGTGCGGTGATCCCTTCCCCCCAATAATTCTTGGCTTTGGATTGTAGAAAGACCACAAACCCTTAGCTTATTACAAGTAATCCTGATCACTCCCGTAATGATACACTACATTATATACTCTCCTAAACTTAATCATTCAATATCTCACTTCCTTCCCTGTAGGCATGTACTATTATATTTTACACATGGCTTCCAGCTGGTTTTCATTGTGGCCTTCAAATCATATTTCAGTACAGTGTGATTTAAGACCAGTCACTTTTATCTTTTAAAGTCAACTTCCATCATATTCATTTTCTTGCAAGTTTTCTCCCAGCGCTGGTTAATTTGTTTGAAAAAATGAGTTTGGTAGGTTAAAGTCTACCTGAATGAACCTTCCTAAAGCAGCATCTTCTGTACCTGCACTGTTCTGAAACAGTGAGAAGGCAGCCATGCCTGTAGAGTTTAAAAATGAAATCTCTTGAAGGGATGGAAAAAATAAGTCCTGTGGGCATGGAAGGAAATCTATATCTTCACATTTGATTTGAAAGTAGATGGGGAGTCGGTGAGGAGGAGGGAGGGGAAGGGAAGTCAGCTCCAGATGGTGGTGGCTGTGGAGGAGGAGGAGGCTGCCCCACCTGTGGCCGGGCAGCGGTGGGGAAGGGCACGGAGGAAGGAGAGGGGAGTGGGAAGGGAGGACACGGTGCACCTATGCCGGGATGTGCGCCCTTCCGAGCCCAGCGCCAGCTTTCTCGGGAAAAGGAAAGCTGAGCCTGGCTGTCATTTTTATCCCTTCTCTCTGAAGCCCACCATACGCCTGGTGTTTCGTGCTAGATCAGACCGTCATTTGGGGAGTTTACCTGCACTGGAAAATGTGCTGCAGCCTGTGCTTTAATCACTGAAGATCAGTGGGGTTTCCTTCTTTGCAGTACAGAAGCAGAGCAGCACTGACCCAAAACCCAAAGTGTTATGGCAGAGTGAGCACAGCAGTGCGTGAAGCCAGTGGAAATTTTACCTGCAGATTTAAAAGCATAATAATGACCCCAAAATCACAAAATCTGGAACTGCCAAAAATGGGTAGTTTCCTCTATGAGGCTGTGGTGTGCAGAGCCAGACATGAAGTAAGCAAATCGCCCAAATCGACCAGTGTGTTTTACAAATGTAGTTCAAAGCAAATATTCAACAAAAAGGTAATTTAGATTTCATATTCTATCATGTGTCTCAACAGTTGATCTGTTTCCCATAGAAAAGCTTGCTTTTCTGTATTAAATAGCTCATATTATCAGAAGGAAACACAAAACTGGTCACAGCCTAAACCTGAAGGAAATTCTGCACATTTATCCATCTCTCTGTATATGGTTAATGTTGTGTCACTGAAATCCTTTGTTAAAGCCACTGGAAGTCCAGAGCAAGCCCCCAAAAGTTAGTGAAATCATGAGACTTATAAGAGTAGCTTTAGGGTTTTGTGTTATTTAGAAAAACAGTAAGTCAAATGAAATACAACCTTTCCCTAATACTTTACACTGATAACCCCCGAGTGACGTGTTGTCTCATCTGGAGAGGATGGAGAGGTCACTCCAGAAAAGGAAGGGTTAAGTAAAATTATTCTTTCCTTCCCGCTCTTAGCCCTCTCTTTGGTTGATTGCTTTATAGATGCTGTAGGCATCTCTTCATCTCCTTCAAATTAAACATTTTACTGCTGCTGATCCTGTATTGTTGGATTTTTTTCATCATTATATTTGATTGGAAGTCTTGTAACATTTTTCAGGCTGGATCGTTTCTCATGCTATTTGTCAACTGAAAAGCGAAAAAAAGCCCACTTCCAACTCCAGCAAGAATGAACTGAGTAATTCGCACTGTTTCTGGATGCGTTTCTATCTCTGTTAGCTGCTACTGGAATTCAGCTTCTGATTACCAATGCTACTTGAGGCTTTTCATATGACGCTGTCTGTAAATTCCCCGGCAGGTTATTTGTGGTGTTAAATCCTTTTCTTTTTGGCTGCTCTGGGCCTCGCAGTGTCAGGGGACAGGACCTGAGGGCACCATAGGGGAGGTAACGTAGGTAGGGGCTGCGTGACAAATTCATGGGGGCTGGGTCCTTGGCTGGCGGCAGCAATCCCAGCTCTGCTGCTTTCAGCGCTCCCTGCCGATGTAGGTACGGATCCGACCCTCGTCTGTAACCCCTCTGTTTGGAAACGTCAGTCCTTCTCTTTGAAAACAATCCATGGACAAAAAAGAAATCCTCAAAGAGCAGCTGAGTGATTCCGTTCATTGGAACATCATGCTCTTTTATTGCAAGAGATGCAATAAAACATAAACCAGAATACCCGTCATTTCCATTGGAGTTTCTCCTTTCCCCCAGCTCCTTGGTTAGCTCCATGCCTGTGACACCCTGCGTATTTACGTGCTTGGGAGGAAAATGAATCTATTGTCACCAAAAAACATTTGCAGTGCTTCTCCCCACCAGCGGCTCTCGCCAGGAGCGTGGCAAGCCCTGCCTGTCGCCGGCGGTGACACCTGCTTTTAGCTGACAGCGTGGAGCTGCCGTGAAGCTGCCTCCTTGTTCGGGTGCTTTCCATCCCTGCCACGAGCGTCGCTCCGCGGTGGCGGCCGCAGCGCCTTGCGCGGCAGCCGGCGGGACATGCGGTTGTGTGTCACCCGCCGCTCATCGAGGCGCTGGGGCTGTGGCGGCAGGTCCTGCCCCCGTGCACGGCGCTGAGCCGCAGCTGGAGGTGTAGCCCCCCTTGGGCGGCTGCGTGCCTCCCGCTGCCGTCAGCGCCGCAGAAGAGAGGCGATCCATCCCTCGGCCGGGCTGCAGGTCGGGTCGTTTTCACAGCATCTCCACCCGGTTCGGCTCCTCGGCCACACGTGTGCAGCGGGCAGTGGCTGGGGACTTTGATGTGCTTTTCAAAAACCGTGACTGGAGATCGCTGGTGTCGTAAACGACTGTGACAGCAACGTTTGATGAAGGAAGTGAATAAAGGGCTCTTCGGCACAGCACCTTTTTATTTATTTGCGTAACAGGCTGATATTCCACAGTGGACTTCCCTCTTGCAGTAGTAACTTGGCTATTGTAGCGCTTTACTGGGGGCTCCGTAGGTGTGTAAAATTCAGTGCAAGTTCTCAGCACATTTCCATTATTTCTCCTTATTTTTTTCCCTTTAGAGAGCTATAATGTAGGGTTGGTTTTCTGGATGTTACAGTTTGCAGCAAAGACGTTTTGTTCTTTGGGTGAAGAGCCAGAATTCCCTCTTATTTGTGGAAGGAAATATTTATCCATATTGATTTTGTTAGCTCTGTAGTGTTGAGTTCTAATAATTATTTCTCTGCATCTGAAGAAACCTCTGGGCAAATACAGCCCTCAATCCTGTAGGGGATTTTTGCCAGTAATCTCCCTTATATAGATTTGGTTTTAAAGAAAGCATATGGAGCTCCTCTGTGTTTCTGACAATTCAGCGCAGGTATTTTTTTTCCCCTGGAATAAGGGCTGCACAAGGCCCTTTCTTAGTCATTTTAAGTGGCTGTTAGGAAGATTAAGAGCTACATATGCTTTCTTTAAATTCGCCAAAAAGGAGATACTGCTGGTGAAAATCTGTTACAAGACTGGAAACTGTGTTTGCCCCAGAGGCTTTCTCAGAATGGAGGGATATAATTATTTGAACTCAGAACTCCTCAACTAGTGAAATTAATACAGATGTAATACAGAGAAAGCTGTTCAAGAGGTACGTTAAAGCCAGCTCTGCGAAGCAACTGAACCGACTGCGATGTCGCACTTCATAGAAGGGAAATCTTAACAAATGTCTGGACTTTCATTATTAATTTTTTTCTCATAAAGCAGCTGTGATGGATTTCAATGCCAAATCATTATTCACGATAAAGTAGCACCTGACAATCCCACATGTGATTAGGCCTTTGTGGTACTTGGCATCTTGTAGAAACGGTGAGAGTCTCTAGGCTAAGAAGACGGGAGGAAACAAAGCGGGAGAATGACTTGTCAGAGATGGGACAACTGGCCAGTCATCGTGACCACGAGGCCGTAATACCTTTTGACTTAATTTTTCTTTTGGCTATTTGATATTTCTTTTTATTACCTACATTTTGTATTTATCATTTATTCTGTGGCTTTATATTTTTTTTATATCGTTTGCCTTTTATATTGCTTTCTCCTTTCAGTCTGTAGTTACTGGTGCAGCTGTCTTACAGGTGAGAAAGGTAGTGGAAAATGAATATTAATTATCACTTTTCTTCACTGAAACAAGGTCGGCCCTGCGTAAAGACCTGTACCAGTGCCCTTATCTCCGGCACCGAGGGGGTCAGCGTGTACATGAAGTCTGTGTCTGTTTGATCTTGTAGGTACTGCACAGACAGCAGTCCCAGCCTGCGAAGGAGAATTCCCCACCTAGAGAAGAGGCTCCTCCTCCACCCGCTGAGGACAGTTGTGCCAAAAAGCCAAGATCCCGTACCAAGATCTCCTTGGAAGCTCTAGGTATCCTTCAAAGCTTTATCCACGACGTGGGTCTCTACCCTGATCAGGAAGCCATCCACACCCTCTCTGCTCAGCTGGATCTCCCCAAACACACCATCATCAAATTCTTCCAGAACCAACGTTACCACGTAAAGCACCATGGGAAGCTAAAAGAGCATTTGGGAACGGTGGTTGACGTGGCAGAGTACAAGGATGAGGAGCTGCTGACGGAGTCGGAGGAGAACGACAGCGAGGAGGGCTCTGAGGAAATGTACAAAGTGGAGCCTGAGGAGGAGAACCCCGACAAAAGCAAGGCGGCTCCCGCGGACGTCGACCAGAGATAATGTGAGATAGGAGTGCAGAAAGCAATACGTTGATCCAAGGATTTTCTGGTTTCATTTTTAGTTTTTTTCTCTTTTTACTTTTTGTTTGTTTGTTTCCGTTGCGCATGATCCATGTGCAAACCGAATGAATTCAGCATTGCCCGATCAGACATCGCCTTGACACAGACACTCGAGTGTTACACTTCCTACATTTGACTGAAGTAGTCATTGTAATCACATAGGATTATGCCTTCATTAATCTTGCACTTATGAAAGGGACATCTAGCAAGTAAATGGGAAGAAAAAGTCCTATGAAATCAATGAAGGAAAATTTACAACTTTGTGTGTATATATATATATTTACATAAAATATATATATATTAAAATTGCATGGGACGGAACTTTACAACCTGAAAGTATAGACTGTGAAATGAGTTCTTTAAAGATGAGACTTGTTTATGTATTAAAACCACTTCACAATGAGTTGCTTTGGCTTTTTGATAAACTGCCGCCTGCTCTCAGGGTGTGGTGACTATTTTTGAATTCCTATTTATTTTCTATGTTTATCCCTGATTTTTTTTTTTATTATTATATGGCTTCCTGTCTGGCAACTTGATGGGTAATTTTTGAGGTATGTATTTAAAGACATAAATCAACACTGCCAAAAAAAGAAAAGAGGAAAAAAAAAAAGAGAGAAAAAGGAAAAACAAATCAGGGCACCTTAAAAAGAAAACTAGTAAGTTAAAGTACTTTAAACACAATGCACACTTAAAAGGATACAGTGTGTTCCCCTCTCCAGACAGTCCATAGTGAACAGATGAATTTTCACGGGATTCAGAATGACTAAAGCTGAAATTCAGTGCATAGAAGACTTGTCCGTTAACGAGGTCTTTATAGAAGGAGAAGAAAGATAACGTGTTGAGATTTGATGTATGGAATTCATACTATGAACCACATTTTACTGTGGATTTTATTTACCTGTTCTCTGTTTCAGATCTTAAAATTTATAAGCTTCCTTCTTGTCGTTGCTTTTTGTTTATACTGAGGTGAAACACACACACACACAAGTGTAAAGTTACAGTGGGACACAAAACGCCACAATCCCAACAATCCTGTCCAGGTAAATTGCTGACAGACCGAGGGTTTGCGTTGCTGACTTCCCGTTTGCCCTTCTCGCCAGCCTCCCCCGTGTTTCTGTTTTCGCCGGGCTTCCTCCGTGTCACGCGTTTTGTGCCAGTGAAATGAAGTGTTTTCAGCCGCGGGTCCCCCAGGCTGCAGCCCGCCTCCGGTGCGCAGCGTCCAAGGCGCGGGCGCTTTCCAGCCTCCCCACCGCGGGGGGCGGCGGGCGCGCGAGGCCCTTTGCGCCCGCCCGCCTCCCTCTCGAAGGGTTTCGCAGCCACCTAGCTAGCAGCTACGTCACATAAAGCAGAGCTAATACTGACTGACTCTTCGATGGCATGAGCACTAAAGCTGCAATCTACTATAGCATCCACCCGTTCTGAGGCATCGTGTCGAAAGAGACGCCAAGTAGCATTTACTTTTCACTTCCGTGCAATGATTTCCGAGACAGGACCGCACCTTTGCTACTCTTGCAGCTGGATTGATTTCAGACGCCTGTTCAAACTGCAATCATAACCGCACCATCAAGGCTTCTGGTTTTTTTCTTCCTTTTTTCACATGGGCTTTTCATGTAACCTTGACAAAGACCTCACGCAATATCACTTTGAAAGTTACTTTCTGTTTACTACACCAGGCAATGTAATATAACTGTTAATACTATTTATATATTTGAAAGGTATAAAAGGTAGGAGTTAAAAAGGAAAAACAAACCTCTACGTGTAGATACTTACTCAGAACAGACAATATACAGGGAGAAGACGTTGCAATACAAGCTAATTCTAGCTGCTCAGTAACCTCTGGAGTTTTTAAGGGATTTTTTCAAAACTAGTTTGAAACATAAGAGTATCTCTGCATAAATTTCATATACCTTTGCAAAATGATGGTGGGTTGCTTACTTAATGCCCCTTTCGCCCTTCATCCTTTATTTCTGTAGTATGCTGCAGCTTTAATCAGAATTTCAGTGGTTGCTGCTTTATGTTTCTGTCAGAGCTACTGTTTCAAAACTGTCTTCTTATCCTGTAGCTGAAATCACTCCATACGTTTGAGAGGAAACTGAATTTTGCCAAGCTACGTAAGGTTGTTCATCTGATGATGGCATCAACATTTGGTATCTTTTACACTTCAACCAAAAATTTTATTAGGTATTTTTTCAATGCTGAGTCTTGCCTTTTTATTTTTAATTTCACTGCCAATTTTGCAGTGGTTCTAAGTGAATCTGTGGGCATTTTAGCCTGTGGTCTTGCCAGAACTTTGCGAATTACAATGCATATATGTCTATTTATTCAATATCCATCATATAATATCTATTTGGAGAAAGAAACTTTTCTTGTAGTGCCTCTTAACAAAGCACAATTTTCCGCCTTTTTTGTGAAATAAAAAATAAAAAAAACAAATTGTGTTTTATTGCGGTATCAACAATGTGAATAAGGATTAACATATTGTAAATGTTCTTTTTTCCATGTAAATCAACTTTATCTTTGTTATCACTAAGTGATAATTAATTTTTAACTTATGTGCATTGTTAGGCTGTTAGAATTTTTTGGTTGTTGAAATAAAACGCATTCAATAAATATGACTTAATTTGTCAAGTAATTTACTGGGCCTTTTTTCTTTTCTGCTGAGCTCGAGTGGAACAAGGTCTGCGAAATGGAGGGGGGCACATTTGCCTGTTGATAAAGGAGTTGATCGGTGTTACGGGGGTTTGAAAACCTGCATAAGCCCCCTGGGGTCGGCACAGCTGACGGATCTGTATCACCCAGGACAGATCTGTGGTGTTACTGGCTTTTTGTGTACACGTGTGTGCAGACGCAGAGAGACTCCGATGGGATCGGGAGGCGGGCGGGGGTGCCATCAGCCCGGCGGAGAACATACTCAAAACACACACACAAAGATCCACTTCCAGTCTGCTGTCTTCTTTCGCTGCTAGAAATATTCTGTTTATAATTAAAAAGCCACAAATGACTGCGTGTCAGGAAACTTTTGGAGCACACATGTCCATGGTTAATGGACATAATAAAAGGCTTTATTATATTTATAGCAGGGCATCCTACTGAGTGTCTAGAGGAATGCCGGAAGGATTGATGTATCTGAGAAATGTGTGAAATGATTTTGGGGAGAATACAGATAAATGGAAAAAATTGCTCAAAATTCTTAAGCTAACAAAGTGGTGAGTGCCTGGATTCAATCCTAGCAGACAGATCATACACTGCACGTCAGACTTGAGTTGTCTAGGAACTGAGGTAGAGCAATTTTAAAAGCATTTTTTTGGTAGTTCCAATGCAATAGTTCTTTTCATGGCTTATTCACATCCTATATAAAATATCTATGTGCTCCCTTGAGAAAAAAAAATAGGGGAAGGGGGGGGAATAACCACATTTTCGGATATCCAGCCACCTGCTTGCCACTTGAGTTTCCTGTTCGTATCAGGAAAGGGCTGCAATTGGGAGCACCTGGAGCCTGGCGCTGGGGAGCTACTTCTGCTCTGAAGTGCAGGCGCAGTCCCGATGCCCAGGGCAGGCGGGCCAGGCTGGCGTTCCGCTGCTCTTCCTGGGCGTGGGAGGTGACAGCAGGCATGAACTGGCCTTCGAAACTGCGCCCGTGCCCCGGGCAGATGCTGTGAGGATGGTGATGGTGTTGGATTGGGCGTCCTTTTCTGCCTGCCAGTGGGACAAGAAACAAAAGGAGAAGCAGCTCTCACTTCACTGATAGGCAATTTTATACATGCACTCTGTGTGTGTGTGGCTAAATAATATTTAGAGAAAGACACACTCACACATACACACATATTTTAATTGGGGGGAAAAATCCTATAAACATATGGGTTCTTCTTCCAAACTGTAAAAAAAGTCATTTAATAGCTGCTATAGTAGAAATATTTCTATTAATGCTTCTACTTCTCTATACTTTACATGCTGCTGCTCCTATTTGTTGTTCATGTTTTAGTCATCCAGACATATGTATTTCCAATTTCAAACCTGTGTGAGTGAAAAATAAACATTTTAAGATTAGTTCAAAATGGTTTTAAGATTATGAACATACTGTCTACTGCCTGAAGTTCATTGTTGCTTAGATAAAAGTATCCGCTCAATCTCTTCCCACTTACTTAGTAACCAATTATTTGCTCTAGACTAAATGGATTGGAATCCTTCATTGATGAAATTTCGTTTCTATCCTGAACCTGTTAAACATGGAGGGATAAAAGCTAGATACATTTGACAGTAAGCAAATGGCATCTTAAAATCATAAACGAGTCATTACAAAAAATCTCCACTTACCATATAAAGTGCAGTGATTAATTAAAGATGCGGTTTTAACTTATTTATAGCCATTAAAAAAACATACTGGTTTTAACACAAAATAACACAAGCCAAGTCATCCAGGGGAGAGATGCTGGCAGCCTGAGACTTGGAGAGCAGGCAATGTGACAAAGCCAAGAGGGAACAGCAAATGGAGGCCACCCTTGAAACCCCTGGAAAAGTTCACGGAAGCAAGGATGGAAAGAGGTGTCTCTTGCGCCCCTGCCAAGATCCCCTTCTTTTTGCTCACATACAGGCAGTTCAGGAGCGTGAAAGCCCCATCTCACTGCGATGGCAGGAAACCTGTGCGCTCCCTCCTTGGCTGCGGTACAGATGGCGGGGAGCTTGCCAACCGGAGAGCGTGTGGCGGGTGAGTCAGCCCTACCTCAGTCAAAAAGATGCTACGGGTGAGGGAAAGACAGCAGCAGTTCAAGCACAGATTTCTGCAGGCTTTCCCCTCCTTCCAAAATTTTTGGTTGCTGATGGCCAAATGCTGGTCTTGCTTGACTGGCGGGTGTGGTTCACTGGAGCCAGCGGGGAATGAAGGTGGTGGGAGGCAAGGCGAGGCTCACATGCTGAGCTGGTGACCTGCGGCTGCTGTTCCCCTGGCTGGTTTGGCTGTGTGAAGGCTGCCCTGCTGCTGAGCAGCTCACCTCTGCCGGGGGTCCTACGCACGCACCAGGCATGCCGCGCTCCAGCCCTGCAACCGCCGCCTCTGTCTGCAAGGCAGCATGCGCTCAAGGCAAGCGTCACCCCTCTGTCCTGTGTTAGCGTTTCACGAGCTACAACCAGTTCCTCCTAAGAGCAGTGGTGTAACTTACCCTTCAGAAGGGGTCTGGTCTTGATTTGAAGACCTCAGGAGCTGGAAAAATCTACTGTTGCCCTCAGTAGTTTGTTTGAATGGCGGTTTCTCTCCCTGCTAAATCTGTACCATATTCTAATGTCAATTTGTCTGGCTTTCCCTTCCTGGTTTTGTTTTTTGTTAGGCTTTTCTCTTCTGGGTGAAAGTCCCAGGTACTGAAGGACATCTTTTTTCCCTCTAAAGTAGCTGTTCTGATCAGATGAATTTTCTTGAATTGAGACCTTAGTGTTCAACTGAGGCTGGTTGTGGCTATTTCAAGGAAAAAACTGCTTTGGCTAGTGACAGAGTTTCCCCTTGTACTCCTTTTGAGAGTGCATCAAGATAATGACAGGAATAGAAGCTTTTTAATAAAAACGCTATTTGCTGCTTGTGAACCTTGAATGTTCACAGATACTACCTGTCACTGTTTAAGTTACATAGTTTTATTCTGCATATATGCTACATAGTTGTAGCTTTTCATCTCATGAACCATGAGAAATGACATACTTTGGCGTGGGGTGAAGATCTCCAAGGAAAAGTTCTCAGAAAAGAGACTTTATTTTTGTGACCAGTCTTAATCAACAGTGTAATTTGCAAGAGCAGAAATGCAGGTAGGGTTCACTAGCAAATTCTTACCAGATGAGGTACAGGAGAGGCACGGGGTGAGTTAAGCATTCCTCCCAAGACCAAGAAAACTGTAGGGCTGCTGTAAGAGCAGGGATTATAGGACCAGCATGACTAGCAAGGTACCTGGGTCAGCATAGACAGGGCTCCTGCAGCCTGAGAGATGGGTCAGGTGCCTTCAGACAAAAATCAGAGCCCTGCTAAAGTAAAACAGACGTTCTTGCTCCATAAGCTAGCTCAGAGATCCAGAGGCAGGAAAGATATTGGCAAGGGAAGATCAGAGAACATAATTTCTCTTTTGTCTCATGCAGTGTTTTCACACTTGAGCAGGAATAATAGAGGGGGATTTTGTAGTTCTGGGGCAGTGTTTGAAAGTGCTTCATGCCTCTGGCACTGCCAGGGCCTGGTGTGCGTCCCCCTTCTAGGAGTTTACCTGGCTGAGACCCAGGTCAGCTCCTTTCCTGGCAAGAGCTGTGGTGAAGTGAGCAATAGCCAGTGAGAACGAGCCAGATCTGAGCTATCAAAGCGAGACCAAGGACGAGCGCGCCCTGTGGAGGACCACGGTGGGTGGCTCTGAGGGCCCCATGCTGTAGGTGTGGAGAGGTTTCCAGACCTGCTCCTGTTACATACAGCACCAGACTAAATGTGCCACTGGCCAGCATCTCCTCTCTGAGTGACTCTGGGCACAACTTTCAACCTGGGGCTTTCTGAGGGACTGACTTCCTTCGGATGGAAAGTACCAGCCAAACACAAAGTAAGCGCACACGCATGGACCACAACCCTTCTGAGACAAGAGCTGCAGAAATATAATATCCCCTGTGCAGATCCATTCAGAGGAAGACACCAGTCTCAGCCTTATTAAGGTGGTGTCAGCAGGGCTGTGCCTGCCTATTTCTTAACCCGTGTGCTGCAGGTCTATAAAGCTCATGTTTGAATGGATGTGCTTCATGCCATAGTAGGACTGTGAAGTACAAAGTTAAATGCTGGCATTACTGCACAGGGCAACCGCTCCCACAAAAGCCTTTTTCTATTGCAGTTCTTCTCATCTGTTTCATTATCACACTTCTCTGTGCATTGCAGAGCTGTTAAGGTAGCATGAAACTGTGTTGGAGGTAACATCATGCCGTCCTCTCAGACACCCGAAACTCAGCCAAGCCATTTTGTCCACAGTTGTACAAAGAGACTGCATCTCCTCTGTCCTACGTTGTTACTGTGCTTTTCTTTTCTAAGGATGGAAGTGTGAGAAAGAGGCTGCTGGAGGGACACCATTCAAGGCTGCATAAGCCAGCATGATGCTGACAGCAACAGAGCTGCTCTGTCACTGCCTTGGGACATCTGGTCCTGAGTTGAAATTACTGAGTGACCTGAGTGTGAGCAGCAATGCCTGAGCAGCAACAACCACCACAATGTGCCCAAACACCTTCCTTACAAATATACTTGAGAGGTGACCATGTCCCAAGTCTGACCAGGTCAGTAGGAGCACGTGCCCTTGGCTTCGAGAGGAGAGGAACCAGCTGCTTCTTGCCTTAACAGACTGTTCCTTGCTTGCACAGCCTTGGTCCATCTTTACCATGTGCTACGCTCATCACAATCTCAGCTATTTATGACCAAAGATGACCAGAAGTGTTCGGCATGTGCTACCCCTCAGGGGAGGACAAGATGCAGCAGATTGGTCTCATGGACATGAAGGGGACTCTTGCAAGGAAAGCGGAGTAGGACGTGACCAGCAAATGCAGTCCTTCACCACAGGGTCCAGCCATTGGTTTCACAAATTGACCAAGTCTCCTCTGTCTTTAAAGGCTATTTTTCTCCTCTATTTGTATTTAAAAGCCGTTGCAGAATATCATTCCCTTAATGGATCTATTTTCACAAGCCATTTAGCATCATTTGTTCTATGTCAACATTGTCCTTTCATTTAGTTTCCCCCACCCAGCGTCCCCTCCTGACCTCTGGCCACCCATCACCCAATATATTCATAGACAGCAACTGCACCTCCTGCAAGCTGAGCGTCACTGCGCCAAGCCAGCTCAGCCCTGTCCCATCGTGGACATCTGTGGCTGGCTGGTACTGAAATGACAGGCAAGCCTGTTGTTTCCAGCGCTTGCCTGTCCAGTGCAGGGCTGCAGGCCCTGGCCCTGAACCGTGCCGTCTCACCCCTGTCACCACAGGCCTCGGCCATCCAGCGGCTCCTTACGCCTCAGTGGGACCACCCAGCTCTGGAGCCACCAGGGCTCCCCACGTGCTCCCGCTCTTGCACCAAAGTCATCTAAAGACAACATAAGGACTTCCAGAGCATGGACTGCCAGCAAGGTGGAAGCTTTCTTCAGCCCAATGGTCTGACAATCCCAATCTGGCCTGTGGGTGCCTGCGTCCCCTCACACCGCCCTCCCTGGCAGCCGCTGCCCCTGTGCTGCTGAGATGGACCGCAGGCACAGCCAATTGGGAGCGGTGCTGCTGGTGCCCCAGCCAATGGGATGGGAAAGAGCCAGGGTGGGTGGGGCGAGCACACTGCTGAGGTGTCGTGGTGGTCTCTGTGGCAGCCATTTTAGCACCCCTGGCGGCCATCTTAGTTGTGTCAATCACCCGTGGAGGCGACATTGCTGGGACCACCCAGCCCTGCTGCTGCCAAGGCCCTTCCTACCATGGGAGAGGGTGCCCGGGGCAGGCGTGGGTCCACTGTGCCCAGGTTTCCTGCCTGTGGAGCTGGGGGTCCCCCCAGCACGAGGCCGCCAGGCCCTGCGCAGTGGTGCAGGCGCAGCCCGGTCCCACCAAGAACCCTGACGGGCTCTGGCAGCATGCTTCAAAGGCGAAGCTCGTCCCTAGAAGAAAGAGAAGTACTTGCAGCTGCCCCAGTAATGAATGGCTGGGACACAATCCAGCGTGAAGGCAAGCCCGTACTCCAGCTCTTAGAAAACTTCCTCGGCACACAAGGGAGAAAATAAAAATGCCCCACGCAAGTGAGGTAATGAAAGACCACAACGAATAGCTACCAGCAAGAGAAGCACATGTATTAATCACAACTGACTTGGAAGGTAGCTGGAGTCATTAACTTTTCTCTAAATGCACAGAGATGACAAAACATGGGTTGTGAGCGTACAGGGGACAAACCATGGTACAATTATCCAGTGAGGCCGGCTGCTCTCTGCAGAAAACGATCCCCAGTATAATGTGGGTGGATAAACAGCGTCATTCAGTCCTACATGACCACAGGCACTGGCTGCCCTGCCCAGGTGGCTGTGGCCCCCCATGCCAGCGTGCCTGGAGCTGACAATAAGTTTCCATGCTGGAAAGCGAGCGGGACTGTGGGGCTGAGAGAGGTAAGCCCACCTACACCAGCCTGCTGAGACCTTAGTTTTGCCCTGGCTGGGGACAGTCCCCACCAAAAAGAGGAAGGGGCTGTAAGTAGGCCTCTTCCATTAAGGGTTTTACCTTTTATAGTCCCTTGCCCACCATGTTGAACTGGCCGTGTGGTGCTGCCTCAAGGGAGCACTAGAAATGAAAGACCTGGGAAGTGTCTGCTGCTATAAATTCACAAGGCTTTAGGGGCTTCTTGAGGCCTCCCATCCATTTAAAGCCACAGGGGATTTGGCCCATGACCAAATTTTAGTGGGTGTTTTTATTCCTCTGGCTGACTTCTGCTGTCACTGTGCATGGCCATGAAGCTCTCTTGGCCTTTGACAAGACCCTGTGCTGTTCTAGTGCCTTGTGTGTTTTATCTCAAAGGCCTTGGGATCTTTTCCTCTTTTTTGTTGTCTTTAAAATGCATGCGTGGCTGCTGGGTGAATGTTCATTTCATAATTGATGGACATGGACTTGGCAATCTCCTTTTTAAGAGCCATTCCTTGTCACATAAATATCATCTATCAGTGCCCGTTGTCTTTATAGCGATCTTGAGCAAACAGTTTTATTTCCAATCAGGACATCACACATTGATCTAAACACTCATCTGTAATGGATCAATTTACATTAGGAGAGCAGTATTGTAGCATTGCTGTTCATTATATTGAAAGAAGTATATGTTTAGTTACAGGCTAAAATCAATTAAATAGCCCTGTGCCTTTTGCTGTGAGAAAGTCAACAAGCCAGTCTGTCTTGGGCAATTATCCAGCTACAGCTCCTTAAAAAAGGGCTTCCAGCACCATCCCCTTCCTCTGAGTTCTCGGTTTGTCCTTCAGAGACATCTTCTGCAATGTTTTGCTTGTTGTGCAGTCTGGTAAAACACTCTCAGCTAAAACTCACACGAGAGAAATGAAGGCAGTCAGGCAGTCTTGCTGCTGCTGTTGTGGAGGGGACTTTCTCAGAGCCACGCAGAGTCATGCATCCAAAAGGGAAACCTGCACTTTCACCAGAAGGCTGCCTGATAACACGTGATGGTGTGTGTGGGAGATGCTGGAAAATGTAGACGATGCTGTTTGTATCTTCATGGGTGAGATCATTATCTCCAAGTGGCCCTGATTTCAGGGGAGGAGAAAAGGAGGAACTGGGAGGCGGGGAGGAATTTGTACATTGCTCTGCTGTTTCTTGCCTTACTGCAAGAGAGAAGACTGCAAGGAGTGCTGGAGGCTTTCTGACAAAGGGAACGTGATTTCAGCTGGTGATGTAGCTGCAGAGTAGGAACCTGCAATTTCAAAAGCAAAACACATAGGGGAACTGCAGGGCAATGCAATGATGGGATTTAAGGAGCACATCTCTTGGGGCTCTGGCGGATGTAGTTGTGGCAGATGAAGGTATTACCTGCCTCAGCTCTCTGCCAGAGGTCAGTGTCCTCAGTGGCAGAAGGGAGCTGTGTTTGTGCCCTGCCTGCCACGCACTGTCACCGTGGCAGGGCCAGCGAACAGCTGGGCTCTGGGCTGCCATGCCCAATCACCAACTAGCTCCCACTGGCTTCTGCCTGCCGGCAGCAACTGGCCGAACTCACAGGCTAGGGTGAGCCCATGGCCATCATGGTAGTGCTGGGGAGGCCGGGCCAAGCCTTGACACTCCCGCACTAGGTGACTGTAACCATGAGTTTTTGCTTTTCCTTGTACAAAAAATCTGATAAACAGGTAAAAGTGATCAGCAGGGGTAGGCTCTTACTTTGTGGTAAGAAGAATCCCCTAATGACTTGGTGGGCCTGGGCTGTGGAGGACTGGTACAGCCTTCCTGGTTTATATATGTATATGTATGTATATACGTTTTTTTGGCTTGAGACTTTGCCCACTCCTTCTCTACCACCCAGGCTGTTCCAGCCCTTGTCTTACTCTTTCATTACATGCACAAAACACTGCTGCAATGCTAATAATAATAATGAGAGGGAAGGAATAGCAGATATTACAAAGCTTATTAAGAAATTGATCTTTGTTTTGCTCTTGAATAAAAAGGCAGACCTCGAAACTGCTGAAGCCATTCAGTTAATTGGTTATTGGCTCTCTTGAGTGATTATATCCACCCTGGTTCCACCAAGTTCAGCAGGTCTTGTGCTGGTCAATTAGCCTTTGGCATCCGGGAAGGGAAATGCTTCATTCAGGTTTTCTCAGAGCCTGTTTGTGTAGCA
This sequence comes from Nipponia nippon, assembly GCF_047370975.1. NCBI lineage: Eukaryota > Metazoa > Chordata > Aves > Pelecaniformes > Threskiornithidae > Nipponia > Nipponia nippon. Next base: position 69,457,217 of record NW_028262369.1, on the reverse strand, counting down.
TAAGGTGGACTGAGCGGGAGAGGTTCCCCAAGGGCAGTAGGGGAACTTATTAGCACTCACAGTCTGAATCCTGCCCTTGAACTGGCACCAAAGGGCATTTTTGCCTGTGCCCCGCTGCTCTGAAAAGGTGGATGCTGTTAAGTGGAAGAATCTGCCCCAGGGACTGCACTGCAGGAGGACAGCCAAAGTGAGAGGGGTTTTGGAGGACTGAAGTAATTTCCTCCAGCATGACCTTCACGCGGTGTGTACCAGGGCCTGGTTCTCCTGCAGGCTGAGCCATGCCACCAGAGCCTGAACATCAGCTTTTTTGCCAGCTGTGCAGATGGATGCCCTGTTGCTTGGTCACAGCTGGTCTGCAAACTCACTAATCACTACTGCTCTGATTCCGTTGGCATTACCAGGGCAATGCAGGGCTAAGCAGCTGACGCCATTTAGTGGCTTTTCCTACAGAGTGCTCCGTCCTGCCTTCACCACTATGGCTTGCCAAAGGGCTCCAACACTTGCATTGCTGTGATGCAGACCCTGTAATAATAGTTGGTTACATTCAGAGAATTCAGTTCAGATTTTAAAACCTCATCAAATAGTTAATGACTGACTATTTCAACACAGCAGTTCCTGCAAGACTTGGGAGAGAAGAGAGAAAGGGAGATGGAAAAGTTATTCATGTCCCATCTGTCTGGAACGCTTGTCCCCTCCCTCCCACCCACTGAGTCACTTCCTCCCTTTATATCTCACTTAAATTTTTTCCTTTCCCCTTTAGCTTATGATTAACAGGCACTCACCCTCTGCAAATTGTTTCTTTTTTTCTGATGCAATGTTAGTTGAGGTTTCTACGGATAAATAGAGCATATTGTCTTGCAAATGCATGTATGGGGTGAAATGTGGTATATACTGGATATATGGCCATGTAAATTAATATATCACCACTGCAACATCCAGCTGGTGATCCAGCCTTCCAAACTGAGCTAAGGAACTTGCAATGTATTTGCAAACATAGTTATTTTGTCCCTGCTGCCCAAAACACAGCAGTAAAGTGTTCAGGGAGAGGCACATTGCTTGAACTGTGAGGTGGAGGTGTTTTAGGGCAGCAGCTACCAGCCCAGAGAGGGGTTCACTCATCTCTGGAACCTGACCTAGGTGGGTGTGTGGGATGGGGCCACTTGCTTAAATGCCTCAAGATGTGTTCATGAGGGGGCTTGGCTAGCCCAGCCTACTGCTTTGCTTCCAGGGATTAAGAGGGCTCTCTTTTAATTAGCAGGTGGTGAAGGACTCTGGAGGAGAGTGTCATGCAAGGCATGGAAAAGAAGTGGTCTCCTAAGTAAGGAGCTCTGTAGCCTGTGGGTATGTGCTGACTTGGAACAGCAAGTAGGGGAGAGTGGGCTACCTACAGCTTTCTGATGGAGGAGCAGGAATGGCTGCAGAAGAGGAGCATGCTGGTGGGTTCATCCTGGAAGCAGCCAGGGTAAGGAGGAGAAGCCTGGATGGCTTTCTAAGCAAGTGTGTGAGGTGGTGGTAATGGTGAGTCTGTAAGCTGTGGAGTAGATGAAGGCTAGGAAGGGGAAACCTGAACCTCCTTGAACAGGTTATTTGAGTTACTTGAGGTTCCCCAGTGAAGGGAGAGAATATGAGGTCCTATGTTATGTACTCCAGAAACCTTGTACGTGTTCTACCTGCTTCAGCCTTCTTGCATGTGGCTCAAAGATGGGGTATTTTATCTACTTGGCACCTGTACTGTGGTGGTACAGGGCAGTTTTGTTCCTCAGGGATGTCAGGTTGGTTGACACCACTCAGGAAAAAAAAAAAAATCACTTTGTGTTCAAGCCAGACACTTGAGCAGCTGTATGGGACCAGGAGAATTCCCATCCCAGAGAGACACCAGCATCCCTGTGTTCAGCTACTAGTTGCTGTCCTCTTTTGTAATCTTCTTCTGTTACAAGATCCCACCAGCTTTTCTGGTTCCCATCAGTTGGCAGTAAGCTGATGGATGATGCAATAACCTGGGTAGTACGTCCACTCTGGGATGCGTAGAAGGCTGGGGCACAGATGTGTCACAGAGCCTCTGCAAAGAGCCAGCTTGGCTTCTGCTGGAGGCTTTAGCTGTGTGCGGGTCCTGCAGAGCCCTGGGCTGGCTCTGTGCCAGCCTCCCAGTTCCAGAAGCTCACTGCAGGGGTGCCTGGGTGGCCTCCACACTGGGCTGGCACTGATCCATCAGTGTTTTTTTGGCTCTGACTCTGTGTCCTGTGAAAGTAGCTGTCCTGTCCCCACACCTGTGTGTTATGCAGAGCTGGGGCTGGGCTCATGAGCCATGGCCAGGCCTCTGGATATTTCGTATCTGAGAAGCGTCTTCATCTTATACACATGGGTAATGGTACACGTGGGCTGAGACAGGTCCAGGAACTGAGGGTGGGCCTGTATTTGCTGTAACTTCAGAAATCATGGACCTGTGTGCACTGAAACCCCAGCAGTTTCCCTTGAAGAGCAGGGCTGGGGAGGAATACACGGGTCTTGTGGCTTTTATGACACCTAATAGGAGACTGTAAAATGACCATTGAATTTTATTGCATTTGTGGAAGACTTGATGAGTCCAAGGATGGTGTGCTGTGTTACTGGAAGTTGAATAACCATTGGTGCTGATGTTGCTGAGGTTTTTGGTTTTTTTAAAAGGGAAGTTTGTTAGTTTATTCTCCCATGCTTTTGCTCTGATGGGTAGCTATGCGTTCTTTAGAGATTTCCCCTTCCGGCTTATTTTTGGAAACAATTTTACATATATGCATACGGGGACAGTATAGCTGCCCCTGTATTACGCATTATGGGGCAAATGAAATTAGTATTTAATTTGCCCCAGGGCAACCTCTGGAAATAAAACAATAGCCTCAGTTGCTTATTTCCCTGGGAGATGTTAATGATTAACTCTGAAACAAAAAGTAATTCTTCTACCTGTCCTACATAAACTTTCATAGCTGTGTGCAACAGCAAGATTATCTTTAGGTAGTACACGGCTTGCAAAAAGCTAAGCTCTGTAATGTTACTGTGCAGATAGATTTGGCTGCTGGAGAACTACTTCAGCCTAAGATTTTAGTGCTGCCAGCTGGCAGAAGGGATCATATATGTAAAACCTTAAGCTGAGCCAGAAAAACCTGAGTTCAAATCTCTTGCCAGGGATTATAGGATAGAACGATTAACCTGATTTTATATTTTTGGATAACTATCAAGTGCCCGAATATTTATAGTAATAAATGTCTTCCATATGTGCTGATACTGTATCCATGGAGTGCAATAGCATGATACAGTTATTGTCTTACTTGAAGATGCTAATTATAGCTAATCCTATAGGCACATGAATCATGAAACACTGGCCCAATTTCTGCCAGCTTCTGTGAGATGCATCTGACTTTGCTCATGTGAGCAATGCAGGTCAGCAGAGAGCTCAAGGCAAAATTCCAAGAGTGCTGGGGATACTGAGCTCTCTTTTCAGAAGAGATACAGGCACTTGATATTTAAGCACTTAGAGCTGCAAGTGGGCACTTTACCAGCTTATACCTTCTGAGACTTACTAGAAGGTGCCTGGATGCATCTTGAAGTGTCAAGATACCACTGAAAATACAGTCTTGAACCTACAAGCTGTTGTCGTAGCCCTGTGATCCTCCAAGTCAAAACTGGCACGGGGCTTTTAAGTTCCTAAAATCGTTTGGTGCCTGCTAGCCTGGTACAGTAGCCATGCTTGGAGAAATGCTGGTGCCTGTCAGGCTGACTCAGTACGGCACTGAGGATGCTCAGCTACTGCAGAGATAGTGCTTCTCTAGGGATGTGGTGGCTTACCAGGTCAAGCTCTTAAACACACCTTAACGTAATAAAACTTCTTCAGTGCATGATTGTAGAGCTACTCTCCAGTTGGTTAGAAAAGGAACAGAAGAACGGTATGAAGGTTATAATGTTGTAATAAGAAGGCTATAAAAACAGAAAAAGAGAGACTAAACCAATGTTCCAGTAGTTTTGTCTTCCCTTGAAATAGAGGTAAGCCCGCCCAGACGTCTTCCTTTTAAATACTGACTACTGCATCTGTTTTAAACCAAAAATAATACCTTTTGATTGGAAATGTTTCAATAACATTATTTGTGCATTTTATTGAGGCGGAGGTTGCAATTATTAGAGTCACCAGGAATTTCAGACATTTAAACACAGCCTTTATTTCTCCAGAGTAAACCACATCCCTGTGCAATTATTCTTCTATCTAAATGCCTTCAAACCAAGTCCTAAACCAGATCTGACATTTGTTGCTGGTGGTCCCTCTTACAAATCGGCCCTTGAAATGAACGTGCGGGGATAAACAAATGCCAAAGAGGTTGGGCTGGTCTCTGGGGATGCTGAGGGAGGCAGAGCCAGTGCGCGATGCAGCGTGCAGCCCTGGGTAGATTCTGTGGCTCTGAGCAAGCTGTTGTCAATCTGGTCAGGTACTGTAGTCTGGGCCCTGCAGACTTTAAGAGACTAAGGAGAAGGGTTTGTCTGGTCATGGAAACTGCTCCTTCAGCCATGTGATCTCTGTATGGCTTTTCTTTCAGCTGGTTTCTCACCAGGAAGCAAACCACTGCATCTGTGGCAGAGAAGGGACTTGGCTCAACAGCCAGAATGCCCCCGCCCCCCCACATGGTCTCAGTGTTGACCCCTAATCTTTTCAGCAAACGTTTTTGGAACTTTAATTAAAAAACTGAGACGGCTAAGCAGCCTCTAAGGCCTGAATCCCTTTTGTTTTCTGGCGTCTCTACATCCTCTATTGGCAGCACAGGGACTAGGTGTTTAAGCACTTTCAGTTTCAGTTTCATGATGCTTCCAGAACAGCATAAATAAGAGTTTGGGTCCAGAAGTCCATTAAAATTCTGACATCAATGAGAACAACAAACCTTGAAGGCAAAGGAGGTGCCTAGCTTACAGCTTAGCTTGGGACACAAGGAGGCGAAAGTTCGCTTAGGAGGTGACTTGACGCAGCAGTAGTAAAAGAGGAATCCTCCTCACCTGGCCAAGGAAGTTTTGGCACCTATTTAAATCTGGCTTGGAGGGAGCAGAATTAGGCTCATGGTGGAGTTTAAGGATGACAATCATGATTTCTGTCTTCTGCTGTCTGTATCATCTGGATGTGTTTTCCCTTATGTACTCTATAAGAAAAGATGTGAAACCTGAATGATGCATCAGGATGCTGGTATCCCCAGAGAGAGAAGCAGTTGCCATCTCACACTGAGAGCCTTTTGGGAGTTAGTTGTTGTCCCATAGCACTTTGATACTGCTTGTGCACTTCTCCAGGGTCTGGGCTTTTGTGACCCTGCCTGAAGTGTGTGTGCTCTTTCCCTTTCCCCAGGGTAGCAGCATGCTGACTGCCCTCCCCTGCCCACCCCAGCCTCACCATTTCTCAGGAGAAACATTGTTCTTGCTTATTCTTGTGACGATGGCGAGCCTGCAGTAATGAAGGAGCAGAGCAAAATACAGAGCTCTTACTCTAGTAAAAAAAGGTGGGTCTCAAGCTGTCGATCATCTGAGGGCAAGCAGGTTCCTGGCAAGAGTGTGTGTGTGTGTGTGTGCACTAGTACTTTGAGGCTTTTGTCTACATAGCAGGCCAGGTCTTGAGTGCACTGTCAATAAAGGGCAGCAATTCAAAATGATTCACAGCAGATTACACCAGCCTGTCTCTTGATGGAGCACGCTATGGTCCTACGCCTGCAGGTGCTGCACAGACTGCCAAGCCTGGAGCTAGCCTGCAGTTATGCTGTCAGCCTCACTTAGATCTAATGCTTTATGACAACTGTCTACCTGTAATGTGATAATGGGCTGAAAACCTCTGCAAAATTGATAGGGTCTCTTGCAAAGAAGGAGCAACTTGTAATGTAGCAGGCCTGATCTCTTTCTTAAGGTCCACACCAACTGCAAAGATTTCTTTGCAGCTGGGAGGCCTGGTTCTCCTTCTGCACCTGACAGGAGGGGTGGTTGTGTTGGTGTCTGTGAAGCTGCTGGCCTCCTGCTTTCTCCCAGTGCAGGGGAAATCAACCTGTTGCATTTTCAGGCACTTTAAATCTGTTGTTAACTCTGAAACCTAAGATACTGTTGGCTTCTACCTCCTAGGGCTTCCTGCATTCTCTGCCTGTACTTTTCATGTTCTGGATAAAATAATCTTCTGCCTTCAAGATGTTTCCACGGTTTATACAATAAGTTGATTATGTTTAATCCCCAAAACATGAGGTTTTGTTTAGAATGATTAACAGGTAGTGTTCTAATAGAAATCGTGCTTAACATTGTGTAACACAGCCTGTATAGAAGGGGCCAGATTCCTACTCACCTTTTACTGGTGTGATCCCACAATAGCATCAGTGACTTTGTGCTGGATCAGGGTTAAGTGAGAGTTGGGCCTAAAATATCCTGATGTAGTTTAAAACCCTCCAAATTTGCTATCCAGGTAAAAGCACTGCAACTGGGAAGTTGCAGCCATGGGAGGGGTGGTCCCCCCTTGCTCTGGAGAGGCCCAGGCATGTTCCCTGCTCATAAACACATGAGCTACAGGCCCTTTTCCCCCCACCTCCTAATGCAGTCGATGGCACAGCGTTGTCACCATCTTGGTCTAGTTCCTGGCACAGGACTTAATGGCAACCAAAACCTATTTTCGCAGCCAAAGTGTTGTCATTTTAGCTGGTGTAACTAGTTGCAGCCTGTCCTTTTCCAGCTGCCCAGCTTCCATCCCAGCTCAAACAGGCCCAGGGCTGGTGCGAGGTGTTGGCAAGGTAGGCACTTGCATGGGGACAGCAGAACAGTTGTGGTCCCCTCATGTATTTTGACTGTATGGGAGATGGGCTAGCGCAGGTGGGGGTGACTGCTGCGGGCAAGCGCCAGGCCCTTTGGGGGGAAACAGGGAGATTGACCCTCATGGCCTGCTCTCTGGCACGAGTGGTCCAGCCCTATCCTAGGGTATGCTGCTGTGAAGCCAGGAACCAGCGCTTAGGGCTGTGCACTCTGCTCTCAAGATCAGTCCCCTCCAGAGAAAACAGGGATGTTGACACAGAGCACAACTATCCTAATGGCCGTGTGATAATTAAGAGGCCTGAGGCTGCAGGATAAACCCTTCCCTACCACCTTGTCATCCTCCAGAGTATAGGCCCCCATGGTAGCTCTGACCCCCCATGCCATTCACTGCCACATCTGTGGGCTTATCATGCTTCTTAAAGAGCCCATAAACCCATTAGCTCTGGGTAAATGATCCCTGGGCTGTCTTTAGAATAATTAAAACCACAAGGCAAACAGTTACTATGGACTATCAGCAGCATATCAACAAAACTTGTGTCTTGAAATGTGTGTTCAATTTCTGTTATTAAAAGGCACAGAGCCATATGTGAAACATTATCATGCATCTCTGTGAAATTAGCAGAACTATTTGAACAACCATTTTGTCTCTATCAAAACAGTGCCTTATTATTATTATTTTTTCATGCTGTGTAGGAAGGTGAGAGCACCTTCGGAAAGCAGGAGGGCTAAGGCAGGCAATCGGACTTCTGTAGTCCCTGACCGTATCTGTTTGCTGTGCAGAGGTGGACACTGAGAAGCCCAGGCAATGCTGGTCATAAATGGGGAAAGAGGAGCAAGACGAAGAGTCCTGTGTTACTTTTAATCCTGAAATCCAGGAGACTCTGGTTTCGTCTAACTCCTTAATTGCTCTACTTTGAGTGAGGCTTTCACAGTACTTACCAAATTGAATTCCCATTAGGGTCAATAGAAGTCTGACTATTGATTCAGTGGGAAAAGAAAAAAAGACCAATACTGAGTGTGCTCTGAAATTCCCACCGCTTATGGTTAGGAACATATGTTAGGAAAGTGATGTCACTTCTGACTGCTTATGAACTTTCAAAATAGCATTACACCTTAAAAAAAAAAAAAAAATTAAAAATTCTAGTCCTTAGTTTCTTGAACTGGCCCTCTGAAAATGGCACCAAAATCACTTAAGGGCAAGGTTTTCTGAAGGAAGGGAAAAAGGAAGAGGAGCTGTTACTGATTAATAGTGACCAATAACTGTGGGCAAGGTCAACATGTGGCATACAGCCAGGCTTGAAGGAAAACATGGTGTGAAGTGTTTTGTCATTTAATGGACGCTTAAAAATTTCCACAAACAAACCCCAAAATTATTGATCTGTTTGGCAGTGCATTTGGCAATTGATGCTAGCATACAAGTCCCTCCAGTGGTCCAAGTGCCTTTAGTGTTGGCTTTGCATGGCATACAGGGGATTTTTAACTTTTAATGGACATAGCTGGGGTCTTTTTTCTGTGTCTGGTTTTGTGCATGCCGGGTTTCAAGGGTGGTGAAAATGAGCGAGGTCATGTTTGGAGAATATGATCATTGAAGAAAATGCCAGTGCTTCTTGCCAGGCCTAGTTATCAGCCAAATGGATTGAGATAAGGCAAACAAAACTGAAATAAATATGAAATCAGTTGATTTAGTCTGCTTAGTCAAACTGAACAACAACATCCCTTGATCGTCAGAGCTGAATCAGCAAATATAAAAAAACCAAAGACAGTCAACCCTACACTTACAACCCACTTGAGGTTTTCATGCTGACAACCTAGTCGCTAAGTATATATGGTCCTCCCACTACTGGTTTGTCTGAGTCTCGGGTTATATTCAGGGATATGACTGCATCACTAGCCTTGCGATCTTAACTTGATTTTTTTTTTTAACTGAACAAATACATTGGAACTTTTTTACTGTGCCAAGTATTTCTGCTAGAAAATATTCATGTAATAACAAACGTGAAGGATTTCTGATATGAAAGAATCTTGCTTACATTCATTTTTTTAGCTCCAGAGTGAGATTAACTTTGTTCTACAACTGCTTAAAATCTAAACCCATATGCCTCCAAATGTGCAGTGGCCAGAACTACAGGCTCTTGATACACTTATAATATAAACAGTACGTTTAGCATACATAGTAATATGCGATATGAGCCTTGACTACACAGACTAAGCTTTCTTCTTTATTAATGTATAGCAGTGGCTTTTCTCCTTTTTCTGGAGAGCTGTGGATCCTGACTGAAATTTGACATGTTCTGCTTTTCTGAGATGATCTTTCGTGGATCCTTTTAGAAGCAGCTCACAAGTGCCTAGGGTTGTGTGGACTGAGCTGAAAACTAATAAAAGAGAAAAAAGCTTCAGAATTAGCTGTTCAGCTATATTGGTGTATTAACAGCTGTTAATATGTAATTTCCACTGAAAAAAAAAATGTATAGTCATTTTCTTGTACATTAGGATTCAATCTTTCTTACTTTGACACATTATGCAATGCCAAATGCAGAGAATTTAGGATTTCTGCTATCTGGAAAGGGAACTGAACAAAGATGCTTCCAGAGACACCTTCTGAGTCCATAGCAAATAGAACCTTTAGCTTATATGAGATAATACAATAAACTGCAAACACCTCTCTAAACATAAGAAATTATCACTGTTAGCAAAAGGTAGACATGTTTTGGGGTGGCAGAGAGCAATCAACAGGCTGAAAGCCATTACTTTGTGTTAGCTCTGGAGGCTCAACAGCCCTTAGAAGGGACTTTTGGACATTCCCCTGTGTGAAATCAAGCTAACTTGCAAAACACAGCAAGTTTTCTGGCCTCACAGGAAGATCTTTTGCACTCGCAACGCTGCCACGTTAGAACTGAGGAAAGGGAAACACCACCCAGGGCTGTCGCAGCTGGCCACCAGCCTGGCATTGCCCCATCTTGCCACCTTCCTGAAGACACCATGGTGAGAAGTGTGTTCTGGTTTTCCCCAAGCAGGGCTCAGCTCGAATAGTCTGCCTTGTCCAATGTCCTTCTGCTGCTGTCAGGTATTTTGTGTGCTGCTTACCATTGAGTGCTGTACTGCAGCCCATGTTTCCCCAGCACAACCATAAGATGTCCCCCCATCATCCACCCTGTAGTGCAACTGCTAATTAATTGGCGGGGCTGTACAGAATAGCTGGCTGAACAGTGTTTGTATAAAGGGACAGGGCCTTGGCAGGACACTGCATTTCCGCCTTAGAGAAATATGGGGAGAAGAGTCAGTACAGAGATAGGGAAAAAATCCACTAGTATCTTAAAGGATAAACCTCTACCTTCTTTCTCTTATATGACCTTACTGGGTACCTAGGCATTGGAACTGGGAATAGCTGCAGAACAAACGGGCTGGGAGAAGTAATGTACATGCAAGGTGTGTATTTCAAGCAGCTAATGCTATGGTTGACAATGAGCTCTTTGATGGGACTGTCAACCAGGAAGGGGCCAGAGCTCAGGCCAAAAGAAGTGATCCTTATGTTTTCAACCTACATCAGGGAATGTTCCAGTCACCAGCCTCTGCAGCTGTTCCATCTTCTACCACCTTTCAGTCACTTCTCCACAAGTCCTTTCCATGCAGTTGTCAAAAGTTGGCAGCCACAAGTTGTATGAGTTCCCCTGCAGCTGAGAAGTGACCCGTCTGGGTCCCAGCTTCCCTCGCCCCAAATGCAAGTGCTCTGGACACCGTGATTTCCTGTGGTCTATTGGCACTACTAATATGGGTACTGTCACTCATTTAGCCTACACAAGATGAGATTTGCTTTGGGTGTGGTGCCTCAACATGGGCATCTAGGAAGAACAACAACTTCATCAACGTATCTATTATAGTACTTATTAAGTGCCTGAAATACAAAATACTATGGTTCCCAAGACCTGAGAGTGAGGTGTGGAAACATCTCTATCAGGGATAAAGTTAACAGTTGGAGTCTGATAAGGTGCAGTTTGGCTCTGATTGCAGTGGAGATACCAGTCTGGAAAACTGCCCAGTATGCTGTTGCAAGAGACCTGTAATTAGCACGTGACCACTGCTCATACCGTATCTGACGGTAATAAGAACGTGACAAACCTCATCTCTTTTCAGTTGTTGCAGGCTCTTGGTCTTTAGCTCTTTACAAAGCTGTGGGTAGTCCTTTAATTAAAGCTCCCAATTATGCGTTTGACAGAGATCCTGTAGGCCAGCAAGCTCTAATGTTAAATGCCAATTGATTATGGAATGTCTGTGCAACTTTGCAGCTCCGTGATCCACCCCATATCAATATTATAGTTGGATGTCTTCTGCAATTGTGTATAATAAGTGTCTTATTAAATCTACAGCATCCCTGTTAAATTATGTGCTGTGCGTAATAGTTTCTAGAGAGCTGGATCTCAGTGTAAGCGCTACATGTATAGGGAAGTAGAGACAACTTTTACTGGTAGCACCTGCAAAGGGGAGGAATGCTTAAACTTCATCTGGGGACACCAGGGAATCTCTTGGGCAAAAAAATCCTTTGAGATGCTCTAGCTAGGTGTTGTGGTTTAACCCCAGCTGGCAACTAAGCACCACACAGCTGCTCGCTCATTCCCCCTGCCCCAGTGGGATGGGGGAGAGAATCGGAAGAGTAAAAGTGAGAAAACTCATGGGTTGAGATAAAGACAGTTTAATAGGTAAAGCAAAAGCTGTGTGCACAAGCAAAGCAAAGCAGGAATTCATTCAGTACTTCTCCTTGGCAGGCAGGTGTTCAGCCATTCCCAGGAAAGCAGGGCTCCGTCATGCGTAACAGTTACTTGGGAAGACAAACGCCATCACTCCAAACGTACCCCCCTTCCTTCTTCTTCCCCCAGCTTATATACTGAGCATGATGTCACACGGTATGGAATAGCCCTTTGGCCAGTCTGGGTCAGCTGTCCTGACTGTGCGCCCTCCCAGCTTCTTCTGCACCTGGCAGAGCATGGGAAGCTGAAAAGTCCTTGACTAGTGTACTAGTCTACTCAGCGAGAACCAAAACATCAGTGTGTTATCAACATTATTCTCATTCTAAATCCAAAACACAGCACTCTACCAGCTACTAAGAAGAAAATTAACTCTATCCCAGCTGAAACCAGGACACTGGGACAGCTCATCTGCAGCAGGCCTGTATTCAGGAGGGGTGAGTAACCAGGGCTGTCATGGGTGTAGTGAAAACGCTGTTTTCATCACAAATCCAAAACATCGCATGATACAAGCTACTATGAAGAAAATAAACTCTGTCTCAGCCAAAACCAGTATAGCTGGTAAAGTCCTCTGAAGGGAGAACATGCACTTGTCATGAAAAGCTTGGCTTCTCTGTGCTTTTGCTTTGTGCATGCTAGTTACAGTCTAGATGACCTGCAGGCAAGCTGGGAGCCTGGCATTTGAACAGATGCACAGAGCAGCTAGCTGGAGCTAGCTGCAAGTGGGCGCTCACCCTGGGAGCAGCTGAGCTGTCTTAGTTCTTTGTAGACCAACTAATTAGCTGGGGCAGAGCACCCTGCTGGTGTGGCAGCACTGCTGCAGGTCCCCAGTGATCTTGGATATCATCTGCCCTGAACTGAATTGCCCAATGCAGACATTCCCCATCTTTGCCAAGTGCAACTTGGTGGTGGAGAATCAGGCCTAGAAATGTTCTGTATTCCTGTGTTTTGGGTAGTTGTATGTCAGCGGATGCTCAGTTGTACTTGGCATTTATAGTATAGCCACTTGGAAGTAAAGTGCACAAGGCTTTCCACGTTCTTCTTAACACAGGAAAGCTTCAGGTTCTTCTGACCAAACCTCAGTATATAGCAGGAGAGCTCTGGTAACATTGCAGCTGTATCAATTCACCTCATTTAGAACGTACCACAAATATGTTTGTGATTTAGAAAGGAAAGATGTGTCTAGAAATTATCTCTTCATTTGTGTTTGTTATTGTGTAAAAATGCATGCTCAATTGCTGCTGAATTGCTATAATTTATTACATTATACCTTGAACAACTGGTAAAAATGTATACATGTTAGAGCTGGACCTGAACTAAACCTCATGTCTGGGGGTGCCTATGTTCTGTGGGAGTTAGGGTAAGAATTTGAGGCACTAAGTGCTTTGCAATAAAAAGTCCTTTGAAAGTGTTTGGACCCCAGCGGAGGAGCTAAGATGCACCCCTCACCCCTGCCAAAACACTGAATGTCAGTCAGCACTGTCAGAAATGCACTAGCAGGAGTTCTGCTTTCTCATTGCTACTCAAATCTAGACATATTTGTAGCTTTGTTTATAGTCCTTTCATATATTTGAAGGTGTTTCACCAGCTATTAACAAGAGAACCATATCCCTGCTAAAGCCCTAGCCAGAATGTATTTTCTCCTCCTACGCTTGTTTGTTTGGGGGTTTGGTTTTCCTGTTCCTGTAACGCAGGCTTTAAATCTTAAGGACTGAGTGCATCAGCAAGTCACCAGGAGAACTAGTGTTTAGACTGTACTAAAGCATAAACTACTCCTTACCCCTGCAGACCCACATAAAGCTGGGAACCTAAATTCATAGCTGCTCCCAAGTTACTCTAGCAAAAATCTTCCACTGAGACAGCGAGGCAGCTCCACTTGCTCAGAGCAGGGTGGTCCTAATCGGCTGCACTGTGAATTCTGGGTCAGCGCACTGGGTGGGGGACACATCTGCAGCACCTTAGTGCAGGTGTGGCAGTATTCAGCTCCTATGGCCTTTCTGGTTTGGGGAGGGGATGTGGGAAGTCAACACAGCCTGAGGAGATGGTTAAAAGGATAGTAACAAACAATGGAGAATTTGGTGAGGTCCCATCTACAACCCTGTATCTGACTTGCTGTTACGGTCTAGCTCTGTGTGTGGGTGATGGATGTGCCCCTGCACTCCCTCCAGTACAGATGCTCCTGGGTCGCTCTGTGAGTCCTCCCACTGGGTGCCTAGCTCCCTGCACAGACCTTTGGGCTGCTGTGGAATAAGGATAGTTCTGTTACAAAGGCAAGTCCCTCCCTCCTGTGTTGAGGGTCCTTGTGCATCCCCAGAAGCCTGAGCTGTGGTCTTCTTAACAAATCTCTTCCAAAATCCCTGCTTCAAACTCTGTTTTGGAGTTTTCTGCTGCCCGCTTCCCATGCGGCGAAAGGGGGAGGTTGTTATTGTGTTAGTCCATGTTAGAGTTGCCCATTGTCTGGCACTTGTGTGCTGTAGCCCTTAGCAACTCATAGCAGTTTCAGTATGTCACAGTGCTGCTTGGTACAGGAATTTTGTAATGTCCACCAGACATTACCACAAGCTGGCAAGAGACAGATTCCCCAAAGTGCCAGCTGGCACAGCGATATTCATCAGGAAGCCAAGGCTTGCAGGTAGTGTTTCTTCAGCAGTGTTTGTGTGGGACCAGCCTGGCTCTCGGTTAGGTTCACAGGCTTGGGGAGAAGGGGGAAGTGGGTAACTACCATGCTATTCTGCTTCATGCTCCAGTTGGCCTCAGATTCCCCATTTAGCAAAACAGGTACTTTTAATGTGATTTCAAATTGAGGGTTACAAATTACTTGCCAAGTGATTTGCCCATATTAAGTTGCACTTTAGACTTCCATTCTCAAAGGTGAATATTGGTATATTTGTGATCTTCTAAGGGAGAAAAACAGAATTTAATAGAACTTGCTAAATAGAGCAAACAAGGCTGCAATACACCTTCTCTCCGTTATATATTAATCTGGTGTTATTAAGTGTTAACTGAACAATGTATTGTATGGACAGCTAAAAGGGGCCAGGAAAAGTCTCTGTGTCAAACAAGTAAACAGCTAGGGTTTTTTTTACTGGAATCATTAACTGCACTGCAGTTAAATCCTTTGTTTTCATGGCTGGTTTAAATTAAATTAGCAAAATTGTAATTTTTAAAAAATGTGGTGGTTTTTGTACATATCAAAAGGTTCAACAGAATAATTTGACTGTCTATTTAAAAGGTTTTGTAATTTTTTTAAGATTTGATTTACTCAAATTTCCTCTGGTAAAAAGCTGTGATTGTCTAAGGCCGGTTCAGGGGAAGCATATTTAACACATCATTTTTGGTGACACTCATAATGCAAACCAGTGGTATTCAGTGATTTTAAGAATATGCATAAAGGTGAAGATGCATAGAAACAGAGAATACGCTCCTGAGCTGGGCCCTGTGGGACTTAAGTGACCAATGTCCATTGAATTTCAGATACTTGGGTATGTAATGCCATAGGTTTTCCAAGGGAGTGCTCAGCTAGTACTGCAACTAAGCAGACAGCAGATTTAATGATACAAGGATGTGTACCATTAAACTGTAGAGCATTACACACAGACCTGAGGAGATCCCCCTGTGGCTTTTGCTCCAGCCCAAACCCCAGGCACTGAGTATTTATGGATTCCCTCTCAATGCAGCTTCCCTTTTTTAAGAGGAGGTGTGTCCTGCTCTGGTGTAGGCCTGCTGTCCCTGAGCACCTGCCATCTCAGCTTCCTGGTCAGAGCCAAGGATGACACCTTGGGAGCTCTACACTTTCAGCTTGGACTTCAGATGTTGCAAAAAGCCTCTTTCAAACCCAAATGAGATGTTTGAGTTAAACTCATGAAGTGGTGCTGGGGATTCTGCCCCACAGCTGGTGCTCCCCAACAAGTCTGGGGTCTGGCCACTCTCAGGACTGACTGTAAATCCTTGTCCTTCTCCAGACAGCCCACTTGTATGTCACCAGATGGCACTGAGGTGGACCAAGATGGGGTTTTTTTTCACTTCCCAAGGATAACCGGCTGCTGCTTCCTTTTCCAAGGCTTTTTCCACTCTTTCAGGCCCTTGTTCATTCCCAGTGAAATGCTATGGCAGTCACAGCGTAGGCAGCCCATTGGGCTGCCAGACACACTCGGGTGAATGCCAGACTTGCCTAGGCCCGGCAGCTTGCAGAAAACCCCTAAGGAGTGAAGGTTGTTGGTGGTGGGATTGCAGGATCCCTATCCGCAGCGCTGGAATTGCCCATCTGCTTCACACTAGCTTCAGCAGCAGTGACACAGGTCAGCCCCCTCTGCTGCTGAGCCATGTTAAGAGGGTCTTTCCTCCTCCCTACATCCTCACGTTGCACTCACTACTTGTTCCTGTTTTTTCCTCCTTGCTTCATCCTTCCCTTCTCCTACGCATGCACCTGGCCGTTGCTGCCTTCCCCATGTGCAGATGGGGCTGTTCAATAGCCTGTTTGTGGAACGAGCTAATTTAAAAACACACACATTTGTCTCTTATATAAATGTGTTTATATTGTTCTTATGTACTTTTATGTAAAAGTTGAATCTAGTCACCCTGAGCCCTGGGAAGGGTACTACCACCTGCTGGGTAGGACAGGCTGCTGGGGTCCAGTGGCTGGGGTTAAGGTAGACGTTACTAACCTGAATGCGTTGCTGGCTGGGCAGTAAAGTACCTGCACAACCTTGGCAAAATCCTCTACAGCTCTTTTTCTGTCATCTTATTTTTTGGGGGGGTGGGAGGGGAGAGTGGGGTGGGTCTTAAATGTATGTTGGCCTGGTGAAGCACTTTCTGGAATTGGTCGAACACTGGGAAGTATGTTGTACAGGCAACTGGGGGAGCTCAGAGCATTGTTGTGGCAGGAGTTTTAAAAGGGTGGTGGTGCAAGAGATGGGTTGCATGCCTCTTCCAGAAGCATTGGTGTGAGTTACCTCTGTCAGGGGTCACTGGTTCCCTGTATGCTCCTACAGCAGCTGCTCCTGCATGTCCTCCTAAAGCAGCTGCCGGGGGAGTAGAAAGGGCAGTGGTGGGCAGCAAGAGGCAGAGAGAGAGTAATTACCCTCTTTCACAGGGAGAGGAAATCTGAACAAGACCTAAAGCCAAATATCTTATGGTTGCAGGTGGAGGAAAGACAATATAGAACATAATTGTCCCTGTCCTTTCCTCGCCTTTCTGGGAATTCTTCAAAAGGAATTAAATGGGCAATCAGTAAATGATTCTGCAAAATACATTCCTAATCTATCAGCAAAGTAAAATGAAATTACCTAAACAATTTAGAGATTAGGAGCATTGCAGAGCTCTAACCCTTCCTTGAGGGAGGTACACCCACAGTTTGTATTTACCAGAGCACGAAAATACAATTTGTCTCAGTAGGAGGCAGTAGGACTTTCCAGGCAGTGCTGGGTTCCCTTCAGGAGGGTCTGAAACTTGTATAGAAGGTGCTCCTGTGGGCTGTGTTTGATGGTATGGGTAAAGTCAGTGTTTCCAAGGTTATGCTAAAGAGCGAGCCAGGATGATGGCAGTAACTGGTGCCCCAAATAATTTCTAGGGACTCGTTGAGAAATATCTCTCCAAAGAGCTGCTTGCTGGGTTCCCTAGACTTTAAACAGACTTCATTTAATGCTAGAAACAAGAGGATTCTTTGTTTCTTCGAGATTGGGACCGTCTCTCCTGTGTGTTTCTAACACATAGTTTGTGGTTCAGAAATGTACCTAAGACTACCCTGTTCCAACAATAATAAATCATGAAGAAGCTGTTTAGGTAACAGACTCCACAGTGCCTTCCTCCTGCATTGGAGGAGGATGTTGAAGCGTAACAATGCTGAGCTCAGGCAGGCCCCAATCCCTGCAACAGGAGCTTGCAGGCAAAGCATTCATGCATGCCCTCGCTATCAAAAAGGAGCTTTCCTTGAGCCAAACTATTATTCGTCTTGGTGTCCAGAGCTTTCAGTGAGGTTAGCTCGCTCCTGCCTCTGCCACAGCAAATGAAACTCTGTGGTAAGCAAAGGGCAGGCATTCAAAAGGCTCTCTGGGGACTTGCAAAGCCTGAAGGAGTCAAAAGTTGAAATATTTGTGATTGGTTGGGGAATATTCTTATTGCCTGATGCACCATTGCCCCTTTAATTCTCTTTTCGGTTCCTGAAGTTGGCTCTAAAATCGGTGGAAGAAAATATGTGAAGGCACTGGTAAATGCGATGATAGCAATGTTCTGCTTTTTTAATTTATTTTATTTTTAAGAGGAGCAGCAAGGTACTACAGAACTATATTTTAGCGACTTGTGGCCTTCTCGGTGCTAGAACTGACTTCCACTCTGTTGGGCAATAACCTAAATATTTATAAATGTTTCTTTCCTGATAGTGTGTGCAAAAGCCTTTGCTGTTCGGGGGGGGGGGGGGGGGGGGGAATAACTGAAACAAATATTTCCCTATTTTTATTCCCCACAACTTTCCACACACAGAGGCAATTTCCCGCCTTCTTCAGCTCTCTCCAAGGGATATATAGAAAAGTTTTGTTGAGAGATGCTTAGAGCAAAACACAGAATTCAGAACATCCCGCACTTTGTGAATATTGCCAGTCAAACACAAAGAGACTGGCTGGAGTCTACCTTCTTGCCTTCTTTTTTGCCTTTTTTTTTTTTTTTCCCCCCTTTTCTTTCCCCCTACATTTAGTATTTCTTTTCTGTTGCATGTCTTGGAGGGTGGAAGTTCTTGCCAAGAGCATAATGTCTTACCTTTTTTGATGGGCATGGAGACCAAATCTTCTTTTCTGATTTAAATGATGAGATTAAGTAGGATTGCTTCTTTTTTCCTAAAGACATAGAGATCCTTCTATCAGATGAATGAGGGAAGTGAGAATTGGTAGGCAGATGCTCAAATGGTATGAATCAAAGCAATGCATTGCAGCAAATCCTGGCTGCTGTCCTCTCCCTGTCACTTCTTGCTCAGCCACTGAAGTATCTTCTTTTCTGTGTGACTTGCAAACTGTCAGTACATTCGATGGATGTGAGGGGGTGATGCTGTGCCTCTTGGCCACAGCGGGTGTTAGGTTGCTTCAGGAGGGGCCCTCAGCAGGCCAGCCAGGTGCTGTAGCCCTGTGCTGCACCTCTCTTCTCTACTTGTTGGCCTCGAGCGCTGGCTGAGGCCAGTTGGCTGACTTAAGGATTTGGCAGCTGCTTCCATCCAGCAAAGGGCTGGAAGGATGGGGTGGCTCTTTCATGGTGTTTGCAATCCTCTTGCACTACGCAAGGCCAAATTCTCCTCTTGTGCACTCACAATGTCCATGGAGTTAATCCCAACCTACAGTGATGCTGGAAAACTCTGACCTCTACAACTAATTTCCAATTGTAATCCTAAAAGAAGAATGGTTGGCTAGTTTGGTTTTTCTGCCCGTGCTTAAGTGCATTTTGCTTTCATTATGGGGTGTCAAGTTGTTAATATTTATGGAGTACACAAAAGAATGAAAATTCTGTTTCGTGTTCAATCTGACATCTTTTGGCACCACAGCCCTCTAGTCATGGTAGTAGTTCTGTTTCAATTCGGCAGCGCTCTTTCGAGATGAAGTCCTTTAAAGTGTGGTTTGGCTCTGAGGAGGGATTCTATGCAAATAGTATTCAGGGGGTCTGTCTTTATTGTCTTAAATATTAATAATTTCCAGATCAAATGCCCTGAGTTTGTTTTCTTGTTCTTTCTTCCCATTCTGTCAATTTGTTTGAATGCATCGTGATGTTCTTAAAGTCAACCTGCTTCTTTCCTTGGCAAATGCCACCCTGTGGGGTGAGGTTCTGCAGACCTCCTCCAGCTCAATTACCCCTTGCACTCCACAGCCACACAGGACTGGGAGCAGGGCCTCCCATGGCCTGCACAGCCACAGCTTGGCCTGGGTTGGTGTGGGTATAAAGCATAAGCAGTTATAGGTGTGGGATCAGAGATCAGTAACTAACCAGTTCCCTCTAAAGAATCCTTGTTGCCACAAGAGTAAAAGAAACTTAAAAGTGTGGGTGTTAAAACAGTCCCATGCGGAAGGCAGAAGCAAAAAGCAGCTCCTGGGAGCTGTACCAGAGGCATGTGCTTCTCCCAGAGGGTGCACTCAAGCTCCCAGGGCCGCATTTGCAGAGATGCAGGATGCTGTGCTCCCGTGAGCCTGCCGTGGGACAGTATTCTGCCTTGCTCTTGGAAAGCTCTGCCTGACCACACACTGGCACTCATCCAGATCTGCTCAGCCCAATCCAGACTTATGAGGTTCTTGCGAAGGATCACTGGGGGATGATGTCATTGCTGGCATCATGCTGAAATGCCTAGCCCTCGGGGCCTTCTCTGCAGCTTGAGCAGCATAGCCATGCATACTAACGTGGGTGAAGTGATACTGCTTTGAAGGTTCTTGGGTCAATGAAGCTTGTTCTTGTGGAAACAAAGGAAGAAGGCAAAAGCCACCTTAATACTACCTTAACTGTGTGCATTTGGTGGCTTGGCAGTAAAAATAATAAAAAAAAAAAATCAACAAAATTCTCCAGAAAGCTGGGGGGAAGGACATATTATTGAAAAGGGTATTTAATTCTCTTGTTAAAACAGCCCATAGATCTTCAGAAAGTTAAGGAACATGAATACTGTGCGCCCGCGAGTACAGGTATAGTGCATGTGCTCAGAGAACATGTGTTTACATATAAGCTACTTGCTCATGAGCATGCATCATTTGTAATGTATGCTTTGCATGCAGTGCTGAATCTATGAAATACAGCAAGGATGCACCATGAAGAAATGTTGACTCTTGAAGTATTTTATAAATCTAATGTAACTGTTGAAATCACAATTGTCTGGAAAACCTTCTTCCAATAAGTGGACTATATTCCCTTCTAAGATTTCATTCATTATTTGGTACACTAGCTTAGGCATACATTGCATATCCATAAGTCACTACATACGAAATACTCATTTAGACCAAATCTCTCCTGGAATAAAACCCTGTTAGGACAGAATAATAACTCCCTAAGATTACATGCTAGGTAGTTTCAAATTCTTACTCATCCTTTTTGTGTTTTTTTTTTTTTGTTTATAGTTCATAACTGCACTATATTGTACAATTGATCAGATACTCTAGTCTTAATAGATTTCTTAGTGAGGATTTGTGCATGAGGAAAGAAACACGTGTATTAGTAGTAGGACATAACCACAAATACAAAAGAAATAGCAACCTTTGTGCTAGAGGCTTGGGTCATCAGTCACTTAGATAACCACTTGTTATTGCCAGTGACCCTGTAAGTACAGATGTTAACATTCAATGTCCTCCATTGAGTATGCTCTATGACACACTCTATGGTAGCATTTAATGCCCTCTACACCAGCTGAGTGGGATGTAAGGTAAAAGTTAATTTGCAAACTTTCACGTTTTCTGGCATATTTCAAAGTCCATCCAGACACTTTAGCTAGGGTTATGGTGCCAATGGATTGTGCCCTTTGATCCAGAGGAAACCAAGCTTAGCTTCTGCTGCGCTTGCCTCCTGCTGTGGTCTGTGTGAGCTACCAATGGTTGTGCCTAATGTCCAGGAAAATAGAAACTGTGTCTTGGTTTAGCTCAGTAGAAGGATCCTGATGTAAAGCTTGGGCTGAAGCGTTATGGGATGATTACACAGTTTTATTGTCTCTCCACATTTTAGTGACCAAATGAAAGAGCAGTCTAGCAGGGCCTGTCCCCTAACATGCAGATAGGATGCCCATCCTTCCCACCCCCAGCAAAAAAGTATCAAGAATTTATTTGTTGGATCTTAGCACAGTCTTTCTTCTGCCTTCTGACGTTTGATATGAACAACACCTGTAAGTGTGATCAATGTTTGGTTTGCTGCGTGGGAATGGTTATAGTTTGAGGGGAGCCTAGGGGACACTTTATGAGCTATTAAGTAACTCATTAACTAGAAGGCTGCGTACTTGACACGAGAGACCCACGTAGGCTGGGGTGTCTTCTGATACAGTGTGCTAGAGTTTAAAGATGCAGCAAATAAATGTTCACTTAATGGTACAACAAGCTCTCCTCTCTCTTCCTACAGACAGCATGTCTTTTTAAATGGCAGAGACACAATTTGCCTTTGCTGCTGGACCTTTCCCAGAAAGAACACCTATTTCTTGTATCACTGACATTAATGCTAGATAAAGCTTTCTGTGGAAGCAGAAAATGTGTTAGAAAATGGGATTGTTCTATTACTACAACGCGTTCTTTTTTTGGTAGTCTTAATCATTAGGTCTGAACATATAAGCTAATTCTGTCAATCAATCAGTGGTGGTTCATACCTTTAGCCTGGAGTTCCTGGGTCAGCTGTAGAACGTGTCACTGCTATACTCCTACACCCCCTGTTTTCTGCTATCTTAGCACCTTTCAGTTTTAAGTATGGTATAGGGAGGAACTGTTACAGATAGGTTATATTTACAGAGAAACTGATGCACAGGTCACCTTGGGATATGCTGCAGCTGAAGAAAAGAGCATGGGTGTACATACTCTTGTTACCACGCTTAAGACAATGGTAGCACATGTGAGTACAGACAGCAGCAGAGTAACCTGAATACAGCTGTTGCCTCTTCTTTATTGTGGAAGGCCGTGTCCCCTGGATTGGAGCTGTCAGCAGTAAGCTGTTGCTTACCTTGCAAAGCCCCTTGATTGCATGCTCTGCCATCTTCAGTCCAGAGGGCTGGCAGAAGTATTGGTAGCATCTCCTTTAAGTTTTCCCTTTTTCATTTGCCAGATTAAGGAACTCCTGCTGCTCCTCTGCTCAGGCCAACCCACTTCAATGGCACAGTAAGATCAAAGCTATAGAGGACCAGCAACAACAGAGGTGTGGAGTGCGTAATCACGTCGGGCCAGGGAGGGCTGCCAGAACAGGGGTGCAAAAACATTTGCCCCATCTTACACAAACGGTGGCATGCACCTTTCTGGGGGAAAACAAAAGATGAGCGTTGTTGTATGGGGCGAGCAAGAACAAGAAAAAGCCCAAGCACCGCGCAGCTCCACTCACCGAGCGAGTGCTGGGTGAAGACATGTCAGCATCTGAGCTGCACCCTAAGGTACTCCTTCTGCCATCTGTGGTAACTCACTGCCCCAATCCCTGCCATTGTACCTCATGGCTGCGGTCACAACTACCAGTGGGTGCTGTCAGGGGGGGTGAGTGGCTGTATGCCAGCAGGGAGAGTGGGCTGGCTACAACCAGGTGGCAAGTACAGGCTGTATTCAAGTAACGGAGCTATCAGGCAAAGATGCAGTGGCTTGAGTTGGGGGGGGAGGTATTTAGCCCCTGAGGACTACGGTAATTTGGGGAGAAAACAGGCTAGATGCATTCTCTGGCTCAGCACCCTTGTTTGAGAGGCAGCCATTTAGGTTAGGAACTGGTCCACCCCTGCTGCTCATAGTGCCAGTTCCTGTGATGTGTGTGTGGCATGATGCTAGAAGCTAATGTGGGGCTAGTAACATGGGCTATGTGACTCCAGCACATTAAATATGCAGTAGTGTCTGTTTTGCCAACTACATGCAGAGGACATGGGCATAGGAGAGGGTACTCACTAGAGCACTCGTAGCACTGGTGTCTCAACTTTCGAGACCAGCAAGGAGGAATAGAAACCATAGAAATTCTGCAGTACAGACTGCAAGTCAGTTGAGTAGCACTATTAAGCCATTTGTGCCAGCAACAGACACTCTGTGTTCTCAGCAGCAAAAAACTGTGAATGCTTTTTAGGGAAATTCTTGATTAGAATGGTGATTCTACGTTAACTCAGTTATCCCATCATTGCTAATGGAGAAAATGGGCCATATGTGGGTTTTGGGCTGGGGAATTAGTTCAAATACCAGTTGTTTTGAGGCTTTTGATTTGATTTATTTCTAACTTCCTAAGAAAACATTAAAACTGGGATAATAACATTACAAGTATTAAGCCTCGCTTCCTTGTAGGTTGTCATGATTAGTAGGAAGTGCAGATAGAAAGGAAAATAAAGTGCAATATCACTTCATGGTCAGTGTAGACCATTGCAGACAAATTCTCTTGATAAACTGACACACTGACTGCACCCACAAGCAGTAGGGATGCCTTCCTTGGCATCCCTACTGCTTGTGGGTGACTTGTCGTTTACAAAAGCATCTACAGTAGCATAGAGGTGTTTGTGCAGTAAAACAGGTAAACCAAAAGGCATGCTTTTCATTCCTCTCCTGAATAAAATGTCACTAGAGACAAAGAAAGTAGGATTTGGAAAAATCTGGAAGGCAGTTGTCAGCCTTCAGTGTGGCCAAAGCAGAACTGGGATTCCCCAAACCATTGTATATATGTGGTTTGGTCAGAAATCCCCTCTAGGATACTAGATTTGTGGGGTCTCAGCATAGCCACAGTCCTTTGGTGAAGCAAGAGGAGAAAAGAAGCTGCTCAAATTACCCTGCAAATACCAGGAAATTAATTACATCTTTTTCCAGTCTACTTTGAGTCCTAGGTTTCCTAATCCAGTTGAAATATTTTATAATGTGTACTGTATGCAATGTACAAAAAAATATAGTTATAAGGCAAAGCTATTTATTTTACATTATAATGTTCAAAACCATTCTCAGTTCATAGTATCAATACTCTCAAGCCCAGCTATTAGTAAACTAAAGTTCAGGCACACCAAAATAGAGTCTTAAATTATGAGACTTTAGAGTAAAAGCCCCTCAAATGCCTTCCGATTTCAGTTTTTTTCAAGTGCACTGAGTTTCTGTTTTAAGCACTCCCCCCCTCCAGTAACTGGGATGACTTACCAGTGTGTGGTTTAAACAAATGCAAGTTAAAATTCTCCCACATTCACCTGACTCACAGTTGGTGCTGTAAGATGCTTGGCAAATATTGCAAGACTCCTGCTAAATATTTTGGCAAGCCTCCCAGTTGCATCCAGCTGATAGGTATCCATAAGATTTTGACTGTATGAAGTATTGGGGGGTACTCTGGAAAAGGGTGCATAGCAGGGTGTGAATGAAGTAGGAAGAATGTAGTTTGTTCCTTTGGAAGTAACTATTGTTCAGATATTTTTCCCACATTGGTTTGGTTGTGTTGTGATGGGAAACAGTTGAGGCTGGAAGGGACCTCTTGAGACTACCTAGTCCAACCTCCATGTGCAAAGCAGTGTCAGTTAGAGCATTTCTGATTGGAAAATGAGGCAGCGCATGTGGGTTTGAATGATGGAGGAAAAAGGTACTTGGCATTTCAGAAAATTAATTGCTTGAAGTCAACTAGAAGGCAAGGAAGAGGAAGAAAGTGTGATGGGCTCTTAGGAAAGACAGTGTGGCTGGCTTCACTGACTACTCTTCAGGTGTTTGCTCTAAACATGCTTTTAGTGCCTCTGATCAAGCACCTTTACGTATGTGTTCACCATTAATGCTGGAAACAGACAGAAAATCCTAGAAGTATTTTGCTGGGCTAAATAATGACAACGGATATAGATACTTTATATAGAGATAGATAGTTATATATATATATATACACTTTACATAGATAGATAAATAGAGATATACTTAAATGAATGCCATGCTTAAGAAAGGTAGATGGCAGCTACGCAAAAAATTTTGAAACCTTTTCTTCAGGCAGACTTCTCTAATGACACATTTGTATAGCTGTGGGGCACAACAAGAAGCTTCCTACCTCAAGAGCTCAAGCTTGCAAGTAGGCACTTCAGCTGCAGAGGAAGCACAACAAATGAATTGCAGATTAAATGTGCGTCATACATGGTAGGTCTAACGCAATTCAGAGGTGGTGTCTTTCTAGCTGCCACCACGCTCCTGGCCCATGCTGCTAAGGCTATGACTTAACGTGGTGCTTTGTGTGGTGTTATCTCCTAGTGCACTTGGGTAAAATGGGGTTGTTTTTAATAACGTGTAAATGTATGTGACACATGCAAGATGGAGATCTTCAGGGACAGACTGACCACCGGGGACAAAAATAGGGAAAAATTGCTGTGGTCAAACACAAGTCTCCAATTGCCTACACATGATTAGAGGCCATTTGGCAGACTGAGAGGTGTGCTTGGAGCAGGCTCTGGCTGGTAGGGCCGCCTTTGACTTTTCACTTCTAGTGTGCTGAGCATGTCTGCTCTGTGCTGAAGCAGCCAGCTTTGCCCCATGGTAACCTGTTTGGTGGACTATCTCTCAGTCACTCTCGCAAGAGCAAGGGGCTGGAGGTGTACCAGTGATCCCAGTGAACTACTCTGACCTTGGACTGTTGGTAGTGAGGAGCCGAAGTTCCTGGCTGGCAGGAAGTCTAAGTGCTTAAAAATTAAAATTCATTTGTAATTGAAGTGAAAAATGAAAATATCAGCATCTTATATGAAGCAAATTCAGGGAAATGTTGATTATTTCCCTAGAAATTGTTCTATTAGATTCAATGTTAAATGTAATAGTCATATTAAATATGAAATGCATGGCTATGAAGGGTCAATGTAAATATTTACTGTAACATTAAATATATGATATGATTGCAACAGAATGTTTGGACAATTTTCCCCATTACAGTTTTATCATAACAGACATGTTTCCCCAAACATTTTGGTTTGAACAAAATGATATTGATCTTTTTGAGGAAAAACTGTTTTAGTCAGCATTTTTCCAGGCAGCTGTGACATACAGGGTGGAAGTCAGGCTGACTTGGTCCCTTCCAACATCCCACAAACAGCTCTTCTGTTGGGTTGCTCTTCCAGAAGAGTACAGTCTTTGGTAATGTTGGGGAGACGTTGTACTCCAGGGGTGGCTGGGTGGAATCAAGTGGTGCCATGGAAGGAACATGGGACTGCTTAGGAAGAGAAAGCAAAATGCTTTTGCTAAGGACAGAACAACAACAGAAAGGGGAGATGCTAGAGCCAGCTCCTCACAGACACTCACTTTTTTTTTCTTTGAGCTATGTCAATGGGAGTGGGGCCCCGAGTGCCTTTAGGGATCCATCCCTCTGTGTGTTGCAGTCTTGCAGGGCGGTGGCAGGGCTAGCCCAGCCAGGCATGCTGGGATGGGGTTGTAAACCCTGCTGGAAAACCCTGGACACTGGTTCAAAAATGCCCAAGTGCCAGTTTGTCTTAAGCTCAGGCTGCTGGGTCCAAGTCGTTCTGATACTGGGGTGGGGTGCTCCTCTCTCAGCAATCACTGTAGTAGCTTTGGTACCAGGGCTCTGTGCTGGGGCTTGATGGGGTCTCACAGGTATGCTGGAGCCCTCTTCCACCTGCCTGCCTCTTCCCTGTGCACCTCCAGGCTGCTCTCCCTACATGTCCCTGGCTGTTGGCACCCTCCCATAGACACAGGTTTACTTTCTTGCTCTCTCTGAGTCTTGCCCACCTCCCAGGCAGCCTCTGGGCTGGCTCATATCTGTGCTTATCCTGTTGAGAGATGATCAGCTCTCTATGCTAAAGCAGCTACTGTAGGAAGAGGTATGGGCAAAGCTGATTTGTACCAGTTTATGGTGGGTTTAATAATTTTCCACTTCTGCAAAGAGGCAAAGCCTTTCCTGCTGCTTTTGCTGTCTGTGTGTGGTGGAATAAACATCTGTTGGGCCAGTTCTAATTTGCGAGCGAGGGCAATTACCCATGGCACAGGTGTGTTATCCTCTGAAAGATTTTATTTCTCTCAAATGTGGACGTGTCTGCAAATAATTTGAGGCACTGCTATTTTACAGCCTTACACCCTACGGAGGATAATTACTGAGCTTTTTTCTTCACCTTACTGTATCTTTGTTTCATTCACCAGAGGAAAACTCCCACTTATGCCCCTCCCATTTGCCACATAAAAACTCTCTTTGAAGTGGGAATACAAGTCACAATAAGTTTATTGTTAAAGTAAATTAGCACTGAATGAGAACACAGTGTATGTTTATGAGCCAATACATTTTGGAGAATGAGCCATTAAATTCCAGTAGTTTGGCTCCCGTCTTTGTGGTTCACAGCCGGCTTGTGTGGGGGTTTGATAAGAATCAGTGGAAGAATGAACTGACCATCTCCTGCAAACAAAACACTTTTTTTTTTTTTTTTTTTTTACCTTTCTGTCTGCAAAATACGGAACCTTTAGGGATCTGTTTTCTTTCATTGCAGGCTGCATCTGCAGATGATTGGAAACATACCTACAAGTCCCAGGATGTTCAGATCCAAAGTCTTGGAAGTTCAGTTTTACATCAAACCCTTTGAAGTTCATTCCCATCTCTGCAAATGACTGATGGAAATGACTGAGCATCTGAAACTTGTTAAGAACCTAATCCAAGGACCCCCATTTAGCTTAGTGGCTTTTGGATCAGGCCCTTGCAGTGAGTTCTCCTGAAATAAGGGACATTCGTTTTCCATCTTGGTTTTGCTCCATTATTGACTGGTAGGAATCTGAAGTGGTCAGGCAAAATCTAATGAAATTTTTTCTTTTCCTACATTTATTTGAATAGTTTTTAAATAGCAGCCTGGCATAAAGTGATGTCTAAAACAAGGCAAGAATAACGAGAAATCCATGGGCTTCAAAATTCCAAAGGAAATTCAGATCCTTGAAATTTGGGCTGGACTCCAGGGCTAGTTTGTTTATCTGGCCATTTTCTGGGTCTTGAGGTTCATCTTGTTCTTGAATATGGTAGCAAGTTTGCCTGGACAGGGGACAGAGGGAACATGGAATGCAATTGCTAGCTCCATGCTTTCTGGCCCAGGGGTGGCTTTAGATTGTGCTGTTGGTGCAGAGCACTCAGCAGAGCTGGATACAGGAAAATCTCCACAGGGCAATTCTATATTGCCCAACTTCCCCATAATCTCTGCAGGGGACTTGAACAAATTCTCACTGCGTGCCATACCTAGCTCAGGAGTGAGCAGTGTTGGGGGTTTGCTGACCTGCCTTAGTGTACTGGCATGCACAAAGCAACACCAGGATCTGGTGAGCATGGAGGCATCTTAAAATGGCCTTGTGTGCATCTGCAGTGAAAGCTTAGGAAAAAATTGCCAACTTTACCACTTTTCTTTCCACAGGTTGTTTAAAGCTGACACAGAAAAACTGGAGAGTTTATCTTTTCTACTGGTTTAGTCTCTCTGAACTCTCTATTTGTGCAGCCTCTCTTGGTATGCCTCTCTATTACACACAGGATGGAAGAAACCTGGCTTTGCCCATCAGACCTCTGGCTGGTGTGAAAGAACAGCTTTCTAACTTTTAACAGTTTTCCCTGAGGTGGCACATTGGAGATGATGTGAACATGGAGTCCTCTTAAAATCATGTTGTAAATTCCCGTGTCAGAATAGAAGGATACATTGATTTTGACTGGGAAAAAAAAAAATCTGTCACACTGCTTATATCTGAAGAAAACAAACCTTCTGAAGTGAAATATTGACTCACGGAGGTCAATGCTGAAGCTAACACCTAGAGATAATATATGTGAGTCTTCCCTTGGGCTAGGAAAGTGTCAGCCCACCTGGTGTGTTGGTTCCCTGCACAGTCCCGTAACCTAGCTATGGGGGCACTCTGGAGGCCACAAGCCCAAGGCCTGGGATCCAGGGCTGGATGGTGTGAGCTGGTTTTCCTTGGGCTGTGACAGTTCCTCAGCGCTGCAGTAGCCCATGGCAACTGGCAGATATTGCTGCAGGCCTCAAGTTGCTCTAGTTAGCACAGGGAGACCTATACAGTGAAATATTTCATGCTCTAGGAACTGAAGTGCTAAATGCAATCCACTTGGGAGCACAAGGCCAAGTAAAGCATTAACACTGGAGTTAAGACAAATCAATTCAGGAATAACTAATATTGTTGACTTTGCTTGCACAAAATGTCACTTTCTTTGAGCTTTTATTCTCTCCCCCAAGATCAGGTTTAAGGGCAAACACAAATATTAGTCATCTTTCTCCTATTAATTATTGTTAAAGATTTAAGGGATCATAGACTTTGAAGTTAATGCCCCATTCAATGTGGGAAAAGGCAAAACTGTGCATCCCCAGTGGTGTTGTTCTTTCTGGCTGGCTGGTTGATCACAGACCAACTGTCCTGCCTTGCGATATCAGCAGCACGTTGCTTTAGTTAGGGGCAGTAATTGTGAGATGAAGCAGATTTTGGATGAAGAGAGTGAGTAAGTGAGCACGCCTCCATGTGTTCATCACACATTTACCTATGTGCGCTCCTGAACATGTAGATGAATGAATGCAGCAGTAGACCTGCTTCTAAATCTGGTGTGGCAAGCCTGCTTTTTTGCCCTTGTGCAAGATTTTATCTTTGCTTATCCTGTACAATGATCTCTTTCATGTCTTATATACAAAAGAACTTCTGAAATCCTGGATTAACTTTGGAATAAAAGTTTTTATTTCCTCCAAACATGGGTGGCTTCCATGGCCTGCTCTACTCTAAAAGTGACCCTTTCCAAATGGCATTGTAGGGCCCCTGGATTCACATTTGTCAGTTCCAGTTCAGATTTCTTTGCTTTACAAAAGTGCAGAGGGTTACCACACACATCTTCACTCTTCCTTGGATCAAGATGAGCAGAGTTTGTTCGTTCTTAGGAATCTCTTTTATTGGATGTGTGACTGCCTTTCATCAGCCCTACACAGATGTTATGAAGGATGGTGTTTGGTCTCTTATTTAGAGTTATTACAAGGCATATGTCTAGGGAAAAAGGACCTAACCCTGCTAACGAGATATTAGGAAGATTTGAAGAATGAGACAGTTTTTGTGAACATAGTATGTTTGTTACACAGCATTGAATGCAGTATTGAATATAAAACTATTGAAAGGCAAACAACTTGCCTGAAAAACTGGATGAATTATTTTTACTTAATCAGTTTCATTTGCCTTAAATGCAATTTTGGAGCAATCAAAGCCAACTATTAATTTGGATCAAATTTGATTAATAGTTTGGGCTATAAGGGTTGAAATATTTTGGATTATATCCATATAGCTATATCTGTATCAAAAAAGAACTGCTTTGCACTTCCAAAAGCATCTCAGTTTGGGGCATTTGTAATGTAGAGATGGACACTTTTTCTGCTTTTTCTTTCAAGCTTGCAAACTCAAATTTATGAATTGATGTATTTTTTTTCTATTCTGTCTAGAAAAAAGGAAGGACAGTGTTTTGAAAGAGTGGTTTCCTTTTTTTTTTTTAAATTTAGGTGATTTTTTCTGAAAGGGTTAAATAATGATAAACATTTTTTATCAAGAGTAGACCTTCTTAAAAGTCCTCCTGTTTATTGTAAAATTTAATTTTTTAATATTTCTACTCAGCCACTGAACCTCAAACTTCATTGTTTACACAGCGCTCTCTGTAGTAAAAGCCAGGGAAATTACTGCCTAGAAGTGGGATTTGCACCCATATTGCCTGCCTGCCCTAATTACCAGTCTCTAGGGCACTCTAGGGTGTTTGGTGCTCCACCTGGCCTAGACTTGCTTGAATAGTATGAGACAGAATGGGAGGGGACTGACTGTAGCCTGCTCCTACTTTCCTGCTTTTCTGTACATGGGAGTCCCTGATTCAAGTCCTTCCTTTTACTGAAAAAATAAAAATAAAATAAAAAAAAAAAAGTGCAGTTTGAATTGATACCTATAATCCTGTTCTGTGCAGCAACATTTGTAAGAATGAAACAGAACTTTTCACTCCTTTCTGAACTCATCTGCCTCTTCTGTGACAGTGGCAGGCTTGGAAATGACTGCTGATTACGACAGGTGAAAGTCATGAATACAGAGGGACTGGGAGGAAAATTGTGTTGCAATCTGCCATCCACCCTGGAAACCAGAAAGGAGATGGTGCTGTGCCAGCACGTCCTCCATACGCACTGTTTAAGGGCAAAGGGGGAGCTGGACACTTCCAGGGATCAGCGCTGAGCTTTAGCACGTTTCAGAAATCAGGTCTTTAAGTGAACGAGAGAACATCCTGGAGGCAGCACTGGTTCCGCAGCAGGGGTGGGGGCAGCAGGAGACCATCACCTGGCAGTCGGCAGGTTGAGGCAACGCTGGAGAGAACCACTTGGCAACGGGCAGGTGGACCAGACAGCAGGAGTGCGGCACCATTTGCTCCACGACTTGGCATTAATGAGACACCTATTGGAATTCTGCACACTCTTTAAAGACCTTCTGTGCGGAAAATCGTTACGTTTACCGTAATCCTTTGCAAGTGAAAAAACAAACTGGAATCTTCCCCGCTGTACTTATTTGTGGGCTTCCTAGGAGGCTTTTGGAGCTGTGCGAGTCACGTTGCTTTCTGGATGGAGGTGCTGAGAGGTAGACAGCTACTGCAAGCGATGCACAAACTGGAGAGTCTTGTGCATGAAGGGGGTAGGGTTCAGCGTGAAGGGCTGTTATTTGACTTGACAGTCAGGGTTGGTGTTTTCCAAGCGGTTTCCCTCTGTGCGTGCACAATCTAAAAAGCACTGTTGCTGCACATGCAGGAGAGAGCTAACAGGCCATGGATGGAAGTACACAATGGAAAACACTTCTTAGAAACGTGGCCCCCAAAACTAGGGCTATATTTTTAAGGAGCTTATATATCCAGCACGCTGAGCTCTTTCTAAAAGACTGGCTGTAGGATTAGTAGTGAAGGGGTAGACTGTGAGCCATCCAGGCTGCGTTTCAAGTGCTTTTTCTTAGACCACCTAAAAGCTCTTGGATTCCTCAGTGGCAGGGGCATGCAGCCTGTGGAAGGAGGCTCTGTGCTAGGGTAAAAGCAGCCCACAGTGCCCTCTGGCTTATGATGCCGCTGGACAGTGGGGAAGGGAAGGTGCCTTTTTCATTTCATGATGCTGGTGATCACTCACGAGGCCTCATTGCTTACTTCCCCAGGAGACCTCCGCTTTTCGTATGTTTTGAAGCACGCCATTGTTCTGCCCCGGAACTTTTCCTGCACGACCATTACATGAACGCAGTACTGATCTACAACCTCTGTCAGTTCAAATTTGAAACTCTGGCCTAGCAGCTGGAGAACTCAAGTGGTGCTCCTGGAGCCCTGCCCCAGAGAGCTGGCCCTTGCCGGGGCAGAGCTAGGAGCTCCTGCTGATTTATGTGGGCTTCGCTGGTTCGCAGCACTGCAGGAAGCAGCCCTGTAGCCTCAGCCTCCGCGCCTCTCTTTGACCTACCTAGAGCGAAGGATGGGGAAGAGAGGAAAAACAGAAAGGCAGAGGAACTATTCTTTTGTTGGGGGGCTGGGGATGGCCTGCCACTTACTGTAGCTGAGAACAAGCATAGCATCCTCTATAGTACCAGAGCCAGGAGGCAGGAAGAGAAATGTATAATCTTGTGTCTGGTGTGGTAGGGGGAGGGGAAAAAGTCTTTTAAAGTGTAATAACACCTAGGTTTTATAATCCTGCCCAGCTCAGGCTTGACAATTCTTCCGATAGCCCAAATACTATAAATTTAGTTGAAGATAACAGAACAGATGGGAAAAACATATGGTTTGTAGGTAGTGTGTGGTGGTTGATATTTGTGGTACGTTAGGGGAATTTATTTTATTCTCTCTCTTTCCCTGTGTAACTTTTTTGATACTTTCTTGAGTTCTTTGTGCCTTTAGGTGAGCTTAGGGCTTTGCAAATGTCTGATAACTTGGCTTTGTTCAACCAAATTATCTGTTGCTTTGTAAATCTCCTTTAGAGTTAGAGAGTTTATTGTCTGTATATATTATCTTCAAGCTCCAGTCTGAGCCAGTAGAAGCTCGATCACTTAGAGCCAAATCACTTATTCCATCTGTCCCATTAATATCTGTGGAGAGCTTGAATGGACAAGTGATACTGCACTGAGACTTCCCTTTGCTCGACTGCTTTACCAATCCTCACCATGTGCGTTGGATGCCAAGAGATGCAGCACACGCAGGAGCGTGCCACAGATGCAGAGAGCGTGCCTGTACACATGGGCTGGGAGCAGCATGGAACCTGCTGGGCAGAGCCCACCTTCCTACCAACACTGGCCTTACCCTGCTGCAGTATGGCTCCCCACCATCGCTGTCTCGGGGGGGAATGGGAGGACACTTCCAGTGGTGTGTGCTGCTGCCAGCAGCACAGACTGCTTCCCTTTTGGTTTTGTTTAGAGAAAGCCTGCCTGTTCTGCGGGGGACTGCTGGAAAAGCACCAGAATATTAACCCCCTGATTTACCTGCCAACCTCCTTCCCAACAAATTTTTGAGTTATGCCACAGCTAGATACAATGCTCAGCTTTTTGTATGATGTGAAACCTAGGCAAGTCAGACTGGGTTTAGAGCACAAATATACAAACGCTTCCAAGTATTTGCTTATGGATACCTGAGAAAAGTTGTGTAAGAATATGCATCGTGGTTGCAGCACAGATTTACATTTAATGGAAGGGGACTTTAGACAAATGTACAGGAGGCGATACATTTGCCTATAGCTTTAAGATGCTTGAGAATAACCCTCTTTTCCCTTGGAAAGGACATTTGACAGCTGGTCTTTCCATGTGGCCATAGTTTGAAGGGAAGGAGTACATATTTGCCATAGTAAATGGACAGGATAAAGTCCATCTTCTGACAAAGGATAAGATCAGGCTTGAACCAAACTCAGCTTCAACTGTCAGAATTTTCTGTCCCTGAACCCCACCTAAGTGCCACGAGGTCTGAGATAGGCTGCTGACTGACACAGCAGTGTCCACCTTGTGTCTTGAATCTGTTCTCATGGTGCAGGGATGTTGTGCTTGGACCAGAGCTCCTGAGTATCTGTAAGGCTTTGTTTGTTATTTACTGATCCACCTTGGTTCATCACCTGCACACCTGCCTTCCTGCACACCCAGAAACTACATGTGTCTGTACTCCTTCTCACATTCAGTAACAAAATTAAGTCCAGTAATATTCTTAACGTATTACTGACCTAATGTGTCCCACTTCGGTGAATTTATCTGAAAACTATTTGTAGGCTTTTGACCTCAGCTTGAGCCAAGGCTCTTCCATGTTATCTCAGGCTCCTCAAAGCAGCCTGGTGCATGATCTGTCATGAGAGATGCGGAGTATGTGAACAGCCTGATGAAATGAATGCTACAAATATTTTCTGTTTTGTAAACACCGTAAATATGTTGCCCTGTGGAATAGATGGCATGAAGTACATGGCACCAAGCTTATCCTGATGAGAAAGCCAAATGTGCCATAGGGAACCAGCCACAAAAAGAAGCAGATAGTTTAGGTCAATTTAGCTGAGACAGGTTTGGGTTGATGTCCATGATGCTGAGAGCAGGATACCAAATAGCTATATTTTTATCTAAACTGTGGAAAATTGAGCGGAAGATTACTGCTTTAGCCGTGTCTGGAAAGATGCATTGCAAATTAATGGAAACCAAGGATACGATCCTGCAAAGTATTTGGCATTCCTATAATCAGTGTGTGCTTGGTGCAAAGATCTGATCCAGCCAACGGGATCAGTTCTGGGCTCCCATTGACAAGGATGGGTTTCAGATTTGGCTTGTAGAATTGACTGGGACAAACTCACTGATGTGGATTTGTATTTCAGGAGCAATGGTCACGTTCCAGCTGGCAGAAGGTCACTGTGAGTTGTCACTGAAAGCACAGCTTAAAGGCTAAGTGAAATTGTAGAAGGATTATCTCGGCAATGCAATTTGGGA
This sequence comes from Nipponia nippon, assembly GCF_047370975.1. Classification (NCBI taxonomy): domain Eukaryota; kingdom Metazoa; phylum Chordata; class Aves; order Pelecaniformes; family Threskiornithidae; genus Nipponia; species Nipponia nippon. The sequence goes on along the minus strand of NW_028262369.1, from coordinate 69,422,170 downwards.
CTACAAGAATTTTGAGACTATTACAATGTGAACGTGCTGATCAAAGAAGATCCTTAACTCTGGCATCTCCCCCTTGAGGCCAGACTTTAAAATTACAAAACTCTGAGGATCAAAAGAAACTGTTCGGAACAGTATTGAAGACCCAAAGCTGCAGTTCCTAGTAGAAGGGCATGTTAGCTGAGTAACCTTTACATGATGTCTGCCTGGGTAGCCCAGGAAATGCGGAAGTCAAGTGGTGGCTTTTCCTTAGTGTCTGGTGATACCAGAGTGAGCAGAAATGGGATCCAGAACTTGGAAAGGTGAAGGCTAAATAACGGGCCTGATATTAGTGGAGGATGCATGTTGTGCTCTGTTGCTTAGTCCATCTCTGAAGGCCCACAGAGAGATGCTGTGGTTGGGGGCAGGATGACTGTACCTGACTGTACCTGGGGAGCTCTACGGATTGGTCTTGCTTTTTTGGTTGACTGGAGAACACTTCTGCTCCAACGCACAGCCTTTGTAAAATCATAATGTGTTTACAAAGTGACTTTTCACACCTAGAATACATTCTTAGGAAGGGAATGCTCTATGGGTCAGAAGTTTTTAAAAAATTGTTATTGAGTTTCTGGTGGTATTTTATGTATATATTCCACCTTAGAAATGTTTCTTTTGGAAGGATGCAGGACGTAGAACTATTCACTTGGTCTTTAAGTGAGGTGTTTTTTCAGCTGTAATTGTGTCTTTTATTCTTAAACTTACCCTTATAATTAAACGGATATGACAAGCTTTTGCATTCCTAAACTCTGACCCATTTAATGTGATTGGTTGTGCTTCATGTCTTTTCTCTGTTTTCCTCTCTTTCCTGAGTTCCTAACTCCCAGGTAGCCAAAATTATTTGTTTGCTACTAACAGGTTTTCCACCCACTTGCCACACCTAGTTAGTGGTTCAGCAATGCAATACTTTAAAATTAGCCAGAACCCAATTCTGCTTTAGCTTACACTGACTCTGTATGACTGTAGCTCCAACAGGGAGAAGGGAATCAGTCTCAATCTATAAACATTATTCCTCTGAAATATTTGGCAATGACTTCTTTTAACCTTAGTGCAGAAATTTCCTTTGCAGGACCATGCAAAATGTGTTTTACATCTGATAGGGCATTTAATGAATCCTTGGTTCCCTCAGTTTCAATAAATGCGCCTTGCTGAAAACTTTATAGACAGCCCCATTGGCAAGGGAACGGGACAGAGCAGAGCTGCAGCCTTTAAAGGCCTGAGGCTGGAATCCCCATTGCACTGCATCTGACTAAAATGGGGTGGTTGCCTGCAGTGGAGCAAGCAGGTAGCAAAAGTCATCCTAATCCTGAAGCAATTTCCATCTGCTTTGCACTGGTATAAGTGACTGTACATAGCCTGTGGAGCTGAGATTGGCATATCTTTCTGGGTGCCAGAGAAAATCATGACAGAGTACAGATACGTCAGCATCAAATGATACAAAGAGGAAACAGAATTAATGCTCGTTGGCATTGCTGTGGAGAAATGATAAAACCATAGGTAACAAAAACTGTGATGAAAGAGGCTTTAGCTATTGGCTTCATAGACGGCTGTGGATCCCAGAGCCCTTGATTATGGAGAGTGTTTTGTAGCAAAGGTACCCAGGACTGCCGCTGTCCCCCGTGTTCCCAGTGTGCCTCGACTAAGTACAGCCTCTCCCTGAAATCTTTCATGCAGCTGCCACCTCACAGAGCTGAAGGCTTGTAGGCCAGTTTGCTTGTTTCCTTCCTTGGATGTGGTGACTGTGATTAGTTATTAAAAGGGGCTCCATTGTAAGAGAAATGTGAGCTAGTGAATGGAAGGAAAATGTTGACTTTCAATTCCATAGCACTTATAATCTGTTCAAGACCAAAAACGTAATTTATTACTAAAGACTTGTGTTTTTGCTGTTCTTTGTATTGTTGCAAAGACAGTCTAATTATGCCTCTGGATTTATTTATACTGCTTGTACATGGGCCTCTCTTTTCCCTGCCCTTTAAAAAAGGGAAAGGCCAGGAGAATCTGGTAGCAGAGTGAGGCTGTCTCCATCTCTGGGGAGGCAGCACATGGGACAGCCTGTGCTCCTCACAGATGCCCTGCCAGCAACACTGTTCTCTCCATATTAGCAGGAGCATGTGCCTGGCCCAAGGTGAGGATGTGTCTTGTTTGCTATCAAACTTGTCCTGGCTTCATTTTGGCCCATGACTTATTTTCCTCCCAGCTTGAATTTAGCCCGCAGGAAGGGGAAAAGGGCATCCAAGAAAGGGAGGAGAAAGGAGAAGCTTATAGAGGCGTGGGGAAAACGGTGTTGATGGCTGGCACTCGGGTAAGTGGAAATGAGGTGGGCAAAGCAAATGGTAAAGTAGGTTTTCATCTGCCTGATGCAGAATTTATGGCCTGGTCTGGCTGGGGCACAGGGTAAACTCAGTGAGGCCATCCTTGTGTTCTTTTAGTATTAGCACAGGGTGTAGTTCTCCTGCTGCTGCTGGATTTCTGTATAAAAGTGAATCTAAACAGGGTGTTTCTGTCCATCCTAAGTAAAATGAAGGCATAATAAATAAGTCAATAAAATATGTCTTGAGGAGGAAGTAAAACAGCCACTTTGTGTATGTACACGCCAACGCCCAAAGCACTCTCGTAAAACAGAAGCGGCAGCTCTTCTCCCAGTCCCTTCCTGGTGTAAATGTGACAGCGGGCGTGATCTGCACCAGGCATTTTTGCTCTTACAGAGCACGAGAAGAATTAAAGCAAAGGGCCAAATACTCTTGAAAGTGAAGAGGCAGCAAGAGCTTGGCATCTGGTTTGAGAAAGGACGAAGTATGAGTAAATATTTGAGGGGAACGACTGTTTTCGTCTTTTCATTCAGGGGCCCAGTCTATCGGGTTTTACTGAGGCCAGAAGGATGAAGCCCTGTGTTTGTCATTAGGACTAGGTACACACAGTTCTGTGGATTTTGTACTTTTACGGCTGCTCTGTGATAATGTAAGAGAAAAAAAAAATCCTTTATAGTCCTCGATTATCGGGTTACAGTTTATTAGAGATATAAATGCCAGCAATTTAAATTACTCTGTATTAGGTTGTCCTTGAAAAAACAGAATTTGTAACTAAAAGGACAGTGCAAGGAACTCTATGAAACAATAATGCCATATTAGTTGGAACAAGCATTGTATATTTAGAAATTTTAAGTCATTGAGTACTTTTAAGTAAAGTATATATGCAGCGGTTATCTTCCTTCTTTATGGACAAAAATATTTTATTGCTAGCTATTATGAACTCCACAATCTCTAGGCAGAGATTATAATGGACTAGATATAGGGCACTATCAATAATCTTAGTTAACATTTCAATTCTATTAGCTTACTACACTGATAGCATTCATTGTGGACTGAATGACAATCAAAAGTATACCACAAGAATAATTGGACATTTACCTGTCTGAAGAATTTTTCTACAGGGCCATATGTCACACTGATTTCTGAAAGCATTACTCTTCTTCCTATTGCAGTTTGCTACTGCCGTTTCACTGTGCAAATGGTTGCAAAGCTAGAAGGTTACAGGAGGACGCTTGTGTGAAGCTGTGTTGAATGCCGGCTGTAGTGGCTTGTCTGTACTTGGTTGTCTTCCAGATCTCTGGGGTTGGGCTCCACCTGTGCCAAAGAAGTGTGTCGTCTAGTGGTTCCCATCCTTTCTGGAGCCAAGCCTCATGTTCGAACCCTGGCAGTGTCCCATGCTTCCTTGGATCAAGCTCCAACTGGATCAGGGCTTGGAGTCCTGGTTTGCTGCTTGCGCATGTATGCGTGCACCTGCTTTTTGATGTGAAGTGTTAGCAAGTACAGTTTGGCGCATTAATGCAAAATCTGTCAGAGCAGGTTGCCCACCTGAAGTCAGTTTCTTAAATGTATGGCAACCACATTTCTGCTGTGATTTCTATGATTCTGGAAACACTGTTGCAGTTTAGAAGGGAGAGGTTGTGCTGTCTCCAGCTCTTTCTTTCCCTTTAGACTGGTAACTGGACTGGTTTGTAAACTGCATCCTCTATACCCTGACTCCATTCATGAATGTATGGGGTGTACATTAGAATAGCCTGGGGCTTCTGTGCTCTTACTGCTGTCCTCAGAAGTGTTTTGGTCAAAACCTCTGTCCCTCAGATCCCTGTGCAGGGAGAAATGTTTCTCTTGTGAGCAGCTGCTGCATGAGGTGTTAGCTGAAGGTCTTCCTCTGGAAAGCAAGGCTGAACTCTGGTTTGTGAGTAGCGCTGATTGGGGAGCTGTGATGTGTAGCTGGGCTTCCAGCAGAATAATGCAAGTCTAAGGTCCCATTTTTACTCTAGTGTCCAAAGGAGAGTAGAAGTTATTGCCATGCAAATCATGAATATTCGGATTTCCTTCACACTTGCTTTATTAGCATTGTTTTGCTTTGCCAAATTCTAGCTTGAGTTGGAATCATGCTGCAGAAAGGCAAATTATGTTGTGTTTGCTTTAGCCCAAAAGAGTACACAAAGTACTGGAGCTCTCCAAACCCACATCAAAGGTGAGCATACCCTCTGCTGCTCCAGACGCGTCTGTCAAAAAGGATAAGCATTTGCTGCTCCGTGGAAAGATACTTAACCTGCCTGCTAATGTAGCAAATTACTTCTGCCCCTCCTGGCTTGGAAAAGACACTTGAAAATTAAACCTGTGTAGTCTGGGCAAAATGCAGAGCAAACTCAGGTGGCAAACATCTCCACAGAGAATATCAGAGCAAAAGGATGTAAGAGAGAGAATAAATGTTCTGAAGTGATTTATTTAGTGGTAGTGTCTTCAAATCTGCAATAAAAGAGGACGTCCTCAACAGAGAACTTGCTCTGCTGCTGCTTACTGTACCTGAGTAGGAACAAACCATGGAGGCCTTCCAAATACTGCACAAAGCAGGAACTTGTTTCGCCTAAAATCTGTCCCACTCAATTACTGTCAGGCTGAGAACTGGACTTTGCTCAGTTTGTACAGCTAGCCTCCGGCTCCTGTAAATTACTTTGATCTACATGGATCCCTGAGGATCTTTTAACTTGTGAGTTGGGCTTCACAGCCTGTTCCACAAAATGGGAAATCGTGTCTTACTGACAGGGGTCTTGCTGCAAAGCTCCCTTCCCTCCACCCCTTCTGATAGCAGCAGCCTGTTTCACACTCATAGTCATAGGACCTGGTGCTTCTCTGAAAAGTGGCTTTCCAACAGGGTAACTACAATTAGCAATGCACTGTAAATGCCATAGATGAAACCACATCAGCTATTTAAATTAAAAATTTATATTATTACTTTATAAATATCTGGTTTCTTTCTAAAATCATCACGCCAGTTGAGGGCTATGGCATTTCCTGCAAATGATGACCAGCTGGGGTTAATAGCCATTCATTGTACCAGAGGTTATCATCTCTCAGCAGGGTTTTTATTTTTTTCCGTAGGAAACTTCCTGTCTTTAGGTCTGTATTGCTTAAATGATACTACTGCCTTAAATGTCAGCTGGCATACAGGGATGCTTTTCTGCCTTACTCAGTTTTGTCTGCGAGCAGGGTGGGAAATTTTCTGTCAGTTTTGTTTCTCATGGAAAATACACTTTTCACAACATAGATTTGCTTCTGTTTGGGGAATGCTGACTTTGGGGATTTTTGGTTTAAAGGTTGTTGGGTTTTTTTGTTTGTTTATTTTTTAGTTAGTTTAAAGCTTAGAGCTGAAAGCTTACATTTGTTTTCTTTGCGGGAAATACCAGTTATTTTGATGGTTCCCCACCTCCCAGTTTTGCAACAGGAAAATATTATGTTGTAAAAATGGGTGGGGAAAGAGGAGTTTAGCAAAACCCAATGTTTTCTACAGAGAAATGGTCAATTTTTCTGCAGCTGAAACATGTATTTTCTTTTTTGTTTGGTTGGACCATTTTTCCTAGTGGAACTGTTTTCCTTTGGGGGAGCATGAGCTTCCCTTGGGCCCAAGTGAGCTCTTGGTGCCTTCTGGGACTTTGGGTCTGCAGTCTGTATGTCCAAGGCTGGCACTCGCCCTGGGGTCACCCTGCCCGCACAGACAGCTTCCACCACCAGCGGCCTTCCTCCACTGGTGATGTGTTACAGGGTGTGGTGGGAAACCCAGGTGAGCCAAGCAGGCAAATGAGGTTCTTTGGCCCCGGGAGCAGCTCATAGCTTGAACTGTTTTGTAATGAAATATTTTTGCTTTTCTGAATAGTGTCATTTTGATGCCAATTATTCCACAGGTGTTTTCTGTAGGCCAACTTGCAAAATAAAATTGATTTCTGCATACCAATGTAGTAAAATATGTGTTGAATACTGGCATTTTGCTCAGGATCGAAACTGTGCTTTTCAGCTAAGAGAAGAGCCCAGGTTTAGATGACAGAGTATTTGGGCTTAGCTTCCTAGTTCCACTGTTGAGGATTTACAGTACTGTAAATCTAGACTAATGTCATGTAAATCCATAGTAATGTAACCATATTTATTTCCCTCCATGGAGCTGTCTAGGTTTACACCAGTGAGAATAAGAACAGTATTTGGCCCTTTAATATCTATCTCCAGATAATAAAAGTCATATGAGGGTTTCACTAAATATTTGGCAAACCTACTAAAACAAGCCCAACAAACTACGCAGGACGTAGATTAATTTCCTCCACCAGCATCTGGGTTCAGCATTATAATTAGCAGCAGATCTCCTAGTGATACGCCAAACAAAGATGTTTATGTCAAATAGCTATTTCTTAGAAGAAAAAAAAAAAAAAAAGAGAGAAAGGGGCTTAAATTAATCGAATACCATGAAATCAGTCCACATTGCTAGCCTGGGTGATAAGCGGTTACTGCCAGAGGTGTTTACAGATGGCAGCTAGCAAAATTTTCAGTTACATTATTCAGTTCAGTTCGTGATTGTATAGGCATTGCAGGGGCACAAGGAACTTTAATCTGTTTTTACTTTCTTACCTCTCCTAATGGCTGCTCTTCCCACTTGAATCTTCTTTTGATCTCTTGACATGTGACTCACACTTGTTCACTTGGACTCACTTTGGCTTTGGCTTTAAATCAACTCTGCATGTTGAGTGCACCTCATACGAGTGACAGGGAATGCTTAGAAAAGTTGGCATGGGAGCTTCCTCAAACAACAGCCAAAGCAGGCATATCCACAGCCCAGTGAAGTCTCTGCATCCCCTGAACTGCCACAGCAGGGCTGTGTGTATGAGGAGGACAAAGTTCCTGTTGGTATTTTGGAACGTGGAGATCCCAGTCGCTGCCAGGAACCTGAGGAGGGGGAAAAGAATGAATTATTCAGACATCTGAAGAAGTCTGAATTGAGCTCTGCTGCTAGAAACAGATACAGATCTATGTGTGGGCTTGATAAAGGAAACCCCGATCTTCCTGAGATTAGGCAGACGCTCTGTAATGAAAACAGAACTGCAAAGAGTTAATTTAATGTGGAGGAATTCTATGAATTTCTGAAAGGACCGAATGAAATCACTGTCCAAAGTGATCAAGAGTAGTCTGAAGACAGACTTGGCAATTCTTCTAGACTGTTTTACCACAAAATGACCTTGGGCTTATAGCTGTGTCACACTAATGTTTGAACCTTCACTTTGTGTGCTAGAGGGCTGTACTCCACCAGTGGCAAAGGATGCTTTCACTCATTTATAACCTAGAGATATTAGACATCATAAAAAGTTCAATATACCAGTGTGATGATAATATATCTGTTGTCTGCACTGCAAACTTCCCAGCTAGCATTCCAGGATTATTTGTCAGGCAGTAATTAGAATGATGCATTTTAAATCTTCTGAAATGGTGCCAGGAAGAGAATTGCTTTCCATTTTGAACAGTGTTAGTGGTACAGCTGGAAATGCTGCCTAATGAAAATACTTTTAAACATCTCTTGGTCTGCATTTGGTCCCAACCTGCCCAAGGAACACAGGCAATCTCTTATGTTCACCTTGCTGGGTTGCAGAAGAATTACTTAACAAGCTGTCAATGCTGATTACACATATGGAAGAGTCCAGGTTTTAATGCCACTGAACCCTACTGCAAAGAGCTCAAAATGGTACCAACGTACCAAACACTCAGAACGTTCAGGGGGATTTGTAATTTTGCCTGACTGTCAGGGTGGAACACCTTCCCCTGCAGCCAGTGTGACCTCCCGAGACACCCAGTGGATTCAAGCCCCAGTTCTGGATCCTAATTTAGAGAACAGCCATACTGATCAAGATGTTTGTCCTCAGGATTTTAGTTCAGCATAGTAAAAGGTGGAAAACTGTCATTTTAAATCTATGATTTCTAAGTAGCAATGCAGAGATATGACCAGAAGATTGGTAGACTTGTCTGGGTTCAAACGCTGGCAGAATAGGGATGAAAATCTAGCATTAAAGTTTGAAATAAAGCTTAAAAAGGTAGATTTCAAAACATTGTTTACTGGACTTTTCATAAGGAACTTTAGTAATTTGTGATCAAAACTGCCATGCCTACAATGAAAGAAATCTTTATTTCATTTGTTTATAATCTACACCCAGGAATGAAGGCTCTGGGTCAGATCATGTTACTGTGATCGGAGCATTAAGTTACAATAAAGTCTGACTCTAGCTATATTATCTCCTGCTCAGGCTTCATAGCTGTGGTCTATTAATCCTGGGATTTAGAGAAAGTTGCTGAATGAACAGATGCCTGCATGGCCTCTTTCCTGCCCAAATCTTGAGATTCTTGCCTTTCCAACAACCAGTCTTTGGGAACATCGTAATGGTTTATCACACGTTCTTTATACTGAACAGCAGGTCCTCAGCTGATGTAAACTAGCACAGCAAGGCTAACCTATGCTGATTTACCACAACCCAGGGTAAGACTGAAGGAGATTAAAAGGGAGTCATCATCCGATAGAGTAGAACCAAACATATGCATGTTGGAAATGGTTTCAATTCTTAGCCCAGTTTTGTTGTTCTGCTCAGGAGTACTTGTGCACGGGTGTCTCCAAAGGCGAGGATTCATGTCCTGCACTGTGATACCTAGTGTCACTAGGAAGTATTTGCAGGATAAATCCATCTGCAGTCGCTCTTTGACTCTTGATCTGGAGCTGGCACACTGTATAGGTTCTTAAACGTGGCTCCTGCCCAAACGCTGAAATCTTCCCTGGGGTCACCCTTCCCACTTTTACTTTGGGTTACATGATCTCTACAATAGCTACAATTGCTTCTGTGCTTCTCCACTTCTTTCCAACCACTTCTACAGGGATCCTGCTGGAATCACAGTGAGGATGCCCACATGTTTTTTGCCTTCAGACTATGGGAAAGAAACAGGGGGCACTACTAGTGCCAAGGCTGTTGATGAATGAAAGCCTCTCTCAGTGCTGCTGCCTGCCCCACGCTAGTTTTCATGCTCCCATCTTGGCAGTGCCATCTTGGCAGTGCCATCAGCCTCGCAGGGCACTTCTCCCTGGGCTGGCCAAGCTCCATGGCAAAGCCTCTTCTTGTAGGGCTCTTGGCCTGGCGAACTGGAGGCCATCTGAGGGGCAGCGGTGTGGCAGCTTTCATTAGAAAGTGTTTGGGGAGAAAATAAAAACAACCCACATAATTTCTCCCAAGGAAATGGAAGAAATGCAGTCTGTCTGTCTCTCTCTCTCATGGCAGAGCACAGGGGGACTACAGCAGCATAAGGGGTGAAGAGGCTGAATATGGCAAGGCTTTGACAGCAAGGTGCCCTGGTCCTGGTTTCTCCTGCCCTGCTTTGAGATCTGCCACATTCCTCAGCACAGCTCAAGTGTCACTGCACCGTGGCTGCTGAGCCTCAGAGGCCAGTGCTACCTGCTGGGGGTGAGGCAGGGCAGTTCAGATGTGCCTCCTCAGGAGCCTGACCAGCAACAGGATTGCTGGCAGCTCAGCATGGTGTTCATCCCTGTGCCCAGAGAAAGAGACCCTGTCTCTGTGCACTTGCAAGGTAAAGGGGAAAGGTGGCTCTTTTGTGTTCTTTTTTCTACAGTGCAAGGTGAGCCCATGTTTGGCAGTTGGCATGCAACTTCATTCCTTCTGCTTTCTTTTCCTCTCGTTTTCTCTCTGTAGTGCAAAAATAGTATCAGTAGCACATTTATATCCTGCAGGAAAGGTAACATGTGGACAATGTTGCAAAACTCCAGGTGGGAGCTGTGGCTGTCGTACAGAAATGACATATGTAAAAGTTACCAAATATACACAGAAGCTTTGAAGGAGAAAGGTGTGATTTCAGAGAAAATTATCTCGTGCTTCCTGAGACAAATGGGAAACCAGGTTGCTTGCCCCTCACGGGAGCTTTCATGGCACTGGATTGCTTACCGTTAGTCCTGAAAGTGCTTATGTGAAGTGAAGGACACCTTGCCTATGCCTGGCTCTCCTTAGTAGGTACAGATATTGCTCTGTATCTAGGTGCAAGTGAAGATTAAGATTAGGTCTAGTGGTGGCACAGCAGACAGGAGAGACTGTGGGAGGACAGACCTTTCTGGACGTTTTCCATGCTCCCAGTCCCTGGGATAGCTCTGAGCCATCCTCTGTCCCCCAGGACTGCTCCTTCTGATCCAAGAGCCACTGTCTCCCGCCTGCATGGCTCAGCCTTGCTTGCTGCTGAGCCTACTAGTCCCTGTGAACTCTTGCCTTCAATATCTGGTGTACAAGAGACGGGGAGTGTCCAAGGCTGAAGTGACATGATACATCACTCTAGCACACCAGGCCTCTTGCTAGCTGTATGTGCTCTTCTTGCAGGCAGGGGCAGCTGCATGAGACAACAAGGAGCTTGCCTTCCCAGTGCCACCTTTCTGCAGCGCTCACGTGGCAGCCAAAGGCCTGCAAATCCTACCCACAATGAGCCTCGTCTCCTTGCCTATAGCTCTGAGCACATCCATCAGCAGTACCTTGGTTTGGAGACATGAATTCTTGGTTTGGGTCAGGACAGGGCAGCTTATACCTCAGTTCATTTACGAGTTATCTGTGTGCAGAATTACATATTGGGAGAGTCAGTTGCTCTGCAGATTATTGTGAACGCTGCTCCATCGCTTCTGAGACACTCAACATGCTTGGACTGAGGCTCCTAAGAAACGTCATCTCCTTTCCCAGTTTCTGACAAGCCATTTCTTTGGGGGCTTGACAGACCTGAGTATGCCCAGCGCTGCTATCTGCTGATTGACAATAGCAGTGTTTTGGAGATGGGCTGATGAGAAAATGCAAATGCTTTTGTGAAAAGCATTTTTTGTGGAAAACTGAGGTTTTAATGAAAGTGATTTATGTGGATGGGAAATCCTAAGTATTTTTAAAAACTCACAGATAAAACATTTCATCCTAAAACAGAAGTATTCCCATTGAAGCCAGTGTCCTGTCTGCTTCATGGGAACTGTAGCTACATTCCCATTCTCTTCTGTGATTAGGACTTGGTAGCTGGTCTACACCTTCCCTGACGCACCGCAGCCAGGGACCGTAGCAGTGACGAGCTCCTCTTTTTCACAGGCAGTGCTGTATGATGAAGCATGAGACCCGGGAAGCTAACTCATGGAGGAGGGTGGGATATCCAAACCCCAGTGCATATGTGTTACTGCTGCTCTGGTATGAATTAAAAAAAATCTCTCTCTTTTATTCCCCCCTCCCCCATCTGGAAAAAATCTATTTCAATAAAAATCAAAATTTTCTCCAGAAGAGAAGAAAACAATTGATAAGGAGGAAACATAAAAATTATACAGAGCCAGTTGTACAGATTGTCCATCTGTTGGCTTTTGGTCTGTCAGTAGCTCCCTGGTAGTGTCCATCAGTTGTCTGTCATTCAACAGAGAACCCCACACTTTCATGAACCGTGGCAGTGAATTTCAGGCTCACAGCAGGAAACAGTGAATCTTCACTTCAGCAGGAACAGGGCCCAACCCTGAACTCGTCCCGCTCAGCCAGATACTCTCCAAAAGTTGTGATCTTTTCAGCACAGATTTTGTCTTCTTTCAGCTCATTCTGCATATAGACATTGGAGCATAAGCTAGCTCCTTAAATAAAAATCAAAGCAAAGCACTTGACTTCAGAAGGATAGGAGACCCAAAAGGAAAGAAAGAAAAAAAGAAAAAAAAAAAAAAGGCCGCTTAGGTAGTGGGTTGAACAGATGCCGTGGGTTGTTATAGCAACTTGAGTTCTAAAAAGAGGAGAGAATACCCACATGCTGCCACATCTACTGAAGAACCCACACTCCAGATTTCAAAATTCAGGCACTGAGGAAACACCTATTTCCTATTATTAAAAAAAAAAAAAAAAACAACAACCAAAAACAGTGCATAAGGCATCCTCAGAAAAATCCATATATATTATCCTATGAAAGAGAAGAGCTCTTTAAGATGCTTTGAAAAGGCTTGTGGTATCATTTGTTTATGATATTTAAAGCAATGTGTGTGCATGCCTGTATGCCTGTGTGTGATGTGGATTTCAACTCGCAAAGAGAGTTTGAAAGCCTTCCAGCAAAAACGTAAGCATTCTGAGAAAGAGTTTGTGGAGGGAATAACTGGCAGCAGCAGATACCAAGGTGACAGTGAGCAGTTGTAACATCAAACCTGAAACACCAGTTTTATGTACTTGTATGAGAAATAATGACTCCTCAGACGCCAACTGTCTCTGTCAGTGCAGGGAAAAAGCACTGATTAGTAGTAAATCTAGGAGATAAAGCTTCAGGCAGGTATAATGGAAAGTTTTCATAGCAAAATATCACGTTATATGTGAAAATGTGTATATCAGACTCCGTATTCTGACAAAAGCGTGCTTACTGTGGCCTAGGGAAGCAAAGAGGTGTCTTTCTCTTGACTCAGCTGAGCACTGGATCAGGCCTCATACTTGCACATGAAATATTGCTTGGTTTGGGATCTTCATCTGTTCCAATTTTATCTGAGTAACTTGTGTGGGAGTGTAACAGCCTGAGATGCTCCCCTGGAAAAGGCAGGGGACTTGAAATGCCACATTTGGTTATTATTCCATAATTTTATTTTGTGGGTTTTTTTGTGTCACACTATTTGCACTAAAAGTCATCTGTAAATTCATGCCTTGGGTAACCCATGCTCCAGCTGGCTTCACATAGTGAAAGTGCAGTGGCTCGCAGCACCGTGCTGAGATCAAAGTCAGTGCTTAAATAAAGGCCGGCTGCTGGGAAAGGGGCAAAGTGAGCACAGGACTGCCCTTGACACTCGGAGAGCAACATCTGGACAGGCAGGAATTTTTCCAACGGAAAGGCAATAGAAAGACTAGACACAACCATCGGTCTCTGCATCATAGGGACAGCAGCCCTGCTCCAGGCTGGGCCAGCTGGCTGGTCACCCGAGGATGGCAGCCTTGGGACGCTTGCGTAGGTGCTCTTGACCCCCAGCTGGTGTGGGGCAGAGCCTGGGGGGCCAGAGAAGCAAGCCTCAGCACCTGCCCCAACCCCTTCTTCCTTGTCTAGCAGGCATGAGACAGCACAGGAGAGTTTTGAGGGTAGATTTATCAAAGCAAAATGTACAAGTTGCTCAGGCACAGCAGTGAGGAAGCTCATACGTGTGTGTCGGAGAAAAACTCCCCATTAACACCCATGGGAGTCCCTGTAGGTAGGAGGTTTTGCATGCATAGAGCTCCTTTGAGAGAGAGGACTGTACTGAGTTTAAAGGGTGGAGAGGATCCCCTCTTACCCCTCCATTCAGCTTCACCCAGCCCACCAGCTCATGCTGCAAAAGCAGCATTTGTGGCAGAGACCTGTATGTGCCAGCAAGGAAAAACTGACGCAGAGTGCTGTTGTATTTGTGGCAGGAATGACAAGTCACGAGATCAATGGTTTTGTCTGTGATTTTTTTTCCCCCTAGTTCCTAATGCCGATATTTTACTGTATTGTATTTTACTGTGTTTTTTGATGGATGCTGGGGCACACCCCTTTCCCTGAAAGAGTTACAATCCCACCACGCAGACTGTCCCAAGCACTCGGCCTGTTGGGCCAGTAGAGCTGGGTGATGGAGCTGACACAGACCTGCAAAGGGCTGAGGCTGTGTTTGGCTGCAAGAGAAAGAGTCAGTGGCTCCTACACCAGGCCCAAAAGTCACTCCTCAATGTCTTTGAACTTTTCTCTTCTACCTTACTCTTTCCTAGAGGTATAATTTTCAGTAGAAGGCAGCTCAGGTTTGCTGGGTTTTTTGTACTCATCTTCCAAAAATAGCGCATCTGGTCAGGATTTCTCTTCTCTCTCCCTTTAATTCAAATACAGCTGAAAGATGTTGCCCAAACATACCTCCAATAGTAATAATATTTAACGATACATCTTCAGACAGAAAAGAATATGGAAGCTATTAAACCCAGAGGCAAATATTTTCTGAGTTATGAGTGTGAAAAAATTGAGTTATAGGTAGAATGTGAATGGTTTTGCAATCTTCATAGCAGGTGTTAAAACCAATCTGCTAAAATAATTATTTATTTCTCTTAAAGTATAACCTTGGGTTTTTAAAGCTATCCTAGAAGGGGTATAGAGGAACATGTTTTCATCTGTGAATAAATTAAGCAGGAGTTTCTGGAGATGGGGTGTGAAGGAGAGTTAATAGAGTTAGTGGAGGGGGGAGGTCTGGTTTTAAAAACTGTAATTAAAAAAACCCCCAACAACAGGAAAATCAAATTAAGTGTTAGATTTTTTTTTTTTTTAATTTGTTGGTGAATGCCCAACCACTAGTGGAGAGAAGTCCATGGTACAAACTCGAGTACAGATTTAACATTGGTATGTTGTGGAACAGCTGTCAGATTTAATTCTGAGAGATTTGAGACAAAATAGGCTTTAAAAGAGATTTCTCCCAGCAAACTGGCACTAGTACTGTGTTAGACATGGTGCAGTTACTGTGTGAATTAACTCACAGCTTCTGCAAAGTCCGTAAGTGAAAACTACCATGTAGTGCTTGCTCTTGTATTCTATAATGGATTTGTTAGAGAAGCATTTCTTAATGGTCATGTCTGTCACACTGGATGAAAAAGACAGGGTTGTTTTTCCTCTCTGCAGAATTTAATGTCAGGGATTCAAATGGGAATAGAAGAAACAGAGGCTCACGCTTATACAAAACCCGCACAGCACAAGGAAGGTGTCAGCAGCCATGGGTATACCTACAGCAGCAAGGACAGCTGCTGGACAAGTGAGCAATAAGGCCGTGCCCTCCTAGGTGAGCTTGTTAGGTCTCAAGAACACTCCTTTTTGGGGGCACAGGGTCTCAGGGCCTGAGACAAGAAGGTCCTACTCTGCACCCAGGAGGGAAGCTGCAGAGTGGGCCCCCCTTGGGCCTAGGTCTCTGCTGTAGTGGAAGCTGCCACAGGTGCTTGAGCAGCAGCCCTGCTCTCTGTGGCATGAGAGCCCCTGTAGCCAAGTGTAAATGCTCTGGCAGTGGCGATCTAACCAGTGCCAGGTGGGGAGCTGAACATTTCCGTCTCAAGAAACGTTTCTGAGATGGACAAAGTGGAGACCAATGAAAGTTTCATTCCAGGAAAAACAAATCAGGCCAAAGGGCACTCATGCAAAGGCAAATCCCTGCTCTGCCTGATGAAACCTTGAGTTTTTTTGATGAACCGTCCATAGTTTCCCTCCCAAGATCTCCTTTAGACAATCTCATTGGGCTGAGGAATAACATGGGAAGGAGGGTTCATCTGCTTAGCAACTGAAGAGGTTCAGACTCCCATTTTACCTCCAGTGAAGGCAAGAAGATTTAATTGTTGATTTTCAACTAGAAAATGGGATGCAGTTTTCATTCTCGTGTTGGGTGGTAGAGTGGGGAAGGAATAAAAGACCAGATTTTGTCCTTGAGCTTACTAAAAACCCTTCTGAGCCTTCTTTGAAAATAATTCCTGGCACAGTCAGCTTTAAACCTAAGTTTGACTTTTTTTTTCCTCTCCTTGTACCAAACATGATTAGAACATAGTATGGATTAATTGCTCTGCCAAATGTCATTCCTATAAATCAAATCTGTTTTCTGACATATGAGTGAGTGTCTGAATACTCCAAAGCCATTAAAAATATCTGCATAATTTTAAAACCTGCTAAATGTTGTTGTTTTCTCTCTCTCTCTCTCTTTTCATTCTTGGTACAGTATGGTATTTTACTCTGATGATGAGAAGTTGAATGGCAAGTTTCAGTCAAATGCATTTTTTTTTTTTGCAATCCAATCCTAAAATCTTGACAATGGCACTTACAGTGGAAATGCCACCAACTGTAAATTTACACACGGACAAAACTTGGCATGCCTAATCAGCTCTTCTTTAGGCATAACTTGTGGGATCTCTGCCCACATTCTCTCTGCAGGAATTGGTGTTATCCCACTACTGAAGTATTCATGTGTTAGCGCTCCAGGTGTACACCAGCGTGCGGGACAAAGTCTCCAGTGCTCATCCTACTAGTCCGTACTGTGTTTCCTGTGTAATATGGCAGCAGTAAGTGCCCGTGGTAATAATGACCACCCCGCTATCTGATTAGCTGTATTGTGCAACTAGAGCTGGTAAAAAATTACCCAGCACGACATCTTTTTTTCATTGGTAAAGGCTGATTCGACAGATCCAAAACAGTTTATGGGACTTCATAATTTCTGCCAGTTCTTGAAAGGAACGAGCCACACTGGTAGACAAATCTGTTCCTGGCAACCTGCATGACTGCCCTCCTCTTGAGACCCATGCATTTTTTGGCAAGGTGCTGGGGAATGAGGTTTGCAAGCAGCTCTTTCCTTACCTCTGTCCACGGCCCCTGGCAGTCTGTTTACCCTGGCTTGGGGACACTGTCAGCCTGGAATGACTGGCAGCCTGTGTGACAAACTGAAAAATTCACTTGGGATCTCTTAAAATTAAACTTACTTTAGCCTTTTCTTTCCACATTTCCCCTCCTGGGGTGGGGGAGAGTCATCTTCTAACAGTTCTTGTCTTGATTTAGAGGAGGTTTTTTTATAATCTTTTACCAGAGAAAATTTGGTTTCCCATTCACATTTGTCTCTCACTGCTCAAGTGCCTGGACAGAAAGACAAGTTGCTTTACCTGGCCTCAGCCTGGGCCAGAGCCCACCAGCACCCACGGGGGGCTCTCTTTGCTCAACTGGGTTTGTGAGCAAGGCCCAAGGGGCCAGGAGAGCAAGTGCACTGAAGAATCTGACAGCTTTTCAGGTTTCCTGCTCGGACCTGCAGTTGTGTCCTTTTGCCACAAAGGCAGGTAAAAAGGTCTCAAACCACTTCAGGAAAGGGTCAGTCTGCCGAAGAAAAAAGGTATGTTTGTTCTCACAGCAGAAACTGCCTGCCTCTGAGATGGGCTCTCCTGGCTTCCCCTGGTGCCTTCTCCTTCAAGGCAGATGCTCCTTCTGCTTTATGGCACCAGCACATCTGCGGGGAGCCAGGGCAGCTGTGGCCCCTGGGGAGAAGGGGCACCCATCCTCTGTGTGCAATGGAGAGCAATTCAACAGCATGTGAGCCTGACCCCACAAGCCTGTTGTACTGGGTGGACTGCTAAATATCCTGGGAAGCTCAGAGTGGATTTTTTTCATTTTGGGACTCTAGTTCTTCAGATCAAGCTCAGATAATTCAGTTCAAGATGTCTTCCCTGCCCACTGTTCTAGGATTTTGTTGCGTGCTGTCTATTTGCCCGTCTTTAGTTAGCTTCTATCTCAAAGGAAAATGCTGCTTTGAAATGGAAAGCTGGAAATTTTGGTATTTCTAGTAATTTTCTCCTTTTTTGACAAAGTTGCTCAAATTGACTAACTTCTCAAGCACTTTTAGTTGTCCTAATATTGTTTTTTTTAGCAGATGAGTTATAAGAATCATTTCCCATTATACTTTTCAAACTATTTCTCATTGGTATAAATTCAAATAATAACCACCCAGCATCAAGGGGGATGCCACACCGCTATCTGATGAAAATGGACACAGGCTATAATGTAATTCAGTTCAGATCTCATGAGTATTGTGTGGCTAAACATGATGCTATGATACAGAAAATTAGGTTCTGGCCTTTTTAGTCTCTGTGACAAGTTATTTCTCTGAACTGAAGCAGCACACTGGGAAACTGTGTTCCTCAATTTCAGAATTTGACTAAACCCTAAGTGTGTTGACACCAAGATTTAAACAAAAGAGGTACAGAAGTAGAGATGTCTGAGGGAGCAAGTAATTTTGTGTGTCTACTAATGCTATAAGGCAGCGTGAAAGAGTCAAAATAGTCCTTTAATGGCAAACGTACCCATATCTCCTTCTTGCCAGTGGTGGGTTCCACCTTTGAAGATCCACTTCTGCTGGTTTTAAACCTAAGAAGGGAACAAAACTATTTCAAGAGGCCATAAGGCCTGCTAAGATTAATGTGAAAGGCCCAAAAGAATCATCATCTTCCAGTTCAATGTAACTTCATTAAAACTGTCTGGAGCAATTAAAGCAGCACAAGATAGTGTGATCCAGCAAAGGGCCGTGGGGCGTGAGAGTGGAACTGGTTTTGTATCATCATTGAGCTTGGGCAAGAGGTTTCACCTTTCTTTTCTGTTCCTGTATCTTGATTTGTCTAATCTCTGTGTTTAGACTGTGAACTCTGTAGCTGAAACTATCCTGTACTACATAAGAAACACATGTGTATACAGTTTCTGGGGTAATAAGAACAGGACTGCTTCTATGGAATACATATAAGGGGACCCACTGATTTTGAGAGCTTCTGGTGAAAAATGCTTGTGTGAGTGCAAAAGTACAAAGTGAGGATATTATTAGTCTATTTCCATATGGGTGATCTAAAACATTTGGGTCTGGGCTTATGCAGCTACTAAACCAGAGTTCATGTTATGGGCAGATGGAACAGTCAGAGGATGCAATAACCCATATGAAATCTGGCTGCTGCTAGGTGAACCTCACTGGGTTAGGTCTCCCCTTCCACCTCCGCGTTGCCCCCAGGATGCTGAGGAGGATGTGCTGGGGGCCGTCACTCTGCCATCCCGCTCTGAGAGCTAGGTAAGGGCCAGTAATAATGCTGCTAGGTATTCTTCTCTCAGGTACAAAATACATTTGCAGCCTGAATTTGAGCTCACAGAGGTGACTGATTTGCCTGGAAACGACAATGCAAAATATATCTAAAATTGGACCTGCTGAATCAGTATTCCTCCCAGCCTATCCTGTGGAGAAGCCCTGGGATACAGCTTAGCCTGAAGCCGTTGCTAGCACAATCCAACACCTCCTGGGTGGAGGTTAAGGGCCAAAAGCCTCTTTGTGCACAACTGTTCTTCCTTCACTTGTCCTGCTCTGTAGAGTCAGAACAAGGCAATAGAAGTCCCGAGAAAGGCTTTGTTAGCATCAGCTGTCAAAACCACCTGCATTTGTAACCCAGCAGTGTATATTTTCCTCATTATCATTCTTTGTTTCATAAGGCATATTCTTCCCATATCTTTTCAGCTCAAATTCCCAGCAATAGCCTGGGAAACTAAAGCCGATAGAATAACTTTTTAAGCAAAATCCCTCTTTTTGTTCAAGAATGCAGCTTTGTCCAAGTAAAGGTGATTAAGATAGAAATTAATGTTTTTATTAGCTTTTTGTCTCAAACTGAAAAATATTCTGTTATTCTATAACTTGCTTCCAGCATGTGGAATCATAACAGAAGGTAAGTTTCAACTTGAAACAAAAGTAAATGTTTTCCCCACCCCAGTCTGTATAACCAGCACTTGAAATATATGTAAAAAAAAAAAAAAAAAAGAGAGCTTGGTCCGAACGCAATTGTACTAAGCTGCATGGCTGGTGGTAAGTTGTGGGTTCCAGACAAAAACTCAGGGAAAATGAAGGTCAAATACAGAAATGCCCAGAATGTACTAATCAGCTGAGAGGGAGAATGTAAACCATCCGTGGCTTCAAATTTCTAAAAGTTTGCACAAGAAAAATAAAGATTTTTGAGCTAGTAATGTTTCTGTTAAAGTTAGTTTGATTAAAGCTTTTCACCTCTTCTGCCTGAAGTGAACCCTCCTCCGACCGCAAGGGTTTTGCCACACCAAGATATACAGACTACTCCGCTACTTAACGTTTTAGCACCTGTGAACTTTTAAATTGGCTGCTAATGGGCTGGCTGGAGCCTGATGGGAGTTAGGTAGGGGAGAAGCAGCCTGTTTGGAGCACAGCAATGTCCATTTTTCTTCCTGAGGTAAGACATTTTGCCTTAGTCTGGAAATTCTTTCTGTTTTGGTTTGTTTGTTTGTGGTTTTTTATTTATTTATTCATTGTATATTCTGGATCCCAGTAGTGCTTCTTTGGGAAAGAAGGAGAAGTCTTGGGGGTTTTGTGCTCTGGATGAGGTTGCAGAACCTGAAAGGCTGCACTACATTAGAGGAGAAACTGTATGCTAATAGCTTTAAACATATATGATGTGAAAAGGAGTCCTTTTGCAGGAAAATAGAGGTAATGATTTGGACGCAGGAGTGGTTCGTTGCATATAGCAAGAGGCTTGAGTCCTGTGTGGAGCAGATGCAAGCTGGTTTTTATACTCCCTCTTTACAACCTTTCTTCTGTGAGTCTGCAGAAGAGATGAAACCATGTATGAGCCAGAGAAGCTGTGCACGAGGTGTCTGGTTTGCTCTCTGCTAGAGTCAGACCTGCTTCTTCTGTCTGGGTGCTCCAGGCAAGTGAAGCAGAAAAAAACTTCTGTGTGCTGAGTAGAGCAGATGTAGGTGTTATTCTATTTATTTTCAAGCTATCTAGCACTAACTTGCCTGCGACAGATGCTCTGCTGGGATGGGGGAACCCTTTTGAAGCTCACAAGGAGAACACAGGTTCAGGGAGTTTCTACACGATGCCGGGCCTGTTGGCTTTCCTCTCCCCAACACCTACAGACAAGGACAAGGAAGTCTAGTGCTCTCTAATGGCTGAACTTGGCTAAGGGCCAGACCTAATTTAAATTCCTCAACAAACTACCATAGATAAGTTTTATTTTTTGCCAGTTCCTCTCAAAACCAAGAAATGGCTTAACAAAACCCGGATGTTTTAACATTAAAATTTCTTTGGTCCTTAAATAAGGTAGTTTCTAGTATGGGGAGACCTGGTAGAGGCAGAGTTGGCTTGTTGCTCTCTGCCAGCAGGTCCGCAGAGCTCCTGGGCATTGCTGTTGTTAGCATGTGGTTGTTGTGGGCTTGTTACAGCTGTGTGAAAACAAGGGTGTACTTATTTCTTGTCTCAAGGTGGCCCAGAGCTGTGTTTTGAGAAGCCTGAGAGGTGTATTGATGATGAGGGCTATAGCAAGATGAGACAAAGCTAAGGCTTTTTAAACAGATATTCTTTCTCCTGTATAATCCAAGCTCTCTTTTCTGCCAGGAGGCTGGCTTTTGATTGCAAAAGACAAGCCCCCAAATGGTCTCGGTTGGAAAATTGATCTGAAGTCCTCCTATGGCTCACACTAGTGCCTAGAGGAGGAGAAGGGTCTGTGTGTGTGAGCTGGAGTTCTGCAGATGGCAAAGGTGGGCCTAGCATGAAGAGCTAAGAGAGAGAACAACAGGGTCAAAAATTGCCAGCTTGGAAAGAGGAAAGCTTGAAGCATCTTGGAGTAGCTGTTCAGATGATGGAAGAAGCTGGTGATGATTTAATACTGAAAGAGACCTCAGGGAGGCTGTGTAGTGGACTAGGGCATGAGAAGTAGCCAGTGCGAGTCTCTAAGAAGCGACACCACTGCTCTATCCAGCACTACGGTGAACGTGTCCAAGATGACGGATGTGAATCTGCTGCTTCTCTGTGTCTCAGTGGTGGTGAGAACTGCAGTGATGTTTGGAGAAGGAGGAATCTTCTCCAGAAGGTTGAAAGCCGGCTTTGTATGGAGTTACTAAGCAGATAGAGGAGGGGGAATGTGATCCATGCATCTGTGTGAAGGCACGAAAGCGTAAGGTGGGAAACATGCATTTAGCTTGTTCTGGGGAGTTGGGGAAAATTCAGTACTTTATAGCCTCAAGTATTTCACTTTCAGAAAAGTGTGTAAATTGGGAAACTTTCTTTCTTGAACTGAAAAGTAGCAAAGCCTCTGCAATGTACAATATCTGTGAGTTTTAAATGAAGTGATGCTGACTCTCTGGGACACTTTTCCCAAACTCTAATAAATAAGTGACAGAGACTCTGGAAGAAGGATATTTAGCATAAAATAAATGTAGTGGTAACAGATAAACTCCTTCAAGCTAGAAGTGTCTTTGAATATGGAGTGGATGTTAGTGGCAACAGTTCTGGCTTCATGGGGTCCCCAGCTTCCAAGAGGAAGATGCTGCATGATTGAAAAGATATAAAGAAAAGCAGGGGCAGGGAGGCAAACTTAAGCAGTCAGCTGGTGTCAGGGCATAGGTGCTAAATCAAGCCTTTGAGCCAACCTTTGAATCTACTAAAAGTCGGGAAATGGCAATGTTGGGTTTTTTTGTTTTGTTTTCTTTTATTATTGCAGGTATTTCTCGGGGGAATATATTTAAAAAAAACCAAAAAAACCCCCAACCTCTACATTTGTAACTCAGAATTGTTTGGTGAGAAAATGAATAGCCAAGTATCATTCCTGTGATGCACTGTTTACTCTAGTTTTGGGGACTGCACAGTGTAAAGCAGCCAGTAAATTAGTATGTCATCTGGTTGCTATGAGCTTGTTAAGGGTTACAAATAACTTCTTTTTTTTTTTTTTTTCTCCTCCTAAGCTGTTCAGTCAGTTTTATATGTTTCTTTTGTTTGCTGTTATGTTCGCTGGGACAGTGCCTTTTGTACAGGTGGCGAGGTCAGCAGAGACGGAGGCTAGGTAACTTTGCTGTGCCTTTTATAATGTTTCATATAAGATCAAGGATTATCGCTGGTGGTAAAGGACAGGCAACACTGATGTGTATAAACGCTCCCTGGAGTGCCTTGCTACAAGGTTTGGAAGAGAAGTAATTACGTTAGATTTTGGTTTCAGTGGAGATCTGATAAGATTATATGGGAGATATTTTGCTTTCAAAAGTCTGATATGATCCTTAAAAAGCAATAAATGTAACACCTCTTCTTTGAGGCTGGATTGTCATTCTGTAGCACACAAAATTTGGTGGTAAAGGAGACTTCCAAAGGAATGAGGTCATGTTTAGCTACTCATTAAGAATCCCTGTTGGCAGAATGTCTTACCCTTGCCCTTCTCTCCTGTCCTAGGTCACTGATGTGGTTTTAGCTTTGATTTAGTAATTAAATGAATGGACAGCAGCAACAGGACCCAAATGCTGCTCTCTCTAGTCATGTGAGGCCTTTGCAAACTAGTGCTTTTACTTGATGGAAGTGTAAAGAAATC